>NC_050451.1:46158095-47571858 GCF_903995425.1 Onychomys torridus
GCACATGCCTTTAATCCCAGCACTCGGGAGGCAGAGGCAGGCAGATCTCTGTGAGTTTGAGGCCAGCCTGGGCTACCAAGTGAGTTCCAGAAAAGGGGCAAAGCTACACAGAGAAACCCTGTCTCGAGAAAAAAAAAAATCTTTTAAATAAAGAAATAAAAGAGAAAGGAAAGAAAGGGGGAGAGAAAGGAAAGATGCTTCAGTTAAGAGCACTGGCTGACCGTCAGAAGACGGTCACTCCCTAATATCCACATGGTGGCTCACAATCATCCTTAACTCCAGTCCCAGAGGATCCAATGCCCTTTTCTGGCCTCTGCAGTCACTGCATGTACATGGTGCACATATGTGTAGGCAAAACATCCATATATATACAAAAATAATAAAAGACCTGAAAAATCAAAATGTCCTAGGAATGGTAAATAGTATTTGGAAACAGTATTCCTGCTAAGGCACTTACTTGCACATGGAATCTATGAATCACTCTCACAACTCACGAGTGAAATAAAATTTGATTAAAAAAATAGGTGAGGGGCTGGAGAGATGGCTCAGAGGTTAAGAGCACTGACTGCTCTTCCAGAGGTCCTGAGTTCAATTCCGAGCAACCACATGGTGGCTCACAACCATCTGTAATGACATCTGGCGCCCTCTTCTGGCCTGTAGTCATACATGCTGTATACAGAATGAATAAACAAACAAACAAACAAATAAACAAATCTTTAAAAAATTAGGTGAAGAATCTGGGGACATTTTGCCACTAGAGATATAAAAATAAGCAGTAAGTACATGACAAGTAGCTCAATATCATTAGTCCTTAGGGCAGTACAAATCAAAACCACAATGAAATAATACAGGAAAGAAGACAGATAATAACAATGTCAGTGTGGACAGGGAACTCCGTGCTGTCCTGCATTCGTGGGGGCATGTAGGCTGGTTCAGTTGCTTTGGAAAAACAGTTTGGCAATTCTCCGAAAAGTTAAGCACAAATTTACCCTTTGATCTAGCAATTCTACACTCAGGATACACCCAAGAGTCATGCAAGCATGTCTATACAACAGCTGCTTGCAAGCAGACCTCCGCATAAAAGACCCACAGTGGGAACCATCCAAATGTTCATCTACGGATGAGTGAACAAATAAAATGTAGCATATCCATGTACAGAATATTGCTTGGCCATAAAAGCAACGAAGTGCTGACAGGTGCTAGTGTGGATAAACCTGGGAAACATTTTGCTAAGTGAAAGAAGCCAGATACAACAGGACATAGTTCTTAAGGGTTTTTGTTGTTTGTTTGTTTGTTTGTTTGTTTTTGTTTTCCCAAGACAGGGTTTCTTGGTGTAGTTTTGGTGCCTGTCCTGGATCTCGCTCAGTAGACCAGGCTGTCCTCAAACTCACAGAGATCTGCCTGGCTCTGCCTCCTGAGTGCTGGGATTAAAGTTGTGCGCCACCCCTCCCCCCCCCCCCTTATGATTATATCTTAATAATGCCGTTATTTCAAGCAAATCAGATAGTCATGTGAGGAAAGCCTCCAAAAGGAAAATGGAAAAAACAAGTAGCACAAAGCTTCTAGAAAGAACCTAGAAGGGGTACAGACAACTTGGGAAGAAGCACAGAACACCTTGAAATAGTGACTGCAGAGAGATGAAGACAGTATTGAAGCTGTAAGACGAGAAGAGGTGGATCAGGGAACTGGAGTGAGCTCTGGGGAATGAAAGAAATGTCTACCCCTCCAAAAAGTTTACCACAATCCTGATGATCAAGTCAATGGAATCTTCCAGAAAACGGTATAAAAGGCGGCACAGATGGCAAGTTGTTATAATATTCTGAAGTACATGATCTTTGATCTTCACGGTAGATAGAATGTAAGATGTCCCCCACAGGCTCACATGTCACCTGCTGATGGCACTGTGGAGGAAGTGGGTCACTGAGAGCAGGGCCTGAGGCTTTATGGGGTGACATTTCCTGTCTACCTCCCCCCTTTTATATTTTTAATGTATTTTTATTTTATGTGTATTGGTATTTTGACATGAGGGTCAGGTCCCTGGGAACTGGAATTACAGACAATTGTGAGCCACCATGTGGTTGCTGGGAATTGAACCCAGGTCCTCTGGAAGAGCAGCCAGTGCTCCTAACTGCTGAACTATCTCCCCAGCCCCTCTGCCCCTTCTATGAAGGGATGCAATGTGAACGAACAGTCTGCCACCTTCTCTGCCATGACGGATCTTCTGAATCCATGAGCCAAATACACTCCCCTTAGTTGCTTTGGTCACAGCAGTGAGAAACATTACATTAACTAACACACTCTAATACAGGTACTTCCTAAATGCAGCTCTAACACAGCGACAGCTCCCCAAACCCCAGCAATCTTATAGTGATACATGTCACTTTGTATGTGAAGGAGTTGATTCCTGCCTGCCAGCCCCTAGGCAGAGGATGGGGCCTGGTCATCTGAAGACCAGGGCAGGACTAGCGTTGGGACTTTTCAGCCCTGTCTCCTGAGCTCTGGGGACAGAGAGGAACTGAGGGGTACATTGACTTCGTGGCCAGGATGGAATTAATCATGTTGTCCTGGTTAGTTAGTTAGTTAGTTGGTTAGTTAGTTAGTTAGTTTTAGTTAGTTAGTTAGTTTGTTTTTCTAATCAACTTGACCCAACAACTTGACCCAAGCTAGAGTCCTCTGGGAAGAGGAGCCTCAATTAAGAAAATACCTCTATCAGATGGGCCTGTAGACAAGTCTGTAGGGCATTTTCTTGATTAATGATTTATATGGGAGAGCCCAGCCCTCCAGGAGATGGTGCTAACCCTGAGTGAGTAGTCCTGAGGTGTATAAGAAAGCAGGCTGAGTGCTGGGTGTGGTGCTACAAGCCCTTAGTCCCAGCCTATGCAGTGAGATTCAAGACTAGCCATAGCTACATTGTGAGACCCTGTTTAAAAAGAAAACTGTTTAAAAGGCTGAGCAAGCAATGGAGAGTAAGGCAGTAGGCAGCATTCCTCCAGGTCTGCTTCAGTTCCTGCCTGGAGGCTCCTGCCTGAATTCCTTCATGATGGAGTATGACTGTAGGCTCCTGCCTGAATTCCTTCATGATGGAGTATGACTGTAGGCTCCTGCCTGAATTCCTTCATGATGGAGTATGACTGTAGGCTCCTGCCTGAATTCCTTCATGATGGAGTATGACTGTAGGCTCCTGCCTGAATTCCTTCATGATGGAGTATGACTGTAGGCTGAAGCAAAGGCCTTTCCCAAGTCGCTTTTGGTCATGTTCTTATCACAGCAATAGAAATCTAATAAATACACTCATCTATGGAAGTAAGTCCTCATAAAGACTCTCAAGGCCAGGGTTTGGAGAGCTAACAGGCAAGTGTGGAGTGTTGAAGGGTGTCACCCAGAAAGGTCACAGAAGCCCAGGCCCTTCCCCTGTACCTTCCTAAAGTGTTTCCTTGTCTGTGTGTTTTGTAATATCCCTTATAATAAGCCACTGAAGCAAATCCATCAAAACCAAAGATGGGTTATGGAACTCCCAATTTATTTGAGACTGTGTCCCACTGTGTAACTCTGGCTGACCCTGAATTCACAGAGCTCCACCTACCTCTACCTCCCAAGTACTGGGATTAAAGGTATGTGCCAGCAAGCCCAGCATGGAACCCTGGTTCAGAGCTGCTTAGTCAAGTCAGGTGATGCAACACAGGGCTTCTGACTGGCTTAAGTGGAGGCATTCTTGGGGACAGTTCCCTCAACATATGGGACCAGACATGACTTCCAGGTAGACTAGAAGACAGGCTGCTATGCACTGATATAGGACTGCTTGCTTGCTGGAGGGAGACAACCCCACATGTTCCGAGGTCACAGAAGCCTTGTGTTGACAGATTTGGGGTGAGAACAGAGGAAAAAGTCACTTTGGTTTTCCTGACACATGGGTATAAACCTAAGACTACTGAAGGTGTACAGGAGATCCACCATCCAGGGCATAGGCCTTAAAAACACAGAATAAAGGTCAAAGAAACTCCCACAGAACATGTCTAAAAACTGAAGGATATGGATCCCGAGGTTGACAGCTCTGAGTGTTCAGTTTCATGAAGAGGCACGAAGCCAACAATCTCTGTCAAGGAACATTTTCATGAAGCAGAAAGGGAACATCCTTCACGCTTCTAAGAAAAAGGAACCACCAGGCCCGAGGAGTGGAACCCGGTGGCGCACATCCATAATCCCGAGACAGGAGGACCATGAGCTTGAGGCCAGCTGCACAGTGTGACTGTCTCAAAAACCCAACCAAACAGATGGCATTAGATGCCTGTGACTCTGGAAGCAGGGGGAAAGGGATGATGGACACAGGCTATGTGCCTAATTTTCATTTTAGAATTTTATGCCCAAGCACGTTTTCAGTCTGGTAGAAAAAGAGGGATTTTCATCATACAATTTTTTTCCCCTAAGGCACAAATCATAAAAGATCTGGCATCTGGCAAAAATAAGATCCAACCCAGGAAAAGAGACAAAGGGAACTCCAGAGACGACAGCTGTTAGTCAGGGTTAGAAAGCAACCTCATCCAGACTGCAGGACGAGGCATTGCACTCCTGGAAAACAGCCTGGCCCTGGACAGATGCTCCAGAGACTGAAAGAGGAAACCACGGGGGGGGGGGGGGGGCACCCCCATAAAGAAGAAGAAAAAAATCTCAAACAAAACCTTCTAAAGGCTTGGACAGTGATGCAAATTAAAGAAGTAAGGTAACAAGTCTAAAAGGGAAAAAATAAACATAACCACAATATATTATTGGGTTCAAAGACTACTTACATATGGTCTTAATATTATTTATATTGAAAACTCATCATCTAAAGATTATGACAGAGCCGGGTGGTGGTGGCACACGCCTTTAATCCCAGCACTCGGGAGGCAGAGCAAGGCGGATCTCTGTGAGTTCGAGGCCAGCCTGGTCTACAGAGTGAGTTCCAGAAAAGGCTCCAAGGCTACACAGAGAAACCCTGTCTCAAAGAAAAAAAAAAATCATGACAGACATAGATTGAGAAACAGAGGGTGGAGTAGAGAATATAAGAAAATGACTACTATACACAGTTAATAATAGAAAATATTTAAATAAGTAGATCAAGATGAATCATTAAAAACATTTTAAGGCAAGAGTGGTTGTCTGGAGAGAAATACCAAGAGAGGGAAAGATGATTTTTCTTCTTTTCGGTTTTTCAAGACAGGGTTTCTGACTGTCCTGGAACTTCCTCTGTAGACCAGGCTGGTCTCGAACTCACAGAGATCCGCCTGCCTCTGCTTCTTAAGTGCTGGGATTAAAGGCATCACCCCACCCGGTCAGAGGTGTTTTTTCTTAATATACTTTTTAGTCATGTAAAGCTGGATGTGACAGCCACACCTTTCTTTTCAGCACCCAGCACCTTCAGGCTAAGGTAGGGGCAGCTCAGGAGAGGAAACTGGAGTGAACAGGTAATCCATGTAGTCCGAATGAGATGTCCTCCACACTCACAGGCATCTGAACGCCCGTCCTCAGAGGTGTTTGGGAGGCTTAGGAGGTGTGGTCCTGGTGCAGGTGTGTCACTAGTCAAGGCCATTTGGAATGTTAAGAGTTAATCCTCAGTTTACCACTCCTGTGACCCAGCCTCCATGCCATCATCATGGACTCTAACCCTCTGTGGCCACAAGCCCAAATGAACTCTCTTCTAAGTTGCCTTGGTTGAGGTGTTTTACCAAAGCAATAGAAAGTAACTAATACAGTCTGTTTATAGGATGGGGAAAAAGATCTTTGCCAACTACACATTAGACAAATTAATACTGAGGATGTATGATATTAAACATCAAAAGAATCATACACTCAATAAATGGCTAATAAACAGAATAGACAACACACTGGTAGTGGGTAGCTGTTCCAGCTTTGACCTGGAAGTACTACCCCCACTGAGGTTTCGGTAACTGTCATGCCTACAAGGCAGGGCCGAGACAGGAGTCCTTTAAGACCCAAGATCCGGATGTGCCGGCTCTCTTGGTTCCTGGATCCTGGATGCTGAAGGCAGACCGAGCAGAATTTTCCAGAGAACACTGCTGGACTGCGCTACACCTTTCCCAGACCCTGTAGCCTTTACTTGTAAGTTATCCCACAAAATAAACCTCCCTTTAAACTACATGGAGTTGCCTTAATACTACAGCCAACACACACTGGTCAACAAATACTTAAAAAGCACATTCAGCACTCTTAACAGGGAGACACAAATTAAAGCAACTTTGAAGTTCAATCTCACTGAAGTCAGAATGGCTACCATTAAGAAAACACATACTGGTGGGGCAGTGGTGGCGCACGCCTTTAATTCCAGCACTTGAGGCAGAGGCAGGCCGATAGTTCGAGGCCAGCCTGGTCTACAAAGCGAGTTTCAGGACAGGCTCCAAAGCTACACGGAGAAACCCTGTCTCGGAAAACAAAAAAAAAAAAAAAAAAAAAAAAAAAAAAAAAAAAAAAGAAAAAGAGAAAACACATACTGGCAAGGATGTAGAAAGGGGAATGCTTATTCTCAGGTGGTGGGAACAGAAGTTTGTATAGCTACACGGAAATCGGTATAGAGGTTCCTCAGAAAGCAAGCAAGCTAACAAAACGGAGGCAAACCTGGCACGGTGGTGCACACCTTTAATCCTAGCACTAGGGAGGCAGAGGCAGGCAGAGCTCTGAGTTCTAGGCCAGCCTGGTCTACAGAGGGAGTTCATGGATAGCAAAGGCTACATGGTGAGACCCTGTATCAAAACCAACCAACCAACCAACCAACCAACCAACCCAGAAACTGAATGTCCATATGTGGAGGCTGTTTCTAAAACCTCAATGAGATGCTATGGAGTAACAATAAAGAGTGAAGAGAGTTGGGGGTCAAGTTTAATGCAGCACTTGGCATGCATGAGGCCTTGGGTTCAATCTCAACACTGCTAAGAGTTTCCGTGCTGAGACCTACTGTCAAGAAAATGGATTAAAAACAAAAACAAACAAACAAACAAACAAACAAAACCCCACAATGTTCTTGTGGGTTTCAGTAGATTTCTCCTTACACTGCACGTCTCTCAGGATGCACATCATGGCCATTTGTTGTCTATAGGGAAATGAAATGACTTTTTAAACCATATGACTGGATCTATTCAAAAGAAAGCATACCCCAGAGCAAACCAAATGCGAACTATTTCAAACAAAAGGCTGTGAGCTTGTCAGTCTTCACCAGAGGGACTGGCTGTCTTGGCTTATGGGCAGCCTGCTCCACGTGTGGGCCTGAGGTGAGGCTGATCTCTCAGCAA
Source organism: Onychomys torridus (assembly GCF_903995425.1). Lineage (NCBI taxonomy): Eukaryota > Metazoa > Chordata > Mammalia > Rodentia > Cricetidae > Onychomys > Onychomys torridus. Next base: position 46,165,376 of record NC_050451.1, read on the forward strand.
AGCAACTCGCTCTGCTGCGGACAGAAGCGGAGAGTTAAGAAGGGGCCAGGGCCCAGCATGCATCCCCAGGGGCTTCCTACTCCTCCTCACCTGCTTTCTACACCTCCCAGTACTGAAAGGAAAGGATGCAGCAGCGAGGGCTAATCCCTGGGTTAAGGCAGAGCCCCTACGTCCAGCTGTTTCTAGCAGCATCACAGCTTGAGGGGACGCCACACGTCCACGCTGTGATGACACAGGAGGAGTTGTAACTGCTTGCACTTTTGATTCCTATCGTCTCTATTTGAATCACAACCCACTCAGAAAGCCTCAAGAGGCATATTTATCCCTATTTTACCGTTTACAGATGTCACACTATCTTAGGTTGATTTGGACTCACTCTCTCTGCCCTCTGTTGTCAGAAACCTGGAGGCCGGTAAATCAGTAGGAAAATGTTTATTATGTAAGACCTTATAGGCTTCAACAAAACACCACCAACGAAGAGACTTGGCTTTAAAGTTTTAATAATAAATTGTGCCAGTAGAAGCTTTCAAAGGCAATGATATATCAATAAATAATAGTTAAATCGAGTTCCTGAGAAAGAACCTACCACATGAAACTATGTCAGAGCACTGTAAATAACACGGCATTACTACAAAATAGCAAGAATACTGTAAGTCACAATACAAGCCCAGCAGACTTCAGAATATGCCATTCATACAAATGTAAACCAGGACACAGGAATGTTTCTTAGACATAGATAAATTTGTAAGTGTTCCTGCCTAGATATATACTAAGTAACGGAATACATTTTGCTAAGAACCTCCAGGAAAATATGTGGAATAGTAAAATGAAAATGTGATGCATTCCATCTTTTACAAAGCAAAAGAAATTGAATGTATTCAAATATAATCACTTTAAATAGGAACCATACTAATTTGAAGTAAGGAATATTTTGTGTGTTTATCTATAGTTATATATACACCTATATGTCTAAGAAAAAATGTATGGCTTGTTTTTGTTTTGTACTTCAATGACACTTTGAAGAATCTTTTTTTCTTTTTACAAAGTTAGAAAAATGTGTTGGTTAAGCCATCTTAAGATCTGACACCTCGCCGTGAGGGAATCACAGGAGGACTGAGTCTCACGGTGACGCCTTGGCTGACTGAGAAAACAGGAAACAACACTTACCTCACAGTTTGGTGTGGGAACCCATTAGTGAAAAAACTTAGGTCCCCGCTACAGCTCTCCCCATACCAAGACTGACGGCATACTGACTAGGAAAGTGGACAGAGTGCTATGATTATACCCAATGTTTTGGCATAGCTGAATTAATCCCTTTTGATGTGTTTTATATGACAAACGTTTACATTTGCCTCCCAAAGAACCCAGTCATATCCAAGACACACACGCTTAAAAAAAAAATCACACTTCAGTTACATATAAGCATTTCTTTAACAATAAGGGCTACAATCATCACCCACACAATACATTATCAGCACACTTTCTAGAATACCTCATTTAAAAACATATTCACAGGACCTGCTGTGAATGGCAAGATATGGTAAATTATAATAGAAAACCCTGCTCAGGCAGAGCTTTCCACACCTCAGACACGGACCGCCCATAACCTCTGTGTCACTCTCTCTAGGATACTGTAATATGCAAAGAAAAAAAGCACAAAAGCAGCTTTTAAACATTACATCACAACTCTGAAATGTGGGGAAACTATAAAACAAAGCCACTGTGTAGATACGCGGCCTTCGTGACTTGGAGCGGAGCGCGGTCTTCTCCCACTTATTGCACAGACTTCTTTCTATCACATGCTCTTCAGTTCTGACTTCTTTTCTACATGTGGACAAGTGCTAGCACATAGAAGACAAACAGAAGTAACAGCAGCATGACTTGTCAAAGTTATCCTTATGATTTAGTAAGGAAAAAACGGGTATCCATAAAATAAGTGCTCTTTCCATATTGTACTAAACTTTAAAAAACATTGTTTTAATGCAGTGAAGGTCTTCAAAGGACCAATTCCAAGTCATGGTGACCCTCCCTGTTGCCCATTAGCCAGAACTAGAAATGAAGGATCCCTCAACTTGAGTTGGTCTTTGAACAATCTTGTTTGGGGTTTTCTTGTCAAAGCCCGGGGCTTCCCGAGATGTGATCACGGGGCTGCTTACACATACACCGGCTGGCAGCTCTCGGCGGCGGCCGCACTCCCCAGCTCCGCATCCTCGGGGTCTGCGCTCTCGGCCGGCTCCGAGGGCTTCGGGCACCGGAAAGGGTAGCCGTTGTCATCGAAGAACCTGCGGAAGGTGAACTCGTAGAAGGCGTGCTCTGGGTGCTTGCTGTGGGGAGAGGCCAGCGTGTCCCAGGCCTTGGCGCTCTCCCCGCTGGCCTCGTGCCAGGGGCTTTCTTCATCCACCGGGTCAAAATTGGAGGTGTCCATGGGGTGGCTGATGGTGGGGACGTAGGGCGCGGGCTGCTTCCGGATGTCGCGGGAGAAGTCGATGGCGCTGAAGAACGGGTGGGCCTTGAGGTCGTCCGCCCCATTCCTGCCCAGGCGGCTGTCGGCCGCACAGCACAGCCTGGTGATGAGGTCCCGGGCCTCGGCGCTCAGCTTCACCTGCGTGGGGATGTGCAGCGTGTTCTCCCAGTTGATGACCTGCGGAGCAGAGCTGGGTTAGAGCTTCCCCAACCCGGGTCTTGAGCCTGCACTGCTGCAGCCTGGGCCAGCTGAGGGGCCGAGCCTCTCACTAAGCTCTTCAGCTATGGCAATGGCTTTCTGGGGCCTCCACCGTGCTGCCCACTTTGGTATGGACTGAGGCTGGCAGCTGGACTCTGGAATTTTTCTTTTCTTTGAGATAACTGACCCCAGCTGGCCTTGGCCTCATCTGGGTGGTCATGAACTGTTATTATCTGTCATGAAGCCGTGTGTACTATGAAGAAAAACCTAACATCTGCTTTGGTCAGGCTTGGGCCCAGAGTGGGACTGGACAGTGTACCCACAGGTGTATCAGAGAGACTACAACTATGAAATGTGGGCCAAGCAGTGGTGGCTCACACCTTTAATCCCAGTACTCCGGGGAGGGGGGGGAGGGGGATATTTATGAAACGTGACCCAGGTCTTCTTGTTTATGATACCAAGACACCAGCAGGAAAGAAAAAGTATGCTGGATTTCATGAACATTACAAACTTTTGTGCCATGGACAATGGTACATATCTAGCATCTGAGCGCTTCAGAAGTGGGGCAGGCCAGCTGCAGGCTCAAGGCCGTCTGGTCTACATGGGGAGTTCCAGGCCAGGCAGGGCTATGCTACTGGGACCTTACTAAGAATAAAGAGCGCCCATCAAACAGACTGCATCTGCAAAGCATACATGTGTAAAGGACTTAATATCTAGAATGCATAGAGAACTCCACCAACAAATCATCTGAATGTTAGAACAGGATTAAAGACTGGCCATTCTCATAAAAATCTACGATCGGTAAATGAGTATGGGGGGCACATGCTTAATATCACTAACGACCAGGGAACCCCGAATGAAGACCCTGGTGACACACCACCTCACACCCACCCGGAAGGATGACTGCATTGGTGGTGCATGCCTGCAATCCTGACACGCAGGAGGCCAAGGCAGATGGGCACCAGTAGGTGGCGGCAAGGATATGGATAAAATGGAGTCTGGTGCACTACCGGAGTGAAAGGGAATACAGAAGTTGCCAAGCACCGTGGTTCAGAGGTGTAGTCTCAGAACTGAGGAACTGCAGACTGGGACAGGAGATGTCTCAAGTTTAAAGTCAGCCTGGTCCATGTAAGGTGAGACTGTCCCAAGAAGAAAGGATGGAGGAATGCATACACACAAAACAGTGTGGCTGTTCTAAGAGGGAAGCATAGAACCGTCTTCTGGGTGTGAGTCCAGAATCATTGAGGAGGGCTTGAAGCAGGGCTACGCGTCTGTGTGCGCAGCAGCACTAGTCACAGGAGCCAAGAGGCAGGGGATACCCAGACTCCTGTCAGCCGGTGAACGGGCAATCAAAACACAGGGCACGCATGCAAAGGACTGTAATTCAGTCTTAGAAGGCAGGCATCTACACACACACAAACAGGGATGAACCTTTGCATGTATATATATATATATACACACACATACACATATACATATACACACATATATACATACACACACACATATATACATACATACACACACAAACAGGGATGAACCTTTGCATGTATATATATATATATACACACACATACACATATACATATACACACATATATACATACACACACACATATATACATACATACACACACACAAACAGGGATGAACCTTTGCATGTATATATATACACACATACACACACACAAACAGGGATGAACCTTTGCATGTATATATATACACACATACATACACACACACACACACACACACACACACACACACACACACACACGGTGAAAGGAGGCAGTGCAAATAAGACAAACAGTAAGTGCAGAACTCCACGTCTGTGGGGTGCCTGCTCTAATCGGAGACCAAGAGTACAAGCGGCTGGGGAGAGGGGCAGGAGCCGTTATTCAATGGGTACGAAGTTTCTATGTGAGACAAAAATATCCAGACATGGTTTGCAAAGCCCTGTGTGAACACGCTTAAGGCTAACAGCTCATACACTTCAAAACAGCTGAATGTAAATTTCATGTCATACCTATTTTGCCACAATAAAAAAGCATCTGGCTTACTACTATCACGTAGGCAGATTAGTGAGTGGTTCAGTAGTTCAGCTAGTAAGCAGAAAATGCCAAAACCAATTGTGCTGTTCAGAGCTTTGGTTCACAGACAGACACAAACACTCTCTCTCTCCCTCCCTCCCTCTCTCTTTCCCCCTCCCTTCCCCTCCTTTCTCTCCTGAACAGTGTAGTTTTCTCTGTGTAGTTCTAGCTGTCCAGGAAACCCCTCTATAGAGTAGGCTGGCCTTGAACTCAGATCCACCAGCCTCTGGCTCCCTAATGCTGGGATAAAAGGCATGTGTCACCACCGCCCAGCTGTTCCTGTTTATTTCACTCCACCATGGACTGATCAGGTCATAAAAATTTGCTTCTGTAAATCCGATACTCAAGAGTTCAGATTTTCAGCTTAACTCTGAACTGATTAAGGATTTCTCATTCAGAAAGTGGCTGTGAATCTAAAATGAATTACTGAATGATTAGCTGATAGGTTCAATTATTTCAGTGAGTACTGGGGCTAGACACAAGCAGCCGGACCACCGAGCTGCTAATTATAGCCACGGTGAAAGAGCGTCCACATGAGCACAGGGCTGATGTTCTCTTCAGGACACGGCAGGCAGGGGCTGCTCCACAGCTGCCGCTTGAATTTCACTGTGTGTAGTTCCTGCCTGGACATACCACCAGGGCAGACAGCCAGCCAGCAATGGTTTAAATAAAGTTACAGGTATACAAAACTCAGGTCTAGCTTTGTTTTAATATTAAAAAATTCAAAAGTACAGGAAAAGTAACAGAACCTTTCTTTGGAAAATCCCACCACAAATAACTGCCATTTCTAGTCTATTGGGTGTCAGAGGAGAGGTCAAAACTGGCCAAGGATTGTAAAAAGCACGGTGCTCTGCATCACATGGGCACACACTCCTTGCTTACCTTCAGCTGGGTTTCCGTGGGGGTAGGTGCCAAGAAAGGTGGCTGCCCAACCAACATCTCAAAAAGGATCACGCCAACACTCCACCAGTCACAGAGCTGTGTGTACCCTGAAAGACAGCATTCTCTCAGCCCCACAGCAGACTCCCCTCAGGGCATGTGCACCTAGATGGACTACATACCACACTCCACCAGTCCCAGAGCTGTGTGTACCCTGAAGACAGCATTCCCTCAGCCCCTCAGCACAGGCTCCCCTTGGGGCCTGAACACTTAGATGGACTGGGATGCTACAAGGACAGACCTGCTTAAATGCATGTCCTCAGGCAGGGGCCTCAGACTGGAAGATACAATGGGCTCACACAAAGGTGTAAATAGATATCACGTGGCTACAGACATTTGAATTTTCTTATTTTTAATCACTGGTCTTCATAAACACAGGATGATTTTATAGTAAGATGACAAGACAGTAATTAATTTTTTATAACTATCTGAGAGAGAGCGAGTGTGTGTGTGTGTGTGTGTGTGTGTGTGTGTGTGTGTGTGTGTGTGTGTACGCACTATGGCATATGTTTGGAAGTCAAAGGACACCTTGTGGGTGTCTGCTCCCTCCTTCTGCCATGTGGGTCTTAAGGACTGAACTCAGGTTTGGTAGTGCTTGACCCACTGGGTATGGGGCAGGTGTAGAAAGTAGGACGACTTCCTAGGGAAGTTTATAAATCTGTTTGGGATGATGCTGAAGAACATGGAGTCTATGTAGAGAGGCCCTGATGTCTCAAAAGCAAAAATAAACAAGAAGGAACTGTGGCAGTGGACAATTTAACAGCTCATCAAGGCACTGGTGAAGCCAAGTACCCTCCCAGAGCTCCCACCTAGGGTGGTCGGGCTGCCTACAAGGAGGCTGTGGAACAGGTTCATTTATCTTTGATATTTTCCCACTGTTCCTTCAGGGCCTCACACCTCAGTCAAGCAAGGCTTGGTAGTAGGCTCTGGAACAGGAGCAACTCGTTGGAGCTTTGGATTCTACCTTCGTCCCTCTTGGCACTGATGGCTGCAGAATAATCCTTGCCCATGGTTTCTATAAAATAGTACTCATGGCTGGAGTGTGGGACCTCTCCCAGGCACCAGAACTAGCATCTGCAAGTTTTCAGGAGACATCTTTGTGTACAGGGCTGAGTGAATCAGCAGCCCACATCAGACCACCACACTGAGCCAAGTTAGACTAGGTCTAAAGACACAATGTGAACGGAAAGACTGTGTCTGGATTAGCTACAAGGTCCAGCTGACAGCCCACTGTCACGGTAGACCAAGTACACACTAGGGTTCCTCCAGTTCTGATGCAGACACTGTCCAGACCATCCAGGAAACGAATTTCACCAACTAGTAATCTGATGCCCATTAAGGTCTGCACATACTACCTCCCCTATAGGAGTTTTAGGCCCAACGTGGAGAATTAATTTGTGAGTCAGAAATGGAGTAACCCAGCCTGGACAAGACAGAGGTGAACTAGAGCTTGGAAATGATGGGCTAGGGAGGGCAGTGGCCCTATGACCCCAGGCAGTTTCATCAGCTGACTGTATTTGTTAGTTAACTGACTTATTTTTATGTGTATGGGTGTTTCCCCTGCATGTATGTGTATGTGCCATTTGTGTACAGAGCCTGTGGAGGCCGGAAGAGGGCGCTGTATCACCCTGGAAACACTGTTAGCTGTGAGCAGCTGTGTAGATGCTGGGAACTGAACCTGAGTCTTCTGGAAGAGCAGCCAGTGCTCTTAACCAGAGAGCCATCTCTCCAGTCCCTAGCTGACTCTGAAAAAGCCAGTTAATTGGAGAGTCATTCTGTTGGATCTGAGGTGGAAAGCCCACAACCCACACCCCTCAGTTAAGAGGGTGAGGAAACAGTGGCTGCATCATGGTGAAAGCAAAGGCCCGTCCAGATCAGAGGTAAGATGATGGAGCCCTGTTGCTAGGGAAACCATCAAGCTCTCAGGTGCCTCGGGGCACAAAAATATAATCAGAATACTTAAGAGTCCTGGGCACCTGTTGCTGAAGCTCTTCCGCGATCAGAGGAGGGCAGCAGGGGGGCATACCTTTGCGGAGAAGCACCTCGGGGGCGATGTAATTTGGTGTCCCAACCAGAGAGTGAGCCAGGCACCGCTGGTGCTGCTTCTGGGCTCTCTGCTCCAGGGTCTTCAGTCTGTCTCCACAGCGACAGTTGGAGACATCATCCCAGAGGTCACCAGGCTCCATGCTGTCTTGTCTGATGTGGTTCCCTTTACCCAGGGAAAAGGTGCAGTGACAGAAAAGAGCAGAAAAAGAACATCAGTTTTGAGACTCCACACTGCAGCAAAGCCACAGCTTCAAACAGTAATTCTGGTCACGTCAGCACAAACTCTTCTTCCACTGACAAACCCAGGGGCTCCTGCATGCCAGTCACTGAGTGTCACTGAACAACTACTCCAGGAGCCTTGGGACTTACTTTTCAGGGTTTCTTTTAATAGGGCAGTGTGGAAGTTCTTTATAAAAGCCTTTAGTGATCAATAAAATATCGTAAGAAAGTCCGCTAACAAAGAAAATACCCTCCACATATCATCGCACCCCTTTAGGAAGGGAAGCATGCCGCATAAATCACAGTAACCCACCAATAGACCAGTTAGAAACGAGCAGGTGCCATAAGGACTATGTGGCACCGGGTGGGGCTGTCCCCATGGGGTGGGGGGGGTGACACACAGAAGGCCTGAAGCAGTACCTTTCTGGTAGTACTTGGAATTGTGAGTCCACCTGAACCCGGTGCAGAGGCCAAAATCTGTCAGCTTAATGTGACCATCCAGGTCGATCAAGATGTTGTCGGGTTTGATGTCCCTGTGGATGAAGCCCATCTTGTGGACACTCTCAATGGCCAGAGTCAACTCTGCGATGTAGAACCGGGCCAGGTGCTCAGGGAAGACTTCCATCCGGATCAGCAGGCTCATCATATCCCCACCGGGGATGTAGTCCATCACAAAGTACAGGCTGTCCTTGTCCTGGAAGGAGTAGTACAGTTTGACCACCCACTCATTGTCTGCCTCAGCCAAGATGTCCCTCTCAGCCTTGACGTGGGCCACCTGGTTGCGGTTCAGGACGTCTTTCTTCCTCAGAGTCTTCATGGCATAGAGCGCGTGAGTGTCCACCTTACAGGCAAGGCAGACTTCTCCGAAGGCACCGATGCCCAGAGTTTTGATTTTCACAAACATGGACTTGTCCATTTTTGCCCTCTTTAGTCTGTTGTAGTTGGACTCTTTCTGGTAGAGGATTTTCCTCATCTGCTCCTGCTCAGCCTCACAGAGTCCAGCCTGCACACAAGGAAAATCACAAAGTCATGTTATACGGACCCCACGGCAGCCAAGTGTGTTGGGCAGGAATACCTTGGAACAGCTAGGGCTCTTCAGAAAGGCTACATCTACCAGACTACAGGTGAGATTCCAGCCAGCCTTGATCTTTGTATATGGACATGGACATCTATCTCTGTACGAACATCCATACACATATATGCAAATATGGAATCCAAAGAAAATACCTTTTCTAGGTGATTTTAGGTTCTAAAAGCCAGGGAGAGCCACCACCACTACTACCAAAAAAAAAAAAAAAAATCTGTGGAAAACATTCCTGGAATTCGTAATCTAGTATTTTAGTAGTTCAAAGAAAACGAGAAAACAGAAAACAGGCAATGAATCTGGACCAACAGGAAATGAAAACACAAACTTAAGTTTTAGAATTTGCAATGACGGGCTTGTGCAATGTAATTTACTATCACAATTAAATTTAAAATAATGTCATAAAATTTACCTTCCCTAGTACTTTACAGTATCAATTACAGAATGTTTAAAACACTATTTTACTGGAGTTGGAGAGATGGCTGTGGTTAGGAGAACCGGCCACTCTTCCAGAGGACCCAGGTTCAGTCCCCAGCACCCACATGGTGGCTCACCACTGTCTATAACTCTAGTTCCAGGGGATCCAAAGCCCTCTTCTGGCCGTCACTGGCACAAGCAAATAAATATACATGCAGGCAAAACACTCATACACATGAAAAGAAAACAAATCTAAAATAAAACAATACACACACACACTGACTCGTGGGCTAGGCACTGTGGAACATACTTACAACCCTGGCATCTGAAGCTGGGGCAGGACTGGGAGACCCAGTTCAATGGGGGCTACAGATGAACATGCTGTATCAAAGCAAACTAAAAGCACTATTTATTAATCTGGATGACCACCAATATTGCATTTCTCTCTAAAACCATCTAATTTAGAAGACTTTTCTGTACGTTCTTTTAAAATGTTAATAGCAGGCAATCCTTGTACTTTCTTCAAAATAAGGACACACCACACTAATCAGTTTGCTGATGTACTTGCAGGGTCCTCAGGAGGGAAGCAAAAGGGAGACCACACACTGTGGCTTCTCAGCGTCTGGCTCATGCCCAGGTCTATGAGGTGGGCGTGTGCCGAAGGTGTACAGCTGCTAACCATGGACAAGGAAGCTGGGAACGGAGTAAGAAGGAAGTGAGAAATTACTTTGGCCATTTCCTGCTCCAGCTGCAGCCTGCGGCTGACCTTCTGCTGGTAGGTTTTGATGACGTTCTCCACGTGTTGTTCCATGAAGAACTTGAAGGCGTATGGGGAGTAGCTCTTGATGCGTGACTCTCTCTTCTCCTCATCCCTGCTGTTCTTTCGGACTGGCACCGGGGAGGTCTGGATCTGCTTCTTGTCCCTGCTAGCTCTGTCTCCCTTGGCACCCTTGTGGCTCTTGTCGCTCCTGTCCTGCTCGGCGCCCCCTCGCAGACTCTGCTCCACACCGGTACACAGGCTGTCCAGGTCCAGGTTGTACTGCTCGGCCTTGCTGGGCAGCAGCAGGTGCTTCGGGTAAGGCGGCGGCGGGCACCTGCGCTCAGAGCCACCGTAGTCCACGTCCAGCGGGTGCTGGCCTGTGCTGCCCTCCTTGGTCTCCAGGCCCTCAGTGGCAGGTGCTGTGGGTGCAGGCACCCAGGCAGGGTGTGAGGGCCCCACAGCTGTCTGGGGCTCGGGCCGCAGCACACGCACGCTCTTCACAGGGTGCAGGATGTGAGCAGCTGTCACTGCGGTGACCGTGTTGGGGGCGGGCAGCGAGGGCTCGGGCTGTGGGCTGCTGAAGGAGTTTGTCCTGCTGGGGCCTGCCCGAAAGGCCACGTGCTGCCGTGTGGCCTCTAGACCCTGCTTCTGCATCGAGTCTCGGCGTGCCAGTGGTGCTGCAGACCAGGCCACTGGGGAGCCCATCTCATACAAGTCGGCGTTGAGGCTGTTCCTGGATGGCGCTAGCACTGCTTGTGGGGGGCTGTCGCCAGAGAATGTGGGGCCCCGGGCACCCAACACATGCAGTGGGTGGGCCCCAGGTGCCACAGTGGCCGGCTTGTGGTGTGCAGTAGTGTACAACCCAGCATGGGCAGGGAAGGCAAGGCTGGCAGGAGGGCCGCCCTGGGCTTTGGCCAGGCCGGAGTAGGTGTCTGGTGTTGTCTTGCTCTGGAAGGAGGGGCTGCGCTGCACCCCGTATCCTGGCTGCTCTGCTAGCAGGTGGGCACGACCATAGTGTGTGCCCGGAAAGTGCGCACCTGCCTCCACCGCTGTGCTGTAGCCTTTGGGAGGGTGCTGGTGACCAGGGGTGCTGTGAGTGCTGACCCCAGGGAAGAGCAAGTCTAAATATTGCCGTGGCATCTCCTCCAGCGCAGCGGGGCCTTCATAGTTTGCACCACCCAGCTGGTGGTAGGATGGGAATGCTTCTCCCGGGCCCTCAAAACTGGGCCTCCGTGTCACCGGGGTGGGCACCAGGCCCTTTCCTGCAGAGGAAAGAATGAGAAGTCAGCCTGAGAGCACATGGGACCGCTGGGCCGCTACTTGCAGGTCGGTCCTCACATTAGCCTTATCTTTGGGCTTGGGCAAATGTATAAGGTCTTCTACTGAGAGTCCTGACAGGGTGGGTCCTGCCCCAGCAGAAACCGGTGCGGCATGCAGGGTAGTGGGGAATGGATGATGGGGCTAAAGGCCAAAGAGCATAAGGAAGGTCATGGGTCATGGAGTATGGTGCCTTGAGAGGACACAGCACCCAAGGTCAGTCTCTGGACATGCTAGGGGACTACCTGGACAGCCAACTTGGTTTTCTCCATGACATGCAGTTATTTGGGGGAGCCAAGTTCACTTACTGTCATGGTTTCAAAGGGCAGAACTGTACCCACTGTCCAAATTCATTTTCCTTTCACCTACTTTCCAAATTAAAGATTTGCTGGGTTTCTGTCTTCATTAAGGACAAACAAGGTAATATATACCCAGCACTCACTAAGAACAAAACCATGAAGAGGAGGTGGAGAAGCAGCTTAGTAAGTAGAGTGGGGGGACCCAGGACTCAGTAAGTAGAGTGGGAGGACCCGAGTCTGGTTCCCAGCACCCACACCAGGCGGCTCCCAACTGCCTGTAATTCTAGCATTAGGGGATTCTGCCCCTGCATGCCATTGCAATTGAGTGCCTGCCCCCCCCCCCACACACTTAAAATCTTTTAAAAACTCCTTAAAAACAACCCACAAAGAAGTCCCTCTCTGCAAACACCCAGACACATGGATGGCTGATTCCTTATTCCTGGCTTCTCCATTTTGAAAATCTTTCCCCATTTAAGGTGGATGCCTGGAAAGGACAAAGGCCCCTTCATTTCCCTACTTGGATTCCTCTGCTCTGCCTGATCTGACAGAGGACCCTGACATCCAAAGGCTGTGTCTTATTCACTCTAGGGATAAGCCCCACGTGGTCCCCTAACACACCTGACAGAAATAACGCAGCAGCCTTGGCAGTGAACAGGAGTTAGCTGACGGGAGGCTTTGTGTACCTGACTGAGCATATGCTACTAGCACACCACACCACAACTAAGCAGGAAGGCCGTTGCTGCGGAGCTGGGCCCTGTTTCCCTGCGGCACTGCTCTCCAGGACAGACCCCAGAATGCCAAGAGCCCAAGGACAATGGCCGGTCAGAGCTGGTGAAAGAAATTTCTTTCTCAAGAAACCAGAACACAAACACTTTGAAAGCCCTTGAAATGTCCTCATTTGCCACGGGAAGGCTTTCCCCCCAGGTCTGCCACCAAGCAGGGGATTATATACATCCTTTATTTTACCCAGGAACCATAGGCTATCTACTCCACCTAGGAGAGGACCATCCTGACAGCCGGGGAAAGAGCGTGGGCATCCCCCGTCCCTTCCAGGGCTGAAACACTGCTCACAGCTGCAGACCTTGAGAGCTATCAAACGTGAAGAAAAGTTTTTGGAATTGATAAGCCTCCCTTTTCAAAGACCTCTCCCCACCTCAATAAAGGTTTTAAAAAGTTGAACTTTTCCCGCCCTTAAAGATGGAAAAATTCAACAGACACATAAACCCTCTAGACAGTAACACAGGCTGCCATGGAGAGGTAGGTGTCCGAGGGTCAGGTGAGCAGCTATGTTGAATTCCAGGATCGACTGACTACCACCTGTGGTTCACCCCACCACCCCAGGACCAACTTTCGGGGGCAGGCCTGACTCTCTGTGGGACCTGCTCTCAGACCACAGCACCAGCCTCACCTGGGGAGGTCTGCTTGATGACTCGCACAATCTGCTCATTCCTGGGGTCCAGGTAGCCCATCTTACTGATGTACTCCAAGGCTGCTTCAATACTCCTACTGCCTGTCTGCTTGAGAGCTCTGCCAGCCATCTCCTAGGAAGAAAGCAAGGGATATCATCCATGTCTTCTTCATCATCATCACCACCACCACCACCACCACCACCACCACCATCTTTACCATAACAAAGCCACTGGAGACTCCTCTCTCTGGCTGCTGAGGCCCCGCCAGGTGCTACAGATGACCTGGAGCACACACAAGCAGTTGCAACCATCTGTACATACCACACCGTGCACCCTAAGAACACATGTCAAGAATGTGCAGGGTCTCTGATGGTGGGTCTGAAAGAGACTCAGGCTTTTTAAAGAGCTTCAGTGACCACTGGTGGGTCGAGAATGAAGTAGTATGGCAGTAGGAAACTGGCCTTGATCCCAGCTCTTCGGCTCTATGCTAACTCTGGAATCAGTGGAAATGCACTGGATGGGAGCAAGAGAAACTGCTGAAGCCATTTATGAGATGCCTACTGAAAGCCTCCTGTTGACAATGCCCCCTGCAGCCATCTACAGCAGTTAGGGCGTACAGCAGTCTCCATGAAGCCCCTAAGCTCTGTTCGCACAGGACATGTCCCTTAAAGGTATTTGTAGAATGAACACACAGCAGGCAAGGGCAGGCGAAGTAGCCCTGAGTTGAAGAGATGGCTCCCTTCTACCCAAAGGTAAGACATGGCACAGGACATGCCCTTTCAAGGACATATGTATTTGGAGAAGGTGGGAAGTCTAAGTGGAGAAAGTTACCCAGGGACGAGGGTCGAGACAGAGAAGCTGTGGGTGGGGCATACTAGGATGGTGGAAGCAACACCCAGGAGCATGTGATGTGACAGGGAACACCCATCTAGGGCCATCCGGGTTTTGCTTATTTACAATTCCAAGGGAACTTTCAAACAGGGACATTCATAGTGTGAGGATGAAACTGGAGGCTCCTGGAGGTGCGGACTTCAGGCACTCTAGGGCAGAGATGGAGGACGCAGGGGGCAGGGCCTGGGCAGCTGAGGCCCCGTCTGTAGGACTGGAAAGACAGCTAGGCAGGCAAAGGCAGCAACAGGCTTTGGGGGGGGGGGTGCCAAGCACTGTAAACGAGAAATGAGGGAAGAAGGCACTGAAAAGGGGCAGGATTGGGTGAGACCCTAGAATGGTAGCAGGGGACACAGGGGACGCACAGAGGTGTTCAGCAGTAGGCAGTCCAGCTGTGGAGCAGAGAAATATTGTCAAGAGAGAGCAGGGTCCTCGCTGTTCCTGGCCAGGCCTGATGACACCTCATCATTTATCCCAGCCTGCTTCCTTAGGACTGGGAGAAATCAGCTGGGTATGGTGGCACGCTAGGTGGGCACATCTCTGTATGTTGGAGGCTAGCCTGCTCTACAGTGCACATTGCAGGACAGCCAGGATTACACAGAGAAACTGTCTTAGGGGGAAAAACAACTAAGAAATCTGGCAGGGTCTAAATCTCCACATTATACAGCTTCATCCACCCACTTCACACAGTGCCTAGAACAAACCAAGCGCTTACTGCTCACCATGTGATCATCCAACATTAAATCATGTCCTCTGTTTCTGGCTGTGTGACAGCTGAGTGGGACAAAAAAAGGGGGGGGGGGATGGACTCCCTGTAACATCATTGGCCAGATCTGGGACTCAACAAGACAGAGGGCCAAAGGAAGCAGGAGTGAGCCCCGGTGGAGGTCTGAGGGGCCGCTACCCAGAAACGGGGGAGGGGGGCAGCCATGAGAGCTGAAGATGCAGGCTGGGAAATGGTGGTGGGGATTCTATGAGGCAGTACTTTGCTTGAGGGAAGAGCCAATGTTCATCATCCGGAATTGCCAGGGAGAAGGCGGTAGCAGAGCTCACCTCACCTGGAGCCGGGTGATGACACCTCACCTTCCCTACTTCATGGCTATGTGATGAGGTCATGTCTGCACAACTCTCAAGGACTTGGGGGAGGCTGCTGTAACACTGCATCTCAGCACACCACCTGGAGTCTTTTGTTCCCACTAAAAATGTGCCAAGTGGAGCTGCCCCTAACCACAGGCCTTTGGCACTAGAGTTCAGCGGCTTTGTGTGAACGACTCTGTCTCTTCCAGGGGAGTTATCTGCCTAAGCTCCTTACTTCCAGAATTTGCCAACAGCCAGGGAATGGACAGCAGGAGAAAAGGGTTTGTCCCCTGTAGATGAAGCCAAGCTCCCATGACTTCAAGATCTGTGACTTAGCCAGGAGTCTAGTGGAGCCTTAGGTGAGTGGCAGGCATGTTTTAAATCATGAACCCAAGTGACACGCACGAGCCAGCATGTTCATAAATAAAACCTTCAGCCCTGCCCTTTGCGTTGTCTGTCCGTCACCACATGGTTAGCAAGTCTGTAGTTTCTACAGCAGCTCTCAAATACGCTCCCGCACATAGACCAAACGATGACGGGCTTGGGCTTTGGTTTTGTTATTTTGTCTTTTTTTTTTTTTTTCAAAGCTAAGGACCGAACCCAGGGCCTTGAGCTTGCTAGGCAAGTGCTCTACCACTGAGCTAAATCTCCAAGCCCTGGGCTTTGGTTTTATTCTGTGGTGCCTCACATATGCTGACAATGCTCCACCACTGAGCTCCACCCCCGAGCGAAAGGAAGCCCAGAATCTGTTCCCTAAGTCCACCAGGAGCACAGGTCTCGGCGTGCAAGGACAATACATATGAAGTTATGATTGGGTGTGGTAGGAGGTCTCCAGAGGACTGAGTCAGGCTCAACTCCAGCAGAGGAACCTGGCGCTTCCCCTTCCTTTCTCAGAGCACCGAGCCAGTGTTCTGAGTCCTTATCTAGAGCCGTCTATGACCATGCCAAAAAACAGAACTGAGCTCAGATACAGAGGCAAGCTACTCAATGCATATGTGCACACGTGTGTGTGTGGGGGGGGGCGCGCGCACGCGCACATGCACGCGCAGGTACCACTGTTTGCTGCCAAGCAGTTGTGCAGCCTTCACAAGACTTCTACCTACTCCGAGCATCTGTTTCCTCATCTGGGAAATGAGGCTACCTCGGGCTGCTCTAGGGACTGAGGGAGGTGACTGGTGTCCCCGTGTTCCAGGGCCATTTCCACATCAGCTGCTATACTTCTCCTTTGTCTCTGGTAGAAAATATAAAGATGACATTTGTCGATTTTAAGTGCATTTGGAATCAAATACATCTAATACTTCATATTTTATTCTTTTAACCATAATTACATAAGACTATGTGTTGAGCTCCTTTTACCAGGCCTTAATGCCTATCTCTGGTTTTGTCTAGGTCACCTCAAGCCCAGGTTAGGCTCCTGGAAATGGCAAAGCCTTCCCTCTTGGTCCATATGGGAATGGTGACAATGTATACAGAGAATGTCCACCGTAGATTCCTCCTCCACCTTCCATGATTACTGCCCGAAGACTATTCCACTGAGATCCCATAACCCCTGCCTCCTTGTTTATCCACACGAAATCACCACATCTCCTTGCTCAACTACATGCAACAATTCTGGCTCTGTTCAACTGTATACAACAGACACACTACAGCTTCTCCATCTGAGAGCCCAGACTTCCCCACGCCAGCTTCTCTGTTGTTCTGTGTCTGGCTGGCTATTATTTCTTCACTCCCTTGCCCTGCAGCCCCAGTCAGGCCAAGTCCCTGGTGGCAGCAGGCACAGCTGCTTCTTGACTGATGTCCTCCTGCCAGACTCCTCTCAGGACTGTCTCTCACGTGAGGGCATCTACCCAGCTTCAGAGCTGTTCTGAAAAGTGCAGCATCACCCACTGCCCTCCCTGTCCAACACACCTCAGGTTAGGAAGCCCTGCCTCGTCAGCCTGGCTACCCGCATGTCAGGAACCAACCAGCTGGGAGGCTCCCTCATACTGGAAATGCCAGTGATCTCACACTCTCTCTCTCTGTGGTTTGCTTCCCCACCACCAGTGAGGCCTGTGGGACTGCTGAGGAGCAAATCTGTTCTTACAGGTTCACCCAGCTCACAGGCAGGCAGAAGCTGGGCTTACAGTTGCTATACAGTGTAATGGTGTTACTAGCATCCCTTGTGACTGCAAGTTATTTAAATTCAGTGACAATTTATTATGTATGAAGGAAGGAATTTCCTTTGCAGATCCTCTCCCACCCCTTCCTGGTGAGGAAGCATTTTTCAAACGTTAGCAAAGCCATATCCCATGCTTTAACATTCCAACAATGAGGTTTGGCTGAGAAACTAGAAATGGAGTGCTCTGGCCTTGCTGGGTCTTCCAGGCCTTGTCTCAGTCTGGATCTGCCTGTTTCTGGGTCTCTCACAGATCTTGTGATTTTCGTCCAAGGTTGGGAGAAGAGTGGCTAGGTCTGCAGGCATGGTGACTGTTGTTTCCAAGCCTAAAGGATTCCATTTATTGGAGAGAACAGAGAAAGAAAGGGGAAAAGCGTGTGGCTGCCCAGGCTGGGGTGGAGTGGAGGGATGCCAGAGATACTCAAATAGTGGCTGAGGCCTTCTGCTCCACCCACTGTCCTTCTCAGGCTGACTCTGCCTTTCTCTAAGTGGCGTCCTGGAACCTTCTGGAAGCACAGTAGAACACAGTGTTTCAGAGTATCCCACTGACAGTTGTCAGCCCTAACCAGAAACAGCCCCAGGGGGAGCCATGTGAAACTCAGGGTGCCCACCCATCTTCCCTGCCTTTGTACTTTCTGGAGAGAGCCTGGAAGGCTCAGCATGGGCTCTGAGAACATGCTCCAGTGAAGCCAGAGACACAGAGAAGAAGATGGAAGCAGTCTTGGCAGCTTCAATGGGCGGACACGAACGGAAAAGGAGTCACTACCTCACACCTGTGCGGCACATGGAGCATGTCAGCCCAGACAGCAGCCTGCACGCCTGCTGGGGAAGCCGCAGGGAAGCCGCAGCTCACTCATCTTACCGTTTTCTTTGTTGTTGTTATTGTTTTGTTTTCGAGACAGGGTTTCTCTGTGTAACAGCTCTGGCTATCCTGGAACTAGCTCTGTAGCCCAGGCTGACCTTGAACTCACAGAGCTCCACCTGCCTCTGCCTCCCGAGTGTTGGAACTACAGGTATGTTCCACCATGCCCCGGTTTACCATTTTCTTTAGCCCTGGGGCTGTTTGCTACACACTGCTGAGGAAAATATATTTTCAAAGGTAACTGATATGTAGAGAATGAGGAAGAAATTTGTTCTAAATCTAAACCAACATGAAAAAATTGTCAGCCCTGCCAATGATCAAAGAAATACTAATAAGACAGTATCTTCTAGCTTGTCAACACCAAAATAAGATTAGTAATTAAAAAAAAAAAAAAAAAAAAAGGACTGGTATAGATTCACAGCCATGGTTTTGAAGGTTGTAGAAACCATAAAGCCACTTACAAGCAAAAAAAAAATTAAGAATAAAGAATTCTGAGCTGGAGCAAAGACTCAGCACGCAGGAGCACTTGCTGCTCCTGTAGAGGCCCCAGTCTGGTCCCCAGCACCCACATAGTGGCTCACAAACACCAGGAACTCCAGTTCCGGGGGACCCAACGCCCTCTTCTGACACCAGCACACATGTGGTGTACAGACATACATACGGCAAAACATGCGTGCACGTAAAATAAATCTGTAAAACAATAAAGACTAAAAAAGGATTCTTCTAGTGAGATGTTTCAGGAGGAGAAGATGTAGGCCACCAAGACTGACGCCTGAATTAGTGGAAGGAAAAAACCAGCGCATGCAGGGTGTTCCCACACGTACACCCCACCCAACCCCCGAAACAATTTAAATATTAGTAACATTTGATATATTAATAACATTAACATATCAAAATTTACTTTGAGGCTAAGTTAAATGAGCCATAGTTAAAGCCTATCTCCATAACGCTGTCTGTCAAAGTCTAGTCAGAGCCAAGGGGGAGGAATTAGAAAGAGTCTGAATTTCTAGTAGTGGAGAAGCTGATTATTAGCGTACTCTCAGAGTACACACAGCGCATGCGTGGAGAAGCCCCCACAATCACAATTCTATCAGCAGATACTTGCAGAATATCAATGTGAACAAGGGTGGGAACACTCACTGTTTCCTGGTAACAACCAGGGGGGCTTGTGAACAAAGCTTAATTAGAACATGAGGAAAATAAATCTGGCTTAATTTGCTTTCATTTTGAAGTAATAGCACTTTTAGTTAAAGGTAAGAACATTTACTTACATCAAATCTCACTGTAATAAAAACTGCCTATGCTATTTTATTTCCTAATTTTGGATGGGCAGATCACAAAAATTCCCCAGATTAAAACTGAATCTGAAGAGTGTGAGACAAGTAGCCACCAAGTTCCTTCCAACTCTATGAACTCCACGACTGAGGGAGGTTTGGGAAAAATAAAGAAAATCTGCCACCACAGATACAAGAACCTAGGGTTTTAGTCGACGGAAACTCATCCGCAACCCCCACTAGCTGTTACACAGCTTCATCACACTCCAGGGACTGAGTCCATATTTCTATGCTGGTGTCCCTGGCTATGCTAGTGACCAACTGAGCACCAGGAAGTCCTCCCTGCCTGCACTCTTCTGCACAAGCTGAGGCTCTTCTATGCTCCAAACAATAGACTAGCATGAGGCAGTCCTTTGCCAGTTCTGGGCTTCGCCCTTACGAAGCCTGGCTGCTTCCGTTTCCTCTTCTTGGGTCCGTACAGCTGGACACCAGCTCACCCAGCTGGCCTGCTGCAGCTCTGACCATGATTGAAGCTATTGTGCGGGGCCAGCCCCAGCTGGGCGGCTGGGACTGAGCGACATGGAAAGTCAGCAGACAGCAGAGAGCACAAGTGCCCAGCATGGTCAAGTCAACCTAGAGTCAGGAGCAAGGATAAATCACTGTTCACTGCGCTCTTGAGCCGTAGGACGGTTTATTAGACGACGCTCACTACTGACAATCATCCTTTCTTTGGGTGTCGTCTGGAAACACATCCACCTGCTGATCTTAAATTTTGGATGATTTCATCTCCTAAGTTTTTACCTGGATAAACTCAAACTTGCTCTTCAGGTTAAGTAAGGCATTTTCATCTTTAATCCCAGCACTCGGGAGGCAGAGGCAGGTGGATCTCTGTGAGTTTGAGGCTAGCCTGGTCTACAGAGAGAGTTCCAGGACAGCCAGAGCTACAAAGTAAGACTGTCTCAAAACGAACACACAAACAACCCAAAAGATTAAAATATTTTCTTAAAAAGAATTGATACTGGGGTTGGGGATTTAGCTCAGTGGTAGAGCGATTGCCTACCAAGCACAAGACCCTGGGTTCGATCCTCAGCTCCACATTTAAAAAAAAAAAAGAATCGATACTATTAACAGATTGTTACCATGGAACGAGACAATAACACGATGCTGACTGCTGATGCAATTAGCGGAGTCAGAAACTCTAAGTTTTCAGTTCAGTGTATTCCAATCTATACTCCTCCAGTAAACAGAGCTCAGGTGTTGACAGTCTGTGTCTTTATGGGTTCTAAAGTATCTAACTGAGTTAACACTTACCTCGAAGCCATTGTTCTAGCTTCTTTCTTTTCTAAAGGTATGTCAAACTCTATTACTAAGGTCCAATCTCTTTGTGAAGAAATGCACTTCCTCCTTTAAAGATGAAAACCAACAGAAGATAGAAAGGCACCGACAAAACCACTCAGGCGAGGAGGGAGAACTGACCTCTACCTGTCCAACCCCGTCACAACCGCAGCATTTAACGAACCACCTCCGCGTTCTAAACGGCACGTGGTCCACTCGGGGATGAACGTGGGCAAATGCACAGCCAGCTACTCTAGGCACAGGAAAGCAGCTCCTCTGCCAGCTGCAGGCAGGAAGGCCATGGCTCTGGCTACACATCACTAGGGTTTGTTACTTGTGTTAGATTGAGCCTGTGGGAGTTATACTGCCCAGGCTGGTCTTGAACCTCTGGGCTGAAGTGATTCTCCCATCTCAGCCTTCCCTTTGTGTGTTTATCGAATGCTCGGAATCTCTGAAACAGCTTCCATAGTTTTGTTCACGACTGTAACTAACTACACCAGTCAGTTTCTTCTCTGACTCTTGCTGCCAGTGACCTGGGTACTGAGGGTCCTCTTAGAAGGAAGTATTCTGGGCAGGGAACAAGCATGCCAGGCCACTCGGCCTGTACAGACAAATCCAGCCAGACGGAGAGACCTCGTGTATGGTAAGAGAGATGGGAAGACACAGATAAAGTGGCTTTTTAAATAATGGCCTAGGCCAGTGAGATGGCTCCACAGGTAGCTATGCACAGACCTGACAACCAGAGTTCAATCCCCAGATCCCACAAGGCATCAGGTCAGACCAACTCCCAAGGGTTGTCCTGACCACCACATGTATATCATGACACAAGCCCAAACACATGCATACAAACACAAAATCTAAAAATTACAGTTAAAGGGGCCTGAAATGGATGTGATGCATGTGTGGAACCAAGATAAAAAGTACCTTCCTGTAAAATAATGAGGAGGATCAATCATGCGTAGCTCGGCCTACTCCACAGCAACTGCCCCCACTATTTGAATTAGTGCCTCTAGCTCTTCCTCTAAGGCATACTGGAAGCTTTCGGGACTGGAGAAAAGACCAGGACAAGGATCTTACGCAGTGACATCAGATGAGACTCTCTTGAGAGTCCTGTATTATTTATACATTCAGAAATAAAGGCAAAAGTACCATTAGCACACCCCTGCCCCATGGCATACACACAAACAAGTCTCTGCTGCTGCTGGAACTCAGCACCTCCCTCACCTGTCCCCTCTCCTGACCCACCCAGTTAAAAATCACTGTCCACCTCTGCCATCCCGTGCACTATGTTTAATTCCCCTTGGCTGCCATTCCGTGTCCACCTGCGTCTGACCTAACATCCTTGTGACTATGATAAATCCCTTTGGATGTACAGACTCCTAACTTCCACCAACCCAAAGGCTAAGAATGGCATCAGATGGTATCTAAGGCCAATGGCTGAGATCCCCCTGCTCTGCCTACTGATGTCTCCACCGGCGAACTTTGAAGGTGCCTTGGTTTATGACTTTCTTTATTCTGTTACTTAAAACCTCAGGACACCATTACCAAGCTGGAACATGTATTTGGGGTAACCTAAATTTCTGTTCCAGGACCACAGCCACTCTGATTCTGGCTTCAGAATAAATATATCCTATTCTTTTTGAGGCGAGAGCTGTGTTTCTACATCCTCCACTAAAACAAACAAGTTGACTGCTCTCTGAAGAGTTACCCGAGAGGGCAGAGGTGGGCAGCTGGACTGACAGGCAGGTGCAACATCACACAGGGCAGTGGTCCTACCACCTATCCAGCCACCACAGCCAGTCTCCACCCTGAGCTGCAGATCCAGAGGGTTCTCCTGTGGGAGCTCCAGGAGGGTCTTGCCAGTCCCAACAAACCTCTTGCCTAGCTCCAGCTGTTCCAGACACTGGGGTCTCACTGGGAGGCAGAACTCCTCAGAATAACTCAAGACCAAGACATGCTTAGAACCAAGAACTGAGCATGGCCCCTAATTCTCCTTACTCTAAATTGTGGGCATTTATCCTTCACACCAAGAGACCAACTCTCAGTATCAATAGTCATGTCTTTTTCTTTTTTTTTAAGCTGAGGATCGAACCCCGGGCCTTGCGCTTGCTAGGCAAGTGCTCTACCACTGAGCTAAATCCCCGAGTAGTCATTTCTGAAGACAGGGAAAGTCTGAATTTTCAAAACCTAAACAGGGGCTGGAGTTCAGTGGCTGAGTGCCTGTCCTAGCAAGGTCAAGACCCTGGCTCCCCCTTAACAGAAAAACCCAAACCCAAATAGTCAAAGAAAATGAATGTCAGTAAACATGGAACTTCACTCCATGAAACACAAGCAATGCCTCATGCCCATTACGTTCAGGATGCCCGAGAGCAGTAAGGCCAGGGACTTGCATACCCTGAAGAAAGGAGACCTGCGCCAAACACAGGCCAGAGTTAAAAACACTCAAAACTGCACGGCCCTGATACCATGTCCACCCCTCTTGGTGACTGTCCCTCAGGAGCAGAGACAGGCAGCAGGCTGTGTTCAGTGTCTGTCTGCAGTGAAAAGCAGACAACCTCATGTCCACCACCACGACAGTGGGAAGGGCAGTGGAGCAAGTGTCCACACACAGGTCACCAGCTAAACTGAGTCGGCGCCATCCATCAACACAATGAAGAATGCAGATCACCCATTTGGAAGCTCACAAAATTATCTGTAATTCAGTTCCAGGGAATCCAATGTCCTCTTTTGACCTCTGTAGGCAAAAGGCACACACATGCAGGCAAAACATCAATAAACATAAACAGCTCTGAAGCCGGGCTGGGGAGATATTTCAACCAGGAAAGCTCCTGCCTTGCCAGCAGTAGGACCTGAACAGGATCCTACCACACCTTCAAGGAAAGCAACGTGCAGACACATGGCCTTGTAATTCCAGGCCATAGCACAACAGACAACTGACCCCTGGGCTCACCGGCCGGCCAGCCTGACCCACCAGCAAGTTTCAGGATAGTGAGGAGACAGTCTCAACCACAAAGTGGATGGCACCTGAGGAATGACTAAGTTGTCCTCTGGCTGCACAGGCACAGGTTGTCATGCATTCACACACACACACACACACACACACACACACACACACACACACACACTTCTGAATCACACATGAGAAGATGCTGTATTACTCCTACTGCTTCATAAACACTGGCAACATCACGCATCACCAGTCACCACCTGCAGGGACAGTAAAAACCTTGGCTGTGGGTTCGGAGCTCTGACTGTCCACAGCACTGCTCCTTGTCCTGTCGGCTTGTGGCCCGTGTCCCAGGCCAGCACACAATGCTCAGCTACAGGTGGGAAGGAGCGGGAGTGGCAGCCTCCACAATGTGGCTCTGCTCAGCTCACCACTCCAGGGTCAGCCCCAAGAGGTAGGCGGGTGCTGCAGCCCAACACAGAGTCATGGGGGACTCTACCCTTGGGCCTGCTCCTCTGTCCCCTCTTCCAAGGAACTCTGCAGGAACTGCTCTGCTTCCAGTTTCTCGCTACAAGACTTTTTTTCTTCTCACAAATTATGTCTAAGGACTTACGCTTATTTTAAATGCAATTCAAAACAGCTACTTAAAAGAACTCTTGAGTTTGGCTTATAGATAAAAAAATAGCCCATCCCAAACGTCTCTGATAAGCGACAGTCCGGAATCTTTCCAACAGAATACACTGTTGTTGTTGTTGTTGTTGTTTTATGTGATAAGGAATAAAATTGAGTGACAACTATTTACAGCTAATGTTAAGTAAACAAGGATGTCATCAGCAAGGAAGCACAGATGGTGATCTGCTGCACAGGTCCACAGCCAGAAGCAGCCTTCCAGGTACAGGGGTATGGGGGGGGGGGGATGGCCTGCTCTGCAAGCATGAGGCTCTGAGTTCGGATTTCCAGCACCCACATAAAAGGCGGCTGCTGTCACAGAGGCTAAGGGTGTGGAGAGAAGCAGATCCCAGGAGTTTACTAACTCAACCAGTAAGCCTCAGGTTCAGTGAACGGTCAAAAATGAAAAAAAGAAAAAGTTGGAGAAGAAGAAAGGCAGAGGGAGACAAAATTCTAAATAGGAACACCACAAATCACTGGACTTCCAGAAAACTTTCCAGCACAAAGCTAGAACAGACATTGCATACAAAATAATTCTTTTGGCCGGGCGTCAGTGGTGCACGTCTTTAATGCCAGCACTCAGGAGGCAGAGGCAGGCAGATCTCTGTGAGTTCAAGGCCAGCCCGGTCTATAGATCGAGATCCAGGACAGTCACCAAAACTACACAGCAAGAAACCCTGTCTTGAAAAACCAAAGATTCTACTTTTGTAAAATCAAAAGTTATAACACTGAAAAATGTCAACATGACCACGGTGGCTCTCTCACAAAATGGCTGTGTGAAGCATATACACAGAAATGAATACTATACATACAGAAATATAACATGGAAATGAACAATATAAATATAGAAATATAACACGGAAATGAACAATATAAACACAGAAATGTAACACAGAAATGATGACTGGTAAAGCACCAAGCCGGCCAGGACCGGGGTCTTTCTGCCTCATCCCACCCAAGCCCCAGTCCGTATGTCAGCTCCAGCTCAGTCAGAATCCGAGCCCCTGCATCTCCTAGTGGCCTTAGACATGAAATCTGCGTTCTGTCCCTCTGCTGCACTGGACCCTACTGAGGCGTCACTTCTAACAGAGCTTTGTGGAGCTTTGTTTTTGTGGAGTTTTCTTTTGTTTGTTTTGTTGCGTGCGTGCGTGCGTGCGTGCGTGCGTGCTTGTGTTTGTGTGTGTGTGTGTGTGTGTGTGTAGGACAGGGAGTGACACTGGCTGTCTTCCTCTGTCGCTGTCCAGCTTATTTTTATAGGCCTGGAGCTAATTCAGCTAGACTGGCTGGCCAGGAATCCTGGCTCTACTTCTCCGTGGCTGGGATCACACGTACACACTGCTAGGCTTGGCTTTTACACAGGTGCTCAAGATCTGAACTCGGGTCCTCACACATGCTTAGCAAGCACTTCATGGATGATCATCACACTCCACTCCACACACATTGAAGAGGGGCAGTCGGGATGAAGGCTCACACTACCAATCTCCAAGTGGACAGCATTTTCTGAGCTGGTTCTTCTGGACAGCCAAGTGACTCCTGTGAGAAGTCACAGCAGGGTGGCCCACACTCTCTGATGCTGCTAGGAGCCTCTGCCAGGTTCCAGGAATTTTAACACCTATTGTGCTTCTTTTTCCTGAGTCTGGAAAAACCCAGGGGCTAGCTAGCTGGCTGCTGTCAAGTTCAAAGCTCAAACGAAACAAAGCTAAAAATTCCAGGACAGAGTGCTGTATTTATTATTGTTCACCAAGTGCCCAACTCTTCTAGGAGACTTCCGATATATTGCTGGTCCTGACTTTACCATTATTTTAGGGCCCTCCCCCACCCTACTGCAGTTTTGCAGACAATGAGCAGTGTCTGAGCCCTTCAAAACTCACAGAGAAAAGAGCAGAAGGGGCTCATGGGGTGAGGCATGTCGATGAAGGGCCAGGTGTTGCAATAAGCTGTCAACCCCGCCAGCATCCTTGGAAAAATGAACATTACAAGCCACATTTCAAAGTGGCAAGAGCCAAGCATGGTAACACAACATGCAATCCCAGCACTCAGGAGGCCAAGGAACAATGACCTGGGCTATGCAGGGAAACGTTGTCTCAAACATACACAACAGCCAATCCAAAAAATCCATTAACACAGTACCCAGACATACCGACAGACGGAAGTGGGGGGCAGACGGGCGGGGCTGCTCTAAGTGTGGGCTTCATCATCAAACAACCAGGGAGCCATCTTTTCAGTAAGTGCCTTTATGGTCTCAGCTGTATGGGGCTGAGGTTATAGCTCAGTGGTAGAGCCTCTGCCTTGTATTCAGCTACATTTCTTTCACACAAAGCTACTAATCAAACTGGGTATGGCACCTCACACCTATAAAACCAGCAATAACGAGGCAGGAGGGCTAGCCTGGACTTCAGAACTTTAACCTCACCTCACTAAAGCAAACACACTAATTGATAATCCAACACTATGAAGCTCTTTTCTGGGAAGTTGAGACACAGCTCTGCTAGCAGACGGTCTCTGCACGTGGCACTCCGTTCTCCTGCTGGGCTGGCGTCTGCCCCTTATAAATTAGTTCTTGCCTGCTTAGCTGGTCAGATCTTCAGTTAGGAGTGGCAGGGAGAGCGGAGCTGTCCAGCGGGCTGCTGGATGACCAGATGCTGGGTTGTGTGTTTACCCCGACCCACCTAGGCAGTAGTTAATGTGCTTGAGGAAATGCTAACTATGTCTATTAAAAGTGAACAAAAACTGTTTATTCATTCTAAAGTCTGTGCAAAGAGACCAACTTCTGGTAGACAAGACCCAAAAGCCAGTGGTGGCGCACGCCTTTAATCCCAGCACTCAGGAGACAGAGGCAGATGGATCTCTGAATTTAAGGCCAGCCTGCTCTACAAAGTGAGTTCCAGGACAACCAGAACTGTAACACAGGGAAACCCTGATTCAAAAAAACAAAACAGAAAAACAAAACGAAACAACAACAAAAAAGACCCAAAAAAGGGGAGAGAAGTTATGCCTGGGTCACAAGAAGAACCTGGTACCTGGGGGCACCATGCCCAGGCAGGCTTCATCTGTTAATGTCCCTGGCCCTGGCCGTTTATGGACGTTTATGGCCGTTTATGGAATGGTCTATTTACTCGCTGGGTGTCTTTTTTGTCTTGTTGCTTCCTGTGGCTGTGATAAAGAGCATGACCAAAAGTGACTTACAGAAGCAGGAGCTTATTACGTTCTACAGTGCAGAGGGAGACTCCCTCATGGTGGGAGAAGAAGCAGAGGACAAAATGGAATTGCGGGCAAATATACCTCTCAAGGCCTGTCCCCAGTGACTCGTTTCCTCCATCTAGCAAGGACCCATGTCTTAAAAGTCCCATGACCTCCCCAAACAGTAACGGAGGACCAAGGTCATGAGCCTACAGGAGACATTTCTCGTTTAAACCACCGCACACAGACAGCTTCCCAACATCTACGGACCGCACATTCAAACAGATGAGCCAGCCCATGGGCACTTACTCATTCAAACCACCACAGATGGCACTTCCAAGACCCAGTGGCTTTCCTTTCTGTTTTCCCACAGCTACAGGACAGCAGGAGGGCATTTAGTCAGGATCCCAGCGATTCTCTGTAGCCAGCCATTTATTATGAAACCAAGTCCAGTACTGGAACATTCTAGCCACTGAAAGCATCGTGCTATTGGATTAAACCAACCCCTAATGGCCTGCTGCTACCCTGGTTGCCTTAGCTGAATGCTAACCTAAGCATCAAGCTCATGGAGCTGACAGGAAGGAAGTGCTCTGGAACAGAGACTATGTGCCTGATTGTCTCTGCCAGGAAACCACTAGGGAGGCTTCACAGCAATGCTGGCAGTGTGCAGCCAGGTGTGAGATGTGCATGTAGTGCTCCCAGGTCCTGCAGCCTCAACTCTTCTATCAGAATGGCTAGGACTGTCTGCCCGGCAAATAAAGTCCAATTCACTTCCTGGGAAAACCTGACCGCACAGTCGGCATGCCTTTAATTGGACTTTAATAAGTCCAATCTGAGTGATGAAAATAGGCATCAAGCCAGGCAGTGGTGGCACAAACCTTTAATCCCAGCACTTGGGAGGCAGAGCCAGGCAGATCTCTGTGAGTTCAAGGCCAGCCTGGTCTACAGAGCAAGATCCAGGACAGGCACCAAAACCACACAGAGAAACCCTGTCTCAAAAAAACAAAACAAAACAAACAAACAAACAAACAAAAACAACAACAAGGGGGCTGGAGAGATGGCTCAGAGGTTAAGAGCACTGGCTATTTTTCCAGAGGTCCTGAGTTCAATTCCCAGCACCCACATGGTGGCTCACAACCATCTAGAATGAGATCTAGCGCCCTCTTCTGGCCTGCAGACATACATACAGGCAGAACACTGCATGCATAATAAATAAATAAATCTTTAAAAAAAGAGAGAGAGAGAAAAAGAAAATAGGCATCACAGTGCCGAGGAGAGGCAGAACAATGTGCTAGACAGCAAGAGAAGAAGAAGGAGAAAATGTTTGTTTGCTGAGGGCCTAAATTCATCCATTCAACCAAACTAGAGCTCCTTCTTCAGAAATGTACAAGTAACAGTAGCATCACCCTCTACCGCCAACAGAAAATGAAGCTGGCTTTAGAAAGAGATTCAGACAACACCTGCTGCCTGGTGGAGGAGGCCAGGCCATAAGCACCAAGAGGGCTCCTCAGGTCCCCTCATGAGAACTGGAGCTCTGTCAGCGACCAGTAATGCACACCATGACATTCTAGGTTAAAACTGGACAGTGCAGTTGTCTGTATGGACAACTGACCCTTCAGATTTCAGAGTTTGGAATCAATGGATTCAACCAGTCTTAATCAAGAATATTCCAAAACTTGGTGGGGCAGTGGCGCACGCCTTTAACCCCAGCATTAAGAGGTACAGGCAAGCAGATCTCTGTGAGCTAGAGGCTAGCCTGGTCTACATAGTGAGGACCTATCTCAAATAAATAAATAATTGAGCCAAGTATGGTAAATAAATAAGTAATTGAGCCAAGCATGGTGGTGCATCCCTTTAATGCCAGCACTCAGGAGGCAGAGGCAGGCGGATCTCAGGTGGATCTCAGAGTGAGTTCCAAGACCGTTCCACAGAGGAACCCTGTCCTGAAAAACCACAGACACACTCACAAAATATGTCTCAAACATATACTGGAAAAAAGACAGCTGAGAAAGTGAATATCTATATGCAGAAGGAAACTAGACCCTTATCCTTTGCTCTGTTTTTTTTTTTTTAAGGGAAGAGCTAAGAGTTCAGAATCGCTAGAATGAAACAGTTTATGATATAGACACAGGCATGGCTCTTCTGAACAAGGCTCCAATAGGCCAAGAAACAATCGATGAATGAGATTATGTGGGATTAAAAGGTTTCTGCACAGCAAAGGAAGTATCAGAGTAAAGAGACAGCTTACAGTGTGGAAAAATAGCTCTGCTAGCTATACATTGAACAGGAACTTGATTTCTAAAATCTGTAAAGAACTAAAACAAAACAAAACAAAACAGAACAACTAAACATCTGCAAAACCAAATCAATCAAAACAGGAGTGGCCTGAAAGTTTTCTGAAGTACAAATGGTAGAGGCGTATTAAAAGGTTCACCATCAGTAATCATCAAAAACGCAAATGCTACTCTAGTCCACTTACCCCAGTCAGAATGGGGATCGTGAGTCAAAGACATTACAAATGCTGGGAAGGGATCAAGAAAGAGCACAGCTGCTGCATGTCACCCGGTGCAGCGCCTGTGGGAAAGAGAGCAGAGCTGCTGCATGTCACCTGGGGCAGTGCCTGTGGGAAAGAGAGCAGAGCTGCTGCATGTTACCTGGTGCAGCGCCTGTGGGCCTAAGTGTGGAAATTCCACAGGAAAGCTAGAAACAGAAGTGCTCTGTGACCCAGCCCTATCATATCATTTCTGGGTTTCCCCGCAGGAACCTAGGTCACATACAACAAGCATCTGTGCTCACTGAGGCACTATTCATCATAGCCAAGCTATGAACCAGCCTAACTATTCATCAATAAATAAGAAGAGACAAAGGTAAACACAGAGGAGTTTTATTAGGCCATACAGAAGAACAAAGTCACATTTGTTTAAAAAAAATGTGGATGTAATTTGAGATCATCTCATGCAGCAAAATTAGCCAAGTTCAGAAATTTGTCATGTTCTCTCTCATTTGCAGAATCTAGTCTTAAACATATGTGAACGTACAGGGTTGAGAAGATGCTTGAGGTACAAGGGTGAGGACCCGAGTTTGGGTTCCTGGAACCTTGCAAAGCTGTAGCAGCGTGTACATCTATGATCCCAGTGCTGCTACTTGGGAGATGGGAGGAAGAACAGGAGAAGCCCCAGACACTTGGATGAACTGGTACATGTATCCGAAGGGAAAATGAAGACTGTGACCTCTACACACATTCATGTCCATGCTGCCTACATTCACAATTACTACACATGTGCACATACACACTGTAGAGACCCATATACATGCGTATATAATACAGATCATATACTAAAAATTTTAAAAATATGAATATATGACATATAAGTAGAAGAAGAAGAACTGGGGCATCAGAAGGAAGAGAGATAAAGGGTAATGGAGGGCATGCTCAAGTGCATGATACATACATACAAAAATGTCACCATGGGCTGGGCGGTGGTGGCACACACCTTTAATCCCAGCACTAGGGAGGCAGAGGCAGTCGGATCTCTGAGTTCTAGGCCAGCCTAGTCTACAGAATGAGTTCAAGGCAGCCAGGTCTGTTTCAGTGAAACCTTGTTTTGAAAAACAAAAAACCAAAAAACTCCACCATGGAATCTATTATTTTGTACAATGAATATGCTAACTGAAAAAAATTTCCTGAACTTTCATCATGTTATTCACTAAATAACAGAACGTAACAGCTGCTCAGTGCTGAGGATGAAGCTCAGTGATAGAACTCCAGCCTAATGCCCAAGATCCTGGGTTCAATCCCAGTACAATAAAACAAGTATTCCTATAGAATTTGCATTGTGTTTTAAGCCCTTTGGAGATGGCCTGAGTCTTCAGAAGGACTGCAGTCATGTGCATACTCCTGCCACTTTACAGAAGAGCCTTGAGCAATCTCAGAGTTTAGTATTCCTGGGTCCTGGAGCAAGTCCCTGGAGGAGACCTTGTAATGGTTGTACTCACAAATTGACCAGCTCAAGATTTACCCCAGTGTGAAAAACAGGCTTGGGGGCCATCAGTCATTGACAGCTTCCCTTATGAAGACTCATTTCTGGCACAAGCCTTTAATCCCAGCACTTGAGAGGCTGAGGCAGGCAGAACTCTGTGAGTTCAAGGCCAGCCTGGGCTACCTAATAGACTTTGTATCAAAACAAAACGAGATGGCTCAGTGGTTAAGGCACTGATGGCTCTTTCGGAGGGCCTCGATTGATTCCTAGCACCCACATGGAGACTCACAACCATCTGTAACTTGAGTTCCAAGGGATCTGATGCCCTCTTCTGGCCTCCATGAGCACTGCACACACAACCAGGCAGAACACCACACACATAAAAATACATTTAAAAAATGAGGCTTTGGAAAACGCTGTCCCTTTGGTGAAGTGGCAAGCTTCTCATTCTAGTTGTAAACTGAAAGTGGCTAGGCCACCTCGGTGTCAGCTGTCTGGACTGCATTCATGGCTCCAGTCACACAAAAGATGTGGACTTGTCGGGTGGTGGTGGCACACGCCTGTAATCCCAGCATTCGGGAGGCAGAGGCAGGTGGATCTCTGTGAGTTCTAGGCCAGCCTGAAGAAAGTGAGTTCCAGGAAAGGCGCAAAGCTACACAGAGAAACCCTGTCTCAAAAAAACAAAAAATAAATAAATAAAATAAAATAAAATAAAAGAGTGGACTCAGTTTGCCTTGGAAAGAGGGTTTTTTTGTTTTTGTTTTTTTGGTTAGCAGATATGTAAATTGGTAGACAAACCAAAAAGGCCTCTAAAACCCAGGCATTCTCTGAGGCAAGTGTAAAAATACTCAAGACTTCAGCTAGAATGTAAGCATTTACTAAATACAAAACAAAACACTTGTTACAGGGCTGAAGATAGCCTTCTCTCTGCTGTGGGGCAGGACCGTAGCCATAGTAACTGTCATGTGTGGGTGCTGAGGTCAGTGTGCAATACCACAGAATTTACTCTTGTCCAGCTGTAGGGATCAGAGGGGGCTTTGACACCAGAGAGAAACTATGCCCAAGGCAGATAAAGTGCTGAGGAGGGAGAGAAGGTGAGCATATTGAGTGGAGGCCGCCTGGGCTGTACCAGTGTGGGTGGGAAGCCAGAGTCTTCCTCCACAACACCGCTAAGGCCGTATGGTCAGGGAGACCGTGTTCATTAACCCTGACATTCTTTTCCTAAAGGTCCAACACAACAAGTCATCGTACACGGGCACTCTCAGGGTCCCTCACCGACTAACTTTTCTTCCTCATCTCTTCTAGCATCCATTCTGCAACTGGCACTGGGTTTAAGGGCTGGGGATGGAAGGACTTGAGCCTAGGTCGACCATCTCTTCTATGCTGACAAAGAGGACGTTCCTTAATCCCTACGTGAAACACGCTTAACTGTCAACCCAACCTCACCACATTCTTAAAAACTTGTGTGTGTGTGTGTGTGTGTGTGTGTGTGTGCGAGAGAGAGAGAGAGAGAGAGAGAGAGAGAGAGAGAGCGAGCGCACACACACGTGGAAGTCAACAACTTGTAGAAATCAGTTTTCTTCTACCATGTGGGTCCTGGGGATCAAGTTCAGGTCACCAGGCTTGGCCACAAGCACTTTTCCCTACTGAGTCCTCTTGTCATACACCCTGAGCATCAAAGGCCATGCCTCCAAGTAACTATTTACTATTGTGACAGCTGTAAGGTCTTAAAACATGATCCGTACAAAGGAAATTATTTTGTATTTTTTTGGTTGTGAGCCTAGCCTTTAATAATTGAGCCATCTCTCCAACCCGAAAATTATTTTGTATTTTTAGTTGAACTTTTAAATACTTTTTTTTTTTTTGGTAGCACTGGCTAGCCTGGAACTCACTATGTAGACCAGGCTGGTCATGAGTTCACAGAGATTCACTTGCCTCTGCCTCTCAAGTGATCATTTTTCATTTGTGAGATAGGATCTTCACTTTGTAACCCAGGCTGATCTCAGACTTCAAAGGGCTGGGTTTACAGATATGTTCCACCATGCCCAGCTTGGATAAGCATTTTTAATCTCTGAAGCACAGCTGAAGTCTTTCCTGGGTAATGAAAGTGGTGGGTTTTGAGTTCAGGCCTCAGGATGTGGCCCAAGCTGATCTTGACCTTTCAGCTTCCATGTGGTACTGGGCATCCAAACTCAGGTCTTCATCACTGCACAGCCACATTATACCCACGGAGCCATCTCCCAGCCCATAATCTGATTCTTTGTCACTTAGAGAGTAGTGTACTTAAGTGTTTGTGAGGGACATCATGCCAGGATTTGGTTTTAAAATACCTAGATACTATATCTCAATTGAAGTTTGTTGTTTGTATTATTATGTACACAGTATTCTACCTACACACCAGAAGAGGGCACCAGATCGAATTACAGATAGTTGTGAGCCACCATGTGGTTGCTGGGAATTGAACCCAGGTCCTCTGGAAGAGCAGTCAGTGCTCTTAACCTCTGAGCCCCCTCTCCAGCCCCCCCCCCCACACTTTTTTAAATCCCAGAGACAGAGGAAACAAGCAGCAGAGGGAATACTGTTTAAAAGCCTAGCTGATGGACAAACGGAGCTTCATTATGCTGTCTGACTTCCTGAAATTCTGTAAAACAAAAAGTAAGAATAACGGTCTCTGGGTGCTGGGCTGATGGGTCAGTCTTCCTCTGTGAGAATGTTAGGTTGTATTAAGTGGGAGGGGACAGCTCCCTCCACCCCTTGGGTGCGGCTGCCCAGCTCCATAGCTCAGGTGCCATGCAGTGTAACACCGACAGCATCACCTCCTAGGTTTCAGATAACTGTGGACCAACGGGCTGAGGTGGGAACCCCTGTACTTCCCAGGAGAGGGACTCTCCTAGGATTCCGTGCACAGCACCCACACCAACAGGAATTGGGAAAACTGAGAGGCCAGCCTGCACTGAACCAAAAGGCCACAGAGACCACAGGACAGTGGGGGTGTGACTCTGTGGCTGAGTAGGGGACTGCACTCCAGCTGGAATGCCAGTGTGAGGCAAGCTAGACAGGATAAGGTCACAGAGCTGGGGGGGGGGTATAGTGCAGACCCATCTGAAGTACAAGAGCTGAACCAGTAACAGGAGGAACAGGAGTTTGCTGGGTCAGTGAATCAGATGGAAGGGGAGGAGGAGAGACACAGGGCAGCAAACGGGGTGCTGGATGCTATAGTGATATTTTATTTGTATTGAAATGTGATTTTATTTGTATGTCAATAAAGTTGCCTTGAGGTCAGAGCAAGCCAGAGCAGAAGCCGAGCAGTAGTGGGGCACGCCCTTAATCCCAGCACTTGGGAGGCAGAGCTAGGCGGATCTCTGTGTGTTCAAGGACACAGCCAGCATAGCAGACACACGCCTTTAATTTCAATACCAACCATAGAAGACCTGGAGGTCTGTACAAACAGGCAGTGACGAGGAGGTCATGTGGCTGGGTTACAACCAATGAGGGAGGAGAACAGAAAGTCTTTAAATAGACAGGCTGGAGGCAAAGTCGGAAGGTGACAGAGCTACAGCGTCCCTTGACGCCATCTCTACAACACTCGAAGAGTAGCAGCTGATCAGGGTTCAAGCTGTTCTACTCTACCACATTCTTGGGAGTCCTGGATGTCAAATATCACCAGCCAAGGCTCTTCCGCTCAATAAAACCTTTTATAAACCAAATGAAATTATGTCACATTTACACTGAATGTTTACTTGCTGGCCGGGGTAAAATTTTTATTGTTAATCACTTATTCTTGTATAAAACAACTTTTATGTCTAACATGTGATGAATAATTCTTCTAATATCATAGCCAGCCAAATGTTTATCCCCCAACCCACAATTCTCTGGGTCTGAGGAAATCTTCTCTATGTGATCCCATGGAAAAGAGGACCAGAAGCCTGGAAGCTGGTCAGAGGATCTTACTAGTTAAAAAATATGGCAAGGTATTGGATTTGCCACCATATTCTAACATGTTCCAACCATGTGCCA
This sequence comes from Onychomys torridus, assembly GCF_903995425.1. Lineage (NCBI taxonomy): Eukaryota > Metazoa > Chordata > Mammalia > Rodentia > Cricetidae > Onychomys > Onychomys torridus. The sequence continues at coordinate 46,201,002 of NC_050451.1, forward strand.
GCCACCATGCAGGCAGGCATTCTTTCTACTCCGTAAGACAGCTCATGATGCAGGAGTGTTTACCTCAAAACTCTAGAGACAAACTCTGCTGATACTGCCAGATGATGCGGCTGTACTACAGACTTCTAACAAGAGCTACCTTCTCTCTTTTCCTGACAGCACACAGTTTTGTTAGTGGCCTTGTGCCAGCTGATGGGCCTGTTGCCAAGGCTCTTCAGCTCCCAGGTCCTGGCCTGGGGGAGCTCTTGAAGAAACAGCTAGTAGAGTGGAAGCGTTGGCTGCCTCCACCTGCGCATGATACTGGATGAAAAGATGCCACTTGTGAAGGATAGACAAGAAGACATCATGGGCCCTACATGACAGCCACATCCCTCCTGTCCCCTGCAGCTGCCCCGGTGCCGGGGATGGATTACTTGTAGTGACATGGCCAACGCGCTCAGATGGTGGTGTTTCCACAGTCTGCCGGCCTTTGACACTTGCAGCATCACTGAGCACCTTGCTCCTGACAGTGAGGCTGGGTACTGCAGCAGCACTGAGCTGAGGAACACGGGTCAGAAGGCAGTTTCCCATACCCCAGCGAGGACAGAAGGAACACTTGACAAAATCACCATGTTTGGCCTGCATGTACATCTGTGCACTGTGTGCATGCAGTGCCTGAGGAGGCCAGAAGAGGGGGATAGATCCCCTGGAAGTGGAGTTAGATAGCTGGGAGCTGCCATGTGGCTGCTGGGAATCAAATCTGGTCCTCTGGAGAAGCAGCCAGTGGCTCTTCACTGCATCATCTCCCTAGCTCCTCCTCTACTCTCCAACCACAAAATGGTTTGCTGGTAACAGGCTGTGCAAACTGAACTCAGATCCTTGCCCAGAAGACCTCTCCTGTTAGGCCACTATGACTCCTAACCTAAGCTACATTTGTGTCACAGCCTGGGAGCCCAGCTGACCACCACATAATTGCGACAGACAACTGCAGGGTGACAGCATGGGCTTTAAGTAAATCTACCTGTGGTCACCAGCAATCTCCGCAGTATGGCACACAGAAAATGCCAGCACCTGTACTAAGGGATGGGGAAAAGGCTGCTTAAAGTAGATGCCCGGGTCTCGGCTCACTGAAGGCTGTGAGGATGAACACCTCTGTACACTGGCAGCAGTGGGGAAGGGAAGCATGGTTCCAGGGTGCCTGTGGCTTGGATTCTCCCCAACAAGCAGGTCCCACCCATCTGCCTGACCACAGCCAGCTCTCTTGCAAATTTAGATTTGGGGTTCCAAAGTCAGCTAAGACTCGTACCATCACCAACGTAGCTGATGGTGAGGAAGAGAAGAGGTTGCCCTTAAGTGTGGTGGTCTGCATAGGCAAGCAGGTCAGCTCGGACACACAGTAGGAGCTTCTAACAATGTAGCGCCTGGCGGCTGTTTAAAGTCAGGACCGGTTCCACTCTCTGTTGCTCCCACACATCCACTACCAGGCTCAAACATAAAGGAACAACTACCCCAGTGCTGTATCTTAGTCCTGGTGAGCAGGGATGGATGCCTACGCATCATTTACTAACTCAGCAACACAGGAAAAACTGTAAAAATGCTATTTACCCTACTAATTCCATTTCTAAAATTTACATCAAGGAAATCAGTGCCATCCATTCAGATCTATGGAGAAGCCATTCCAGCCATTCCAGCATTTTGTTGTTGTTGTTTTAGGACAGGGTTTCTCCATGTAACAGCCCTGGCTGTCCTGGAACTCACTCTGTAGAGCAGGCTGGTCCTCGACCTCAGAGATCCGCCTGCCTCTGCCTTCTGAATACTAGGATTAAAGGCAGGCATCACTACTGCCCGACTCATTCCAGCTTTTTATGATAAAACAAGGACAGTTATTGGAGCAACGGACTACAATGCAGGCCTTAAATGTCATCTTTTAAAACGGTAGTAAGTGACACAAAGATGTTCATGTTGAAATGTTCGTCCCTCGGCTTGCTTAGGTATTTTGTGCTTGCTTGGCTCTGAGTTCCAGAAAGCGGTGGCTAGAGCTTGGCTCTGAGTTCCAGAAAGCGGTGGCTAGAACAAAGCTGTTGCTTCCTGGGCTGAGCTGACAGTGCTCTACCACCCGGCAACAAGCTCTGATGAATGCTATGAAGGAATTCCAGGGTAGCGAGAGAAGAGGAGTCCAATTCAAACTTCAATCACCGGCTGAAGACAGCCTGGGGAGTCGGGCGAGAGGACAAATCCACAGGACAGGGGCAGCACAGAAGGGACAGGCATCGCCTAGGGCCTTCTAAGGATGGCGGGAATGTTTCCAGAACTGAAAAGACTGAGGGAAGCTAGTCACAAACCCCTACATGCAATGTGAACCCACTATGCTGTACAAAAAACAAAACAAAACAAAACAAAAGCATGTCTAACACATTCACCCACTGCTTAACGGGTCATATAATACACACTTCTTTAAATTAGGAAAACAATGCCCAATTTTAAAGCAAATGTTAAAGAGTGGTCAGATCTGTGTCCATCAAATTACAAGCAATCTGCTTCCAGCCACGGTACTGTGAATACGTCCCATCTCCTGGGATCTCCAAAGCTAAGGTGGTGCTGGGCCTGGCTGCGCCTGGGATGGGAGACTTCAGGCAATCTACTCTTGTCTTTACACTTCCCTCTATTTGCTAACCTTCACAAAGTGGCATGCCTTAGTCAGGGAGAGACCACACAGCTGGATGACAGAGAGGTAGGAACCCGTTATCTACTTATTTATCTACTTGGGCTTTCTAGGTGCTGGGGATAGGGCCCCAAGCCTTGCAAATGCTAGGCACATACTCTGCCAAGGAGCTACCCTTAAATCCTTTTAAACTATTCTTTTTTAAAAAAGTATGTGGTTTACCTTTTGGAGGGCCAAATTTGATTTGAAAGCCATTAGAAGAGGGTGATGAGGCAAACAGTTGTCCCACCCAAAGACCATTGTGAGCTGTTTCCTGTCACGGGCATGCAGACTGAAATGTGGCTTTCCTTCTTCCCCACTGACTAATATTTCAGGGGAGCATTCATGTTGAAAGGGCATCCCTTTCAGAATAAAGGAAGGAGGAGATCTAAAACGTGTGAGATCTAAATCCGCTGTCTTTCCACTGGCCGATACCCGTACTTCAGAGATTCACTGGAGGCAGACCCCATCACAAAGCCAAGCACAGCTTAGGCTTCTTTTTCACACTCTCTTCCCTAGGTAGCCCAGAGAGGACGCAAACTCAGCACCTGGTTACAGGTGTGCACACCACTCCCAGATCTCTCCGCTCTTTTCCTGTTAACCAGATAAACTTCATAAGGAAGATCCGCTTTGTGGATTATCGACTATTCCTTATCTGGTGTGGGGAGAGGTGGCGGAGGCTTTGGCCTGGACCAGTATGTGAATCACATCTGCTTTGGCAAATATTAATCAGCAGCTGGGAGGCCTGTGGGAGCTCTTCGGAGCCCAGGCCTCGGAGGGGAAGTGAGACAACAGTACTCAGAGCCTGCCAACACAGGCCTCAGGAATCAAGTGCCCTAGGAGCTGGAAACAAAGTGCTGTCGAGGGCTAAATGGGGCAGCTCAAATCCACATGCGGGCTTCGGGAAAAGCCTGCTGCTAAAACAAAACAAGCTTGGGCTGGAGAGATGGCTCAGCGGTTAGGAGCACTGACTGCTCTTCCAAAGGACCCGGGTTCAATTCCCAGCACCCACATGGCAGCTCACAACTGTCTGTAACTCCACTTCTAGGGTACCTGACACACTCACACAGACATACATAAAAAAATTAAAAAATAATAATAAATTAAAAAACAAACAAAACAAGCATGGTGGACACTAGGATTCCTCCAGGAAGGTGGGAAGTTACAAAATGGCACCCTGAAGGCCCCCAGATAAACAGACAGGGAGTCTGTTCCAGGAGGAGAATGGGCAGTTGGGAGTATGCTGAGCATCACAGTTGCAGCCAGAGCATGGTGGACACCAGTGCTTGCAAGGGCTGTGCACCCGACCCGCAAATGCCAGCAGAGGAGGCGATGACAACCCACACCCTCAGTGGGTAGGAGGGAGCCAGAGGGGAAATTCACCCCAGGTGGAAAACAGTCCGAAAAGCCAGCAGCCACCTAGCACTGAGCCCAGTGACAGACACTGTGCCCAAGCCCGAACCCGCAGCCACCACTAAGGAAGTCAAGCATTGCAGACCTGCACTGGCAAGTACTCTGCAGGTAAGGGTCTCTCTGACTCCCCTCAACTCACTGTAGCTTAAAACAGGGACTACAGCCCTCCCGGTACACAGGCGCTGCCCCTTTGAGCGCTGCGGGTGACTTGTGTGACTGCTGGGCAAATTTCACGTTCTTCCCTTGACGGCTTCACAGTGCCACGAACTGACTTCCTTTGCTTATTTCCCACAGCACCCCGCTCACCTCTCGCTGTTGTCAGGAAGCCGCTGTGAGAAGGCCCATCCTGACCACAGCCTGTACTCCTGGCCCACCGTAAAGAAAGTCAGTTTACATTCTCTCTGCCCTGGTTCCATTACAGATCTGAATTACTAGAGCACGTGTGGGGTGGGCTAGGAAAACTACGGCTGACCCAGAAATCCAGAACCAAGGAACTGTTAAGGACATGGAGCCACACAGACTACAGGCTGGTTACAGACATGGAGTCCAGGGGGGAAAAGCATTCCTCAAGGGAGGCAAAACCATTTCCTTCTACTGGCATCTGAAAGAACTTTCTCATCTAAGTCTTCTCCTAGGGGACATAACCTGAGGAAGGTGCTATTCTAGACAGCCAGGAGCCATGTGTCTGCACTCGGATCCACATCCCTCAAGACCTCAGGCTCCAAACACCCCGTGCTCCCTATGGATGCTGCACCATATGGACGCTCCGCCTGTCGCCCGGCAACACCTCTACACCTGCACCATATGGACGCTCCGCCTGTCGCCCGGCAACACCTCTACACCTGCACCATATGGACGCTCCGCCTGTAGCCCGGCAACACCTCTACACCTGCACCATATGGACGCTCTGCCTGTCGCCCGGCAACACCTCTGTACCCCCAAGTACATGCTCTGCCTATCACCCAACTCTGCAACCCTCCTCACCACACAGGTGCTCCACGTGTCAATCCTGCAACACCCCGCACTCCCAAGTGGGTGCTCCACCTGTCTGTCACCCACTACAGCTTAGGGAGATAATACAACTCCCCCCAGCTGTGGGACAGAGATATGCTACCCACACGCAAGCAAAGCTGCAGACTGTGATAATGTAATCGGAACCGCACCTTCCAAGGCCTCAATCTCCAGCTGAAAAGCAACTAGCGCCTCCTAGAACATTAACCTAGTTACCTACGCATCTCATTAGGCTTTATTTCATTTATTTGCAAAAGTTGCACATATTATGTACACAGTATATCATCTGACAAACACATTACACTGTTACATTGAAAGTACCCTAACGTCTTTCACTTTTTCCTGATACTTCCATTTTAGGTTTGATTACAAAAGTACCCATACATGCTAGATGGGTGTAATTAATGTATGAAAATCCATGGGGCTGTAAGTTTATAAACTGTGCATGTTTAAAATGTAAATCTACTTTAATATAGTAGTTAAAAGAAAATGCCCATTTCGAGCAGTCAAGTAAATATCTTCAACTAATCATAGTATAAATAATATAAAAAAATACATGCTTGGGTGCACAGGCAATAAGACCTTACTTGTGGAGTTAAGTGCAACAGAGTGAACAGGAGGTTCTCTGGGGCTCAAGGCCAGCTAGGACATATAGCAAGAACCTGGCTCTAAAAAAGATAGTACATGCCGGACGGCGGTGGCGCATGCCTTTAATGCCAGCACTCTGGAGGCAGAGGCAGGTGGATCTCTGTGAGTTTTGAGGCCAGCCTGGTGTACAAAGTGAGTTCCAGGAAAGGCGCAAAGCTACACAGAGAAACCCTGTCTCGGAAAAAAAAAATTAAAAAAAAAAAATAGTACGTGTATGTGTGTGTGTGTGTGTGTGTGTGTGTGTGTAAAAAGCATGGGCCACCACCACTAGGCTCCATGGGGAAACATGGATTTCAGAAAGCAAAGATGGCACTTTAAGTCAAACTAGGGAAGACCCAAGTCGAATCTAAACAGTGCACCTGATGTGACAGGGACAAAGGAAGGCGCCCCTCACCTGGTACAACCCACAGCAGCCCCAGAGGCTGTCAACCCCCTCCTGCTGTTCCCGTTCACACAATGACTTTCCTCCCAGAGTCCTCTGAGAACAAATGTGCTCACTCTGGTCTGAGTTGGAGGGTAAGTGGGGAGGGAGGCGCAGCTGGTTTAAGTTTTAAAGCAACACTAGACAGCAAACTGACTGAATTATTTCGGGAGCATTAAATATGGTAAATGGGAGGCCTTTCTGCTAGCAATTAACATAAATTAGAAGTGGATGGGCCCTTTGCAGGCATCACGAGCCTTAGCTTCCCTGTATTTCACTGTATTAGAAAAGCAGCCAGTTCATTTCTTGCTCTGCAATTAACACTAATGGATTTTACTTTAGTAAGATCCCACCTGTACTTTGGATTATTTGTTTGACTTGTTTCTTTCTCTTACATTTGAAGTGTAACTCCAAAAACCACCAGGCTGTGATTGCCTCTTTTGTTTGCAAGTGATTTTCACTAGAAGAAGATCCTAAGACTTGCTGTTGGCCTGAAAGGCCCCTCTCCAACCTCACTCCTCAGAGCTGCTCCATCCATCCATCCCTACCCTTAATCTAATGCGTTCTGCTAGGGAACAGCGCTTGGCAGCAGACTGACCTGCACACTCTCACAGTAAGACAGGTCATGCAGCTGCTGCCAGCCTCCACTGTGGCTACAGCAGGCCACGGATCACTCGAGGAGCTGTGCTGTGCAGAAGTGACTCCACTGAATAGTGCCTACTAGTGCCAAGGTGACTCGGGCACATCCCCAAGTGTCAGAGAGGACACTAAAAAAGTGTTTCACAAACACATCATCTCAACGGTCAGTTCTCCAGAGTCTGCAGCGGTAAACTACTTTGGAAGTAAGGGTGACATGGTCAGCCTGTGCTAGGACTGTGAGCCAGCCATGAAAAAGCATTTAAGCCAACCTGATGCTCTTTGAGCAAGTCTTACTAACTGTGTAAGGCAGCAAAGAAACTTCACTTATTTCTAGTTCACACAACTGTGACTTTTTTTTTTTTTCCAAGACAGGGTTTCTCTGTGTAGTTTTGGTGCCTGTCCTGGATCTTGCTCTGTAGACCAGGCTGGCCTCAAACTCACAGAGATCCACCTGGCTCTACAACTGTGACTTTTACAATGATACATGGAAATAAATGACTTTCACAAGTCATTCCATAACTCAATTACATGTTTGCTAATTAATTACATTTATACTTGGTTGGACACTAGCTCCCTTTCTATGGTCCTGACCCTCAACTTGGACTTCAGTCAGACATGTACACTTCACAGGGACCCTACACATGCAGTTCTGAGTTGTATGCTGTCGTGTAATAGATGCTCTCTGCTCCATCAATGGAGACTGATGCCCAGCAACTGAGAGAGCAGAGTACGCAGCCACATTCTGATGATTCCCACTGTCTGCCAAGGCTTCTGACTTTCTCAGCATGGCATATCTTCTGTAACAGTGTGCACACTATTTTTTAAAACAGGAGACAGCTGACTATGGTGGTACGCTCCTGCAGTCCCAGTACTAGGGAGGTGCACGCAGCAGGGCCAGGACCAGCAGGAGCAGCATGAGACTGTCTCAAAACAGCAAACAAACACACAAACAAACAAACAAACAAATAAATGAAATCAGAGTAAGACAGGTATAAAACTGTCAAAGAATAAAATTTTAAGAAAACAAAACAAAAAAAGATTAGTTAATACATGTTAAATAGCACTCCTAGGGAAGGAAATAAATGTACAAACCAAAAACAAGGTAAGAGAAGTCAGTCTCTTCCCCAAGAATCTCAGAATGAATAATCCCAAGCAGGTCCCAAGGAAGGGGCTAAGAACAGAACTGGAAGATGGTGTAGCTCAGTAGGGAAGCTTATGCTTAGCATGCACAGGGCCCTGGGTTCCACACATGTACACACAAACCCAGGACAGAACGACAAAGTCACAACAAGGAACATTTCAAGAAGGAGAAGCGGCTAAGACCCTTGGAGAGACGGTGGCCATCGGCTGAGGGCACAGAAAAGGACCGTGTGTTAAACAGTTCAACGTTTCCACAGAGCTGCTGAAGGGCGCTGGCGCCTGGACCCACCTGGTCGCATCCCGCGTTCACCAACTCCTGAAGCATCTGCCGGTTTACTTCTGCAGTGGCTGAAGTGCCCGACTCGTTGGCAAAGGGCAGTAGGGAATATCGGATTTCCCTGAGTGCTTTTTGATAAGGTCCAAACTTTGGGGTGGCTCTCATCTGCTGCTGCCTGGAGGCATCCTTGCCCCCCAGGACTTTGGCATCCAGGGGAGCGTCACCGTTTGGTCCCACGGGCAGCCCCGGGATGGAAGCCTTGGATGGCTGCTTCAGCCCCTCTCGGATCTCCTGCAGCCGCTGGCGACTATTTCCGGAGTAAGTTGTGGCAGGAAAAGTCTTTGGCCTCATCCTTAGTCCAGTTTCCTTTTACCATAAATACAATCTTCTCAAAGTGTCTTATTACTTAAAAAAAGAATAGTCAATAGTGTCAGTTCATTGTAAACATGCTTTCAGAACAACTTCTTTCAAACGTTTTCTGTCCTTCAATTTCTGTAGTTCTAAAGAGACTCTAAAATTTTCCAGAGTTTTCATTTTGAAGACCATCACTCTCTGAAAAAAAAAAAGGGGGGGGGAATATTCATTTGTGGGTTTCACACATAATGTTAAAGCTACTTTCCAGAAATGCATGGTGACTCTGGAAATATTCTACCTAGACAGCAAAGAAGCGCATTGCCTCTCAGAAGTGTCATTACTACCTGCCTCAGGAGCCGTCCCCCAAGGAGGTTCCTGTAACAGGAAGCCCACCGCTGAGTGTACCCCCAAAAACACCACACGGGGCACACACTACAGTCTCAACAACTGCCAGCTCACGGTCGTGTGATTCGGAAAACACAGCTTTGGGATTTAGGGTTAAACATACTAAGTAGATTTCTGGCTTGTCTCTATTATCAATCAATTCCTGATCCACACCACTCTCCACGTGGCTTTACCCAACATCTTCACCCACCTGAGGCTGTGATCCATCACATCTTTTGGAAAATTTTCCTGATGAAGCCCTCCCCAACTTTCTGGAAAGACAGATCGTCCTACTGAAGGTGTCCTTTACGGCAGTTGGAAGTGGCTGCACGCCATACCTTGAGAATGAACGTAATAGGCTGGAGAGCTCAGCAGGGAAGCATGTGCTTAGCATGCACAGGGCCCTGGGTGAAGTGTTGCTCTTCCAGAGGACCAGGGTTCAATTTCCACCACACGCACGGTAGGCCACAACTACTGTTACTCCAGTTCAGAGGATCTGATGCCTTCTTCAAGTAACATCCACAAATGTGGTTGGTGCACATACATACATGCAGGCAAAATACCCATACACATGAAATACACACATCTTTAAAAAGGAAGAGAGAGAATGCCAGAGAGTGTTCCACTCAGCAAAGTCGTGCTTAGGAGTGTTCAACTGTGATAATGAGGAAGAAACGGGCACCTGGGAGACACTGTCCTCGGGTTGTGCACTTGGGACTTTTCCCTGGGCTAACAACATGTGGTCTGATCCTCTCGACGCCCGTCAGAGACCACAGCCACCAGCTGCTCCAGGCTCACAAGGGAGGAGCATGACACTGCAGCACGCTGGGCTGTGAGCTGCAGGGTTTGTGGACTAGAAGTGTTCCCACTTCTAACATGTCTGGGGCGTATGCTGCATTTATCAGGAGGGAACCCAGTCACAAACCAGGAGGCGCCAACCCTCCCCACCACCCGGCCGCCACTCACTCACAAACTGCTTTCATCTGCAGGCGTGCCCACGGTAGTGACGGCAGGCTGGCACCCCACCTGCCACCCCAGATCATATCAAATGCCCCCTTACCCATTCTGTCTTTTGCCCTCCCCCAACTCCCTCTCCCTCTACAGAGCTCAGTAAATTGACTTCAAGGGATATACTTTTGCGTTTCAAAAGCAAAGAAAAATGGACTCCTAAAAGAACACAGACAGACAATGAATTAGGGCTTTCAGCTCCAGTAAGTAACCCCATGACCTCAAACAAGGTTTGTTTTATAGACATCTTCATGTGGGGGTAAAATTAAGAGTAACTAATATTGTCCAGTACTTACCACAGGCTAGACACTGTCATAGAGTTTTATATGGATTAACTTACATGCTGTTACATTGTTACATAACCACATACAGCAGGAAATACTAGAAAGGACATTAAAGTGACGGCTTTGTGTGGGGACAGGGTCTTTACTATTCTGACTGCCCATTTTCTTGGTACAACTGAGGAGAATCCATTAAAAAGAACCAGACTAAATTCTCAACGTGAAATCTCTATTTTAATGCATGGTTTCTTACGGTGAGTCACTGAAATGCTTATATAAGGCAAGACAGAGAGTGTGCTATGAGACCTGGACAGGTGAGCCCCTGGGCCCAGGTTGGCTAAGGCCTAGAAGCCTAGAACTCTGCTTAATTGATGTAAAATGGGGCATATTTCGAGCACACTTATTTCCAGGGACTTCCCGGTCTGAGCATCTGTTTTGAAAGACCTAGATTTCTAAAACCATAAGCTCACATTCCAACAAAACCAGAAGGTTCCTAAGAGCCTGCAGAGCATATGCAGAGGATCCTGGGAGTGACTCGTATGGCTGGAAACTCGCAAGGGATTACTGCTTTTCCATTCAGAATTCACGTACAAGTGGGGTGTCTAAGCTTTAATTTTCTTGCCTTTCTGTGAAAAATTAAGAAAAAATATACCTAGGATAAACACTTGACAAAATGCACTTAGGGGAGAAAGGGTCTGCTTGGCTCACAATTCCAGTCTACAGCCCATCATTAAGGGACACCACACAGTGGGAACTTGTCAAATGCACAGAGAATAAATGCGTGCATCCTGCACGCTCTCTCTCGCTCTCACGCTCTCTCCCTCTCCCTCCCTCCCTCTCTCTCTTCACTGACACAGCCCAGGACCCCAAAATGGTGGGGCCCATGTGGGTGAGTCTTCTGCTTCATTAAATCCAATCAAAACTGTTTCCCACAGATACCCACAGGCCAAACTGATCAAGCAACCCCTCAGTAAGACTCTTTCCCACATGACTCTATGCTGTGTCAAGCTGACAAAACTACCAGCGCCCTATCTTGACAACCAATGGCAGTGTAAGACACGGACCCTCTGCTCATCTGCTCTGCAAATATGGGGGGGGGGGTGTCTTTTTTTTTCTCAAGATTTTTAAAGTTTACTTTCTGTGTATGAATGTTCTGCCTCTGTGTTGTATGTGTGTGCACCTGATGCATGCCTAATTCTTCTGGGGTCCGAAGACATTAGACCCCAGAATTGGAGTTAATCCCTGGAGTTGGAGTCAATGAGTGGCTAAGAGACCCATGAAGGTGCTAGGGATGGAACCCTGGTCCTCTAAAAGAGCAACAAGTTCTCTTAACCCCAGCCCTGGGGTTATCTTTTTTGCTATATAGCCAAGGTAGGCCTGGGGCTCACAGTCCTGCCTCTGCCTCCCTCCCCACAGCTGAGAGCAGAGGCATGGACCTATTAAGCTTCGGGCGCTGACAGAATGACTGAGACCTCAGCAATTCACAGTGAAGTGAGGCAGAGGGCAAGGGAAGCTGGAGCTGGGGGGGGGAGGGGAGAGGCCCCAGAGGAGAGGAATCCAGCACAGGATGGAAGGGGACGCAGGGAAAGTCAGAGGCACTGGGCAGCGATAAGGAGGGAGTCTGACTGGAGAGCGGATGGAATTCCAGCTGGAGGGAAGAATACAGGCTTCTCCACGGGCTCAGAACAGGGAGGCCGAGGCTTTCCGGGAGACAAACCACAGAGGCAGCAGAGTTTCTTCTGAAGGGCCTTCGGCAAATGTCATATCATACCCGGTCTTAGTTCAGAAGCTAGGCTAGGAGTCTTGGCTGACTGGCAGCACAGCACGCCTGTCCACAAATGGTGAGAAGGGCTTCTGGAGCTGGTCACACCAAGCCAGAGGTCTGGGCTTAAAGGCAAAGGTAGCTACCATAAGAGTCCCAGGCATTTAACCAGCCTGTAGGCGACCCATTCACACATGCCATAGGGTCAGCAGGACAGAGAGCAGAAGTCCCTTCCTGGACCTTTCCTTAGGGAAGGTGTGGTCTGTGACAGCCAGACTTTACTACCAAAGGACCCTAGCAGACTACAGAGAAGGCTAGCCCTTTCAGACATCTAGGCCAGGGCGAGGGCCGTGAAGAAAATGGCCACACAAAGTTCTGTTAAACCAGAACAAGCCACATTTCCATCCCATCCCATAGCCAAGGCCGGGGCACAGGGCAGCAAAGGAGGCCCTGGTGGGCTCAAGCCTTCCAAGCTTCCCCTCGAACTGGATCTGAAACAGAGGCTGCTGAAGCCGGGAGGCAGGAGAGCAGTGGGGTCCCTGGGCAGTCTTCTCCTGGCACATCCACCATCAGGCTGACAGCATTCACAAGGAGCTCACGTGCTCGGAAGCAGTGTCTACACCAGACGGCACGCCACTGCCACCCATGCCAGACCCAAGGGACCTGTTTTCTTGACTTCTGATGCCTAGGCTCAGTCTGACCAGCTTTTGTACTTTCCACTGTGTGCTTATGCAGCCTCTGGCTTCTGTGTCTCTACTTTGGGCATGGTTCTCGCTCACTCACCCAGGCCATGTACTGTAGCAGCCATCACTCATTGCTAGGTACCATTCCCCTGGGCAAATCTCGCACAGCTAACAGATGGTGTCGTTGCCTTCAGACCACTGGTACAAGCTCAGGGGCTGTAGCAGGAGGCAGGAGTGAGTGGTTTGCTCCAAGCCCTTGCTTCCCACAGCAACACTGTCTTACAGTTCCTGGTGGGCCCATGATAGCTGATGTGACACTTTAGTGAGGAAAAAAAGACGACGTTTTCATTTCTATTATGCATCAGCTTTCACCCTGGGACATTTTTCAAGGCTGGTAGGCACAGCCCTGACCACATATAGCCAACTCTGATACCATCTATCATAACCTAGCACAAAGTGGGGCAGGAAGAGTCTACATCAAAGGGATGGTAGAAACTGGACCACCTTCTGGACACTGGAAATGGTCTCAGCACAGGTCACAGAAGAGGTACGTGGTCATGTATACTCTATAGAAAATGTGCACGATACTACCAAAGAAGGTGACTGTTGCTGCCCAGGTCTTCTGAGAGTGGCCAAGAGTTTCCAAGTTTGCTGAATTTACTCTCAAATGAACAGTTATACTTGTAACATGAGGCCCACCCTCATACATGTAAGACTTCTGACCAGTGTACAAACTGAACATCCATACAAGGTATCCTGTTCACTGGGTTAAGAATGAGCAGCTTCCGACTGTGCATCTTAAACTTCAAGATGGGAGACAGACAAAATAACCAATTATTTTAGCACTGCATGAAATGTCGTAATGAAAAATTGACAAAACAGAACTTCTAGGGCTCTAACACAGGCTAGTATCTGGAAGTGGCCCAGCCCATTATCACCAAGGGGTAGCACCGGTCGGAACTGGTGATGTTCACAGGACAGGGCTGAACTAGTATATTACAGTGCCATACACCTAAGGGTTCACAATGAGCAGGTACAAAATTTAACTCAGGTTTGGAGACAAAAGCCAGCCAAAATTCAGCATGGTAACTGAAAAGGGACCACACTGAACACAGAAGGAGGTATGCCCACATGTCTCCTCTGTCAGTGAGGATGGATAGTCTGAGAAAGTGAAACCTGACTTCTCTGTGTGTGAAAGAGAAAAGTCCAAGAAAAAAACCAGTCCAGCCATGTCCCAAGCCAACTGAAACATGGACCTGCAGCCCAGAGACAGGAGAACAGAGATTAATCCAAAGCAAAAGGACAGAAGAGATTGCCTGGTGGACCCATGAGCAAGTTTTAGGAAGAAACAAGCGTTGCTTGCTGCAATTACAAGAATATATCTAATGTCATGGGACAAAACTGTATATACTCATAAATAGTTGCGCGCGCGCGCGCGCGCACACACACACACACACACACACACACACACACACACACACACACGTATAGTGGTTCTCTTTCTAAACCATGGTTCCTAGATGAAATACCTGGCCTAGTTACTGGGTCCTAATAGTAGGGAAAAGTCCCAGGCAAAGTCTAAACTCCAGGCGTGGTTCACACACCATCCCAGCCCCTCTGTCCCTCTGATACAGACACTGGAACACACCAACGGAGGATGTCCACACAGCACGCCACAAGTTCCACAAACACTCCAATCACAAAGTCAGCCAAGGGACTGGAGGTATGATGGTTCAGTATAGAGCACCCACCTAGCAAGCAGGAGGCCCTGAGTTCCATTCACAGCACCGCCCACTGCCACAGTCCCCTCCCCAGACAAACAAAAACAAACCCCACAAAGTTGAAGAGCAACAGTTTAGTCTTTGGCTACAAAGTGAGTTTGCAGCCAGCCTGGGCTATTGAGATCTCATCTCAAACAAAAACAATTGACCAAGGCAGGGAAAGTGAAGACTACTCTCTGTCAGTGTGCACCTGAGCTGAGAAACACCAGGTGGTGGCGGCCTGGAACAGCCCCAGGGTCAAGTGTTTTGGTTTGGTCTCCCCTTTCCAGACTCACGAACAATTTGAAAACCACTAAGCAAAGAGGATTTCAGTGACACCCCATAAAGCTACCACCTGATTTTCTTCAGTGTTCTGATTTTTTTTCTCCCAAGCTCTCTCCAACATTCTGTGGGAAGTGTTGGTCCTAGAAGACCCCGGGGAACTCTGTCTTTTTAAGAGGTAAAATAGCACCCAGAGTGCCCCAGGTCCTTGTCAGAATCATCTAGAAAGCAGCATGTTTTCAGTGTCGTAAAAAAGAAAAATCTCTTCTCAGCTTGGAGACTCTGCATTTTAAGGTTTAATTTGAAGACAGTTGGTTTTACATCCAAATCTTGAACTTTTAAAAGAATTTTTTCATGGAAATATTCATCAGTCAAATGAAAAGTACAGCTGGAGACGAGCTTCGTCTACTCCCACACCATCTTAACAAGACTGACAGATGGGAATTTTTCCTTCATCAATAAGTTTATAAATACGACCCTTGGGAATATCAAATAAAGTAAATCTAGTTTTTGAAATTAACATTAACAACTGATTCAAATGTATTCTAAAGGAAACTGAATAAGACCCTGAAACTGAAAATCTGAAACAATTTAGCAACTCACACCTGTAATCCCAGCATTTAGGAGGCAGGACAAGAAGATTGCTGAAGGTTCCAGGCCAGCCTGGTGGTCTACATACCGAGTTCGAGGCTAGCCAGGGCTTCCCAATGAGACCCTATTGAAAGACAATGCAAAACAAAGACCCCCAAACAAACAAAAAATCTGTAACAACTCACAAAACGAAACCACTTCTCCGCATAACAAGAGCCCATTACCAAATCTTCAACAACAGCCGGTAGCATTTTAAGCATTCCTTCCATGCTTCCTACCAAACCCAGCTCTGTCCTCAACCGGATCCTGGAGAATGCTAGCAGATGGTCAAGAATTCTTGCTCTCCTTTCTCCTCATGCTCCCCCATCCCACACAGGCTGCCAAGCACACACCACACACCAACCACCAAACCACTCAAAACCCATACCGGTAGGATGGTGCTAATGACACACATCGGCTCTATTTTAGTTTAGTGGGGTTTTTTAATTTAAAAAAAAAAAAAATTGTTTTACATTTGTTTGTGTATGTGTGGGTGTGTGAACATCACAGCGCACCTGTGGAGGTCGGAGGACACTTACAGGAGTCGGTTCCTTTTTCCCGTCTACCATGCAGGTTCTGGGGATCAAACTCAGGTCATTAGGCTTGGGCCACTGTGCCAGCCTTCTCTGTGACATGATCTAACCATGTGGCTCAGGCTGGACTCAAACTCAGTCCACTTGCCTTAGCACCCACCCCCTGCCCTGCACTGGAGTGGCAAATGTGTGCCACCTCACTATCAGCTCTCAGGTTTAGGTTTGGTTGGTTGTTTTTTTTTTGGGGGGGGGGCGTTATTTTAAAACAGTATTTCTTAGACCAAAACCTCCAGTTATTACTTAAATTACATTCCCACTAAAATTAACCGGCAAAGATGAAATTAAATCAAGTGGAGAGGCCAGACCTTGAGCCAGACACTAAATGTCAGAAACACGTACCACCGTCCAGGCCGGAAAGCCACAGGCTGAAACTTTCATAAGGAAGGTCTCTAAGGAAGGCAGTGGCCCTCTTCCTAGAGAGGCAGGAAAACACCAGTTCCCCACTGTCCAATAGTCACCAAAGGCCTTGGGGAGCCTGTACAGGGGCCAGAGTAGACAAGCATAGGCTCCCTCCCTGCAGTGCTCCTAAGAGCAAGTAGCTAAAGAGGACAGGGCAGGCCACCCCAAGCAGGGCTCCAATCTCTGAGCAAGCTGGGCCTCCTCTGCACCCACCCACCACTCTCCAAGTTCCCCATCTTCCCCAATCGGGAGTGAGAATGGACAGTGCCCTGGAGAACCATGCAGGCCATCCACCTCCTGAAGAACCAGTGTGTGCGCCTGCCTGTTGATGCATGGCCGTGCAGAGGAAGGAATGCTTGACCCGGAAGAGCTCAGGGGCTACGGCTGATGGAGTGTGGAGCTACTCTTGGAGTCTCCCAACTTCCGAGTAAAGGCTTGAACACACAAGAATGAAGGATGTATTCAGGAAGACAGACAATGCTGGAGGGGGAGAGGTGCTCTCTGGGGGACTTTTAATGTTTAAAAAAAATTAAATTAAACAGGAGAAAAGAGTCAGGAGGTAGGATGAGTTAATTAGTAATGGAAAGTGCTAGCCCTCAGCATTCCTGCTCCAATAACTGCCAGGGGCAGAGAGCTTTATATTCTACCCAGGCCGACTTTATTCAAAACCAACTTCCATTCTTCAGGGTCTGTGTTACTCTAACTGATTTAGAGACCTGTAGAGATTGCAACGGTATCTTAGCAATCAGGGTCAACAAGAAATGCAAACTCCTGCTATGAAATATGACCGGCCCTTTTCATTCTTCAGCCAGAAAAATCCTATGTATGTCAAACACTGGTTAATTAGCTTTACAATAAAAAACTAAACAACAACAAAAACCCACCACTCTCAAGAACAATTAGGTCGACAAAGTCTAGACGTTAACCAACATGAATATTTGCCAAGTGAATGGCAAGCATTAAGCAATGCCAAATTCCCTCCATAACTTCAGCACCACCAATTATCTTTATTTCCAACACTACTGTATTATTATACCTTCAGGATGAAACAATAAATCAAATAACATTCGGGTTCAAAGTACGGAGGAAACAGCTGAGTAGCAGATCCTTAGGAACTAAGGGTGCCCCTCCAAGGTGGCACAGAACGGGCAAACGAAAGTGCCCCTACCACTAGAAGAGGTCTTCCTCTGAACTCTAGCTGCTTCAGAGGAGTCACCAATCGATGGGCTTCTTAGAAGGACTGATTTCTGGGAATTTCTACAGCTTGCACAGAGCTGATCCACTCCTTCTGTGGACGTCTGGACGTCTACCCATTTGCAGAACAGATTTAGTCAAGACAATGTAAATAAATACATTGACTTTATCAACTGTCCTTCAAGCATACTATTTAAAAATAGTATATTATATTGCTTTGAAGTTTCACATTATTGCAGGCATGAAATAAATACAAAACGTTGTGTTAGTCTGGATTTCCCAATACAAACACAACACCCTCACCCCCACGTTACCCTCCCTCACGAGGCTCCCCAATAGCTTTCGTAAACGTTTAGCGTGGATTTACCAGTTCCAACCCCTCCATTCCACTCTCCAGTGGGTTTTAAGAGCCCAGGGCAGGCTATTTACAACACAGCATTTAAAATAACAAGGCATTTTATTGTAAGCGTGTTCCCCGCCCACCACTGAAAGTCCCTCCCACCAAAGCTGTGATTTGCTAAGGAACGAAATACCGACAGCTCCAATTTACACTTAGACTATTCCAACTAGATGGAGAGGCTGAAGAATAACTCTCGGTTCAAAACTTAGGCGATTCTGTAACTCTGTTCTAGTAATTCTGCATAGCAGCCTCTGTTGGTACCATATGAAGCTGACACTTTTGAAATGTGGTAAAAGCTAAGCAATTTCAAAGGAACCATGGTGGATTCGTTCAGCACTCTTCTCTATACCCGGATAACGAGACAAAATTTTACGAGAGGCTGAATACTGTAATGTCTCGTTAATTATAGTTAAGTTAAAACAGGCTTTCTAAGCAGAGTCTGCATTCCTGTACTGGAGGATTTCTGTTAATGCCTTATTACAACAGATGCCAAAGGGGAGGGGGGAGACTCATAAAACAGTAGCCTAGTCTCCAGATTTAGCACTCAAAAATGGTGAGCATCATCTGCAGACCTAACCTAGGGCTAAACTGAAAATACGGCGCACGATTTAGTACAAATCCCCTAATAAACAGCCGCATTACGGACACGCAGGAAAAGTTTAAAGGAGTAAAAGTCCTCCCTGAAACTTTTTGTCAACAAGATCTGCACCTCCACTTCTCTCCCGTTAACTCCTCACAGGCGTGTTTTCCCTCGAGCACCAGGCTGGCAGCCGAGGTCGCCCCGGCTGAGACCCGGGCCCCGCCGGAGGAGGCTCCCGTGTGGGTGACCTGGGCTGGGGACCAGCGCTGCGCACTCAGGCCCCAGCGTCGCGGCGGGGAGGAGCAGCGGAGGCCGGCCGGGGAGAAGTCGGCTCCAGAGAGGCGTTACGCAACGGCCCCGCACGGACCGCCGGACGGCGCGGCCGGGCACAGGACACCGGGCGGGGACCGCGCCTCCGGGGGGCCCGGGGTCCGGCGCGCAAGGCCGCGAGCGCGCGTGGAGGACGGCGCGGCGCCCCGAGGCCCAGGCTGGGCGGGGTCGGCGCCGCGGGACGCGGGGTCTCAGCCTCCGGACGCCGCCGCCGAGCACAACAAAGCCGCCCCGCCGCCGCCACCCATGGCCCCGCACCCGCCCGGTACCGGCCCGATGGACTCTCCGCGGCCCGCAGGGCGGCTCGACCGCGGGATCGGGCTGGCGGGCGGAGCCCCGTCCCGACAAACTTCCCGGCCGCGGCCCCTCACCTCCGGGAGCGCTCTACACCCTCGGCGGCGTCCTGGCCCGCGGCTCCGGGACCTCGCGCGCCGGGAGACCGGGCGCCGCTGGCGGCAGTGGTTGCTGACCCCGTAGCGTCGGGGGAGTCCGGGGAAGCGGTGGCGGCGCTGGCGGCGGCGGCGGCTCCATCTTCCCGGGGCGCTCACGCCGCGGTTCCGACGCGCAGACCCGAGCGGGACATTCGCTACATTGTTGGCATTCCACGGGCGTCACGTGACCCCTCCTCCCGCGTCACTCCCGGTCGCATACCAGCCCGGGCGGGGCGCCCGCGGCCTTGCTCCCCACCGCCCGCTCCGCCCCGCCGGCCGCTTCCTGCGCCTCCCGGCCCCGCCGCCACCTGCCCTGCGCGCGGCTCGCGTCGGAAGTCGGCAGCCCGGGAGCGCCGGTTGTCCCAAGCGCCTCGGACCAATCGGTTAAAAAAAGTAAGTTCACACAGGCCCCGGTGCCAGCCACGAAAAGTAGTGCTGGCTCTTGAGACCGGAGCATCGAATTAAAAAAAACAAAACAAAACAAAAAACCAGGACGCCTGACAATCCCAGCTTAATAGGACGCAATTCCACCAGCTCCCTCCCCGGGCACGTTTTATGGAAAGTGCCTTATGGTTTTCTAGAACAGAACAGTACGAACCAACCAGCGAGACTGGCGTTTACACTTCGGCCACTCCTTTAGCCTCCATTTGGGGATTTGGTCCAGGGACAGACGCTGGGAAGAAATAACAGCGTGGAAGCCAAGTCCTCCATCTCCTATTGGCTCTCTCACATCACACTTCCCACCACCTACGGTCTGTGGTAAGTGATGCTGAGGACTAATGGTTTTAAAAGTCAACCTGGTTTCCTCCTTAATTAACAAATCGTGACATTTGAAGTTTCAATTCCGGAAGAAACAGTAATGAAGATCATTTGTTTCAGCTTTTATTTTATTTTTGTACTGGGGAAGGAACTCAAACCCATCGCTCCTGTGCTAAATTCAGGCTGTATTATCAGAGGAACCCTTGTCTGGACTGTTTAAACTACCAGAGAATCTCCAGAGAGTTCTCTTTTCTCCATCCTTTGCACTTTAATAAGTAAGCCTCCTGCAGATTATTTTTTTTTCTTGTCAGCCTAACCCCGTGTGCTACACTGACATGCATCTTGCACGATGATGGAAACCCAACGCATCTCCAACACTGGCACTCACCTAAATACTTCCTCCCTCAACGCCACGCACACTGGCAGCCCTCACTGTGTGTTTAAAGTTCTTGCCTCTTGTGCTTTAAAGGTGTAAAAAAACTGATCAAGCCAGTTGTTAGTGGTGCACACCTATAATCCCAGTACCCGGGAGACAGGCAGGCGCATCTCTCAATTCCAGGCCAGACTGGTCTACAGAGAGAGTTCCAAGACAGCCCTAGAGAAAACAACAAAACAAACAAGAGAAGGAAACTTTCATCAAATGAAAAAAAAAATACTATAAAACAAGTGGTGTTGTGGTTTAGATTATAAATGTCCCTCGAAAGTACACATATTCAGCGGGGCTGTGGTGGCGCACACCTTTAAACCCAGCACTCAGGAGGCAGAAGCAGGTGGGTCGCTGAGTTCAAGGCGAGCCTGATCTACAGAAGGAGTTCCAAGACAGCCAGCAATACACAAGATAAACCCTGTCTTAAAATAAGAAAAGAAAAAAGAAAGAAGGAAGGAAGGAAGGAAGGAAGGAAGGAAGGAAGGAAGGAAGGAAGGAAGGAAGGAAGGAACGTGTATTGAAGAAGATTTGACTTCCAGCCTGAAGTCTATTGGAAGCTGATGGGTGGGACCTTTTAGAAAATGGAACCCAGCGGAAATTAAATTGTCTTGTGTGCCCTTGAGGATGTCGGGGATCCCCTCCTGACTTTTGCTTCCAGGGTGCAGGTGAGGTGAGCAGCTTTATCACACCAAGAGAGCAAAGCCAGCCCTCCACAGACACAGGCCTCCTTTAAATTGCTTACCAATACAAATGGACTCTTTCCATTCATGTGGAAATACCTAATTAGTTTTTTGCTCTGAGGGCTGGAGAGAAGGCTTAGCAGTTCAAAGCACTTGTTATGCATTCCAGCAACTACATCGGAAACCTCACAAATGCCTGTAACTCCAGGGATCCAATACCTTGGTCTGGCCTCTGAGGATACAAACACACACACACACACACACACACACAAACACAAATAAAAATAAATCTTAAAAAATCTTTTTGTGCCGGGCAGTGGTGGCGCACACCTTATATCCCAGCACTCGGGAGGCAGAGGCAGGTGGATCTCTGTGAGGGAATGGAAACCGGACTGAGGAGAGGAAAATCTTCAATGGAATCTGTAGTGCCTGATTGCTTTAATTGAAAAGGTGACAGCAGGGGACTGGAGAGACAGCTCAGTGGTTAAGAGCACTGGCTGCTCTTCCAGAGGTCCTGAGTTCAATTCCCAGCACCCACATGGCAGTTCACAACTGTCTCTGATCCAGCACCCTTGCTCAAACTACATGCAGGCAAAAATGTCAATGCACATAAAAGGAAATAAATTTTGAAAAAAGATGAAGGTGCCGGCCGGTAGTGGCCCACACCTTTAATCCCAGCACTTGAGAGGCAGAACCAGGTGGATCTCTGTGAGTTTGAGGCCAGCCTGGTCTACAGAGGGAGATCCAGGACAGGCACCAAAACTACACAGAGAGACCCTGTCTCGAACCCCCCCCCCAAAAAAAAAAGATGAAGGTAAACTGTTAAATTTAAGTTTTTGGTTTTTAGGTTTATGTGTGTGAGTGTTTTGCTTGAATGTAGGTATGTGCACCACACGTGTGCTTAGTGCCCATGGGGGCCAGAAAAGGGCATTGGATCCCTTGGGACTAGGATGGTTGTGAGTCACAAGTACACTCTTTATGCCTCTAATTTTTTAAAATGTCTTTAAATACATGTATTTGAGACTAGAGACAAATTGAAAACAAATGACCAAAATAGTCAAACAAATCAGACATTATGGATCGTGCCCTTAGTCCCGGCTCTCATAAGATGGAGGCAGGAGGATCCTAAGTTAAGGTCATCCTCAGCTACATAGTGTATTCTAGTCCAGCTTTGAGGCCAGAGAGATCCCATCTTTAAAATACTACTAATACTACTAATAATGTGTAGTTTTTGAAGATAGTGATTCTAGTTGATTTGTTTTGTCACAACCTTTGATACAGCTATAGTAGGATAGACCACAACAAAAAATATTTTTAAATTAGCAAACCATATACACTCACATGATGTATGTAGCTGGGGAGAGAAAAAGATAATGCAAGGCCTGTTGAGCACATCATCCTTAGTGACAAAACTATCGTGTATAGACTGCTATATGATTTGTGTGTACTGTGATGTACCCCTCTCCTCCCACCCAGTGATGTTCTGGTATTCCTGAGTTATCTCATCCGATCTTCAAAGTAACCGTGCTCTTAACCCTTTCTGATAGAAAAGGACCTTGAAGTGCAGAGAGCCAAGTAATTTGCCCAGGATCAAAGAGCTGGGATTTGAATCTAGATAGCTCTAACTGCAGAGCTTAGGAGCACTGAATTACTAGGCTCTCTGCAGGTAATCACAAGAAGTCATGATTACAATGTACTAATAAATACGGAAACAAGCCAAATTAACCCCTTTACGCTTTTAGTGTTGTTGCATTGCTAGAGGTGGAAGCCAGGGCCTCACAGGAGCTAGGGAGGCTCTCTGCCACTCAGCTGTACCCCCAGCAGTGCCTGAAGACAAGGGGAGTGTGTCTGAGAGCAGAGATGTTCGCCCAGGGAGGAGGAGAAGAGAGACTCCTGAAGTAAGGATAGGTGAGTTTAGGTGTCCTTCCAAGCAGAAGATCCTCTGAGACTCACACCTTGTTCATCTGATTATTGACTCAGCCTCTTCACACGGTAGGTGTTTGGAGAGCAGACTCTGGGCTTCAGGCACATGCTTGTGTCCTTTGTCACCAGTGTGTTGGAGACTCAGGAAATCTGCCTCACCAAAAAAATAGTTCTTCCTGGACACTCAGAAAAATGTAGAGCAGGATCAGATGGCAAAAGACCCGGATGACTAGGAAGAAGGCATTCCACACTGATTCTTTTCATTTTGGATTAGTTTAGCCCCATATGTTTTGTCTCATTAACCAGGCCACAGCTTCTTCCACCACAGGAAACTATAAAGAACCTCTTGAGTGACATGCATAGCAGATAGACTTTAAAGCCATCTTTAGAATGCCAAATATCAAAGTTTAAAGCATGAACCATTTCTGGTCAAGTGTGGGGTGCAAACCTGAAGTCTCAGCACTCAGGATGCTGAGGAAGGAAGATGGAGTTCCAGGCCAGCTTAGGCTATGTAAAGAAACCCGTATGAATGAAGGAAGGTGGAGTGTTAGCTGTTTCTCTGAGTCAGCTAGGGAGAGCTCCTTCTCCATTGTCCTTCGGCTATTGTGGTTCTAAAAACATACAGAACTTTGAGAAAAGAGTTAACCATATGGCCTTTGCTAGTTAGGTGATATATTTCTATGATGCATTTGAACTCCTTAAAACTTAAAAAAAAATTATTTATGTATTTTGGTTTTTCCTGGAACTTGCTCTGTAGACTAGGCTAGCCTTCAGAGGTCCACCTGCTTCTGCCTCCTGAGTGCTGGAATTAAAGGCATGCACCATTACCACCACCACTCCGAATTTAATTTAATTTTATTTGTGTGGGTGTTTCACCTACATGTATATCTGTGTGCCATTTGCATACAGTCCAAATGAGGCCAGAAGAGGGGCACCAAATCCCCTGGAGCTGGAGTTAGGGATGGTTGTAAACCAAGGGGTAGTGGAATCTGACTTTTAACCCCAATGACAACTCAAAAGTTTATAGAACACTCTGCAGTCTGCAGATAATCACTTGGGGTGTAAAGAACATTCCCCATGTTTGGCAAACAAAGGAAGGTGGAGTATAGATGGGAAAAGCTTTTGCCCTCAGTTGGCTTTTCCTCAGCCACTGTTCAGCCTCAGGTGATCGGATACTTGTTTTCTCTGCTCTCAAAAGCTTGGCTGTTGGGTGTGGTGACTCAGGCCTGTAACACATGGGAGGTAAAAGCAAGACGCTCAGGATTCAAGGGCATCCTCACCCTCATATCTAGGGAGATGGTATCTCAAAAAAGCACAGCAAAGGCTGGCTTGAGACTCAGCAGGAAAGGAACTTCCCTTAACCACATTTAAGTGTCTCACTCAGCAGTGAAGCAGTTTGGGTGTCAGGGCTAAATCGCTAGAATATGAGCTCTCACACTTACCTTGCAGTGTTAAAGTCAGGCGGGTGAACTCTTCCCTGATTTTAAATTATTTCTAATTGCTTTACTTCTAGTTGTGGAGAGGAGCCAGGTGGTAGTGGTGCACACCTTTAATTCTATCACCCAGGATGCAGAGGCAGGTGGATCTCTGAGTTCAAGACCAGCCTGGTCTACAAAGTGAGTTCCGAGGTAGCCAGGGATACACAGAGAAACTCTGTCTGGAAAGACAGACAGAGAGAGAGAGAGAGAGAGAGAGAGAGAGAGAGAGAGAGAGAGAGAGAAGAAGAAGAAGAAGAAGAAGAAGAAGAAGAAGGAGAAGAAGGAGAAGAAGGAGAAGAAGGAGAAGAAGGAGAAGAAGGAGAAGAAGGAGAAGAAGGAGAAGAAGGAGAAGAAGGAGAAGAAGGAGAAGAAGGAGAAGAAGCAGCAACATACACAAGCTTCCTATATATTCCTATGTATAGCTGGGGCAGTTCAGGAACCAGGACCGTGTCAGTGGCCCCTGGCAAATCCCACAGACCTGCTCTTCCAGATGCCTCCAGTGATGCTAAGCTATGTTCATTCTCCGAATAGCCGCTCTGCTTCTCAGATGAGTAATGAAGTATGGGGTTGCATCAGTCAGCATTGCTCAATACTTTGAGATCTGTTCCCAGGAAAGCTCAAAGAAGCCAAGTTCTGCACAGTGTCTTCGGACAATTCCTGTTAGTAAGGGAATCCGGAGACACTCTTCTAGTGCACGCCCTCTTTGAGTTCTCCTGGAGCTGGTACACTGTGTTGGAGCATTCCTCATTATGTGGTTGGTTGGTTGACTGCAATGTCCGTGTCACATCGGGATAGGAACAGAATGCTGCTCTGTCTGTATCTGGAAAAGTCCCAGATACTCTGTTTCTGTATATTCTGAAACCTTCCATCAAAAATGTAAAGCAAGTGGGGGTTGGTAGGGTGGTGGGTTGTACACCTTTAACACCAGCTCTGGGAGGCAGAGGCAGGTGGATCTCTGTAAGTTCAAGGCCACCTTGGTCTATAGAGTGAGTTCCAGGTCAGCCAGACCTACATAGATAGTAAAACCCTGTGTCAATAATAACAAAAACATAAAACAGAGGACAGAGAGATGGTGCAGTGGTTAAGAGCACTGGCTGCTCTTCCAGGGGACCGACCTACCTGGCAGCTCACAACTGGCTGTAACTCCAGATCCAGAGGATCTGATGCCAACTTCTGGTCTCGGCAAGCACCAGATACAAAAGAGGTACACAGACATACATAAGAGAAAACATTTTTTTGTTTGTTTTTTGTTTTTCGAGACAGGGTTTCTCTGTGTAGCTTCGGTGCCTGTCCTGGATCTCCCTCTGTAGACCAGGCTGGCCTCGAACTGACAGAGATCCACCTGGCTCTGCCTCCCAAGTGCTGAGAGTAATGCCATCGCCGCCCAGCTAGAAAACATTTTTAAAAAATTAATTAAAAAGAAAAAACTTGAAACAGGGTAGGTATGACGATGCGCCTTTAATCCCAGCACCTGGGAGGCAGAGGCAGGTGGATCAATGTGAGTTCCAGGCGAGCTTGGCCTGCATAGTAAGAGATCTTGTCTCAGAAACAAACAAAAACATAAGGAACTGGTTGGTGTCCCTGGTCCACTCTGGTCTCAAACTTCTGGGCCCAAACAGTGTACCTGCCTCAGTCTCCCAATTACTGAAGCTATATGCCAATAGTTTCGGCTGGCTCATTAAAAACATTTGTTTGTTTCTTTGTTTATTTCTGATATAGGATCTCATGTAGCTGACAGTGACCCTGAACTCTTGATCCCCCTGCCCCTACCAGCTGGTATATAGGTGTGTGCTGCCATAGCTGCTAAAAAGTTTAAGGACTATTTTGTAGCAAATATTGGTAAATATTCTTTGTGAAGAATAAGTCCAAGGCCTTTGTCTTACCACACGCAGTTTCTATAACAAAAGAAGCATTTCGGAGTCACTTGGGAGCACCCAGCCTATCTATCTAAATCTACCATCAAAATTGTGTTAACTGATGGTAAAGGACATGTGTTTTGATCTGTTTTTAACTTTGAATTTAAAATGGACTGTGAGGTTTGGGTTGTTAGCAGTTCCATTAACAATCAGCTGTTTTCATTTACCTATCAGATACCAGGGCAGAAACAGAAAAAATGAAATCTGCCATCATTAGATGCTGGACCAACCCGACCTGAGGAAAGCCCCGGGAGATGGTAGTGGGTTGATTCCTCATGCAGAAGTGGGAGCAGGCCAGGAGGCCCCGGCTGCCAGAGTCCAGAGCAAAGGGAAGCAGTTGCTGCAGATTATGCTAGATGATCAGTAATCGAAGGCCCAGAAGAGCTGGAACTGGGCAAATGCCCCAGAACTAATCCCTTTCAGAAGGACAGTGGCGGAGGAAGGCCCAGCATTTGAAATAATGCTATGTGGAAAGGGAAAGGGGCTGAGCCGTTGGGAGGGAAGCTGGTATTTGAGGCATGCAGAGAATGGACTTGGAGGGGGGGAAGTATGAGAGCGAAGTAAACAGCGGGGAGAAGAAATGGCAGAGCTCTGTGATCACTGTCCAGTTGAAAGAGCAACATGGTAGTGGTGTCTGCCTGTGGTCCCTAGCTAGCCAAGGGGCAGAGGTGGGAGGGTCCCTTGAGCCCAGAAATTCAAGATCAGACTGGGTGATGACTGAATGAACAAGCAGACCACAACCACCACCAATGACAAAGCCGGGCATGGTGACATGTAAGGCCAGTACTTGGAAAGCAGAGGCAGGAGAACCAGGAGTTCAAGGTCAACCTTAACTACATCATGAGTCCAAGAGTTCAAGGCCAGCCTGGGCTACAAGACAGCCTGTTCAAAAAGCACAAAACAAACAAACAAAAAAACCCATCACTTGAAGCAAGGAGGAAGGAACAGGGGACCGCAGTGCCTCCCTGTGCCTCTCTTCACCAGCTGTAGTGAAGTGAACCAGACTCCTCCACGCGTCCACCAGGATGTCCTTGCTGCTGGAGGCCAAAACCAATAGGACCACTTGAAAGGAACCCCTGCCCCTCCCTGTGGTAACTTGGTTTCCTCAGATATTCTGTCACAGTAATAGGAAGCTGATCAACATGTTTAAGGGTGGAATTAGGACTTGTGTAAGTGTGGTAGCTACCATCGGATCTAATCCCTTATCTAGTACCCAGCGGCCACCTTACTAAAATATGTGTTCTTTTTAAATGATTTATTTATCTTTTTTATGTGCATTGGTGTTTTGCCTGCATAGATGTCTGTGTGAAGGTGTGGGGTCCCCCGGAGGAAGGGTGACAGGCAGTTGTAGGCCGCCATGTGGATGCTGGGAATTGAACCCAGGTCCTTTGGAAGAACACCTCGTGCTCTTAACCGCTGAACCATCTCTCCAGCCCCATGTATTGTTATGTAATAAGAACAGACAGAAGTTCTGCTAAAGACGAGAAAAACAAAAGCACAATGCTTGCGCTCTTCTCGGTGTCTTCTGAAATTAGAAACCCTGCCTATCTCTGTCCCTTCTTCTTTCCTTAGCTCCTACACTCTGGTTGTGAGCCTAGCCTGTGACAGCTGGGCCATCTCTCCTGCCCCTTCCTGACATCTTTTTCTGTCGTTTGGGGTTTATTGAGACAGTTTTACTACATAGCTCAGACAGACAAGCTTGTGATTCTCCTGCCTCAGTCTCCAAGGGCTGGGACTAGAGGCATACAAATCCATCAAGTCTTTGAATGCTAAACTGTTAACAGGGAATATAATTCTTTGCACATAATAGTTTTTAATTGGTTACAATTCACGCCTTTCCAAAGAAGAGAACCTTAGAACCTAGGAATCAGTACCAGGTGTAACAGTACTTTCTAGTCAGGACCGCTGGTCCATAAAGAAACGACACAGAAACTTATTAATTATGAAAGCTTGGCCTTTAGCTTAGGCTTATAACTTATAACTTAAATTAATGCATTTATAATCTACACTCTATCTCACGTCTCTTCCATCTTGTGCCTCCTGTATCCTCTCCCTGACTCCTGGCATCTCCTTCTTGAGCTTAGATTCATCCTCCTCTTCCTCTTTCTTCCTGGAAATCCCTGCCTATATCTCTTGCCCAGCTATTGGCCATTCAGCTTTTTATTACACCAATTACAGCAATACATCTTCACACAGTGTAAACAAATATTCCACGACAAAAAGACACTTTTATCTGCAAATGGCTACTGTCCACCATGGTGTTATTTTTATAAGAAATAAATTCATACCAGCAAGGCTTGACCTACTCATGAATGCCTAAGTCTGTATGCTTGTTTATGGCGCTGGAGAGTGAACCTGGAGCCTCCTGCACTCAAGGCTTGTTCTGCCGCTGAGCTGAATCTCTATATCTTCCCTATCCCCGATTCCATTTTTAGCTTGCTGTTTGGAGGCAAGGTCTCACTGCATCACACAGCTGGTCTTGAACTTGGGACATCCCCCCTTAGCCTCCTGAGCTGCTGGCATTCACAGCAGGCCTAGCCCAAGGATTACAAGGCTGCACTTCCCAGCTAGAGTTGAGGTGGGGGGGGGGGAGAATGTGAGGTGACAGAGCTTGTGTTTAGACTTAGTCTTTACACAGTCATAAACGGCCACAGGCATGAAGCTACGCTGTTTAGACCATTGGAAACAAAGCAGCCTTCAAACACGGGGCATGACTTCCCCTTTGACAATGGAAGCGTGACACTCAGAGATCCCATGACTTTAAGACACAAAGATCACTGGGCAGTGGTGGCGCACGCCTTTAATCCCAGAACTCGGGAGGCAGAGGCAGGCGGATCTTTGTGAGTTCGAGGCCAGCCTGGTCTACCGAGCAAGATCCAGGAAAGGTGCAAAGCTACACAGAGAAACCCTGTCTCGAAAAAACCAAAAAACCGGAAAAAAAAAAAAAAAAAAACCCACAAAGATCTTCTACGTTTGTGTGCGTATGTGGGTGGCCACAGTGGAGGTCAGAGGACAACTTTTACTGACTCTTTCTCTCCTATCACCAGGATACTCAGGCTGCCAGAGTTGGCACCAACCACCTTTAGCCTCTCAGTCATTTTGCTGGTCTCAGAATTTATTTATTTATTTAGGTGTGTGTGTGTGTGTTTCTGCTTGTCTGTATGTGGGTCACATGTATTCTGGTGCCTTTGAATGCCAGGAGGAGGGTTTGGGATCCCCTGAAACTAGAGTTACTGGTCATTATGATGTGGGTGCTGGAAACCACATCATGTACCCCAGGATGGCCTCAAACTCACTACGTAGCTGAAAATGACCTTGAACTTCTGCCTCTACCTCCTGAGTGTTAAGTTTGTGCATGTAGGCTATCACTCTTGGTTTCAAAAGGAAACAGTTTAAAATAATTTAAATATTTTAAAATAATAGTCAAGGGCTGGCTCCATGAATAAGAGTACATGCTCTTGCAGAGGACCCAAGTTCAGTTCCCCGCATGCATATGGGGCGTCTCAGAACCACCTGTAATTGCTGTTCCAGGGGATCTGAAGTCCTCTTCTGTCGTCTTCTCTAGGGACTGCATTCACATGCACACAGGGACACACACACACACACACACACACACACACACACACAATTAAAAATAAAATTAAACCACAACTCAGAATTAAAACCGCATATTAGGTCTGTCTGGAAAGACAAGCATGATAGTGTAGGTCTTAGCAGGGTCTTGCTTCTCGGCCTCTTGTCTTGTAGCTCACTTATCCAGAGGATAAGATCCCCTAATGACTGCAGCTACTCCAACATAAATGTGGTTTACATATGAAAATCCAGAGACAATGCAGCTAAAGCCAGGCTTTGCAGGGAGTTAGGGACAATGAGGACCTTAGGTTCAAGGTTAACCCAAGCTACATAGAAAGAGAGATTAGTTTCCAAACTGATAGATGAACAAACAAAAATCTAAGTAGAGACGTGTCAGGAAACAATGTCTGAACATTTTCATTGAATCTCTCCACTCTTTCTGGTCAACTTTTTCTGAGTAGTGAACAGTGGACACTTGTAAAAGGAGCTGCAAAAGGTATAAAGCCTTTGAGAGCAGGACTCTGTCACTTTGGGTGGAATTAGAAGTATGTTTTCACTTAGCTGCAAATTACCTAGCTCATGAGTTTTAGCCTCAGTGCTTAGACTGAGCATCATGGTGAGCTCCCCCTACCCACCCACACACACAGCCTGTCTCCACAGAACGTGCACCTTATAGGGAGAAGAAGGCCCAAATCTAATAATCCCCAAGAGAAATGTGTGGTGAGAAACAGTACCACATGCCACACAGTCTAATTTCTCTAACACAGCAATCTATCTAGTGGGCAGGAGAGGCCATCGGGGCTGGCCGAGCTGAACAAGTGGGGACAGCATTCCAGGTTGGGGCGACTGGAGCATTCCTTGAGAGGGGAGGCCGCACCAACTTGTGCAGACACCATACTCGGTCCTGTCTACTCTTGCTGGACGCCCCAAAAGATTTCTCCGGATAAGTCCTTCTTGGAGGCCATCACAGGAGGACCTAGGGCCACAGCTGGCTGAGCCAAATGTAGAGCTTGTCCCAAGCTGCTTTTGCCACGCCAGCAGTGCCTGGGTTGTCTGTTTTATTGGAGAAACTGAGGTACCCAAATCCCAGAGCATGTAACGCTGTTAGGACTCCACAAAAATGTTTTCATGTCTTAATTCCTTAAAAAAAACACAAAGAAAAAGTGAACATAAGAAAAAATGTGCAGCGGTCCCCACCCCTCTATCTGACGTCTCAGTCTCCCACAGTCAACCATGCCCCCCCCCAATTATTAAGTGGAAAATTCAAGAAATGAACAATCAGGATAGACTATAGCTCAGCCGGTAAGGTGCTTGCCTGGCAGGTGGGACGACCCAGGTTCAGCCATCAGCACAAAAAGAGGAGGGTGGAAAGAGAGGGGAGTGGGGAGGGCAAGGAAAAGAAAGGGGGGGGTTGCTGTGTTGTAACCACTTCGGGGGAGACCATCCACAGCATACCGTGTGGTGTTAGAGCTGCTCTGTTGTACTATTAGTGTGGCTCGTCTCTCGCTGCACTTACTTCATAACTTAAACTTCGCCACAAGTATTGGTAAGAAGATGCAGCGTACATAGAGGGCGGGCATCTGGCTTCAGACATCTCCTGGGGATTTTGCCTGGAGAATGTCCTCAAGAACAAGAGGGGATATATATGTGTTTAAGATATTAATACCACCCTCTGTGCCATCCCCTTCAGAAGGCCAGCCCCAATGGCCTCTCTTGCCTACTAGATAGATTGCTCTCTGTTAGAGAAATTAGACATGTGGTAGTTTCTCACCACATAGTTCTCTTTAGGATTATTTGATGTAGGCCTAGTTCCTCCTACAAAGTGCACGTTCACAAGCTAGGTAATTCATAGCTAAGTGAAAATATGCTTCTAATGTAATAGAATTACAGAGTCAGGTGTGCTGATAAATGTCTGGGGCTCCAGGTCAGCCCTGAAATCACCAGGGGGAATGAGGACTGTCAGAGCACGCTGTGTGACTGGGCTGCCATGTTTGGTGGCCTGGGTTGTTAAATGTGCTTTCTGCTTCATGGTATTTTCAGCTCGTGGTGGTTTATTGGGATATCGCCCCATCATGGACTGAAGAGCACCCGTGCTCTTAAGTGACTGAGTCACTTAAGCAACAGAAAGCAAGTTCTCATAAATTCCCAAAGGCTGAAAACCCACCAGTAAGGTGTGGAGAAGATCAGTGCCCACAAGCTGAGGAGAATCTTTTTCAGGCTCTTCTCCTTCTCTTGGTGGCCTTGGCTCATCTTTCCATGTCTGTGGCCACCTCCTGGGTTTCTTCACATGATTGGCCCTCTGTGTATGTCTGCATCCCCTGCTCTGCATTAGGACACAGGTCATGTTTGATTAGTGCCCGCCCTGATGGCTTCACTTCAGATCCTATCTGTAAAGACGGTCACAGTCTGAGGTACTGAGGCTTAGGGTGCAGCATATGCATGTTGGAAGAACACAGGCCCACCCATCATGAGGGCTCATGGATGGAGTCTGGCCCATTGTCTGTTTTATACAGCACATGGGCCATTTATTTATAAGTTATTGGGAGAAGAAAAGCATTTCATGACCCATGAACAGGATGTGCAATACATATTGCAGGGCCATGAAGCAAGCTGTAACTGGAATGTGGCCACGCTCACTCACTTCCATATCTCCCGTGGCTGCTTTCTGTCTACAGCAGAGTAATTGCAACACACGCCATATGGCTTATAAAAGCTTAAGTATTTATCTGTCCTTTACATGAAAAATTGCTCCAGAGCAATGACAGCAGGAGTGGAAAAAACTATGAATGGGAGCGAGAGTCATTGAGACAAGATCAACACAATGTGGGGAGAAGCCAGGGAAGAGGAACTGGCTATCAATGATTCCTGTTTCTCTAGCATCCCCCACCCCTACCCACATTACCATATGGCCCAGGATGTGCCCAGTGACTGAACCTGTGTTTAGACTAATGTACAAATGCTTAGCCTATAATTTGGAGGAAAAAAAAAAAAAAGGAAAGAAAGAAAAGAATAAGCAAACTTTTTTTCCTCCTGTGAGAAACATTATACTGATGAAATAAGACAATAGAATCCAAATCCAGGCTGATCTGCTAGACTACCACTCTTAAGACTTCATTAAATAAGAGACCAGTGAGCCTTCAAGGGCAGTGGTGGGGCCTTATGTCAGTTGAACCCCAGGGTCCCCTGTGTGATGCATCCCCACAAAAGTTCACTCAATCCCCAAAGTATTTGCTGGTGGTGTTTAGAGGTGGGGCCTTGAAAATCGATTAGGGTTAGATAAGGAAATAAGGATAACATCCCTTGATGAACTTAATGAGAAGGGGAGAGGACTCCTGTGTCTACAGGTGGGTTAGCTTGCTGTCTATCGCTGTGATGGCTGAAAGTCACCTGGAGAGGAAAGGGTTGACGTCATTTTATAGCTTACAGTCCCTGATGGAGGGAACTCAAGGCAGGAACTTAAGACAGAAACTGAAGCAGAGGCCATGGAGGAACACTGCTTACTGGCCTGCCTTCCATGGCTCCCTCAGTCTGCTTTCTTATACAACCTAGGACCCTGCATTCAGGGGTGGCTGGGCTCTCCCACATCAATCATTAAACAAGAAAATGGCCCACAAGGCTGGAGAGATGGCTCAGCGGTTAAGAGCACTGGCTACTCTTGTGGACAATCTAGGTTTTGTTCCCAGCACACACATGGTGGCTCACAGTCATCTGTAACTCTACTCCCAGGGGATCAGGTGCTGTCTTCTGGCCTTTGCTGGCACCAGGCCCACAGATGGTGCACATACTTGCAGGCAAAACACCTATACACGTTAAATAAATAAGTAAGTCTTGGAGAAAAAAAGAAAGTGTGTGGTGGTATTGTGTTCCCCAATATATTGTGCACCCTAATAAACTTATCTGGGGTCAGAGACAGAACAGCCACAATATTAAACATAGAGGATAGGCAGTGGTGGTGCATGCCTTTAATCTCAGCACTTGGGAGGCAGAGACAGGCAGATCTCTGTTAGTTCGAGGCCAGCCTGGTCTACAAAGTGAGTTCCCGGAAAGGCACAAAGCTACACAAAGAAACCCTATCTGGAAAAACCGGAAAAAAAAAAAAAAAAAAGAAGATTCCCGCTACAAAAGTGTCCTCACAGATTTGCCCAGGCTAATCTAATGTAGGCAATCCTCAACCAATTATGTTTTCTTCCCAGGAGCCTCTCTCTAGCTTGTGTCAAATACAGCAGACTACTGCAATTCCCTTTCATCATGACAGATGCAACAAGGGACCCTGGGCAGATGCTGGCACTTTGATTTTTGAGACTCGTGTGAGAAATAATTTTTTTTTTTTTTTATAAATTACCCAGGCTCTAGTATTTTGTGACAGAACACAAAGGGAGGCCAGAGAAATGGTTCATCGGTTAAGGGTGCTTACTTACTCCAGCTCCGTGGGTCCAATACCTTCCTTCCACCTCTGCAGGCACCTGCACACAGGACGTGCAATACCCTCACATACATGCAGATAAAAACAACAACAAACCCCACACATACCAAACAGACTAGGATACCTGCCTGGCTGGAGTTAGTGGATACCCCGCCATCTTTCTTTCTGAAGGCAACCAGCCTGTTTCCTGGAATGTTATTTCCCCTCTAGGTGTTTAGTTCCTCCATCCCTCAAACCCAGTTGATCTCCTGCGCCCTTGTCTGGGAAAAGAGAGAGGAAGGAGCTGACTTCTTGGAAGAACTGTCTATGAAAGGAGAGAAAGTGGGAGGTGGCACCTTCTACAGGACCATTAGCCAAGCAACCAGCCCGACCACGGGAATGGACAGATGGAGACAGTAGGAAGCCCAGCAGGGGTGAGTGGGCCTTTCCCTCCGCCAGCCTGCTGGTGCTCACCATGTGTTTTTGCCATCAGGCTATGATAGAGATGCTGTGGGTGCCTCTGGCCCTGTGGGGCCCCCGCCTCCAACCAAGACCTGCTGTGAGGCTATGCTGGAGCCTCCTTGTCTTGAATGGGGCTAGAAATGAACCCTGAACCCCTGGGTGATGGCGAGAAGCCTCACTTGGCCACAGTGAAAAGCACTGCAATGATTTTAATCTTGATCCCAGCCGTTCAGGGCCCAGCAAAGAGGAGCTTGGGGTTGGTGGCAGAATTGAATGGGATGTGAGACATTGAAATGAGCAACTTGCTGAGGGGTTGATCAGGCCGATAGCCTGGGCTCATGCTTAGGTCAGGGACCCAGGAATGCTGTGTTAAAGTTTTTGTTTATTTTCCATATGGGTTTTTTTTGTGTGTTTGGTTTGTTGTTTTGAGACAAGAGTATTACTCTGTAGCCCAGGCAGGCCCCAAGGTTAGAGTAACCCTCTTGCCCCAGCTTCCTGAATACTGAGATTCATGTGTACAACACAACCCTTGGCTTCCATATATATGGGTTTCGTTTTTAATAATCTCCCCCTCTCTTTTCTCAAGAGAAAAAAAAAGCCTCATTTATCTGACCTTAAAAACACTTCTTTCTGGGGTTGGGGATTTAGCTCAGTGGTAGAGCGCTTGCTTAGTAAGCGCAAGGCCCTGGGTTCGGTCCTCAGCTCTTGCAAAAAAAAAAACAAAAAACAAAAAACAAAAAACAAAAACAAATCACTTCTTCCTGCTGCCCTACGAAAAGCCCTTCCTGGCCTTGGATGGCAGGTACACAACCTCTAGGCTGGGAGGCAGCTGGGTATCTGGAAAGACATCGCCCACCCCCACCCAGCTTTGAAGCCAACATAGCCAGCCAATGGTGGAACCTTGACCAAGTTTCTTAACTCTTTTTTTTTGTTGTTGTTGTTTTTTCGAGACAGGGTTTCTCTGGGTAGCTTTGCACCTTTCCTGGGACTCACTTGGTAGCCCAGGCTGGCCTCGAACTCACAGAGATCCACCTGGCTCTGCCTCCTGAGTGCTGGGATTAAAGGCATGCGCCTCCACTGCCCAGCAACTTTTTTTTTCCTTTTCAGAGCTGTAGACCGAACCCAGGGCCTTGTGCTTGCTAGTCAAGCGCTCTACCACCGAGCTAAATCTCCAACCCCAAGTTTCCTAACTTTTAGGGCTTTGTTTTTCTCTTCTGTAAAGATCCACGGCTCTCTCTAGTGTCAAGAGGATCAAGAGAGGTAGCATGTGTTAAGCCCCTGGTGGAAAGTAGGTGTTGAGTAAACCTTTCTTTCAAGCTTAGTGTCAAAAGTGGAAGAACATTCTAGAAGGGAGGATAGAGACCTTCCAGAATGTCCAGTCTTAGGAAACAATTATTAGCACCAGATTTGAAGAGGGAAGTAGAATTGTGCAGAAGGTGATGGCCCTGTGCTGCCGATTACAGCCCAGAGCTTCGTATATTCTTAGGAGTCATGAGCATACCTCTGGGAAAAAAAAAAAAAAAGGCCATTTTGGACACAGTTACAACAAACATCCTGTAGCTTTTGAATAGTTTTTTTTTCCTTAATGAAACTATTAAGCTATATTAAATCCTACAAGCTGAACATGCCAAGGAAAGCTAAAAGAATCTGGGGACTTTGAACGGAATTTCCCAAGCCTTCTCGAGGAACACCGCTGACTGACTGCACATCACAGCTGCAGCTGGGGAATTAATTTTAAGCCATTTTAAGGCCTGACAAGTATTTTGTTTGGCAAGAGTAGAACACTGATGTGGAGGGTTTGAAATTTGGGGTTCTGGTTCAGGGATAATCAGGGTCTTCCTTCAATGCGATTGTGCAGAGAAGAAACAGGATTCCCGAGTTAGACTAGAAATACACAGATGATGTGACCTGTGGGGAGCCCACAGCATTCTATCACTTCCTCCCTCCTTCCTTCCTTCTCCCTCCTTCCGTCCCTCCCTCCCTCCTTCCCTTTCTCCCTCCCTCCCTCCTTCCTTCCCTCTCTCCCTCCCTTCCTTCCTCCTTTCTTTCTCTCCTTTCCTGGTAGGTTTGTGTTTACATGCATCATATAATTACCTGAGTTGATGCCAGTCAAGCAAGCTCTGTGCTCACCCTATGCTTTACTGAGAAGGATCCAAGCCAGGCCTGATGATGTAGGCCTGTAATCTCTTAACTGAGGAGGCTGAAGCAGGAAGACTGTGACTTCAAGGCCAGCCTAGGTTACATAGTAAGACCCTGTCTCAAAAGACCAGTAATTAAAATAAAACAACACACATGCACACGGATGTCTCAGCAATGCAGGACACTAGCTCTTTGGGCAGGTGTTGACAGCATGGTTCAAGGCAGCACCCAACTTCCTCAGTTCACATGCCCACAGAATGTGTCACTGAAAAACTTGCAGAATGTCAGGAAACTGAGACTCTGGGTGAAGTGGGCTGGTCAGATGATTTCAATTCCTTCTTTTGGAGAAGTCATTCCTCACAGCACAAGGAATGCTGAGAGGAATTTCCCCTTTTGCTTTAGGAGAGAGCTCTCCTATCTAATGGGTATGGTGCTCTGTGCCAAATGGGTTGACTGAGGACACGTGCCAGTATGAGGGGTAAGACCCCCAGAATTCCCTGGCAGCTATTTACAATGGACCATTCCCTGGACGTTAATTTGCAATGAAGTCATTATCTCCAAGTTCTTGGAAAAGCAGAGCTGACAAAACACTGGCCCACGGGCTCCATTTAAGTGAACAAGCACGTCTTTGCTCCGTTGAAAATGGGTTTCAGATTTGAACCTGCATTCCCCTCCGCTGAGATAATGACAGCAAGCGGGGGTAGTTTTCTGAGGTGCTGGGTCACGGTGCCTGTCTTCCTGGCAGTGCCCAGAAGCCCTCAGTGGTGTAAGACTTTGTTTCTGTAGGTGTGCCTTTCAGTCAGATTGGCAAGCACTGGATGTCAGCCGGCGGCCTCCATCGAGCGCTTTTGTGCGGAGAGATTGTGAACAGAATGAATGGAATAAACCGAGGGGGAAGTCCCACCCAGAAGAGAAATAATGGCAGATGCTTTTTATAGAGCAACCCACCAAGAAGCTCAGAGCAAAATGCTAAGATTCAAGTGCCCAGAGGGCAGCAAACAGCTAATGGAGGCTGCTGCGGAGAAAACACCGGAAAGCAGCACAGACTTCATGCCGGGGTCAGTGTTGTGCCAGCTCAAGTTATTCTACCCCAGGTCCACAGCCTGGAAACACAATCTTAAAGCCGCACCCCCAAATTAGCCTCCGAGAACTATAATTTCACTCCAATATCATTTTTATTGTGCGATCAAAAGCACTATCTGCTTCCCTGAACTACAATGGGTACATGTAAAAAAACAACTGGGTTTTTGTGACTGCATAATAAACTGATGTTTGGTTTGAAGACAACCCTTAAATTTGTGGTTCTTGATGGCCAGAAGACAAAGGTTAAGAAGAGGTAGAATGTGTTCAACCGCTGGGGCTTGGCTTCGGGACTGTTTTCCCTCAGAAGTTTTCATATTAAGTGGTAAACTGATGCAATTCAACATTTCTAAGCAACCAAAATACAGTTAGTTAAGATTAAACAACACCAAGTTGGGCTTGGTACTTGGGATTCGTGAGGCAGAAGGATCAGGAGTTTGAGGCCAGCCCAAGCAACACAGCGTTTTGTAAAGGTGGATGAGCATCTTCATTGTGGCTTCTTAAATGCAGGCTTTTGGTTTGCCAAAGTACCAGGGAGGTGGGTCAGAAGCCTCCAGAAACACCATGTGCAGCAACACACAGGTACAGGGTGCTGGGTCGAAGTGTGGTCGCAGTGACAAGAAACCTAACTAAAGGAGGGAAAGGAGGTTTGGGAGGGGGGACTTACTGTGGCTCTCACGGAGCACTGTGCAATGGTGGGTAGACATGGCAGCGGGAGGGTGAGACACTGGTCACATTGTGTCCACAGCTGGGAAGGAGGGAGAGAGGGGAGAGGATGGGAGGGGAGGGGAGGGGAGGGGAGGGGAGGGGAGGGGAGGGGAGGAGGAGGAGGAGGAGGAGGAGGAGGAGGAGGAAGAGGAGAAGGAGGAGGAGGAAGAGGAGGAGGAGGAGGAGGAGGAGGAGGAGGAGGAGGAGGAGGAGGAGGAGGAGGAGGAGGGGAGTTCCCTTTCTGTCAAGGAAGTGGGGAGGAGCTCATGAGACCTCCCCGCCCCGAGGGCTTTTACAGTGAAAGCTTGCTAGAGGAGAAGGGCTCACAAGACCCCTCCCCACCCCAAGGGTTTATAGACAATCTTTTGTTGCTTTTTTTGTTTATTTGTTTGTTTGTTTGAGACTAGCCTTTTCGGTGTAGCCCTGACTGTCCTGGATCTCTCTCTATAGACCAGGTTGGCCTCAAACTCTTAGCCTTGGCCTCCCAAGTGCTGAGATTAAGGGCGTGTGCCACCACCACCCCCAGCAGTTACTGGAAGAGAAATTTTTCCTCTCCTGCTGTAACTGCCCACTCTCCTGTAAGGAAGCCCAGCCATACTCACTGGTTCACCAGCCGCGTTGGGTGCAGTCATTTCTTTGTCCCTGTCCTTGGTCCCCTATCTGGGGTGAGCAGATGTTTCTTCAGGATTCCTTAGAAGAAGTTCACACACTTGGAGCCTGAGCAAAGGACCCAACAGAACCAAAGACGAGTTCAGGAGGAGCGCTTGCATTGTCTGCTGTGAGTGATGAAAGTGTGGCTGAAGCTAAGCTGTCTGAGGGTTCAGCATCCACGGACATAATCCTGACATTGTCCTCATGTGGTGCGGACTGTCATACTTTCTTGCTGCAGGAGGGTTGCCCTGTGGTGAACCCTGTGGTGAAGATTCTCGACATGTGAATCCTGGGGTGGTTGTCCTTCTCTGTGTGGGATGCAGTGGCAGGCCTTCCTGATGAATGGGGTCTACACATGAGTGCGGGATGGTGGACAAACCAGAGAATTTATTACAACCCGGAAGTAGCGGGGATGGGATGGGATGGTAAGCAGGCTGTGGCATCGGTCACATGACTCTGGGCTGAGCTATCTGGCCAGGAAGAACATGCATGAGTAAGGAGGGGCACATGGATGCTACCTTTTGCTCTAAGTTAGCAGGAAAGGGGCTGGTAAAGGCGGGGGAAGGAGATGGAGTGCTGGCTTGCTGTTTCTCATGGCTGGCAGGGAAAAAGAAAAAAGTACAAATTAGACTACGGTTAAACAGTCCCTCCTAGGATCCCCCCACAAACTCAGAACTCAGGAAGAAATAGACAATGAGGAGGGAGGGAGGTATAAATTATAGAAGCTAGCCTTTAATATAGAAGAAAGGAAAATCCATTCTATAACATGCAGATGGGGGACCTGATAATGGTCTAATACAGGAAATGATGATAATCTGGGAGTGTTTTGCCTTTGAACTGTTTGAATTGGGAAGAGACTTTTAAACAACAGATGGGAGACCCTCTCACAGTGTGGCCTGTGAGACTGTGGGACATTGGGGTGTAGGTGGAATATTCTGTTCCACCAGCTAGCTCCCAAATAACCACACAAAAACTTATTATTAATTATAAATGCTCGGCTGACAGTTTAGGCTTGTTTCTAACTAGCCCTTATAATAACCCATTTCTATTAATTTACTTGCTGTCACGAGGCTTTATTACCTCTATCCCTTTTTGTGTGTCCGACTTGTTTGTGGCTGGCTGGCTTCTCCCCATGTCTCCTAGCAACTCTGCCCTTCTTCAACCCCGTGCTCTCTTCTTGTCTGCAAGTCCCACCCAACCTCTTCCTGCCTAGCTATTGGCCATTTAGCACTTTATTAAACCAATAAGAGCAATACACCTTCACAGTGTACCAAAAGATTCTTCCACCACATGGGGGCAAATGGGACTAGTCTGAAAACTGTGCAGATGGAGCAACTGAGTGATATAGCTACCCATTCCTCTTTAAGACAAAGGCTGAATAATCGGGGGCCCTATGAGGAAAGTCAGTCACTTATGAGCATGAAGTAGAGCAGGTAATTGTCAGCCGTGGTCCCTGTGAGCACCAAGGACCGGAGGAAAACAGGAAACACAGGCACTCACTATTGAGTGGGTTGCACACGAGAGAGGACGTGTTTGACGCCTGGTTCAAACTGTGCCAAACGGGGCTGTCTTCCTTGGAGCGTTAAGAAAGAGGTTGATTCCCAGGGACCTCGGGACTGCTGCGGGGCTTTTGTGATGTTGCTGAGCTTCCTGGTAGAAGAGCATCATTCAGGTAACAGAGGCTTCAGCAGGTCTGGATGGTTTACAGAGGCATGTAAGTCAGGTTATTGCGAAAACAGACAAAGGGAGTTAGAAAAAGAAAGAGCAGGCAAGGATCTCTCTGTGTAACCTGAAAGCAAATGTGGGAAGATCTGTGTTGAGTTGGAGTTTATAGGGGAAAAATAGGAAAGACTGACAGCCAGGCTCATTGCTTGTGAGCCTCTAGAAGGCGAGCGAGAAAATAACAGTGGGAGGGCAGGGAAGGTGCAAAGGCTGTGCTTGCCCCCATCCCCACCCTGAATAAGCCAAGTACATTTCCTCCTGCAAGAAAGTATGGTGGGGGTGGAACTGGCTGGCCCAGCCAAAGGCCTTCTGTGATGCTTTGAAAGAAAATGACTCCCAAAGGGAAGGCACTAGGAGGCGTGGCCTTGTTGGAGTGGGTGTGGTCTTGTTGGAGGAAGTGTGTCACTATGGGGGCGGGCTTTGAGGTTTCCTATGCTCAAGCCACACCCAGTGAGACAGTTGACTTCCTGTTGCCTGCAAGATGTAGGACTCTCAGCTCCAGCACCACGCCTGCCTGCATGCCGCCATGCTCAGGCCATGATGATCATGGTCTGAACCTCTGAAAGTATAAGCCAGCCCCCTCAATTAAATGGTTTCCTTATTAGAGTTGCTGTGGTCACCGTGTCTCTTCACAGCAATAGTAACCCCAACTAGGACACCTTCTCAGCATCCAGTTGTGGCCAATCTATAGGAGGCAGCCAGCTACCACTCTGCCCCAGGAACCTCTTCTTTGGCCCTAGGCTAGTCAGCATATGAGTAGCCACAGGTTGACCAAAGTTGCTGGAGTTGGGGGAGATGCATTGGCAGTACCCCAGGATAGAGAGGTAGAAGCATTCATGGATAGTGACTATGGACTGTGATAAAGGGCAAGCCAAGTCAGTACCTTCTACTCCCACTCCCATACCCAACATGGAGACCTTTGGACAAAACAATGCAAGCAGTTGAGTCTTCTTGTGTTGCGGTAGGCCTTGCTAACACTTCTCTTTAGTGTGTCCCTGGCTGCTCACTCCTGAGACCAAGTGGTACTTGTTTGGAATGGACAGAGGGTGGGCCGTCAGAGACCCAGGCCACCCTCTGTAGAAGGTTCTATTACATGAGTGTGCCTCTGAGTGTCCTAAGATCTGGAGATTCATCTGGAAGTAAGTGAGGAAAGGCATGTCCCAAAGCCATAAGGTGTTAAATGAAAACCCCAGGGCCCGGGGTGGGTTACTTCAGAGACCTTGGAGGCCCCTGAAATGATAAAGGCTATTGACGCTCATGCTGCCTGCATCCCAGAATTAGACAATAAGACCCTACAGCTGAAGATGGAGCCATCAGCTGGGACTGAGCTGGAACTGTCTGCCCTTCCTGGCCAGCTCTTGTGGTGCCAGAGGGCGTGAGGCAGGCAAGCTGCTGAGGCAGAATGTCACCAACAGCTCTGCTCAGCTCTGGAGTCTGTGTACTTCACAATCAACAGGCCAGAAAAGATGGGCCCACTGGTGCAACGGAATGGGCCCTCCTGAATCTCAGCAGCTGTGATTAGCTGTAGGCGACCTGCACAGGATTGGGCTTGTTACCTTTCCCTTGTGGGAGGGGAGGAGCTTGGGAGATTACACACACACACACACACACACACACACACACACACACACACACAAGGATTTACAGACAGTTAACAGTTACTAAGGAGGGCTCATGCAATCTCATCCCTCACCAAGGATTTAGACAGTTAAGGAGGGGGCCTAATGAAGCTCCACCACCCACCACAGATGATTATACAGCTACTGGTTACTGGGAGGGAGAGGACTCGTGACTCTCACCCTCCCCATGGATAGATATGTAGTTACTAGTTGCTAGGAAAGAGAGATGTCTTTCTTTAGTGGTGTGACCATGAGTTTCCATGCTCCTGTGAGTAACGCCAGTTAAACTCAGTTCCCAAAGCCACATTTGGGTGGAATTATTCCTTTGTTTCTGTTGTTGGTACTCTCCTGATGGAAAAATCCAAGAGGCCAGTAGTGTTCCGATCCATGGGGCTGGATGTCTCAGGTAGTCTTAAGTATATGCCAAAATCCCAAAGAAATAGGCTCCAATCCCAGCGAAGGAATGGGTTTGCCAGTGAGAGTGAGGGCAAGCAGGCAAAGAGCGAGAGCTTCCTTCTTCCACATCCTTTACATAGGCTGCCACCAGAAGATGTGGCCCAAATTTAAGGTGGGTCTTCTTGCCTCAAAAGATCCAGATTTAGGGTGGGTCTTCATTCTTCAAATGAGTCAATCAAGAAGAAAAAAAAATATCCCTCACAAATGTACCCAGCAGTGTGGGTTTTAGTAAATTCCAGATATAGTCAAGTTCATGGCCAAGGATAGCCATCACAAACACTATCTTATGGGGGAAGGATGGTCAAAAGCATTTCAAAGCTGGATGTTGGGCACACACCTTTAATTTCAGTACTCAGGAGGCATAGGCAGGCAGATCTCTATGAGTTCATGGCCAATCTGATCTACATAGCAAGTTCCAGGCCAGCCAGGATTGTGTGAGACCCTACCTCAACAAAACAAATATTCCAGCAAATAAAACTAGAAAACATGCAGACATCGCTGTTCTAATATCTGATAAAATGACTTCAAACCAAACTAATCAGAAGAGACAAAGGGAGTCACTGCATGCTATTAAGGGGACACTCCGTCAGGAGGACATCACATCCTAAGCATATGTGCACTTATCACAAGTACACCCAATTTCATAAAACAAGTACTACTAGACACAAGGTCACAGATTAACCCCAACACAACAATAAAATTAGAGATAAAAAGAAGACATTTCAACAGGTACCAACGAAATTGAGAAAATCACTAAGGACATATCTCTTTTTTTAAAAGACTTATTTCTTTATTATGTATACAGTGTTCTGTCTGCATGTATGCCTGCAGGCCAGAAGAGGGGACCAGATCTCATTACAGATGGTTGTGAGCCACCATGTGGTTGCTGGGAATTGAACTCAGGACCTCTGGAAGAACAGTTGGTGCTCTTAACCACTGAGCCATCTCTCCAGCTCCTATTTTTGTTTTTTGTTTCTTTGTTTTTATTTTTTGAGACAGAGTTTCTCTGTGTAGCCTCAGCTGTCCTGGAACTCACTATGTAGACCAGGCTGGCCTCGAACTCACAGAGATCCGCCTGGCTCTGCCTCCCCAGTGCTGGGATTAAAGGCGTGCACCACCACCGCCCAGCAAACTTTAAAACACTGAAGAAGGAAACTGAAGAAGATACTGGTAGATGGAAAGACCTCCCACACTCATGGATTAGAAGGCTCAACACCATGAAAATGATTATCTTTACAAAGGCAACCTACAATTCAATATAATCCCCATCAAAATTCCAACACTGTTCTTCACAGAAATAGAAAGGAACAAGATTCACATGGAAGTACAAAGGAGACCCAGGCATCCAAAGCAACCTGAGCTAAACTGGGGGTGTCACCATACTTAGCTTTAAGTTATACTACAGAGCCATAGTATCAAAGTAACATGG
Source organism: Onychomys torridus (assembly GCF_903995425.1). Lineage (NCBI taxonomy): Eukaryota > Metazoa > Chordata > Mammalia > Rodentia > Cricetidae > Onychomys > Onychomys torridus. Next base: position 46,245,726 of record NC_050451.1, read on the forward strand.
TACTGGCAAAAAAAAAAAAAAAAAAAAAAAGCTGGGTAGTTGTTGTGGAACATTAGTTTAAGATGAGTTATATTCTTTTATGCTGTGGAATATTTGTTTAATGATGCAAAGATGTGTTGCATTCTTTTATGTTGCATTTGTTTAACTCTGTAAAGCTGTGTTACTTTGCCTACCTAAAACACTTGATTGGTCTAATAAAGAGCTGAATGGCCAATAGCTAGACAGGAGAAAGGATAGGCAGGGCTGGCAAGCAGAGAGAAAAAGAAATCTAGGCTCAAAAAAAGAAGAGCAAGAAGTGAGAAAAGGAGAAGAGGATGCCAGGGGCCAGCCACCCAGCCACACAACCAGCCAGGAGTTAGAATGAAAGAAAGATCTATACAATAAAGAAAGGTAGAAAGCCCAGAGACAAAACATAGTTAAAGAGAAACAGGATAATTTAAATTAGAAAACCTGGCTAGAAACAAGCCAAACTAAGGCCGGGGCATTCAGAAGTAAGAATAAGTTTCCATGCATTTATTTGGTAGCTGGGTGGTGGGCCCCCAAAGAGTTAAAAACAAAAACAAACAAACAAACAAACAAACAAAAAACCAAACCAACTATAGGCAGTGGTGATGCATGTCTTTAATTCCAGCACTTGGGAGGCAAAGGCAGGCAGATCTCTGAGAGTTTGAGGCCAGCCTGGTCTACAGAGTTAGTTCTAGGACAGCCACGGCAACACAGAAAAACCTTGTCTCAAAGAAAAAGGAAGGAAGGAAGGAAGGAAGGAAGGAAGGAAGGAAGGAAGGAAGAAAGGGAGGGAGAGAGGGAGGGAGGGAGGAAGGAAGAAAGGAAGGAAGGAAGGGAAAGAGAGAGAGAAAGAAAGAGAGAGAGAGAAAGAAAGAAAGAAAGAAAGAAAGAAAGAAAGAAAGAAAGAAAGAAAGAAAGGAAAATGGATATGTAGATCAATGAAACAGAGGACCCAGATAGAAGCCCACACAATTATGACCACCTGATACATTGGAGAAAAGACAGACAGCCTCTCCAAAAAATCATGCTATAAAAGCTGGGTATCTACAGGTAAAATAATCAAACCAGATCCTTATCTCTCACCCTGTACAAATATAAATAATAAATAAATAAATAAACTTCAAATGGAGCAAAGTTTTTTGTTTTGTTTTGTTTATTTTTATTTTTTGAGACAGGGCTTCTCTGTGTAGCTTTGGAGCCTTTCCTGGAACTCACTCTGTAGCCCAGGCCTGCCTCTGCCTCCTGAGTGCTGGAATTAAAAGTGTCTGCCAACACCGCCTGGCTTGGAGCAAAGATCTTAATGTAAGGCTTAAATTCTGAAACCGTTAGAGGAAAAAGGAGGGCAGCCTCTTCAAGCTCCAGTGTGGGCTCCTGAAAGGACTCCATGAGTCAGAAACAAGGCTGACATTGGTAAATGGGCTCTTGGGGAAGAAAAAGCCTTCTGTATAACCAAGGAAATCACTAATGGTGTGGTGAGACCACCTATGGAATTGTCGAAAATCTTTACAAAGGGTTAATATCTAAAAGGATAAACAACAACAAAAACCCTCAAAACAACAAAGCAAGGAAATAAACAAGTCAGTTAAGAAATAGACTATGGGAGGCTTAGTGCTGGAGAGCACTAACTGCTCTCCAGAGGACCCTGGTTGGGTTCCTCGAACCCGGAGTGAGCATCTCACAAACGCCGGTAACTCCATCTCCAAGGGATCTGATCCCCCGAACTGGCTTCGTGGACACACACACACACACACACACACACACACACACACACACACACACTACGACAACAGAGTCAGTGTGATGGTTGTCAAGAAATGAAAGGTATCTGGAGAGAAAGAACTCAGAAGGTATGAGCACTTGCTGCTTCTCTGGAGGACTGGAGTTTGGATGCCAGCATCCACATCAGGCAGCTCCCGAGGCTTCAATGCCTCTAGGCTCAGAGACCACCTGCACTTACGTGTACACACCCACAGGCAGACACACACCTACACACAGTTAAAACAAAACAAAAAACAATGGAAAATAGAACTTGAAGGTGACCCAGCTCTCCCACTCCTAGGCATACGCTCAAAGGGCTCCATATCCTGCCAGAGATACTTGTACAGCTGCTGTGGATATCGCTCTGTCTAAATAAAATGCTGATTGGCCAGAAGCCAGGTAGAAAGTATAGGCGGGACAAACAGGGGAGAGAATGCTGAGAAGTGAAAGGCTGAGGCGGAGAGACAGCGCCAGCCACCGCCATGTTGGGTGATGTGAGGTACTGGTAAGCCACGAGCCACATGGCAAAGTATAGATTAATAAAAATGGGCTAAATATAAGAGTAAGAGCTAAACAATGGTAGGCCTAAGCTAATGGCCAAGCAGTTTAAATAATATAAGCGTCTGTGTGTTCATTGTATAAGTGGGCTACCGGACTGCTGGGGCTTAGGGGGACCTGGAAAAAAAAAAGCTCTCCAGCTACATACAGCCCTATTTGTTTCTGTTCTATTTCCAATAGCAATGATATGCAGTTAGCCCAGATGTCCATCAACTGATGGATTGATAATGAAAATGTAGATCTTATGGAGCTGCGAAGAAAATAAAATTTGCAAAATTTCCAGGGTGGAACTGGAAAATATATTGAGGTAACTCATGCACAGAAAGCTAACACTACATATTCTTTCTCACATGCAGACCACTCTAACTTATATGTGCATTTATGTTGAGGTGAGTGTGTGCTAGAGTCCAGGAAACCAGAAAGGGGCTTATGAGTGGGAAGTGATTCTTTGAATGAAGAGAGATAGAATGGATATGAAATAAAAGTGGTGAGTGTTGTGGGAATTCATTCGTTCAGCCAATGGCTTTGGGGTACAAGCCCTAGGGCACGGCTTTGTCTGCATATATGACCCCTTAAGAGCTGACAGAGAGGACTCAGGCACTCTCTTGGGTGGTGAGGACCAGGCCAGCCAGCGTGGAGCAGCTTGAGGTTGGTTCCCGGAGTCCCTGGACAGAACGGCAGGACTCAGCAACTGGATCCTGTATCCATGAGTGCATTATCTCCATCTTACACTTTAATAAATTCTTGAGATCCTTTAACAGACTCCCGTTGTTTCACATAACTAGTGAGTCTGTTTCAGGGTCACCTTTTCTGATTGAATTTGAAGCCCACTCCACAGGAGGGAATTCATGTTGGGTACTGTAAACCTAGTCAAAAGCCCACGGCTGGGGAGATGGTAGGTCCTAGTGGGAAGCCACCACCATTGTAGTAATAAATGGACGTAATGTGCCTGTCAAATTGTATTCCAAACTGTTTCTGCCTGCACATTAGTGCTTCTACCAGCTCTGGTTCCGGATGCTTGTTTTCATGGTGATTACTGGTCACCAGAGACACTCAACTGGTCAAGGGGCAGAAAGCAAATGACTGTTGAGTGCACAGCTGTAGTAGGACCTCTATGTCGACTTTTCTAAGGTTCAGGGAGCACTGTGAAACACGGGGCAGAAGAAGAGAGGAGCCGGAGGAAGGAGTGGGGGGCAGTGTGAACACGGACTTCTAAGCGTGATATGTCCGTAGTCTTGAACTCGTAGTACCTGTGATTGCCTACCCAGGATCTGCAAAAGATGTAGGCCCTCGGGATCCTGTCGTGTAGGAGGGAGGGACCTAAAGAGATGTTTTCTTCAGTGTGAATCCACTGGTAAGGTGCCTGTGTCCTGGAAATCCCCCAAATGAAACTCGCTGAGCCGCACACACACAAAGGACCCGGATGTTGAATGAAAGTTAGAGGATGGGGGACCAGCAGGAGTTGGATGTAGGAATATGACTGAAATGCACTATGTACATGTAATAAAGTCATCATGAAACTTACTAGGATACATAATTAATATATGGTAATAAGACATTTAAAAAATACGTAAGACTAAGAAATTTGTCTCGCTTAGCCATGCCACTTGTCCTTAACAAGCTCACTGAGGTGTATCTAATGACATGCTTGTCTGTGCTGATTAAAGGGGGCCTTGTTAACTACATGGTACTCACTGGGACCAGAATTACAGGGTTGAAATTAATCTCTTACTAGTCCTTCTCTGGGGAGAAATAAATCAAAGGGGGATATGAGCGACTTACCACACCTGTGCCGGAGGCGGTGTGGTGAGGACAACAATGACGTTGGCGACTGCTAATGAGGGAGAGGAAGGAAAGAAGGGGGTAAGAAAGTACCAACAGCAGCTAGTTAGTCTGGACCTGCCGTGGCCCTGGCCCTGAGGCACAGGCTCAACAAACATTTCGGGTTTTTGTGATGGCCCTCTGGTAATAGCCCATTTGGAAACCAAGGAAGATTCTAAGTAGCTTCCATCCTCTTCAAGGAAAGGTGTGTGAGGAGGAGAGGGCAGCCTGGGAAAGCAGGTATTTCCTAAGGTAAACTGTTCCTGCAGCATGTTCAGAGCAGCCTGCCTCATTGACCACTTGGTCTCAAGCTCTAGGTGATGGGAAAGAGCTGCTGGATGGCCAGAGAGTGGGAAGGCGGGAACCTCATAGGGACATTAAAACTGAAGCTAGAAGTTAGTCAGCCTAAGAAATCAGAACACATCAAAGGGACCAGAACCCATCACAGGAAAGCGGAATCCATCACAGGGAATCAGAACCCATCACAGGAACTCAGAATCCATCACAGGGAATCAGAATCCATCACCAGAACTCAGAATCCATCACAGGGATTCAGAACCCATCACAGGAACTCAGAATCCATCACAGGGAATCAGAATCCATCACCAGAACTCAGAATCCATCACAGGAAAGCGGAATCCATCACAGGGAATCAGAACCCATCACAGGGAATCAGAATCCATCACAGGGAATCAGAACCCATCACAGGAACTCAGAACCCATCACAGGAAAGCAGAATCCATCACAGGGAATCAGAACCCATCACAGGAAAGCAGAATCCATCACAGGGAATCAGAACCCATCACAGGAACTCAGAATCCATCACAGGGAATCAGAACCCATCACAGGAACTCAGAATCCATCACAGGGAATCAGAACCCATCACAGGAACTCAGAATCCATCACAGGGAATCAGAACCCATCACAGGAAAGCAGAATCCATCACAGGGAATCAGAACCCATCACAGGGAATCAGAATCCATCACAGGGAATCAGAATCCATCACAAGAACTCAGAATCCATCACAGGGATTCAGAACTCATCACTGGAACTCAGAACCCCCATCACAGAGAATCAGAACCAATCACAGGAACTCAGAACCCATCACAGGGAATTAGAACCCATCACAGGGAATCAGAACCTGTCACAGGAACTAAGAATCCATCACAGGGACTCAGAACCTATCACAGGAACCAGAAGCCATCACAGGAACTTAGAATCTATCACAGGGACTCAGAACCCAACATAGGAACTCAGAACCTATCATAGGAACTCAGAATTCATCACAGGAACTCAGAACCCATCACAGGAACCAGAACCCATTACAGGGAACCAGAACCCCCATCCTCATCCACCTGTCAGCCCTCTCCCAAGGAGAGACACTTGAACAGTATTCATGACAGTTACTACTTTTCACTTCTTCCTTTGTGAGAAAGCATATTTTAAAAAGCACACTGGAAAATTGGATTCTTTTGTGGAAGCAGCTAAAATTACTTAATTGAATGGAGCCTTTCTCCTTGTATTTTGTGAGCACTTCACATGGCTGAAGCAAATTTGGTTCCAACTAAAAATGTGAATAAGAGCAAAGCAAGCCAAGGATGTGACATGAACATGTCAGGAAACAGAACCTTCCATCTACAAAACTGTTCCCTGAAATTGTGAGCATAAGGCTAAAGGCCACACAGGATGCTCTGAACTAAAGCTACCGAGCACAGACATATGGGCAGATGGCAGTCAGGCAGAAGAAAGACCTCACAGGGCTAGAGTTATGTGAAAACATCTTAGGAAGTTGGGTTTTTTGTTTGTTTGTTTTTTGTTTTTTGAGATAGAGTTTCTCTATGTTGACTTGACTGTCTTGGAACTCTATAGATCAGGCTAGCCTCGAATTTACAGAGATGCACCTGCCTCTGCCTCCTGAGTACTAGGATGAAAGGTGTGTGCCACCACCGCCCAGCCTATAGGAAGGTTTAATATGACAACTGTGGTTTTTTTTTATTTTTAAAAATGTGTGTGCATGTGTGTATATACATATGTGTGGGAACCCGTGGAGGCTAGAAGAGGGCCCCACTTGGGTGCCGGAATCCAAACTCTTCTTCTTGTGATGGAACAGCAAGGGTTCTTACCCTGCTGGGCCATCTCTCCAGCCCGTCTTTATTTGATGGCTTTAAAGAACACGTGCTGCCTCTCTGATCAGGAAAAACAAGCAACAATAAAAAACTCAACTGCAGACTCGTTTTGAAAGATTGATAAAAGCTGGCAAGGTGACTCAATGTGCTTGCCACCAGTCATGATGACTTGGGTTTGATATCCAGGGCCCACATGGAAAATGTAGAGAATCAACTTTTGAAAGTTGTCTCTCCATCGCCCCAATAAATAATTATTAAACTAGATGTGGTGGCATATACCTTTAATCCCAGCACTCAGGAGGCAGAGACAGGTGGATCTCTGAGTTTGAGGCTAGCCTGGGCTAGAGATCAAGTCATCCAGGGCTACACAGAGAAACCCTGTCTCTAAAAGCCAATATAATAATAATAATAATAATAATAATAATAATAATAATAATAATAAACAGTTTTTAAAAGATTGGGAAAGGATATTTGAAGGTAATTGGGATGGGAGTCAGCTCTGGGAATTTGGGTGGAAAGAACCTGGTGCTTTATCTGTGTTCTAGTGCCTAGCATTACTGTTTGGATGTTGAATGTCCCCCTGAGGTCCACATGCTAATTTCCATTGGTGGCTGTGGTGGTTTGAAAGAAAATGGCCAATGGAGTGGCACTATTAGGAGTCATGGTGTCTCTTCACAGCAATAGAAACCCTCACCAAGACAGAAGTCGATAACAGGAGTGGGGTATTGCTGTGATAGGCCTGACCTTGCTTTTGTTTGACTGTGGATTAGAAAAGCAGTTGAACATTTTAAGTGCTTCTTAATGGGCCATCCTAGTAGGAGCATGGAAGACAGAGGTGCTGAGTGTGATTTGAATTGTGGGGGGCTGGCTCAAGAAGTTTCAGAAGAGAAGAATTTTAATATGTTATCTAGAGATTGTTCTTGTGATATTTTAGTGAAGAAAGTGGCTGCTTTTGCACATCTGAGGAATCTGCCTGAGGCTAATGTGAAGAGATTCGGATTAATTCTGTTGGCAGAAGAAATCTCAAAACAGCCAGAAAGCCAGAGTTGTGGGATACTTGCTGAGGAGAGCTGCTAATAGGGAGTGGAACCAGCCCAAGAGACAGAAGTGTGTTGCAGTCAACAAACTGAAAGGAGCTGGGGATCTGAAGAGCATTTTCATATCAGACATGGAGATGCAGAGTTTGGAGTTTGCCCAGCTGGTTTCCAGTCTTGGCTTTGGTCCAGTATTTCCTCACTGTGCTCCCTTCCCTATGTTTTGGAACAGTAGTGTATATTCTGTGCCATTTGATTTTGATTTTATAGGGGGATTACAGTTAGGAGATAGCATGAATCTCAGAAGAGACTTTGAACATTAGACTTTTAAATAAGTTTGAGATTGTTATAGACTATGGATACTTTTGAAGTTGGTTTGAATGCATTTTTGCGTTATGAAATGACTAAAAGCCTTTGGGGGCCAGGGAGTGGAATGTGATGGTGTGAAAGAAAATGTCCCCTAAAGGGAGTGGCGCTATTAGGAGGTGTGGCCTTGTAGGAGTGGGTGTAGTCTTGTTGGAGGAAGTGTGTCACTGTGGGGGTGGGCTTTGAGGTCTCATATATGCTCAAGCCACACCCAGTGAGACAGACCACTTCCTGTTGCCTGCAAGACAAGATACAGGATACTCGGCTACTTCTCCAGCATCATGTCTGCCTACATGTTGCACCATGATGATGATGGACTGAACCTCTGAAACTGTAAGCAAGCCACTCCAATTAAATATTTTTCCTTTGTAAGAGTTGCCATGTCATGGTGTCTCTTCACAGCAAAAGAAACCCTAACTTAGACAGTGGCACTACTGAGGAATGGTGGACTCTGTAGGAGGTAGAGACTAGTAGAGATCCCTGAGTCATTGGAGATTGTAGGACCCTGGCCTCTTTCTCTTTGCTTCCTGGCCCACAAGGTGTGAAGTTTTGCTTGCCATGGGCCCCTGGTCATTGCCATCCAGCACTCCCACCAGAGGCTCAATGCATGTGTTTTCTGGTCTTGGTTGGAACCCAATTGTGAGCCACACAAACCTTTTATCTAAGTTAATGAAACCAATTTCATTATATTGGTGGAAAACTGGCTGAGATCTCTGAGAATCAATTCTCTTCATCTTCTTCCTTAAGAGGTTCAGGAGTCCAGGTGGCAGGAGAGATTTAATGAGCTGAAGCTTTTTCTTTTTGGGAGGGGGGGTTCAAGAAAGGTTTTCTCTGTGTAGCTTTGTGCCTTTCCTGGACCTCACTTGGTAGCCCAGGCTGGCCTCGAACTCACAGAGATCCGCCTGCCTCTGCCTCCCGAGTGCTGGGATTAAAGGCGTGTACTACCACCGCCTGGCGAGCTGAAGCTTTTATGTTTAATTCCGTGAATGAATTCAGTAACTATTACGCTTGGTTGCTTTGTGGTGGTTTGGGGGGTTTTATTTTATTTTTTTAATTAGATTTATCAATTTTACTTTCTGTGAATGTTTTGCCTGCATGTATGTATGCATACCACATGTGCTTGTCACCCTCAAAGGTCAGAAGAGCACATCAAAACCTCTGGTAATGGAGTTGTGGATGGATCCAAGTCACCACGTGGGGACTGCGAACTGAACCTGGGTGTTTTGTAAGAGCACAGAGTGCTCTTAAGTCCTGAGTCGTTGCTCCCACCTTGTTTGTTCTTGTTGAGACAAGAGTCTCACTTTGTCGCTCTGGGTAACTAACTTGTAATTCCCTATGTCGACAAGACTGGCCTTGAACTTGTGGCAATCCTCCTGCCTCTGCCTCTTGAGTGCTGAGATTACTGGTATGCACCAGAGTTCCCAGTTTGATTGTGATTTTAAATTTTTTTATTTAATGTGTATATGTGTGTGCCTGCAGAGGCCTGAAGAGGGCATCCACACTGGAGTCACAGGTGAGCCACCATGTGGGTGCTGGGAACCAAATCGGACTACCATGCAAGAATGGTGAGTGTTTTTAACTACTGAGCCATCTCTCCAGCCCCTTGACTGTTTTTGAAATACCAGTGCTGGGGCTTCCTTAAAGAAGTCCTGACTCAGTGGATCTGGGCTGAGGTCTAGCCCTTATTTGAGAGTTCCTCAGGTGAAAGTTATTGTTTAATGAGTTTCTGTTCATGATAATGAAAAATTCCTGGAGAAGTACAGTAGTGGTAATGACCTAATACTGTCAGTATACATGAGGCCACTGAACTGAAATAGCTAGACCATCATCTCAATAGCTCTACAGTACCACTACCAAACAGACCCTCCCGCTCCCAGGCAGCCGCTCTCTACAAGCACAGGGGGAACCTGGTTGAGGCATATGCTCAGGATGCATGAAGTCCTGAGGTAAATTCCCTAAAGGGTTTTTCTCATAGCTTCAGCGACATCTTATGAAATGGCTGACCTGATATAGATCCCAGCTGTCATAAGGTATTTATTACTGGGATGAACACCAGGACCAACAGCAACCTGTGCAGGAAAGGCTTTATTTCAGCTTATGCCTCCAGGTAACAGCTCATCACTGAGGGAAGTCAGGACAGGACCTGGAGGCAGGAGCTGATGCAGAGGTCATGGTAGAGGCTGCTTCCTGGTTGGCTTTTCATGGCTTGCTCAGCCTGCTTTCTTATAATACCTGGGACTTCCAGCTGGGGGGCTGGGCACCACCTACAATGGACTGGGCCATTCCATGTCGTTCACTAAATAACAAAATGTACCCCAGGCTTTCCTGTAGGCCAGTCTGGTGGGGACATCTTCTCAGTTGAGATTTCTTCTTCCCAAATGACTCCAGTTTGTGTTAATTTGACATAAAAGTAACCAGCACACCATCTGATATAAATTAAAATTAAATACAAAGCACTTTTTTTTTGGAGACAGGGTTTCTCTATGCCACAGCCCTGTTTGTCCTGTAACTCTCTTTGTAACGGCTGACCTTGCACTCACAATGATCCACCTGCCTCTCAAAGCTATTTTTTAAAGATTTATTTTTGTGCATGAATGTTTGCCCGCATATATGTATATATGCCATGGGTGGGCCTGGTGCCTTCAGAAGCCAAGGAAGGGCTTTGGATCCTCTGGACCTGGAGTTATAGATAGTTGTAAACTTTCATGTAGGTGCTGGGAACTGAACCCAGATCCTCTACAAGAGCAGTGACTACTCAAGGCATGTCTCTAGCCCCAGCACGAAGCATTTGATTTGCCTAACATCTTACAGGGAGTAAGCGGCAAAACCAGGTCCCAAACTCATATCTGACCCACTTTCCCAAGTCATTACATTGAAAATAATCAGACCAATGATGTCAGCAAGACAGTGGAAAAGAAGGACCAGAACTCTTTCTCTCTGTGGATACACGCATCCAACAACACTCAACACATACTTTCTCTTTATAAGAAATTCAGAGATGAGGTGAGAGACTCCTGCACCCAGAACAAGCACAGAACCACATTTATCAAAAGTGGTAGGAAAAGTCAAGATATTCTGTGACCACAATCACAACCCTCAGCCCAGCTCCATACAAGCGGAGACAGCAGTCCACAGATTCTTCCTGGGAAAGGAGGGGGTTGGACTTAACATTGGTAAAAGTCCCAATGGAATCAATGCAATCCCTGTTAATGCTCCAATAGTAACTTTCAGTTGTAAAAAGAACAACGTTGAGGTTCATTTGACATCATAAAGGGTCCCAAATAGACACAGGAATCTTGAAGAGTTACAGATCTGGATGTAGCACAGTTGCTGGTTTCAACATCTATTTCAACGCTCTGGTCATTAAAACCACATGACACTATTACATTGCTATTATTGCTGACACACAGATAAATGGAGCAGACTAGGGAGCCCAGAAACAAACTCATCCATATGTGGTCAATCAGTTTCTGAAGAGAGTACCAAGAATGCACAAAGGGGAAAGAACAGTTTTCAACAAATGATGCTTCAAGAACTTGCAGAACACTGGAGTTGAATGCTGACCTCCTTCACTTCTCTGTTACTGTAATAAACACTGGCCAGTACCAACTTGGGGGAGAAGGGGCTTTATTTGGCTCACAGGTTACAGTTCACCTTTGAGAGAAGCTGAGGCAGGGACCACAGAGGAATGATGCTTACTGACTTGTTTCCCTGGCTGGTTCAGCGACCTTACACAGCCCAGGATCACCTCCCCATTAGGCTTGGCCCTTGTGCATCAATTAGCAGTGAATAAAATGCCCCAAAGAAGGTGGAAAGATTTTAAGAGTCAGAAGCTGTGGATAACTCGAAAGAAACAGGACTGATGCCCATATGAACTCATGGAGAGGGAAAATACCCATCAGACCTGCACAGGTCAAACCAGGAAAATTCCAGCACTGGGAAGGGGAGACAAAGTCCCGCTCCTAACCAAGAAGCTATTAGCAAATTGATACCCGATGGGAGTAGAAACCAATCCAATGGAGTGTCACTGATCTATCAACCACCTTCCAGGGCAGGCCCTATGCCCAGGAGTAGCTAGCTGGTTAACACAAAGTAGACTCTGTGGTGGGTTTTTAGTGGGCTTTTTGTTTTATTTTGTTTTGGCACTTTCCTTATTGGGTTTTTTTTTTTTTTTTTTTAATTTTGTCTTGCTTTTGTTGTTGTTGTTTTGCTTTTTTTTTTTTTTTAAAGAGAGACAAAGAAAGAATAAGAAGTTGGATGGGTAGAGAGGTGGGGAGGATCTGGGAGATGGGGAAGGAAAAAGGATATTATCAAAATATGCTGTATAAAAACCTAAATAAAAATAAGATTATTAACAGAGAACAAGAAGAAAAAACCCACAAACAAGGTCACAGGTCAACCCAATGAGGGTGGTTCCTCCGCTGAGAGTCTTCCTCAGCTGTGTCAAGTTGGTGACTGAAGCTAACAGAAAAACTGCCTCAAAGTAGATTCCAAACTTCTACATGAGACCTGAAACCATAAAACTTGAAGAAGATGTATCAGGAAAGCTTCAAACATGGGTCCTGGTGATGCACAAAAGATCTTCTACAGGCTCAACATCCCTTCACGATCGAAGCCCTGAAGAAATGGGTAGGAGGGGCTTGACTCGGTGTAACAGCGGGCATTTGTGGGGGACCAGCGAGCAGCGGTGTTCCGATGGGGAAACAGCATTTCCTCTAAATACTGTGTGAGTCCTGGGTACCCAATCTCCACTCTTACTGACACAATGTCCAAAGTCTTAGAGCAATTAGACAAGAGAAAGAAATCAAAGGGATAGAAATAGGACAAGGAAAAGTGAAATTATCCCTATTTGAAAATGACATGATCCTATACTTTAAAAACTCTACTGGAATATTCTTAGACCCAGTGGACACTTCCATAGTGGCAGTATGAAAAACAAACACACAACAGCTAGAGCCTTTCCTATACACCAGTAACAAACTCACTAAGAGTTCTACTCACAACAGCTTCAAGAAAAGAGAGAAGGGAAAGAATACTGTGAAAATATTGTACTGCTGAAAGAGATTCCCACCATCAACCCAAATCCCACCAGAGTCCAATGACATTCTTTACAAAAGCCATAAAAAAAACCCTGAAATTCATATAAAAGTACAAAGGCCCCAAAAGAGCGAACACAATCATCCATAGGAAGATCAAAGCTGGGCGTGCCACAATACCTATCTCAATGTCTACAAAAGAGCGTTGGTACTGGAAGAAAAATACCCACAGACCAAGGAAATCTACCCGGCTACCAGCCCCCCTTGGTTGAGGAAAGTGTGAAAACATGCTCTGGAGAAAGAGCTTCTGTAACAAGTGGTACTTGGGGAACTGGAACTCCAGATGTAGACACAAGAGACTAGACCAGTGGTTCTCAACCTTCCTAATGCTGTGACCCTTTAATACAGTTCTTCATGTTGTAGTGACCCCCAACCATAATCATAATGTAAATATCTGTGTTTTCCGATGGTCCTAGGCAAACCCTGTGAAAGGGCCATTCGACCCCCAGGGGGCCACAACCCACAGGCTGAGAACCACTAGATCCATACTGCTTACTCTTCACACAGATCAATTTAAAGCAGAGCGAAGACCTTGATTTATGACCTGAAACTTTGAAACTGCTGGAAGGAAACAGGGCAGAAATTTCAAGGTATGGGCATAACAAAGCTTTTGAACAGGAAGTCAATAGCACAAAAAACAATCAGGAGAATTGACATGGGGTCACAGGAAATGTAAAGGCTTCTGTGAAGCGAAGGAAGCAACCAGCAGGGTGACGAGACAGCCTATAGAATGCCCGCTACACATCAGATGGGGATAAACATGCAGGTTATATAAAGAAGTGACAATTTAAAACCAGTAGACAAGGTCCCGCAGCCAATAAATGGATAATGTAATGACTTCAATTGCTTGCCACATGTCACTAAGGACTTCAGGTCTGAAAACGGAAAGGGGTTGAAAAATACTGAAAGCCAGGAGGTGGTGGCACATGCCACTCTAGCACTCGGGAGGCAGAGGCAGGTGGATCTCTGAGTTCGAGGCCAGCCTGGTCTACAGAGCGAGTTCCAGGACAGCCAGGCCGTTACACAGAGAAGAAACCCTGTCTCAAACAAACAAACAAACAAACAACACTAACAAAAAGTATTGAAGGTGTGGAACAGTAAATGACCAGGGTGAAGGAAGGGGACATGGGCCAGGAATTAAACAGAAGAGTGGGTGTAAATAGGTGAAAGGGGAAGAAGATTTGGATAGGAGAAACCGTGGAAGAGAGCAGGAGAAAATAGGAGAGTGGGGGGAAATTCTTAGGAAAATGGAGCATTTCCAAATAGTTAAAAAAGTTATTTTAGCCGGGCAGTGGTGGCGGGAGCAAAAAATACAAATTGAAGGCTTTTTTTTTTTTTTTTAAACCCAATAAAGGAAACTCAAAATACTACTAAATGCATTTGGTGCCCACAGGAGAAAAAAAGAAAAAGTAAAAAACAGGGAAAATAAAAACCATTTGTTTAAAAAAACAAAGCATCTAAATTAAATGAATATATGGAAGAGAATAACAAAGATATTTTAAAATCCCAGCACTCGGGAGGCAGAGGCAGGTGGATCTCTGTGAGTTCGAGGCCAGCCTGGTCTAAAAAGTGAGATCCAGAAAAGGTGCAAAACTATACAGAGAAACCCCGTCTTGAAAAACAAAACAAAACGAAACAAAACAAAAACAAAAAAAAGAAATGTCCGGGTTGGAGATTTAGCTCAGTGGTAGAGCGCTTGCCTAGCAAGCGCAAGGCCCTGGGTTCAATCCCCAGCTCAAAAAAAAAAAAAAAAAGAGAGACTACAACGTGGTAAAAATCCTGCTGAACGGTTGCAGGGAGAAATCACAAAAAGAGGCCACTTTGGATCCTCAAAACCTGAGGACTGGCCCCCAAAGGCCAGGCATAGTGGCCGTACCCCTTCAATCGCAGCACCTGGAAGGCAGAGCCCGGCCCATCCCCATGAATTTGAGGTCAACCTGAGCTATATAGCAAGTTCCAGGCCAACCAGAGCTACACAGCGAGACCCTGTCTCAAAACATAAACGGATGGAGACTGTGGGTTAAATGTCCGCTGAGCTGTGGACTCTCGCCTCGCCTGTGGCTCTTGTTGAGTGTGTATCACACGAGTGTCTGATGAAGTCAGGGCAGTCTTCATAGCATTCCTTCTCTGAGTTTCAGTAGCCTCCTCCAGCCGCACAGCTTTGTATTGATCACGCACCCCACCCTCACCCCACATGGGTGACATGTCTCCTATGTGTGTTCAGAACATGGGAAGCAGCCACAGAGCTGAGGTTGGTACAGGCTGAGGACTTTCAGATACGGTCATACCTACTGTGGATAACATGGATCCCCCTGGAACTCCAGAATTCACAGGCTTTTCAGTAGGAAATGACAGACACTTAGCTCCGGAACTTGATCCACCCACTGGCCTGAGGCTCAGGGCTGCATCAAACTCACTGCAGCTGATGAGTTCTGCTCTAGCCTTCTAAGGAAGACTGTCCCTCCAAACTTGACTTCCCAGCCAAACTTGACTCCTGCTGTCAGGTTCCTTTGGCTTCTAAGCCGACCCTTCTGATTTCCACAGCCTGCTCTCTGGGCCTTGCCTCGCCTGTGGGCAACAGCAGGTCAAGCTGAGGTTTTCTGATCTGTAGATATGTCCTGTTCTGAGGAAGCTCGGTTTTTCACAACTGTCTCACTCAGGATGGCACCTGCCCTCAGACTCATATAATATGACTGACTGAATGGGATTTTTCTTCTCGGCAGCTCTGTCTGGGGGAAGAATCATTCATTGTCTCATTAAAACCCCACCACAGGACTTGAGGTTTTTGAGGGCTGTGGGCTCTTCCAGAAGGCAGGACTGTCCTGGTTTTAGAAATGACTTTGGCGTCCCCTTCCCTACGTAAGGAACTGAGAGACTGAGGCTGAGTTCTGCTTGCTTCTCTGCATGTCTTGTCTTCGTTTCTGAACCCTTTCCTGGTACCTTTACTTTCTTTGTGGGTTTCTGAATCTTTTCTCTACTTCTCTGTTTGGGATAAAGTCCTTTTTTTTCTGATTCAGATTCTTTCCTTTACCAGCTGTCATAGAGGAAGCCTCTAGTCCACCATCTTACCTGGAAGCTGGGTCTTTTAAACAGCTTATTCAGTTATACAAAGCGAAGGCTACATGTGCTTTGTATTGTACTTACTCCTCTCTCTCTGCTAGTCCCTTCCCCTAGCCTAACAGTCACCTTCCTACTTTCATTTATTTTTTTCCAGACAGGGTTTCTCTGTGTAGCTTTGCGCCTTTCCTGGATCTCACTCTGTAGACCAGGCTGGCCTCGAACTCACAGAGATCCGCCTGCCTCTGCCTCCCGAGTACTGGGATTAAAGGTGTGCACCACCACTGCCTAGCTCATTGTTTTTTAAACCTACGCTCTCCATATGAGAAAAAATGCTATATTTTTCTTTATGGGTCTGGCTTATGTGACCAGAATTTTTAAAAATCCCAATTCTTTAAAATTAGCATGTAAAGCATTGGCTCTCATTATGGCATTTTCATAAACTTTGGTTTCTCTGATTCCCCCTCCTGCTTTTCTTCCCCTTCCCCTTAGTAGCCCCCTTCAGCTTCCACATCACGTGTTCTGTTACTCTTTCTCTTCTCTGTGTTCATAAGACCTCCTTTCCCCCCTCTCGTGTTCCCACTTTTAATTCCATAATCTATATCTCTGCAGTCATTGAATGAGAATGGCCCACACAGGCTCATATGTTTGAATGCTTGCTCCTCAGTTAGTGGAATTGTTTGGGAAGGATTAGGGGTAGGTCTCGTCTTGTTGGAGTGGGTGTGTCACTGAGGTGGGCTTTTGATAAACCAGCATGTCTCCATCTTGGGCTTGAAAGCCATCTTACAGTAAAAGCCAAATTAGGTTTGTTCTTGTTTATGATTAAATCTTTTTCTGAAGGATTGGGTTATGTCCCACCTGTAACCTTAACTACAAATGGTTCTGTACTGCCTTTCCCAGGAAATGACAACCATGCCTTTGTTTCAAAAAGTTGTTATGACCACCTTGCAACCATGTCTTTGTTTTAGGAGGTTGATATAACTAACTTGTTATGTTTAGGTTCTACTTCTGTATCCCCTTCTATTTGCCTGCCAAATCCCCCATTTGGAAACCCCCTACTCTTGAGCTCTCAAAACCTTTATCTTTCCCATGCCCAATGCTTATCCCTTGAATCCTGCTTTAGGGAGAGACAGCTCATGTATATTAATAAAAAAAGCTTGCTTTAATTAATTTGGCCATGATTTGATTGAGTAGTCTTTCTTCTCAAATCTATGGGATTAACATTTGGAGGCTCCAGTGAGATCAAGACCCCAAGCCAAATTCAGAAGCTGGACCCTTCCCTCCAGCCCTCCAGGACTGAAGAGCTGTTCCCCAGGGGATGCCCACCTTGGAGACATTCCAAGGCCTGAGGGCATGCCTTCAGTTCAGTGGACTACCTAAGCAAATGGCCACTTCAAAAGAAAACAGGCAGCAAGCACCATTTACAGAAGCCTCCTCTGATAAGTCATAGATACTCTCTGTGACACCTGGTCCTATGGGATCCTGATCTGGGGCTATGGGGGCATCTGATGAGATCCAGTATTTCCCTATCCAGGGCAACAAATGAGATGTTGTATCGCCCACTGGTTGCTTAGGAGTTTGGCCAGAACCACCAGTTATTTTTCTGACCCACCTTAGGACCCCAGGGATGCTCTAGTGAGTCTGGGACCTGAGATGGAAATCAGAGAGGCCCAGAGACTCCTCACTGGCAAAATTTCAATGCCTAGGTTGTGCAACAAAGCTGTGGAACCCCAATGGCATTTGGCAATACTGGGAGCCAAGAGGTTGGACAGGCCCAGCGCAGGACATCAGGCATCACCTGGAGCTGAGAGAGAAATATCAGAGAGGCCTGCCCTAACTGACCAGGGAACTCCAACATTTAGCAAGCCTCTGGTTGCAGAGTGCCTGGGTTGTAGGTTGAGAAAAAGCCTCCTCTTCCTTTTCTTTCTTTTTTTAAAAACTTCTTTGGTCAAACTGGTGAATCTCTGAATGACCCCAGTTCTTGTTGTCATGGTCCCTGTTGTTAATTTTGCCCCATGTCTCGTCTTGTGTTTTATCTGTCTTTGTGTGTTCAGACTTAAGGTGACTGAAACAGATGAATGACGTGGGTCACACTACCGGTGAGCTGGACAGTCCTCCAGCCTGTGTTCTGTACTTTATGTTTGCTGTCTCCATCCCTGGGATGTGTTTCTGTGCTCCATTCATCTTTTCCAGTTACGGGCAGACATGGGAGCTAGACTAAGCTCTAGCTGCTGCTGCTCCCATGCCCTGGGCTGGGGCAATATGGACCCCTCCTCCCCAGCATGCCACTTGGGACAGCTTTGTGTACACTTGCCATGGCCCCTTTGGTAACCAGGGCTCAAAATTTCTTTCTGATTGCTGGATTCAGTCTAACAGGGATTCAAACGTCTTTTGGGTATTGATAATTTTGAAATAATTTTGCTAAGTTATAAACCTTACCCCAAGATTTACACAACTATTATATGAACTTTCTATATTTCAGGATTTGTACATTTATTGGATATGGTCAAAAGTCTGTAAAATCTGTAAAGAACAGTTTATTTAAAACTTGTAACACAGGGTTAACAATTAGAAATTTATACATAAGTAATATTACCACTCACGCTGTAAAACTCAGCATATAGACCCCACCAGCCAAAATGAAATCAAAGACCTAACGCATCGCAGTCCATAGTTCTGGGAAAGTATCCAAATGCACTAATCTTGCTTTTTGATTCCTGAAGTTCTGCTAACTGTTCTTGTTAACTGAAACATGTCAACCTCCAACATGGTTTTTATACTTAAAGGTTCACCTGAGAAAGGCTCAAGGCTACACTAGAATCTCACATACCAAGTGCAGTCACTAGTCAATTAAAGTTATGGCCACAACTACTAAACACCAGAAACTGGGATATTCCTATCTTACGATGCATCAAGATACAAGCCATCTGAAAAAGAGCCTATAGAACGTCTCTCCTTACCTAGGGTCTATTCAGGCAACAGAGACTGACTTAAGAATGTCTGTCTAAGCTTATGCTAGAGAGGATGTGGAGCAAGGGGAACTCTCCTCCACTGCTGGTGGGAATGCAAGCTTGTACAGCCACTTTGGAAATCAATATGGCGCTTCCTTAGAAAACTGGGAATCAATCTCCCCCGAGACCCAGCTGTAGCACTCTTGGGCATATACCCAAGGAATGCTCAATCATATCACAAGGGCATTTGCTCAGCTACGTTCATATCAGCTTTGTTTGTAATAGCCAGAACCTGGAAACAACCTAGATGCCCTTCAACTGAAGAATGGATAAAGAAAATATGTTACATATACACAATGGAGTACTACTCAGCAGAGAAAAACAATGACATCATGAGGTTTGCAGGCAAATGGATGGATCTAGAAAAAATCATCTTGAGTGAGGTAACCCAGACTCAGAAGGACAAACATGGTATATACTCACTCATAGGAGGATACTAGATGTAAAACAAAGATGACTAGACTGCTATACAACTCCAGGGAGGCTACCTAGAAAACGGGACCCTAGGAAAGACACAGGGATCACCCAATGACAGAGAAATGGATGAGATCTACATGAACAACCTGGACGACAGTGGGAATAATGAAGGGCAAGATTTAAGGGAAAGAAAGCTTAGGGGAGCAGGAGATCCCAGCTGGATCAAGAACAGAAAGGGAGAACAAGGAATAACAGACCATGATAAATGAAGACCACATAAGAACAGGAATAGGCAGAGTGCTGGAGAGGTCCCCAGAAATCCACAATGATACATCCTCTGTAGACTGCTGGCAATGGTGGAGAGAAAGCCTGATCTGACCTAGTCTGGTGATCAGATGGCCAAACACCCTAACAGTCGTGATAGAACTCTCATCCAATAACTGATGGAAGTGGATGCAGAGATCCTCAGCCAGGCCCCAGGTGGAGCTCCAGGTGTCCAATTGTTGAGAAAGAGGAGGGACTGTAAGAGCATGAATTGTTGAATCCAAGATTGCAAAAAGCACAGGGACAAATAGCCAAACGAATGGAAGCACATGAATTATGAACCAAAGGCTGTGGAGCCCCCAGCTGGATCAGGCCCTCTGGATAAGTGAGACCATTGAATAGCTTGATCTGTTTGGGAGGCACCCAGTCTGTGGGACCAGGACCTGTCCTTAGAGCATGAGCTGGCTGTTTGGAACCTTGGGCTTACACAGGGACACTTTGCTCAGCCTGGAAGGAGGGGACTGGACCTGCCTGTACTGACTCCACTAGGTTTAAATGAATCCCCAGGGGAGTCTTGGCCCTGGAGGTGATGGGAATGGAGGGGAGGGGATGGGGAGAAGGTGGGGGTGGGGGTGGGAGGGGGAAGGACAGGGGAACCCATGGCTGATGTGTAAAATTAAAACACAAATATAATAATAAATTTTAAAAAAGAAAAAAAAAAGAATGTCTGTCTAGCCTCCTTGTCTTTGCTAACCTTGTTAAGCTTTAGCTATTTAGATAAGCTGAGTCATATGAGAAACTGTGATATTCTGCTATGGTGCACTGTGAAAGGACCAGGAAAGTAAAGTTGCCAGTCTCCCTGTGGACTGTACTTATGGTTTAAAGTTTTTATTTTAATACTGAAAAAGCTTCAATTCAAGAATTATAATTTTTTAAGGCTAAACTTAACAGGGATAAAACTGTAGAATCCTAATCTGAAGCCTTAACTAATTACTATTTATTAATGAAAAATCAGGAGTCAGATATTGGTGTAAGAACCTGAAAGGTCAGAGAAGCAGGGGAGCAGCCATCATTGACTTCCTAACACTTCTGTTCCTTCCTCCAAAAGGGCTAAGAGCCTCTCTCTCAGCCCCGCCTTACTACTTCCTGTCTATCTGTCTACAGTCCTCCAAACCTCTATGGTTAAATTTGGACAGCTTGTGGCTAGCTCTGCCACTTGACTCCAAGCAATCTTTATTTGTCAGAACACAATCAAAACATCACACACCGCGCATCTCATGCAAGCTTGTCTGGGGAGATCCCAGAGAGCATCGCATCTGGCTTGAATTCTGGAGTGTCAGCACCTGGGCTTTGAGCTGCCTTTTGTGATGCCGCTACCTTTTGTTATTGGTTCCTTTTGTTTGTAGTATTCCATTATTATCTGAGTTCTCCCTGAAGGGTTCGAGGCCTTTGCAAAACTTTGCTTATGAAAAGACTTGGAAAACCAAGAAGTCTTTTGACCGAATTGCTTTGGCGTTTGGTTCCTTCAAATGACTCTAGACAAGAGGTTTTGGTATGTGGAAATGGACTTGCTAAGAGGTATAGGTTGTATAACAATTTAAAGCGGGGGTGGGGTGGGGTGAGGAGGTGGGGTGGGGGGTGGGGTGAGGGGGTGGGGGTGGGGGGGTGGGGTGGGGTGGGGGTGGGGGGGTGGGGGGGTGGGGGGGTGGGGGAGGCTTTTGCGAAGCACGGGGCTGTCAGTTTACCAGAAGCTAGCTGCTCCGCTGCTCTGCTAAACCAAACTTCATCATAGAGTGACCCGAATTCTTCCAAGGACCCGTGCAAAACACAAGACTGACAAAAGCTACTCACTTTTTGTAAACTGTTAAGGGGTTGGGGATTTAGCTCAGTGGTAGAGCGCTTGCTTAGCAAGCACAAGGCCCTGGGTTCGATCCTCAGCTGGAAAAAAAAAAAAAAAGACATGCAAATTAAGAGTCACTTATAAATGATCAAATTCCTTAATGTATTCAAAATTATACTTGTGCCATGCTAAGTACAAACATTATTTATAGAAATAAGCTTTGTTTAGCCTCCTGTATATGTTTTTAAGGTTAAACCTACACCAATTAACTAAGGACAAGTAAAGTTCATTTAAATTTTTTTTTTCCAAGACAGGGTTTCTCTGTGTAGTTTTGGTGCCTGTCCTGGATCTCGCTCTGTAGCCCAGGGTGGCCTGGAACTCACAGAGATCCTCCTGGCTCTGCTTCCCAAGTGCTGGGATTAAAGGCGTGTGCCACCACTACCCAGCTTGGTTTTTTTTTTTTTTTTTTTTAATGTTTTGCCTACATGCATGTCTATATGAGAGTGTCAGATCCCCTGGAACTGGGGTTACAGACAGTTATGAGCTGCCATGTGGGTGCTGGGAATTGAACCTGGATCCTCTGCAAGAACAGCCAGTGCTCTTCACCACTGAGCCGTATCTCCAGCCCCTCACCCCCCGTAAAGTTCATTTTAAATCAGGTATACTTAATAGATGACCCTCAAAACTTTCCAGAGATCTGATAAACGTGGCATTTAAAGGCTTCCTGTGGTAGGCAAAAATACCAGATCCTATAGGTAACCCTAAGGTCTCTGAAGATGATGGGGCACAGACAACACTGCCTGGATTATGATGATGCTAACCATTGGGGGAAAGGGTCCCATGTCTCACCTGCTGCCAGGGCTCTTCTCCTACTGTGGACACTGTTGAGTTGACTGCCTTACTCTGCCTGGTCACAGAAGGTCAGTTTTCCCAGGATCCTCCTCCACGGAAAAATCTCTCAGACCTGGGTCTCACAACCAAAGGCCTATGCTGTCGTATGCATAGATTTTAAATTTCTTCTGGTTGTCTTGTAAGTATAGACTTAAAGATGTTTCTCGTCATGCTAAAAGCATCTCTTTCTAATTTATATATCTAGCCCTCTCGCTTTTTAACCCAAAGGCATAGCTTTTGCTATGATGCAAAGGCATGAGTCTACTACAGCCATGTTACAAGATACCAGTTAGCTGCTTTTTCTGCAATATGGATTTAAATACAGATTACAAACAATGGTAATGGACTAGGAGAGCAGCTGAACATTTTAAGCGTGTGTGTGTGTGTGTGTGTGTGTGTGTGTGTGTGTGTGTTAATGGGCCATCCCTGTAGGGAGTTGGAAGACATATATACACATATATAAAGTAAAATCTAAAGTCCACATATGAGGGAGAACATGTGTTTCTTTTTCTGAGTCTGTGTTTTTACACAATGTAATAGTTTACAGAGCCATCCATTGAAATCAGGATCTTGAAGAATCATTTGCATTCCTGTTTTAATTGCAGGAATATTTACACAAATCAAGCATGGAAAGAACCAAAATATCCATTGATAAATCAACAGATAAAGATAATGTGGAAGCTGAGCATGGTGGTTCGCACCTTTAATCTGAGCACTTAGAAGGCAGAAACAGGTGGATCTCTATGAGTTCAAGGCCAGCCTGGTCAATATAGTGAGCTCCAGGAGAGCCAGGAATACATAGAGAGACTCTATTCTTTTGCCCAGATCACGAGGATGTCCAAAAGACCACCATGGAGACTGAATCCCATATGTAAAAGCAAAGAGCCTTTATTTCAAGCTCAGAGCTTGGTGTCTGTCTGACACAGCAGCGAGATCAGAGAGCCCCGAGCCTGAGCAGGGTAGAGTTTTTATCATAGCAGGGGTTGGGGGGGTCCTGGGAATGTTTGGAATGTCAGGTATTTCCCCTTAGATGCAAGCCCTCCCTGGGTGGGGACAGCTCATGACTTCTTCTGGATCCTGGTGTTATCTGCCAGGAAGCCTGTCACAGAAGCAGTGTCTGGGCCTCTAAGCCTATCATGGTAGCTGTGTGGCCAAGCTGTTTGGGGACTCCCCACATTCCCTTCCTTCACAAGTACCAATGACAAGACCCAATCATGAGTTCTATCTGCCCAGAGGTTCAAGGGTATTGGGACCTAAGAACCATTAGCTCACAGATTTTTCTAGGTCAGTGACATTTGTATCTATTGCCATTCTTAAGGCCGTGTAGTTCTGATATTTGAGTAGAGCCACAGTATAATCTTGAATAATATTTTTGTTTGTTTGTTTTTTGTTTTTTTGAGACAGGGTTTCTCTGTGTAGCTTTGGAGCCTGTCCTGGAACTCAAACTCTGTAGCCCAAGCTGGCCTCGAACTCACAGAGATCTGCCTGCCTCTGCCTCCCAAGAACCATTTTAGTTAATAAATGTATTAATTGACAACTCTAAATCTATTTTCCTGGTAGGTCAATGGGCATTATAGTTAGCCATTTTGTTGCCTATGCCAGGGAGTTTCCTTTTGACCCAGCATTTTAACTTATTTTGGGCAGGGAGCATGGGATGATATATTCTCTTCTGGAACTTGCTTCAAGCTGATGATAGGAAATCACAACATGTCCACACGGTTGGGCTTTCCCCGCAGATCACCTAGTAATTTCGGTTCAAAATAGTCATTTCCAGGTCTGAACATCTCGAGTGACTAGGACTCCATGGCTTTACATGGTTGTGTAAAGCGCACAGCCATGTAATCTATGCGCATGCGTGGAGTAGCCACATGCGGTCCTGTACACATCCGGCGCCATTTTGCATAGGTCTCTCTCTCCTCTCTCTCTCCTCTTCTTCTCTCTCTCCTCTCCTCACTCATGTGTGTGCTTCACACAGGCCTGTCACCTCTATCCTCTATCCTATATTAATAAACAGCTCTTCTGTGTTTTGTCGTGTTCGGGATGTGTTCCTTGCCGGGTAAGAGCGCCGCCTAAATAACTAACATTGGTGCTGTGAGGGAACCGGTGCTTCCGGGCGTCCTGTGCCTGGAAACCCGGGAACCGGGGACATAAACTCTGCGCTGCTCCGTTCACGACAGATCACTCTCCATTAGCCTGGTCACAAATCCGCATGCAACACCGCTACTGATTGGTGAGTTTTCCCCTTTTTGGCTAGTGTAAACGCTTTCCTGAATCCGTGAGAATGACCGTTGAGCGTTCGGCGCCTCACTGGTTATTCTTGAAACTGGGGAACCCCCGGCCACGGTCTTCACTGACTATGGTTGGCCCCCATCGCAGGCCCGGATTTCCAGCCACCTCCCATGTCTGCAGCTTGAGATATTTCGTAAAGGGACCACCACCGTCAGGTGCGTCCTTCGCGCCCCAACGGGGCAGCTGGGCGTTAAGGGCTCCCGGGGAGTCCTTGCTTCACACAGTGGAGCCCCCTGCTTATCAGCTGATGAGCTGATAAGGCGGCTTGTGCCCGAGATCCGTCCAGCCTCCGGGAGGTCTTGGCTCCGGATCATGTTTTTCTTTTTTCTGTTTCTCCGCTGCAGACATGGGAAATAAGGCTTCCAACTTGATCAGCCTTACTTAAAAATTCCTAAGCTTATCCATCTCTGTACTGAGAGATGGCCCAAGTATGCTTTAAAAAAATAACAAACTCCCAATCTTTTATGGGAGTTATCTAATTCTGGCCAGCGAACAGGCAAATGGAAAGAGTTGTTCTTTATCTTAGCTTTCTCTCTCTCTAAAAGCTCTAAAAAGGTAACCATGGCTTGTGATTCTTCCGCCAACCAGCACGCATCTCCAGCTGGCGGCCGCGGGTGGTGGCCAGCCATGAGAAGTGAGACTTTCCACTATTGATACCGCCACGATTTTTTACAGTGAGTCTGCTGTTCTAATGGCTGAAATCTGAGCTATATGTTTGTGATGGACAATCCCGGGGGTTGTCCTCAGGCTGTGCTGGCAATGGCAGGCACATTTTTGCTCATCTGGGGTCTACTGGGTAGACCACTGCAGCACAGTTACAGCCCTTCCCATCCCTTGATGAAGAGGATGGCGAACTTGAGCTGATTCTTAGATCTCTCTCCATTCTTTGGGAACGCCCAAGATTGGAGTCTGATCCTGGTTTGTTATTTTAATTTTTTATTTTCCACTCAGCTACAAGCCATGGGACAGAGAGCAGATACCACCCACTTACACTGGCCGATGGGGCGGGTACCGGTAAATCTGGCCACTTAACAGCTTTGCGGTACTGGTAAACCTGGCTGCATAACAATGTGGCAGGTACTTCGGCCAGCGAACGGGAAAATAAGAGTTGCTTCATCTCCAAGCTTTCTGCTAAAGCTCTAAACCCTTTCTTTCCTTTCCCACTAAGGCATTTGCCATGTGTAACCTTTTCTGTCTGACTTAGGTGCCGGCGGTGGGCAGGCTCAAATGCGCAGGCTTGGGCGGTTTCTAAGACTCGCCCTAACTCACCTTAACTCCACCCACTCATTCTCAAACTGCCTTGAGAACCACAGACGGGTCTAAAAGCAGCTGAGATCTAAACAATTAAGTTTATAATAATCAGGATGGCTCCTAAGCCAAAAAAATCAGCTTATAGCCTCAGGCAAGTCTTCCAAAGGATCGGTTTGCAGTCTGCCTACTGGCAGATCTTCCAAAAGCTGTCCTTAAGCCACCAATCGTCAGGAAAAAATTCAGGACAGAGAGTAAAATCTGTCTTTTGTTCCCGCTAAAAGTTAAGTATCTGGAGAACAAGGCTCCTGACCCCACCGGCAAAAGAGTCATCTGTGGCGTTTAAGGTGTGCCAGGGAAGAGATAAAAGCCCAAAAACAAAATTGCCAAATGCTGGCACTAGCTGACTCCCAAAAGCTGCTGGGTTTCTGTTTTAAGTGAAAAAGGCCACAGGCTAGCGAATGCCCTGCCCATCAACAGCCTTGTCCTTGTGCTGCCTAGAAAGACAACCAGTCAGCTGACTGCCCCCAGGCTCCAAGACGCATGCATGGGTACATCAAGCTAAGACCTCCGGCAAACCTAGGCTTGGCTACAGACACAGCAGGGAACCCAGAACTCAGCAGGGAAGCGATCAGTTTCTTTCCTTCTGGACACCAGAGCCATTGATTCAGTCCTGGGAGTTTTAGGATGTCACTCCTCCTTTCTATTGTCGGGAACAGAGGACAGCCTTGCTTACCTCACCAGATTTAATTGTACTTTCAGAGTTACTTAATGAGAAAGATTTCCAACTAAGATAAGAGCTCATTGTCTCACTTTAAAGTTACCACCTGTGTTTCTCATGTGCATACAGACAGGGCCATGATCTTTGCCTTGTCCTTAATTAAAAAAAATAAGTTATCTTCCCCTCTCAAGCTCCAGAGGACACCAGGATCCACTGCCTTGTCACCAATTCCAGAGGAATAAGGTATCACCCCTTCCTTTCCCAACTAGGGCCACACAGGGCCAGAGGCAAAAGGGACCATCAAAATATCCAGGCGGTAAGGATATAACAGTCTATCACTGTTCAATACTCAGCAACCGATCACCTGTGTTTCCTAAATGCTAAATTAACAAAACAAACAGGTGCCTTAAATAAACTACCTTAAATAATGCTTGTCTCAGGTAAAAATCAAGCAGAGTACTAAAACATCACAGCCACCTTTTTAACGTCTCCATCCAGACAGGCCAGATCTACCTCAGATAAATGTCAACTCCAAAAACAAAATAATAATGAGTCTTTTCTCTAAGCTTTTATGTCACCAGTGTCCTGTCAGACAGAAGGTTCCCAGCCACACCATGAAGGACGGACAGCTGCAGAACAAGGCATGACAGAACTTGATCCCAGGACCAGCCACACCATGAAGGATGGACACAGCTGCAGGACTTTATCCCAAGACTTCAGGAGCCAGCCTCCCCATTTCCCTTCAAGGACCAATCGACGTCCACCATTCAGCCTGAAGTAGTCTTTGAGAGAAACGGCACCCCATACCCATCTATCCACATTTTTTTTCCTTTTTTAAGAACATATGAGTTGGGAATGATAAGAAATCACAACATGTCCACACAGTTGGTCTTTCCTGGCGGACTGCCTAGTTATTTCCGGTTCAAAATAGCCATTTCCAGGTCAGAACATCTCGTGTGACTAGGACTCCGTGGCTTTACATGGCCACGTAATCTATGCGCATGCGTGGAGTAGCCACATGCGGTCCTGTACGCAGGTGTGGCTCACTCTTTAAAAAGCTGGTGCCATTTTGCAAAGGTCTCTCTCTCGTCTCTCTCTCCTCTCCCTCTCCTCTCCTCCTCTTCTCTCCTCTCCTCACTCATGGGTGTGCTTCACACAGGCCTGTCACTTCTATCCTCTATCCTCTATTAATAAACAGCTCTTCTGTGGATTTGTCATGTTCGGGATGTGTTCCTCGCAGGGTAAGAGCGCCACCTGAATAACTAACAGCTGACACTGGGGCACTGTTGTCAGGGTCTCAAAAAGGCTGAAAGGCTAGTCAAAGGTTGGGCAATGGGGCATCTGTCAGAAGCACGTGGCTATCTGAGCCAGCAGTAGAGACAGGGAACAATCACATTGGCTGGGCTGGTCCATGTCAGCTTTTAGAAAGTCTAAAGCTCATAGTCATCCAGAGTAGTGTATTCAGCAACTGAAGCTTGGAGGTGTCTGTCAGCCAAGTAGAAACCTGTTGAGACAAATTTAAATTAGGAACAGGTTAAAATTTATGAACTTACTTAGAACTTTTAGGCCCATAGTCTTAGTAATTGGGAAGGGCAGGAGTCCCAAGACAAGGTGAGAGAAAAATACCATCCTTAGGTATAGACAAGTGGGGAAAATTTAAGCTGTACTTATCTGGAGTCCTTCCGACCTCTGTGAAGTAGATCCAAGTTTTATGACTCTTTTAATCCTCTGAGGCCTATCTATATGAATTATCTTATAAAATGATATAAAAGGTTTGGATACAGCCGGGTGGTGGGGATGCACGCCTTTAATCCTAGCACTCTGGAGGTAGAGGCAGGTGGATCTCCATGAGTTCGAGGTCAGTTTGGGCTACAGAGTGAGTTCCAGGAAAGGCTCCAAAGCTACACAGAGAAACCCTGTCTCAAAAAAAAGTTTTAGATACATTAGTATTATCAATGTGTACTGAATTCATATCATAGACAAAGCAGGTGATGGGTATATGTACACCAGCAGAAATGGACTCACACCTTGGAGTCCTAGCAAGAACTACAGATTTAGGTTAAAAGCATGTGCATTTTCCTCTGTCCAGAGAGTCAGGTATAAATTGGACAGAGTTTTGTTTTTGGCCTGAGAAGTATTTTTAAGTTTATATTTGGATGACAACCAAAACAAATCTAAAATGTTGAGCTTGTGACTGAACAGTAAGTCGTCATTGCTCTACCAGTTTATCAGAACTCTATTAAATGTTAAGCTCTGAACTGTTATATCACAGATTGGAAGAGCAATCTGAAACATTTTTAATAATTTAAATCATTCATTTATATCTTCATAACTTGCTATTATGAAAATGTTCAAGGAAATGAAAGAGCAGATGAGTAACCCCTTATTAAAGTCTGTGAAAATACAAACAGTGCGATGCAATAATGAAGATAGTTCTAAATATGGAAGTAGAAATAGAATCACTAAAGAAAACCAAAACCAAGATAAAACCAGAAGTGAAAAATTTAGAAAGTCAAACAAAAGCTTCAGAAGTAAGCTGTGGTGGTGTTTTGTGTATGTTCTAACAAATAAAGCTAGCTTGAAGATCAGAGGGCAAAGCCAGCCACTGGTTAGCCATAGAGGCTAGGCAGTTGTGGCACATACCTTTAATCCCAGCACTAGGGAGGTTGAGACAGGACATGATATTGTAGTTAGAGAGCTTCTCTCCAGGTCCCACTAAGCCCTAGTAGTGCGGTAGCCCATTTAAAAAATAAACACACAGACATATAAACAGACATTTAAACTGCTTGGCCATTAGCTCAGGCCTATCATTGTCTAGCTCTTACTCTTATATTTAGCCCATTTCTTTTAATCTATACTTTGCCACGTGGCTTGTGGCTTACCAGTACCTTACATCTTTCTTGTCATGGCCACGGCTCAGTGTCTCTCTCCCAGCCTTTACTTCCCAGAATTCTCCTCCTTGACCCGCCAGCCCTATCCTTCCTGCCTGGCTACTGGCCAATCAGCACGTTATTTATTTTAACCAATCAGAGCAACACATTTGACATACAGAACATCCCACAGCATGGTATGCCTGGGCAGAGAAAAGGAATATAAGGTGGGAGTAGACAGGAGCTCAGTCTTTCAGGCTGAGGAGTTGGCAAGGTAAGAGGTGGTGTTTGTGGCTTGCTCTTTTGTCTCTGTCTTTCAGTATTTACCCCGATATCTAACTCTGGGTTTTTATTATTAAGACCAATTAGGATTTGTGATACAGCAAGCCTCACTAATAAAGCACAAGACATGGAGGTGAGAATCTCAGGCACTGAGGACAAGGTAGAAGAAATGGATATCTCAGTCAAATAAAGTGTTAATTCTAAAAAAAAAAAAAAAAAAAATCCAGGCACAAAAACATCCGGGAAATCTGGGACACTCTAAAAGGACCAAATGTATTAATAAGAGGAATAGAAGGAGAAACCCAGATCAAAGCTCAGAAAAAATTTGTTATTTTTCATTTATTTTTTATCAACCCAGAAATTTTTTTTCAGCAAAATTGTAGAAGAAAATTCTCCTAGCCTAAAGAAGGAGGTGCCTATGAAGGTATAAGAGGCACACAGAACATCAAATAGACTGGTCCAGAGAAGAAATTCCCCATGATGCATAATCAAACACTAAATGTGCAGATCAGAGAAAGAATATTAAAAGCTGCAAGGGAAAAAGACCACGTAACATATAGAGGTGGACCCATTAGAATAATGCACAATTCCCAAGTGGAGATTCTAAAAGCCAGAAGGACCTTGGAAATATGTTTTACAAACTCTAGGAGACCACAGATGCCAGCCCAGACTATCTAGCAAAACTATCAATCACAGTAGATGGGGAAAGAAAAACATTCTGCACTAAAACCAAATTTAAACAGCATTTATCTACAAATCTAGATCTACAGAAAACACTAGAAGGAAAATTTCAATCTGAAGAGGTTAGCCATAACCCCAAAAAACAAGGAATAAATAATCTCAGACTAGTAAATCAAAA
The DNA here is from genome assembly GCF_903995425.1 of Onychomys torridus. Classification (NCBI taxonomy): domain Eukaryota; kingdom Metazoa; phylum Chordata; class Mammalia; order Rodentia; family Cricetidae; genus Onychomys; species Onychomys torridus. The sequence continues at coordinate 46,276,240 of NC_050451.1, forward strand.
GAGAGTGAAAAAAAAAAAAGACCCCACAATAACAACAAAATAACAGGAATAAAAAAACTGCTGCTCATTGATGAATCTCAATATCAATGGCCTCAATTCCCAATAAAAAGACACAGACTAACATACTGGATTAGAAAACTATCCGTCTTTCTGTTGCATCCATGTATCCAAGAAAGATATTTCACCATCAAGGATAAACATCAAGAGGATGGAAGAAGATATTCCAAGAAAATGGACCAAAGAAGAAGCTGCTGTAGCTTTTTTTTTTTTTTTTTTTTTAATTTCAAGACAGGGTTTCTCTGTGTAGCCTTGTAGGCTTGAACTGACAAAATAGACTTCAAACTAAAAGTAATCAGAAGAGACAGGAAGGATACTACATACCTATTGAAACTACATACTTGTTAACAAAAAATTCCACCAGAAGGATATTGCAATTCTAAACATTTATTGACCAAACACAAGGTTACCCAAGCTTATGAAAGTAACACTATTAGAGCTAAAATCACACGTCGACTCTCACACGATGATAGTGGGAGACTTTAATATTCGACTCTCACCAGTAAATACGTCATTCAGGCAAAACTAAACAGAGAAATGTTGGAATTAAATAACATCATAAACTGAGGTGGGCTTTGAGGTCCCAGATGCTCAAGTCAGGTCCAGTGTGGTACTCTCTCCTCCTGCTGCCTTTGGATCTGGATGTAGCACTCTCTGCTACCTCTCTAGCACCATGTCTGCCTGCATGCTGCCACACTTCCCATCATGTTGCAGGATATTTGTTTAACTATGCAAAGATGTGGTGTTGTTTTACCTTGTCTGCCTAAGGCACCTGATTGGTCTAATAAAAGCTGAATGGCCAATAGCAAGAGAGGAAGTATAGTCAGAACTTCCAGGCAGGGAGAGTAAGTAGGAGGAGGAATTTAGGCTTGGGGGAAAGAAGAAAGGAAAGGAGATGACAGGAAGATTCCAGGGGCCAGACGGACAGACTTGGAGGAAGCAGGAAAGTAGGACATACAGAATGAAAGAAAGGTAAAAAGCCCTGAGGCAAAACATAGATGAATAGAAACAGGTTAAATTAAATTAAAAGAGCTAGTGGGACAACCCTAAGCTAGGGCTGAGCATTCATAATTAATAATAAGTCTCTGTGTCTTTATTTGGGAGCTGGTTGGCAGTCCAAAGAAAACGCTAACTCCACCACCATGATGATAATGGACTAAACGACTGAACTGTAAACCAGCCCCCTTAAAAGTTTTCCTTAATAAGTGTTGCTGTGGTCATGGTGTCTCCTTACAGCAATAAAAGCCTAAGACACAGACAATAAGATAGTATACATAAGTGACCTTAAAAATTCCACTGGGATGGTAGAGTGCTTGCCTAGGGTTCGATCCTCAGCTCCAAACAAACAAACAAAAACAAAAAATCAAAAACATCAGGAGTGAACTTCTGCCTTTCAGGGTTCTCCCATTGAGATGTAAACCTGTATTTAAGACCTCCTCCCTCCTTCAATAAACAGCATTCAGCATTCAAAAGGAGAAGGAGAAGGAGAAGGAGAAGGAGAAGGAGAAGGAGAAGGAGAAGAAGAAGAAGAAGAAGAAGAAGAAGAAGAAGAAGAAGAAGAAGAAGAAGAAGAAGAAGAAGAAGAAGAAGAAGAAGAAGAGAGAAGGGGTCAAGATCATGATGGGGAAACCCACTGAGACAGTTGACCGGTACTAGTTGGAGCTCACTGACTCTGGACTGACAGCTTGGGAACTTGCATGGACCAAACTAGGCCCGCTGAATGTGGGTGACAGTTGTGTGGCTTGATCTGTTTGTGGGATCCCTGGCAGTGGGACCAGGACTTATCCCAGGTGCATGAACTGGCATTTTGGAGCCCATTCCCTGTGGTGGGATACCTTGCTCAGCCTTGATACAATGAGGAGGGGCTAGGCTCTCCTTCAACTTGGTATGCCAGACTTTGTTGACTACCTTGGGAGGCCTTACCCACTCTGAGGAGTGGATGGGGGCAGAGTGGAGTGGGAGGGAGGTGAGGAGGTGGGAGAAGGGGAGGGAGGGGGAACTGGGGTTGGTATGTAAAATGAAAAAAATTTAATAAATTAAAAAAAAATTCCACTGGGAAACTTTTGCAGCTGAGAAGCACTTTCAAAAAAGTAATAGGATACAAAATTAGCACACACACACACACACTCAATAAATAGACTTCCTATATGCAAATGACAAACTGGGAATTAAATCAGGGCAATACTGTCTTTCACAATAGCCTCAAAAAAATGTCTTGGGGTAACTCTAAGTTAAGTGAAAGGCTTGCAAAATAAAAACTTTAAGACACTGAAGAAAGAAACTGAAGAAGTTATCAGAGGATGGAAAGCTCTCCTGTGCTCTTGAATCAGTTGGTTTAATATTATGAAACTGGCCACCTTATCTAAAAGCAATCTACACATCCACTGCAGTCCCCATCAACATTCCAACACAATTCTTCACAGAAATTGAAAAGACAATTTTCAACTTCATATGGAAACACAAAAAATTTACAATTAGCTAAAACAATCTTGAATAATAATTAAAAAAAAAAAACTGCTAAAGGTATCCCCACCCCCAACTGCAAGTTGTATTACAGAGCTATAGTAATAAAAACAGCATGACATTGACACACTGATGACTATAATTGAAGACCCACCTGAATTTTTACACAGAAGCCAGAAATGCAAACTGGATAAAAGGCAGCATCTTCAACAAATAGTGCTGGTCAAACCAGATGAATGAATGTAGAAGAATGGAAACAGATCCGTATTTATCACCCTTTCTACAACTCAACTCCAAGTGGACGGAGGACCTCAACATAAAGCCAGATGCCATGAATCTGATAGAAGTGAAAGTGAGGAACAGTCTTGAATCATTGGCACAGGAAGGCTTTCTGAACACGACACCATTAGCACAGGCAGTAATAACAACAATTAATAGGTGGGGCCTTATGAAACTGAAAAGCTTCTGTATAACAAAGGACACTATCATTTGGACAAAGTGGCAGGCTACAGAATAGGAAAAGTTTTTCCCACTGCACATCTAATATAGAATTAATGTCTAAAATATATAAAGAACAACAACAACAAAAACCCAAACTGTACATCAAGAGAACAAATAACCCAATTTAAAAAATGGGACACAGAACTAAACAGACAGTTCTCAAAGGAGGAAACACAAATGGCTGAGAAACAGAGAAATGTTCAACATCCTTAGTTACCAGGGAAATACACACTATCTCAGTCAGGGTTTCTATGAAGAGACACTGTAGCAACTCTTACAAAGGAAGGCATTTAACTGGGGCTGACTTACAGTTCAGAGGTTTAGTCCATCATCATCATGGTGGGAAACATGGTGGCATGCAGGCAGCTGGAGAAGGAGGTGAGAGTTCTACATCTGATGCACACATGAACACACAGAGACTGTGGCAGCACGCAGAGGGTCTGCACAGGTTCAAGCCAGCTGGGGTCCCAGCACTGAGAGGGGGAGGTCAAGACAAGCTCCCACCCCTAACCAGGAAGCTATCCCCAGTTGACAGCCACTTGCAAAAGAAAAATCAGGTTTTGTCCAATGGAGTTTCACTGGGTAAATAAACCACACTTAGGGGTAGACCACATGACCAGGAGTAGATGGTTTCTCTGTGTAACAGCTCTGTAGACCAGGCTGGCCTCAAACTCACAGAGAGTCACCTGCCTTTGCCTCCTGAGTGCTGGGATTAAGGGCACGCGCCACCACTGCCCAGCTGTTTGCGCATTTTTTATCTTACACTTTTTGTCTTTGTAGATTATGGCGTCTGGCTTTGTCTTTTTATGGGTGTGTGTGTATGTTCTTGTGTGTTTCCTTTTTACTCTTTTCTTGTTGCCTGCTTGTCTACTAAAGAGAGAGAGAGAAAGAAGGCATGGAGTTGGATGGGTGGGGGTGGGTGGGGAGGATCTGGGAGGAAATGGGAGAGGGGAAACTGGGATCCAAACATACTGGTTTGAAAAAAAATTATTTGCAATAAAAAAGAAAAAAAACAAGTTAACAACAAATTAAACATTTTTAACACTTTTTTTTAAGTAAAGGAAGAAAAACAAACAAAGAAACTATAGTCAGGATATGGCAACCAGAAATCACCTTTACTATAAAGCTAGTGACTTGAATGAGGTCATCAAGGATCCTACTTCCTCCTCCTCTTCCTCCTCTTGTTCCTCTCCTCTTGTTCCTCCTCCTTTCCCTCCTTCCCCTCTCCCTCCTCCTCTGCCTCCTCTGCCTCCTCTTTCTCATCCTCCTCTTCCTTCTTAAATTAAACACACTGCTCATCTTGAGCTTGGAACAGCTTCTACTTGGCTTTACAGCAGCCAAACCAAGAGACATTTACCGTGACTTTCTATACAACAGGCCAAGATTGAGCTTTACTGAAAACTATGTAATACATTTGCAATAAATCTACTTTTGTTTTTATACCACTGAAAACACTGAGGCTCATCTCAAAACCAAGGAATTTGAAGATTGTTTTTCATAGCAAAACATGTCAATGAAATATTAGCAAGTCACCAGACCCAGATGGGAAGTTTGGGGAACACAGAGGAGGTGACCCAAGAGGACTCGGCCAGATGCCTCCTCTTCTGGCCTGACTTCCTCCAGCAAGTGTTGTGTCTTACCAAGCTGTTCTCAGCAACTCCCTCCCCTCAGCCCCTTGAATGCAGAATAATGCAAGGTCTGATTGGCCAAGACCCAGGAGTGGCTTCCAGCATGTCCCTGCTCCTGATCAAGACCCAGGAGTGGCTTCCAGCATGTCCCTGCTCCTGATCAGGACCCAGGAGTGGCTTCCAGCATGTCCCTGCTCTGACCAGGACCCAGGAATGGCTTCCAGCATGTCCCTGCTCCCAAGGAAACTTTAGGGGAGTCTCAGTCTGGACCCTTTTTTGAGCCACGAGCTCCTTTAACAGCCTACAGAGCCTGTGGACCCTCCCCACAGTGCTTTCCAAATGAGACAGAATAGCAACAGAGCGCTTGCCAGCCATGTGTGAGTTGTAGGTTCAACCCCCAGCACTGAATAACAATAACAGAGAACTAATAATAATAATATGAGAAATTTTTTTAGCCAGTGTGATGACACAAACCTGTAATCTCAGCACTTGGAAAGCTGAGGCAGGAGAATGGCCACAAAAGGTCTGCCTGGGCTGCATATATTACAATACTAGCCTAGGCTCTTGTCAAAAAAAAAAAAAAAAAAAAAAAGCAAAGAAAGGAAAAAAAAAGGAGAAAGGGAAAATTTTTAACTTAAATGAAAAGGAGCCAGTTTTACTGAAAGACCATATAATCTGGTTATGAGGATGTGTGTGCACACAGGTACATGTATCAGGCTCTGATGGCAGGCCTGACATGTCTGGTGTTCTGTAGTAGCAATAGGTATCCATGGCATTCTAGGAATGATGGGGAGAGCTGTAATGTCATGTGAGACTTCCTAGAACGTCTATGGGCAGTACAGTCACTGGAACTGCCAGTGTTACCAAGATCCACTCTATATTTACACCAGAAAGAAAGTCAACTTTAATGAGAAGTTAGATAGAATAAAGATGTAATTTTCACCAATTTACAAACCCATTTGGGTTCTATCCACTTGAGAGGAAGACCCTCTCAGCTGGGCCCCTGTGTCTTCAGAGACTGAGAAAGAGTCTCCTAGCCCAGGAGTTCAGAACCAGCTTCAGTAATGCATCGCGACTCCCACATTGAAAGAGAATGAATGAATGAATGAATGAATGAATGAATGAATGAACGAATGAATGAATAGGGGGTGGAAGGAAGAAAAAAAGACAAGGAAGGAAAGAAAGATAGAAGGAAGGAAGGAAGGAAGGAAGGAAGGAAGGAAGGAAGGAAGGAAGGCAGGCTGGCAGAGTGGATGGGCAGTAGGGCAGGCAATTAAACAAATAGCCTGGACTCCTGTTGACACTGTTTTAGTTTCTTTCCCTTTTGTGATAAAATCCTCTGGCCAAAGCAACTTAAAGTCAGAAGGGTTTATTTTAGCTCATAGTTCCAGTTTACTGTCCACCACTGCAAGAAAACAAAGGCAGCCGCTTGAAGCAGCTGGCACACGATGTGAAATGCACATCTGGTAGTGCTTGGCTAACATCCTCTCTTTCTCTGTGTCTCTGTCTCTGTCTCTCCTCTTCCAAGGTCTTACTATGTAGCTCTGTCTGGCCTGAAATCTGCTATGTAAACCCAGCTGGTCTTGAACTCACAGAGGTCTGCCTACCTCAACCTCCCAAGAGCTCAGTGCTTGCTCCACTCTGATACAGCCCACAACCCCCTGCCCAGGGAATGAATGATTCCACCCATTTCAATAATGTTATCAAGATAATGACCTTAAGGCAAGTCCAGAGGCCCATCTCCCGGGTAATTCCAACCTCTGTCAAGTTGATAGTTAACAGAAACCCTGCTGTTCCACTTCCACACAGGGATAGCCTGGGCTAAAACAGTGTAGGGTCAGTACTTGTCAGGAGCAATCGCGATATGTGCTAGGTTGCTCCCTTCCCTTCCACAGGGAATGAACTTGTACCGTAATCTGTAAACACTTTCCATAATCTGGGTGAAAACCTGGTGTGGTGGTGTGAATGAGAACACCCCCCACCCCCACTCCCCACCCCCAGGCTCGTCTGTTTGAATGCTTGGTCCCCAGTCAGTGGAACTGTTCGGGGAGGATTAGGAGGTGTGGCCTTGTTGGAGCAGTGTGTCACTGGGCTGTGGGGTTTCAAAAGACCCTCAGCAATCTCAGTGTTCTCTCTCTGCCTACTGCTTGCCAATCGAGATGGGATCTCTCCAATGTTCACTCTAAACCTCTGGAACTCTAAGCCAGAGGAATACTTTCTTTTAGAAGTTGCCTTGGTCACCATGTTTTGTCACAGTGGAAAAGTGACCGAGGTAACAAAATCATCTACAAGGAATCCTAACTAGAAACCACGGGCCAAAGCCTTGTGCTGCTCCAGGAAACACTTAACTAGGAATTTTGAACGTAGAATTTCTGGTCAAATAACAACACAAATGTTCCAAAAATATCTGGGTGTGAAATAATCCGTCACCCTGATGTTATGGCTGAGTGCAGAGAACTTGATCCGTTCCATTCCTGGTCCGTGTTGGCAGGTAACAGGAGCTGCCAAAGGAAGGGTTTTGAAGTGTGCATAACGAAAGGCCATCTTAGCCAGCCTCAGATTCTCACTAAGACTAAGATGTTAAGTCTGTGTGTGTGTGTGTGTGTGTGTGTGTGTGTGTGTGTGTGTGTGTGTGTATATGTGTGTGTGTTTGTATATGTGTGTATGTGTGTGTGCGTGCACGCATGCGTGTGTGTGTTTGTGTGTGTGTGTGTGTGTGTGTGTGTGTGTGTGTGTGTGTGTGTGTGTGCTAGGAATGGAACCAAGAGTCTTGTGTGTGTTAAGCATACACTCTGCCATCAAGCTCCAACCCCAGGCTTTACCAGTACTTCTCAACCTTCCTAATGCTGTGACCTTTAATACACTTATGTTGTGGTGTCCCCCAACCATAACATTATCTTCGTGGCTACTTCATAACTCTAATTTTGCTACTGCTATGAATAATAATGTGAATATCTGATATTCAGGATATCTGCTATACATTCATGTGAAAGGGTCATTTGACCCCCAGTGGGGTTGAGACCCATAGGCTGAGAACCACTGCTTTAGACAGATCTCCACTAGCAGAGCACAAATCAGTTGGTAAAGCCCATTTTTTTTAGATCAGAGATGTTCTAGCTCTGTCCTTAGAGTTGCTGTGGCAGACACAACATTCCAGCAGATTGACCTCTGGACCAAGTGATCCTCCAACCTCAAGCCAGATTCTAAATGCAAAGGCACAGGCTTCTGAATTCTTGTTCTTGCAAATAAGGAAAATTTCTTATTGTTTTTAATTAGTTAATACTCAGAGAACTTTAATTTCCAGTGGGATCCCATTTCTGCAGTTTATACCATCAAATAACAAGCTGCTGTTCTATCAGATAAAAGCCCCTTTGTGAAATTCTGTATGCTTGTCAGAAAAGTCTAGTTGCTCTCAGGGACAGGGGCAATAGAAGGACAGGCCATCATCACCTGTGGAAGGTTCTACTTCCTGACAGTGCCGGGCTGACCACTCCTGGACTCGGTTCTCTGTGTGCCAGCATCTAATACAGTTAGTCATCACAAATTGGAAACATGAACGAATGGTATGATGAACACCCATATGCCAGCACACACACCAGTGTTCAGTGCTGTTAATCATGCAAGTATGACAATGGTTCTTTAATTTTGGCTAGTCACACAGTCACCCAGAGAGACTGTTAAAACACAGGCTGTGCTGCTGCCCCAGAGCGTCTGCCTCAAGGCTTCTAGCTGACAACAGACATCTGGAGAAGTTTCCAGTGATGCAGATGTCACTCTGTGCCTGAATATCAATTTGAGACCCACAGATCACGGTTCTACACGGATACTTTGACATACAGTCACAGGCCACCTCACTGTAGGGACAAATTCCAAGAAATGCAGTATTGGATGAATTTCTCATTGTGTGAACTTCCTAGAGTCCACTTGCACAAACCTAGAAGCATAGGCCTGCTGTGGATCTTGCTCTGTATAAATAAAATGCTGATTGGTCAGTAGCCAGGCAGGAAGTATAGGTGGGGCAAGCGGAGAAGAGAATTCTGGGAACAGGAAGGCTGAGTCAGGAGATGCTGCCAGCCACCACTGTGAGTACCAATATGTAAGATACTGGTAAGCCACGAGCCATGTGGCAAAGTATACATTAATAGAAATGGGTTAATTTAAGATAGAAGAACTAGATAGCAAGAAGCCTGCCTCAGCCATACAGTTTGTAGGCAATATAAGTCTCTGTGTGTTTACTTGGTTGGGTCTGAGCAGCTGCGGGACTGGCGGGTGAGAGAGATTTGTCCTGACTGTGGGCCAGACAGGACTGGAGAAGAATCCAGCTACATAGGCCAGCCACATCAGCCCCTAGATGTGACAGGGGATAGTAAATAAACACAAAACATCAAAAGTGGTGCTGGGGACATAGTGTGTACAGGGACATATGAGGTATTAACCAGCTGCATTGTGACAAGCTGTCAGAAGTTCTTCAGTTCCTTTATGTCATGGTTTCCCATTGTGTATATGGGCCATTATTGTCTAAAATGTCATTATGTGGTACACAAATACTTATTTTAGTACACATATCTATCTACTTAACCTTCCCTCTGTCCATCCATCCATTTTATTAATGTTTAGATGTATTTTAAGGTGATTTGCAGGCACCCCACTGTTGCCCCTGAATATTCCAATGTGCAAGCCATTAACTACTCACCATTATCCGTAGATGGCTTCTTAAAGGTTAGTTTTAAAGAAAAGTGCCATTTGAGGAACTTTTTTAGCAGGGCGGTGTCGGTGCACGCCTTTAATCCCAGCACTTAGGAGGCAGAACCCGGTGGATCTCTGTGAGTTCCAGGACAGGCACAAAAACTACACAAAGAAACCCTGTCTCGAAAAACAAAAAACAAAAACAAAAACAAACAAAAAGGAAGAAAAGAAAAGAAAAAAGAAGAAGAAAAGCTTTTCTAACTAGGAGACTACTAGCCAGGCGGGCTCTCTTTAAACTTACATGTAGGCAAACTGATGCCTAATGAAGAGAGAGAAAGAAACCTAAACACTCACTCACTCAGAACTACCAGCTGAGCTCTAGGCAGGGACTTCCCACTCCAACCAGACTGCTCTTTATTTTCCTCCACTTTCTGGAATTGTTATACGATATTCCTCCCCCACCCTCTCTGTGGAGTGCTAAGTGGCTTCATCAATCTTTCTATGTAATTCTTCCTTTCTTTTTGTTATCCTTTTGCTTTTCAAGACAGGGTTTTTTCTGTGTAGCCCTGGCTGTCCTGGAACTTGCTCTGTTGACCAGGCTGGCCTCGAACTCACAGATATCCACCTGCCTCTGCCTCAGTGCTGGAATTAAAGGCATGCATCATCACCTCATGGCTTTGATTCTATTTTTCCTTCCTTCCTCCCTCCCTCTCTCCCTCCCTCCCTCCCTCTCTCTCTTTCTTTCTTTCATTTTTACGTGTGTGTGTGTGTGTGTGTGTGTGTGTGTGTGTGTGTGTGTGTGTGTTGCCTGTGTGTGTTGCCTGTGTGGACCCTCTGTGGCCCGAGGCTGTGTGGAATCTGCTGGAACTGGAGTTACAGGAGGTTGACATAGATGCTGAAGACCAAACTCAGCTCCTCTGCAAACTGTTCCTAACCAGTGAGCTATTATATCGCAGCCCTCCCGACTGCTAAGCCACACAGTGTCCGAACAAGCCCCTGTGTCTAAATACTCCCATTGCCTCACAGTGGACTGTGTGCAGGAATGAGTTTTTAAAGTTTTTGAAAGATAATTTGCATATGACAAAATTCACTCTTTTTAACATACAGTTCTGAGTTTTGACAAAAACTCATACATCTTGGCCCCACAGTGATGGTTACGCACCCCCCACCTTTCAGCTCCTGGCAATCACTGGCCCATCTTCCAACCCCACAGCTTTGCCTTTCCCAGGATGTCCCAGGAATGAAATCACACCACCTTAGGAAGCTTTTCCAACCCTCCTCCTTTCCCTTAGCAGAATGGCATTTGAGACACATAATTGTGAGGAACTGTAATTCATTCCTTTCTTGCTGCAGACATGCTGGTAGCCAGACATTCTTAGAATTCACTTTGAAACTGATTGGCACATTTGCAGCATCCTGCAAGCTGACTGCAGATTGAAAGTCAATTACAAATATTTTAACATCTGCCATTATGAGATGCCCATGTGTCCTGCTCTTCACCTCCCCATGACGTAGTATGTGCGTGACTAAATGGTACCCGGCGCTTTGTCTCTTGGCTCTCCTGTGGCTCTAAGGACAGTCATTCTCTGTGGTTTCGTGGTCAGCCAGTGGCTGGAACTTTGACATTCAGAGACACTCCTTACATGATAATGTTCTGCTCTCACACCAATTTCTCACTCTGGCCACTACATTCTTCTTTTTAACTCATGAAATTTTAATGCAAGTGTTTACCAGAAGGGTTTTGGGATTTAAAAGCCCTACCCAACAGAAGCATGAGGCAAATCAAACACCAGATTAAAGATCTCCATACACCCATGAATTTTATCTTATTTCAGTTCTGGATGTTTTTCCATAGTAATTTCCAGAAAGCCCTAAACATTTGAATGTGCATATCATTAATTAGCCAGCTTCCATCCAAGCCCTCCAAGGTGTTCTGCAGCATCAAAGTGCCTTGTGCAAAGATACTCAAGAGTGGGTGATACCTTCTGGCTCTCCCTGCCCTCACTCCCACTAAGTAGAGACCTTATAATTGAGGTGTCAGCGATCAGGGGTTTACCCCTCAGTCCTTTCCTAAAATGGTACCTCAAGGAGGAAATTCTTACATTGAACTGATAAGGCCTGTGGTTCTCAAAGTTGAATGCTCATAGGACTTACCCAAAGAGGTAGTTTCAATTGAGAATTTCCTGGCCACCAAACCTATGACCTACTCATCCAGTAATGCAGGGATCTGCATGTTTATTTTGAACCCCAAGTGATTCTGACACAGGGAACTGTAAACTTCTACTTGATGATTTGGAATATCTGGAACCTTCAGCCATGGGTCCTACTTATAAACTGAAATCCACATAAGAAGGTTGTTTGAGGGTTGGGGATTTAGCTCAGTGGTAGAGCACTTGCCTAACAAGCACAAGGTCCTGGGTTCCATCCTCAGCTCAAAACAAACAAACAAACAAACAAATAAATAAAAGAAGGTTGTTTGAATTTAGGCAACTGAAGAATCCCCGGCGGGTGGTGTGGACTGGAAGCAGAATACTACAGACTTACAAACCACTCTCTCTAGAAGGCAGAAGGGCATGCAAAGATGTGTGTTGTTTATTATATTTTAAAGGCTCAGGTTTGTACTTCTTTAGGTGGAATGTTATAATGAAATTTTGTCTTTCCAAAGGATTGCTGGGCTGGGAAGAATGCTTACTGCTCTAGCAGAGGACCTGAGTTTGGTTCCCAGCAACCATGTGAGGCAGCTCATACAGCCTGTCATTCCAGCTCCAGGGGATCCAATGCCTCTGTGATCCTCAGCACGTGCGCTCACAGGCACACACCCACACACAGACACATATACACATTAAAAAAATTGCCAAGCAGGGCAGGCAGTCTGCAGCACAAGCCTGACAACCTGGGTTTGATCCACAAAAGCAAAAACCATCATGTGGGCCAGCAGACCTTCCAGAGGCAGCCTCTGAGTATGATGGTAAAAGGAGAAGGTGGCTGCCGAGCTTTTCCAGCTCCTCAGATGTGTTGATGTCCGCATCCATGGCAGAGGAGGGCCCCTGTGGGGGGTGAGCTGGCTGGGCTCCTCTTGGAGAAAGAGACTGTGCCTCTAGTACCAGGGAGCTTCGCTGGAGGAACAGAGATGTTCAAAGGTGAACAGAGATGTTCTCTGTCAGCACGCTGTCCTCAATTTGTGACCCAAATCTTCTCAGGCAGCCTAGAGGTTAATGAAAGTTTTGCTGTTCAGAGGGCAAGGTGAGGAGTGGCAGCACACATCTGGATGCCCAGCATCTGGATGCCCAGCATCTGGATGCCCAGCATCTGGAAGGTGAGGCTGAAGCTACATAGCAAGGCCTGTCTCAAAAACAACAAAACCTAGTTAAAGCGTTCATGTGCCCAGGCAAGGTGGAGCAAAGGCAAGAAAATTTGTGTAAATTCCTGGCCAACCAGGAATACGTAGTGAGAAGCTGTCTCGGGGGTGGGGGGGGGGGGAGAAAGAAAGAAAGAAACAACACACACACACACACACACACACACACACACACACACTCCAACTAAATGACAACAAAAACTCCAAAAAAAAAAAAAATGAATTGTTTCAGGTGATGTAATGATATTTTGATATTATTTTATCTAGAACAATGGTATGGAAGTAATATGGGAGCAGTTGATAGCATGTGGACCCATGGGGTGTTCATTGTCAATTCTGGGTACTCTATACTTTTATGTAGTGTAAATACTTTTCTTCTGAAGCCAAAAACAGAAAAGCATTTCTAAAAATGTCCTAAGACAATTTTCAATTATTTTTTCTGATTGTCAAGTGAAGCCTTAGACAAAGTAACCGCAAAGGAACAAGACCAGGCACATGGTTGTGTACACTAGATGGTATACATTCTTTCCACTGTTTTTTTCTGGTGTATGTTTAACTGTGTGTTTGGTCATATATATGTCAATCATTAAATGAAAGATTTGAAAAAAAAAATCTAACTTCTTAATTTCTAATTCTCTAAACAGCACCTTGCTGAGTGTGCACTTAGGCTGGCTGTGAACTCTTGACCCTCTGTCACTCAAGTGCTAGAATTGTAGGCAGGTGCCACTTGTCCAGCCAAAGCTCATGCTTTTGGCTTTAAATTAAACTTTTCATCATTGCCCTGTACAACTTGCTTCTGATAAATGTGTTGGTACTGCAGATTATTTTTCTTTTAATAATGGAAGTATAGATTTATTAAGAGTGAGAATAAAAGTCTAGAATATACTAAGTAGAGTGGGAGTGGATTCCAGCAAACATATAGCTTAACACAGCAAATTCTTGAGAAAGGAGTGTCTTTTTAAGGGATATTTATTTAATTATTTTCAATTATTTACATTTTACCTTTTGTGTATGCTGAATGTATATGGGTGACTTTCAGGTTAGAAGAGGGTGTTCGATTCCCTTGAACTAGAGTGGCAGGTGGTTGTGAGCTGCCTGACGTGGGTGCTGGGTACCCAGGCCCTCCGCAAGAGCAGCAAGTGCTCTTAACCTCCGTGCTTTTGTTCCAGCTCCCACGAGTGTAAAACTGAACCATCTACACGCTTAAAGTCGGGGATGAAGGAGAGGTTTCCAATTCTTTGACCGGGCTTTATTCTGTTCCTTTGGGTTAGCATCTACTGCAAAAGAGATTGTTACGGGCTAGAGAGATGGCTCAGTGGTTAAGAGCACTGGCTATTCTTCCAGAGGTCCTGAGTTCAATTCCCAGCAACCACAAGGTGGCTCACAAAGATCTGTAATGAGATCTGGGGCCCTCTTCTGGTCTGCAAGCATTCATGTAGGCAGAACACTGTATACATAATAAATAAATAAATCTTTAAAAAAAAGAGAGAGAGATTGTTACTGGACACACTGTTGCAAAAGGATCTCACAACAACCTGACAAGCTGTCTGGAGAAATGGGTTTCCAAAGTTCACACCCAGGCGGGCAGAGGCAGGAGGATCTGGAGTTCAAGGACAGCTTCACTGAGTTTGAAGCAGCCTGAAGAGCCTTTGAAACTGTGGCTCAAAAAAGAATCTAGGAAGTGCTCTTCAGAGGACATGACTTTTGTCCCAGGGTGAATGCAGGCTGTAGATGGGGCAGGAACCTGGGGGAGACTGCTTCAGACTGAGGAGGCAGCAGGGGTGATTGTCTTGGACTGAAGGGAAGACCTAGGGGGATGGCAGGGTCAGTAGGACCTTAGCATGGAAATTGGCTCTTTATTCTAAATTGCAATAGTGTACTAGTCAGGGTTCTCTAGAGTAACAGAACTTATAGGATGAGTAGCTCTATAAATACATATAGAAAGGGGATTTATTAGAGTGGCTTGCAGGTTGTGGTCCAGCTAATCCAACGATGGCTGCCTATAAATGGAAGGTCCAAGGATCCAGTAGTAGTTCAGTCCATGAGGGCAGATATCTCAGCTGGTCTTCAGTAAGACAGAGCCCTGAAGAAGTAGGCTCTAATGCCAGTGAAGGAATAGACTGGATAGCCAGGCAAGAACAAGCAGGCAAGGAGAGCAAACTTCCTTCTTCCATGTCCTTATTCAGGCTTCCAGCAGCAGGTGTGGCCCAGAATAGAGGTGGGTCTTCCCATCTCAAAAGATCTGGAATAAAGGTGTGTCTTCCCACATCAAAGATCTGGATTAGAAATGGATGATCCTACTTCAAATGATTAAGCAAAAATTCCTCATAGAGCTGGGCAGTGGTGGCCCATGACTTTAATGCCAGCACTTGGGAGGCAGAAGCAGGTGGATCTCCATAGTTCAAGGCCAGCCTGGTCTACAAGTTCCAGGACAGCCAGGGAAGAAAAAACAACAACAACAACAAAAAAAAGCCGCTCATGGTTGTGCCCACCTGCTTTTGGGTTTTATATAATTCCAATTGTGGTCAAGCTGACAACCATGAATAGTCACCACAAATAGAATGCTTCAAAGTTTTCTGATGGAGGACTTTGGATTTAAAAACTCTACCTTTCTATTGTAGGGCCTGTGAGAGTCACTTGGCAAGGCTACTAGGAGCATCAGGATGGGTTGTGGCAGCATCACTCACGGTCCTGATGCAGTGACCATTTAATACAGTTTCTCACGTTGTGCTGACTCTAAACCATAAGATGATGATGATGATGATGATGATGATGATGATGATAATTATTTGGTTTTTCGAGACAGGGTTTCTCTGTGTAGTTCTGGTGCCTGTCCTGGAACTCACTCTGTAGACCAGGCTGGCCTTGAACTCACAGAGATCCGCCTGGCTCTGCCTCCCTGAGTGCTAGGATTAAAGGTGTGCACCACCACCGCCCGGCTCATAAAATTATTTTTGTTGCTACTTAATAACTACAAGTTTGCTACCATCATAAATCATAATGTAAATATTTGATATGCAGAATATATGACATGTGATCCCTGTGAAAAGGTCTTTCAACCCCAAAGGGTTATGACCCACAGGTTGATAAACAATACTCTAGAGGAAAGAAATATGCTTTTTTTCCCCTCTTGGTAACAGGCAGGTGCTCTGCTGAGGTTGCTCACCTGTACCTCTTTGAGACAGAATCCCACAATGCCGTGCTTTTATAAATTCTGCACATTCTGTCCCCCACATTTGTACCTGGTAGAGTGTCATTTTTAGAACTCGAGAAGCTTCCAATAATCCCCCAGGGAGATACAAAGGCATAACCCCAAACTTTTCTAAATCAGGACCTCTATGGATAATGCACCCATTCCATTCATCTCTACAGAAACACATTCTGCCTAGTGTTCATAAAGCCTTGCTCTCTGTCCTCAGGAAGCATCCATTCTTTTAAATCTTAACAGTACGACATTGCAGTGGCTGGCTGTGGGGTACCGGAGAAACCTCCCACTGCGTATTCTGATTTTAATTAGGATAATCTGCCTTTTCCTCATTCATGCTACTGAAGGCATGTAAAAAAAAAAAAAACACGTGAGGGGCACAAAAGGAAGTACAGAGTTTGATGAGTTATATTCATATAACTCTGATGTTCCCTTTCTAATTTAAAAATTATGATAAAGTTCCTATAAAATTCACTTTATTATTTTAACCCTTTTTGAGGTATGTCATTCAGTGTCATCAAATAGATCCCCAGTGTGGTACATCCAATACTACAATCCATATCCAGGAGTTTTCATCATCTCAAATGCAAACTCTGCACTCATTAAGCAATAATGCCCCACTGGACCCAACCCTAGCCCTTGGTAACCTTTGTTCTACTCTCTGTATTAGGAACCTGACTATTCTAAGTGCCTATGTGAGTAAAATCCTGTTTATCCTATGTCCTGCTTGCTTCACTTACCATGCTTTCAGGGCTCATCAGTGATAGCAAGTACCAGGATACTGTTCCCTTTAAAAACTAAATACCCTGCAGTGTGTCTTTTCTTCCTTCCTTTTTATTATTTATGTCTTTGGGCAGGGTTTCTCTGTGTAGCCCTGGCTGTCCTGTAACTAGCTCTGTAGACCAGGCTGGCCTAAAACTCAGAGATCCTCCTGCCTCTGCTTCCTGGGATTAAAGTGCCACCATGCCCAGCCTGTGTGTGTCTTTTCCTCTGTGATGGTGCCTTATTGGGACTTTCTAGATTGACTCTTGTGGCTAACGCTGTTGTGCATTCTGGTTCTTTTGAATACATATCCAGGAGCATAATACTAGCTTGTATACATTCTAAATAAACAAATAATACAGAGAAAGCACGCATCACCTGAAGAGTTTTGTGTTTAGAGCTGCTCCTACAAGGCTGAGGAGTGAATTGGAGGATGCCGACAAGTGATCCTAGTTTTCTTTAAAATAGTTTGTTGTGGCCGGGCGGTGGTGGCGCACGCCTTTAATCCCAGCACTCGAGAGGCAGAGCCAGGCGGATTTCTGAGAGTTCAAAGCCAGCCGGGTCTACAGGGTGAGATCCAGGAAAGGCGCAAAGCTACACAGAGAAACCCTGTCTCAAAAAACCAAAAAAAAAAAAAAAAAAAAAAAGTTGTATGTGTGCATGCTCACACATGTGTGGAGGTCAGGGGACAACTTGGGGCATTCCACTTCTTTTTTTCCACTGTGGATTTCAGGTATTGAACTCAAGTCACCAAGCAGCACCTTAACAGATGGATCCCAATTCTCTGAAGAACAGCTGCAGATTTACTGCCTCATGGTATCAGGAAATGCCATTTTGGTGAGCACTGGGTTACTTGGAAAAATACCCCAAAGAAAATGGGTATCTAGGAAGTGAACTCTCCCCCATATCACCACCAAAGGCTTTGAGTGTCTTCATTTTCAGAGCTACAGAATTTTCCCTTTAACTGATTGGTAACAGTGCCCTCATGTGTCTGCAGGTTTCCATTATGAACGTTCAGAAAAGACTTACTATTACAATCATATAACAGGGGAGGGAATTCAAATATCATTTTAAAAATCAACACTGCCTGCCTGCTAGATCTTATTTTAAGCACATTTACAAAACAAAGCAAAGCAAAGCAAAGCAAAGCAAAGCAAAGCAAAGCAAAGCAAAGCAAAGCAAAGCAAAGCAAAGCAAAGCAAAGCAAAACAAAACAAAATTCTGACAGTGATCCAAATCAGAGATTAATGGAAACCCACACCCTTGTCTAACATGCAAAGGACATTCTAGCACCGTGGACGCCAAGCTGGCCCGCACAAGTGGTACAGTTGAACTCACCCTCAGACAACACTACTCTGGACATCATTATTTTCTTGCTTTCTCCAAACAGTGTCAGATGAAATCTCCTAGTTTGGAGATCTACATAGGTTGATCCCTCCTCTATCTAGTCCATACTTGCTTTCCTCTATCTCTTGAAAGAGTAACGTGTTTCTCTTTTACTTCATTCAACTTTGGTGTTGTTCCAGTTTAAGAATATTTTCCTAAACCGGGCGGTGGTGCCACACGCCTTCAACCCCAGTGGCTTTGGGGGCACAGGCACGCAGATCTCTGTGAGTTTGAGGCCAGCCTGGTCTATAGAGCAAGTCCCAGTGTCATGAGCCACAAGGATATGAAATAGAAAGTCCAGCTGTATATAATAAGCTATACTTTGACTGGCCAAGGGTCTGTCAAATGGGAAGCCATTTATCACGAAATATTTGGTGTTATACAGTTTTAACATTCAGCTGTGTCATGCAATGAATTCCTTATCCTCATAATTCTCTCTCTCTCTCTCTCTCTCTCTCTCTCTGTGTGTGTGTGTGTGTGTGTGTGTGTGTGTGTGTGTGTGTGTGTTACCTCCCTCTCGGGCACAGACTCTCAAAGTATTCGGATAAAGTCACATAGGTAGAACTTTCTGGTTCTGAGCTCTTGACTCCTTTTTTAGCGTGTGAACTGGGTATCTGCCTTTTGCAAATATTTCCTTTTAGCCACATCCAAAGATAGGGCCAGCTCCAAAACAAAGCATTAAAAGACAAGAGAGGAACAGAACAGCTACCAGACCACTTGCTAGGTGCCTGAAGCCCCTGAACTAGGTAAAACGTCCTTTGGAGACACCCTGGCTCTCAGGCCCAGTGCCTGGACCCTAGATGCATAGCTTTGCTTCTTGTGCAAATCAAGTTTGGATCTCCCCCCTTTTCCCACTGCCCCAGAGCAACTTCTTAGGTCAAAGGGGTTTCCTCTCACCAGGTACTTCAAGCTCTGAGGGAGACTGACTAGCTATCAGTACTCCTCTCCTGCCCTGTCAGAAAACTGGAGAAAAATAGCAGCAGTTTTATTTTTAGTGACTTATAGATTTCTTTACCCTATCATCTGTAAGTTTGCAGTTTGAGCACATTTATGATAGACTCGTAATGTTTCCACCTAACCACAGTAAAGATAGATTCCCTAGCTCGTACATTCCTTCTCTGATTTATTCCACCCTTGTTCTCTCCTCACCTTTTGGGGTTGCAAATGAAGTTGCCAGGAAGCTTCTGGTGGGGACCTTGCAATTCTTATGTTGTATTGTAAACACAAAGGTGTTGCTGTCTTGGGAAAGAGATAGACTAGACGGGTCTGAGAGAACCGGGCAGAAGATGGTGGCAGACGATTGAACAGGTTGGATGAAAGAGCTCCATGTATCGAGATTCATTTCTGTGCCGTTGGCAGCGTCTCTTCTGGGCACCCTGGGAAGTATATTAAGGCTGCTCCTATATAATATATGAAATCCCAGTACAGCCAAGGGTACACCGAGAAACCCTGTCTCTAAAAAAAAAAAAAACAAAAACGAAAAAAGAATATACTCCTAAAACAGCTTCTAATTATCACATGAGAGACGGTAGAACACTAGCCAAGATGCCACCCTAAATTCATGGTGAGTTTCTTCTGGGGTACACATAAGGATGGAGTAGTGGGGTCTCAATGTGTATATATGACTACTTTTTCTACAGTCAATTTTTCCAAACTGCACGAGCACTGTAAGAATCCCCTTGACACAGGGCCTGCCCATTAGATGTCCACATTTTGGCCAGTCTAGCAGGGTGAAATGTGACCTTGTGGTGGTTTGAGTCTGCATAGCTGCCACAGTAGTGGTGTGCACCTGCAGACTTTCAGATGGTCACTCAAGTTCTAGGCCACCTGGGGTTGGGGATTTAGCTCAGTGGTAGAGCGTTTGCCTAGCAAGTGCAAGGCCCGGGGTTCGGTCCTCAGCTTTGGGAAAAAAAAAAAAAAAAGTTCTAGGCTACCTGAGGTGACATGACAACACCTTGTTTCAAAACATACAAAAGTCCCCCAGGGGTTGTGGTGATGCACACCTTTAATCCCAGTGCTGGGGAAACAGAGACATGTTGATCTCTGTGAGTTCGAGGCCAGCCTGGTCTACAGAGTGAGTTCCAGGACAGCCAAGGAAGGGCTATGCCGTTGGGTGTCTTCACATGTTGACCTGTTGTTCACATTAGTACAGTCATTTGGCTGTTGTCCCTTGGAATAGTCAGTCCTCCTCCCTCCTGTATTCTAAGTCAGTGGCTCATATATCCCAGGCTAGCCTCAAATTCACCATGTAGTCCAAGATGACTTGAACTCTCGACCTTCCTCCTCCACTTCTTTTTCAATTACGTTTATTGTCTGTGTATGTGTGTGTGTGTGTGTATGTGTGTGTGTGTGTGTATGTGTGTGTGTGTGTGTGTGTGTGTGTGTGTATGTGAGAGAGAGAGAGAGAGAGAGAGAGAGAGAGAGAGAGAGAGAGAGAGAGAGAGAGAACAACTTGTGGGAGCTAATTCTCTCTCCTACCCTGTGGGTCCTAGGGATGATTTTGAACTTAGGCTGGCAGACTTGCTTGCAGGTGCCTTCACCCACTGAGCTGGCCACCACTCCTCCTCCTTTTTGGACAGGGCCACTTTTAGCTCAGGCTGGCCTTAAACTCAAAGCAATCTTTCTGCATTAGCCTCCTAACTGCTGGTATTATAGGTGTGTGCCACTACTCATGGCTTAAATATACCGTTAAAACAATAATCTTAAACCATACATGGCGGTGCACACCTTAATCTTGGCACTTGGGAGGTAGAGGCAGGTGGATTTCTGTGAGTTCAAGGCTAACCTGGTCTACACAATGAGTTCCAGGACAGCCAGGGCTACATAGAGAAACCTCATCTCAAACAAACAAGCAAGCAAGCAAACAAACCAACACCCAAACAAAAACAACAAAAGAAATAAACTTTCATCAAATGAAAAATGTTATAAAGTAAGTGGTGTTATGGTTTAGAGTGTAAATGTCCCTCAAAAGTACAAGTATTCAGCCAGGTGGTGGTGGCACATATCTTTAACCCCAGCATTTGGGAGGCAGAGAGACAGAGAGAGACAGAGAGAGAGACAGAGAGAGAAAGAGAAAGAGAGACAGGCAGAGAGATCGATCGATTGATTGATTTTATAAGTTCTGTGACTCCAGAGAGCCCTGACTAGTACAGTGCTGGTGCTGGGTTTAGACTCAGGGCCTCCTAGGTGCTAGAGGTGCTAGGTGAGCACTCTGCCACTACACTACCTCCCAGTCCAGTGGTTTTTATTTTGAAACAGTATCCCTGTGTAGTTTGGCCTGGCTTTGACCTGGCTGTGTAGCTCAGGCTAGCTCTGAATTTACAATCCTCCTGCTTCAGCCTTTTAGGGCTGGCATTATGGGCTTGTTCCGCCATGCTTTGTTTAGATGTTTTTTATAGAATATGGTGTACAGTAGTCATGGCTGAGTGGTTACGATGATGGACTAGAATATAGTGTATGATAATTCAATGAATTACTATCCCATTGATAGACACAGACTGTTCCTGCTGGTTTTATGTAGTCCAGGCTGGCCTCAAACTCACTATTTAAGCTAAAGATGACGTTGAACTTATAATTATCCTTCAGTCTCTGTCTCCCAAGTGCTGGAATTACAGGCAGTGCCACCATATGTGTGTGTATATCTCATTTAGTTCAGGGTGGCCTTGAATTTTCAAGGGTGTCCTTGAACTCCCGATCTTCCTGTCTCTACTATCCAAGAGAACTGGGACTGCCTCATAAAGCACTGGGGATGTCTTTCTGTATGCTGTAAATGTGTTGCTCTGATTGATAAATAAAATGCTGATTGGCCAGTAGCCAGGCAGGAAATATAGTATAGGTGGGATAAGGAGAGAGGAGAATTCTGGGAAGTGGAAGGCTGATTGAGGAGACACTGCCAGCCACTGCCATGAGAAGCAAGGTGTAAAGTATCAGTAAGCCATGAGCCACATGGCAACTTATAGATTAATAAAAATGGGTTATTTAAGATATAAAAACTAGATAACAAAAAGCCTGAGCCATTAGTCCAAACAGTTTAAATAATATAAGCGTCTGTGTGTTTATTTGGGTCTGAGTGGCTGTGGGCCTGGGCGGGACTGGAGATAACTCAAGCTACACTCCTGATCTTCCTGCCTCTACTTCCCAAGAGAACTGGGACTACCTCACAAAGCTGCTTTTCATTAAGTTATCTGGTGTATCAGAGGTAGCAGTTCTCTGTGTATTTCAGGGGCAGCCTGGTCTACATAGTGATAAATTATCAAAAACAAGCAAACAAAAACAAAAAACCCCACCCCACACAAAGCCCCCTATGGCTAACATTTTGCATAATGATAACTCTTTCCAGATTTGATGGAGAGATGAGATGTCCTGAGATGGATTTTAGGTGATCATATCCTTTCATAAAACTGGCCACTCACAGCAGAGGAAGCTGGAATATGGTGGGGATCCTAAAATCAACCCCAGAACCAAGGAAAGTCCTTCTATTAGAGATGTCTCTATGAGGGGAATGGTCTCTGAATTTAGCAGATTAGTGAAGGTACTAGATGGGGAAATCTGGCTGAGATTTAGCAAGTTAATCCTATTGTTCCACTCTACCTTGGGGCTGTTAACCGTTAGGAACTCATCAGATTGTGAAGGAGGTCCTACATAAGACCTGGCTGATGCTCTCTAGTGGAGCAGTGTCTGCCTGAAGTTAAGAACATTCTACATCCTTTTTAAGGATGTATTTTTATTTTATATGTATGGGCGTTTTGATGGCTTGTTATGTCTGTGTACCACATGCATGTAGTGCTTGAGGAAGCCAGAAAAGGCTATCAGATCCTTTGGAACTGGAATTACAGATAGCCATGTGGGTGCTGGGACCCTATCTGCTCCTCTGTAAGAACAGCAAGTGAAGAGCACTCTTACAATGTTTCTGGATACACTAGGTCAAAGGCTTTCTCTAGAGTCTAAACACCAAGAAGGGTTTGTTAGGATGAGTGATGACCTCCAAATAACCGTGAGTAATCCAAACCAGCCTGCCTTCCCACCATGGTGTAGAAGTGCCCAGTCCACTAGTGCTATTGTTACTTTCTAACTTTTGCCAATATAGCAATCCGATTTGTTTTAAAAGCCAGTCTATTAAAAGCAGCAGCTACAGCTTTAACAAACGCTCTGGATTAATAATGAGCTTCAGAACCGTACATGCTTGTTGTCACATTAGATTTCATTTTCAAAGCAACTGCCTAGCTTTTTCTAAAACTCATTTTTCAGTGGGGTTCAGTTTGTTCCGCTCCTTCATACTCGGGATAGTTGCTGTCACAATCATATGGCTCACAAATACCTCTGGTGCTATGTGGTTTGCATTTTTCTCAGTATAGCATATTGTGAAGGTTTTATCAATTCATCTTTCCTGGCCGGTCACAGATCCAGTAGATAGTCTTGGTTATCCTCTGCAAAAGCTCCTGGTTTTGCACTTCATTTAGGTCTTTGATTCACTGTTTTGTTTTTGGGTTTTTTTGTTTTGTTTTTTCTTGAGACATGGTCTCTCTACAGAGCTGTCCTGGTGCTCACTGTACAGGTCAGGCTGACCTCGAACCCACAGAGATTCGCCTGCCTCTGCCTCTCGTGTGCTGGGGTTAAAGGTGACTCCTGGGCGCGCGCCGCCGCCACCACCACCCACCTGGTCTGATTCACTTGAGTTTTGTGTTACATGAGAAGAGCCCAATAAGGCATCATATATCTGCTGGCTTTGCAGCACCTGTCTACTTTAGGGGTCCCTTCCCCTTTTTCCACCAATACCACTACCTTGCTCATATCCTTTATATATCACCTGAAAGTTCTTAAACTTCTCGTGTTCGCAGCACATTTTCATCATTACGTATGAAAACGCCACGTGAAGCATACCTGGGCTGCCAGGCTGCGATGGCGCACGCCTGTAATCCCAGCACTCAGGAGGCAGAGCCAGGCGGATCTCTGTGAGTTCGAGGCCAGCCTGGACTACAGAGTGAGATCCAGGACAGGCACCAAAACTACACAGAGAAACCCTGTCTGGAAAAACCAAAACAAACAAACAAACAAAAAAACAAAACCTTACCTGTGAACCTACATGTAAAGAAAACAGCTAATACACAATCAACTTTTTCAGAGACCGCGCATAGATCACCGCGCATGCGTGTGTCCTGCCCCCTCCGCTGAGCACCACGCAGGCGCACCCAGGCTCCCCCCCCCCCTCTCACAGGGAAGTGCGCCTGCGCCGACCGACGCCCCGCCCTGGCACTCGCCCGCTATAAAACCTCGTGCCTTTCCTCGCGAGAGACGACTAGCTCATGCTCGCCGCAGGGGTCGGAGGTCAGGGCGAGCGTCTCCCGGGCCGAAGGAGGAAGATGGCGGTGGAATCGCGCGTTACCCAGGAGGAGA
This sequence comes from Onychomys torridus, assembly GCF_903995425.1. Classification (NCBI taxonomy): domain Eukaryota; kingdom Metazoa; phylum Chordata; class Mammalia; order Rodentia; family Cricetidae; genus Onychomys; species Onychomys torridus. Next base: position 46,300,679 of record NC_050451.1, read on the forward strand.
TTAAGAAGGAGCCCGAGAAGCCGATCGACCGCGAGAAGGTGCGGGCCGCGGGCCGCTGCGGGGCAGAGGCGGCGGGCGTGCGTGCGGGCGTGCGTGCGGGCGGGCGCGGCCTGCGGACGGGTGGGCGGGAAGGCCAAGTGGCGCGGCCGAGGCTGACTCCCCGCCTCTCCGCAGACCTGCCCGCTGCTGCTGCGGGTCTTCACCACCAACAACGGCCGCCACCACCGAATGGACGAGTTCTCCCGCGGAAACGTGCCCTCGAGCGAGCTGCAGATCTACACCTGGTGAGCCGCGCGGGCCTGGGGCCTGGCGGGCTGCGCCCTCGGGGCCCCGGGCTCTGCTACGGGAGGGAAGCCGCGGGCTCACCCGCCTCGGAACGCTTTTAGTTGCGGTGGTGAAACAACGTTAGGTTGGAAGGAACTGGCCAGCGTTGCTCTCCGCATATGGCCACCGGGTACAAAAACCCGTAGGTAGTTTAAAATGCGATAGTGAGATGGTAGATGGTCGGGCTTGGCTGTTGCGTGGTGTTCGCAGAGCATCGGCAGTAGGTGACGCCTCCAAGTATCGCAGCTCCAGAAATTAAAAAGCACCAGCAAACCCGAGACCTTTCTGCACTGGCACTCGGTGTAAAAGCGTTTGGCGGTGGTGGTTCAGTGAAGGCGGCTGGCTGTTCGGTGTGTTTTGTCAAATGTTTCATCTCTGGGTTACTGCCGTGCTGCCCACTCAGCTAGCACCACACAAGCTTGTCCTTCGTATTGTGGCGGGTTAACGTCGTAATGGCTTTTGAAAAGCAGTAAAAGCTAATTTTAATATATTTTTTTGTTGTGAAATATAACGCGAAATTTGCCACTTTAACTTTTGAAAGTTGTGCAACGTCGACTCCTAAAATCTTTTCTTCTTCGCACACTTCACAGCTAGAAACTCTGCACCTGTTAATCAAGCAGTGATTTCTTAGTACAGGTGAATCTGAGTTCGAGGACAGCCAGGGCTACACAGAGACTCTGTCTCACACACCCCCCCAAACAAAAGGTAGTGATTGGACTTGTAGGGAAGAACTATTCAGTAATGGCTTAATGTAAACCATTTTCAAACATTAAAATTCCATGTGTCTCCCAACAAATAAGATTTCCAATTTGCTAGTACTTTCCTTACATTCTCAGGATATAATGTACTGCCTTTCTATACAGTGAGCTGAGATTTTCAGAGAGGGTTACCTCTCTATCTGTAGAGATTGTTCCAAAACCACATGGATATCAAAGTCTTGGAATACTCATGTTTTTTTTTTTTATTTTAAAAAAATGAATGTAGTGTTTACTTAGAACCTGTGCACATCCTGCAGTGTATCCTTTTAGGCCTACCCAGATTATTAAGGCTTATTTAATTTAAAAAAAATCGCCTCAAAACAAAAGAAAATTAGTTATCTCACCTCAGAGTTTATGCCAGCATTGAAGGTCACTGGAGGCAAAATTTAAATTTTCAGAGTTAACTGTGGAATAGGATATGAATTCTGACAGTAAAATGCCACTGCAGAATTACGTAAGAAGGTAACAACACTGTGAGTCTTTTTATCTGAAGTTTTACAACTCATTTGACTACACAGTGAACTACATTTCTTCTGAGAAAATAAGATTTTATTTGAAATGTACTTAGCATGAACTATATATTTTTATGTCATAGTTTCAGTATGATATCTTTCAATTTTATTTTATTTTTTTGGTTTTGTTTTTCGAGACAGGGTTTCTCTGTAGCTTTGGAGCCTGTCCTGGACTATCTCTGTAGACCAGGCTGGCCTCAAACTCACAGAGATCCACCTGCCTCTGTCTCCCGAGTGCTGGGATTACAGGTGTGCGCCACCACTGCCCGGCCATCTTTCAATTTTTTAATTCTTTTTAATGTGTATGGGTGTTTTGCCTGCATGTATGTGTGTGCACCACATGAATGCCTGGTGTCCACTGAGGTCAGAAGTGGGTGTTGGATCTCTGGGACTGGAGTTACAGATGGTTGTGAGCTGGGAATTGAAACAGGGTCTTTGCAAGAGCATCGAGTACTCTTACCTCCTGAGCCAGCTCTTCAGCACCCCTCCTCCCAACCCCCACAATATCTTTAAATTTTTTTTTTTTAATTTGGTTTTTCGAGACAGGGTTTCTCTGTGTAGCTTTGCGCCTTTCCTGGGGCTCATTTGGTAGCCCAGGCTGGCCTCCAACTCACAGAGATCCACCTGCCTCTGCCTCCCGAGTGCTGGGATTAAAGGCATGAGCCACCACAGCCCAGCTTAAAAATTCTTTTTAGTTTTAGGCAGAGTGGTGGTGGCATGCACCTTTAATACTAGCACTTGAGGGGCAGAGCAGGCAGATCTCTGAGTTTGAGGCTAGCCTGGTCTACAGAGTGAGTTCCAGGACAGCAGGACAGCCAGGGCTGTAACACAGAGAAACCCTGTGAAACCTCCCCTATTCCCCCCCCTCCAAAAAAAAAAAAAAAAAAGTTTTTTAGGCTCTGGAGAGAGCTGAGTGGATAATAGTTCTTACAGGGGGCCAGAGTTCAGTTCCCAGCACACATGTTGGCAAGCTCATAATAGCCTGTAACTCCAGCTATTGGGTCTTCTAGTGAACTCATCTGGCCCACATAGATAGACAGACATTAAGCACACACATGGTGCATATAACATATATGCAAGTTGAATGCTCATACACATAAAACAAAAAGTAAATCTTTTCCAGAATCCCTCTTTCTGTATTGCATACATGCTTAGAGAGGCCCACAAGTAATGTTAATAGCCTGATTATTTTATAATTGGTAAGAATTCATTACATTCTAGAAAAGTAATGCATATACATTCTTCCTGCAATTCATAAAATGGCCTTGGTCTGGAACATTCCCATGGCAAAAGATAGGGGAGAGCTTCCAGCTTGTTTGTAGAAATATCTTTCCCTGTGGTTCTGGGCTTGTATACTTACTTGTTCTGCTAAGTGTGTTTGTACCACTGCTTTGTCTGTTCCCAGTGGATAGGAAACAGGTAGGCCATGCCTGGAGTGAGGGAGGGATGCCAGTGTGGAGGAGCCTTCGCTGATCTAACCTGTATCTTTATGATAATACAAGGAATGTCTTTCTTGGTGACTATGACACCTACAAGTCACTTATTAGCCTGACAGGCTGGGAGTTAGCAGGTGTCAGGCATTGGCATGCTGTGCTGGCACTGTACATGCAGAGACCCTCCCCTAGAGGTGACAACAGGTGCCACTGCACAGCAGTTCATAGATCTGGAGCTGAGGGGGTAGCTCAATGGCAAGTTGCTTGGCTCTGTGCATGAAGGTCTGGTCAGAAAACTACAAAGACAAAAAAGCCTGGAAACTTTAGAAAAGAATTCAGCACAGCTGAACACGGAGGGAAATGGGTTTTAATCTGTGTTTAAGAGCTAGAGATAACAATAATGTGTATAACAAGATGAAGAAGGGAAGACCTGGGAAGGCTTAAATTAGGGCGATTGATAGGGCAGCTAAATGAGTGGTGGTAATTTTTTTAAAAAGATTTATTTATTATATATACAGAAGAGGGTGCCAGATCTCATTACAGATGGTTGTGAGCCACCATGTTGCTGGGAATTGAACTCAGGACCTCTGGAAGAGCAGTCAGTGCTCTTAACCTCTGAGCCATCTCTCCAGCCCCCAATTTTTTTTTTAATAGGGCTAGCAGAAGGCATGTTCTGGAAGACTGAGTTCTAGTTTGGGAATATTGAGAATGTGGTCATCCTGGGTATTTTCACCCCAACTACTTTATGGTGTGAATTTGTAAAGTTCACAGTGGTAGTGCAATGGGCTCTGTGGTTCTCTTCCTTGATACTATTACATCAGTGTTCTCATTCTTAAGTGTCTATGCTGGGTTTGTTGTTGTTGTTTGCACAAAATGCTGTTTTAAGTTTAGACTTGCATTTCACTTTTCTCATTGTTATGGGCAGAAACAATATAAATGGGAAATAGGTTGTTAAACATTGCTAAGATGTTCACATTTTCAGTTATTTTGTTCTAGATTGTGTATATTAGCCCAAAGGACTGTCTTTAGTTCTGAGTTCAGATAAGTGTATTTAATTAAATTTAATTATTTTACATCCTAACCAGTTTCCCCTCCCTCTTCTCCTCCCATTTCCTCCCCCTGACCTCCCTCCCACCCCCCCATCCACTTCTCTTTTTTCGTTCAGATAAGGATTTTTAAGTTAATAATGGCTTATGTTGTAAAAGGAGCCCATAGTTTGTCTTAAAATTTCATGTCCTTGGCTTTAGGACTCCATCATTTAAAAAATGACTTTTTATTATTTTGTGTTGTACACTGTGCAAGTACAGTAGTACTTGTAGAGGTCTGAGGGCATCTTTTGGAATATGTTCTCTCCACGTTTACTTGAGAATTCTGGAGCTTGAACTCAGGACAACAGGCTTGTGCAGCAAGTGCCTTTACCTTCTGAACCATCTTCACTGGCAGCAACTTTTCATCACACTTTTGTGTGTACATGTGGCGTATGGGAATGTCATGGTACATGTGTGGAGGTCAGAGGACAGGTGGAGGCAGTTACTTCTCTCTTTCCATCATGTGGGTTCCATGGATCAAATTCGGGTCATCGGGCTTGGCAGCAAGCACCTTTCTTTACCTGCTAAGCCATCTTGCCTGCCTTCATCATTAAGATTCTGTGCGAGAACAAGAAATTGCATATCCTTATGAAGATGCTATCTCAGCACGTTGATTCTAAGATGCATTCCAGTTTTAGGGGCTGTAATGTATGCGAGATTATGGATTTTAGAAATTAAAACAGTTTGTGTAGTTGAATAACTTGGCCTGGTTTCTTGTAGGTAAGTACATCACTGAGCCAGAAGATGTTATGTAGCCTCAGAAGAGGTTATGTGGGACTCACTCTCCTTAAACTTGTAACAAGATTAATTTATGATATTTTTAGCATTGAAGCCACCACAGGAAATATTCGGAGGCAAATAATGTTTTAAATTATTGGTTGTGTTTGCTCACATTCCATGAAATGCTAGAAGAGGTCAGAGGACAACTGTGGAGTTGGTTCTCTCCTTCTGACCTTTACTTGGGTTGACATAGGTTGCCAGGATTGTGTGACAAATGGCCTTTTCCATGCCAGGCCATCTTGCCAGTAAATCATATAGTGAGTGTGAGGCCCTGGAATACGACTCAGGGATGTACAACTTATTGTTTTATGTCTTTGTTATGCTAATGTTTATTAATCATGTTATCCTTTCAAAAATTTAGGATGGATGCGACCTTGAAAGAGCTGACTAGCCTAGTAAAGGAAGTCTACCCAGAAGCCAGGAAGAAGGGCACACACTTCAACTTTGCAATTGTTTTTATGGATCTTAAAAGGCCTGGGTATCGGTAGGTGACTTGTGACTTTAATTTCTGGTATCTCTGGAGTTTGCAGACCCCCCCCTCCCCAAAAGCTATGAGTCTGTTTCAGGCTTCAGTGTTGGGATTACAGGCATATGCCACCATGCCTGGCTTGGGGGTAATCCCTTTAGCAGCCCTCTTGAGTAGCAGTGCTGGTGTCTGTAGCCTTAGAGTCAGATCTGGCTTAGCTTGAATGTAGTACTTAAATTCTGTAAATTTGTTGTGTGGAGATCATTCATGTTCTCTAGTCCATCCTGTTCCCTTGATGCATTTCTGGTCTATTAACAGTTGACTTCCTTTCCTGCAGAGTTAAGGAGATTGGCAGCACCATGTCTGGCAGGAAGGGCACTGATGATTCCATGACCCTGCAGTCACAGAAGTTCCAAATAGGGGATTATCTGGACATAGCCATCACGCCTCCAAATCGGGCACCTCCTTCAGGACGGATGAGACCGTATTAAATTCTATTGACTTTCTTGAAGTTATTTTTCAGCCAGTTTGTAAAATAAACTTACTTAATCTTTTCTTCCCTTGAACCTTGCCATTAAGCCTTTAAATTTTAAGCACATTGTAACACGTTTATTTAGAAATTAGAGTTGGATGTACTTTGGTGTACTGAAGTCTATATGTTTTAAGCCCTTCTGTAAGATATGAAGAAAAGTGCTCTTAGCCTTCTATACGAAACTATTGTGAAATACATGTATACGATTAGCCCAGGTGTGAGAGTTAATGGAGACCCGGGAACAGAGGCTCACCACATACGGATTTTCACCAAGCGGCAGAGGGCATTTTAAGCCCTGAAGAGGCAGAACAAGAAAGCCATGGGGTTGTAGAAAATGGTGCAGTATGTGTTTGTGGCGTTAGACTATAGGCCTACATGAATAAGACAAGTTGAAGAAACCATCTTACGTTGGAAAAGTTTGGCTCACTTTGGGGACACAAGGTAAAATAGGTGGGAAGAGCTGGAGAGGTGGCTCAGGTTAAGAGCACTTGCTGCTCTTGCAGAGGACCCGGGTTCTAGTCCCATTACCTGCATGATGGCTCACAACTCTAACTTCAGTCCTAGGGGTTCTGACCCCCTCTCTTTGTAGTAAAGAGAGGAAATGAGTCAGAGCCCAGGCTCCAGTGAGGCTTACCTGGGAGAGCTTTGTCCTGTGTAGTGCCTATAGAGCGGGTGAGATGGCTGAGTGGGTAAGTCACTGACTAGGTACCATTTGTCACAGTAGCAGATATGTAAATGTGCATGCCGGCACATGCGTGTGAAGGGTGAGTGAGGAGGGGGAGAGTTAATAGTTACTCACATGAAGAACTGGACTTGTCCTACCGATTTCTAGCTTATGTGGGAGAGCGTAGCTGTCCCCATACTGCACAGAGCATACTGCCAAGCACCATCTCAAACCTCCATAGCTGAGGTGTGGTGACTGACTTCTGTCCACTTGGTAAGGCCTCTTGAGTTCAAGATAGGCATTTGGATTAACTGACCCTGCTTTATTGAATTCATACACAATTACAAACTCCAATCTTAAAATACTTGGCTATAGTTTTCACCTTGAAGGTGGTTAAGAGTAGCAGAATGATGGCCTGTCTGGTTTGTTGCCTTAAACATTTGCCAATGGCTATGATTTCCTAGGGCTGGCAATAAAATAAGCTTCTAAAAGTATTTATCCTATTAGGATTAATCTTGACCAGGTAACCATTCTTGGAAGACAAAAATTAGACACATACCCCCCAAAAAATGAGGAAATTCCTAGGGGCAGTAAGCTAAAAACTAAGATCAAGATAAATTACATTTATTTGTTTATTTGGAGAAAGGGGAATGTGAGGACAACTCTTGGGGATTGGTTCTCTGCTTCCACCATTGAGTCTCACAGATCAAACTCGGGTTGTCTTACTTGGTAGCAGGCACTTTACCCACTGAGCTATCTCACTAGTCCAAAGAGCATCTGAACATACAGTTTTTTGTTTTATGTGTGTGAGTGTTTGCCTGCATATGCCTATCATGTGTGTGCATGGTCCATTTAGAGGTCAGAGGGTAGTGTCAGACCCCCCAGAACTGGCACTACAGACAACTAGCTGTGAGTTTGCATGTGGATGCTGGGAACCAAACTCCTCTGCAAAAGTAACAAGTGTTCTCTCTGTAGCCCTTGTTTCTGAGAGAAGGCTCAAGGCTGGCCTAGAATTCAGAGATCTGCCCTGCCTCTGCTTTCTGTCCTGGGATCAAAGGCATGGGCGACTATACCCAGCGCAAAGCATTACTAATACTAAACACAAGTCACTTTAATAAGCAGCTCACCTGGGAATGTTACAGTCATTACCCTGGAACGGTGCTGCTGTGAGACATTTTGGGTTTGGTTTCTCAAGACAGGGTTTCTCTGTATAGCCCTGGCTGTCCTGGAACTTGCCCTGAGACTAGGCTGGCCCTGAACTCATGGATCTGCCCCTGCCTTCTGAGTGCTGGGATCAAAAGCATGCACCACCACTGCCTGGCATGCCTAGCCAGGTGACTGAGAACTTGGCCCACAGCCCACAGAGGGAAACATGCCTGCTCCTCTGCTCTGCACCTTAGGTTATTCTGATGTCCTAACCCTACTCAGCTTTAACCACTTCCAAGGAAACTTCATGTACAGTAACTTAAATAAAAACATTTTTTGAGATGGTGTCTTGCTGTAGTCCTGGTGAACTCTGTGTAGATCAGGATGGCCTTGAACTCTTCACCATCCTGCTATTGGGCTTATAGGTCTGGTTGTATCCAACTAAGATTTGAATGTGAATGAGGTGAACTTTCAGATGTAATAAGAAACTGGCAGAAAACTTAAGTACTGTTTCTTGTTTCTGATTCACTGCAGTCAAGCTTTCCAGCAGTGACAAAAGGTGACTTAAAGATCAGAGACAACCTCAAAAAATGTAAATGTAAAGATGAAAAAAAAATAAGTGTCATGAAAAGGTAGTTGCTGAAACTACGTGGTGCAAATCTGGAGGTGGTGTGAGCTTATCCATCTCCCAAAAAATGTGAGGTGGTGGTATTTCTACTCCAGATAAGACTCAGTAAACAGAAGAGCCACGTGCACCTTTTGTGGTGCTGGGAATCAAGCGCAGGGTCCTTCACACGTTAGGCAAGCACTGCCACTGAGCTGCACCCCAGGGTTCTCACCATCTTTTTATATAGTGTCGGCAGTAGTCCGAAGGGGGTAGAAATGCCAGATTATGGAGCCAAGGTGAGAACTGAGTTAGAGAACATCCCAGATTTTGGAGACCATTGGAGCTTTGCAGAAACAGCGTAAAATAGGACATGAGGAAAATAATGCTTCAATTTCCTCTTCCAATATAAGAATTACATAGGGAGTTGGGATTTAGCTCAGTGATAGAGCACTTGCAAGGCCCTGGGTTCAGTTGTCAGCTCTGGCAAAAAAAAAAAAAAAAAAAAAAAAAAAAGACATAGGCTGCTATACAGCATTTAGAATCAAAATGACATAAGACCTCAGTAACTGACATGATCGCGAGTTAAGCGTGAGAGTAGGATGAAGACCCCGGAAAGCAAGGGTCCAGCAGGCAGCCCACGTGGGAGAGGTGAAGAGTTTATACTCAACATACAGTACAAGTTCTACTTAGTGGGACAGACAATGCAGCATTCAAGAGCTGGATGGGGTCTGGAACCAACCCTCTTCATCGTTTACAACAAATGAACAGTGTAAAGCACAGCTGTTTATGATCATTTATATGGGAAGTCCAGGGCATAGCCAGCTGGCCTCCAGTCACAATGGAGGAAACGTACCTGCCTTGCAGGGCCTGTGTGGGCTGTGTCCAGGTAGACTCACTCTATGTGGCTCCAGGCGTGCCTCTGCACATAGTCCCCAGCATTGTGCCAGAGTTAGCAATGCTGTTTGATTGAGCCGTAAGTTTTGTTCTTCTCCCGGGTTTTCGAGACAGACAGGGTTTCTCTGTGTAGCCCTGGCTGTCCTGGAACTCGCTCTATAGACCAGGTTGGCCCTGAACTCAGAGATCCATCTGCCCCTGCCTCCTGAGTGCTGGAACTAAAGGTGTGTGCCACCACTGCCCAGTGAGCCGTAAGTTCTTAAGTATAGAGAAGGAGGCAAACTGCCAACTGCCTGAAGGCAGAAGAGAATGAAGAGTAGGCAGGAAGCTGAAAACTGGTGTGGCTAAGGCACACACCGCAGGAGAGCAATCACCTAGGCTACAGTAAACATCTTGGATCTCATTTAAAAAGAGCAGGGAAAACATCCTGGAAAGACCACGGTGTGGGCAGCTTGAACTAGAAGCATCATTCTAAGTAACAAGCTATGGAGACGAGGGAAGTGCTGAGGGGAGGCTCGGGAACAAATTTATATAACGTGAGGGAGGGGCCAAGGCCAAAACAAGCAAAGCTTAAGCCCAAAGTCTACCACTAACCCTGAAAAAAAGTCTTGTCTTTCCCTTCTAGCTCCATCCATTTATTAACTGTTTAGCAAAACTCCAAAGAGTTGCCCAAACCTGCTCTCTGTTCCCCATCCTCCCCACCCCGTTTTTATCAGTCCACCCCAAACTTCACGTCAAAAATTAACATCAACTTTGACAAACCCAACACCAAAACTCAAGCCTCCCTATTCTCAGCAGCACCAAACGATCGCTCTGCCTAAAATGCTTCCTGAGTCACTAGCCTCTTTCAACACTCTCTTCTTCCCACTTTTCGAGATGGCTCAGAGGTGAAGAGCACTGACTGCTCTTCCAGAGGTCCTGAGTTCAATTCCCAGCAACCGCAGGGTGGCTCACAACCATCTGTAATGAGATCTGGTGCCCTCTTCTGTATACATAATAATAAATAAGTCTTAATTTTTTTATTAGATTTACTCATTGTATTTTATATGTTTTGCTTGCATGTAGTATGTGTACCACATCTGTGTGTGCTTGGTGCCCATGAAGTCAGAAGAGGGCATCAGATGCCCTGGATCTGGAGTTATGGATGGCTGGAAACTACCACATGGATACCTGGAAGCAACAAGCGCTCTAAGCCACGGAGCCTTCTCCCCAGCCACTCTTCACCCCCTCAGTGGTCTCTCAGTTATGTGGACTCATGGCCACAAATGCCATGTAGTGAAAAGGGCTGAAAAAAATTTCAGAGTCAGCAGCACATAAAAGGTGGGCTAGAGTTTTACTTTGAAAATCGTTTTATTATGTAACAAATTTATACAAATACTTAGAATTACCCTGGAATTCTTCCACTTAATTTTCAATGCATAATTAGAATAATCTTTATGCCACACAAAATTTCCTAAAGCTGCTAGGTGGTGGTGGCACACTCCTTTAATTGCAGCACTCGGGAGGCAGAGGCAGATGGATCTCTGAGTTCAAGGCCAGCCTGGTCTATAGAGTGAGTTCCAGGACACAGGACGGCCAGGGCTACACAGAAAAACCCTGTCTCGGGGTTAGGAAAAAAAAAAAAAAAAAAAAAGGAAAATTCCCTAAGCCCATTAGGTACCTTATGGTATTTGCCAATCTTCTTCTCAGAATTTTAGCTGGTCTCTCTAGAACACCAGCTCCTCATTCCCCTACTGGCTGCAGTGCTAAACTGTCCCCAAAGCACTGTCATGAACGTAAGAGAACTACTTTCTAGCTGTTCTTGATCAGAATGATCTTGGGTCCAGAAGGATATTAGATAGTTCTAGAATTAAGATGTTCCCAAGGCTCCTGGCTCAGGGGAATTGTCCAGAATCTTCCAGAAAGAATGAAGTTTGGATCTGCTGGGTGACCAAGCTAGAGAGGCCAGCTGTCCAGTGTCTTTATTGGATGTATCCACACTAGAATTCCTACAAACAAACAAAACCAAGTAAGGACAGTTAAGAGATGTCAGGACAGAAGGCAATATGGTAGCTAAGTATTTTATATGCGCGTGCATGCACGCAAACACAAGAAATCTTTAAAAGAGAGGCTGGTGGCATGTGCCAAGGCTGGCAGGCAGGCAGATGTGTGATTTGAGGCCAGCCGGGTCTATGTAACAAGTTCCAGGCCAGCCAAGGTTATACAGTTAAGACCTTGTTTCAAGAATAATAAATTTTTTATGAAGGGAAGTTGGGAATAGATTCATTGCCGCACCAGCAGACTTGCTAACTTGGGAAGGTGAGATTCAAGGGCCAGCTCCACACTCAGGTGGAGCTAGGCCGTTCACCCGCACTGGCAAGGCAAATGAAAATGGAATCAGCACTAGGCATTCTTACCCAGTTTTCAAGTGCTCGGGTAACACAGGCACGTTCTGCGGTGGCGTCACCAGTTTTCCTTGTTGGCAGCACCTCGGATGCTCTGTCCCCCGTACTTGAGGAAGCCTTTCCTGGATGGCATAGCTTTAACCTCCAGTGGAGTAGCTAGGTTTGAGTTGTGCTTTGTTAACATCTAAAACAAAAACAATGAAAAATCTGGAAGGTGTTCTAAACATTCCAGAAGAGCCATGAATAATTCGATAAAGGTTATATAAAATACTTAAAAATAGCAGCAGTCCAAACAGACACTGACCAGCAAAGAAAACAAAATGAACTTCGCATAAAGCAGGATGTCTCAACTCTAAATACACGTGTACTAGAATCAATGCCTGAGAGCCGTGTTGAGTCCTGATGATGGTGTAGACAGGAAGTCTACACACTGAAGAGGAGAAGGGGCACAGTGGCTATAGGCATGTGCACTGTGTCTCCACAAGACTGAGCAAATGAACACCCATCATGGAGGGGAGAGGCTCACAGGCCCTCCCTACCTCTGCCCTCCATGTGTCTAGACAGTTGAGGAGGAGGGTGAGACATTGTCTTCAGGGGCATAGCCAGTCCTCAACAGCCCCAAGGAGACTCATTTGAGGACACACTCACCCCCTCTCTCTTAACAGAAGGTAATGGATGTTTGTGCATATGTGACATTAACAGATTATGTACATGTATGAAAATGTTATCATGTAAGCTGGGCAGTGGTTCTGCATGCCTTTAATTCCAGCACTCGGGAGGCATAAGAAGGCAGATCTCTCTGAATTGAGGCTAGCCTGGTCTACAGAGCGAGATCCAGGACAGCCAGGACTACACAGAGAAACCCTGTCTCAAAGCAAAAAGGGGAAAAAAAAATCATGAAACCCATTACTCTATATAATTAACACATGCTAATTAAAACATTAAAAGAAAGAAACTAGAAGCAGCATACTGACTGTAAGGTGTCCCTGGACATGTAATAAAAGGTAGAGTGCATCTGTACCATATATAGTCCCAGTGTTCTGCCCCCAGCACTGTAAGAAAAGCAAACAACCACCAAACAAAGATTAGGTCTCCTTACCTTCTCATAATGAAACCCACAACAGGAAATACTAACCCTCCATATACACCCTCATAAAGACAGACGTTCTGTGTAGTTTACCTCCCAAGAAAGCAGGCAGTCAGGAGGAGGGTCTGGAGACAGCAGTTAAGAGCATGCACTGCTCTTACAGAGGACCAGAGGTCGGTTCCCAGCTCCCACTTTGGGCAGCTCACAATTGCCTGTAACTCTGCATCTGACACCCTCTCTGACTACTCAGGCACCTTCACTCATAGGCAGGTATATACCCCACAGATACACATACATTATACACATAATTAAAAATGCAATAAATATTTTTTAAAAAAGACAAATATGTAACAGATCCTTTGTTGATCTCGCAGGGTGAATCAGTTCTACTGGCATTTAGGTATTTTCTCAGTTTTCTGTTCTCATGGCACTTAGATTATTCTTTGCACTAAGTACTGATGGCCAACACTATAAGTGGATGAGTCAGGGTCTGAGCGGTCAGCAGTATCTACTAGTTGGTGATGCCATACTACAGAGTCAGCTATTTGAATATCACATCAATCAGTTTGAGTTATTAATGACCACCTCCCCCAGGCTGTGGTGAATAGGGGAAAGGGCACTCACTTTCAGTGGAACAATGAATAACCAAAGTGGCAACCACAGCTAAAAACTCACAGAAACAACACACTGTAGGACACAAATTTAGAGAGAAAACACCTCCTTCGGAACATCAGTAACCAACTTAGGAACTGGTATCTGGTGCAGGAAGACCTTAAGGATTTTCTCAATACCTAAAGTCACATGTTGGCTTGATGGTAAATATGGCAGTTTATATGCAATTTCGGTTCTCTAACACAAATAAATAATTTTGAAAATATTAGAAGAAAATAGCTTGGCAATAACCTGGAGAATGTCTTCTGGAATTGCAGTGACTTTTGGAGGAGAAGGTGTTCTGATATTTTCACAAGAAGTCATTGTAGAAGGGGGGTCTGCAAAATTCTCATAGCATTCATCTGAATTTAGAATTAATGGATCACAGTCTTTAACTTCCAAATCACTTGATGAACTATTTGGTTTTGCTAATGGATAATTTTTATATACCTGCAGAATAAAAATAAATCATTGAATTATGGAAGTAAGTAGTGCTGTAAATAAACTTTTTTTTAATTGGCTCTATTGGAGTCTACTAAAGCAGGCCCCAAATGATCCCACATTCCTGACTGAGTTCTACCCAAATCAAGAAAATCTTACATAGAAGACAAAGGCCTATCTTCACTACTAATACAGGCTTTCAGGGAGAACTCAAAATGAATAGTGGCTGAACCCCGGATCCCATCCTATCCCATCCCAGGCAGCACCAAACTGAGCCATTGAGAGCTCAAGTGGGTAGCAGTGTCTGAGTCCTAAGGGGAAGATTAGAGCTTTAACTTAGGAAACTTGACCAAAGCTGCAGAATTTAGGTGCTAAGGGCAGAGAAGAGAACAAGAGGAGAAGAACTAGTCTGGGCCAGACATCAAAGCCCAGCTCAGAACAGAATCTTCATATACGCTGTCTGCATACACGCAGGCAGGCTCCCACATCTCAGAGAGAGAGGCTCAGCATACACTTAACTCACACTAGGTCTCAAGTTAATAAAGAAAGAGTGGTGAGGAACAGCACAGCAATAGGGTGCCTTCCACAGGGACAGAAACACAAGTGGGCGTGGTGGTGCAGGCAAGAGCGTGAGGAGGAGGTCACAGTCAATTCTCAACTATAAAGCAAGGTCAAGGCCACTCTGAGCTACAGGACACCCTTTCTCCTAAACAGAACACACACACACTCAACAAGGATGTAAATGAACTGAAAAATGGCAAGTACCTGCAGGCAGTCAACCCGTTAAAAGAAACTGTCTACAGATGCACTGTCTCATCGGATAACTAGTCACAGCTCGAGTGCACCAAGCTACAGTTTGGTGCTTAAAAACTGCCTGATTAGTGGCTGCCACACTGAACACTAAAAATGACAGCACCCCACCATCAACAGTCTTACTGGATACCTCAGCTGTCTCACCTGACTGAGGAAGCCTTCTCACCAGGAAGGTTTTCATTATGTTAAAGAAGTTAACAGGGAAAACTGAGCTAGGGAGACAGAAAATTACTTAAAAATCTGTTACCTAGGGAGAACCACTTTGATCTGTTTCTACTCATTCTTTTTTCTTTCTTCTTTTTGGGGAGTGGGGGAAGGGAAGGTTTCAAGACAGGGTTTCTCTGTGTAGGTTTGGAGCCTGTCCTGGAGCTCTCTCTGTAGACCAGGCTGGCCTCAAACTCACAGAGATCCACCTGCCTCTGCCTCCTGAGTGCTAGAATTAAAGGTGTGCACCACCAGCACCACCACACCCCCCACCCCCGATTCTTTTTTCTTAAAATATATGCGTGTATATAATCATTGCTCTTCAGGGACATCAAATCTCTTGAAAATGTTCTTTTTGCTTGGTTATCCGGTCTCTAGACTGTGACAGACACTTGGCACCAGCTCTTAGATGTGCTCACTTTCTCACTAATTGTTACATTCCTGTACTCTTGTCTATATTGTTATTCTCTAAGTATGTCTCAATTCCCCTTAACAGATTTTTGGCATGACAGGGAAAAATCTACGGGTCCTAATCGATGGTGCTAAACTACTTCTCAGAATGCACTGGACATGTACTCCTAAGAGCTTCACTGATCTCCTCTGTTAGACACAGAGTCCAGAAGTCATGTCTGAGCCCTAAGGAGGAAGATTACAGTTTTTAACTTTAGAACTTTACCAAAGCTCCATTGTCTACTGTAGACGGAATTTTCAAACCAGGGGTGCAGAATTTAGGTGGCAATGGTGAATTTGTATATTCAGCATCTAGAAGACATAAAATAGGCATGAAAATTAAATTGAAGTATCCAACTTTTAAAATTTTTATTTTTAAAAGTGTGTGTGTGTGTGTGTGTGTGTGTGTGTGTGTGTGTGTGTGTACGTACTTGAGTACAGGTGCCAAAGCAGTCAGCTATCCTTGGAGCTGGAGGTAGAGGTGGTTGTGAGTGCCTGATGTGGGTGCTAGGAACAGAATCCAGGTACTCTAGAAGAGTAGTATGTACTCCTAACCACTGAGCCATTTTAATTTAAAAGCACTGTCAATTGAGCCTGTATATTTTGTTACTGTTGTTCTAAAAATCTAAGTATGGTGTGTGGTTTGGCTGGACAAGGAAAACCAAAACTGTTAAATTAACATATATACTTATCATTAATAATAAAAGTTGCATGGTATAGAAGCCGTACAAAGTAATGAATTCTGCTGTAATAGGTAATATATAATAGCAACCAACTATTGGGGATCTAACTCAGTTGTCAGATGTTTGCTAAGGCCCTGGGTTCAGTCCCTACTATCAAAATAATTTTAAAAAAATGAAATTAGCTACAAAGATAACTATAAATCAATCTATTAAAAACTGTGTAAACAGGCCATTGAACTAGCTCAGCAGGTAAAATCACTTGCCACATCAACCTTATGACTGGTGATTAATGCACTCAAAGGTCTTCCTTGGACTTCCATACACATTATGACAAGCACATACCCATACTTGTATACAAACATTACAAATATCATCATCATCATCATCACACACACACACACAAACAAATAAAAATTAAAAAAACAAAACAAAACAAGAAAACCCCCAAAACAAACAAACAAAAACAAACAAGTAAACCGTAACGGGCTGGGTATATTACACTTCAATTGGTGGAGTGCTTGCCTGGCATGCCCGAAGCCCGGAGTTCAACCCCTACTACTACAGAAACTAGGTGGAGGAGGACCAGAAAGGTGAAGTTGGGAGGGAAGCGGTGGCTCAGTGGTTAAGAGCAGTTGCTCTTGTCCAGTTCCTAGGTGAGTTCTGAGAACTCACAGGCAGCTCCCAACAACCTGTAGTATGAGTTCCAAGATTCCACTGTCTTCTTCTGCACCTTTGTGGGCACTACACACATGGTGCACAGATATTCAAGCAGGCAAAACACTCACATACATAAAATAAAAATAAATAAATCTTTTTAAAAAAGGTATTTTAACTAGACATGGTGGTTCAAACCTGTAATCCCAGAACTCAGAGGAAGAGTTCAAGACTCACGGTGAGACACCGTCTTAAAATACACATTCATTCTCCTTTCTCTTTTTTGGGGTGAGTGGTGTGGTGTGTAACGCTTGTTAGTGTGGTGTGTGCACAAGTGTGCTGCAGTACACATGACTGAGGCTAGAGGCAGATACCAAGTGTCTTTCTCAGCTGCACCCATCTTTTTGTTTGTGTGGCTTCGAGACAGGTTTCTCTGTGTAGCTACAGCTGTCCTGGGACTCACTCTGTAGACCAGGCTAGCCTTAAATGCAGAGCTCCACCTGTCTGTCTCCCAAGTGCTGAGATCTTTTTTTTGAGATAGTCTCTCACCAAGCCTGAGAGGTTCTTCTGTCTCTGCCTCCCCCAGGGCAGGCACCAACATGCACGTATTACTGTGCCTGGACTTTTATACAAGTTCTGGGAACCCAAACCTAAGTCTTCAGGTATGTGTGGCAAACACTTTACTAAATGAACTATCTCCCCAGCCATACTTTTAAAAAAGCCCACACTCTATTCATTTATTCACTTTTATGTATATGGTCGTTTTGTCAGCATGAATGTGCATATTTGTGCCTGTGGAGATTAGAAAAGGACATTGGAGACCCTGGAATTGGAGTCACAGATGGTTGTGAGCCAGGAAATCAAACCACGTCCCTGAAAGAGCAGCTAATGCTCTTCCTGCTGAGTCATCTCTCTAGACGAAATTTCATTTAAAACATACACACACACACACACACACACACACACACACACACACACACACCCCAAAATTCTTGGGAGCTGAAGAGAAAGCTCAGTGGTTGGGACACTGGCTGCTCTTCCAGAGAACTAATGTTCAATTTCCAATGCCTACACGGCAGCTCACAACCATCTGTAACTCCAGTCCCAAGGGATCCGATATCCTCTCCTAGCTAGCCTCTGAAGGAACCAGACATGCATGGACACGGTGCACAGACATCCATGCAGACAAAACACCCATCCACATTTAGAAAGAATGATAGCAGTCTCTTGGCGGCAGCTCTTCTGCTCCTGCCCCACCCAGTGCCTTCCTGTGACAGAGACGTGAGCTGTTGTCTTTCTCTAAACATTTTTCTTTTTTTTTCTCCGAGACAGGGTTTCTCTGTGTAGCTTTGCGCCTTTCCTGGAACTCGCTTTGGAGACCAGGCTGGCCTCGAACTCACAGAGATCCGCCTGGCTCTGCCTCCCGAGTGCTGGGATTAAAGGCGTGCGCCACCACCGCCTGGCTCTAAACATTTCTTTAATACAGTCCTGCTCTTCCTTATAGAGTGAGCTGTAAGTTACCATGAGTACAAGCCAGTTACATTTTTAAACTTGCTTGTACCAACAGTGCTTTATTAATAACATGTCATGAAATTAGCATATTTTTCCTAAAACGAAGTGCAAAACTTTGGAAAGATAAAGAGAGTCTTAAACATTTGCCAATTAGGTGAACAGAACTCACAGATTTGCAAAAATTAAAGAATAAATGATGGCTGAAGGGATGGTTCCATGTCTGAGAGCACTGGCCGCTCTTCCAGAGGACTTGAATTCGATCCCCAGCATCCACACGGCAGCTCATAGTCACTTGGAGTCTAGGTCCAGGGTATCTAATGCCCTCTTCTGACCACCACAGGCAGCAGGCGCACATGTAGTGTATGGACATACATGTAGGCAAAATACTCATATACATAAAAATAAAAACGATTTTTAAAAAAAATTTATGTTCGCTAGTGTTTTACCTGCATTTACGTCTGTGTGAGGAGGTCAGAAGCCCTGGAACTGGAGTTACAGACAGGTGTGAGCTGCCATGTGGGTGCTGGGAATTGAACCCGGGTCCTCTGGAAGAGAAGCCAGTGCTCTTAAACACTGAGTCCCCTACACATGATTTTTTTTTTAAATTAAAGAAAAAATATTGAATATTTATTTTGAAGGGTGGAACTGTTTCTGAGACAAAGTAGCCCAGGCTGGCCTCAAACTTGGCCTCTTCCTAGAATCACAGGTGTGCCTCACCATATCTGTTTCAAGTTAATGACCTGGGGAGATGTGCCTGCTCTGCAAGCATGAGGACCTGAGTTCAGATCTCTAGCTGTCTTAGTCAGGACTTCTGCTGCTGTGACCACGGCCACTCTTGTTAAGGAAAACATGTAACTGAGGCTTACACTTACAGTTTCCGAGGTTCAGTCCATTATCCTCGTGGTGGGGAGCATGGCAGCGTGCAGGGAGTTAAGGTGCTGGAGGAGGCCACTGCTACATGTTGGAATGCAGGTAATGGGAGTAGGCAGTCTCACTGGGCAGGGCCTGAGCATATAAGAGACTGCAAAGCCCGCCTCCACAGTGACACACTTCCTCCAACAAGCCACACCTCCTAATAGTGCCCCTCCAGGGGGATGGCAGGCTCACCCCTCAAGCTCACTGGCCTATCAGCATAGTCAAATCAATGAGCTCCAGCTTCAATGGGAGAACCCACCTCAAAAGCTAAGGTGTTGAACAATCAGGGAGACACTCTATTCAACCTCTGGCCCCCCCATAACCTACACTTCCAACCAGAGTAGGTTCAACTGTGGAGAACAAAAACCTGACACATACTGCACATAAGCAGAAATAATGCTGAAAACTTATCAGGGCTGGCCAGATGGCTCAGCCATTGGGAGCACTGGCTGCTCTTGCGGAAGAACCAGGTCTAGTTCCCAGCATCCACATGGTGGCTCACAGCTACCTCTAACTCCAGTTCCAGCAACTCCAACGCCCTCTTCTGAACTCCAACGGGACTAGGCACACACGTGTGGTGCACAGACATATGTGAAGGCAATCAAACACTGACATGAAATAAAGATGAAAAATGTATCTCTCCCCCATGAAAGCAAGCTGAACTTAAGTGGGATGGTACTGAATAAGACCCAGTACCACAAATTAAAAAGATGCAATAAGGGGCTGGAGAGATGCTCAGCAGTTAAGAGCACTGGCTGTTCTTTCAGAGGACCCAGGTTCAATTCCCAGCACCCACATGGTAACTCACAACTATCTGTAACTTTAGTTCCAGGGAATCCGACACCCTCACACAGACAAATGTGCACATTTAAAAACAAACAATGTAGTAAACTACCTAAGGTTAATAATCTAAAATTAGAGAATCATTTTGTACAAAGTTAACCAGGAAAGAGTACACAGGAGAAGCTAATTTGTAAACTCACCAGGTTTTTCCAGCTGCTCGATTATGGAACCAGGAATGGCTGAAGAATTGTCACTGGTCACAGGCTCTGTCCCTACGGCCTCTCCACTGGCACAGCTCAGAGGGGAGCTGCAAAGTCACAGAGTTAACATTCAACCTTTGCAGGAAAACTCCATCTTCTAACACTTCAGTCTGGGGCAAGTTCATTTTTGGTGTATAAAATAAAGACCAATGGAGGAAATCATTAAAATAATTTAAAAAATATTTGATATACCTTTTATATCTTTAAATATGTAAGTATTAAACATATTTATTTTAAATATACAAACCTATAAAGCAAGGTGTGGCAGCACATACATGCAAACTTGGGAAACAACAGGTGAAGCCCTGCTTGATCGTCCTGAAGTGGATTAACTACCTCTAACTTAAAGGAAATCTGTGGGATTTACCCAGTATGTAAAGGCAATAAATTAGCAAGACTTCATTGATAACCTAGTGTGGCAGGATTTGCTTTTTATTAGCCTATCTGATAGAAAGCAAAATTATTGAAGCCCAGTAACAAGTTGGGGGAAAGGGAGGCTGGAAAGATGAGTCAGTGGTTAAGAGCACTGGCTGCTCTTCTAGAAGACCAGGATTTAATTCCCATCTCCAATCCTAGGGGCTCTGACACCCTCCTTCACCAGGCATGAATGATACACAGATATACATTCAGATAAAACACCCCAACACACAAAATAAAATTAAAAACAAAACAAAACAAAAAAAACCCCACCTCATTATTTTAGAGTAAAAAGACTGAATCTGTCATTTTATTAAGACTGACTTGCCCTGGCTGGGCAGCAGTGGTGCACAACTTTAATCCCAGCACTCTGGAGGCAGGGGCAGGTGGATCTCTGTGAGTTTGGGCCAGCCTGGGCTACAGAGCGAGTTCCAGGACAGCCAAGGCTGCACAAAGATTGACCTGCCCAATCACACAAATACACAAGGGAACACTGCATGCTGTGTGGATTCTATCACTCCTTAGGAAATCAACAGCTTACACTTCATGGATGAAATCACTGATAAAATAGGAAATAGTGGAAATCTTTCTAAAAGTGGGCTGGAGAGATGGCTCAGTGTTTCCTGCTCTTCCAGAAGACCCCAGTTCAGTTCCCGGCGGACATTAGGGGCAGCTCGTCTTACCCCAGTCACAAAGGCTAAGATTTAAAAATAAATAAATGAAAGAGTAACTCCAGGAGTGGTGGCACACAACTTTAATCTCAGCACTCAGAAGGCAGAGGCAGGGGTCTGTGAACTTCAGGCCTTCCAGGACTACACAAAGAGACCCTGACTCAACCAAACACAAAACCCAAGCTTTGCTGGCATGGATGTCAGGAAGGGGAGCACATTTTTTTACTGCAGGTGGGAGTTTACACAGGTGCAGCCACTATGGAAATCAGTGTGGAAGTTCCACATAAAGCTAGAAATAGATCCTCCACATGATTCAGCTGCACCACTCTTGGGCATGTACCCAAGAGTCTATATCCTCCTACTATAGAGATTCCTGCTCAACTGCTGCTTTACAGGAAATGGAAGGAGCTAACTTGATCATCAACTGACAACAGAGAATGAAAAGGAGGTGCATTTACACAATGAAGTATTATTCAGCTGATAAGAAAAATGAAATCATGACATCCGCAGGTAAATGTGAACAATCATTTTGAATGAGGTAACCCAGACTCTGAAAGACAAACATCACATCTTCTCTTGTATGTGGAACCCATGCAGCCCTGTGTGTGTGTGTGTGTGTGTGTGTGTGTGTGTGTGTGTGTGTGTGTGTTGTAGAGTTGGGGGTGTAAAAATGGAGTAAAAAGGATTAAGTAGGGTGGGGGATGAGGACAGGATAGACAGACAGTAACACTAAAAATCTTTGAAAAAGTCATGGAGAACTACTACTGTAAAAGCTTCCTAAAACAGACACATGGAAGAGTTTAAATGGAGTTAACGTATAACCAGGAACAATGGTGCCATTCCCAAGACACCACAAACTATCAGATTAAAAAGCCCAGTGCCTGGAAAGGGTTACCTTTCGGAGTTATCAGGGAGATCTCACACATTACAGATGACATATGCCCACTGGAGTTTCAGAAATAATCACTTTCAAATTGCAATTATGGACTGATCCACAAGACAGAACCCATGCCTAATAGTGGGAACAAAAACTCATGGCTAAATGGGTCTTGGGGGGCACAAACTACTACTATTAATCCTGATATATGGACAGATTAATGACACTGTTTGCTCGCAGATCAGTGTACCCACACCCCCAACCCTTTCTCAAGACAAGATCCATGTAGCCCTGGCTGTCCTGGAGCTTGCTATGTAGACCAGGCTGGCCTCAAACTCAGAGATTAAAGGAATGAACCACCTCACCCAGCCTGATTACTAGATCTCTCTGAATCTTTATCAAAGAAGCTTCATTTTTTTATTTTTGTTTTGTTCTTTGAGACAGGATCTCTCTACATAGCCCCAGTCATCCTGGAACTCACTACATAACCAGGATGGCTTTGAACTCTTGACAGATCAACCTACCTCTGCCTCCTGAGCACTGGGATTAAAGATGTGCACCACCACGTTCAGCTTGGAGAAGCTTCTTTTTGCAGATGACCGTTAACACAGAGATCCATAACAGTCAACATGGGGAGGGTAAAAGACTACAGGAGTGCTCAGCCCTAAATAGGATGTCATTCCAAGACTCAGGGATCATCTTAGAAGAAGAGGTGGGAAGATTCTAAGAGCCAGAGTCAGTAGATGACAGCATTCAAACAGTGTTCTCCTGGCAAGACAGGCAGTTATGCAGAGGAACCCATAGCAGTTTTGACAGAATGCACAAGATTAAACTACAAAATCCCAACATGGAGGAGGAGGAAGGCCATCAAGTTCCACCCTTAGCAGAGGAGCTATAGGCAACTATCATCTGCTGGGAAAGGGATAGTCTGTTTCCTTTAAGGGTAGATAGACAATGCTCCAGCAGTATATGGGCAGCACAAAGCAGACTCCATGGGTCATTTAAAAAAAAAAAAAAAAAAAAAAAAAAGACATGAATCGGGGGATGGTAGATTCTAATGGGATTAGGGGGAATATGATCAAAAACACTGTGTAAAGTTTTCAAAGAATAACAAAAATATTTTCAAGGGGCTGGAGAGATGGCTCAGCAATTAGTATCACTTATGGCTCTTCTAGGCCCGGAGTTTGGTTCCCAGCACCCAAATCAGACAGCTCACAACTGCATGTACCTCCAGTTCCAAGGGAGATCCAACATTTCTGGCCTCTGAGGGCACCTGCACTTACCAGCACATAGCCACCCATGTAATTAAAAATAACAAAAATAAATCTTGAAAAAATTTCAAGTTGCTAGCCGGGCAGTGGTGGCGCATGCCTTTAATCCCAGAACTAAGGGAGATGGAGGCAGGTGGATCTCTGTGAGTTCGAGGCCAGCCTGGTCTACAGAGTAAGTTCTAGGATAGCCAGAGATTCCAGAAACCCTGCCTCGAAAAAACAAAAACAAAAAAATTAATAAAAAAATTTCAAGTTGCTTACCTTTTCATGTTCTTCATATTTCTAAGTCCCATGGTATAATCTTCATTTAAACACATGGTGTATTCAGATATACCAAAGTGTTCTAATTTAGGAGTTACACACTCAAAATCATCCATCTTTAGAGCACACCTGGGAGTCTTTAGCACTGGGACAGAAGAGTCCTTGCCAGGAGGGGTTTCAGATACGCATTCTTCTTTAAGGCTGTCAGCTGTCTGGGGAGGGTCTGGTGGGACTTGGGAGACTATGTACCGCTCCAGTCCAAAGTCTGAAAGCTGTGGGCTGCGTAGAGGCTTTTCAGAAACAGAAGTGCTCAGGACACATGCATCAACCGGCTGGTCCTCCACACCAGGCTTCTGAACGTCTTCACACACAGCCAACTCTGTGGCTGAGTCACTGACTTCGTGCTCACATACTGGGGGGAAAAGTCAGAGAGGTCAATTCTGGTCAGACACTAAGACAGGAATCTCTTGACTATTAAAAGTCAAAGAGGTCAGCTCTGGTCAGACACTAAGACAGGAAATCTCTTGAATATTAAAAGAACACAGAATAGCCCACCCCAAATGTTCCACGTCGGTGAAATCTTGACTCTTTGAATCTTTCATTTCAACTGTCTCTTCTGTAAGTTTGATATATACAACCTACCCTACTTGTATTCCATCTAGACACTTTAGAGAAACTGAACTGCTTTGAAAAACCAACACCCACAAATAAAATCCAATTTCCTATTCTTCAATAGATTTATTGATCAGTTTTAGTGTTTTCTGAAAGTATTATTAGGGAATTAGTGTATAATCAACTCTGTTCTAGATTTAACACAAACTGAAACAATATGATTTTATACTTCTAATTTTGTAAAAATTTTCAATTACATTTTGTTCATTCTGTGTGTGTGCCACAGGGTACATGTGGCAATGACTATTCTCTCTCCTTGTGGGTCCTGGAGACCAAATGCAGGTTGTCAGGTTAGGTGACAAGTGCCTTTACCCAGAGCCGTCTTGCCAACCATACACTTGACTTGTAGGTGCCCAAGTACAAAAGAAAAGGAGAGGAGTATTTGAATCTATGATTATTTTAGGAGGAAAGCAAATTATATCACACACTTTCTAACTTGGAAAGTAAACCGAATTCTAGTACATCATGTTGATTAACATACTTACCACACATATATTACTTGTTGGATTTCATTAATGCTTTCTGTACATACAAAGACCATCTTCATAAAAGACCAAGACACTGAAGCACATTAGAGATACAGGCAGAATGGCAGCAGCAGCAGCAGCAGCATTAACAATGGTCAACAACACAGCAGCTGGTTCCTTCTAGCGATCTGTGTGCCTTGGCCTCCAAAGGGCTGACGATGCTCACTCTTAACTGGTCTTTATGCACCCTCAGGAAGTACATACATTAAATAACCCACCTTACACTAAGAAGCAAGGGCAGATATTAGGCTCTGAGCAATAACAAGTTTTCAACTGGTGGCTCTTTCCCTTGGCTCCTAGGATTACAGGTGTTTGCAACTAAAAAAGTTGTCAATTTATATAGCTCAAGCACCTTGTTCTGCAGAGGAGGAATCTAAGGGAGTTCCCAGTGGTTCTCCAGCTACTTAATGGCAGAGCTAACTAGATACACTTTTTCATTTTAACAGCTCAAAGACACTTCCATCCAGCACCACGGAACAGAGAGCAAGGGCAGTTTTATGTCTTGCTGCAAGTCTTACTATGTAGCCCAGACTTGCTACTATCCAAGAGGTTCCTCAAATTCAAGACCCACAAGGACCACTTTCTGGTGGACCACTGACCAGCACAAAGTGCTGAATGCTCACTCAACGACCTGACAGACAGAACTCAAGGCCTTCTTCCATATGGAGATGCTAAGAAATGCAAGTCAATCTAACCTGAATCTTCCTTGTCACGTGCTTGATAGCCATACTTCTGGAAAAACTCTCTCAGTTTCATGATGTCTGTTGAATTTTTTTTCATCAGTACTTTTGTTGCCTTTATGAAACGTGTGCTTTCTTGACTTTCCAATCTTGCTTCACCAAGAAGAGTGTTGACATCATCCTTTCAGGAGGAAAGCAAACACAGTACACATGATCTAAGTGACTTTGTGACAGTTATCATTACGTTTAAAGTTTAGACTTACTATGCTTGAGAGACCAAAGAACAAACAAGCCTCTAACACAGAAGCCCTAGACTTTACAGGCTGTACCCTAACCACCCACCTCCCTCTTTCCCCAGATACTGAAGACTACTCTTAAAATTGACTGTCTCATAAAATCTGCCTGTCCTGCGAGACAGTAGGTCACAAGACTGACTGCCATTTCTGCTTTTGTAATCGAGCTTGCTTACTCTGCTCAAAGACGACTAGGACACCTGCAAGACAAATATGTTAAAGTAATACCTGTCGTCTTTGGGTTTTGCCTTGATAAGCCCTGGGTTGATATGGCTAAATGCTGCAGCTTGGGAGCGCTCTCAGGTGCAGTCCTGAGGCCAATCAGTCAGGTGCCAGTAAATAAAACACCTCTTACTAAAATCTTAGTCGTTGTCTGACTGGTGGATCTCTGAGCAACCCAGACCTACAACTTAAGCTACAGAAAATACCCACCATGGAAAAATGATAAATAATTAAGTACCTTTAGAGTCTGAACTTCTGAGTGAAGGTCATATAAAATTCTCATTGGCGAATCCTCAAAGTCTTAAAGGGAGGAAAAAAGTTCAGTAAGTGCTTTTTAAAGGAATGTCAAGAGGTGAGGCAAAAGACCTCCCCCAGCACAGACATCCTAAACACCGGGTGACCATGCACGCGATCAGCCATCCCCTAATGCAGCCCTGCTGTGTAAAGCAAGCTAGGATCGCACTAGAAAACCTTTGTGGGCTCCCACAAATAAGCACGAGGAAAATAAACAATTTAGTGTAATTTCTTAGACATAAAAATCTGGCTGGGAGCCAGGCAGCAGCAGTGCACGCCTTTAATCCCAGCACTTGGGAAGCTGGAGGATCTCTGTGAGTTCCAGGCCAGCCTGGTCTACAGAGTGAGACCCAGGACAGGCTCCAAAGCTACACAGGGAAACCCTGTCTCAAAAAAAAGAAGAAAATAGCTCCCATGCCAGTAAACAGCTGTTCCCCTTAATCCTGTCCCTGTCCATCACACTGGTTCCAGGCAACCTTATGTCTACTTTCTGTGTGAGTGCACCTGCCTATTCCTGTAAAAGGAACCCTATAATATGTAGTCCCCATCGTTAACATCATCCCCCATGTTCACCCACATTGTAGAGTGGGTCTTAATCCATTGTGTCAGTTGTAGGACATTTGTTGGTTAGGTGTACTGTATTTGGTGAGATAAGGTCTCACTGTACAGCCCTTGCTGTGCTGATCAGAACCCAGTCTGGTCTTGAACTCACAGATCCACCTGCTTTTGCCTCTCAGTTCTGAATCAAAGACATGGGCTGCCATGCCTGGAGATTTATATACTTTGTGTATGCTGTAGTTCATTAAACGTTTTTCAAGACAGGGTTTCTCTATAGCCCTGGCTGTCCTTGAACTCACTCTGTAGACCATGCTATGTCTAAGGAATTACACTAAATTTTTGGTGTGCCACCACTGCCCGGCCAGCTATTTTAATGAATCAGTTTGGGTTTGGGGTTTACTGGAGCAAAGAAACCTGTAAAGACAGAAGCAAGGTTTCTGTAACGAAGTTTCAGAAAGTTATCAAAATCTAAACCTTCTGTACTAACAGTTGCACAACTGACTATACTAAGAACCAAATGAAATGCATTCTTAAGATTTTACTGTATGCAAATTATCTCAAAGAAAATTTATAAGTCCATTTAATCATCCATCACTATAGTCATTGTCTAAGTTAGGGTTTCTATTGCTGCAGTGGAACACCATGACCAAAGCAACTTGGGGAGGAAAGGGTAATTATTTGGCTGACACTTTCACATCACAGTTCATCGCTGAAGGGAGTGGAAGGAACTCAAATGGCCTGGGAGCCTGGATGTATGAGCTGACACAGAGGCCAGGGAGGGGAGCTGCTCACTGGCTTGCTTCACATGGCTTGCTCAGCCTGCTTTATTACAGAACCCAGGACCACCAACCCGGGCATGGCACCACCCACAGTAGGCTGGGCCCACCCTCATCAATCACTAATTAAGAAAATACCCTAGCCAGTCTTAAAAGGGCATTTTTCTCAACTGGGGTCCCCATCTCGCAGATGACTCTCGCCTGTGTCAAGCTGATATAAAATTAGCCTGTACAGTTATCAAAGATGAATCTGCAGGCAATCATCTTTTGTATATTTTTACATAATAATTAAAGAATTATTACAAGTTTTTATTGTAAAAAATAAATGAAATTTGTGCAGAGATAATGTTTTGGTAACAATATAGACTAGCAAACTGTGAAAAGCAATTTTCATATAGTCGAAAATACAAATGCATTTTAGTCTATTATTCAGCATTAGCTCAAAGACATAAACAAAGGGGTTGGGGATTTAGCTCGGGGGTAGAGCGCTTGCCTAGCAAGCGCAAGACCCTGGGTTCGGTCCCCAGCTCCAGAAAAAGGAAAAGAAAACAAAACCAAAAACATAAACAAATAAAGCACATTTTAACCCCCTAAAATAAAAATGGTAGAAACACTGCTAAAACAGTAAGTGATGTCTCTTTTGAATTTCTGAAATTTCCTACCGTGCATGTTACTTTTATAGTCACAAAAACATTTCCAAATGGAGAGTTAGTCACAAGTAAGAAGAATCTGTGTCTACGGGGTGCAGTATTACTTAAGATACATTAGAATTATGACATTTTAAGTAAATAATCTCAAAATCTGAACCACTTTTCCAACGATTTAAAAAAAAAAAAAAAAAAAAAAAAAGACCGGTCGGTCTGGAGCTCCCTATGGGAAGCAGGCCTAGAACTCACAGAAACCCACCTGCTTCTACCTCTTGAGTGCTGGCTGGGATTCAAGGCGTGTGCCACTACTCCCGGCCATGCAATTATTATTACTATTTTTAATCTCTAATACAAGTAAGAATGGTGGTGAATTTTACTTATTTAAACAACAACAACACAGCCGGACGGTGGTGGCACACGCCTGTAATCCCAGGCAGGCGGATCTCTGTGAGTTCGAGGCCAGCCTGGGCTACAGAGTGAGATCCAGGAAAAGGCACAAAGCTACAGAGAGAAACCCTGTCTCGAAAAACCAAACCAAACAAACAAAAAACCCAGCAGTACTGAGTATTTGCACTGGAAAACCGTTATTACTGGAGAAAATGCAGATGTCTGCTTCAACTCACACCTACAGAGAACGTGGCTTAGCGCATTTTCGATCCCACGCATGTGGACGCTGTTGACAAGCACCCAACGCACACAGGACGCCCGGAAAGCACAGTCAGCCTCGCCCACCCTCGCGGGAGCCCCCGTCCACGGAGGACCGCGCCCACTCACCGCCGTCCTCGCCCTCCAGCGCTCGCAGCAGCCGGGCCGTCTCGGCGTCCAGCACGGCGGCCAGACCCCGCAGCTTACAGTGGAAACTCTGGATAGGGTTCATGCCGAGAGCAGCTGAGCTGACCGCCGACCTCCGCGCTCACCCACCAACGCGCCACTCTTTTGAATCCTACCGTCCAGTACGAGTCGCCCGCTCCGCGCAGGCGCAGAGGACGGCTCTCGCGAGAGCGGAAGTCTCGCACCGGAGCCCCAGCGAGCCCCGGAAGACATGCGCGCGTGCGTCCTCGCGTGGGTCCGAGTCTGAGGGACTGGGAGGTGAGATCGTCGTGAGTTCGTGGGCCAGGTGGGTCCTCGGGGAGGCCCATCGTCCCCTGCAGAGTGGTCGGCACCCGGCCCCCCACTTCCGGCGAGGGGCAGAGCGTGCTCTGGCGTCGGCCGGGTCCCAGGCCCTCCACTTCCGGCCAGGGGCAGAGCGTGCTCTGGCGTCGGCCCGGCTCCAGGCCCTCCACTTCCGGCCAGGGGCAGAGCGTGCTCTGTTGACGGCCCGGCGGGCGCGGGACGTGGGAGCCGGTGTGGCACGCTTGCTGCTCGCTTCCCGGCTCCGGGTCTCAGCGACCTCGGCTTTCGTGTGCTTTCCTCAGGAGACGCCATGTTCCTCACCGCCGTCCTCCTCCGCGGCCGCATTCCGGGCCGGCAGTGGATCGGGAAGCACCGGCGGCCGCGGAACGTGTCCTTCCGGATGAAGGAGAACATGATCCGGCGCCTGGAGGTGGAGGCCGAGAACCACTACTGGCTGAGCATGCCCTACCTGACAGCCGAGCAGGAGTACCGCCACGCCGCGGAGCGCAGGGCGCAGGCTTTTGAGGCCATCAAGGCGGCCGCCACTTCCAAGTTCCCCGAGCACAGATACGTTGCCGACCAGCTAGACCATCTCAACGTCACGAAGAAATGGTCCTAACCTGGAGCCATCACCTTTCCGTTTATGGATACCAGACTGCTCTGTCCTTACCTGGTCCTGGAACTGAAAAAAAATGTAATTTATGTATCAGTGTGATCCCCTCGACCAGAATCTTATTAAAACACACGTGATTAATAGTTGTTTCATCTAGAATATTTGGGACTCTACTTTGGCTCACGCCTGTATTCCTCACAGGAGGGAGAGGGAGAAAAATCTTTGCTGGTGTATTCAGGAAGCCAAAAGAAAAAAGTATTTGGGGCTCTAACCTTGCTACAGGTGCATAATTTCTGATCTATTGCCCTTTTTTTTTTTTTTTTGCTGACCTCAAATTTGCTATAGGCCTGTCTATCTCCAAGTACTGGAATTACAGGCATTGGCTCCCTGCCCTACTATAAAATGTGTGTGTGTGTGTGTGTGTGTGTGTGTGTGTGTGTGTGTGTGTGTTTTGGAGATGAGTCCCCATATATAGGATAGACTGGCCTTGAACTCTAGAGATTTACTGGCCTTTGCCTCCCAAGGGCTGGGATTAAAGGCACGTGCCTACACAAGTAGCAAAACTAGATCTTTAAGCAAAGGGCCTAGAGTTAATCACAGGGTAACACACACATGAAGCAAAAGTTCTAATACACGGATTTTATGAGGTATTCCACTTTGCTACTACTTTCTACCCTCCTCTCCAACCTGTGAGGTAAAACTGGTATGAGTGAGTCCAAGAAGCGATGTGGAGATCACATTTACAAACTTTCCATCTCTCTAGAGTATAAAACTTGATTGTGCTGGTGATTGAATCTGGGGTGTCAGGTGTTATGCAAGGACTCTACCAACTGAGCTCCATACCGCCCAAAAGTAGGGGATTTTGTTGGCTGTGGTGGTGGAAGCCTTTAACCAGCACTCAGGAGGCAGAGCAGGCAGGTGACTGAGTGCCAGGTCTGTCTGGTCTACAAAGCTCCAACCCAGGCAGAGCTACACAGTGAGACCCTCTCAAAAACAACAAAACCCAGCGGGGGTGTGGTCCACAGGGTTTACACAAGGGCTTGTGAGGAATCCACCAGAGAAGTCAACTCAGACACAGACTCAAGCCAATAGAAACTCTTTATTAGCCAGCTGGTGACTACACTGGGAGTCATTTGAGTCCCCACCCCCCCCCCCCCCAAACCACACCTGGGTTGACATACTTCAGTTAACAAGAACAGTTAGCCAGAAGCAGAACTACAGAAGCCAAAAAACAAGCATAGTACATTTAGGGACTTGCCCAGAACTCTGGACTTCGACGGATTAGGTCTTTGTTTTCATCTTTGGCAGGTGTTGTTGCCTCTGTGTTGGGTTCCAAGGCCTGAATGGTACTTTTGTCATGGTGTATGTTGTGCTAAGGTCTGGGGACCTGTTACAGGTTCATCATGTAGCCCAGGCTGACCTACAAATTATCTTCTTGTAGTGCTGGGATTAGAGGAAGTAAGTTTTACAAACTTTACTTCCAGCACACATCAACATCTCTACACTTTGGAAGGGCTACATGATGCAGGCACCAAATTCATTTGAAGAGAATGAACCTGGAAGGTGGTGGTGCACACCTTTGATCCCAGCACTCAGGAGGCAGAGGCAGGCAGATCTCTGAGTTCAAGCCCAGCCTGGTTTATAGTGAGTTCCAGAATAGCCAGGACTACACAGAGAAACCTTGTCTTGAAAAGCCAAAAATGAAAAAGGCTGAGGGACGGGCTGCAGGTGCTGCTCAGAGGTGGCGGTTGCTTGCCTACCAGGTTCTAGGCCCAGAATAGGCAACCAAAAAAGAAAAAAAAAAGAAAAAGGCTGAATGAAGGAGGAAAGCTGCTAGCAGCTAGTTCACTCCAAATCCAGGTTCACTCAGCTGATAATCTTCCCGTTACTTACAGTGACCAAATGAAGTCAGTCTAAAGCCTGTGTGTGTGTGTGTGTGTGTGTGTGTGTGTGTGTGTGTGTGTGTGTATTTTCTAATGAGCCATTTCTTACTCTGCCAGTGACCTTCCAGAGCCCAGTGCAGTTTCGATTCTCTCACTGGCTACCCACCATCTCACCATCTTAGACCTACCTTTGCCAGAGAACCCAGGTCCTCATAGGTGTCCATGTCTATACCACTGCCTAGAAGACAGCTAGCTGCTGGGGTTTCTAATCCCACCACTCACCCTCCTTCAGGTGCTCAATAAACAGATGGCAAGGAACCTATAAATACTGCCATTGGGTGATCACGTATGAAGACTTATTTAAATTTGTATTTTCACTTCATCTTCAAGATCTTTCCCGTGAATGCACTTCAATTTTTGTTTTCTGAGACAGGGTCTATGAAGCCCTGTACTGGAACTATGTAGACCAGGCTGGCCTCAAACTCATAGGTATCCTGTATCTACATCTAGAATGCTGGAATTAAAGGCCTACCCAGCATGTTCACACCCAGGGGTGCTCCCAACTTTATGACTAGTTATAGGAAACCTTTCCATGGTTTTTTGGTGTCTCTGGAAGTGCAATGGAATAGAGACAGGTCTCCCTCATTTACTGTAAAAAGCCCTCCAAACAACTAGCTTTCTCTGCTCATTCCTGTATCAATTCATAAGGGCATTAATTCCAGGCTGCATCTCAGGCCTCCATTTAATCAGTGCTACTTCTTAAGTCTTCCTGCAAACTCAATGTTGTCCTTTGATTACTAGCATGACAATTTAGCTGTTTTCTTGGAATAGTTATAACTTTTATTAAAATCATGTGCGCGCATGTACATGCACTGGCTACTTTGCACATTGGCTTCCTGGAACCAAACCCAGGACTTCAGGTTGAAAGCAACAGCCTTTATCTGCAGAGCTATCTCACTGGCCCAGTAGTTTTAAAATAACTGCAAGCCCTGTAGAATCCATGTGCTGTGCCAAAGAGACAGACCACCCTCAAGTGGGTACACAGTGGTCTGGCATCCAACATCGTTTCATTATTGATGCCGACTATCTACCCCAAATTTTCTGTTTGAAAACCAGTGTAGGCACATGGTAGGAAAGTATGAAAAGATAAACACTGAAGTGGCAGCTAGCAATTCCAAGCTCCTCTCTCTGGAAGCAGCTCTCCCCAGGGTTGGTCATGCATGTCTTTGGAAACTACACTGCACATGGGAACAGGAGTGGAGTCAGACACAGGGTACCTCACTCTTCTGTTGCCTCAAACAGTACTGGAATGGATACTGGGTTTGGTTTTGGTTTTGTTTTCTTGCAGAGGAGAGCAGGAATACAGTCCCCACTACCACAAAATATGCAGCTGAGTTTCCTACATTTGGGGGAAATCGAAGGGGTCAGCATATCCAGCGTGCAAAAAATAAGCCTCGCTCTGGGAAAACCATCTTTGTGATTATGGTAAATCCACTGCCAGATAAATATATATAATGAATATTCTTACACAAAGTATGACCCTTAAAGGTAAAATGAGTCAAAGAATGTGAGCACTGAAAAATTTGATGGCCACTGCCAAACCAAACTGGTCTCCTGAAACTAAGGTCAATAAAACACTAAACTCTGACCCTTTTAGAAGACATTTAATTATGTGTATGTGTGTGCCTGTATGTAGGTATATGCACATGAGTATAGGTGCTTGACAAGGCTAGGTGTTGGATTCCCCAGAGCTGGAATCAATCACCCATTACAGGTGCTGGAAACTGAATTCTGTTCCCCTGGAAAAGTAGTATATGCTCTCAACAACTGAGCTCTCTCTCTAGCCCCTGGTTAATCTAGATAAACTGAGGAACTACCACAGAAAAATAAAATTAATAGATATAAAATTCATTACAGTTCCTTATGATTTTTACTGTTTATTTTGTTGGAAGCTATTAGAGGAAAATAAAACTTCAACAATTTACAGTTGATTGGAGTCATGTAATCAGCACAGCAAAATAAAAACAGTAATAGAAACTAGGCGCTGAGGTGGTACCAAGGGTGTCAGCCTATGATGGAGGCCAGGCACTTGGAAAGGTGCTGTGAGATGTTCTGTATGTTAAATGTGTTACTCTGATTGGTTAATAAATAAAACACTAATTGACCAGTAGCCAGACAAAAAGTAAAGGTGGGACAAACCAAAAAAAAAAAAAAAATCTAAAAAAGAAAAGACTATATAAAAAAAGATGCTGTCAGCCTCCGCCATGACTAGCAACATATAAGGTACCAATAACCCACGAGCCACATGACAACCTATAAACTAATACAAATAAGTTAATTTAAGATATAAAATCAGTTAACAAAAAGCCTGCCACAGCCACAGTTTGTAAACAATATAAGTCTCTGTGTGTTTACTTTGTAAGTGAGCTATGAACTGTGAGGCTTGGTGGAAGCTGGAGAGTTTCTCTCCAGCTACAGAAAGGTAATGGAGCTGAAATGCAGCCTGGGGTGAAATACCACTCAGAAGCTATTTGGGAGCTGTGTAGTTGGCTCAGTGCTCAGAAGAGCTTCCCACTCTTCAGGGGAATGGTGGGTGGCTCACAACTGCCTTTAACTCTAGCTCCACAGAATCCAGGCACTAATAGCCCCTTTCCTGTAAAAGCCCCCCCCCCAAAGCTTAAAAAACAAAACAAAACACCCTATTAGTCATGGACACCAGGTCAAAGACAGTTAACCTCATGGAAGTTAACATCACAGAACTGCTGGATACCCACAAAATCCTGTGG
The DNA here is from genome assembly GCF_903995425.1 of Onychomys torridus. Lineage (NCBI taxonomy): Eukaryota > Metazoa > Chordata > Mammalia > Rodentia > Cricetidae > Onychomys > Onychomys torridus. The sequence continues at coordinate 46,335,281 of NC_050451.1, forward strand.
CCTCAGAGCTATTAGTTGCTATCCTTGTGTATTTTGGAACACTACCTAACGGTGTTGGTCTGCTGTTTTGAGATAGAGTCTCAACTGTGTATCCCTGGCTTGCCTGGAACTTTATGTAGACCAGACTAGCTTCAACTCACAGACATCTTCCTGCCTCTGCTTCCTGTGTTGGGACTATAGGTGCATACCACCAAGACTGGCCTCAAATCGTGTACTTACTCAACCAGAGGAAAAGGTGTTCACCTCTGTGAGCCTCTCTACTGGCTCTTTCTTACACAAGCTCTTGAGATTTTAATAGTCAAGATAACATCTATTACCCATAATTCAACAACCACAGTTCAACCATTTTATACATCTGGCAGTGGCAGATCCTAAAGTGCCTGGTGAAACAGTCTGTCCGTCCAGTAAAGCCTACTTAAACTTGTAAGGTTCTGAATAAACTAAACCGCAATTTAACCTGCCTGTCTTAGAGGCTGTTTTCAGAAATTACTAAGCTCTTAAACCAGTGGTCCTCAATCCATGGGTCGCGACCCCTTTGGGGGTCAAATGACCCTTTCACAGGGGTCACAAATCAGAAATCCTGCATCTCAGATATTTACATTATGATTCATAACAACAAAGTTACAGTTATGAAGTAGCAACAAAAGTAATTTTATGATTGGGGTCACCAAAACACGGGGAACTGAATTAAAGGGTTGAAGCATTAGGAAAGGTGAGAACCTCTAAACTAAACAATACTTTTATAACAGATTTTTCACACTGATCAAAATGAAATTATTTCCTCATTTGGCAAATATCACTTTATAATGGCAACAAACCATTTCCAAACAAGGCAATATCTTTATCTGTTTATTAATAAAGTAATTATGATTTCTGAAAAAAGTTGTAAAATGTGCACATATTAATGTAGGTTAGGCCATTCAAAATACAGAGCAGAGTCATGGTCCAGGTTCACACAAATGAGAAATAAATACAAGGCTAAGCTACTTGATAGGTAAAGACAACTAAGGTAAACTATATTTCAAACTTGTTTATAGAAAAGCATATTAAATATCACCTTAAATAGTATCCATCTTTTCTTTTAAATGGGCATAGGCTTGTCTATAATCATGTACAAATATAATAAACTAACAGCTTTCTTAGCCCCTTAATACAAATACGATTCCTTGCTTTACATAACCCAAGAAAATAACAGAGTGAAGTCATTAGAAAAATATGGACCTTTCTGAATCTCTATTGAACTTTAAATTTAAAAATACAGCTTAGATCATATGAAATATGAATTTCAGATTTATATCTTATCTGTACTTTTACATATGTTCTTATTAGTTTGACTGCAATGCAAAAATATGATTTAATATCAGATTAGTTAAAAATACTTATCCACAGCTAGAAGTACTAGTTTGTAGAACAAGATGTAAGCTAAGCATATTTCTGAGTTACTGCCTACTCAATGCCCCAAATACACAGGCTCTAACACTAACCCGTTAATATAAATTTGATTCAGAGAGAACGGGAGATCTCATGACTCATCTCAAGCATTACTGTAAACGTCAAAATTTGCTTTCTGTTAAGAATTAAAATTCAAGTAAACACCATATGTTTAATCTAACCTGTTATGCTCATAACACATTGAATCATAACCACTATGTAAAAAGTTTTTAAAAAATCATTCTTATGTGAAGAGAAAACTCAACTTTGTAAACATGTTCATTTCAATGGCTGGTATACTGCAGCTGCTTTGGTTGGCACAGTGACAATGGTCAGGTGCCGCAGGGACTGAACAGTCCAGTCCAGTACCTCTTTACCCAGATAAACCAAGTCTCCTGGCTAATGTTTTTAATGGCAAGGGCAAGACCTGAAATTCAACTTCATTTTCTTCATGAATGTTCAAGTGTTTGAAATTTTGGCAAAGCTTAATTTTGACCTGGTCTCCCAGCTGACAGCAGGCTCAATGCCAGTTGAAATACTGAAGAGCCAGCCTTCCCCGATTCCCATACCACTTGCTACCCACTAATAAACAGCCACTGTTATGTATGAACAGGTTCAGCCTGGACCAGTGGTAGAGGACTTTCCTAGTATGCAAAAGGCCCTGGGTTTGATTCCCCAGCATTAAAACAAAACAAAACAAAAAACCAACAAAATCCAGGTAAATATTTTAGACTGTGGCAAAATGTTGGCTATAAAGGCTACAAAACCAAAAACTAAAAATAGTTTACTATGCTAATAATCAAGTGATCAGAACTCAGAAAGACGATACATCTACATAATAGTATGTTAAAGGGGCAAACTGTGCCAGGTGCATGCAAATCCTCCTATCTAAACTCAGAAACAGAAGGACCAGGGTTCTGCTGAAAGCACATGCAAACTACTGGACTGAGGTTGTAGTTTTGGTTAAGAATTGGTCTTTTCTCTCCTGACTTTTTTGACACAGGATCTCATGTAGCACAGGCTACTTCTGAACTCACTACAAAGCTGAGAATGAACTTGACCTTTTTGCCTCAGGCTCCCAAGTGTTGAGACTGGTATCGTAGATCAGCATGCCTAGCAGTAATTTGTATCTCTCAATTCACTGTTGTTTGAGAATCAAAAATATTATCAATAAAGAGTTGAAAGAAAGAGGAATTCATACTACATATCACTTTAAACCACGGTTCCAAAGCTAACTTACTCCTCTGGTCCAAAGGAAGTTGAGATTCAGAATTAGTGCAGTCAATGACAACTCAATCAATATCCCCAAAATGCAAAGTTGCAACAGCAGGTGTCTTGATTTTCGCAGGATTAGGGAATCACAGCACTATCTTTAGAATAATGTTTGATAGACAGAGGGGTCCAGAGATACTTGGTGGGAAAAGGAAAAGCAAGGTCATTTGCAAACTTCAACACTGGGGAATCCTGAGAGTCCTGTAGCTCAGTTCCCTCAGATGCCCTTTCCTCCGCAATCCCACTGTGTGTACAGACACTGTATAGCCCCAGACCTGCACATCTGAGTGAGGCTTCTCTGCTGTCTACTGCAAGCTATCATGTTAGGTGTATTTCTCTGATAAACAGTCTAAACCGAGAGCAGCATTTCTACACTGTCTTTCTATAGAACACTGGACTAGTCTTCTAGGTACAACCATTCCTGTTAAAGCCATCAGGTGGCTGCGAGGGAGTCAGGCTTAAGAGTTCACATATGAATCAGAGACTGAGAATTTAAAACATAGTGTCTGTGTGCACCACAGTGCACATGTGAATGTCAGAAGACATGTGGGAGTTGGCTCTCTCCTCCCAGCATGTGGCTGATCTCAGGTTGTAGGTTTAGGAGCAATTGCCTTTATCTACTGAAACATTTCTCCAGCCCAACACTGGAATTTGTTTTATTTATTTCGCTTCATCTGAGTGCATTTTCAGTCACTGTTTAAGCTGTTAAAAGGTTCCTGGAAGGTACCACAGTGATTTTTAGACATCATCTAAACTGAAAGTCTATTCATAGCATTCTGTAGCACACATGCTTTTAGGGCTAAGAATCTGCTTCACTGTGTAAAATACTTCTTCTACCATTCTCTCTTTTCTTTAGCCACCCCCACCTATTCATATGGAGCTTTGCATAGCACATGATCCGCTGTGCTTCCAGGCCATATAAATTCCCCTGAAAATTCAACAGATAGTAATTAAAAAGCAGGGAGTACAAAACATTCCTTTTTCTACCATGTATGAGCCTTGGGCACATGCTATACCACATGGCTGTGTTAATGCTCCTTTTACTCTGCTCTTTGGATCCGGTCCCTATGAAACCTGCAAGACTCAAACTCACAGCAAACCTGCCTCAGCCTCCCGAGGGCTGGGATTACAGGCCTGTGCCACTAGGCTTGTATTATAATGCTTCTAACTAAACCTTTGAAGTATATCAACATCTTCAATGTTCTAAATGATTATATTTAGGTATCTGAATCCTTCTGTGCTATTTCATAGCCAATAATAAAAAAATCTTTATTAAAATGTTGAAAAGTATAAAACAGTAATTATAAATTAGTAAACATCTAATTAAAAAAGCAGTATTTCCTTTCCCTTATACAGCACAAGAATCAATGATTTGGATATCATTTTTAGCCACCATTTGTCCCAGACTGACTTCACCGAAGACAACTTTTTAGTTTGTTTTTGGAGTGAAAATCTAGTGGATATTAAGAAATAACTCTACTATTTTAACTCAGGTATTGAGAAATACAAATGCCATGTTAACATGTGAGGATAGCATCTCAAGACAGGTGTTATTTCCAAAGGAAAATTAAGTCACTTTTGAGCTGAGGCAATGCTGCACACATGGACACTAGAAATTAAGGCATCTTTCTACTCTGTAGTGCTTCTGTGGATCCAGCAAACTGTACAAATGCTTCCTTTTAAAAATATATCTTCTGTTATACTTCAATTACTTCATTCCAGCCATCATTTTCTTGCAAATAAAACTGAAAATAGTCCAAAATGTGTTTTTATATACCTACAAAAACAGAAACAATTGAATTATTAGTTGGAAGCCAATTTTTCTATTTCCTTAGCTATTTAGTAAATGGCCGTAAGGACTAACAAGTTAGGAACCAAACTCTTGAGTTCTACAATAACACAGACTTTTGTAAATAGTGAAGACAGAATCACTGAGCTTTCAGCCTACACTCAGGGCACCCCGTCTGGACACCACTTGGACACCATCTGAGAGTCAGCCTTCGCACCCACCTACTGCCACAGAAACTTCAGCTGGGGATTCTACACGAGAAGCACCGAGTGGTTGAATGGGGTAGTATCCACAGATGCAGACCCTGTAGCTGGCTCTTCACAATGAGGCCTATTTGGCCCGATGGAGGCTTAGAACCACTGCCTCTGGAGCCTGGAACTCATTTTATCCTAGGTCTTGGGCCCTGCCTCTAACTGTGTAGGCTCCAGGTCCTCTGCAAAGACCTGACCTCATGATAAGCCTGGAGCGGAGGATGCAGGTGCTCCACTTGGCAAGACCCCAGATGAGATCTTCTGGGAAAATAACAGTAGCCAGGAAGGAAAGGGAATACTAGGTTATAGGTCTGAGACAATGCTTTGTTATTGTGTCTTACAGAACTAACATTAATGAACCCGGAAGCCCTGTGTCTGACTTTAGTCAATCTTCACTTGATCAAACTTCAACAACTAACCAGTTGTTCCTTAAACTAACCAGTAAGGTACTGTTTCCATGCTTTCATGTACATCTTTGTTTGTTTGTTTTTTTGTGTGAGACAGGGTTTCTCTGTGTAGCTTTGGAGCCTGTCCTGGAACTTGCTCTGGAGTTCCTGAACAAACTCACAGAGATCCACCTGCCTCTGCCTCACAAGTGCTGAGATTAAAGGGGTGTGCCAACACTGCCCAGCCTTACATGTACATCTTAACCATTTTCAATTAGTTTCTTCATTAATCTACCAGCAAATGGTTAGTAACATTGTGTTAGAAGCAGTAAGGAAACTGAGATTCTGGCAGAAGTCACATTGCAGCTGTAGGACAGAACTGCTTAATTTGGGTAGTTGAAAAAAATTAGATGAACTATGCAAATAAACTACATTTTGCTGAAGGAAATACCTTTGTATTGTCTTACCTTGCACTCATCAATGGTTAGTTAGGAACAAGCAGCACTCAATTACTTTCTATTGCCACTGTAACATGGTTATTTGTCCCTGCGAACATACAATTCATTAGAAGACAAAAGAAGTAGTAAGTTTCTGGCTAAATGGAGAAGTTATTTACACTAAAAACAAGTTATGTTAATAGTAAAGGTTTAAAATGACAACTATTTTCCTCCTTGTAGAAGGTAGGGAGAAGCAGAGCCATGAGAGAGCATGGTAGGTTTTGTCAGGTTCTCTGTGGACATGGCCGCTGGGCTTAGAAGTTAAGCATCAGTAATTAGCAAGTGCATGAAACACATCTTTACCTAGGAGCCAAATAATCTTAAAGACCCAAAGACACTCATTAATAGATTCCCTTCACTTACTTATGATCTTTTTTTTTTTTTTGGAGCTGAGGATCGAACCCAGGGCCTTGCGCTTGCTAGGCAAGCGCTCGCTCTACCACTGAGCTAAATCCCCAACCCTACTTATGATTTTTTTGACACAAGGTCTCAGTCTACAGCCCAGGATGCCCCAGATTCATATAAGTCTTTCAGCCTCAGCTCACAAGTACTGGAATACATGGGTGTGCTACCATGGCTGGTAAGGGAAAGAAGCCCAAAACACATCTCAAAGCTCAAGCCCCTGCCCTCTCCCCGGAGATCAGAGCTACTCAGACAGTTCCCGAGGTACTTCCTGGAGTTACTATAACTGATCTGTTTTCCTATCAAGCAGATTCCTGACAGTCATCTTACTGTTAGAACCAAGAAGCACCTGAGAGAGCCTGAGAAAGGATTTGGGCTGGTGATGCTGATTCAGTGGTCAGATGACACTGTGAACCCAGGTCTGCAGAAATCCCACTTGGCCTCAGCAGCTGTTCTAAACTGCAGCCACAGTTCACAGACTGGTCATTTAGAAAGGCAAAGGCCTTCTCCATGCCACTCTTTACAGAGTACGAAGTCACTACACCCCCAAGGGAGGTTTCACAAGGAGCCTAGGCTTGCACAGTACTTGTTGATTCTCCTACCTCAGCTTCCCAAGAGCTAGAGTTACAAGTGTGTGCCACCATACCCAGTTGAGTACAATGCTTTCAAAAATTGTTTTCAATTAAATATATACCAGAACACTAAAAAACGTTCTTAAAATACTATTGGGATTAGCCAATGCCAAACTATCCATTTGTGGGTGAAGAAACAGCCCAGCGGCACAGAGAGCAGAGTACAACTCGGCCATTGTGCCTTGTCCTGTTCTTTCCTCGCAGGTCCATCCACAAGCATGGACACCTCATATACAGGATTTTACAGACAGTCTTCTATATTTATTGTCTCAAATATCACACCATTTTGGCTTTATACAGTTCTGTTGAATCTGGTGACTTTCATCTGAAGGGGATGAGAATCATTACCTGGTCTGGTGACTCCTTCTTCAGCTCCATTCTCTAGCCACTGAGACTCACTGTCCAACAAACGGTTTTTTGATTCACTAAGTGGTTTGATAGGAAAAGGTTGGTTTGAGCTAATACTGAAAAAAGGAGCAGACAGTTCAGTGAATAGTTTAATGCTCAATTAAGGATACTTAATAATTAATAAGCAGCAAATTAGTATTCCTTCTCTGAAATATATGAGGAAACTCATGAGATCTTAGCACTCTGAAAAGGCTATCTCCAAGAAAAAATATACCCACAACCCCCGCCCCCCAGTCAAATGACTCTCTGGGCCCAAAAGTGTGTATTCCAATACTGCCAAAGAAACCAGTTAGACTAAGAAACAGCTTGAGGGGCCAGTGGGAAAGGGCTTTTAACACTTGTTAATCGGGAGCTGTAGTAGCATAAGGCCAGGTGAAGAGCTGTCTGTGGCCAGTACAAAAGTTACCTGTCATCTCCCAAGTTCTCTGCTCTCTACCTCTGCAGTTTAGATCTAAGGGGAAAAAATGATTCAGTAATTTATCGTAGACTTATTTTTCTAACTAAGAGAGCCAGGGAGGAAGGGAATGGAGGAGGAAAGGAGGAAAAGGGAGAGAGGTTTGCCAGGTATTTCTTACGGGCCAGCCACTACGCTGGGTGCCACACACGCTCTCCACCCTCTAGGGAAAGGAAACAGACTCACCTGAATGACGTGTTTAGAAGCAGAGTAAATGCTAAAGCGAAGGGTTGGAGGCTTGCGGTGGTGCGGTGCTGAGGCCTGCCCCACCTTTCTTTATTTTTACTTTATTACTTTTTCCCAAGACAGGGTTGCTCTGTAATAGCCCTGGCTGTCCTGGAACTTACTTTGTAGACTAAGACTAGGCTGGCCTCAAATGCTCAGAGATCTGCTTGCCTCTGTTTCCCGAGTGTTGGCATTAAAGGCATGCACCACCACATCTGGCTACCTTTCATTTTTTTGTGTTGACAGAAGTATGAATTTATGAATCAGTTTTCCTGGTGTGCAACTATGTTAAGAAATTTCCTTTAAGATGAATAAGAAAATATTTGTAATTTCAAATTATCATTAACTATTCTGACATTGTAATTAAAACCTAGTTATTGAAATTAATGGTTATTAGAATAACTACTGGCTTTTAATTTTTCTTTAAAAAATACAATTTGGTATAAGCCAATATGAAGTACAGAAGGGAATTTTACTTTCTAGAAGATGAAGACATAGCATATTTACTTGCTCAATAGTTTCCTTAGACATGAAGCTGCATGCACCTGTCCTGATCTAACTCACTCTGCTACTCTCGTTTTCTGGTTCACATGTAAAAAGTGTGTAAGATTAGGCACCTAACACCAACCGGTCCTCCACTAAAAGAGAATGGAAATAGAACTGTCCCTTTTCTGTCTGCTTCCTGGACTGAACGCTGCTGTCTGTGTAGGAACCGCTCCTGTGAACAGGCATCAGACAGTTTTCCAGTGACTACTGAGACACTCGGGAACAAGGAACATACCTTCTGGCATAGTCACTCTGGTGAGTCACGGAAGCTTGTTCGGGATCCATCCCCACAAGGCGAGTTGGAAAACTGCAGCCATCACCCAAGCTGTATGATGAGAAACAGTAGTTATGTGCATACTAATTTAATAACAACGGTCAAGTTTACCATTTGTCTTTCAGAGGCATGGTAGAACTAAATTACTAAGATTTATCAAGTCAGATATCGAGTCTAATTTTGGAAGTTACTGTCTCCACTGAAGACAGCCTTTTCTCTAACTCACATGTACTTAGAAACAATGTCCTCTACGCTGATTAAGATCACAATGCCCTGTTAGCCCTTAACGCAGACAGCTATTCAATTATCTGGGTACCTGACAGCATCATGATCACTGAAAACATCATCCACACTCAAACTGAAATTGCAAAGTAAGTTCCATGTCTTCAGTCAACACCACTGCCAGAATAGCTGGTACTATAGTTGCAGCTCAGTGCTGAGCTCACAAGTAGCTCCTCACAGAAGGCCCTCCACTGGCCTGGTGCTCAGGTACTACAAAACCAATCGGCCAACCAAAGAGCTCCAAACACCTTAGTAAGAACTACAGTTTACCACTGAACAAAAGACAAGCTCCACCTTCCAGCTTATGGATGTCCAAAGAACTACAACATGGCCAGCTGGTCTTACACTCTTGACCCATCACAACTGTGTACAGCAGAGGCACCTCTGGCCAAGACAGAGTAGCTGTAAATTTGACATGTCACCATAAACAATCAGAAACAGACCAGCACACAAATGACTGACTTCAAAACAGACAGTATAGGACAGGGTAATAGTCAAACAAGTATTAAGGGGCTAGAGAGTTGGCCCAGCAGGTAAGAATACTTGCTGCTCTTTCTTGTAGAGGACCCAGGCTTCTTTCCCAACATCCACATGGCGGCTCATAACCACCTATAATTCCAGTCTCAGGGGATTTGAAGCCCACTTTTGATCTTCCCTGGCACCAGGCATACACGTAGTGCACATATATACATGCAGGCAAAACTTGCATATGCCTAAATTTAAGACAATTCTTTTGTAAAGTACAGGGCTAGGGATGGGGAAATGCAAGCAAAGCAGTCTCGCTGCATCAAGGCAACAGAGGAGGAGGAAGCTTTGGGAAGCTGAGATGGCTTGAACCTAAAAGACAGAGGAGAAATCACTATAGACCTATACACAGAACTGTTCCCACAGCTTCTGACAAATACTGTCCTGTACAGGCAAAGTGAGAAAAAACTTCTGGAAAGCTTGCAATGAACAAGTCCAAGCCCTGCGACACTGGACGGCATTCACATCTGACCAGCCAGCAGGGAAACCTCTCTCCATTGAGACTCCACCTTCAGCAGTGCTAGACTTAGCCTTAAAGAAAATGCTACTATTGAGCCAACCTTATAAAGCTTAAGACAAACTCAAAAAGACTACTGTGAAGCCTAAAGAAACTAATAGTGCGCCCAAACCAAAGTCACCAGCTACAAAGAGAGACAATAAAATCTAGACACTGATAAAACCACGTTTAATCAGAAGTCACTGACAATGTGATCAGAACTAAGTACAAAAAATAACCAACAGCAAAGTGAAAATTAGCAGCTTCAAAACTGTTATTAAACATATTAAACATATCCATGAATTTGAAGGACAAATGGATATAACAAAAACAGAAAAGTAAAGCTTTATAAGAAAGAACCAAATCTAACTTATAGAGCCGAGAGACACATCCTCTCAAATTAAACCACTAGATGGGGCTCACCAGCAGACCAGACACCCCAAAAGGGCTTGACTGCACTTGTAACAGTTAAGGACAAGAGGAAAAGATGAGAGGGACCACACACAGCACAACCACAGTATCAAAGGCGGAAAACATAAAAATTTCTGGAGAGTCAGAAATGCTGGTGGGAAGAGGTGGGAGAAGGGGAATAGGCAAGAGCCCCAAACAAACAAAACCCAACAAATAAGCTGTAACAACATAACTAAAGCTACCCCAGGTAAAAACTATTCCGATCTGATGGGAACAGCACATTCACAGATCCAAGAAGCCTGGTAAGCACCAGGTAAAAGAAAGGCCAGGAAGCAGCACTGTTCATCTCTCAACATCAGACAGAAGATCTGAAAACAGGGCTGCAGGGGGTGGCTCCGCAGTTAGGGGCATCAGAGTCTACAGGAAATGGCACGCACAGAAAACAGCCAACTATCACAAAGCTGTGGGAAGCAAGTGACCCACGCAGGCACGGGGCAGTCCCCACAGGGGAGGACACAGAAGAGGCGATGCTTAGCAGCTCCCCAGCTGATGAGAAGACACAGACTCAGCCAGCTGGGTGTGCTGGTGCTCATCTGTGATCCCAAAGCTTGGGAGACAGAAGCTCAGGAGTTCAAGGCCTGGGCCATGAGACCTTGCCTCAAAGAAACAAAACACAAACCAAAAGAAAAACCAACAATAAAAAACCCTAACTTCCACTAATCCCAAACCTGAAAAAAGCCATACTAAATTTTATCACAATAAATTCTGTGAAAGGAGTGATGAACACTCTTAAAATTATTCAGGGAAGACATCTGGAGTGGAAAAAATAAGATGGTCAGCAGAAAATAAGGCAAGCTGGGAGACAGTGCAGCAAAAATAGATAACAGATAGATATAGAGGTAGATAAATAGACAGACAGATAGATATAGATGACAGATAGATGATAGACAGATAGATAGATGATAGATAGATGATAGATGATAGACAGATAGACAGATAAAAGAAATGAAAGCAAGCCATTTTAGGCAGAAAATGGCAATTTCATTAAGGAAAAGGCCCAACAATTCCCGTAACCCCTTTGGAGACAGGCTCTGACTATATGACTCTACAACCCAGACTGACTTCAAACTCATGACAATCCTCCTACCTCAGCTCTCTTAAATCCTGGGATTCTAGTGTGAGCCTCCACCCAGCACACCTACAGACTTCACAAACTTGACGATACACTTCCAAATTGTTTTCCTTCTCTCTGGTGACTGCTGTCGAGATGGCCCAGACTAGCTGGGATTAGGGAGACGTGAATCTATGAATTATCTAGCATGTGTATTATTTATACCTGATGTAAAACTGCATCAGCATCCAGTCTTCTTTAGAAAATAAAGATAAACTGGATGTGGTGGCACACACCTTTAGTGCCAGCCCTCTGGAGGAGAGACAAGGCCAGTCTGGTCTACACTGTAAGTTCTATGCCGGCCAGGGCTACACAGTGAGATTCTATCTTTAAAAAACAGAAAGGGGGGGGGGGGGACAACACACGTACACCACTTCTGTGTCATGATCTATGAAGTGTTTTTTATGTTCCCAAAAGCAATTTATTTTCATTTTGAAGGGCTCTTAAGCCATTTGTATTTTCTATTCCCCATTCAAATGTGTCCTCGTGCTGCATAGATATTCTTACTGTATCCAATTTTTAAAAAAGGGATATATGTTTTTATGTATGTTCAAGATATTTTGAGTTTTCATTTTAAAGAACAATCTCTGGAGGCTGGAGATGGCTCAGTGGTTAAGAGCACAGCACTGGCTGTTCTTCCAGAGGTCCTGAGTTCAATTCCCAGCAACCACATGGTGGCTCACAACTATCTGTAATGAGATCTGGCACCTTCTTCTGTATACATAATAAATAAATAAATCTTAAAAAAAAAAAAAAAAAAGAAGAACGATCTCTGAATCTTAAGTTATTTAGCCAGAGGCAGAAGCTACCACTGATTCCTACATTCTGCAACTTACCTTGAAAATACTGGAACTAGCCAGTATTTCTTTTCATCACCAAAGACTTGTCTCCAATTTTTACTACACCCAAGAGAAAAACCATTTCCATCTATTCCATAAGAAAACATAGGTGCACGGAAAGACTCTGTTTAAAAAGGAAACAAACACAAGCATGTATACACACATGAATAAATCTATTTAAAAATCATAAAGGGACTGGAAAATGTTCATTTTTTTGCTTATGGTTTTCACATGGACAACTATAAGCATAACAATTATAAAGTAATAAGGAATGACAATCATCTGGGATGACAGATGTCCTAATTATCCTGATTGGACTGTTACATTACAGACATGTACTAAAATTTCACCTCAGCATATACACAATTATGTCTACTTTAAAAAAGATAAATTTCTGACTTATTGGAGAAAGTGTATTTTTATTTCAACCCTCTAAAATGACAGGCCCAAATAATTATCTAATATTACTTTTATTTAGTTATTTTGAGACAGGGTTTCTCTGCGTAGCTTTGGCTATCCTAGAACTCACTATGTAGACCAGGCTAGCCTTGAACTCACAGAGACCCACCTGCCTCTGCCTCCCAGGCAGTGAGATTAAAGGTGTGGGCTACAATGCTTTTTGGGAAAAAAAATTGAACATTACACTTTTGATTTATTCCATTTTTGAGGTGCTAGGTATTGACCCCCTGCACATGCTATCAAGTGCTCTCCCCAGTCTTTACTAAAAATATTCTACTTCATTTATCGTATTTCAGTTCATTTTTAAAATACTGGAACTTGTTTACTCTCTATTGATGAACTTCCTATATATTGCTAACAATGTAGGTACTGGAACCCCAACAAAAAAACCAAAATTTTACTAATTTACAGTCTAGAAAACCTACATGTGCTAAGTACTAAAAGTCCTGTGTCCCAGGAGTACAGAAGGACAGCTAACTTTGCAGGACAGACTGTGTCCTAGGGGGTGAGGGTCTGGGAGATGAAGATGGCAGTGGAGGGGGATTACAGACCCAGCTTCCAGCTTCCGGGTGAAGTGATAGAGTGAGGTCCAGGCAAAGGCAGGTGTCACATAAGAGCTGTGCTTCTTTGTTTGTAAATACAAAGCACTTCAGCATCTTACAAGCTGAAAGGCTGGGGCCAGACAGACAGTATGAGAAAGCGAATACAAACTAAGGCAGCCTAGAGCCAAAGAGTCTCACGAATTCTAAGATGAGTCTTGCAGAGCGAAGCTGCACCCTTCCTCAGGAGCTGGAGGAAGGCCACCACTGACAGGTGGGAAAGGAGATGTGTACGGACGCCAGAAAGGCGAGAAGATGGAACTTGCTTGTAGCTCCTGGACATTCCCTCTGGGGGACTCACAAAGCAGAACACTGGAGCAGTGACAGACAGAGGCCAACCTGGTCTACAAAGCAGTCCCAGGGAAGCCAGGGGCTACAAACTAACCTGGCTGTCTCAAAAAACAACCCCACCCCACCCCTCCGAAAGACCTAGAATAATAAGGAAAGAAGCTGAGGAGGCCGACTAGCCTTACCACCACTGTTTCCACCCTTTGTGAGGTATGGGATCGTCTTATCCTTTTGTTTCTGACATAGACTTGAACTCACTGTGTAGATGAGGCTGGCCTTAAACTCACAGAGATCCGCCACCTCTGCCTTAGCACCAGGGTTAAAGGCGTGCACGTTAACTGGCTGGGGTCTAGGATCTTCTGAAGTGTGACACTCTAGGGAGTTATGGTTTCCTGCAGATGTAAGCAACCGCAAGACACAGCAGGAGTGGACAGTTGAAAAGCCCAGCCCATGGATTAGTGAAAAAATCATGGGAAGACACCCAGGGGCACAGGAGAGGAGAGTACCCTGAAGACAGGATCTAGAACAGACTAGTGTGTGGACTCGAAGCAGAAGAGAAACCCTGTAAGGAAGACTGGCAAGGGAGGACTCAGTGCATAGAATGGGGAGTGCAGAGAGGGAAGGACTGGAGAGAGGCAGAACACTCCAGTTAAAACCCAGCATTCAGAGGTCAGATAGTCGGAAAACTGTTTTTCTCCCAGTCTCCCTATGGAGACCAGCCTGGCCTTGAACTCAAGAGATCTGCCACAGTCTACCTGAATGCTGGGATTAAAGGTGTGCACTACCACTGCCAGCTCTCGATATATAAGAATCTGAGAGCAGCCTATGCTATATAAAACCCTGTCACAGAGAGACAGAGAAATGAAGAGGACATTAAAATTTCATTTTCAGAGGCTTTTCAGTTTCATATGATTGAAAGGTCCTTGTGTGATTATGGCAAAGACTGACCAAAACCAAAGGGACATGGTCGAACTTCCCTACTGAAGATAATGGCTTTAGCTGGGACACTGGAACTCAGTGAAATCCAGGTAGGCAAGTTAGGGAGACTGGCAAAGGTGGCCCAGCAGATCCCAGTGCCCCCACCCCCAGGAAAGAACAACAGGCTGGTACAAGTAGCTGAGGACTAGCCAGATGCCAGGGTATGGAGGCTGAGTCAGTAAAGGAAGTGGTTTGCAAAGGCAACATGTTTTTTAAGCATGGCCACAGAATCGTCTAAAGGCTGAATTAGACGGTACCAAATATCACACTACATTACACAGGATTGAAATTATTTAATATGAATGAGTGTTTTGCACACTACATATATGCCTAGTGCTCAGAGGCTAGAGAAGGCATTGGACCCCCGAAACAGTTGTGAATTCTGGTTTTCTGTGTAAAGTCTGTTTTTCTGCTAAGAGGTCTTTAGGGTAGGGCTTTGCAAACAGGTCAGGTTGTTGTCAGTTCTAGGGTAAGAGCACTTCTGTAAAGAGAATAAATTACTTAACTGACATAAAGAATTTTATTTATATCGAAAAAGTAAAGCATAATGGACCTGAAGTGCTAAAGAGTGGAGGGTGAGCTGAGTAGGGAAACAGAGAAATCCTTATACTGGAAGCCACATAGTTCACACAGCCCAATAATACATAAGATGATACAATTCAACTATAGTAACTACAATGTGCCCTCAAATCTCTTACTGTTTCTATATTGAAAATTGTTCCTTCCAATTCTGGAAAATGCATAGGCTGTGGGTGGCAGGTGAACTTCAAGCTACTAGAGGATTAACAAGGTTGGGAGGCTGGCACGAGAGCAGCTCGGGTGAGCAGGGCCTTGAGAGTGTCTGGCCAGGGCCCCCTAAGCTAGCCTCACACTTCTAACCCTGCCTTAGCCTCCTGAGTGCTGGGAAAAAGGGCAAATGCCACAATACCCAGTCCTACTATCCTTGAACACCTTTGTTGTGGAGTATTATTTTAAGATGTGTTACATTCGTTTATGCTGTGGAACATTTGTTTAATGATGCAAAGATGTATTCTATTCTTTTAGGTTGCATTTGTTTAACTCTGTGAAGCTGTGTTATTTCTGCCTGTCTAAAACACCTGATGGTCTGATAAAGAGCTGAATGGCCAATAGCAAGACAGGAAAAAGGATAGGTGGGGCTGGCAGGCAGAGAGGATAAACAGGAGGAGAAATCTGGGAGATGATGAAGGAGCAAGAAAAGGAGGAAAAGAGGACATCAAGGGCCACCCACCCACATAACACAGCCTGCCACGAAGAAAGAAAGAAAGAAATACAGGAATAGAAAAAGGTAAAAGTCCAGAGGCAAAAGATAGATGGGTTAACTTGGGAAAAACTGGCTAGAAACATGCCAAGCTAAGGCTGGGTATTCATAAGAAGGAAAAAGTCTCCGTGTGTGATTTATTGGGAGCTGGGTGGTGCGCCCCGAGCAAAAGAGTAAAGAGTAGAAACAACCCATGACACACCTTACTTAATTATTCCTCTGTATTTGCTTTTGTTTTTTATGTTTACTTCTTTGCATTTATCTACTCATTCAGTGTGTCTATATATCCACACTGCTTAACACAAGTGGCAGTCAGAGGACAATGTGGGAGAAGGTTCTCTCTCCTCCCACCATGTGGGTTCAGGAGACTGAGCTCAGCTCACCTTGGTACCAAGCACCCTTACCTACCTATCAAGCCACCTCTCCAGGCCTGCATTTTCATTTTAAATTAGAAAAAAAGGAAAAGAAAAAAGCTGGTAACAGTAATACGATGCACTAAAATTCACTGACAATGAACACAAAAATGGAAATAAAAAGGCATGCCATAAGCACTAACCCTTAGAACATATGCCCATCAAATTGTGCAGGGCTGTGTGTGCGTGTGCGTGTGCGTGTGCGTGTGTGTTGTGTAGAATATACATGAAGTATGCTTTGTCTTAGCAAGAAAGTAAACTGAAGGATTTAAAATGGTTTGAGTTTGAGCATCAATTTTATGAAAATCTATCATTCAGAGATTAGTTTTCGAAAGATACTGTATAAACACAGGTAATAGCTCATTTATAAGTTTATAAACACTACTGAAATCATCCTACATATAATCACTCCCACAATCCTCTTCAACAAGAGTCTTATACACCCAATGTATCCCAAACAGTGAAGTTTAAATACACAATTACTTTTTTCATTTCTTCACAGTCTTTCTACACATTCACGGTCATTTTGAAAAGACTTGGTCTGATTTACCTATTGTTGTTCTGTTTTTCCCAACCAGCCAGCAATGGTAGCTAAACAGTGAGAGCACACTCACGAAGAACATGGCAGACACAAAGAAAAGGAAAAGTACGTGGAATTTTGCACGTGACTCTCTCAGCTCATTCTGAGAAAAGAAGAAAGAAGGGTTAATTATGAGGATATTCAACCTCTAAAATGCAACTTGTAATCTGGTTCTTCCTAAAGATTGAATCCACCAAAAACAAAAAAAGTCATACATGAAGAGTAATGAACTAAATGAGACCATGTATTCTGAAGCCACAATCTCACAGCAGGCTGAACCCATAAACAGTCCCAAGTCATTTAAAAACTGTCCTTAGGAGCTGGAGAGATGGGGTTCAGAGTGCTGACTGTTCTTCCCAGCACCCACAAGGCAGCTTACCACTGTCTGCGACTCCAGTCCTAGGGGATCCAACACCCTCTTCTGACTTGTGGGCACCAGCCATGCATGCAGTCACAGATATAAATGCAAGCACACACTCACCCACACACATTAAGAGACTAATAAATAATACAAACATTTAAAAAAGTTCTCCTTAAACATCCAACAACCTCAGCAATTCAGCCATGAAATGAAAAGGTCGACTATTCTCCCCAGCAATTTCCTTTCATACCTAATGTATATACTCAGATTTTCTCAACATCCAGAGGAACAAGGGTACTTCCATTTGTATAAAAACAGCTACTTAACTACACAGACTCTACAAACAAGTGGAACGTGATGTAGTTCACTTTTACTTTGGATACCTCCAAGGTATCCATATCTTCAGATGCAGATGCCCACCTCCTCATCCTTGATTCTTTTCCTTAGAAATCTGTGTAAGCAATTGCCATTTGATAAAAGTTGCCATAAGGTATTAAAGAATGAACAGTTTCTGTCATTCCTTCTTACAGAAATATGGCTATTGCTAGGGGGAAGCCTTTAAATGTTTGCTCTTAAAACCCAGAAGGGGCAGGAGATGTAGCTCAGTCAGAAAAATGCTTGCCTAGTATACATGAAGTCCGAGGTTCAGTCCCTAGCATGACAAAAACCTGAGCATGATGGTACATCTCATAATTTCAGGACTCAAGAAGTGGAGGCAGGAGAATCAGGAGTTCATGGTCATCTTAGACTGTACAGTAAGTTGAAGGTCATCTTGGATCACATGAGACTGTCTCAAAAACAATATAGCCAAGTCTCCTAGTTTTCCAGAACAGGCTGCCCTATTTAATTTTAAAAAATGTTTAATGGGCCAGGCATGGTGACATGCACCTGTAATCCCAGCACTTGGGAGGCAGAGGCAGGACAATCTCTGTGAGTTTGAGGCAGCTACGTCTACAGAGTGAGTTCTAGAACGGCCAGGATTATACAGAAAGACTCTATCTCAAAGGAGGTGGGGGACCTGCACACAACAGACTGGAGAGATCCTTTTTTAAGAACACCACCTCATGTAAAATGAAAAAAATTTTAACAAATAAATATATAAAAAAAGAACACCACCTCAGGTGCTCACAACTACTTACAGCTCCAGTTCAAGGGGATCGGATGCCTCTGTGCAAACACACGAGAGCGAGAGCATGCATGAGCACACCCATACCGTACATACATGTACACATGCATGCGCGCACACACACATACCTCTATATTTTTTCAAGTTTCTAACCAAAGGCCTAGCAAGATGGCTTGAGGGACAAAAGTTGCAAGTTGCTCCAGCCCAACAACCCAAGTCCCATCCCTAGAACCCACGGTAGGAGGAGAACTGGCTTCCAAATTAACCTCTCACCTCCACATGTGTTCAAATGCACATGTGCACATATATCAGACATACAACTGTAATTTAAGTTCTTTTTTTAAAGATTTATTTATTTATTATGTATACAGGAGAGGGTGCAAGATCTCATTATAGATGGTTGTAAGCCACCATGTGGTTGCTGGGAATTGAACTCAGGACCTCTGGAAGAGCAGTCTGTGCTCTTAACCTCTGAGCCATCCCTCCAGCCCCGTAATTTAAGTTTTTAAATTTAAAACAAAAAGAGTTTCACAGGGGTTAGGAAGACGCCTAGGTGGATAAAGGTATTTGCTCTGGAAGCCCAAAGGCCTGAGTTGAAATCTCCAGCACTCACATAAACATTGGGAATGGCTACCCATCCCTGTAAGGGGTGGAGCTAGGCAGAGCAGGAAAGCTTGCTGGCCAGTGAGAGGCCCTGTCTTCAGGCACTAAGATGTGGCCTCCCACATCCATGAACACACACACTCATGTGCATACACCACACACATATAATCCCACACACTACACACACAGGCTTTGACAGACTAACTGAAGGCTGCTAGCGTGTGTGTGTGTGTGTGTGTGTGTGTGTGTGTGTGTGTGTGTGTGTGTGTGTGTGTATTGCAGACTGAACCTAGGGACTCTAAAACTTTACCACTGAACAATTCCCCACTAGCCCTGCATTATTCCGATATTTTTTTTCCTCAGAGTGACCACTATACTTTTGAAACACAGTGACTATTCCATCTTGCCAACTTGTAAAGAAATAGTAATTACATACATTCACTCTATAGAGAGATTATGAGAATGTCATGGCAATGATGTGTGTGTGTTTTTTTTTTTTTTACCTTCGGGCAATTCTCTGTAGATTTCCTGCGGCAAAGCTTGTACAAACAGAGACAATGCATTAAGAAAACAACTTTTATACAAAGTTATCCTGAAAACTAGGCTTTATCGGTTATGTGCATTTGGAAGGAATTCAAGAAGTTGTCCTCTAATGGTCTACATTTTTCCAAAAAGTTAAAAAAAAAAACCAAAACCCAAAACATACAGGCAAAAACATCTCTCTTCAAGCACATCTCAGAGACCCTCTAAACATGCACTTTCCCATCCCTATACAAGAAACTTGTGTCTAAAAGAACAAAATAAAACCTTCAGCATGAACATCTGCAATCCTTTAACCTTCTGGCTGGTTAGTAGTTGCAGAAATGAGACCCAATGACTCAGAACCTCACTGTGACTACCTCTTCAGCTGGGGAAACAATGGTAACCTCTGATGCCTCTGACACCACAGATGTGCTGACTACTCTGCCTGGATCTCAGCTCAGCACATCATTTCACCCTTTTGTCCCCATTTTACTGAAGACAGACAGACAACAGACAGACAGAGACACAGATACCTTCTAACACTAGAGATCTCTAAAGTCCTTTTGATACTTAGCCCTAGCAGGATCCTGGGCTTCCCCTTAGTATCCGTTCTTAGTCTACTCTAGGTATAGAAAATTCCCTTGGAGCCGGGTGATGGTGGTGCACACCTTCAATCCCAGCATTCTAGAGACAGACAGACAGATCCCTAAGTTCAAGGCCAGCCTGGTCTACAGAGTGAGTTCCAGGACAGCCAAGGCTACACAGAGTACAGCTCAAAACCTCCAGCGATGCCTACAGATTCCTCTGGCTTAAGCGCTCTCCCCTCATACACCCATCAACTCCCTTCTGTCTTGGTTCACATTTTCCACTTGTATAGTAAGGCCCACCTTATCCACTCACTTTAGTATGCAGCCTACTCCATTTCAAGCACCGCAGATATGTGAAGGTAAACCAGCTGCTTAACCCTGGGGTCCACTTTGCATCTCCTACTGGCTGAGGATGCAGAAACTTAATACAACTAATAACGTTATCACTGTCTATAGACAATGCTTGTCTTTCTAAAGACGTCTCAAACAAAGATGTTAAAAACTATGCATATTTAGGACACAAGGTTTGTGACCTTGAGTTGAAGTGTTTTAGCACTCTCCTGTCAGCCCTAAATCTAAAAACATACACCTGAAAAACCACTTTAAAATTTCAGTTTGGCTTCAGAGGCAGGGTCTTACTGTGTAGCATTGGCTAGAACTTGCTATGGAGACCAGGCTGGCTTCAAACTCAGGAAAGCATATTCTTTAAAATAAGAGTAATCAGTAAAACTAGTTCAGTTTTGTTTTGCTTTACTAATTAAACTCTAATTTTTTAAAACTTTGCTTCATCTTTCTTATTTTATTTCCTTTTAAGACAGTGTTTCCCTGTGTAGCCCTGGTTGTCCTGGAGTTCTCTCTGTAGACCAGGCTGGCCTCGAACTCACAGAGCTCCACTTACCTCTGCCTCCCAAGTGCTGGGATTAAAGGTGTGTGCCACTATGCCCAGCAACTTTGTTTATCTTTAAATCTTGTAGATTCCATCTTTCAAACAATGTAACTCAGCCACAAAATCATAAACATAATCACTAAAAAGGTATCTTAAATGTGACTGGAGAGTGTGCACTGCCCTTTTCCTGAACCTCTTCCTCTCAATGCCAGCACTTAACTCTAGAGCAGTGGTTCTCAACCTTCCTAATACTGCAACCCTTTAATACAGCTCCTCGTGTTGTGCTGACCTCCAACCACAAGATTATTTCGTTGCTACTTCATAACTGTAATTTTGCTATTGTTACGAATTGTAGTGTAAATATCTGTTATGTGACCCCTATGAAAGGGGTCACGATGCCAGGTTGAGAACCTCTGCTCTGAAGCATGTAGTGTATCTTACATGTTCCTAAGTCAATGGGCACTGCACGTAAGAAAGGAGAGTAGAACAAGGCATCAGGAGACAGACATGGTTACGACAGGAATGGTTTGACACATACAATGACATCTCAAAAGGCTGAGGCAGGAGGACTGCCATGAGCTTAGGCTACACAGTGAGTCCTAGACCAGACTGGTTAAGTTAAGACCCCGTCTCAAACACAGATAGACAGACATCTACTGGGTGCTTTTTATATACCAAAGGTTTACATTAATTTAATCTATCAATTCTGTGCAGTATTACTCCAAATTTCACAAATGAAAGAGCAATCTAAGCTAACGTCACTTTGGTTATTTTACCATTCAGCAGACATTTACTAAATACTTACTATATTGTGCGCCAGGTAACACTCTAGATGCGCTACTAATGAGAAAGACAAAATCTCTTGCCTTCATTGAGTTTAAATTATAGCAAATATTTAAGCAAAGCCCATGCCCTTCCATTGGGATCCATGCGATTCTAGATCTAGGTAAAATGATACGATGAACAAGGACTCGAAGATGACGTCACTATTCTAGCCTGGCAACCAATGGACTGCTGTAGACTTTGTTCTCATTACAGCAGATAAGCAATGAAAAACAATGGAAAGGGAAAAGGAAGCAGATGTGAAACATGCCCACTTTTATGACGGCTCAGTGATAATTATCAACTGAAGCCTGGGTATTAGGTTCAGCAATGTGACAGTCAAGACTGAACCTACATTTAACGGGACTCACGACACTGGAGGGGAAGAACAGAGAAGAAGAATATCCAGACAGTTAAAGACTTTAATGAGCTGGGCGGTGGTGGCACATGCTTTTAATCCCAGCACTCGGGAGGCAGAGCCAGGCGGATCTCTGTGAGTTCAAGGCCAGCCTGGTCTACAAAGGGAGTTCCAGGAAAGGTGCAAAGTTACACAGAGAAACCTTGTTTCGGGGGGAAAAAGAAAAAGATTTGGGCTGGAGAGATGGCTCAGAGGTTAAGAGCACTGCTTGCTCTTCCAAAGGTCCTGAGTTCAATTCCCAGCAACCACATTGTGGCTCACAACCATCTGTAATGAGATCTGGTGCCCTCTTCTGGCCTGTAGATATATGTGCAGATAAAATACTGTATACATAATAAATAAATAAATCTTAAAAAAAAGACTTTAATGAAGGGATAGTTTCAATATATTTTCAAGTTATTTCTAAATTATATCAATAGAACATTCACATATAAAAATCAAACACTGTGAAACGTTATAATGAAAAACAGCAGTTTTCCACAGCACTTCTAAGATGGAGTTTTGGGTAGTTATTTTCCTCTCAAGTATATATCTACACTTCCACATTAAAAAGGTTTCGACTTGATTATGTGTTCTGAATAGAGGAGCCTCTGTACATGGTAGCCAACATCCCCAGAAAAATGGGAACAAGCATGTCTCCCTGATGACCCTCAAGTCCAGCAGTGAGCGCCACCAGAGAAGCCAGGACACACCAGGAGGCCATGTCCCCTTAGACACCCACCACATACTATATGCACTGACATGAGCCTTCTTCCTCACACGTGCTACAGCTCAGAGATCACTCCCCAGTCATCTGTCACTGAACTGCTTGTTTCTACACGATTTCCTCTCAGATAAATCATACTTTGGTCCCTTGTTGATAAAAACATTTGATTATTTTTACTATTTGTTGTTTTTTAAAAAGTCTGAAAAGATGGGGGCTGGAGAGACACCTCAGCTGTTAAGAGGACTGGCTGCTCTTCCAGAGGACTCAAGTTCAATGCCCGGCACCCACATGCCACATCGGCTCACAATCTTTTGTAACTCTAGTTTCCAAGATCTGATACCACCTTCTGGTCTCTGCAGGAACCAGGCACACTATGGTACATGGCAAAACATCCACATTCATAAAACAAAAATTAATCTTTTTTTTTAAATTCTGAAGAGTGTATGCAGACAGGAAGCAGGTGCTTGTCTGGGCCTAAGGCGTCACTCTGACAGCAAAGCTGCAGCGGGTCTCATCAAGGCAAGCGGAACACCAACTCTTTAGAGCAGCTGCTCTTCCAACAGCGCACCAGTTGGCAGAGCCTGTGTACTACACGCTCACGTACACATGCAACCTATATGGAGGAAAGTGTAGTCCTGTCTGAGCCATTACAAAAGCTGATCAGGTCTACTTAAAAAAAGCACGAGGAAATTCTCTTCAAATACACATCTTTAAACATCTTTTATATGTGTATTTAAGACAGAAAAAAGACTTACCGTCCAAAATTTTATAAAATACTCTAAAACCGTTGCAGCCACAAAAAGGCAATATAGTAGGGAATACAACAAGAACAGCATGAAGAATTTGTAATTAGTGAATCCCACACAGTTATTCACCCTAGAAGAATACAGAAAGTAACACTGTAAAGTAAGACAGATCACAATATACAGAAACAGAAAGCAAAAAAGGGTCTCCGGGCTGGTGGAGAGGGGTGTAGGGAGGGTCTCATGAAACAGCTCAGCTCTGTAAGATGTGAAAATCCTGGTGCTGTACCAAAATGGGAATACAGCAAACATCACTGAGCGTATAGAGATGGTTAAGACAGTAAATTAGGTTGGGGATTTAAGCTCAGTGGTAGAGCGCTTGCCTAGCAAGCGCAAGGCCCTGGGTTCGATCCTCAGCTCAAAAAAAAAAAAAAAGATAGTAAATTAATGTATAACTTAGAGTCAAAGGGGGGAAAAGGAGTCAGTGAGCTTATATCATCATTACTTGGAAATAGGTCCAGTGAGAAGTAGAAAACAAACAGTATCTTAACTATGGATGTTTTTAATTAATGTTATATAGATTTTTGCAAACTCTAATGTTAATTTTTAACATATCACTACCCAGAGTATTTATCAGAAAATATTTTTAAAGGAAAAAATTAAAATGTCCATATCTACATATATGTGTGTGTGTGTGTGTGTGTGTGTGTGTATGTATGTATGTATGTATGTATGTATGTATGTATGTATTAGTAGTTTAACTGAGCTCAAAAATAGGAATATTGGAGCAGGGTATATGGTTTTAGTCATAGAGAGCACATGCTTAGAATGTGTAGGGACCCTGGATTTATACACCAGCACCAATAGAAAAAAAGGATTACTAAAGATAATAATTCTCAATTTCCTGCTTCTAACATCCAACCCCCACCCCCTTGACTTAGGCAATTTCTACTATTTTTCATACATACCATGGACAGTGATGATCCATCTTAAGAACACATCTAGGAAGCAAGCATGAGAAAATTCATATTGAAAATTCCTGACTCTAATTTCTCATTATTTTACTGAACTTAAAATATCCCCTAAAAACTAAATTTTTGAGAACCAACTGAGAAACAACAGGTAACTTCTGTTACTTCCTTAAGTACCTTCCCAGGTCAACCAACAGTCACAGTTCTTACACTCTGCCTCAGTTTGTCACATCTAACTCACTGCACCATATCAAATGACATCTTATTATTCAGGTCTGGGAAAGATTCTTGGTCCATTAGAAAAAGGCCCAGCTTAGACATCAGCTAAGGAGATAAACAGATGACCTCTAGTATTGTGAGCATGTGCAGATCTAGAGCATCGATCCTTAGAAGTGCACACACCAGACACCACCACATGGCTTGAGAGGGTTGCTTTCCTCTTGTTCTTTCACACCAGTTTCCCCGTGGTGACCACTACTATACTTTATCATAGGAACACCAAAACTAAACCAAGTCCTCCTCCCTTAGAGTCCTATCTTATACATGGAGAAAGTGAGACTACACATCACACAAGTAAAGATGAGAAACCCAACACACAGAAGCTCACAGCTTGTCTAAGAAGCTTGGATTAGTCAAGAGTTTTAAACTAACAATCTGTCCTTTACCATCCCACCTTCCCACATGAAAACAAGGATTAAAACGGAACAGATGACAACTGAAACAATTTAATTTAATTCAGTGACTCTTTCAGTGACTCTTTTTGGTTTTAATATCAACATCAATAATAAAAACAAGAAAATATCATTATAGTCTCTTTATATTGGTTTTTCGAGACAAGGTTTCTCTGTGTAGCCCTGGCTGTCCTGGAACTCACTATGTAGACCAGGCTGGCCTCGAACTCAGAGATCCATGCAAATGCTGGGATTAAGGGCATGCACCAACACACCTGTCTAAAAAGCATATTTAAAATTAAAATTCTACTCAATGAGTAGAGAAATGGTTATCAAAGTCTTCTAGCATATTCTAGCTTACCTAAGTATTTGTATTAGTTCTATATCCACAGCAAATAAGAGGAAAGGATGAAATGGTTTTACTAAGTATGAAGAAGCATGTAAAATGTTCCTCTGTTGTCAAATTCCAGGGTAAGGTTAAAGAAAAACAATCTGATTAGCACTCACCTGTCACACGCAGAGCAGTGGTGAGCCCGATCAGGTTTAATTAACTGACATTTTTCACAATATCGGATAGCTAGAAAGAAGAAAGAAGACACTCTAAGGTGTGCAAGCTTCACTGATCTATTAAGCTTGACTTTTGGAATGTCCTCTGGAAACTGACAGTGATTCATTTAAAAATACCAAAATGCACCAAAGAGCGTCTCAAATAAAATGTCAAGAGGAAAGAGGCCTCATAATGTAGTGTCCCAGAAATTTCCAAACTAAATAAAGCAGATCCCAAGTAAGTGCCTTGTAGAATGCCAAACACCACGACGAACAGCAGAACAAGGCAGAACTCGCAGAACTCAGGCCCACTGAATCTCAAACCCAGAGCTTTGCTGACTATAGCATAATGTCTGTAACAGGCTATCACAAAACTTCAAGACATTCACCTTCTGTTTGCAGCCATCCTACTCTAGACCATTGACAATTCATTTCTGGAACAACAAAAACATCTTTCCAACTAAAATTCTAATATATGCTTCACTATTGCCTAGTTCACATTCAGTTGCTCAAAAGATACTGATCCCCTACTTTGTGAACCTTACATACTCTGTTCTAGGGACTGAGAGAATCAATAAAATAAACAGTACATTAGACAGTGACAGTGGACAGTAAGGAGAGTGGGAGGAGTCGAACTCACAGATATCTGAGAAAACAGAGTTAGAGGATAAGGGTGTAGCTTAGACGGCAGAGTGCAGAAAGTCCTAGGTTTGGAGGCCACCACAGCATGTACAAGACACAGTGGTGGAGCCTATAACCCCAGCACCTGGGAGGCTGGAGGCCGAAGGATCAGGAGTTCAAGGTCATTACCAACTACGCTGGCAGTTTGAGAACAATCTGGGATACAGATTTGAGAGACAAGCAAACAAACAAAAAACCCCACTACCTTGGAAAACAAAGACTTTGGTTAGAAGGAACAGACTCAGTGATAGAAAACTGCTTGGCTTGTTTGAACAGTAACAAATACTGGGACTGGAAAGATAGCTCAATGGTTACAAACATTTGTACTTGCTCTTCCAGAGAGGATCATGGTTCACTTCCCGGCACTCATGGCAGTGGCTCACAACCATCTGTAACTCTAGCTCCAGACCTCTGGCTTCCCCAATATACATATCTACATGCAGACACACACACACCCCTACACCAAGTTAAAAATAAATCTTTAAAAAGCAACAAATATGAATGCTCATTACAGCTATTTTAAGTAATAAAACACCAGAGTAATCTTTTTTTGTGAATGAGTGCTTTGCATGAATGTATGTTCTGTGCAACTTGTTCATGCCTGGTAGCCTTCAAGTCCAGAAGAGGGCATCAGATCCCTAGGACCTCAAATTATAGACAGTTGTGAGCTGCCATGTGGGTGCTAGGAAGTCCTGGGTCCTCTGGAAGAATAGCTAGTGCTCTTAACTACTGAGCCAAGTCCCTAGGAATAATTTTATACATGAAATGGCTAAATACTTTACGGTATGTCTGTATAGTGCACTATTTTGCAGAACAAGAATTTCCCACACAAAATACATACTCTGTCAAGGGAAAGATAGCAAGATGAAGACGGCACCACTAATGCCAAGGCTATATAGGTAGCAAGCTCAGGATCAGAAAGAAGCCAATCGCCTCATAGCCCCTTGCCTCTACATCCCCTCCACTCTGCCTGTGACAGCTGTGCACATATTTAGGGACAGGGATGGGAGTGAACTCAAACAGGCCCTACAAAATGGGTTGTAGTTGGATGTAGTGTTACAAGAACTTAACCCAGCACTTGGAAGGCAGAGGCAGGTGGATTACTATGAGTTCAAGGCTAGCATGATCTACATTTCAAGTTCTAGGGCTACATATTGAAATCCTGTCTAAAAGAGGGATTGAGGGAGAAAGGAAGAAAGAAAACTGTAGTTAACAAATGAGCAGATAAAGCTTAAAAAGAGTTGCAATCAAAGAAAACTTCAGTTTCTTGCACAGAGCAACCAGAAAAGGACAGTTCCAAAGACAGAAATAGAGCAGGGTGTGGATGGGGTATTCTTCCATTTGTTCAATGAAAACTGCCCATTCCTACAAGTAAAGGTGAACACAGCAAACCTATCACCTGCTTCCATGGCACTAGACTTTAAATGGAAATCTGTTTCCCTTTTTTTTTTTTTTTTTTTTTTTTTTTAAAGTTTTTCTTGACAGGGCTTCTCTGTGTAGTTTTGGTGCCTGTCCTGGATCTCGTTCTGTAGATCAGGCTGGGCTCGAACTCAGAGATCTGCCTGGCTCTGCTTCCTGAGTGCTAGGATTAAAAGTGTGCACCACCACCGCCCAGCTGGAAATCCGTTTTCTATGAGTTTGGAGGTTCAAATAATAACTCATTCAAGTACAAGTATCCTTTCCACAACTGGAAACACAAGAATGGCTTTGCTTGGATTGACAGGTACTTAATTGAAAGGCGAATGAGGAAGCCTGACTCAAGGTTCCTAGGATGTGCTGGGGCAAAATGTCAGATCTCTCTGAAATCACAGGAGTGAGAAGCTTCTCTGTTGATAAAATGTGCCAGAAATGAAGATCCACTGAAGAGCTACTTGGGCCCCCTTATTAGGCTGTCAAACTACTAAACAATGGATGCCAAGAAATGGGAATTTCTCTAGCAATCTCCTGCAGGGAGAAGGAAGGCTGAGGTCTTGGGACAGCCAGAAGAGGAACTTGTCTCCCAGATTTACTAGGCAGAGGACCTTACAGAGAGATGGAGCTGCAGAGAGGTGCAGAGGCACACCTTGACCAGGACTGCTTGGTCTCATATTTAAACTTTACCCTCATGTCGGGACACCAAAGATGGACTTGGGAAAGTTACCAGATCTTGTTGTCTCTCTTCCCAATGTGAACACATGGAATAAACCTCAGGGGGAAATATTCTGATTTTCATGACTCTCTTTAATTGGTTTATTAAAGACAAGTAGCTGAGCCTGGCACGGTAGGGCTGCCAAGTCAATGTTGACATGAAATTGTGTGTACAGCTGCAACTCCACCTAATCCCTGGCACACAGCACAACACTTGGCAGTTTACTTCATAGGATTCTATGAAACACAATGAATGATCACAATATGGTGGTGTCAGAGACTCATAGTTAAAAGTCACAGCTGAGGGCAGGGGCTATATCCCAGTGGTAGAGTGCTTGTCTAGCCTTTGAGAGGCCCTGAGTTCAATCTGCATCACCATAGCGGGCAAGGAAGTAGTAACCGAAAAGACAATACAGAAAGAAAAGGGATAAGACACTCCGGTAGAGTTAAGAAACAGAACACAGCCAGATCTGCCTTTAACCCCAGCTCTTTTGGAGGCTGAAGTCAGAGGCAGGCAGATCTCTTTAACCTTTAAATTCAAGGCCAGCCCAGCCTACAAAGTGAGTTCCAAGACATAGAAAGACCTTGTCTCAAAAATATAGAAGAAACTGGCTGGCCTTTAGTTTGCTCAATCCTTCTGCTTTAATACCCTGAGTACTAGAAGTACAGGCAAGAAACCACGCTGAGGCCTAGTTAACAGACAAGTTTTTATATCAATGGCTCTTTATCTTTAGAGGAGTAATTCTCAACTTTCCTAATGCTGTGATCCTTTAATATAGTTCCTCATGGTATGGTGACCCCCCCCAACCATAAAATTATTTTTGTTGCTACTTCATAACTGTAATTTGCTAGTTATGAATCATAATTTAAACAACTCTTTTCTGATGATCTTAGGCAGCCCCTGTAAAATGGTCATTTGACTCCCTAAAGGGGTTGTAACCCACAGGTTGAGAAACATTGCTTCAGGGGTACACGTATTAGTTCAAAACTGGGTGATCTCAGCTAGGTGTGGTAGCACATGTCTTTAATCCCAGCAATCAGGAGGCAGAGGGAGGTAGATCTCTGTGAGTTCTAGGCTAGCCTGAGCTACATAATTAGACTGTCTTTAACAAAAAAAAAAAAAAAAAAGCAGCCAGGGGGTGGCACAAACCTTTACTCCCAGCACTGGGGAGGCAGAGGCAGGTAGACCTCTGAGTTTGAAGCCAGCCTGGTCTACATAGGGAGTTCCCGAACAGCCAGGGCTACACAGAGAAAACTTGTGTCAAAAAGACAAACACGAAACAAAACAAACAAAAAACCCCTGCTGTTTTGAAAACTATACATTGCCCAAATTTTATAAAACTTAGGAATTCATAAACCCACTGAAAGTATGGACCAGGGTTAAAAACATCTAATATATAGAAGTACAACCACTATTATAAACCAGTTGTTTCAAAATTCTACATAAAATAAAAAGGATTTGCTAAAGACTTCATCATATATGAGATGCCCACTCAAGTGTCTATCTCATCTCGCTCACTGTCTCCACAGACCCAGAAGTGGACGGTTATTCTCATCGTGAAATGAAGAAACTGAGACAGGACAGGAACAGCACGGAGGGTTCTCATCCTTACTGGCTAAGAACAAAGAAAACCTCACAAACAACAGTATGAACCATAGTACTGTCAAAGTGCACACTCTCATCTCCAGATGACCCATGTAGAGTTCCTTTGGCTTTCTGATCTCTCTCTCTCTCTCTCTCTCTCTCTCTCTCTCTCTCTTCAAGACAGGGTTTCTCTGTGTAGCTTTGGAGCCTTTCCTGGAACTCACTCTGTAGACTAGGCTGGCCTCGAACTCACAGAGATCCATCTACCTCTGCCTCCAAGTGCTGGGATTCAAGGTGTGCGCCATCACCGCCTGGCTTGTTTTTATCTTTTCAGCCTGAAATCTGTACAATGTACCTCATAAATCACATAACAGTCTCATTTATTAAAAAAGTATATACCAAAACACCTTTACCTAATTTCTTAAAAGTTTTCAACAACAGGGGTTAAGGATTTAGCTCAGTGGTAGAGTGCTTGCCTAGCAAGCCCAAGGCCCTGCATTTGGTCCTCAGCTCCAGAAAGAAAAAAAAAAGAGAGACAGGAGAGAGAAGAGAGGGAGAGAGGGAAGGAGGGAGAGGGAGAGGGAGGGAGGGAGGGAGGGAGGGAGAGAGAGAGAGAGAGAAAGAGAGAGAGAGAGAGAGAGAGAGAGAGAGAGAAGAAAAAGTTCTGTTTTTTTGTTTTTGTTTTTGTTTTTCGAGACAGGGTTCTCTGTGTAGCTTTTTGCCTTTCCTGGAACTCCCTTTGGAGACCAGGCTGGCCTCAAACTCACAGAGATCCGCCTGGCTCTGCCTCCTGAGTGCTGGGATTAAAGGCGTGGGCCATCACCGCCGGCAAGAAAGTTTTTAACAATGTAACTTCAAAACCCAGACACAGAAAAGTAACTCCTTCCCAAGAAGCCCACACCCACTCTGGTGTGCACAGCAGGCTTTCTCCTAAGCCTGAACCCTCTCTAGCACTAGTGTGTATCTATATCAAAAAACTTTAAGAAGATGTTTTTTATTTTTAATTGTGAGTATGTGTGTTTACATGAGTATGTGCATGTGGGTATGATGCCTGTGGTGGTTGGAAGAGGGCGTTGGTTTCCCCTGGAGCCACATGATGTGGAGACTGGGAACCAAACTCAGGGCCTCCACAGGAGCATAAAAAAGCTTAACCTATAGCTCACCTATCTCTAAAGTCCCATAAAACTTTTTCTTAATCAACACCAACTCTGTTTCACACGGACTCATTCTGAAACTCTGTGATGTAAGTCACAGGTCCCGGCTTGACCTTCCAGCCTCTGACAGAACTCTGGAGCGTGCAGCGCTGGCAGCGTCAGGCCCTGGCTGCTGCTGCTGCTGCCATAACTCCACTGTTTAGTGACTTGCACAGCACTAGTAAAGAAAACGTGAGGGTTTAGTCTACATTAGACTATGGGGCTCGTTTTGCTTTGTTTGTTGTTCTTGTCGGTTTCTGGTTTTTGTTTTGTTTTGTTTGAGAGAGGGTTTCTCTGTGTAGCCCTGACTATCCTGGAACTTACTTTGTAGACCAGGCTGGCCTCGAACTCAGAGATCTGCCTGCCTGCCTGCCTCTGCCTCCTGAGTGCTGGGATTAACAGTGTGTGCCACCACACCCAGCTTACAATAGACTATTGTGTACGGTAGTATGCTAATTCTATCTCTTATCATGTGTTGTCTGTGTGTGGTGTGGTACATGTATAGTGCACGCTCATGTGGAGACCAGTCTGTCCTCCATTGCCTTGACACAGGTCTACTGAGCAGGAAGCTGGCAGTTTTGGCCCGTGTTCTCAGGAAGCGCCTGTCCTCACCCTGCAGGGTTACAGACACTCTCCGCAACACTGGATTTTTACAGACGTCAAACTCAGGTCTCATGCTAGCACATCTTACCCACTGAGCCATCTCTCCAACCCACTGTCCTGTTTTAATCTTCAAAATCCCAATACCCCCCCCCATAATATTGCACATAATTAAAACATTCTTCTTTTTATTAAAAGACTGAGTCTCATTATGTATCTGTGGCTAGTCTATCACTATGTAAGACCAGTCAAGATTTATATGCAGCCCCAAAAGTAAGCTCCCTTTATGTGTGCTCTGTCACTGAGAAGCCCATTGGGTTCTGAAATTAAGAGTACTTGGATCCAAATTCTGTTTTCTTTACATACAGCCATGTGTGATCACAGTAATTCAACCTGTGTCAGTAGGGATTCAAGCTGACAAACTACTGCCATCCTGAGTCATAGTACAGAAGCTCTGAGTCATCCCGGTTGGCTTTTCCTGCAGTCTGCTACCATGCTATAAATGGACGAATCATGTGGATCTTTATAATTGCACTCAAACGCCTGCACTGTACCTGACTCCATCCGAGCCCTGCAGAGGCCACAGCAGGGGGATCTAATCCAAGGCCAGTCTGAGCTACACAACTTAGGCTCCGTCACCTTAGTCAATTTGCTGTTGCTACTGCGTAGGCCTATGCTTCCTCCAGAAAGTCCCTCAATAACCCCCAACCTGTGCTCTGACTTCTCTGCTGCTTTTCACTGTCTTACAGCACCTTGGGCTAGTTCTCACTATTGGGACAAGATTATCCTAGGACAGTGTCTTACTTTCCCATGTACACATGGGACTGGAGTATCTACCCCATGGATTACTGTGAATTTAAGTGAGTTTTATGTGGAGAACTCAACCATTAAGCTGCTATTATTTATAATTAAAACAATTTCCTATAGTAATGTGACCATCTCAGCACCTCTGTCTCCTTTCTATCAAAGAGTTAAATAAACCCAAAGACAGGAAGCTGCTGTCTCAATTGACCCTTAGGAAGGGCAGAGTTTCAGGCAGGCTGGAACCAGGCAAAAGAACTGTTCTATAAGGCTGCTATTGCTGTGATGACACACCATGCATGACCAAAAAAGCAAGTTGGGGAGGGAAGGGTTTATGTGGCTAAACTGCCACATCCACAGTCTCATCACTGAAGGAAGCCGGGACAGGACCTCAAACAAGGCAGGAACCTGGAGGCAGGGGCTGAGGCAGAGACCATGGAGGGGTTCTCCTTACTGGCTTGCTCAGCCTGCTTTCTTATAGAACCCAGGACTGCTGCCCGGCCCAAGGCTGTCCCCACCCACAATGGGCTGGGCCTTCACCCATCAACCACTAATTAAGAAAATGCTCAACAGGCTGGCCCACAGCCCCATCTTACAGAGACATTTTCTCAGCTGAAGCTCCCTCCTCTCTGATGATTCCAGCTTGTGCATTGTTGACATGAAAGGAGCCAGCACACAGTTCCTAGTCCATGGCCTCACAAAGTCTTACTTTGGTCACTTCCCCTCTGTCTTTACTTCTTCCCATTTTTCATACGTTCTTGACTTCTTTCATTATTATTCAGGACACAGAACAGCTATATTCAAACCAGAATTTTCAGATGATGGTGTATTAGGAACAGTACCTGAAAGCTTTAGTCAAGAAGGCTAATTGTTAGGTGAAAACAGGCAATAAGACAAACTAAACCCAGATGCACATTAGACAGAGGGAACCCTCGGAGAACCCGCATTAATACAGGTGACTATCCATTGACATCTGAAACACCACACGAGACACACTACGCGGGAACCCATGTTCCTGGTGTGCCATTCAGTGACTAGTCCAGCCAAGCACATCTATCCTGACAGAGACACCTTTCAACTCCTCTGCCAAGTTCAGCCACTGCGCTTACCTTTTGAAGCTGATGTGGTGTAGATAGGCAAGTCTCTTGCGGCTCTTCTCAAAATGTCTTGCTGTCTTTCCTGGCTGAACTCCTTCTCATAACGTTCCTTTTCAGAGTTTGACAAGTAGAACTAGGGAGAGAGAAAGACAGCTACTCAATTATAATTCTCAGCTAGTGTGCTGAGAATGAGTCTTATCTAAAAGAGGGGGAGGATCCCCAAATACTCTGCTTCACGAAAACAAAACTTGTTTCCAACTTAACTTCATGTACAGTCTAACAAAACTGCACAGATTAAAAGTGTTAAACTGGGCAGTGGTGCAACAAGCCTTTCATCCCAGCACTGGGGAGGCAGAGGCAGGGGGATCTCTGTGAGTTCTAGGACAGCCCGGGCTACACAGAGAAACTCTGTCTAGGAAAAAAAAAAGTGTTAGTACTTCCTACTAATGACAGGAGAGAGCAGGTATTTCACTATTTTTACACCTTTGCCTTTTACAGATAAAATTAAAATCCTTAATAAAAAATAGTTTAACACATCTTTTCATTCAGTAAAAAAATCCTGGGGACTGGGGAATATGGCCTAGTGGTAGAATGACTGCCTAGGGACACCAAGTATGTTTTCTTTTTTTTATAAGTTACTATCAACTAGATATGGCGGCTCCTGTCTGTAATCCTAGTACTTGGAAGGCAGCCTGAAAGGACTGTCCTAAGTCAATTCCTGGGCTACAGAGTATCTCATCCGACAAAAGAAAATTATATAATGATACAGATAAAATTAAAATAAGCCAAGTGTCTTTCTTCTTCACTTGCATATGTTTATGTATATGGTGGTATATGTATGTATGTGCTCATTCATGGTGTGTATATACACATATGTGCTAATGCTGTATACGTGTGCATGTATGTATAGAGGCCAGTGATCAGTGTTATGGGTTTTCTTCAATTTCTATTTTCTGAGCCAGTCTCTCTCTTTTTTGGGGGGGTTGGAGGGCAGGACAGGGTTTCTCTGTGTAACTCACTTTGTAGACCAGGCTGCCAGGCCAGCCTCTGCCTCCAAGTGCTGGGATTAAAGGCGTGAGTCACCACCATCTTCTCCCCAGACCCCACTCTTTTTTTTGAGACAGGGTTTCTCTGTGTAGCCCTGGCTGTCCTGGAACTCTCTCTGTAGACCAGGCTGGCCTTGAACTCAGAGATCTGCCTGCCTCTGCCTCCTGAGTGCTGGGAATAAAGGCCTGTGCCTCCACTGCCCTGCTCTCTTGACTCTGTCTTTCCACTTGTTCCTCCCAATGCTCCCTGAGCTTAGAGGTAGTGATTCAGAGGCCCCATTTACAGCTGAGCACTCAGCAGATCAACC
Source organism: Onychomys torridus (assembly GCF_903995425.1). NCBI lineage: Eukaryota > Metazoa > Chordata > Mammalia > Rodentia > Cricetidae > Onychomys > Onychomys torridus. The sequence goes on from NC_050451.1 coordinate 46,370,568, forward strand.
CTTCTTCGGGCTTTGAGCAGGTGTCTCTCTGCAGTAAATGCTGCCATCCAGAGTTAAATTCCAGAGACATTTTTAATTTTTGCAAGGATAGACAAAGGTTGATATGCTCGGGTGATAGTGAGGGCACTGGCAAGGGGTTCCACATTTTTTCTAAATGCCTCAATGAGATCAAAAAGGTCATTCGCTCATACTTTTCGTTGTTTTAAATTTTATTTTTTTCTTATAATTACGTGTAGGTATATGCCTGCATGTGGGTATATGCATGCTAGTGTAGGTGTTAGCAGAGGCCAGAGGTACCGGATCCCCTGGAGCTGGAATTACAGGCTTTTGGATCACCATCTGTCATGGGTGCTGGGAATTGAACCCGGGTCCTCTGGAGAGCAGCCCATGCTCTCACCTGCTGAGCTCTCTCCAGCCCCATCATTTTCATTTTAAAAAGCCAACCAGCTGTGCTGTTCTCTTCAGAATTACCAGGGTTCATCACCTACAACCAGCTGTGCTGTTCTCTTCAGAATTACCAGGGTTCATCACCTACAACCAGCTGTGCTGTTCTCTTCAGAATTACCAGGGTTCATCACCTACAACCAGCTGTGCTGTTCTCTTCAGAATTACCAGGGTTCATCACCTACAACCAGCTGTGCTGTTCTCTTCAGAATTACCAGGGTTCATCACCTCATCTACAACCTCTTTTCCTCAACCAGATACTCCTTTCAGAGGTGTTTCTGGCTTTACGTTGTTTTTTATTGGGGGGTGGGAGGTGCTTAAAAGTAGTTTTTCATATAATGTATCATATTCTTTCCCTTCCAAACTCCTAGATCCTCCTTACCTCCCTACCAACTTTATGTTCTTCCTCTCTCTCTTAGGACAAACAAAAAACAAAGCCAAAGATAAAAACGACCTAAAGAGACGAAATACTAAATCAAAACAACAACAAAATACACAAAAAAACATCGTGGAGTCCTCTAGTTTATTTCTTTTTTGTTTGTCTATTTGTTTGGAGACAGGGTTTCTCTGTGTAGTTTTGGTGCCTGCCCTAGCACTCGCAGACCAGGCTGGCCTCGAACTCCCAGAGATCCGCCTGTATCTGCCTCCTGAGTGCTGGGATTAAAGGTGTGTGCCACCACCGCCCAGCTTGTTTTATTTCTTTTGATACAGGGTTGTGCTATGCAGCTCAGGCTGGCCTTGAATGTACAATCCTCTTTCCTCTGCATTCCCAGTGCTGGGACTATAAACCACTAAGGGCAGCTGGGTTCATTTCAGAAACATTTTCCTACAAGTACCAATTCAGCTGCTCTTCTTTCTATGTTCTCCCAGGGCCTCCCATCTTCCAGGTGTCTCTTCACAGCAACAGAAACTCTAAGACAAGGGCAGAGCAGATGTAGAATTCCATGGTAGGGCCAGTGGACCACACTTAGTCAGCTGGAGGAGCTGGTGATCCTGGTCTATAAGAAAGCAGGCTTGAGCAGCACCCCTCCATGGTTTCTACTTCAGTTCCTGCCTCCAGGTACCTGCCCTGTTTGAGTTCCTGTCCTGACTTCCTCTTATGAACACTGATATGGAAGCATGTAAGCCAAATCAACCTCCTCCCTGAAATGCTTGGGTCATGATGTTTCATCATTGTAATAGTTACCCTGACTAAGATGCCTGGCCTAGTTTGTGTGAAAACTTAACAAGTGTATACTTGATACTTTTATTTTCTGTATACAGATTGTCTATAAAAGTATTAAATGAAAGCTGGTATTTTAAACTACATGGTCTATAATTTTTTAACAAATTTTGACAAGTTAACATGAAGGAAAGCAATTATATTACTACTATCACCCAATATTTGAATATTCATTCTGAAACAGGAATGTGTTAAAAATCATAAATATGTAAATATGTTAAAAATTGGAAAATGTCAGTCCCCACATGCATCCCACAGAGACAGGCACGATTTTTCTGACAAGAAAACTAAAGCTCAGAAATTAATGAAGAGAAAGAAAAAAATCAAACTCAAACAATCTTAACTCTGTGCATCTTTGGCGTGTGTAGACGTGTTCATGTGGTGTATGCGTGTACGTGCGTGCGTGCGTGCGTGCGTGCGTGCGTGCTATTTACTTGTTTGGGAGATAGGGTCTCACTGCGTCCAAGGCTGGCTTTGAATTTGCAATCTTTCTGCTAAAAGTGTACCATACCCAGCTTAGAGAAGCGGCTTAATCACCTTGCTATTATACTAACTTTCAGTGAAGGAAGAATTCATCTGTGTCAAGGCAAGAGAGACTTTACCAGGTGCAAAACCCACTGCACTTAAATGTTTACCTGTATTATTTTCCAAATGCATCCTCAAGCAGAGAAATGCAGTCACAGCAAGATGAACCCTGAATAACTGTTTTCCATAGTCACATGTGATTTAGATACAGCACATTTTTTCATGGCTAAGGAAATATGATAGAAGAGTTTCTAAAAACCAATCCTAATTCCCTAACTTTTTACTCCAGTGTTTAAGAAAATCCAGCATGCCAGAAAAGTGTTAGTACAATTAAACATTTACTACGCTGTCAGCAAATTGTGCTGAGAACAAGTCAATGACTCACATTCACATTCACATTACCAAAGAATTTTACAAATGGAAACAACAAATGTATCATGCAAGGTTTTAATATAGGCAACACAGGAAATATCATTCTGTGATCAGTTAAAACATTTGACAATTTGACAACATAAAATTTACCTCTTTGGAGGGGCTAGCGGGAGATGTGAATATTGTCATCCAATAGGACCATACAAACATAACAAAGAACAGATGGAAAGCCACAAGGTAAACAACGGTCTTTCCTGGTAAATAAAAACAAACAATATTTCATTGAGTCCAGGTAGAAACAAGAAAATGTACTACATTACAACACTATGGTCACAAGACCTGAATTAATTAAAACTTTCATTTAAATATCAAATACATAAACTCCTTTATCTATATGATACAGCAGTAAGAGACATTAAGAAATATTTTATCCTTGCATTTCAGGATGTAAGGTTATAAAATAAACTTTATTTATAAACCATAAGTTCATGAATAAGGCTACATTTGGTGAGACTTGACTGCATTCCGTTGCTGAGGATCTGAGCTAAAAACACTTTTGAACATGTTTGTACACTGGGTTTGGTTTCCTTCCTTTCTTTCTTGAGACAGTGTCTTTCTACATAGCCCAGGCTGTCCTGGCACTCACTGTGTAGCCCAGGCTGGCCTCCAACTCTACCTTCTGAGTGCTGGGGTTAAAAGTGTAAGCCACCACTCCCAACTGGGTTTGAATTTTTGTTCTGTTTGTTTTTTGAGGGTTTCTCTGTGTGTAACCCTGGCTGTCCTGGAATTTATTTTGTAGACCAGGCTGACCTTGAGCTCACAGAGCTCCACCTGCCTTTGCCTCTCTCTCCCTTCTGAGTGCTGGGATTAAAGTCATGCACCACCACTGCTGGCCTGAAGTTTTCAAAGAGAGTTTTTGACAGGCTGGCCTTGAACTCACTATGTAGTCCAAGATGGCCTGGGACTCATGACCCTCCTGCCTCTGCTTCTCTCGTGCTAGGGGATGGTTACAGAGCTAGTGTAACAATGCACACCCATAGCTGGCCACTCACTGTAACTTGAAGTTTTCCTTAAATGTTAATTCTCAAGGACTTAAAAATTACTTAAAAGGACGCATCACTATGAACATTAAGCCAAGGGGAACTGGAAACAGAAAGCAAAAAAAGTTTTTACTACCACCAAAAATAATGAATAAAATTGAATGACTCAATCCCTGTCTGGGTTAGAGTATTCTGAAATGTTCTGTTCAACACAGGCTAACAAGAAAAGGCTAGCCACTGTAAATTTCCACCATACTCTTTTCCAAGTAGATCAGTGCCATGTTTGACATCAGGGACTCCAACCATCAACTCACTGATGTAATATTAAGCCTTTTATTGTGTTCTGTAGTTTTTCTATTTGAAACAAGTAGGGTTTGGCTTTTGTTTGTTTGTTTGTTTTTTGTGATTTTTTGAGACAGGGTTTCTCTGTGTAGTTTTGGAGCTGTCCTGGAACTCACTCTGTAGCCCAGGCTGGCCTCGAACTCACAGAGACCCGCCTGCCTCTGCCTGAGTGCTGGGATTAAAGGTGTGCGCCACCACCGCCCAGCCAGGGTTAGTTTTTCTAAGAAGCGAGAACCACTGACCAGAGCTGAACTCCTTTTTTTTTTTTGGTGTGAAATGTTCCACATATACACTCTGAAGATAACAAGTTTGAACTCTACTCATTTCTAAAGTCAGATTAAATGTCAACTCCTCCTCAAAAGTTCTCTCCATTCTCAGAACTTCATTTCTAAAGTTCCTCACTTCTGTCTGGGCAACTGTTCTCCTCCACTTTCTCCGTCAGCATTTACCAGTCCGTTCTACTTCCCTGCCAGCATCTGAACTCACAATGAACCTCATCACGGCTTCCTTCTGTATAAAAGTACTCTTTCTTTCCATTCCACTAATACGTCGTCCACACTGAAAATGCCGGCTTCTCTGCGAGCTGCATTTCTCTGTTGTCTGTACGCTCCAGGCCAAATGCGTGGTCTATGCGGCAGACTTAGGTTTTTCCTTAGGAGACACATTTGGGAGCTGAGCTCCCTTCTCTGACAGCGGCTTGAGGCCTTTCAATGACTGGCAAGTGGGATTGCACCAGCACTTCCCATATTCATTTTTTGCCCACCTCAATCAAGCTAGAAGTCCTCTACAGCAGTGGTTCTCAACCTGTGGGCCACAACCTCTTCGACAAGCCTCTACCTCCAAAAGTATTCCCATTACAATTCATAACGGTAGCAAAATTATAGTTATGAGGTAGCAACAAAAATAATTTTATGATTGGGGGTCACCACGACCCAAGAAACTGTATTAAAGGGCCACACAGTTAGGAAGGTTGAGAACCACTGGTCTATACGGTACTAGTTTTAAGACAGATGTCAACAAAGTACTTTAAACTTTTTAATTACTTATAACTAAGACTAGCATAAACAGATTCTTGAACTCTTCTTTTAACATTTACTATTCAGGAAATTTCTACACTCCATGCATACAAAATAGTGCTTTAAAACACATTTTCAGTTAAATAAAATTAAGCTCTTAGTATATGCCTGGGTATAATTAATACACAATAACTAGTAAACAGAAGGAAACAGTGCTTTTACTGAATCTGAATTCATGTGATTTGTGGTTTTTTTCTTTGGGGGAGCTGGAGGGCTGAGGACCATGTAGAGTCCTGTGTGTATGGGTGTGGTCGAGTAGCCTATTCCAGAGTAACACAGAGCTGCCCTTCTGTACTCCCCCAACCCCCTTTTCTTTCTGTGTAACCCTGGCTGTCCTGGAACTCCCTCTGTAGACCAGGCTGGCCTCAAACTCAGAGATCCACCTGCCTCTGTCTCCCAAGAGCTGGTATTAAAGATGTGCACCACAGGGTCTTGATATAGAGGTTGGGTTGGTCCTAACTTACTGTGTAGACAGACAAGGCTGGCCTGAAACTCATAATGCTCTTGGTCTCAGCCTCTCAAGTGCTGAGATTATGTTCAGCATGCCCAGCTTATATGACATTAAGAGGCAGACTTCTAGTCACATATATAAAAGTGGGCCGGCATGATGGTTCAGCAGGTGAAGGCACTCGCCTTTAAACTGAGTTCGGTCCACAATGGAGGAGAGCACCAACCCCCAAAGTTGTCTTCCGCTGACCTACTCATGTGGGTGTGCTCATGTATACACACACACCATATGAAAAAATAAACAAAGTAAAAATATCTGCAAACAAATTAAAGCTTTAAGAAAAATCTAAATCTAGAAATCAAAGTCTGTGTTCAAAAATCACCTGTGACTCAACGTTTCATAAAACTTCAAGATAGCCTTTAACAAGAGGAAAGTATTAAGACATGGTTTAAAAAAAAATTCAAGACATACATAATAGTACAAAAGAGAACTTTGAAAATACAATGTCAAGGCTGAGCAGATGGTACACGCCCGTGACACCAGTGTTTGGAGGTGAGCATGTTATATGTCTGAAGTTTAAGGTACAAAGCATGTCCTGGCAAGCTGGAACTACACGAAAGACCTTGCCTCAAAATGAACAAAACAAAATCTTCAGAAATTCCTTGTGTTTTGTGTCTATACTTCAACATACATAAAATAATTCTGCGCTGAAGAGAGACAAGACTACCAAGACTGAATCCATTTCTTCTGTTACTGAAAGTTAGACTTAAAGGCGACTGTAAATAACCAGGCATGATCATCTCCAGTAATAAGACTAAATACTAAGCCAGGAGCGGTGGCACATGCCCTCAGTACCAGGACTTGGGAGGCAGAAGCAGGTGGATATCTGTTTGAGGCCAGCCTGGTCTACAAGGTGAGTTCAGGATAGCCAGAATTATACAGAGAAACCCTGTCTTGAAAAACTAAAAATAAGAGAAAATTAAAAATATTAATAACTGTTCATTGTTCAATTGTTTCAGTGTTTTAGATCCTCTAGGTTTCAGTATGTTAAAATCTAATTTTATTTTTGAAGTTTTACTTCAATGGTATTACTAAAGTTTTCTTTAATTCTAATGAAATTCTTAGAAAATATCTTTCCCGCTAGGCATTGTTTGACTGATCATTCTAAACTCTTATTCCCCTGACCTAATAATACAAATTTAAAGTCTGGTTATTTGATTAAATATCTGTGAGTAATAACATGCTATTTTGAACAAATACATGAACAATGGAACCATCCCTAGGATTTCGGCATTATGAAAGCAGATCTCCTCTCAGTCCAGTGAAGACCGCTATTAGAACCATAACAGAGCTCTGAGGAACACACAAGGCAGCAATGCACACATTTACACAGAGTAGTCCTGGCAGCCTTACACAATATGGCTAAGTGAATCATTTAAGATACTATGTGCCTGGGAAGAAACCCAGCATTCTCTCTTTTAGGAAAACAAAAACACACGTACTCACCACTAAATAAAAAGCACATGGTTACAAGTGACTCTTTTTGATTTCAAGGGAGATTAAGACTCTTACCTGTTTCTCCTTTTCCAGAAATAGTAACTAGAAGAAAAAATATGAATACATATATTTTATACATGAATTTTATTTCAAGTTGAATATTTACCTTATTTCACTTTCATAAAACTTCAAAAACATTCTTTATCATTAACAATACAACTACTTGAAAATTTTAGACTTCTTTAAACCTCAGGTGTGTTGATGGAGCTCTTTAGCACTTTCCTTAATCCCACAGCAAGGAAAGGACTGTTTTTCATTAGAATATAGTATACCTTACCAACCTCTTTCTGAAACTGTACTCAAAAAATTTCTTCTGGGCCTGGGAGATGGCTCAGTCTGTAAAGTACTGGCTGCAAAACCACAGGGCCACGTGCCTATCCCCAGCCCCCATGTGCTGTGGGATGTCTTTCTGTATGCTGTGAACATGTGCTGCTCTCAGTGGTTGATAAATATTTTTGGCCAATGGTGCGGCAGAATAAGGTTAGGCAGGACACTCAAACTGAGGATGGAGATAAACAAGCATCGAGTTGGGGAAGAAGCTGCAAGACACCCAAGAAGCAAGATGTGAAAGAGCCGGCAAGCCACGGGCCACATGGTGATACCTAAATAAAAATGGGTTCATTTAATTGTAAGAGCTAGCTAGTATTAAGCCTGAACCACTGGTCAAACATTTGTAATTAATATAAGCTTCTGTGTGTTAATTTGGGACCAGGCAAAGGGGACAGAAAGACTCCACCTCCAGTTACACCATGTACTGGAGGCAAGCATATATAATCCTATTTCTGAGTAATAGTTACAGGCAGATCCCTGGCTGGCCAGGCAACCCAGCCCAATCAGTGACATTTGGGATGGGGTATAAGAGGAGACATCTGGACAGGGCTGGATTAAAAGAGAGAACATAATACAAACCAAGGTGGATAGTTCCTGAGGGAAGACATCTAAGATTGACCTCTGGCCTACACACATATTCCTATTTCCTTTTAACTGATACACAATAATCATATATTATTTAGGGAAAGAGTGTAATAATTCATGTATCCATGTAAAGCTTTCAAATTAGGGTAGTCAACACAGAAAAGGTATTCCCTCTCCCATCTTTTCCCATTTTGTACTACTTTTAAAGTTTTTATTAGCCAGGTGTGGTGGCACACATCTTTAATCCCCAAACTCAGTGTTCAAGGCCAGCCTGGTCTATAAAGTGAGTTCCAGGAAAGCCAGAACTACACAGAGAAACCCTGTCTTTTAAAAACAAAACTAAAATGAATAAGTAAGTATTAATAACTGTTAACTGTTCAATTGTTTTAGAATCCTCTGTATGTTAAAATACTTGTATGTTAAAAATCTAATTTTAAAGTTTTATTTCAATGGTACTACTAAAGTTTTCTTTAATTCTAATGAAATTCTTAGAAAAGATCTTTCCCCTTAGGCATTGTTTGACTGGTCATTAAAAATTCTTTTATTCCCTTGACCTAATATTACAAATTTAAAGTATGGTTATTTGATTAAATATCTGTGAGTAATAACGTGCTATTTTGAACAAATACATGAAAAATGGAACCATCCCTAGGATTTCGGCATTATGAAAGCAGATTTCCCCTCAGTCCAGTGAAGACTGCTGTTGGGGAATATTATTTTAAGGTGTGTTACTTTTGTTTATACTGCATTTGTTTAACTCTGTGAAGCTGTGTTACTGTGACATTAAAACACTAATGGTTTAATAGAGAGCTGAATGGTCAATGGCAAGGCAGGAGAAAGGATAGGTGGAGCTGGCAGGCAAAGAGAATATACAGGAGGAATCTGGGAGGAAAAAGCAGTAGCCAGAGAAGAAGGAGGTCTCCAGGGGCCAGCCACCCAGCTACACAGCCAGCTATGGACTAAGAGTAAGATTTACAGAAGTAAGAGAATGGGAAAAGCCCAGAGGCAAAAGGTAGACAGGAGAATTTAAGAAAAGCTGGCAAGCAGCAAGCCAAGCTAAGGTCGGGCATTTATAATTAAAGATAAGCCTCCGTATATGATTTATTTGAGAGCTAGATGGTGGGCCCCCTCCCAAAAACAAAAACAACCAACAAACAATTTGGCATCCAATATGGAGCTCGAATTAATTTCCATAGGGCCTGAAAAAGTTTGAAAAGTAAAAAAGAAAAGAGAAGAAAAAGAAAAAGGACATGGCTTCTTTAAGAGGTGCTGCTGCTCAGCAGCAGGCAGTGGCTAAGTGAAGAATGCCTACAGGCAGGTCAGGTCCCGCCACAGCTAGGAAGGTACAGCGCAGTCTTTGGTCACCTACCTCCTGACCAGGACATACGTTTTAGGCTTGGCTTTCCTGAGGTAGAGCCAGCTGAGAGCCTGGATCTCGGAGGATCCAGGTGTACTTTAGCAGTTTAAAGTTTGCTCGTGTGGTCAAAAAAGACTAGAGATATACAGTAAAAGTAAAAGAGATACAGACGGAAAAACCCCTAAACAGGTTACAGTATGTTTAACAATGCGCATAAGCTTAAGAAAAGGAAAAGAAGCCGAGCAGTGGTGGCACACGCCTTTAATCCCAACACTCGGGAGGCAGAGCCAGGGGATCTCTGTGAGTTCCAGGCCAGCCTGGTCTGCAGAGCTAGATCCATGACAGGCATCAAAAACTACACAGAGAAAACCTGTCTTGAAACTCCCCCCCCCCCCCCAAAAGGACAAAAAATAAAAAATGCTTTGGAGTTTTGTTTCCACAGTAGGTGAGAGGCTGTGCTGATTCCTTCAGCAATAATATGGATCAGGTTTGATCAGGAGCCTGGTCTCCAAAGCGAGTTCCAGGAAAGGCACAAAGCTACACAGAGAAACCCTGTCTCGAAAAACCAAAAAAAAAAAAAAAAAGAATTTTTATATATTAATAACAATTTAAGGTTATTTTTGTTACAACATATTGTATATATTTCTATTCTTGTTTAAGAATATATAAAATTTATTTAAAAATTATAAGGTAAAATTCTAATTTTTGAAAGCTATTATTAGAAACTATATAGGATAATCAGGAAACATAGGTTAATGGTTAATCATTTGTAACAATCCAATTTGTAGATATGTTAGGTATGCTTTCCAGATCATATAGAGATATATTTTAGATATAAAGATAGTCTTCAAAATTTTCAAAGACCTACAGAATATGGTATTTAAAATGTTTTATTAACATAAAGTTTTTCATGATAAAGAGACACATCTGTTCCTGACAGCACCAATTTATTTCAGAGAAGATAAAGGACATTGAAGAAACTCCTTATGGAGTTTGCTTTCATTGTGGCAAGGTAAGCCACCAGGCAAAGAAACTACTCTTGCCTTTGACTCCTGACAATGTGCTCTGTAGACTGGACATGCAGGACACACAGGAAAATGAGTTGCTGAACTTTGCCAAAACAAGGCAGGACAGTCCTTCAAAATTCCTGCTTCACATAAGAGTCTGTCAGATATTCTACAGGACACAGAGAACAGTGACTAATGAACTTTGCCAATACAAGGCAGGACAGTCTTTCAAATGTCCTGCTTCACTGAGAAGTTTGCCAGATATTGTGGGCCTGCAGGCTGAAAATGGATGCCTCAACATTGCAGAGGAACTCTGGGTGGCTGTCTAGGCAGTTAGATGTCTCTGTTGTTAGATAATATCACATCCTTCTGGGTCTTTGATGGAGTTGAAGACTAGATAGTTATAGTTGCAATTTTCCTTAGTTATGATAAAAAGTAAATTATATATAAAACTTTGGAGTCACTAAGACGGATGAATGGTGGAATGCCTTCTCTGAATTTGCTGAATGTAAATGGACAGAACATTGTAAATATAATCTTACTTGTTAACTGTTTTTGTTGTGTATAGTTTTACTACATTAAAGTTAACTACATTAAAGTTAAACCTTTCTTTCTATTTAGATGAAAGAGGGAAATGTTGAGGAATATTATTTTAAGGTGTGTTACTTTTGTTTATGTTACATATGTTTAACTCTGTGAAGTTGTGTTACTGTGCCTGTCAAAAAATGCCTGATAGTTTAATAAAGAATTGAACGGCCAATAGTGAGGCAGGAGAAAGGATAGGCGGGGCTGGCAGGCAGAGAGGATGTATAGAAGGAGAAATCTGGGAGGAGGAAAGAAGTAGCCAGAAGAAGAACTCCAGGGGCCAACCATCCAGCTAGCTACAAATCCAGCCACAGAATAAGAGTAAGATTTACAGAAACAAGAAATGGGAAAAGCCCAGTGGCAAAAGATGGACAAGATAATTTAAGTTAAGGAAAACTGACAAGTAACAAGCCAAGTTAAGGCCAGGCATTTATAATTAAGGATAAGCCTCTGTATATGATTTATGTGGGAGCTGGGTGGTGGGCTCCCCATAAGGAACAAAAACAACCAAAACAACAACTGCTATTAGAATTGAAACAGACAGAGCTCTGAGGAACACACAAGGCAGCAATGCACACATTTACACAGAGTAGTCCTGACAGCCTTACACAACATGGCTAAGTGAATCATTTAAGATACTGTGTGCCTGGGAAGAAACCCAGCATTCTCTCTTTTAGAAAAACAAAAACACACGTACTCACCACTAAAAAAAAGTACATGGTTACAAGTGACTCTACTTCAAGAGAGACTGAAAGACTCTTACCGTTTTCTCCTTTTCCAGAAATAGTAACTAGAAGAAAAAATATGAATACATATATTTTATACATGAATTTTATTTCAAGTTGAATATTTACCTTATTTCACTTTCATAAAACTTCAAAAACATTCTTTATCATTAACAATACAACTACTTGAAAATTTTAGACTTCTTTAAACCTCAGGTGTGTTGATGGAGCTCTTTAGCACTTTCCTTAATCCCACAGCAAGGAAAGGACTGTTTTTCATTAGAATATAGTATACCTTACCAACCTTTCTGAAAACTGTACTCAAAAAATTTCTTCTGGGCCTGGGAGATGGTTCAGTTTGTAAAGTACTGGCTGTGAAAACACAGGGCCATGTACCTGATCTCCAGCACCCATGCAGATCCCTTAGAACTGGAGTTTGCAGATTGTTGGGAGCTGCAATATGGGTCCTGGGAAATGAACCCAGGTCCTCTGCAAGAGCAACCCCACTGAGTTCTCTCTTCAGGCCCCATCTTCTATTATCCCTTTGAGTACACTAGAAGCATTCTACAATGCCTGAAAACGTGGGAATGTTCCAAAAGCATTTAGGTCGAGTTGAGTCCAAGTCTGTTTCAAAGCCATCATTGCTCCAGTCCTCCCATCCCTTTCCTTGCCTCCCTCAAATGCAACACTTAAGGCACCTGCTCAGATCAGTTTAACATACTCACCACCAGCAAATCTGACAGCTGAATACTCTGTGTCACTTCCAGAAGAAGCCCAGTCTTCAGGGTAGCCAGCACTAAAGGCCTACCAGAAGGCCTCCAGTCCTTTGTCTTGCTCACGATTCTGGTCTAACTATTCTGAACAAATGTGATTCAGAACACAACTTCACAAGTCCTATGTTCCTTCCTATCTACCTTTCAGAGTTCAGTGTGAACTCTCCTTCCTCTCTAAAGCCATCCTGAACCCCACTTCCAGAATAAAAACCACACTTTTGTTACTACTATTCATTCCCACAGCTCATTCTCTCACGATCCTCTTCTTCTCCTATAGCATCTCTCATCTATTCCATATATATATATATTTTTTTTAGTTGAGGATCAAACCTAGGGCCTTCCGCTTGCTAGGTGAGCGCTCTACCACTGAGCTAAATCCCCAACCCCTCATATTTTAAAACTCAAAGAATAATACATACATCAGCAGGGCTTAAGTAAAATCAAATCTGAACTAAAATCTCTAAATAAGACAGGCCTAGCTGGATGGTAGTGGTGCACGCCTTTAATCCCAGCACTTGGGAGGCAGAGGCATTTGGATCTCCGTGAGTTTGAGGCCAGCCTGGTCTTCAAAGCTACACAGAGAAACCCTGTCTTGGGGGGGGGGGGGGAGAATGGAACTATATGGATACTTTCTTAACAAACCAAAAACAAATTTACTTTACTCGCCCACCAGCATAACACTAAAGAAATAGTCTAGCTGAGAGGTGGTAATGCACGCCTTTAATCCCAGCACTTGGGAGGCAGAGCCTCTCTGAGTTCAAGGCCAGCCTGGTTTACAGAGCGAGTTCCAGGACAGGCACCAAAACTACACAGAGAAACCCTGTCTCAAAAAACCAAAAAGAAAAAAGTACAATTAACATCAGATTTAAGACAAATTTTTGATCATTACTTTTCTTATCATCCCATCAGCCAGATAACACCAATGTTTGCTAATATTTTCCCAAGGTTTTTTTTGTTTTTTTTGTTTTTTTAGATTTGTTTATTATGTATACAGTGTTCTGTCTGCAGACCAGAAGAGGACATCCGATCTCATTACAGATGGTTGTGAGCCACCATGTGGTTGCTGGGAATTGAACTCAAGACCTCAGGAAGAGCAGCCAGTGCTCTTAACCTCTGAGCCATCTCTCCAGCCCCCCATTTTATTTTTATTTTTTTAGACAGGGTCTAATTGTCTTTTTTTCCCTTTTCCAGAGCTGAGGACAGACCCAGGGCCTTGCACTTGCTAGGCAAGCACTCTACCACTGAGCTAAATCTCCAACCCCTACTTTTCTTTTAAATACACTTTACAGAAGCATAAGGTTTCTCAATCCATCTGAGATGTTAGGTAAGGCCCAAACATCTCAGCCCCCTGGCCTCATCATCTCCCCTAGCATACATTAAAAAGATAATGTCCTGGATACCATCACTTGAATGAAAATTCCTGAGTACTATACCTGCCATACCAATTAAAAATCAAATAAAAATTTAAAAATTGAGGGCTGGTGAGGTGGCTCCACAGGTGAAGATGCTTGCCTCCAAGCCTGGATCTGCATAGTGAAAGAACCAACTCCTTCCAGATGTGTGCATGGCACACAAATCCAATCACCATCACCCACAAAAAAGGAAGTAAATGCCAGGGCTGGAGCAATGGCTAAAGATTGAGTCCTAGCATCCACACACACCCAGGACTGAGTCCCAGCATCCACACACACAGTGGATCACAACCATCTGCAACTCTAGCTCCAGAGGATCCAACACCCTCTTCTGATCTCCATGGGAACCAGGCATGCATATGGTACACATACATGAAGATAAAATACTCATACACATAAAATCAGTAGTATGTATTTTTAAATTAAGTGAGCCAGGCATGGTGGTGCACACCTTTAATCCCAGCACTCGGGTATCAGAGGTAGGCAGATCTCTGTGAGTTCAAGGCCAGCCTGGTCTACAGAGCAGGTTCCAGGACAGCCAGGAGCACAGAGAAACCCTGTGACAAAAAGTCAAATAAATACATAAAGGCAAAATGATTTTAATGAAACTGGAAAGGAGAATTGGGATGTAATTCAGTTGGTACAGTGCTGGCCTACCAAGCATGAAACTGGGTTCCAAACCCAGCAATGAAATGGAGGCAGGAGGGTCACATGTTCAAAGTCACAACAAGGTTCCAAGTTCCAAGGGCAGTCTGGACTATATCAGACTGTCTCAAAAACAAAAAGCAAACATTATCTACCTACAGGTTATATAATAAGTATGCATTCTAGATATTCAAAGAAAAAACTAAAAATATTATTTTTAAAAGGGTGTGGGGGCTGGAGAGATGGCTCAGCAGTTAAAAGCACTGGGTCCTTCTAGAGGACCCAGTTACAATTCTCAGCACCCATATGGCAGCTCACAAATGTCTGTAACTTCTGTTCCAAAGTATCTGACATCCTCATACAGACATACATGCAGGCAAAACATCAATGCACATAAAATTTTTTAAAAAGGGAGTGTGTGTAAAATTTGATGTGCAGAAATCCATAATCTTTCCCTTTTAAAATGTTACCTAGAAGTAGTAATTGAAGAAATGGGGTGCAGATGGCTGGGCAGGTAAGAGTGCACTCTGCTCTTGCAGAGGACCTGAAGTTCCTAGCATCCATGTCTAGCAGCTCACAACTGCCTGTAGTTCCATCTCTAGGGGATAGGACATCCCCTTCTGAACTCCAAGCGTGGACACCTGCACTCATGTGCACACACACCCTTCCCCAACAGACACACAGGTACAAATATATACAGAATTTAAAAACTTAAACTAGAGGTTTAAAAACTTAAGCCAGGCGGTGGTGGCTCACCCCTGTAATCTCACCACTGGAGAGGCAGAGGCAGGTGGATCTCTGTGAGTTTGAGGCCAGCCTGGGCTACAAAGCAAGTTCTAGGACAGCCTCCAAAGCTACAGAGAAACCCTGTCTCGAAAAACCAAAACCAAAACAAAACAAAACAAAAACAAAAACAAACCAACTTAATCCAGCAGATGGAAATTACAGAAAGCCACAAACGGTCAAAACGCAGAGAACTAACTGTGGGGTGCTCATCTCCAGTTAATACACATACAATACAACCCCACACCTAAGGCTCAGGGGACATTTCAGAAGGAGAAAAGCACCTAAAAACAAACTCCTAGGAAGAAATGTAAGAACCACAGAAGCTTACACAAGTGAAATCACTTTTTTAAAGGTTTATTTTTAGTGTAAGAGCGTTCTGCTTGAATGTTATGTATGTGTACTGCAAGTGTGCCTGGGGCCCATGGAGACCAGAAAAGGGGGTTGGACTCCCTGGAACTGAAGTTACAGGAGGCTGTGAGTCACTGTGACAGTGCTGGGAACCAAACCCAGGTCTTATGGAAGAGCAGCAAGTGCTCCTAACCAGTGAGCCATCTCTCCAGTCCAAGTAAAAACATTTAGTTGGTATGAGAACCACAAAAGCAGGTCTAAACAAAGAAACTCCTACAGGGAATGAGTCATTATTCTCTATCACACAAGTAGTGTTTTCCCAATAATAAAGCAGTTTTTAATTTGACAGACTGAGGGGTCCTTTATAGAAAATAAAGCCATGAAGAAGGGAATTGCTGAATGAGAATGGAATGTGACTAGTCATCAAATGCAGAAGCACATTTTTACCATTCTGAGAAGTAGGCGATTCCACCGCTGGAGGATAACCCACACTCAGACAAGACTAGCAGTATGGATCAATCACTCAATGTGGCTTTTTTAATGCAATCACAAGTAGCACTAAAAATTGAGCATGGCAGCATGTTTCCAAGTTCCAGAGGCTGGAAGGTAATGAGGTCAAAGCCACCCGGTATCCAAGTGAAACAGTCTCAGTACCCACCCACACAACCTAGAGAGGGAGCAGGAGTCCTAAGTGGTGGCACTCTACTGGAATCTTAACACTTGGGAGTTAAGGCTGGAGGATCAGGAGTTACAAAGATAGGAAGGGTGTGAAGGAAGGGGCTATAAACACAAGGCTGCTACTGATAAAAACAACACACTCCTAGAGCAAATCAGACTTCACATCATCATTATGGCAGAGTAAAAAAATCTCTTGGGACAAACAGGTATGTGTAGGCAAACAGATCATTTGGCCTAGGATTGCATTTGGTTTTGGTTATACACACACATCTCTTGTAATAATGCACTTGGCAGCCTAGCTCCTTCACCTGCACATCACACACACACACACACACACACACACACACACACACACACACACACACACATTCTCTCCTAAAAATGCACCTAGCAACTGCTGAACCCCATTGCATGGCTAAACATACCCATCTCTGAGCACCGGTAGGTTTCCTCCCTCCCAGTAACAGCTGAACTTAGTTTCTATTCAAATGTAGTCCTCATGTATATGAGTATGAATAACTGAAGAGCCAGTCTGGTCTTAACTGGTTTTGGGAACATGTTGTGACCCTAGAAGAATCCACTATTTACCAGTGCTTACACAAGATTGAGTGTGTGTACAATTAAAACCATATGTATTATGAGACCGGGCATACATGTAGAAAACTGATTAGATCACCCATCTATCAAGACAGAGAACACCCTCACTATGCTCCTTAGTAACCAAATTACTCTCGAGCCTCCTAAATAGAAGTCCCAGATAACTGGGTCCTTTAGTATTCACTCCCATGGCCTAGTGTCCATCTTGACAGTGTAACACTCTGTAATAATATGCACCGTTTTGTTTTTATTTGAATAAAGTGATCTTGCTACATTTGCAAATCTATGTGAGCCCGTTTTCAATTATTTAGATGAGGTGCTAAATGCCCAACCCAAATCACTGGTGACAAAAACCAACTAGAAAAGCAATTACCATCAGTGTGTTCTCAGCATTCAGGCTGGGAACAGCTGTCAACTATCCAAGTCACTCTTCACAAAAGTGGTTTGGCTACTTTTGGGTATGCATTTCCATACACATTTTTGTTTCTTTAAAATAACAAAACCAAGAAGCTTCCTTGGGGGCTGGAGAGATGCTCAGGTTAGAAGCACTGCTGCTTTTCCAGAGCACCTAGGTTCCATTCCCAGCACCACAGGGCAGCTTACAACCACCCATAACTGCAGTTCCAGGCATCTGCTGTCCTCTTCTGGCCTCCACAAGCACTGCATGCACATGGTGCACAAACATAACACAGACAAAACATCCATACACATAAATATTTTTTAAAGCCTCCTTGGCTTTGTCTAAGTTAATTTTATGGATCAATTTGGGGAAAGCAGACATCTTTATACTACTGTCTTACATCCCATTACTACACTATCTCTATTTTAGGTTTTTTATCCCATTAGTACATAAAATGTGCATCTATTTGCTAGATTCACTCCTAAATTTTCATTTTTGATGTTATTATAATGATATTACTAAAAATACTAGTGAGTTTTACTAACCTTCTATCTTGTCACTTTGCTAAATTCACTTTTCAGTTCTAGTGGCTTTTCTGAAGAGCTGTTGGGATTTTCTAGTAAATGATAGTCTAGTACATCAACAGGCCACACCTTTTCCTGTGATTTATTTCTACAGTTTACATACTCTTATTTATTTTTTTTTTTATTTTATTTTTTTTTGGTGGCCGGGCAGCGGTGGCACACACCTGTAATCCCAACACTCGGGAGGCAGAGCCAGGTGGATCTCTGTGAGTTCGAGGCCAGCCTGTGGTGGCACACGTGTTTAACCCCAGCACTCAGGGCAGAAGCAGGCAGATCTCCATGAGTTCCAGGCCAGCCTGGTCTCCAGGGTGAATTCCAAGACAGGTTCCAAAGCTACACAGAAAAACCCTGTTTCAAAAAACAAAACAAAATTTTATTTTGTGTGTATGAGTATTTTGTCTGCATGTATGTCTGTAGACCACATGCATGCCTTGTACCTTGGCGGTCAGAAGGAGGAGTCAAAATCCTTCTGAGTTGGATGTATGGATAGTTGTAAGCTCCATGTAGGTACTGCAAATTGAACCTGGGCCTTCTGAAGAAATCCCGTACTCTTAGAGCTGAGCCATCTCTCCAGCCCTGTGTATGCCTTTTTTGGTGTGGTTTGAGACCGTCTATCTAGTCTGGGCTTGACTGTCCTGGAACTCACTATGTAAACCAGGCTGGTCTTGAACTCAGAGATCATCCTGCCTCTGCCCGCCTGGTGTTGGGAGGTCTGCACCACAATGCCTGGCCTGTGTGTGCACGCACTTTTAAAGATGAACTATCTCCTAAGTTTACACTCAAGTTTTCAGTTAAGACCAACGCCTACCATTTTTGTTTTTTTGGTTTTTTTCCAGACAAGATTCTCCTGTGATCCAAGCTAGCTTTGAACACTCTATACAGCTGAGGACAGATACTGAAACTACCACACACATTCAGTTTATGGAATCCTGAGGATCAAACCTAGGGTTTTATGCAAGTACTCTCCAAACTGGGCTCAAATTGTCATAGATTTAGCCAAAAGGAGTGCCACACACCAGCCCCAAGGTCTTCACAGTCTCTACAGCTTTTTTTTTTTTTTTTTTTTTTTAACAGTTTTGTCTTCATGTGTCCCTGCAGGCCAGAAGAGGGCGCCAGATCTCATTACAGATGGTTGTGAGCCACCATGTGGCTGCTGGGAATTGAACTCAGGACCTCTGGAAGAACAAGCAGTGCTCTTAACCTCTGAGCCATCTCTCTAGCCCTTTAAAAAGCTGTTTTAAATTTACTTTGTATATAAGCTTGTGCACCATGTGCACATGGGGAAGTAGAGGACAATCTGCTGAAGTCAGTTTTCTCCTTCCATCACGTGGGTCTCAAGAACTGAACTCAGATCAGCAGGTTAGGGGCCAAGGGCCTTTACCTGCTGAACTATCAACAGCCCGGGGAAATATTTATTCTCCACCCCCCAGCACTTGGGAGGCAGAGGCAGGTGGATCTCTTTGAGTTTAAGGCCAGCCTACTCGAAATAGTGAATTCCAGGAAAACTAGGACTATTTAAAGAGACCCTGTCCCCCCAAAAATTACTTTTTAAACTACGTGCATGCATATGTTACATCTATATGGGTGTGCGTGTGTATAGGTGACCTTCTGCAGAGCCCAGAAGATGACATCAGTTTCTCTTGAGCAGTTACAGGCACCTGAGAGCTACCCAATGTGATGCCAGGAACTAAGTCCTCTGTAAGATCAGTATGTACTCTTAACCAATGAGCCATTTCTCTAGTCTACACTTTTTAAAAAATGTTTATTATTATGTACATGGGTACTTTCCTGCGTTTTGTATATCTACTACATTCACGCCTCACACCAAGGAGGCATGAAAGCATCAGATCCCCTAGAACTATTGTGACAGACATTTGTGAGCTGCCATGTGGGTGCTAGGAAACGAACCCATGTCCTCTGCAAGAGCAGCAAGTGCTCTTATTAACTGCTGTGCCATCTCTCCAGTCCCATAACTTTTTTCCTTAACAAATATTTGCCCTGACCTAGCATTTGTATGCTTTCTTCCTTGAGATTCTGGCTTCTTAAGGACTAAAGCATGAATAAGTAGAATACCTAACCATGTTCATCCAATAATCTTAAGATAATACTGCCACTAACACCAAGGTCAAACCTTTCCTTGTGACTGCCCAGTGCAGGCTTGGCTGCATTCAAGATTCAGCTTCATGAAAAACCCATGAACGTGGCTTAGGAGACACTGCTGCTGGAGGTGTTAACGGACATTAGTACACGTTAACATAAGAGCTGGCAAAGGGCTAGAGAGACAGATTGCTCATCAGCTATAAGTGCTTGCTGCCAAGCCTGACTACCTGAGTTCAATCACTGGGTCTACCATGATGAAAGGAGACACCAACTCTACCATGTTGTCCTCTGACCTCTGCACACTTGCCGTGGTGCACACAAAATAAGCAAATGTGAAAAAGAACCTCCTTTTTTGTTTTGTTTTGCTTATTTCAAGACAGGGTTTCTCTGTGTAGTCCTGGCCATCCTTGGAACGCCCTCAGTACACCAGGCTGGCCTCAAACTCACCGAGATCCACTCACCTCTGCCTTTAGAGTGCTGGGATTAAAGGTGTATGCCACCACCACCCGGCAAAAAAAGAACTTCTTTATAGATTTTATTTTAAAAAGGTGGGATTGGGGGTTTAGCTCAGTGGTAGAGCGCTTGCCTAGCAAGTGCAAGGCCCTGGGTTCAATCCTCAGCTCAAAAAAAAAAAGGTGTTGAAAATTCTCTTCAATGATGGTACAGCAAGTATAATTCTTGAAGTTGCCAAAGCCTTGGACAAGTCCATGATACAGTCTTGTCGTGTGGACTGGTGTAGCTGGAAAACTGCCCACAAGGGAAGAGAGCACGGAGTTCACAGCATCAGCACACAAATCCTGAGTCGCATCCTTTGAACAGGAAGCGGAGGAAGAGGCTCCAAGCCCTTATGTGTATGCATGCCAATGTGACACACTGGTGGAGACCCATGATGCCGGACACATCAATCTTGCTGACGACAGGAAGAAGCTAGGGGGTGAATGGTGACGTAAAGGTTGTGGCTGTGTCACAGTGACTGTGGCAAAGAATCTCAGGCCAAGGGTGTCAGCAAAGAGTACTTCAGATGCAAAAAAGGAACAAAAAGGACCAGGGTGGCCCTGGTTTTCCTTCTCCAGTGTTACCGCACTGTGGTTAGGAACTCGCATCCGCTCATCTTCACAAGACAGCCACAGCTATAGTGGGCTGCGTGGGCCTGAGCAAGGTAAACGGTGTCTCCCTGGAGTCCTGGAGATGACTGAACCCAACACAAAATTACTGAAACTGGGTTTGCTTCTAGGCACTTTGCTGGTCGGACATTTGGTTTCATGGGAAGGGTGGTGGTCACGTGGCCCATTATTAATGCTATTTGGCAGTCTAACTGGCCCTGATAGTAACCAAGCCTGTTGCTGTAAGTCAGAAGATTTGGAGGTCCTAGTGCCCATGCTCACCGCCAGAAATCCTACTGAAAAGCCCATCAGGAGGATCAGGGTTAACCTTTGTAATAAACACTGTGGAGTCTTAATGTTTCTAGGCTGGGGGTAGGGAAGGGCAAAGGCAAAAATGTTTACTTATAAGAAAGAATTTAAGCCAGATGTGGTGGTACATTCCTTTAATCCTATCACTGGGGAGGCAGAGGCAGGCCAGCCAAGACTATAAAAAGGAAAACAAAGGGGTTGGGGATTTAGCTCAATGGTACAGCACTTGCCTAGCAAGCGCAAGGCCCTGGGTTCGATCACTTCCTGATAGCCCGCATTTAGTCTTAGATTTAGAAGAAAATAGCGAATGTTCCTATCAGTGCTTAGTTGTACATCTGTAGCCAGTTTGGCTATCTGAAGCTCATTCTCCAGCAAACTGGCTTCATTGCAGACACTCTCTTACTATGGCCTAGAACCCACAGAGCTCCACCTGCCTCTGCCTCCTGAGTGCTGGAATTAAAAGCATGTGCCAATACACCCAGCTAAGATGGTGATGGAGACAGAGAAGTCAGATCTCTGAGTTTGAGGCCAGCCCGGCCTACAAAGTGAGTTCCAGAAAAGTGAGAAGTTCTGTCTCAAAAAACAAAAACAAAAATAGAAAAACAAAAAATAAAGGATGGTACTTTTTTTTTGAGACCAGGTCAGGTGACTTATGAAATGTCTTAAGTCTAGCAATCACTACACATTAGCACATAATTTTTTTTTTTTAAACACTGCAGTTTTCCATCATGTGGGTGTTCTGTTTTACAATCAGGCTTCTATGAGTGAATGTCTGGGTTGCCTCCAATCTCTTGTTATTAAACATACAATAAATAGCCCTGCAAGTGTGCTCTTTATTTATGGAAGCTTATGCTCCGGGCAGAATCCTCACAGCAGGATTACTGAACTAAAAGTGCATGTCTATTGTTTTTTTAGCTTTTCCCAAACATCTTTTAAGGATGTTCCATTCCTTTAAGCAAAGCACAGCACCCTGTCTCTTTTCAGTCTGAGTGTTCTCAAACTCTTGGTATTGCCTTTGGAAATGAGCATGAGCATCTTACATTTACAGGCCATTTCCATCTTTTCCTATGAAGTAGTTATGTCTATCTAGTTCTGTTTCTGCCTATCGGACTTGTCAATTATAAGCTACAGGGTGAGGGGCTTTTACTGGTGTCTCCTTAGAGATTATCCACTTACAGTTTCTTTAAGGGCTTGAGGATTTTTTTTTTTTTTAATCAGATTAGGTCCACTCTGAAACAGCCAATTCCAATGGCAGGAAAAGTACCAAATGAACCTTAAAAAGCTATGGTGGCCGAAAGAAAGTATTCAAAATGAGGGTGGCTGCATAAACCAGGGAATGGGGCGACTACTGGCCAAACCTGGGACAATTTAGGCAACAAAATAAATACTAGACTATAACTCATAAAATGGGACTCAGGACTGTGCACTCATGGTAACAAAGGCATCAACTGAACAGGGAGGCTGGACCAGCAAGTTGGATTAATGAGTAAAGGCACTTGTGACCCAACATGGCAAAACCAGAACTGACTCCAGCAAGTCATCCTGTCTTCTGACCATGTGCACACACACGCACATACCAAATACATAGGAAGATAAGTCATTCCTGCCAACAGAATTCTAGCTAATAAATGTAGACAAAATTATGGCATTAGAAAAATCACCATTTGGTAACCACTGTTTTTTCAAGCAAGCATTGTCAAAGGATGCTACAAGGAGTCCAATGAAAGTACCAAGAACAGATGATTTAGTTTCAGCACTTCCGTAAGATACCTGTCTTAGGTTGAGTTCTGTGGAATCAAATGTTGTGCTAGCTGTTTCTTTTTTAAATTTTATTGTTATTATCATTTGCCAATCTGTCATAAGCTAGACTAATATGAGAGAGGGAACCACAGCTGGGAAACTGCCTGTGTAAGACTGGCCTGCAGAAAGTCTGTAGGACATTTTCTTAAGTTGTGACTGATGTAGGAGCTGAGTGAGGCAATCAAAGTGTTCCTCATCGGCCTCTGCTTCGGTTCCTGCCTTGACATCTATGGTGGATGTGTAAGTCAAATAAACCCTGACTCAGGCATTAGGCGGGTGCTGAGACAAATCTGAGGTGCAGTCCATTTCCTAGGGGAACCGTGACAGGACAGAAAGGGGAAGCAAAGTGGACAGGGCCCAGGGGGCAGCCTGAACTGCAGCATGGGACTCCCAAGGCCAAGGCAAGGCGCTCTGCAGGGAGCAGCCCCGCCCCGCCTCTCTCACGCACTGGGCAAACAGGCTGCACCAGGAAGGCTGTGACCTTGGGTGCGGCCAGTCACCCGGAAAGAGGGAAAGAGCTTGGCTGCTGCCTGCGGACAGCACTTGCCATGGCTGCTGAGCAGCCAATCCTTCCTCGAAGGCAAATCTGTATAACTGGAACTCTGAGTCTACCAGAACACCACTTACAGAGGAAAACTGCACCTTTAATAGATGAAAACTTGGCAGGCGTCATCTCTCAAGTGGTGACCAAAGTTAAAAACAATGACACAGCATCACTTCTGCAGCTCTCCTGCTCAAGTGTGATCTTATCACAGGGAAACTAAAGATAAACCCAAACGGAAGGACATCCTACATCATGCCTGGGTTTTTTAAAATGCCAGAGTCAGACACACAGACTGAGGAACACTTCAGGCCCTGGAGAGGAACAGCTGTAATGTATGAGCCCTTATATTTATCTGCAGTGCTGTGGAACAAACCAAAGGGTCTTGCACACGCTCACACCGACTCTGCTTTATGAGCTTCGGATCTGCGCTGCAGCAGACTGGCCTTGTGCTCACTGCCTAACTCACAACTCAAACTGCTTTTGAAGCACTACCTGCAAGCTGGCCTTGAACTCACAACCCTGTCTCTGCCTGAGTGCTGAGGTTGCAGGCAAGGACTGCCATGCCCATCTTTAATGTGCAACCTTGACTGGGTAGTGGAAGAGGAGGAGAAGGAAGAAGGAAGTTATGCTGTTTGGAGAAAAGGAGATAATCACATCATGCAAATTAAGCTAATGCAGAAAGACAAACGTTCCTCTCATTTAAGGTTCAAACATGACTGCAGAAATAAAGTCTCCGAGGGACAGAGGGGAATAACGAGAAGTGTGAGGAAAAGGATGCTAGGAGAATCATAAAGGAGAGTAAATTCAAATTACATCTGTACAAAAGCTTGGAAAAAAATCTTAATATTACACTGAACAAATGGGAGCAGCGTCCACAGTGTCCTCTCAAACATTCAGGAGACAAGGATGGAGGAATAACAACATCCGGGAATCTGGAGACACAGCACACAACACAGTATTCCCACAGGGAGGCTGGGGACTCATTTCTTTCCAGATACTCAAGTACCTGTCCCACCTTTTCCTCCAGGATTTGAGGTGCTGCCTTCACTGTATTCTAGATGTGAAGTATTTCAAAATATGGCATTCTGGTCCACTGCCAATATATCTGTCCATTCACTAGAACACATAATGTTTTCAACAGACCACGTGGAGCAGTTTTAGATGCTCAACAAAACTCAAAGAAAGCCAAGTTGTCATGTGCCCCTAACCACCAACTAATGATAGATACTGCTTTCAAATCTGGTGAAGGTCAAGGTGTGCCCTTCACTTTGATCCACTGCTCAGGAGGCAGAGGCAGGAGATCTCTTGTGAGCTGAAGGCCAGCTTGGTCTACACAGTGAGTTCCGCTAGCCAGGCTACACAGTAAAACCCTATATTTACCTTTCTTGAGGCTATGTTGTTAAGAATAGAAGAAACTCCCAAGGTAGAAATGGAGTTTCCGGCCAGGGTGGAGACCTAACATTCAAGCTGGGCAGGTTCAGTCACTGGCTAAAGGACTCCCCTCACCCCTGTCCCACCTTAAGTCATGCAAAAGACACAGAAGTAGTTCTTTAATGAGATACTCGATTATTCTTTGCCAGAATCCGGCCCCTAATTTAAGGGTGACAGGCACACAGTAGGGGCCTAGTCTGCGCCTTTTCTAAAGTACTGAGTCTTCTGAAGTCTCCTGAGAGGCAGGACTTTCCTTTTTTCTACCTCTTTCCTATGCATGCTCTCCTTAAGTTTGGGCTTTTGTCAACATCATGGCTTCCTGACCCTTTCTCAGGGTGGTGTTGTGTGCCCTCCAGTTGCCTCCTCCAGGAGGCCGCTGCGGTTCACAGCCTGCCTGCTCTGTAATTTCTCTTGAAACATAATCACTTCTGTCATGTGCTTCTATCTAAGTTCATTCTTGAATTCTTTTACTGAAGAGACTAAGAACCCCAAAGAGGGAACCCCAATTTCCTCTGTCTCTGCATCAGTGTCTAAAAAAAGCCTGGTGAGGCTGGAAGGCCTCCTCCAGTCCTGCTTTATGTTTCCTGTTTAGGCTCTAGAGATAGAGCATTAAGCATGGTGCTCAGGTGAGATGCACAACGGTCAGTGGGGCACGAGGCTAAAGAGGAGGCAGCATCTACAGTAGAGAGGGAAGTCAGAAAGGCCCCTCCTCAGGTGACTGAACAGAGCCAGAAACAGAGACCGCTCCATAGGGAGGGGCAGCATTCCAGGCAGGAAGAGGATGCACAAGTGTCCTCCAGTGACCACTCCTGGGCCGCCGACAGGTAGTTTCTTTGTCTGAAGCATAAGAAACCAAGTCAGGACAGTAGGCCATGGGAACGGCAGGACTCACTGAGCAAGCTGGAGAGCAGCTGGAGATTGTGAAGCAGATCCTAAATAATCCTGACTTCAGCTTTAAAAGATTCAATCTAGCTACTGGGGAGTGGCAAAGTGGTAGAGGCAGGTGGATCTCAGCGTGGTCTATATAAAGATTTGCAGGCTAGCCAGAGCTAGATAAGTGAGAGCCTGCCTAAAAAAAAAAAAAAAAAAAAGTACATTGAGTATGTGTACCTGGTATTAATTCTGACCACTGTCTCAGTTAAGATTACTACTGCTGTGATGAAACATCATGACCAGAAACAACTTGGGGAGGAGAGGGTTTATTTGGCTCACACTTCCACATCACAGTTCATCCTGAAGGGAGTCAGGACGGGAACTCAAACACGGTAGGTGCCTGGATGCTGGAGCTGACACAGAGCCCATGGAGGAGAGCTGCTTACAGGCTTGCTCCACATGGCTTGCTCAGCCGGCTTTCTTATAGAACCCAGGACCACCAGCCCAGGGATAGCACCACCCACAGCAGGCTGGGCCCTCCTCCATCAATCACTAATTCAGAACACCCTCCAACACCCCACTCCCACTCCCTACCCCCACTCAAGGCCGGCCTGGTCTACAGAGTGAGTTCCAGGACAGCCAGGGCTACACAGAGAAACCCTGTCTGGAAAACCAAAAAAGGAAAGGAAAGAGAACTTCCAACATGCTTGCATGGAGTATGATCTTAGCTGAGGTTCCCTCCTCTCAGAGGACTTTAGGTTGTGTCAAACTGACAGGAAACCATCCAGCACAATCATAACAACCATTTTTAAATACTCAGAGGAAATATATCCATTATCTCTTGAAAGAACAAAATACAGGCTGAGCATGGGGACACAAGCCTATAATCCCGGCACTTAGGGGAAGCAGGAGGGCTACAGTGAGTTTGAGGCCACCTTGGACTACAAAGTCAGGCCTTTGTATCAAAATGAACAAAATTTTAAAAAGGCCAAGCACTAAAAATTGTTTTGTTTTAAAATGCTAATTTTCAGGATCTGGATCTCTATTTTATAGAAACCTATCCTGAAATAGTTGCTTTTACTGCTGACCTCTTATTTCAGTATTTCAGAGTATGTGCTCCATACTCTAGGAGCACCTAAATCCTCACTGCTTCTAAGCTTACAGGAGGAGTATGAGGTGTTAACCAGCTAAACTGCACAGAATGATGATGTGGGGCCTCCTTCTCTCAGAAAGCACATATAATCCTGACACTCAGCAGCATAACAGCAAATCTGGCACACTAGCAATATCTTTAAAAAAAGCAGACAGGCCGTGTTGTCTAAACTAGTATTCTCAAATACCCGAGTGGGGAATGAAAAAGACAGAAAATCAAAAGGGAATGCCCAACTAAAACTAAAACTCGGTGTTACTCCTGGTTCTCTACTCCTCCACTTATCCCACGCTGAAAGGCAGGAGCTTAGATGAATCACTTCACAGTCAATGTTGTTCGAAGGATGTCCTTCCACAGGGCTCAGTCTCCTTCATCCTTAGACACACCTATGTTTGGAGATACTGGGAGAAAGGAGTAAAGGAAACGCCCCCTCTATGCTGACTAACACACAGCACCCCTCTATTCACGTTCCTTCCCTTTATCTGAAGAGGCAGAAGTGGGTCATGGGGCTTGCTGCCAGCCTGATTCTCTGAGTTCAACCACCTCCAACCCACAAGGTAGAAACTGAGAACCAGTTCCTAAAAGTCAGATTTTACACACACACACACACACACACACACACACACACACACACACACAATTTAAAATAAAGGAATTGACAAAATAAAAAATAACTGGACCATTTAGTTCACTGAAGGTATTTTTGAACAAAAACTATTTTCAGCTAGGTGCTGTGGTACACAGCACTTTACTTAATCCCAGCACTCGGGAGGCTGAGCCAGGTGGATCCCTATGAGTTCGAGGCCAGCCTGGTCTATGAGCAAGATCCAGGACAGGCACCAAAACTACACAGGGAGGAAACTCTGTCTCGGAAAAAAAACAAACAAACAAAAACCAAAACTATTTTCAAGTGAGGCTGTGCAATCTGAATCTAATTTACATTTTTAGTGTTCCTTCAGGAATTTTTAACTAATAAGAGTGCCAGGGCTGGAGAGATGGCTCAAAGGTTAAGAGCACTGGCTGTTCTTCTAAAGGTCCTGATTTGATTCCCAGCACCCACATGGTGGCTCACAACCATCTGTAATGAGATCTGGCTCCCTCTTCTGGCCTGCAGGCATACATGCAGATAGAACACTTTATACATAATAAATAAATAAATCTTTTTAAAAAAAAGTGTGCTGGGCGGTGGTGGCGGCACCTTTAATCCCAGCAGAGGCAGGTAAATCTCTGAGTTCCAGGCCTACAGAGCAAGCTCCAGGGCAGCCAGAGCTACAGGGAGAAATACCCTTCTCAAAAACCAAAAATATTTAAATCTAGTCAATTCTAATTGACTCAACAATTTTAGCAAACATTTTGGTATTCAAAAGGATGAGTCTTGGTCGTTACACTCAACAAACGTAAAATTTGGAAAGGCATTCCATAATTTATTCTGAGCATAGCTACAGAGATGACTAAAAAATATTGTTTTGTTCAGGCCAATGAGCAGGCTCAGTAGGTAAAGTAACTGACATGCAGGATTGATGTCCCGAGCTCCATCAGGACCCCACATAACAGTGGAAGGAGAAAAGTGACTCCACAAAGTTGACCTCTGACCTCCACAAATGAGCCTTGACCCATATGCACCCTTGTACATAATAAAAAAATAAATAAATTATTTTTGTGCTGTTGAGAGACAGGATTTCTACATAGCTCTGTCTGTCCTGGAACTCACTATATACACCAGGCTGGCCTCAATCTCACAAAGATATGCCCGTGCCTGCCTCCTTAGTGCTGAAATTAAAGCCCCAGCTGTTTTATTCTAAGACAGGGCCTCACTATGTAGCCCAGGCTAGCCTGGACCTCAGTCTTCCAAGAGTTAAGATGGCAGGTGCACACTGTTTCTTCTAAATCAAATGTTCTGAGGAGCAGTCATTTTCTTTTTTTCTTTTTTGGTTTTTCAAGGCAGGGTTTCTATGTGTAGCTTTGCACCTTTCCTGGAACTAGCTCGATAGACCAGGCTGGCCTTGAACTCACAGGGATCTGCCTGGCTCTGCCTCCCTAGTGCTGGGATTAAATGACCACCCTCTGAGCAGTCATTTTCTTAAGGATGTTGTCATTTAAATACCTGGGTGAGGATGGGGATGGAAGGGGGGTAGTTAGGGTAGGGGGAAGGGGAGGGTATCTCATTCTTTCAGCTGGATCTCTGTTGAGTTCGAGGTCAACCTGTCTACAGAGAGTTCTAGAATAGCCAAGGCACTTACACAGAGAAACCTTGTCTCAAAAAAAACAAAAATAAATAAATACCTAAGGGCCTTTTTCTATGTTCAGAACTCCGAGCTTTTTTTATTCAATATTTACTTATTATGTATACAGTGTCCTGCCTGCATTTATGCCTGCAATGCAGACCAGAAGAGGGCACCTGGATGCATTACAGAGGGATGTGAACCACCAGGTGGTTGCTGGGAATTGAACTCATGACCTCTAGAAGAGCAGCATAGTGCTCTTAACCTCTGAGCCACCTCCCCCACTCCCAGAATCCAAGCTTTAAACAAGTACTTGGTTCAGAACTGACCAAATCCAGAGCCACAATTAACGTCTAGAGTCTACCATCTTTGTTTGTTTGTTTGTTTTTATTCTTATATTTACCCTGTATGCTTTCCCCAAAAGAATGGCTTCCCTTCACAGATAAATGTGGGCTGTCTGAAAATTAAAACCACATCATTTTGGGAAACCAAGGGACTGCTTTCTCTTGGATTTTCATTTGATAATGCTGATGTTTTGATAACAAAGCATTTCTTTCCACATTAAAGACAACCTATCTGAACCAATGGGTTAAGTCCTTTTAGTATAATGTGATGCTACTGCTTTATTCCAGGAAACCCGGTAAGAACTACATGGTAAAAATTAAATAGGGGAAGCAGCGAAAGTGAAAATCAAGCAAAGCCCTTAAACTACAGGCATGAAAATACAAACCTTCAAAACAAACAGCCAATAAAAAGCAAATTGTTCTATGCATCTCTCGTTCAATTCTTCGTGCCTCAAAACAATGTTTTGTATAAGGTCAGCCCTGACATTCGAAATGAACTTTAAAAAGGGTCAAACACAGCCCAAATGACAGGTTGGCTCTCCCTGTCCCCGGGCTGAGCCCTCACTGCAGACCTTGGAGACACACCTCCTTCTCCAGCCCGAAGGCCGCGCGCTCCTCCCGCAGTTTGGAGAGAAACCAATCTGGGAGAAACAAGATTTCTTTGTCGTCTGTTGTTGGTTTTAAAGCCAAATTGATCTC
Source organism: Onychomys torridus (assembly GCF_903995425.1). Lineage (NCBI taxonomy): Eukaryota > Metazoa > Chordata > Mammalia > Rodentia > Cricetidae > Onychomys > Onychomys torridus. The sequence goes on from NC_050451.1 coordinate 46,400,981, forward strand.
ACGAGCCATCTACGAAGGGCGATTTCTCCAGTTCCAAAGGAAAAGCCTTTGTGAACATTTCGTCATAGAAGGGTAGGAGCCCCAAGGCGAGACTGCAGCCACCCGGAAGCTCGGGACGTGGGCGGCGCGCAGGCCCGAATTCGGGACCCCACGAGCAGCGAGCCGCGGGCCGGAACCCTGGGACAGGGAGCTCACCAGTGGGGCACCGCGGGCCGGAACCCACGGACAGGGAGCCCACCAGGCCGGAACCCTCGGACAGGGAGTCCACCGGCGGGGAAACGCAGGCCGGACCCCACGACTGGCCCGCGGCCGGGTAACACCGCGGCGCCGCAGCCTCGGCCTGCCTCCCGAGGCCCGGCCCGCCGCCCGCCGCCCGCCGCCCGCGCCGCCCGCGCCTCCCGTACTCACACACGCACAGCTCCACCACGTACGCGTAGTAGGACCAGACGACCACAAAGGTGATGAAGAGCACCGGAACCCAGCCCACCACGCGCTGGCAGCAGCGCCAGAGTGTCCAGGGCGCCATGTTCCCGAGGTGACCGGGTCCCGCTGCCCACGATTCCGCAGGGCGCCCCGACCCCCGCCGCTGTTCCGCCAGCTCCCCCTCCCCCGAGTCACGGCTGCTGCGAGCAGAGGCGTAGGGCGACGCCGCAACTCCGCCCCTCCGGGAGCCCGACCCGGACCCGCCCCCGCCCCGCATCCCGCCGCCCCGCCCCTAGCCCGGCGCCGGGCTCTCCCCGTAGGGGGGGTGGGGCTTCCCGGCCGAAGGAGGCGGGGCCTGGGGCGAGGCGGGGCTACTGCTCAGGCCCGCCCACGGGATTTGGGGAGGGGTCTGGGTCGGAAAGAAGGGAGAGTTCTAGGGGAGTGGGAGGGCCTCCAGGACTGGGTGATGTGAGGGATGGGGATGCACATGGGGAGAGGAATGAAGCCTTAGCCGCCCTGTGTGCCTTGGCTCCCTGTGTAAAACTCTTCCCCTGGGGTCTTTAGGACCCAGACAAGTTGGGTTCCTTTTATAGAATGCCGTGCCCTACTCCAACGTGCAAGCAAGAAAAGCGTTATAAGTAATTAAAATACAAGACTCCTATGATTCTGGTGTGTCTTCAGTGAAGAATCCCCGAGACAATTCGGTCCTCACCCTGCCCTTCCCCGCCATGTTTTGTTTGGACTGATAGGTGTCTGGGATTCAAGGTGGAAGCCCTATGTGCAGCCGATCAGTTTGATCTGAAACCCACATTTAAGGTTACATTGTGAAAGTGGAATATTTAAACAGCCCTTTCCGGGCGCTGAAATTTTCAAATTTATTTACTGTTGGAGATTGCTAAGCACTGACTGTAATCTTGGTAGAATCTAGAAGCCTTGCTGTGAAGCGTCATAATGCACAGTCGTTAGAAATAATTCCAGACATTCTAGAAAAAGAGTAGTACATTCATTTGCTTTGTATGTGGATGACCATGAACCAGCTCAGGTGTGTGTCGGGAGTGGGGTGGGGTGGGGGCGGGTCTGAGGACATTTTACCGGAGTGATTTTTCTCCTTCACTGTGTGTGGGTACTGGGATCAAACTCGTCAGGTTTCCCACCACTGCATCTTACTGGCTCCAGACAGCATGCTGTGTTTTAAGGTTTATTTATTATTTATTTAATTTATTTGGCACTGGGCATGGTAACCCATGCCTTTAATCCCGGTGCACTTAGAAGGAAGAGGTAAGTGGATCTCCGTGAGGTTTTTTTGGTTTGTTTTACTTTTTCTTTTTTTTCAGAGCTGAGGATCGAACCCAGGGCCTTGTGCTTGCTAGGCAAGCGCTCTACCACTGAGCTAAATCCCCCAACCCCGTTTTTGTTTTTCAAGACAAGGTTTCTCTGTGTAGCTTTGGAGATGGTCCTGGAACTCGCTCTGTGGACCAGGCTGGCCTGGAATTCACAGAGATCTCCCGAATGCTGTGATTAAAGGCGTGTGCCACCACCGCCCGGCTTTCTCTTGAGTTTTAGGCCAGCTAGAACTACATAGTGTGCGACCCTGTCTCAGTAATTACATTTTTTTTCTTTTAGTTTTTGAGTGTGTTATCTGCAGGTATGTCTGTGCATCACATGGGTGTCTGGTACTGAGGAGACCAGAACTGGGCATCAGAACCCTAGAACTGGAGTTACAGATGGTTAAGAAGCACTAAGTAGGCGCTGGGAACTCAACCCTGGTCCTCTACAAGAGTAAAAGAGCTTCTCTCCAGCCTTCGAACAACATTCTTAATGCCAGTTACTGCTGCTATCATAGCAATTTGGGATTTAGAGTGAGCTTTTAGTTAGCTACTATTCCCTAAAGTCTCCAGGAAGAAGGCAACTTTTTTTTTTTTGGTGCCTGTCCTGGATCTCACTCTGTAGACCAAGCTGGCCTTGAACTCACAGAGATCAACCTGGCTCTGCTGGGATTAAAGGCATGTACCACCACCGCCTGGCTAGGCAACTGCTTTTATAGTATGATAAAGACTTAGTAAAGTGAGTATTAATATTTAACTGCCACACACTACTGTTTGAAATAATAAAATGTGTGAAGTAGCCTGGCCTCAATGTTCTGACTGTATATTAGTGGCAAAGTTGACACTAAGGTGGATAAAATTCAGACAGTTTTCCAGAAAGACTGCTTCAAAGTAAGAGTCAACATGGAATCTGGAGACTAGGGGTGTAGCCAAGTGGGAGACCACCTCAAGTACAGGTCTGGCAATATGTTCAGCCCCCAGTGAGGTGTGTGTGTGTGTGTGGGGGGTGCTATGGTAGAATTATAATTGACATAAAAACTCGTATTAAGAATGCTGCCAGGGTGGGAGAGATGGCTCATCAGTTAAAAGCACTGGCTGCTCTTCCAGAGGACCTGGGTTTGCTTCCCAGCACCCACGTGGCAGTTCACACCTGTCTAATCCAGTTCTAGGGGATTACACACCAATGCACATAAAATAAAGTAAAAAAATAAAAAAAATTAAAAAAATAAATAAAGCCGGGCTGTGGTGGTGCAGGCCTTTAATCCCAGCACTCAGGAGGCAGAGGCAGGCGGATCTCTGTGAGTTCGAGGCCAGCCTGGTCTACAGAGTGAATTGCAGGATAGTCAAGGCTACAACAGAGAAATGCTATCTCCAAAAACACCAAAAAGTGCTGTCTGAGGGCTAGGATTGGCATGTTGTCAGGGAGGCCTTTCCCTCCTGCCATCTCTCTCTATAAAACTGTGCTAAAGGTTAAGCCCTTCGCAACTTCTCTGTAAAACGTAATAATTTCTCTCTGTTATGTCATTTCGCTTATAATTTCTGGTACCTGCACAGCGCTGAGGATTGCCCCAATTGACGTGTCTTAGGGTATCTATTGCTACGAAGAGACACCGTGACCATGGCAACTCTTATAAAGGAAAACATTTCACTGAGGTGGCTGGCTTACAGTTCAGAGGTTCAGTCCATGGAGGGAAGTAAGGCAGCATGCAGGCAGATATGGTCCTCATATCTTGACTCACAAGCAAAAGGAAGTGGTTTGAGACATTGGGTGTGACTTGAGCATATATGAGACCTCAAAGCCCGCCTCCACAGTGACACACTTCCTCCAACAAGACCACACCTATTCCAACAAAGCCACGTGTCCTAATAGTGCCACTGCCTATGAGCTTATAGAAGCCAATTATCTTCAAACGACCACATGGGGTATCAAGGGAATAAATAAAGGATAGCTATACAGAAGAGCTGAGATTGGGTGGTCTGGCTCTCTGATAGAGAAGACTCAACACCCTATATCTGAGTCAATGCTGTATTGCTGTGAAGAGACACCATGACCATGGCAAATCTTATAAAGGGAAGCATTTAATTGGGGCTGGCTGTGGTGGTATTGTGTTCCCCAAAATATTGTGCACCCTAATAAACTTAATTTGGGGTCAGAGAACAGAACAGCCACAATATTAAACATAGATGTTAGGCAGTGGTAGCACAGGCCTTTAATCCTAGCATTCCAGAGGCAGAAATCCCTCTGGATCTCTGTGAGTTCAAGGCCACATTGGAAACAGCCAGGCATGGTGACACACGTCTTTAATCCCAAGAAGCGAGCCTTTAATCCCAGGGAGTGATGGCAAAAACCGAAAGATATATAAGGCGTGAAGACCAGAAACTAGAAGCATTTGGCTGGTTAAGCTTTTAGGCTTTGAGCAGCACAGTTCAGCTGAGATCCATTTGGATAAGGACTCAGAAGCATCCAGTCTGAGGAAACAGGATCAGCTGAGGAATTGGCAAGGTGAGGAAGCTGTGGCTTGTTCTGCTTCTCTGATCTTCCAGCATTTACCCCAATACCTGGCTCCAGGTTTGATTTTATTAATAAGACCTTCTAACAATTCTGCTACAGCTGGCTTACAGTTTCAGAGGTTTAGTCCATTATCATCATGGTAGGGAGCTTAGAGGCACAAAGGCAGACTTGGTGCTGGAGAAAGATCTGAGAGATCTACATCTGGATCAGCAGGCAGTAGCAAGAAGAGAAAAAGCCTCTTGGCCTGGCTTGAGCCCTTGAAACCTCAAAGCCCTCGGACAATGACACACTATCTCCCTAAGGCCACACCTATTCCAAGGCCACACCTCCTAATCCCTCTCAAGTAGTGCTACTCCCTAATGACCAATCATTCAAATATATTACCCTGTGGGGCCCATTCCTAGCCAAACCACCACACCCTGGAAACTCAGTGTGTGTACTCTATAGAGCTGACAAGAGAGGCAGGTTATTGCATATAGCTGAGCACAGGAAGGAGGGCCATTACATACAGTTAAACAGAAGGCAGGTTATTGCATACAGCTGTGCACAGGAAGCAGGGCCATTGCATACAGCTGAACAGAGAGGCAGGTTATTGCATACAGCTGAACAAGAAGGCAGGTTTAACTAATCTCAGTAGGGGAGCAGTCTTCAGGCCATTGACATCTGGGGGGCAGATAACAGTATACATTTTCTATTCACCCTGTCAACATTTTTACTGTAACCAGAGGAACCTTTGCCATCCTTCTGAGCCCTGCCCAGGGAGGGCTTTGCCATTCCCATGGAGCTGCAGCTTAGGTCCTTACATGGCTGTGCCCATGTCAACAACATACATTCACCAAGGACTTACTGGCTCCTACATATAACACTAGCTACAAAAACATAATAGACCACACAAGCTAGAGCAGTGGTTCTCAACCTTTCTAAGGCTGTGACACTTTTAATACAGTTCCTCATGTTGTGGTGACCCCTAAACATAAATTTATTTTTGTTGCTGCTTCATAACTGATTTTCCTGGAGTTATGAATCCTAATGTAAAATATTTTGGGAAATTAAAGGTTTGTCAAAGGAGTTGTGGCCCATAGGTTGAGAATCAGTGAACTAGAGGCCTAAAACAATAGAAATGGATTCTCTAAGTTCTGGAAGCGGAAAAAGTCTAAATCAAGGTATTGAGAAGACCACATTCTCTTGGAACAGAATAGTGAGAACTCCTTTTTTGTTGGTTTTTATTTGATTTTATTAATGTTTTAAGACAAGATCTCAGTATATAGTCCTCAAACTGACAATCCTCCAGCCTCAGTCTCCCAGGTGCTTGAATTAAAGATGTCCTCTGCCACACCTAACTGTGGTGATGTATTGTCCCCCCCCCCAATATACTGTCTCTCAATAAAATTTACCTGAGGATCAGAGGAAAAAGCCAGCCACTATATTAACATAGAAGTCAGGCAATGGTAGCACACACCTTTAATCCTATCACTTGGGAGGCAGGGATCTGTCTTGATCTCTGTGAGTTCAAGCCACACTGGGAACAGAGAGAGGCATGGTGATACTTGCCTGTAATCCCAACACTAACCATAGAGGTCTGGAGGTTTGTACAGACAGGAGTAATAGAGCTAGGCAAGAAGAGCAAGTGATGTAGCTGGGCTGAGAAAGCAAATGAGAGAACACAACAGAAAGGCATATAGGTGTGGGTGGATAGGAAGTAGCTCACTTTGGAAGATGCGATGTTGGTGAGGTGAGGTTAGCTGTGGCTTTTCCTAGTACTCTCCTCTCTCTCAGGCTGTAACCTCAATCTCTGGCTCTGAGCGTTTTTATTAATGAGGCCATTTAGCAGTTCACCTATACCTAACTATGTAGGAAGAATTCTTTGTGGTCATCAGTCCTTGGCGTTACTTGACTTGCAAGTTGTCTCGCTCCCAAATCCACCTCTACTGTCCCCTGGCATTTCGTTTTCCTGCCTTTTTCTGGCTGTCTCTTAGATTGGATTAGGGCTGAACCCTACTCCAGTGACTTTGTCCTAACTAGTACATGCATAACGATTATTTCCAAGATCCTTATTCCTAATTCCTGGGGGGTGACCACCTTAGCTTATCTTTGGGGAAGTACAACTCAGTATAGAACATAATTTTGAATCTAACTGAAATGAATCATCTCGCCTTTTACTTTGGAAGGCTTTTGAAGGGAAGAATTTTTTTGCAAATCAGTGCCATATGGGTAAGAAATATTTGGCAACTGTAAAACGAATGTTTGAAGGTTTTTGGCTAATGTTTCAATCAATCAAATAGTCTCTGATTTCTAAGTGAGTACCCCATGTGTCCCAAAAGATATTAACTTTTACAAGGGGTATAGGAAATATTTCAAATCCAATTCCTTGTCTTAAACTCATCTTTGGGGCAGGTTGTGATTTTTTTTTTTTTTTAAGGCAGGGTTAGGTTTACAGTAGCCCCGTGGTGACATTTTGGAAATATGTCTATCTTTGGTGCTCACAGGCATGCATTAACTCATGCTCTTTTGCCTGTAAGTGTAGGAACCAGCATCCCCAACCCCTTCTGCTCCTCATTGGGTGCATGACTTCACTGCATCTCCGCCATGGCCTCGAGTTAAGGTAGGGTCATGATGTGAGTGGAGAAACTATATTTGATGACTCAGACTATGGGTGAAAGATAGTGAAGAGAGAAAAAAAAGTCTTCAGACTAGAAGACCAACTGGAAGCCTGGGGCAGTTCCACAGGCATGTTGAGGGTAGTATGAGACAGGGTTGGGTTCCACAGGCATGTTGAGGGTAGTATGAGACAAGGTTGGGTTGCACAAGCATGTCGAGGGCAGCCTGAGGCAGGGATGGGTTCCATAGGTATGTCAAGGGTAGCCTGAGGCAGGGTTGGGTTCCACAGGCATGGTGAGGGCAGCCTGAGGCAGGGTTGGGTTCCACAGGCATGTTGAATGTAGCCTGAGGCAGGGTTGGGTTCCACAGGCATGTCGAGGGTAGCCTGAGGTAGGGTTGGTCGCAGAGAGAAGCTGTTCCTAGCTTCAGATCACCTTTTTGCACTGCTCCGAAATACAGCAGTGATAGAAGAAAATAGAGACTAAGAAGACCACACCCTCCATCCCCAACCTTTATTTTCTCCACATCTGACAAAGGAAATAGAAAAAAACAAGCCTTCAATCTCTCAGACAGTGGCCTCATTCCCTCTCTCCCAGCCTCCCTTCTCTCTCCTTTTTGCTAGCTGCCAGTTAGCCTGATGACTGATTTCTGAGTTCTCCATTACAACCACCAGCAGGAACCTAATATAGGTTAAGTTCTCTCTCTGGGTTGAGGGGTAGGGGAGAAGCATTAGGACTTATGTAAAGCATGTGGATGTGGGTGTGGAGAGAGTGAAGGTGAGCCAGATGTAGCACACCTGAGACCCCAGCACTCAGGAGTCTGACACAGATTGAGAGTCTGAAGGCTGGCTGGGCTTCAGTAAGACTTTGTCTCAATAAACAACGAAATGGGTTGGGGATTTAGCTCAGTGGTAGAGCACTTGCCTCTGATTCTGCAATTCATGATCGTCCCCGAGGGACTAGGTTCTAGACATCCCAAACTCAAATCCCCCTGATGGTGTACAGGGGTCTGGGGCTTTTCAAGATTTTATGTAGGGCCTCAAGAAAAGCATGTGCTCTAGTCTTGTCCCACGTCACCCTCAGCCCATGTGCAATAACTCCACAAGAGAAAGACACAGATAACCATACTGATTAAGCCAATTAAAAATATGAGTCCTGGGGTTGGGGAAGGCCCTGGGTTCGATCCTCAGCTCCCCCCCCCCCAAAATGAGTCCTTTAATTTTTGGCCAGTGACTAAAAATAGGCTTATGCCTCAAAGTCTTTTGGCATCAAAGCTCAGAGGGACAGCATTTTGAAAGGCAAAAGACACAATTACATCCATGTTCGATGAAGGGCAGAGCAACATTAGTTTTGACAGAACATAGCAGTTATTTCAGACACAACATGGCAATTAATTTTGGCTTATACCTTCCTCAGTTATTTTAGTTTAAGTCTGTATAAATATTAATTATTTTAGTTAATACATCTGGACCATGGTCAGGGACATGGAAATCTCAAATGTGTTGCCAAGGCAGACATGTGTTGCAGGAGTAGAGGGCTGAGAACGGTCTAGGCAATTACAAAATCAATCAGGGCAAGATGGTTACCTTAGTTACCTCATATGGATGGGCTATTATAGATAAAAAATAAAAAGATGGAGGGTGTCATAACACAGTTTGTCACGATTAGAGTGTTTGATAAGGACAGTGCTAGATGGTGATTAGCAGTGCTCACCTGTAATTGTAGATAAGTACTGGGAGTGTGTGATGCCCTCAAGGCACACATTTCCTACCTGCCAGGTCCCAGGTTCTGTAAAAAGGACCAAGACCTTAACACAACTGACTCCATGATGGAAGTACCATTCAGGTTGTAAAACTCATCACATAGACAGCACCACCTGCCAAAACTGAAAAGCCTAATCCATCAAAGTCCATAGTCCCGGGAAAGCCTCTCTAAATGCACTAACTTTGCTTCTTGACTTCTGTAGTTCTGACTCTGGCTAACTGTTCTTGTTAAATAAAGTATGTCAACCCAGGTCATGGTTTTTGTACTTCGAAGCTCTCCCTGAGAAAGGCTCAGGGCTACACTGGGATCCCGAATACCCAGTGTAGTCACCAGCTGGCTAATAAAGACTTTCTCTTGGCTTGAACCCATGTCTGGGCATTCTTGTCTGGTGGGTACTGTTAATCCCAATGGGGGAATAAGACCACTTCACAATTTGAGCCAAATCTGAAGCAAGCTTGATTTTTTTTTTTAAATTAGTGTGCACCCAAAGGCTGGCTAGCAATTCCCTCCTAAGTCAGGTTAAAAAGAGCAGCCCCGAATCCACCTCTTGGGCCCTTTTAAGGAGTAAAATCATGAAGATTTTTTTACAGAAGAGAGACAGTGAGGCAAGAAGGAAATACCAACAAAACAAAACAAACAAAAAAACCCTTTTAAAAAGTCAAGTGGTCACCATGCAGTTAGGGAGGGATCAGGGAGGTGAAGTGGCCGTCCCTCTTTTAACAGGACTGACCCTAACAGGGCCAGTTGTTTTTTTTCTTTCCCAGGGGCCAGTTTGCCAAGACCTCTGCCCATGTTACCCCACCATCCTATGTTGACTCATGTCTGGCTTCAGTCAGACCCTCAGGAAGCATGTACAGACTAGTCTGGTAGCCAATCAGGGTTCTACCTGACCACAAGCAGGAACCATTCCAGCTATTTTCAGTCAAACAGACCCCTGACACCGCAGACAGACCCCTGACACCGCAGACAGACCCCTGACACCGCAGACAGACCCCTGACACTGCAGACAGACCCCTGACACCACAGACAGACCCCTGACACAGCAGACAGACCCCTGATACAGCAGACAGACCCCTGACACAGCAGACAGACCCCTGACACAGCAGACAGACCCCTGACACCACAGACAGACCCCTGACACCACAGACAGACCCCTGACACCGCAGACAGACCCCTGACACCACAGACAGACCCCTGACACCACAGACAGACCCCTGACACCGCAGACAAACCCCTGACACCACAGACAGACCCCTGACACCGCAGACAGACCCCTGATACTGCAACCACAGGTGCTGACCAGATGTCATAAAATGACTCCTTTACCAGGAAGAGTCTATACCTGATCACTTCAAAGTACACTTAACCACAGCTGGAATTTTCCTAGCCATGCTTAAAAGGCGCCTGCAAGCTTCTCCTGGGGTTGCCATTTTGATTTTGCCACTTTATCTGATGGTTTGACCCCAGCATGCTGGAATTTTTTTTTTTTATTAAACGCTCTTGTTGATTGCACATATGACTGGTGGTCTTTTGTTTTGTTTTGTTTTCTTTTGTTTTTCGAGACAGGGTTTCTCTGTAGCTTTGGAGCCTGACCTGGACTAGCTCTGTAGACCAGGCTGGCTGGAACTCACAGAGATCCACCTGCCTTTGCCTCCCGAGTGCTGGGATTACAGGCATGCGCCACCACCACCTGGTGACTTGTGGTCTTTTATGAGACTTCTTGAGGACCCTAACAAGAGGGTAAGGGTATTCTCAAAAAGAAGTCAAGGTCATGGGTTGGGAAAGGTCAGGTTTCAGGAAAGAGAAAGCAACTCAGCTTTTATAGTAAATAGAAACTTATTTTTTAACAATACAACATAATGGCTCCTGCCTTCAAAATGGAGTCAGGCAGGTTCAATACACCATAACAGGTTCCTGTGTTACTTAGGGTTCCCTAGAGGAACAGAGCCAATGGGAATATATATAATATTCAGACTCAAATTAGTCAGCTTTAAAACAATAACAACAGCAGAGTCAGACTTGAGAGCTGAGAACCTGGTTGTTACTTGGTCTTGAGGCTTTGTGTCTCAGTGGCCAGGGAAGTCCCACAGGAGCTGTCTTTCACTAGGCCCCTCCTGACGACCCTTAGTTGCTCAGTCCACAAGGCAGGGTGCCTCAGCAGTCCCAGGCCGGTGCCAGAGAGCCTGGAAGTTTCCTGAGGATTGGCTGGTCCCTACCCCATGTTGAAATGTTGGAAAAGCTAGTTGTGATGTCAGTGAAGGGAACAGCGGCAGTGGCAGGGCAAATCGGCAGCAGGAAGGAAGGCCAAGAGAGCTAAGGGCAAGATGATTTTCCTTCTTCCCACGTCAATCATGGCAATCAGGGCAGTTGTTCAGTTGAGGAGCCACGCTCCAGTGATTCTAATTTGTAGCAAGTTGACATTAAAACCATAGTAGGGGTGGTGGTGGCAGCGGCGGCGGCAGCAGCAGCAGCAGCAGCAGCGGCAGCGGCAGCGGCAGCGGCAGCGGCGTGGTGCACGCCTTTAATCCCAGCACTTGGGAGGCAGAGCCAGGCGGATCTCTGTGAGTTTGAGGCCAGCCTGGACTACCAAGTGAGTTCCAGGAAAGGCGCAAAGCTACACAGGGGAACCCTGTCTCAAAACAAACAAACAAACAAACAAACAAACAAACAAACATGATTCAGGAGGGCTCCCTTGATCATACCTAATCCATATTGGGCTGGAGAGATGGCTCAGCGGTTAAGAGCACCAACTGCTCTTCCAGAGGTCCTGAGTTCAATTCCCAGCACCCACATGTGGCTCCCAACCATCTGTAAAGAGATATGGTACCCTCTTCTGGCCTGCAAGCATGCATGTAGGCAGTAACACTGTATACATAATAAATAAATAAATCTTTAATTAAAAAAATCATAATAGTTCTATCCTTAGTACCCCAAAACCAACCAAACAAAAACAACAACAAAAAACAACAAACAAAAAAACAAAAAACAGGAGGCACCAAGTCTGCTCTGAAGGTTTTTGTTGTTGTTGTTGTTTTGTTTTTAATTATTGTTTGTTTTGTTTTTGTTTGTTTTTGAGACGGGGCTCCACATGTAACTCAGTCTGTCCTTGAACTCTCCATCCGCAGTGTTGATGGTACAGGTATGTGCCACCAAGCCTGCCTCTGTGTGTAATCTTTGTACATTAGGGCCTGCAGAAAACTGCAGTGTAGATCAAAATGACTAAGGTGACTGACTTAGTCACTGTCCTGTTGCTGAGAAGGGACATCATGATCCAGGCAACTCTTACAAAAGAAAGCATCTGATTGGGGGCTCCCTTACAGTTTTAGTGGGTTAGTCCATTATCATTGTGATGAAAGGTAGACAGGCATGGCACTGGAGCAGTAGCTGAGAGGTTCACATCTGTATCCACAGAGAGAGACAGGGGGAGAGGGGGAGAGAGGGAGGGACCTGGCATGAACTTTGAAACCTCAAGCCCACCCACAGTAACACACCTCCTCCAACAAGGCCACACCTTCTCCAAGGCCACACCTTCTCCAAGGCCACACCTTCTCCAAGGCCACACCTTCTCCAACAAGGCCACACCTTCTCCAACAAGGCCACACCTCCTCCAACAAGGCCACACCTTCTCCAACAAGGCCACACCTTCTCCAACAAGGCCACACCTTCTCCAACAAGGCCACACCTCCTCCAACAAGGCCACACCTTCTCCAACAAGGCCACACCTTCTCCAAGGCCACACCTTCTCCAACAAGGCCACACCTCCTCCAACAAGGCCACACCTCCAACAAGGCCACACCTTCTCCAACAAGGCCACACCTTCTCCAAGGCCACACCTTCTCCAACAAGGCCACACCTTCTCCAACAAGGCCACACCTCCTCCAACAAGGCCACACCTTCTCCAACAAGGCCACACCTCCTCCAACAAGGCCACACCTTCTCCAACAAGGCCACACCTTCTCCAACAAGGCCACACCTTCTCCAACAAGGCCACACCTTCTCCAACAAGGCCACACCTTCTCCAACAAGGCCACACCTTCTCCAACAAGGCCACACCTCCTCCAACAAGGCCACACCTCCTCCAACAAGGCCACATCTTCCATACAAACTTCAGCACTTTCCCAGCATGAGATTCCTGAGGAAATTCCAATTTCCTGGAGCCAGCATTTCAATAATCTGATGATCAAAGGGGCCCAAGTGTCCCTGTTAGCTTCCCTTCCCTACTGCCAGGCCACATATGCCTCTGGTAGCTAATCGTGACACCCACCCATTCTTCTCCAGACCATGTCTTTTGTTATTGTTTGTTTTTTGACTCTTAGTTCTTTACTGTTTACTCTTTGGGAACCCACTATTCTGCTTCCAAATAAATCCACACAGAGGCTTATTCTTACGTGTAAATGTCCAGCCTCAGCTCGGCTTGTTGCTTGTCAGCTTTCCTTAGCCTTAAACTAACCCATCTGTCTTTTGCTTCTGGGCTTTTACCTTTCTCTGTTTTTGTATCTCTTTCTTTCTTACTCCATTGCTGGTTGTGTAGCGGGGTAGCTAGCCCCTGATGTCCTCCCCTTTCTCCCACTCCTGGATCTCCTTCCTCCCAGAGTTCTCCTCCTACTTACTCTCTCTGCCTGCCAGCCCCGCCCATCCTTTCTCCTGCCTCACTATTGGCCATTCAGCTCTTTATTAGACCATCAGGTGTTTTAGACAGGCACAGTAACACAGCTTCACAGAGTTAAACAAATGCAACATAAACAAAAGTAACACACCTTAAAATAACATTCCCCGACAGATTTTGCTGAATGTGGAAGTGACATTTGATGGTGTGTTTTTACATAGCAGGAGAAAACATGCTTTAGTAGAGTTTTAGATTCTGGTGGGTTTGTTTGTTTCCTTATTTTTTTTTTTTAAACTTCTCAAACCACCTTAGTTTTATAGGTTAGTTGGAAAATCAGTACAGAGAATTTCTGTAGAGCCTTCACCCAGCTTCCCTGAATGTCAGCTTACATAACTGCCAAGTATTTATCCAAACTCAAGAATTAGCATGGGTCCAACAATATTACCTAAGCGACACACTTCACTGGGATATCACAGTCCCTACCAAGGCCCATTTTCTGTCCCAGAATTTCTCATATATGTGTAGGTGTTGGGCTTATTTAGTCAGCTCTAGTCCGGCTATGGTTTCTCAGTCTTTCTTTGTTATGCATGAAAAACACTTTGGAAAAGTACTGGCCAAGAGGCCCAGAAAGACAACACAGTATTCTCACTTGCATTTGGATTCGAAACAATCAGATTCACAGAAGCAGAGAAAAGAATGGTGTTTACCAGAAGGGTGTGAGTGTGTGAGTGTGTGTGTGTGTGTGTGTGTGTGTGTGTGTGTGCATGTAAGAATGTTGGTACAATGCTTCAGTGAGACCAAAGGGATGCATTTTAGTCCTTGGTGGCACAGCATGGTGATCATGATGGTATTTTGCATGTTTCATATTGTTGAGGGTAAGTTGCAAGTACTCTACCTACAAAAATAGTATTTGAGGTGACAGATGTATTAATTTGACTTAATTGTTTCATTTTTTGTGTTTACATATGTATATATATTTACATATATATTTTGTGTTTCCATATTTGCATATATATATATATATATATATAAAATCACTTAGTACCTCAATATATGTATTAAATTTTTATTTTTTTATTTTTTTGGTTTTTCTAGACAGGGTTTTTCTGTGTAGCTTTGCGCCTTTCCTGGATCTTGCTCTATATATCAGGCTGGCCTTGAACTCACAAAGATCCGCCTGCCTCTGCCTCCTGAGTGCTGGGATTAAAGGCATGCACCACCACTGCCCGGCCTTTTTTTTTTATGTATTAAGTTTATTTTGGCCCATTTGCTATATTTAATATTACTGTGTGTGTAGTCAAAGGACAATTTGTTGACATCAGTTTTCTCCTTCAACCTTTAAGTGGGTTCTAAAGATGAACTCAAGTCACAAGCCTTTCAGGCAGGTGATGAAGCATGAATCTAATTAATCTTATCACTTAAAAACCTGGAGTCAGGTATTAGTGTGAAAGCTGGAAGATCAGAGAATCAGAGCAGCTAGCCAACAGAACCTTTTTTTTTTTTTTTTTTTTTCCTTTTTAAGCTGAGGATCGAACCTAGGGCCTTGCGCTTGCTAGGCAAGCACTCTACTGCTGAGCTAAATCCCCAACCCTCAACAGAACCTCCTTACCTCTACAGAATCTTGGACCGAAATGGGGGGATCCTGTCTCTACAAATCCTTTGACTGAATGGGCCAAGATCTTGTCTCCACCTGCCTTATATTCCTGTCTTCACCTCCTGATTGTGTTGGGATTAAAGGCATGAGCCTCCAATGTGCTGGGATCCAAGGCTTGATCCTCCCTAGTGCTGGGATTAAAGGCATGAGCCTCCACTGCCTGACACTGTTTCTCTTTTAGACTGGCTCAATCTCATATAGTCCATGGTGGCCTTGAACTCCTAATCTTCCTGCTTCCTCCTCCCAAGAGCTACCACTGCCCAGTCTCTATGGTTAGCTGGTAGCTGGCTCTGCCCTCTGATTTCCAGGCAAGCTTTATTGGTCAGAACACAAACAAAATATCATACAATAAGGTGCCTTTTCCTGAGAAACCATCCTGTAGGTCCCCTTCTCCCATTTATTATAAAAGACTTAGTCCCTCAACAGCCAAAGCTCCTTTAGTTAAAAAAATTTTTTTTTCAATTTTGAAAGGAATGAGCTATTGTAGAATTTGAGGACAAGTCCTGAAAAGAAGAAAGAAAGAGAGAGAGAGAGAGAGAGAGAGAGAGAGAGAAAGAAAGAAAGAAAGAAAGAAAGAAAGAAAGAAAGAAAGAAAGAAAGGAGGGTGTGGAGGCAGAGGCAAGTGGACTTCTGGGAGTTCAAAGTCAGCCTGGTGTACATGTAAAGTTCCAGGCCAGCCAAGGTTACATAGTGAGACCCTGTATCCCCACCCAACACCAATCCAAAACAAACAAAAAGAAAAGTGCTGTTCAGGTATTTTGTAGAAAGTTCCTCAATTTGGGTTCATCTGATTATGATTTCTCATGACAACACAAAGGTTGTGAATTTTTTTCTTTCTTTTTTCCTTAAGATTTATTTTATTGTTATATGTATATGTTGTTGTTTGTTTTAACTCTTTGTGGTCTTGGTCTTTTGGGGGTCCTGCCACCCAGCTCCCAAATAAATCACACACAGAAGCTTATTCTTAATTATAAATGCCCAGCCTTAGCTTGGCTTATTTCTTGTCAGTTTTCCTTAACTTTAATTTTCCATCTACCTTTTGCCTCTGGGCTTTTTCCTTTTCTTACTTCTGTAATCTTACTTTCACTCTTACTCCATGGCTGGCTGTGTGGCTGTGTGGCTGTGTGACAGGTCCCTAGCATCTTCTCCTCCTTTTCGTGCTCCTTCTTCTCTTTCTCTCAGATTTCATCTATTTATTCTCTCTGCCTGCCAGCCCCACCTATCCTTTCTCCTGCTTCGCTATTGGCCATTCAGCTCGTTATTAGACCATCAGGTGTTTTAGACAGACACAGTAACACAGCTTCACAGAGTTAAACAAATGCAACATAAAAGTATGCAACACATCTTTGTGTCATTAAACAATGTTCCACTTCATAAACAAATGTAACACATCTTAAAATATTATTCTACAACATTGATGTGTGTGCCTATGTGAGGTTTTTTGTTTGTTTTTTTTGTTTGTTTGTTTGTTTTTTTTTTTTTTTTTTTTTTGGTTTTTTGAGACAGGGTTTCTCTGTGTAGCTTTGCGCCTTTCCTGGAACTCACTTGGTAGCCCAGGCTGGCCTCAAACTCACAGAGATCCGCCTGGCTCTGCCTCCCTAGTGCTGGGATTAAAGGCATGTGCCACCACCGCCTTTGTGAGCTTTTATGTGCACCATGAGAGTGTGGGTGCCCACAGAATCCAGAGAGATCCCCTGGAACTGGAGTTACAAATAGTTGTGAGTCAGCTGAGGTGAATGCTGGAATTTGAACCTTAGGCTGTTTATAAGAGCAGCCAGGGCTTATAACCACTAAGCCATCTCTTTATTTGCCTGGAGTTGTGAATCATGGGAAAGGAAATCATATAGGCAATATGCGGTACCAGAGGCATCATGCTAAGTGCATATGTCATCTGCACAGGACTTTCAGTAACACTTGGTTTTGTCTTAAGGTGCCATCTCCATGTTCATCTTAGTTAGGGTTCTATTGCTGGGATAAATACCACTGCCCAAAAGCAACTAGGAGAGGAAAGGGTTTATTTTGCTAACAGTTCCATAGTACAGTCCACCATCTAGAGAAGTCAGGGCAGGAACCTGGAGGTAGGCCATGGAGGCCATGGAGGGGTGCTACTTACTGGCTTGCTCCCCATGGCTTGCTCAACCTGTTTTCTTTTCTTTTTATTTATTTTTTTGTTCCTCAAACGATGATAATCTTATTCTACCCTTTCAACCTTGTCCTGTGCTATTTTCCCACCACTTCTTGTAGGTTGTTTTACTGTGCATGGCATGCACTTGAACTCTTAACTTGGCAAATGTGCTGAAAGATTTACATCCTGATGCTCTAGTAAAAGTACCCACAATGCCCAAATCACTATGCACAGTATGATGAGCCTGAAGGAACGAGGTCAAATCCATGAGGTTTACTAGGTCATTGATTTGTGAATGGGAATAACATTTTCACTTGGGTCAACCTGTTTTCTTATAGAACCCAGGACCACCAGCCCAGGGATGGCGCCACCCACGATGGGCTGAGTCCTCTCATACCAAGCATCAGTCTAAAAAAAAAAAAAGTGCCAGGATTGTGGCAGGAATGTGACAACAAGCTGTACCCCAAGGAGGACAAGGGGAGCCATAACTGCTGACTGCATGCCTGAGCTGCAAACACCAACAGGAAGTCAACAAAGCTGTATCTACATCAACAAAGTCAACACAGGAAATGGCTGAGAGGACTATCCTGCCAGAAGGGCGGCCACAAGTAGGTGGTGTTCTTCCATACAGTGCTCAGGCTTTGGATGCCAGGTGCCTGTATCATGTAGGCACTGCCTTACACTGTGGCCACAGCCTGGAGAGTGACCTCTTTCTCCACCTATAATCCATGCCAGTTTCTAGAAAGAAGGAAAGAAAGGAAGGAAGAAAAAAAGGAAGAAAGAAAGAGAGAGAGAGAGAGAGAGAGAGAGAGGAGAGAGAGAGAGAGAGAGAGAGAGAGAGAGAGAGAGAGAGAGAGAGATATGCAAGTGTACCACAGGCTTGCCCACGGGCCAATCTAGTGGGACATATTCTCAACTGAGGTGCCCCATTCCAAAATGACTCTAGCTTGTGCCAAGTTGACATAAAATTGGGACGGCACAGTGGTGAAGGCACAGTTCACCCCTTTCTCGATCTGGATCACTTGAAGAGAGCTCTTTTTCCACTATAGAGTCACAAAGGAATCACCTGTGCAGTCTGGGCATGCTGGCAGGGGAGGAGCTGTACTGCACATCTGAAGGAGGAACCTGGGGGCCACACAGGCACTAATCAGCACTCAGGGAGAAGGTGTAGGAGGCTTAAAAAGGTCACATTTTTCTCTAAAATTTTTACTGAGCCATAGCCCTGTCTCTTTTTTCTTCCTCCCTCCCTCCCTCCCTCCCATCCTTCCTCTCTCTCCTCCACTGTTCACACTCTTCATTCGTTCCCCACACAGTCCTCTAAAGATCTGTTTTCACCACACCAGCTAACTCTCTGCACCTCCTCTTGAAGCTGGTAGAAAGTAGGAATTCCCACCTCCCATTGCTACATTCATTTCTGGTTGTAGTGTGACTTTTGTTCTTGGGAGATGTGGAAAAAAAAAGGTCTATTCACTCAAGATAGGGCAATGAGGACAGATGAAAGCTATGAGTCTCCCAAGTCTAGCTTGGGGATCTTACATGGGGGTGTGGGAGAGGGGTCACTTCCAGCAGCGCGGGTCACAAAGACAGCTGTGGTCACACAAATGCTGAGCGCATCAGTGGTGACCTAGGCAGAGCGAGTCCCTGGAGCTCCCTGGACAACCTGGAGGCAGAGACTAGAAAGCTTTGTCTCCTTGGTGATTATAACTGCTTCTGGAACTGTGGGGAGGGAGGACTCTGAATCTTGTAACTTCCTAAGGCTCCTGAGCGGCTAGATAGCCTGTTTAACTTTCACTTCCAGGAGACGATGTTTCAGTTCAAGAAGAAAGGGCTACACATCCCTAGTTTAGTGAGGTTCATTGTTTCCGAGTTTCTGGAAACCTACATAGAAAGCTTGGGAGTGGGGGTCACTTGTTCATTGATCAGTCCAGGTTCATGTTATGGATGGCCTTTCAGCTACAAAGAAAATCTGGACTCAACTTCTGCCAGGGGAAACATGGATTGATGTCACTGGTCATGTAGAAGGCTCAGAGTACCAGAGTCAGAAAAGATTAGGCCTTCAGGGAGCAAGGAGATACACAGTCTCTGTGGCTATGGCATTTCTGTAAGGTCTTTCAGATCGACCTTACAGTTTCTGTATGCAAAACAGAGTGGACCTGCTGCGTTTGACACCGAGGTGCAGGTAAGGAGTACTTCGGAAGGCGGCAGAGGGACTATTGAAATGGCCCCACAGCCTGTCTATGCTAACTGCCTTTGAGAGACACTTAGGTGGGACATACACACTGACGTGCGTGATGATTCCGCTAAAGATAGTTACCCTCCCTAAACTACAAGGTTCTGAAGGAGGGATTATTTCTGTTTGCTTACCACTGTGGGCCTAGCAAATGTCAGGCACATAAAAGATACCATATAATAGTCATTGAATAATGTAAGTAAATCCATATGGATTTATGATGGAATTAGGAAGGTCCATGCTTTCCTTACAAAAATTTTCACTTCCTATAATTTCAGTAATTGAAGTCTTACATATATTGGTTAGATTTAATTGTCAGCTTGATACACTGTAGGACCACCTGGGAAGAGAGTCTCAGAGAGGTATTGCTAGATCAGATTGTCTTGTGGGCTCGTCTGTGGAGACTGTCTTAATTTATGTGGGAAGTGATCAGTTGGAGCCTCTGGCTCACCCCTGCACAGTCTGGGAAGCCCCAGTCCTGTCTCTCTGTCTTTCTAAGCTCCACCATGCTCGGAGTCTCTAAACAAAGGGAAGGCACCAAAAAGCCCAGTTCTGCATTCTTGGCAGCTACTGCAGCAGCTCCTCCCCTGAATCATCAGCTGCCCAAGTCCCACCTAAGCACCCAGCTTTTGACCGTAATTGGGCACAAACCCAATCTGTGGCAGACACTTTATCACCCCTTGCCTATAACCTATATAATCTCCCTGCTTTAGTTCGAGCGTGTGGCTTCTCCGACCTTGATCTCTGGGGCTGGAGAACCCACCCAGGAGTTGCTTTGCTCAAATAAACCTGTTATTATACTTTTACAATTTGGCCCAATCTGGTTTACTACATCAGTGGAGAAACCTATTACTAGGGGTGGTAGTGGTGGTGAGAAAAACTATTAGGAAGACCCAGTCCACAGCAAGCAGCACCATTCCCTAGGCCTAGGGTCCTGAACCCAATAAGAAGGGAGAAGTGGACAGCATGAAATTTGCAGGCAAATGGATAACCCAAACCCAGAAGAACAAACATGGTATGTACTCACTCATAAGTGGATTCTAGATATAAAGCAAAGAACAATCAGACTGCAACCCACAGAACCAGGGAGGCTGCATAGCAGGGGGGACGTTAGGATGATTGTGGCTTATAATAAGTTTTGGTTTTAGTCAATTTCTGGGCAAGCCTCAATGAAACATTTCATTATTAGGATAAGAATTTATACTGTATCAAGCTGATAATGGAAAAATAAATAAATAAAATAAAAAAATTTTAATCTGCTGGGCGACAGTGGCACATGCCTTTAATCCCAGCGCTCTGGAGGCAGAACCAGGGGGAATCTCTGTGAGTTCGAGGCCAGCCCAGGGGAAAAAAAAAAAAACAGAGCAAGATCCAGGACAGACGCCAAAACAACACAGAAAAAGCCTGTCTCAAAAAAAAAAAAAAAAAAAAAAAAAAAAAGAGGGGTTGGGGATTTAGCTCAGTGGTAGAGCACTTGCCTAGCAAGCGCAAGGCCCTGGGTTCAATCATCAGCTCCAAAAAAAAAAAAAAAGAAAAAAATTTAATTTGTTCTAAAGTAGGGTGCATTTAATTTTCCCAGTAATAAACTGTGACAACACACACACACACACACACACACACACACACACACACAAAGGAGAAGCGGAGCTAAGTATGCTCAATCAAGCATCAGTACACACGCACTCATATCTCTATCTTTGACTGTGGATGTGACCAGCTGACTTCCCTGAGATGGACTGTGACGTGGAATTGGGAGCATTAATAAACCCTTCCTTCCCAAAAGTATTTTTTTTGGGGGAGGGGTCAGGGCATGTTATCTCAGCAACAGAAAGGAAATAGGGCAATTATCCTCCATTGTGTTCTTAGAACACCATTGTGCTTCCTTTACATTTTCAAATAAAAGAGACACATGTGACTAGACTAGAGAGATTGAACCCGGCTGTAGAAACTGAGGGGCTTTGTTGCTGTTGTCTGTGGTGCTGGTGAGGGGACCCAAGGCCTCAAGCACGCTAGGCAAGTTCTCTGCCACCAAGCTTCATTCCTGGCCCTAGAACACAGTGAAGGTTAAATTGACTTCAAAGTCTGTGTTGGAGTTTTCAATGGAGGCTTCAGTCTTGGAAAGTAGCCCAGAGATAGCCCTCCTAGATCCAATGGCCAGACAGCATGCCAGAGTGACTGAGCTCGTAGACACATTCTCTAATAACTACTCACCCTCCTGAGACCTCGATCGGGGAACCCCGAGAGCTATGTTAGTTCTTTCTGAAGGCACTACCACCCCACCTCAGTGACCTAGCTTTCTTCTGTTACATCCGGTGTAACACTGGAGGGCCAAACTATAATAAGGCCTCCAAGGCATTGCAAGAAAAAATACAGACTGCAGAATCAAATTCGGGTTCAAATCTCCACTTCATCTTTTATTAGCTGTGGGAGGTTGTAGAATCTGTCTACCAACTCTTAGATTCAGTTCTCCTGTGTAATAAAGAGGTGTCATTTTCATTGCATTTGCTGTGGGGAGTAGGTGAAATTTTACACCTAACGTATGTATGTAGGGGTAGGTTTAGTAAGAAATAAGGAGCTGGACATGGTGGCAGACACATTTAATCACAGTACACAGGAGGCAGAGGCAGGCAGATCTCTGCAAGTTCAAGGCCACCCTGCTCTACACAGTGAATTCCAGGACAGTGAAAGGTATCTAGTGACACCTTGTCTCAAGAAACAAACAAACAAAATAAAAAAAAAATATTTTGGGGCTGGAGAGATGGCTCAGTGGTTAAGAGCACTGACTGTTCTTCCAGAGGTCCTGAGTTCAATTCCCAGCAACCACATGGTAGCTCACAACCTCCTGTAAAGAGATTTGCTGCCCTCTTCTAACCTGCAGGAACACATGCAGGCAGAACACTATATACATAATAAATAAATATTAAAAAAGTCAAGTGTTGATGCTATTGTGAAGTTTAAAAAAATTAAAAAAATATTTCATATAGAGTTTACAGCAAGGCACAGAATATTTCAAAGGTCACCTGAAAGAAAACATTGCAGTGACTTTGGACTGCTATTCTGTGCGAGCCCACAGAGGCTACCTATTAAGAACTTACTCATGGTCAGAGAATCTGAGCTTGCTTTACCCAGCAGGGCTGCATGAGGAGCTGATTTGGCCACGGGTGTGTTTACCAGATGTTTGGAAGGGCCTATACTTGTCTGTACGGTGTGCTTTGATCTTGCAAGGGGGAGGTCTTTTGCCTCTTCCCTTGGCATATTATAAAATATGCCTTTTCAATAAAGGACTCGGGGCTATTGGGTATTGACTCAGGCCCTCCCAAAGCTGTCCTGTGTCTGTCTTTCTTCTCATTGTCTAGGTCTATCTTTCTTTTTTTATTTTTTATTTTTTTTCCAGAGCTGAGGACCGAACCCAGGGCCTTGTGCTTGCTAGGCAAGTGCTCTACCACTGAGCTAAATCCACAACCCTTAGGTCTATCTTTCTATCTGATATTTCCTCATTCCTCTCTCCTCCACCCAAGACCCTTCAGTAGGTGGAAGCAGGTTGGAGCTGGACTCCCACGCTACTCCTTGGTGAGTATTTACCATCTCTCAGAAGACGGAGCGCCTTTCTGCCTATGTTGGGCTGTATTTGAAGAGAAAGGAAATGGACCTTGGCCTTTGTTCTTTGTGTGGTGGCTTGGATGAGAGTGGTCCGCAAAGGCTCATATGTTTGAATACCTCATCTCTAGTTGATGGAACTGTTTGGGGATGATTAGGTGGTGTGTCTTGTAAAGTAGGTGTCACTGGAGTCTGGCTTTGAGGTTTCCATAGCTGGCCCACTCTGTTTTCTCTCTCCCTTCTTCGAAGTTGTGTCTCAAGATGTGAGCTCTTGCTGCTGCCCCAATGCCATGCCTGCCTGCCTGCTGCCATGCTTCCCATCCTGATGGTCACAAACTCTAACTCTATGAAACTGTAAGCCCCAGATAAGCATTTTTTCGTAAGTTACCTTGGTCAGGGTATCTTATCACAGCTATAGAAAAGTAACTGGGACAGTCTTCCTCTAGATATGTATCTATTTTTATTTTGTGGCATGTCATTTCCCCCCACCCCCAAGACAGGGTTCCTCTGTGTAACAGCTTTGGCTGTCCTGGAACTCACTCTGTAGACCAGGCTGTCCTGAAACTCAGAGAGATCCGCCTGCTTCTGCCTCCTGAGTGCTGGGATTCAAAGTGTCTGCCATTAACTGCCCAGCTGCACATGGTCATTTTATCAGTCAGAGTCCACATTAAGTATTATAACAGAAAGTTTGATTTTCAAAGACGAAGTGTTTACACTAGGTATTAGGGAATTTTAATCAAAGAGAGAGCTGGAGTAATCCCTGTTGGAAGCAGTTATCGTGTTTGGGGCCTGGCTACAAAGGCAAGATGTTGGAGCTATTGCAACCTAGAAGCTTGAGGGAACAGCCCTGCCTGCTCAGGGAAGGATGCCTGGAGGCCGGGGCTGGTGCCTCTGGGGGTGGGGTGTGGGGAAGACACACAATGAAGCTGGTTCTGGGCGTGCCAAAAAAAAAAAAAAAAGAAAGAAAGAAAGAAAAGAAAAAAAAAGGCAGCCAGAGACTGGTACCAAAGGCTGCAGGGATGAAAGCCGAGACTGGAGACATCAAAGGGCTTGTCTTCCAACCCCAGGCTTGCAGCCTCCCTTATACTGCTCACTGTGGGCAGAGCCCAGGGTGCTGGCAGCAGGTACAGGAAACCAGCATCCCCCATCGCTGCCTGGCATCACTGTGTGCGTGGAAAAATAATACTGGAGCGGTGAGACACACAAGCTTTGCCATCGGCAGGATCCTGCATCTTAGTTTATCCACTCACACTTCACACGGCCGCCTAGAATTCAATCATTTAATCCACTTATCCATTTTCACTGTGCTGGACAGTCATATGGTTTCCAGATTTTATTATCTGAAAGGATGCTGCAATGGACAAGCTTTTCCTTTTCTTTGGATCCTAAACTTTTGCTGTCTGGGCTACTTCATACAGTTATGACTCATGTATATGACTCTGGGCCTTACTAAGTGTTTCCTTCAACATCAAATAATTCTCACAAATATTGTGCAAACTGGAGTGTTCTAAGCAGAGTGTGCTCTGTTTTCACTTTCCTGGAAGGAGGACTGATTCCTACCAAAACAAAGGGGAGCCCCTTGCAGGCGCAGCAGACAGTGTTCAGGGAAGCTTTGGTGGTGGTGGTGACACGGAAGAAGGAACTTCACCGCCCCGCCAGGGTTCCTTTCCTTCCCCTTCAAATACAGACCGACGCAGGGAGCAGGCGCTGGTTCTTCTTCCGAGAGCTGGTAAGCACCACGTCCTGGCGGTCCACAGCCCTGCGGTATTTTCTTTCTGGTGGCCTTTGAGCCATCCTGTGCCTGTCTTGCTTTCTTGCGAGAGCCTGGGCATGCTTTTGGAATGCAAGGGTGCCATCTTGTGGAATTTTCGTATTGAGTTCTTTTTCTTTGAAAGCGACTGTAAGGACACTGCAAGTGCCTCCTGTCATCACGGTTTTCTCTTCTGGTCTCCTTTACTCCACGGCACTGAAGAGGTTGTCCCGTGAACTTGCACTCCACAGTTTGAGAATATGCATTCTTTCTTACGATGAACCTTAATGTGCCTAAATTAAAGAAGAATTTTAATTAACAATGTTTTAATTGGTGGTGCATACCTTTAATCCCAGCACTCGGGAGGCAGAGGCAGGCGGATCTCTGTGAGTTCGAGGCCAGCCTGGTTTACAGAGTGAGATCCAGGACAGGCTCCAAAGCTACACAGAGAAACGCTGTCTTGAAAAACAAAAAACAAAAACAAACAAACAAACAAATAAAAAAAAGTTTTAATTTATTTTGTATGTGGGTGGGAGAGCCAATCTGGAGGTTACAAGGTAACTTTTGGGAGTCAAGATCTTTCTTTCCACCATGTGAGTCCTGAGGATTGAACTCAGGTCATCAGCCTTGGTAGCAAGTGCCTTTAGCTGCTGAGCCATCTCATAGGCTTCTGAATATTTATTCTTGAGACACGGTCTCTTTATGTAGTCTTGGCTGTCCTGGAGCTCTCTATGTAGACCAGGTGGCTTTGAATTCAAAGAGATCCTCCTGCCTCTCTCTCCCCAGTCCTGGGATTAAAGGTGTGTGCCACCATACCTGGCACCCCTCAATTTTATTTTTCAAGACAGGGCTTCCCTGTATAGCTTTGCACCTTTCCTGGAACTCACTTGGTAGCCCAGGCTGGCCTCAAACTCACAGAGATCCGCCTGCCTCTGCCTCCCGAGTGCTGGGATTACAGGTGTTCGCACCTGCTCCCTCAATTTTTAAAAGAGTTACAATTTATTTCATTTTGCAGTGCTGGGCTGCAAAAATCAAACTGAGCTCTGGACACATCCAATTCTTTCATCTGTCCTGTGCTGCCCTCTCTACTTAGCTGAGTGCTCATCTGCAGTTTACAAAGCCCCTACTATGTGCCAGGCGTCGTTTGAGGTTTCAGAGACACAGCAGTGGGTACAAACGTACCCGCTGTTGTGTTGTGGAATTACATTCTGATTGGACAAACAGTATCATCAGACAAAAAAAATACAGTGGCTTGCATGCCATAGTGAGCACATATGTGAGGTTAGAGGACAACTTCTATCCTCCTACCAGATGGGTCCTGGGGATCAAACTCAGATTGCCAGGTGTGGTGGCAAGACCTTTATCTATCTATCTATCTATCTATCTATCTATCTATCTATCTATCTATCTAAAGATTTGTTTATTTGTTTATTTATTTATTTTGTATACAGAAGAGGGCACCAGATCCCATTACAGATGGTTGTGATCCACCATGTGGGTGCTGGGACTTGAACTCAGGACCTTTGGAAGAGCAGTTGGCGCTCTTAACCTCTGAGCCATCTCTCCAGCCCTATCTATGTTTTTTGAGACAGGGTTTCTCTGTGTAGCCCTGGCTGTCCTGGAACTCACTCTGTAGACCAGGCTGGCCTCAAACTCACAGAGATCCACCTGCAGTGGCTCTCATTTCTGACTTACATAAATTGTGGTTGCTACATGTAAGTCACATTTCCCATGTCCTAAGCTTATTATATTGGACTCATATTCCTGCTGACTCAGATCACAGTTCTAACCAAGCACTGTCTTCCTTGGCTCATTTTATTCCTGCTTTTCCTTAGTGGTGAACACTGGTGTGGGCAGTCCTGGCAGGAAGCCTTGGAGCCACCCTGGAGCACATTAGCATGCTTCCCTGGGTGCATCTGTCTGGGAGGCAGGCTCCTCCTAGGTGTCCCAGCAGGCACAGGGATCTTGTTTCCTGACTCCATGCTAACCTTTGCAGGATCACATTTCTACTTTTTGCCATCTGATAAGTATGGATTGGTATCTTGTCTTCGTTTGTGCTCTGCTTACTAGTGAGGGACTCGGCTCAAGCTGTGCGCTCTCCCACCTCCTGGGGAATGCAGTCATCACTCCCCTTCTCTCCTTTCTGACAGGACATCTCACCGTTGCCCAGGTTTGCCTCAAAACCTTGAGCTCAGGTAATCCTCTCCTCAGCCTCCCAAATAGCTGGGATTACGGAGCACCCAACTGTGTCCAGCCTCTTCAGTGGTTCTCTACCCAGCTGCTAGATATTCTAGAGGGCATTGACTCAGGGTATTCCAGAAATGTAAATTTATTTAGGGAAACTCTTCCAATACAGTCGTGCCTGAGTTGTGCCTGAACTCCTGGTTACACGCGATTTTATTTTATTTATAACTCATGTGTGTTACAGCTTTATCTTAAAAAATAAATGTGTGGTGCAAGCCTTTAATTCTAACATTTGGGAGGCGGAGGCAGGTGGGCCCCAATTCAAGGTTGGCTTGCTCTACAGAGTGAGTTTCAGGACAGCCAGGGCTACACAGAGAAACCCTGTTTCGAAAGAAAACAAAAACAAAAACAAAAACAAAAACAAAACCTCCCCCAAAAAATGGAAAAAAAGAAAAGCAATAATGGAAACAAACAAACAAAATAAATATTTAGAAAGATTAATAAGGACCGCTATAGTTGGGATATTTTCATATTTAGTCCTTCTATCATTTATTTATGTGTGTGTGTGCATTCATGGGCTTCTACATAACTGTGGGAGCCAGTTCTCTCTTTCACTTTGTTTTGAGGCAAGATCTCTCATCTCTCTGTTGTAGAATATTAAGATATATTATATTTGTTTATGCTGTGGAACATTTCTTTGATGATGCAAAGATATGATGCATTCTTTTATGTTGCATTTGTTTAATTCTGTGTTACTGTGCCTGTCAAAAACACCTGAATGGTCTACTAAAGAGCTGAACAGACAATAGCGAGGCAGGAGAAAGGATAGGTACGGCTGGCAGGCAGAGAGAATAAATAGGAGAAATCTGGGAGGAAAAGAAGCAGGAGCAAGAGAATTAGGAGAGGAGGGTGCCACCACCCAGCCATCCTGCCACCCAGCCACCCAGCCACCCAGCCACCCAGCCACCCTGCCACCCAGCCACCCAGCCACCCTGCCACCCAGCCACCCAGCCACCCAGCCACCCAGCCACCCTGCCACCTAGCCACCCAGCCACCCAGCCACCCAGCCACACAGCCACACAGCCACACAGCCAGCTACGGAGTAAGAGTGAAAGCAAGATATATAGAAGTAAGAGAAAGGTAAAAGCCCAGAGGCAAAAGGTAGATGGGATAATTTAAAGTTAAGAAAAGCTGGCTAGCAACAAGCCAAGCTTAGGCTGGGCATTTATAATTAAGGACAAGCCTCAGTGTGTAATTTATTTGGGAGCTGAGTGGTGGGCCCCAAAGAACAAAGAGCCAAAAGTTTGTTGTTAAAAAACCAACAAACAACATTTTGGCATACCAACATGGGGCTTGAATATCCCTAGGGTCTGAGAAAGCTGAAAACAAACAAAGAAAAGAAGAAAAAAAAATATGGATACCATTCTTTTAAGAAGTTCTGGGGGTTGGGGATTTAGCTCAGTGGTAGAGCACTTGCCTAGCAAGTGCAAGGCCTGGGTTTGGTCCTCAGCTCCAGGGGGGTGGGGGGAAAAAGTTCTGCTGTACAGAAACAGCCCTTTTCATGTTAAATAAAACAAACAAACAAACAAACAAAAAACTAAGTGAAAAATGCCTGCCACTGTGCAGGCACTGGCATTCCAGAGTTGGGGGGGTTGAATGCAGTTCCTGGTCCAGTGCACCTCTGACCAGGCCATGAGCTTCTCAGACTTGAGAAGCCGGTGTAGCCAGCAGATGGAGCAGCAAGGAGGACCCAGCTGTAGCTTAGCAGTTTGCTCACAGTCAAACAAGACTAGAGATACATAGTAAAACAGGTCCAGATTAAAAAAAACAAAAACAAAAACCAGCCTCTAAACAGGTTCCAGTGTGTTTTACAACGTGTGTAGGCTTAAGAAAGAAATAAAGAGTATGGACAGTCATAGAAAGAAACAGTTTAAAATAATAAAGTCTTTAAAGAGAGCAATAAAGTAAAAAAAAAACAAAATCCACACAATGATGGAAAATATACAGGGAGTCTCGATCCTGTATGGTATTGTGTTGATTTTGAACTTTTTGAATGCTGATGAGCAAAAGACAGCTGCTAGAAGACATGGGATTGTGAACAGGACTGCAAAATTGAACTAACCTAGATACTTTAGGGCTATCTTAACTTCAAAGCAGAAGTAAAAAAAATGTATTTGTAAAATGGAACTTAAAATATGCATTGCTTTGGAGAGGTGGTTTTGCTTTTGTTTCCATAGGAAACAAGAGGCTGTGGATTTGATCAGGTTTGATCAAGGGATCTCCTGAAACTTGACAGGTGATATCTATCAACAAAGGTTATAGCTGGTCTTCCCAGGACTTGACCATTATCTCAAATTTTCTAAGGGACCCTAAAGATGCCTTTGCCCACAGACAGAACATGACGCCCACATTCCCAAGAGGGGTGTGGGAGACTTTTCACTATTTGGTAGGTTATGGATGTTTGCTATATTTAGGGGAATATAGGAAAATTGGATAAAAAGACAACTAATAACCTCAGATATTTTGCACTGGCATGGATTTTGGTATATTGATATAAATTTAACATTAATTTTGTTGCACTATATATACATTTCTACTTTAGTTTAGGGTATTGTACTTATGCAGTTTCATTTAAAAATGCAATGTATAAGTAAGAAATGTGGTTAGTAGTTAATGTATAATAATTAAACTTGTAGTAACATTAGGTATGTTTTTAAGGTTAAATAGATGTATTTTAGATTAAATGGTCTTCAAATACTTTAAAGACCTATAGAATATGGCATTTACAATTTTGTTAACAAAAGGTTTTCATGACAATGAGACACATCTGCTCCTGGCAGCACCAATTTACTTCAGAGATGATGGGCATCAAAGAAACTCCTTGTGGAGTTTGCTTTCATTGTGGCAAGGTTAGCCACTAGGCAAACAAACTGCTCTTGCCTTTGACTGCTGACAATGTGTTCTGTAGACTGGACATGCAGGACACACAGGAAAAAGACTGTTGAACTTTGCCAATACAAGGCAGGACAGTTCTTCAAAATTCCTGCTTCACAGAAGAGTCTACCAGATATTCTGCAAGACACAGAGGAAAGCAACTGACAAACTTCACAAATACAAGGCAGGATAGTGCTTAAAATTTCCTTTCACTGAAAAGTCTGCCAAACACTTAGGCCTGTAGGCTGAAGATAAGTGCTCCAAAGTTGCAGAGGAACTTTGGGTGACTGCCTAGGCGGTCGAATGTCTCTGTTGTTAGAAAATATTACATCCTTTTGGATCTTTGATGGAGTTAGAGACTAAATAATTAGAGTTATATTTTCCTTAGTTATGATAGAAAGTAAGTTAGATATAAAATTTTGGACTTATTAAGATATATAATGGAATAGTTTCTTTAAATATGGTAAATATAAATGGACTGAATATTCTAAATTAATTCTTGATAACTGCTTTTGTTATATGTAGTTCTATTATATTAAAGTTAAAACCTTTCATTTTTATTTAGACTAAAAGGGGGAAATGTTGTGGAATACTATTTTAAGGTGTTACATTTGTGCTGTGGGAACATTTGTTTAATGATGCAAAATGTGTTGCATTCTTTTATGTTGCCATTTGTTTAACTTTGTGAAGTGTTACTTTGTGTTATTTTGCCTGTCTAAAACATCTGATTGGTCTAATAAAGAGCTGAACAGTCAATAGTGAAGCAGGAGGAAGGATAGGCAGGGTTGGCAGACAGAATAAATAGGAGAAATCTGGGAGGAAAAGAAGCAGGACCAAGAGAACAAGGAGAGGAAGATGTCAGGGGCCAGCCACACAGCCACATTGCTAGCAACAGAGCAAGAGTAAGATTTACAGAAGTAAGAGCAAGGTAAAAGCCCAGAGACAAAAGGTAGACAGGACAATTTAAAGTTAAGAAAAGCTAGCTAGCAACAAGCCAAGCTAAGGCTGGGCATTTATAATTAAGAACAAGCCTCAGTGTGTGATTTATTTGGGAGCTGGGTGGCAGGCCACCCAAGAGAGTAAAGACAAAAATCAGTAACATTTCTCACTATGCTATAGGTGTGAAATCCTCCCGTCTTTTCCTCCCATCTCTTGTAGGAATGCTGAGATTAGAGATGAGCCACTATATACAGTCCTCTTTGTGGGTTAGAGAGACTAAACTCATGTCATCAAGCCTATGCACCAAATGCTTTTATCCGCTAAGCCACCTCACGGGTGGGATCTTAAATGTCCTCCAAAGACCCATGTTTAAAAGTTTGGTCATCATCTTGGTGCTGTTAGGATGCTATGGTTCATCAGGAATATGTCCCCCAGGGGAATGAGAGACCTTTGTTGCTTGCTTCCTTTTTCTGGCTAAAAGGTAAGTGTCTTTGTCCTATCATGCACTTCCCATCATTGCCATCTTGGACCCACAATAGAAGCCTGCAGGCAATGGGTCTCTACCTGATCATGGACTGGAAATATTCTAAACCCATGAGCCAAACCGTTCTCTTTTTACCAGTCAATTACTTCAGGTATTTGTTACTGGGGTAGATACCTGAGTAATAAACGGACATTATGAATATCTGTTAAAGACGGTGGTAATGACCACCAAGATGGCTCAGGGTGTAAAGGCAGTTGCTGACAAGACTGAAGATGTGTGTTTGATCTCTGGGATCCACATGGTGGAAGGGCAGACTTCCTCAAGTTATCTTCTGACCTCCACATGCATGCCATGTCACATGTGTGTGCCCCTCCCCCAATATATGTAATTGAATTTTTCTAAAAAATACTAGTGGTTGTGGGGAGGAAAGAAGGATGAGAATTCCAGTTTCAATGTTAATCTTTTTTTTTTTTTTCTTGCTATTTCCAAATACTTCTTTCCAATCCATTGGTTAATCTTGTTTACAAATATATTAAGATATAAATCACATCTTATACTGCTCACTCATTTCAAGTACACATTTAATGGGTTTTGCTATATTACACTACTAATCTAAAAAATTGTGGTAAAATATATATTACACAGAAGTGGAAACTTTCAGTATTTACAAATGTGAGGCTGATATCAGTCACACTGTTATGTAGCCATTATCAATATGTGTTCATAAATTTTTATTTTTTTATTTTTTTCCCCGAGACAGGGTTTCTCTGTAGCTTTGGAGCCTGTCCTGGACTAGCTCTGTAGACCAGGCTGGCCTCAAACTCACAGAGATCCACCTGCCTCTGGGATTACAGGTGTGCGCCCAAACCGCCCGGCCATAACATTTTTCATAAACTCAAGCTAACATTCCTCAATCACAAGTGACTGCCCAACCCCCTCCCCCCACTCAACTCTTAGCTCTAGGTACATGACCACTGTACATCAGTCCTTTCTGCTGGCTCTCATTTTGCATATGTATATTTTCAATATCAATCTGTGGTGTAGCATGTGCCAGAACTTCATGGTGGAGTAACATTGCACTGTATGTATACAAAACATTTTGTGTTATCTTTTGATGGACACCAGAGTGTTTACATATATTGCCTAAATGTACAATGACTATCAGCATGTGTTTATTTGAATTCCTAGGAGTATGATGGGTTTTTGTTTGTTTGTTTTTTTGCTCAACTTGACATAAGCTAGGGAACCTCAATTGAGAAAATGCTGGGATAAGATTGGTCTGTAGGCGTGTCTGTGGGGGCATTTTCTTGATTAATCATCAGTGTGGGTGGGCCCAGCACACTGGGAGGAGTGCCATCCTTGGGCAGGTGGTCTCAGGTGGTGTAAGAAAGCAGACCCAGTAGACAGCACGCTTCCATGGCCACTGTATCAGTTCCTGCCTCCAGGTTCCTGCCCTGACTTTCTTCATGATGGACTGTGATCAGGAGATATAAGCTGAAGTAACGCTTTCCCTCCCAAACTGATTTTAGTTGTGATGTTTGCCATAGCAACAGAAAACAGACCAGAACAAAAATTGGTACCAGGATCACAGGGGACTGCTCTGATAGACCTGACCAGGATCACAGTGGACTGCTCTGATAGACCTGACCAGGATCACGGGAATTGCTCTGATGTGTTCTTGCAGAGGATCTGGGTTTGGTTCCCAGCACCCACATGGTGGCTCGCAACATCCACAGGTACACACAAGGTGCACACAGTGCAGGCAAAACATCTACACTCATGAAATAAATAAATAAAAAAACCAGACCAAAGTAATAGTATCATCCCAGTCTAGCTTGGTGAACTAATGG
The DNA here is from genome assembly GCF_903995425.1 of Onychomys torridus. NCBI lineage: Eukaryota > Metazoa > Chordata > Mammalia > Rodentia > Cricetidae > Onychomys > Onychomys torridus. Next base: position 46,433,955 of record NC_050451.1, read on the forward strand.
GTTTATTGGGGTTGTATTTCAGGAGCACGGGTGAGGGGTTATAGGAGCAGGGGCTTCCACATACATATAACATGCCCACCTGAACACACATACATAAACATGTACATACATCTCCCCATAACATTATTTCATATTGATTTTATTGCCTACTATTTTATAGTGTCATCTTGAATGTTTCCCACAACCCAATATATCTTATAAGACCTTGATCTTATGACAATTGTGTGTGTGTGTGGTTAGCAAAGTGTGGTACTCAGCTGTGTCCTATGCAGGCTGAGCCCCCAAACCTATGTGTTTGGGAGAGGGTAATGCATTTATATCTCAAAAGCATGGAAAATTTAAAGGAGGCATATTTTTCTTGTATCAATGTAAATACTTGATCCTGCTTCCAGATAAGACACTGTCACATGATATTCTCAAGGAAGGGAACACACCGCTAAGGGACAGTCACACAGGAGAGGACACAGCCGAGAGACACTGGAGCACATGTTTCAGTGCATTCACTCCTGGGACACCACAGCTGCTGGCGGCCACAGCTGGCTTGAGAATGAAGTCCCTCCCCTGGTGGCACCTGATTAGCTTTCTAGAGAGCATTTCACATCCTCATGTCCAAGACCTCAGTGACGACCTAGAGCCGCCAGCCTACCGAAGCATCACTCTGCATACAGCATGTTTTTGTAAAGGAACACTTTGTTCTTTTTATTCTTTAATGAAATTTACCAAGAAATGACTCAGTCAGAGCTGGTGAGATGGCTTATCTGGTAAAGGCACTTGACACCAACGCTCACGACCCAAGTTCAATCTCCGGAACTCCCATGGTAGGAGAGAACTGGCGCCCACAGGCTGGCCTCTGGCTTCCACATGCACACTGCGCCACACACTTCTGCCCCCCCCCCCCCAATTTCCTGAATCAGAAAATGAGTACATGGCATCTTTACAAAGCAACTCAATGAAGACTTAGAGAAAACCAGTTCACTCTTTGAGAAAATGTCACAAATTCTGGCACCTCAAACGATATAATTGCTACCCATCTCTTCCTTAAAAGGGGCCCTTTCCAGCTTGTTTCCAGGCTTCCTTGACGCCCTTGATGCTTTCCTTCTTCACGCATTTCCAGTATTCTTGCACACTCTGCTGCTGCGACACCTGTTAGCCGAGAGAAAGACCAGCGGTCATGGGATCAGGCTAGACAAGGTCTCCTGTCTTACAGCCCTGCTCATCACCTTTCCAACTTTTTTTTTTTTTTTTTTGGTTTTTCAAGTCAGGGTTTCTCTGTAGCTTTGGAGCCTGTCCTGGACTAGCTCTGTAGACCAGGCTGGCCGCGAACTCACAGAGATCCACCTGCCTGTGCCTCCCAAGTGCTGGGATTACAGGTGTGCGCCACCACCGCCCGGCACCAAACTTCTTAAAGAAAGCTGAGTGTGGGCATGGTCTCCTGTCTTTTTTTTTTTTTTTTTCCCAACAAAGGGTTTCTCTGTATAGTTTTGGTGCCTGTCCTGGATCTTGCTCTGTAGACCAGGCTGGCCTAGAACTCACAGGGATCCACCTGGCTCTGGCTCCTGAGTGCTGGGATTAAAGGCGTGCACCACCACCGCCCGGCGTGGTCTCCTGTTTTACGGTCCTGCTCACTGCCTTTCCACACTTCTTAAAGAAAGCTGAGGGTGGGCTATGTTGCCAAATGGATGTAATGAAGACCATATTTATTAATTCCTCCTAGATCACATGTGCTGTGGGAATCGGGATCTCTTTTCTAAATTGTAAATGAATAACCTTATGCTATGAACACAAGCATCAATCTCTATTATCGCTCTTTCCTGGCTCTCTTCCTAACTATCTACTGTCTGTGGAGATGCTTTAGACCCAAGTTATAATGCAAATTTCTTTCATGAGAGTACATCTTGTAGATGCTAATGCAAACAAAATTCTGGGCTTTATTTGTCACCTAGTCAGAGCCCAGCACATGACTATGAGCAGCCACGACAAGTATTGAGAGTTCTGCATGCTTTATATTTAGTTCCCAGTATAGCTATTGTTGGTAAATCTATTAGTTTTCTTAATTATTTAGATGAGGTACTTGAGGCACAGAAAAACTAAGTGGCTTTTCAAGATTCTCAGTTAATACATGACAGAGCAGGATTTGAACCTAATGATCCAAGGTCAGTTCCAAAGTCAGATCTAAGGTCAGATCCAAAGTTAGACTCCAGGTTAGATCCAAGGCTGTGATTTCTGAACAGCGGTTTTTCTACTAGATTCAGATTTATGTGTGCACATGCGTGTGCACATTCAAATATAAAAGTGTGTATGCATGTACGTCCAAGCGCATGTGCAAGTATGTACTATGACTGAGGTCCGAGGATAGCCTTGGGTGTTATTCACTGGCCCGAAGCTCAGAGAGTAGGCTAGTCTGGCTAGCTAGTAAAACCCTCAGAACCTGCCTATCTCTGCCTCTCCAGAAATGAGATTACAAGCACATGCCATCGTGCCTGGCATTTATATGGTTTCTGGGGACTGAACCCAGGTACTTACTAACTGAACCATTTCCCCAGACTTAGGTTATTTTTAAAGCAAAGAACATGCTAAATATTATTCTTTGTAAAAGACAGCTCAGTGTTTTGGTTGTAGTTATAGTTTCTGTATAAATGATTAAGATTCCACTTAATGTATTACATTTGTCCTAAATCCTCGGTTTAATACCATTGTCACTAACACGTAAAAACAGAGGTTTAAAAAAACAAAACAAGAACTGAGCTAAAATCCTTTACCCATAGCCCTCGATGCATTCTGGTTTTCAATACTCCAAGAAACTCCCCGTGGCTGAGGCACTCATCGTTGTCCACGTCGAAGATCTTGAAGACGGTGTCCAGAACATTGTTTGAGAGTTCCTGTCCAGTTGCTACTTTCACAGCCCTCTTAAACTCCGCTGAAAAGCAAAACAAGAGACCGTAGTCAACCAGGCAAATTAGTCTAAGTGACGTAATAAACAGTGCCACGATTTGAGAGGTGTATTCAAATCATGCGTTTGGTTGAGAAGTGCCACAAGAGTGAATCAGGCCATTTCCAGTGAATCGAGGCTCCCAGTCACACAGTCAATTCCACTCCTTTCCCTCTTCCCCCTTCTTGAGAATAAGAAAATAAAAGCAATAAAGTAACTCTTGAGTAAGTAGTGTGCTGGTGCTACGAGTTGAGAATAACCAAGATGCATTATTCTACTGCTTGCTAATCCTCTCCTTGTCGGCATCATCTACTGAATAGTGAAACTACTTACAGACAATAAAAATGAAATGATCCGTATCTTACCCAGTCTCACAGGGCGATGAGCTAAGCTAAACATCTGCATGGCGATAGCAAAGTCTTCCAGATGCGTTGTAAAATGGCAAAATGCCTTGAACTCATCCAAACTAATGCTCTAATAAAAAGAAAGTTTTTTAAATTACAATTTTGTATATACATCAAAATCTTATTGATGTTAAGTCTTCTATCCTAAAGCTTTTGAACTTCAATCTCTCTAAGCAAGTTGATGAAATGTTAAACAGAATAAGAACGGATACTAGATTCTCAAGCTGAGGAAGGTCCATGAGAGCAAGCGCTACCATGTGCTGTGTGGACTGGGTTCTCTGGACCAGCCCTGTTTTCCTCCTTAGGCTCATTCTGAAGTTCTAAGCCCTGGTAAGGAGGCTGTGATCATGGGAGGGTTGCAGTCCTGCAAGGCTGATGTCTGAGGGAATACTCATCAGCGCCCATTGCTGCTCTCCTTCCTGTTCTCCCTGTGCACCCCGCCACCCCCCAAAAAAGCAGCAGTCTTGATGACACAGAGGACACTGTGTGGAAGCTGAGAGGAATTTCACCACAAAACCAGGTCAAACTCAGCCTTGCTGGCACTTTGATCTTAGACGTCACATCTCCAGAACACAGAGAAGACGACAGGTTTCTGTACTTTGTGACCACGGCCAAGGAGACTAAGACAGCCTGCCTGTTCAGTGGGCCACTCCTACTTAGCCGGTGTACAGGCACTGAGCAAGGTGGCCTATGCTGAAACTTCAGCTCTGCCATCCATGATGTGTGTGACGTTAGCCTAAATCTAAGACGGGAGCCTCTTAGTTTCCTTTGTCCGAGGTCTATGGAGTAGAACAATGAGATATGAACCCTGGTCTATCTGATTTCAGTATCTATGGACTTAAAAACAAACAAAACCTAAGTTAAAAAGCTACTTTTTCCAGTAAAAAGAAATCAGAGAGAGGCTGGAGAGATGGCCCTTCCAGAGGTCCCTAGTTCAATTCCCAGCACCCACATGGTGGCTCACAATCATCTATAGTGGGATCTGATGCCCTCTTCTGGCATAAAGCCATACACCAGATAGAGCACTCATACATAAAATAAATAAATCTTAAATTTAAAAAAAGAACTCAGAAAACTCTCTCCTCCTGGATTGATCTCAAACTCACTGTCCCTCTTGCCTTGATCTCCAGAGTAGCTGGATTATAGGTACACGCCAGCCGAGCCACAGTGTGAAGGTTCCCAATCTGAAAGAAAATTCTTCCAGATCTTATCCCTGCAGGGCCTTTCAGGACCTGCCCTCTGTCCACACATGGTCTACGCAAGTCTCACTGCTCTCAGCTTTTGTGGGCCTTTGTGGAATAATTAAAGTTTTATTTGTAAAAACGACAACACATTAAAAAATTTGTTATTTTTCTTATGTGTATGGGTGTTGTCTATGTACCACTTACACGCCTGCTGCCCATGGAGGCCAGAGAAAGCATCAAGTCCCCTAGATGGAGTTATAGACAGTTGTGAGCCACCATGTGGGGGCTGGAATCAAACCGGGTCCTCTGGAAGAGCAGCCAGTGTTCTTATCCACTGAGCCATCTCTCCAGTCCCCACAAAAAACTGAAGACTACACCATCAAGGTTAAAACATGGCAGCAGTGTGAAGGATAAGGAGCCTGCTTTCCTCCTCCGACCCCTCTTCTGACCTCACTGCAAAGGCGTGGACAGACCTGTACATCCAGAAATACACAGCTCATGTAAAAGCCGCTGTGCACCCCACACAACACAGACTGCCTGTCTGACTGGAACCACCTTCTCAAGCGTTTCTGCACTCCACTTCTTTCTTTTTCACAGTGAATTTGTCAGCACAGGTGTGAACAGGGAACATTTCTCTGTATATCTTATCATGATCTTAAAACAGGCATGGAGTACAGCCATTCCAATGCCCAATTCTCTTTCCAGCATGCTGAGGCCTGAACTCAGGACCTTGTGCATGCAAGGCTTTTCTACAGGTGGAAACGGCACCTCATTCTTATCTGAACCCGAACATCCTCAGAATGAGGTTTTACACTGTTCATATGTGATTTCTCTTCTCGTGACTGTATGTCCTGTCCTGATGACGGTTACCATTGCTGTGATCAGACACCATGACCAAAGCAACTTGGAGAGGAAAGGGTTTATTTGGCTCACATATCCACATCACTGTTCATCATTGAAGGAAATCAGGTCAGGGACTCAAGCCTGGCAGGACCCTGGAAGCAGAAGCTGATGCAGAGGCCATGGAGGGGTGCTGCTTACTGACTTGCTCAGCCTGCTTTCTTATGGAACCCAAGGCCACCAGCTCAGGGGTGGCCCACCCACACAGGCACCCTGACTACACACAGGAGTACTTATTTACTGCCAGGATAATAACAACAAGGCGCCCTTCTGCAGAGAGGTCAGAAAATTTTGCTTCCGGCCTCTTCTGAAGGACTGATGTGTTTGGCTGTGGATGATCTCCTGTACAGTAGCTTTCCTCAGGGACTCTCCCAATCACTGTTAGGGCTTTGGATGGTAAGGATAAATTAACACAAACAGGATGCTCACCCTCGTGCTGTGAGTACTGGTTGTGTTGTTTTGTTTATTTTTATTGTTTTTGGTCTCTGGCCCAATAATCTTGTATCTTCTGTAAGCATCCATTAAATTGTGCAGGGTAATTTGGAAACATAAAAATTTCAGATATTTTATAGTAGTTGACAGACTGATCTTTTAAATTCTCATATAAATAGAGAAGTCTCAGATCCTCTGAGTGTTTGAGGGTCATGGGTTTTAAAAAGAGTCCATTATGTGCTAGTTAGCTTCAGCTGTCAACCTGACAGGGCCCAGGAGGAGCATTTCTATGTAAAACATTTGTTCCCTACTCAATACCAGCAGCAGCTCTAAGACCAGCTGTTTCCTCGTATTTAATCAGGTTGTAAACACTGCTTTCCTTTTTAAACAATTTTTAATTTGGGGTTTTTTTGAGACTGAATTTCTCCTTGTAGCCCTGGCTGTCCTTGAACTAGCTTGTAGACCAGGAGGGCCTCAAACTCAAGATCTATCTACCTCGGCTCTGGAGTACTGGGACTAAAGGCATGCATCACCATTGTAAATGTTTCTTCATTTTAAAAATTAGGAGCTGGAGAGATGGTTCAGGGGTTAGGAGCACTGACTGCTCTTCCAGAGGACCCAGGTTCAATTCCCAGCACCCACACGGTGGCTCACAACTGTCTGTAACTCTCATTCCAGGAGATCTGACACATCTACACAAAAAATGCACATAAAAATAAGATTAAATTAAAAAAGAATAAGTTAAAAAATTGTAAAAATTAAATTCATTTGTAATTATGTATTTCCATTTCAATTATCAATTGTATTGCCCATCTAGGCATGGTGGCACACAGGAAGTTGAAGCAGAAGAATTACAAATACAAGGCCTAACTGGACAACATTGAGAGAGGGAGAGAAAGGAGATCACTTGTATGTTCTTTCTTCCTTCCTTCCTTCCTTCCTTCCTTCCTTCCTTCCTTCCTTCCTTTCTTTCTTTCTTTCTTTCTTTTTTTTTTTTTCAGAGCCTAGGACCGAACCCAGGGCCTCTTTCTATTTTTTAATTACAGGGTTTCTCTGTGTAGCCTTGTTAGGAGGCATGGCCTTGTTGGAATACCATGTCACACTTGGAGGTTTCAAAAGACTTATGTCTTTGTTCCCAGCATCTCTCTCCCTGTGCCTCTAACTTGTGGCTTAAGATGTGAGCTCTCAGCTGTCCCTGCCACCAAACCTTTGCTATGTCACCATGGACTCAACCCTGAAACCGGAAGCCCAAGTTAAACGTTCCCTTTTGTAAGCTGTGTTTAGTCATGGCGTCTTATCACAGCAACGGAACGTAACTCAGACACGTGCAAAAGCCATGACTGCTGGTTTGGTGATTACCATGTTGTATCTTACACACACATCCCATTTTCTCACTTAAAATGTGCACACGGCATAGCTACTTCTAATATGCTAATGACATAACAGGCATTTCACTGAGTTCATATTGTTCCTAGAGGTTTTCAAGTGGGTTCTGTTGGTCTTGCTGGCTACAGAGTCAAATCCTATGTAAACAGAGACAACCATGGCCCCCTTTCAAAGGTTTACAATCTTTACCAACAACCTTGCTCATCTTCACTGGCTAAGTTCTCCAGAGAAGCAGTCAGCACTGGGTAGAGCCTTGTCTCACGGTGAGCTGCAGGCTCGGAGGCTGTCCTGTGTCTGAGGCAGCTCACGACAGGAAGCTTGTACTCAGAAAGTGTCCCTGACCTGGCTTCAGGCTCCAGTACCAGGAGCACTGTCTCAGGTATTTAGGGTTCCTTTCCTCGGTATAGGAATTTCTAGTCACGTCCATCCCAGGGACAGGAAAAGGCATACTGACCTCTCCTACCGACAACTTTTCTCTCACGTTTTTCCAGTAGATGTCTTTATTTTCAGTGTTAGTGAAGAAAAGGAGCCACTCTGCAAAGTCTTCCTTTCTCATGAAATTCAGACCCTTAGAAAACTGTAGGAATTCCATTTCTTGAACTTCTGTTTGTAAATTTTCCATAAATCTAGATATTAAAATACACAATATATTCAGCTAGTGGTATTCCACCCAATATTTTAAGTGGGGCTTCAAGACATCTCTCCCCCTACCAAGTGGCTGCCCTCTGGCAGATGAGCATAAGGAAGCATCGGGGCTGTGTAGAGAGCAGCCAGAGAAGCTGTTGAAGTCCAATAGTCCAGCATGTCTGTGAAGATTACACCTGGCAACCAAAGCTGTGATGAACGGGAAGGCATAAGTTATGCAAAATGTTGCTTTAATAGATCCACAGAAACTAACATCCTGTGGAAAGCATTTTTCCCAATGTAGAAACATCAATAACTGGAAAAAAATAAAGTTTAGGAGAGGATATTCCTTTTTAGCTAAATAATGAATGGACACCAACACAGGGACAATGACTGTATCAGAAGCTTAGGTCTACAGGAAATTATCTGCAGTTATCAGGGCAAAAGTGTGAAAGTCTACAACTCAACAAGCCTTTTCTTTTCTTTTTCATCAAACAGCATGGCACTTTGAGCAAAGCCACACCGACAGCTTCCTGGGAAGGTACAGGATGAATGGCTGCAAGATCAAACTTCCACTTTCTTGAACAAGAACCCAGAAGAGCTGTACTAGGGATTATTACCCAGGTCATGTGAAAGCCATTCTGAGCATCCTATGTTTTCATGTGTTGCAATCTCCTTTAAAATCCATTTTTATTTGTGTGTGTGTCACATCACAGTTTGAAATGGGTGGAATATATACGTGGGATAGAAAAAGACACCTTCAGTCCAGTGGGAGAAAAGCACCATTGTTAACAGCTGGCTTTAGGGTCTGCATTTCTCCTGTAATTACACTTCCAAGTGTGGAGGGAGCATGGGCGTAGGTGTCTACCTCTGTGATGAGTGCCTGTCACCTACAACATTAGCTGAATGTACCAGAAGCAGATTTTTTGATACTATGTTTCTTTCTGGGTCAAAGCAGAATTTTGTCTAAAACTGAATGCATTCTGGGTTGAATTTATGGGTAAGAGATATTTTACTGATATATTTTGCATTTTGTTTTACTGAGTTTTATTGTATTATGTACTATGATAATACTCAATGATTCTTTTTTGTGTGTTAGTGTGTGCATGTGCTTCATTATGTGTGTATATGGGTGCATGTGAGGTAGTGTGTGTTTCCATGCTTGTGAAGGCTATAGACTGAAGCTTGACATCTTCTCCATCACTTTCCACCTTCTTGTTTGAAACAGGGTCTGTCACTGCTGACTGGTGGATCCTGCTGGCCAGCAAGCTCCAGGGAGCCTTCTGTTTCTGCCTCCCCTGCCCTCAGGCTACAGGCATGTGCAGCCATGTCTGTTTCTTCATCTGGTCCTTGTGCTTACAGAACAAGCACGTCACGGACTGAGCTGCCTTAGGATCGGTACAGAATCTTTACTTGGAGATGAGTGTAGCAAACGAAGAGATGTGCACAAAAGAGCTGTGCTGTTCTTCTCCCCTTCTGTCTTGTGAGATAGGAGCCAGGCGGTAGGAGACTGGTAGGCTGACTGAAGAAACAGTAAGAGGCAAAGAACTGTGCTGGGCTCCCGCAGCACTGGGGGAAGTGAAGGACCAAGGGACCATGAAAAGGGAATTAAAGGTATTTGGTGACCAACTGGACAGAGAAGGAGGAGAAAGCAGAGGTGACTCCTCGTCTGAATAGCACTGACTACAGTATGCTTCTGGTCACTGGTGTCAGTTATGAAAATCTCTTCCCGTTTCAGCTTCCTTGCAATGCCAAAGGCCTTTTTAAAGAAAACCATCTGATAAACATACATGAGAACCTGTATAACTTCATGGGCTACACACTTTCATGGGGGTCTCCCCTTTGTCTACTCCTAACTTCCCACATGGGGTAAAATCAGCTAGTAATTCACCTTTTCATTGACACAGGCACTTAGTGCAATACATCTGAATGGTGGGCATGTTACCACATAGCTTGCAAAAGAGATTAGTATTTGAGACACGGCCTGACACACACACACACACACACACACACACACACACACATACAAACACACAGTAAATCTTAGCAGAAATGCAGTAAGCTGAATAAGGCGCAGGCCCTTTGCCTTCCAGATCATTGTTTTTCTGGTTCTGATCTGTTGCTTTCTAGTAACTGTTAGAGACTATTCCAGAGAGCACTATAGGGGCCCAGGGAGGAGGTGAGCAGGGCTCCACTGTGTTCATGTCTGCAGTAACCAGATACTCTATTGGCCCAATTTTACAAAGAAATGAGTTCAAGAAAGTTAAGCGAACTGCTAAAAGTCAGTGTTAGCATAAAGCTTTATCCGAGACATGGAGCTACCTGCTTCCTAATGCACTGTTCTGGCTGCTTTCATAATACAGCTGTTGGGTTATGCAGATTATGCTGGCCTCTACAGAAGAGGCCTTTGTAGACCAGAGCTGAGTCCCCACATCTCAGAACAGCTTCAATGCACAGTAACTCCTGCTGAGATTAGCCGGTGCTGGCCACAACAGAGCTGCACTCAGGGATACAGCTCATGGCCTTGTTTATACATTTACAATGTGGCTGGTTGTTTTGTGTAAGAACAAAATTGCTGGGCAGTGGTGGCACATGACTTTAATCCCAGCACTTGGAAAGCAGAGTCAGGCGGATCTCTGTGTTCAAGGCCAGCCTGGTCTACAGAGTGACAGCCAGGAGTGTAGGGAAAAGGGGCTGGCTAAAGAAACTGACCCTGACCCTGGAGCCCAGAACTAGGGAAAGTTGGCTCAGATAAGGCCAATGAAAAAAACACGGTTTAGCTTAAATCAGAGCCATCTCTGCCCCTGGCCAACTGACTTGAGAAACCAACCAATCACAGAGCAGAACAGTAAAACCCTGGCCCTGGGGGCCCAGGACCAGGGAAAGAAACACAGCCTGCATTTGGGACCTGAGCCAGAGAAATGAACTTTATCTCCAAACCCAGAACCAAGGAAATATGCCCTGATTCTGAAACTAGTGCCAAAATAACACTCTTGGTCCCTAGAACCAGGTCAGTGAAAGAAATGTGCCCTGGCCTTAGAATTAGTGTCAAAAAGCTAAGTAAGGCCAGTGAAAGAAACAGTTTGGCTCCCTTCAGAGCCACCTCTGCCCCTGTCCAATTGACTTGTGAAACCAACCAATCACAGAACAGGACAGTAGAACCCTGGGCCCCAAGTCAACCCTTGGTTGACTCTGCCCCCAAGACATCCTGTGTAAACTGCCCTGCCTGGTCAGTTGTGAGCTGTTCTCTCCGCCCTGGTAGAAGCAGCTACTCTCCTGGACTCCTCCTTCCCAAATAAACCTCTTTCTCAAAAGAGTTTTGGGTGTGAAGATCTTCATTCACTGGCACAGAGAAGATCCTTGCCGAGATGTCCCTCAGTAGATAGAGCAAGAGAGAGCTGAAAAAGTAACACTTTTCTCCAGAGCCAGAGGATATTGCTACATTTCTGCAGGGGTTTCCCTTTTTGCAGAGTGAAGCAAAAGAAGCAGCATCTTAGGCGGGAGAAGCAGAGCTTTGCTAGTAAGTCTCCTTAAGGGGGGGCTGAGCAAAGCCCAGCTGTAGCAGCTCTCCAGGAGAGGATTGCTATATCCTGTGGGGAGACCACCCCCATCACACTAGGTATAGCTTGACTCTTCCAAACAGTCGGGATACCCTTCCCTGCAGAGCTCCTGCCAGCTCCAGGCCTGACTCTTCCAGTCAGAATACCCTTCCCTGATGAAGCAGTTCCAGGCCTGACTTTCCTGAACAGTCAGAAAAACTTCCCTTCCAGGGCTGAGCTGTCTCTTTGCAGCTCCAGCTGTCAGATCTTTCCTAAGCAGCTCCAGGTGTCCGGGACAACTTCAGGTTCAAGGTGTCTGGGATACCTTGCCTTCCGTGGTTGAGCTGTCTCTTTGCAGCTCCAGCTGTCAGAGCTGTCCTAAGCAGCTCAAGGTGTTGCCTGACTCCCCAAGTAGTCAGGATACCTTTCCCCAGAGTTGCAAAACTCACATTTTGGTGCCAAAACCTGGGACCAAACCCACAGAGTTGCAACAAATTTACTTACAAGGAGCACACAAAGAAACCCTGTCTCAAAAAACCAAAACACCAAAATAAAACAAAAATCTCTTGAAGTGATGATAGGGGTATGTCTCTTAGTTACCAGTATCAAGTAACTAAAAAGAACTATTACGTTTTATAAATGACATTATTTTTTACATAGGCTAGAATACTTTGAGAATAGTAACTTTATGTTTTATAGGTCAAGTTTTCAGTGATAAATACCTTAAAGAACCATAAATCGTATCTTGGTCTAAAGCAGTGCTTCTCAGCCTTCCTAACACTGTGACCCTTTAATACAGTTCCTCATGCTGTGCTGATCCCAACCATAAAGTTATTTCACTGATACTTTATAACTGTAATTTTGTTAGTTAGGAATTGTAAATATTTTTGGAGACAGAGGTTTGCCAAAGGGGTCATGACTCTGAAGCCGAGAACTGCTGCTTTAGTCTGCAGTTCTAGGAAATGAGTATATTCAGTTTCTTCATCCCCCCCCCCCCTTTTCTTTTCTTTTTTGGCTTTTTGAGACAGGGTTTCCTCTGTGTAGCCCTGACTGTCCTGGAACTCATTCTGTAGACTAGGGTGGCCTTGAACTCTTAGAGATCTGCCTGCCTCTGCCTCCTGGGTGCTGGGATTAAAGGTGTGTGCCACCACTGCCTGGCCAGTTTCTTAATTTCTTACATATAAAAATTTCCCATATTTTATGTTTACCTTCGAAATTCTTTATAATGAAGTTTTTTTTCTCCTCTTTTCCCAAAGAAACGCACTTGAAGGGTTGTGTTAACTCCAGGCTCTTTCACTGTTGGTTCCTATAAAAAAGGCAAAAAGGAACCTGTGGGTGGAAGCTTCAGGAAATATCCACAAGTGTGTCCTGTAGGACAAGAAGGGAGGGGGTAGTCACTCCTGCTGATTCCTTGACAAATTCTCCCCCCTCCACTTGACATCCTTTTGTGGTAAAAGCCCTACAGAAACTAGTAGAGAAGGGACACATCCTAACAGGACAAGCCTACAGTCGAAATTATACCAAATGGGGGAAAGTCACAAATCTAGAAAGAGTCCAGGGTGTTTACTCCTCACCCTCATTCGGTACAGCCGGGATTACAGGTGTGTATTACCACATCTAGACTAATGGTGTAAGCCCCTTCTAGTGCTCCTTGAAATGCTACCCAGAAGGCTCTCTGAAGCCTACACCACACTGGTCTGGAGTCTAGTACCCTATGCTCCTGTCTTCAGTGCTGACTTCTCTCTGTGTAGAGCGGCAGTTCAGTCAGGGGCTGCCTAACTCACATAACTGAAGGACTGGAGGGAGCTCTTTGGCACCTCTTAGCGAAGGCCTGTGTTTGCCTAGGGCCCACAAATACCATTAGCTGTGAAAGAGTGTCTTTATACTCTCTCCCACTGTTTGGCTATGAACTAGAAATTTTTATTTTTAGATTGAAATTTCCACAGTACTAAGGTTCTACATATCTAATGAAGCTAAGGGTATCTGCCTCAGGATTACAGAATCAGGGGACAAATCAATTAAATAGCCAAATGTCCCAAAATTTAAGCTCAGAAAAAACCTGTTTTATTCCCCAAACATTACATAGTATTTACTGATGGGCTGGCTATTTAACAGTAGCTGACTATTATGATTGTACCAGTAATATGAGTAACATTCAACTTCATAAAAACATGATCCTTGTTAAGTCTGTGGGGTGTAAGCTATGTGTTTAGACAGAATGTTACACTTTCACATTCCCTTCAGAAGGATAGCTTTTACTTCTAACATTTACCAAACATCAGACCAAATGTCAAAGCATGAATAAAAGTTTATGGTAGCTAAAATACTTTTATTAATTCTTTGAGAATTTCATACAATGTATTTTGATCATATTTACCAATTCTTCCCCTTACATCCCTGGTAATTTTGTTTTCCTAGTTAGATTTAGATTAAGTTTTGCTCAACATAAAATTAAATGAAGTGACAGTCTCACACCACATCTGCTTTGAAGTCCCTGTTTATGAGTTGCTGAGTTACTTTACAAGTCTATTCTAACTTTTATTCTTTGGAGACAGGATTTCTTGTAGCAAGGATGACCATGACCTCCTGGATATGGGACTGCACCTCTATGCTTTATTTATGAGGTGCTGAGGACTGACCTTGGATTCTGTGCATGCTCTGTAAGCCCCACACTGAGCTGCATTTTCAGTCTCCTTGCCCATTTCCCCTTTTTAAAGATCTGTCTATATGTATGTCTGAACATCAAAAGACAGCATTGGATCCTATAGGCTTAGAGTTATAGACAGTTGTGAGCCGCCATGTGGGTGCTGGGAATTGAACTCAGGACCTCTGGAAGTGCAGCCAATGCTCTTAACTACTGAGCTACCCCTCAAGCCCCATTTTTTTTTTTTTTTTTTTTTTTTTGAGTTAAGGATCTCACCATAGCCCAACTTGGCCTTAAAGGTGCAATTCTACCTCAGAGGTGCCGATTCTGAGATTCAAGGAGTACAGTGCTGTTTTAATAATGTCAACATACTTTGCTCTAAGCAAACAAATATTTCTAAGTTTTCATTTGTTTCAAGGAGTTTCTTATTCATGTATTATACATATCTGCCTTTGTGTATGTGTGGTGCATGTGTGCGGATGCTCAAGGCTGACACAGGAGGCTCCTCTCCACTGTGCTGAGGCAGGGTCTAACTGGGCCCTGAGCTGTCAGAAGCCCTGTGTCTGCAAAGCTGTGATCACCGTGACCCCTTCACCTGCCCAGTGTGTACATGAGTTCAGTTCTTATGTTTCTACACAAGTGCTTTAGACACTGGGCCATTTCCCCAGCTCTTAATTATTGTAATTTTTAACAATAGTTTTTTTGTGTGTATAGGCCAGAGGACAACCCTAGGTGTTACCCTCAGGAATACATCTACTTCTTTGGAAACCATATCTCTCACTGGCCCAGAGCTCACCAACTAGGTTAGGTTAGATGAGCTTGCCAGGGAACCCCGAGGACACTCCTGCCTGCCTTCCCAGTGTTGGGATTGCAAGTGTGCACTACTAAATCTAGCTTTTACATCAGTTCTGGGGATTGAGTTCATGTCCTTGGGCTTCCAATGCAAGTGTTTACCAACTGCGCAATTTCCCAGCCTGGGCTAACTTCAGTAAACTATTTTTTCTTCCTAAAAAGACAACTTTGGCACCAGCATTAAATCTTCCCTGCTGTGCTGTCAGTAGAGGGGGGCTGTTTTGGTTTTTGACAGGGTCTCACTGTGTTGCCCAGGCTGGTCTTGAACTCACAGAGCTCTGTCTGCCTCTGCCTCCCAAGTGATGGGATACAGATGTGCTCCTGACAGAGGCTGTGATTTTTAAAAATTTACACATTTTGAAATAGATATGTTCTAAAGATGGAGTGATTCAGAAGTTTAAGAAAATCTCACAGGATGGAGTTACATTTATAGAACATTGTCAGTCAAAATGTATTGGTATACACCACTGGTAGAAATGAAAATTTATGTCCCACAGGACATACTGGTTAATATTCATCAAAGTCTGTTAACTTTATCAACAGTCACACTCTTGATTCATCAATTAAATTTGTGGTAAGTTATCCCTAAGATACAGTCACATGCCTATAAAACAGTATAATCCTAAGATTATTCCTTGCAGCTTTATGAACTATGAAAGAGATACATGCCAAATACTCCCCAAAAGGAAATGACAGCATAAATATTATAGCCATACTACAATGCACTTTGAAGCCACAATGAGATGAGATATTGAGCTATGGAGACAGTTTAGTATGTAGAGTACTGATCACACAAGAGTGGGGACTGAGTTCAGATCCTCAGAATCTACGCACTGTCAGCAGCAACAGCACCTGTTCATGATCCCAGCACTCCTGTACAGAGATGGGAGGTACAGAAGGGAGAGTTCTAAACTAGGCAGGCAAGGACAGACATCAGAAGTTGGGGTCTGACTTCCACATCTGTGCTGTGGTACACACATACTCCCCACAAATTAAGAAAAACATGTACAGTATACTACTGCTTATATAAAAATGAAAATCAAACTGGGCATGTTCACTAGGGAGGCCAATGGAAGACTGCTAGATGTTCAAGGCCAGTCTGAGCTATGGAGTGAAGCTTTGTCTCCCAGAAAAACAAAAGGAAAAAAGACCCTGGCCATACATAGGAACCACACTTTCTACCCTGGGCAGGGGCCTGGCACTGGCAGGATAGCCCCGTCCATTTGCATATACCTGTATAGCTTGGTGGTGTGTGGGCTAGACAAGTAGACAGTAGGAGTAAGAGTGGGTAGCCATCCCAGCATTGGCCTGGAAGTTCCAACTCCCACTGAGGCTTCGGTAATGGTCACGCCCACAAGGCGGGGCTGAGGGAGGACAATGAAGACCCAGGATTGAGAGGAGGGCTCTCTTGGTTCTGGGACCCTGGACGCTGGAGGTAGACCGAGCAGAGTTCTCCAGAGAACACCGCTGGACTGCGCCATACCTTTCTCAGACCCTGCAACCTATCCCTTCATTTGTAAGTTACCCCCACAAAATAAACCTCCCTTTTAACTATGTGGAGTGGCCACAATAATTTCACCAAGATCTGGCGCCCAACGTGGGGCAAATTCCAAAGGCCTGGGTGGTTCCCTCTCTCAGCCTCCTCCCGCCAGGACACCAAGTCTTCATGAATCCCACAATGACCTGGGATGATGACAGCTGTTACTGACCCGTGTATTTGGAAGTGCTTTCTTACATACCTGGTATTCTGTCTCATTAGTCTTCACTGTCTTGAAGTCATCTTGCTTACTTATGATCTTCTGCAGCTGAAAAGATTATAGAAATGAGCTTATAAGTCTGTCTAATGAAGGTTTTGAAGTAACCTGGAAACAGATGCTAAGCTGTCAGAGGGCATCTAGCTGTCTGCGGCTGACTGCTTGCCATATAAGACTGCAGGAGGAAGCAGGGAGAGACACCACCATGGCCACAGTTCTCTGCTTAGCTGCAGCTCCTCCAACAGACGAGTTCTAACAGCTGCATTCTGCAAGGCTTCTACCTTGTCCTCCTCCTGGGCGATTTTTATTCAGGCATGTTTCTTAAACCACTGATAGTTTACAGCCACATTTTCAGATCCATACCACATACAAGGCCATTCCTCTATATATGCACTTCCTTTTCTTTATTTGTAACATGTTGAAATACTTACATTTTTGTGAATTATAAAACTAACAGTTTCTTAAAACCGAGTATGTTAAGTAACCTACCTACCTTTCAGAGTCATTTGTACCAGTCTTCATAGGAAAGCAAATTAAAAGAAAAGGATTAAAGAGAAATGAGATGGACACACAATCTCAAACTATGGTTTAAATCAACTAGGAGAAAAAATCATCAGGACTTTTAAAAAAATGTGACTTGTTGGTAATCACAAACTGCTAACATTAAATCATGAATTATCAATCTAAACTCGGCACCCCTTCTATGTTTGGTTAGACACATGGCTTGTGCTGGGTTCTCTAGAACCCTCCCTCCGCTGTGCTCCACCCCTTTCAGACTTAAGGGAAACACTGGTTTCACCTCTTGTGCCAGCCCACTTCCTGCACTCTGAATCCCTCCCTTTGCCCAACACCTTCACTTCTTCCATGCAGACATGAACATAATCCACTGGACTACCACGTAAGGAGCACTCAGCCTCAGGCAGGAGCACTCTGCCATGCTTGGCTCAGCTGGGCTTCACCTGGTGCTCCCTGCTTAGTTACTATGGACAATGCATCAGAGAAAATTACACACATTAAAACCCAGATCCTAGCCTTGCACACTTGAAATTTTTCTCTCTGTAGTCTGTCAGTCCGTCTGTCCTTCCTGAATGTCCATGGAGGCAATTCTGTTTTTTGCCTCTAGATTAACTTCATCTAGTTTTTTTTTTTTTAAAGATTTATTTATTTATTATGTATACAGAAGAGGGCACCAGATCTCATTACACATGGTTGTGAGCCACCATGTGGCTGCTGGGAATTGAACTCAGGACCTCTGGAAGAGCAGTCGGTGCTCTTAACCTCTGAGCCATCTCTCCAGCCCTTCATCTAGTTTTAACTGAACACTGCACATTGTTCTCTCTCTCTCTCTCTCTCTCTCTCTTTCTCTCTCTCTGTGTGTATGTGTGTGTGTATCTTTTTTCTTTCAGCATGGTTGTCTTGAGATTCATCCCTGTGGCTTGTTTCTATTCACTGCTGAGCTTTGTTATACTGTCTGACTACACTATTCAACTTATTCATCTGCCTGTCATCCATGGCTGCGGTTTTGGCTATCTATGAATCAAACTGTCATGACCATTTTTGTAGAGCTCAATTTTATGGATGCTGGTTTAATTTTTCCTTGGCTAGATATGCAGCAGGGTAACTGCACTGTTTAACTTTATTTAAAACAAAACCAAAGCTGTCAAACATTTCCAAAGTGAACTGAAGCCTTGGCTGTCCTGGAACTTGCTATGTAGACCAGGCTCTGATTCACAGAGATACACTTGCCTCTGCCTCCCAAGTGTGTGATTAAAGGCATGTGTGCCGAGCCATTCAATGAAGTTCGTTCATCCGTCCGTCCATCCGTCCTTCCTTTTCTTCTTCTTCTTCTTCTTCTTCTTCTTTTCTTCCTCTTCCTCCTCCTCTTCTTCTCCTCCTCCTCTTCTCCTTCCTCCCTCCTCCTTTTTTTTTTTTTTTTTTTTTCTGAGACAGGGTTTCTCTCAGTGTAGCCTTGGCTGTCCTGAAACTCTTTGTAGCCCAGGCTGGCCTTGGATTTACAGAGATCCACCTGCCTCTGCCTCCTGAGTGCTGGGATTAAAGGTCCACACCACACCCCAGCTGATGATACTTTCAAACCAGAGGTTTTCTTTTTTAATTTTCTTTTTATATATTCTGTCTCTTTCACAACATGCATCTTGATCCCATTCATTTACCTGTCCCTTTGAATCTGCCCTCTGCTCTTGCAATCCCCACATCAAATAAAATAAAATTTAAGAAAAAAAAAAGAAAAAAAAATCTCATCATGGAAGCTGTAGTGTGACCAGTGAGCCATGCAGTAAACCCTTGTCCATACATCTTTACTTGCCAGTGTTCATTGCAAAGAGTCATTGGTCTGGTTCCAGGCTTCTGATTTCTGCCACCCTACTGATGCTGGTCCCTCATTGGGAGTCCTCTTGGATATCCTGTTGTTGTTCTGTGTCATGGTGATCCTGAAGCTTTGGGTCTGCAGGACTGGCTCCTTCATGTGCTCCTGTAGATTATGGATGGGGTGGGCCAACTTAAAGCTCTGGTTCTGTCAACCCAGAAGTTTATTTTTGTTTATGGCTAATTTTCCTTTCATATATATCAGTTATTCTAGCACAATTTATTAATTAAAAAAATTCTTTCCTGCCGGGTGGTGGTGGTGCACACCTGTAATCCCAGCACTTGGGAGGAAGAGGCAGGCAGATCTCTATGAGTTCGAGGCCAGCCTGGTCTACAAAGCGAGTTACAGGACAGCCTCCAAAGCTACAGAGAAACCCCATCTCAAAAAACAACAAACAAACAAACAAACAAAAATTCTTTCCCTATTTATCTATCTATCTGTCTATCTATCTATCTGGAGCTGAGGATCGAACCCAGGGCCGGCCTATCTATCTATCTATCTATCTATCTATCTATCTATGTATCTATCTATGTATCTGGAGATGAGGATCGAACCCAGGGCCATGTGCTTGCTAGGCAAGCGCTCTACCACTGAGCTAAATCCCCAACCCTTTCTCCCTATTTATTGACTTGGTGTCTTTACTGAAAAGCAAGTGAGCACAAAGTATGGACTCTGTCGACAATTTCCCACTGACCGACCTCCACATCAGTACCGCAGAGCCACAGAGGCCTGAGTCTGCCAGCTGCTGCGTCAGCCAGCTTCGCTTCTGTTTCTTTTTCTTTCTTTCTTTCTTTCTTTCTTTCTTTCTTTCTTTCTTTCTTTCTTTCTTTCTTTCTTTCCTTCCTTCCTTCCTTCTTTTCTTTTCTTCCTTCCTTCCTTCCTTCCTTCCTTCCTTCCTTCCTTCCTTCCTTCCTTCCTTCCTTTCTTTTTGAGCTGAGGATCAAACCCAGGGCTTTGTGCTTGCTAGGCAAGTGCTCTACCACTGAGCTTAATCCCCAACCCTCGATTCTGTTTCTTAAGACTCACGTCTCAGCCCTCTATTTTGACATGTACACTTAATTCTTCTTCTTCTTCCTCCTCCTCTTCTTCCTATTATTTATTTTTTTGAGACAAGGTTTCTCTGTATAGCTTTGGAGCATGTCCTGGAACTTGCTCTGTAGACCAGGCTGGTCTCGAACTCACCATCCAGCTCAATTATTTTTTAACTTTCTAAACTAAGCCTTGTATTGCAGACCTGGGGATTAGAACCCAGAGCTTTGTGCATGCTAGGTAATCCACATGCTTCAAAACCATTTTGCTAACGCCTATAAAAACACCTGCTTTTCGTTTGCTTGGGAAAGTTGATTCATCCATCAACTTTTTTTTTTGCCTCCTTATGCTCACACCAGCAACTGAACAACACTTTCTGTGCTTGAAGACTGATTTACTTTTGGAGTGTTTTGCCTGTATATCTCTGTGTGTACCACATAGCTGCTTGGTGCCCACGGAGGTCAGGAGGAGGAACTGGATCCTCTGGAACTGTAGTTATGGATGGTTGTGAGCCGTTAATGATGTGAGTGCTGCAAGCTGAACCTGGGTCCTCTGCAAGAGCAACAAGTGTTCCCAGGGCCGAGTCACCTTTCCAGGCCCTACCAGCAACACCGAGGTTTCAGCGCAAGTTCTCTGTTAACCTGTAACTATTTTCTGTTGGTTCAGACTGTCCTAAGTGGAGCTGACTAGCTTTACCTTCCAACTACTTCTCCCCTAGGAACAGATTTCATTTCTGCACACTGATCTTCTAGCTGGGGCTCATCTTGAACTCACTTGTTGGAACGGGCTGTGCGTCTGTGGTTGGCTCCTCGTGTCAGCTGGAGATGAGCCACATTTGACTTATTCCATTCCAACCTTTTCACCTGTTTTATTTTTTCTTCTTGAATGGCTGCGATCACTGGAATGTCCATCAAACACTGCACATAAGAGTTAAAAACAAACTTCTCTGCCTTGCTCCTGATGTGGCATGGAAGACATTCAGGATTTCTCACCCTTCAAGCAACATGCTGGGTTTGCTTTTTAGTTTTTTGGTGCTGGGGATTGAATTCAGGGTCTGATGCAATTTAGCATGTGAGCTACTGAGCTATCCGCCAGACCCTGTAAGCTTTGGTAAATGCTCTTTATCAGAACAAAGACACTGTTTTCCTATGTCACTGACTTTTCACAATGATTCACTTGGTTAAGTGCCTTGTATATACTGACATGATTAGCTGGGCATGATGGTGCACGCACAGACCTGCAGAACTTGGAGGTGGAGGCAGGAGATCAGAAGTTCATGGCCAGCCTGGGTGTTACAGAAGAGCTGTCTCCAAAGGTCCACAAAGAAACAGACAGCATATGTATAATGGCCTCTTCTGCTGTTACTATGTCAGGATGGTGGACTGCACTCACGGGTTTCTTACCTGTTACTGTGTCAGGATGGTGGACTGCACTCACGGGTTTCTTACCTGTTACTGTGTCAGGATGGTGGACTGCACTCACGGATTTCTTACCTGCGGGGCTCACTGGTATTTCTATCTTGACCTCATTCTGCACTTCACACAGGGAGTGGCTGGCTTTTTCTGGGTAATCTGAAGAATCCTGTATTTTCGTTTGTGAGGACAGGACTAGAAATAACTTCTTGGCAGGTCTTTTCCTACATCCTGGGCTTCCTTTCCTTTGTCTTGTGTTTCTGGAGGGTTTGTACAAGTTTGGCATTACTGCCTTCTTAATCCCAGTGAACCCATCTGCTCTTCAATGCCTCTTTGTGGGAAGATTTTGGGAGAGTGATTTCTAGGCTTCTGATGAAGAGTTGTTCATATTTAGATACCGTGTCTTGTTAGTTGTGTTTAAGACATGAGTCCATTTCTCTGAGCTCATATGAACTGGCTGCCACAATACTCCATTTCTGCACTTGGCTATCAGTAGCATCTGTGACACTGTCTTCTTTGATTCAAAGTACTGTTAATGTATCCTCCCTTTCTAGATTATTTATTAATATGAAAATTTATCACATAAGGGGCCAGAGATGGTTCAGGGTTAAGAACACTTGCTGTTCTTGTAGACTCTACAAGAGCAGCACTTCTCAACCTTCCTAATGCTGCGTGCGACCCTTTAATACAGTTCCTATTGTGTTGATCTCCAACCATACAATTATTTTATTGCTACTTCACAACTGTAATTTTGCTACTGTTATGGATTGTAATGTAAACATCTGATACACAGGATATCCGATATGCAACCCCTAGGTTGAGAACTGCTGTGAGGATCTGGATTTGGTTCTGAGCACACACAGGGTTCTAAGGAATCAGATGCTATCTTCTGGCCTTCATGGGCACTGCATGCATGTGGTGCACAGGAAATATGCAGACAGAACACTCATATGCATAAAATAGAAATAAATAAATCTCTAAAAAGTTACTGTGTAAATAAGTAAAATTGAAAAAACCACACATGGATGTTTGGTCTAAACATATATATGAGTGTACACTACATGCATTGCTGCCACGTACAGAGCCTGGAAGAGGGTGCTGGATGCCCTAAGATAGAGTTACAGATAGTTGTTAGCTGCCAGTGGGTGCTGGGAATTGACTTGGGGCCTTTGCAAGAGTAGCTAGTGCTCTTAACCTCTGAGTCATCTCTCCAGCCCATAAATAAAGATTTTAAATAAACATTTTAAGATGGATGTAATCAATAAAATGGCTAATTGTAAGTTTTCTAGAAAGCTTAAAACTTGTTTTCATTATGAAACATTAAGTACAGTTAAATTTAATCTTCATATAGTCTTTCTTCAAAAAGTTACAAAACAGGCCGGGCGGTGGTGGCACACACCTTTAATCCCAGCACTCGGGAGGCAGAGGCAGGAGGATCTGTGAGTTCGAGGCCAGCCTTGTCTCCAAAGCGGGGTTTCAGGAAAGGCGCAAAGCTACACAGAGAAACCCTGTCTCGAAAAACAAAACAAAACAAAACAAAACAAAACAAAAACAAAGTTACAAAACAAAGAAAACAAAAAATTATGTGATTACTTAGTTAAAGTAAGGGTTTCTTAGGAGGCTTATTATAACACAGTGTGAAATTTAGAACAGCAAGGGTTTTGTGCTAGATAAATCTTACCATGTCAGGCTTTACCTGAAACACTTAAGTTTGGATTCAGAAAGAGCTTCTGATAGCCTCTGAACACTGAAGACTGTAGTGGGTAAAAGTGCTCGCTGCCAAGCCTGGGAACCTGAGTTCAGTTCCCAGGACACACAATGGGAAACGAGGGAACCAACTCTCACAAGTGGTTCTCTGACTTCCACACATAGGCTGTGTGTGTGTGTGTGTGTGTGTGTGTGTGTGTGTGTGTGTGTGTGTGTGTGTGAGTGTGTGTGTGAGTGTGTGTGTGTGTGAAAGAGAGAGAGAGAGAGAGAGAGAGAGAGAGAGAGAGAGAGAGACTGACCAAATGTGACTTAAAAGATTATACAGTGCTTGTATTCAGCTTTGTACAACATTTCCATTTGAGAGTATGACCCTAAACATCTCAGTTTGACACTCAGGCCAGAGGGTCTTTCTCTTCCCCTGAGACACTCTGACATGGTAGTGTAGGACCGGCTCATGTCACAGCTGCATGTGCCTGCTCTGAGGGAATGCACTGCTGGAGGAGCTGGGGCAGCAGTGAGGGACAGAAGGCTCCCGGCTGTTACTGGACTTCCGCTCTAATGAGGAGAGCAGACAAGTGGAGCATTTGCAGATGCTGAGCCCTGTGAATACAACTCTGAAGCAGGGCAGGAGAGACTGCTGGGGTGCAGGCAGCTTCCTCCAGGCGGTTCTGCACGATTCAAAGTGCCTGAAGGAGTGTGGTGAGGAAACCCAAGCAGAGGGAAGAACAAGGATTGGGCACGGGAGTGCCATGTCACAGAAACAGATAGGTAGAGGTAGAGTACATTAGCTGTGTGACCCTCAAGGTGCCCCTTCGCTAGACAGATTCTGAATGACTGAGGACGTATGAAATGGATTTATGAATCTCTGTTGATCAACACTTTCAATTTCAGTCTGAAAATGAATTAGGCAGAGTCAATTTTACTTCTCTTTGCTTCCAAGACAGTTTACATTCAGGAATGGGAGAATCATTACAAAACCAAGGAGGATAAATTCTACCAAAGGCTTTTCTATGTATTTAGCAGCAACTCTAGCAGGTGCATTTAGTTTGATCAACTTCTAACACTCCTATATTAAGAGCACAGTCCTTTCCACCAGTATGAAAGCAGCTCGGAATGAAGGGACCACCTAAGGAGCCGTTTCCCCGGTGAACAGACTGGTCATTAATCTACTGTCTAGAGAAGCTGCTTAAAACCCTGGCACTCGGCCCACAAGCAGATGCACCATCTATCAAGGTGAAGATTACATGGATCAACTCTTACTGGCTTTGATCACTGTCCACAATGTTTATCACACCTGACAGAGAGCAACTCACGGAGATGGCGAATCTTTCACCAGTTCTCAGACTGAGAAGTAAGCATCATGCTTCTTGACATGGCCTTTTCATCTGGATGTTAATAAAGCACAAGTGCTCACAAGTATCAAAGTTACAAACTAAGGCAATTGCGTGTTAGGATACTTTCACAAGACAGTACAGCGATGTATCTTATCACTGCACCCATACCTGGCTCTTTCAAGAATATGAATATGTATGTATGTATGTATGCATGCATGTATGTATAGGTGTGTGTGCATATATGTAGATGTATGTGTGTATGTGTATATATATATGTGTGTGTGTATATATATATATATATATATATGTGTGTGTGTGTGTGTATATATATATATATGAAAGATACTAGTTTATTAAAAATAGGACCATGGAGGTGAAACAATTAAAATAATTAACATAAATGTAGTTTTTTTCCCTTGAAATCCTTTCTTCAAAAACTGACACATGTATCAACCCCCTTGGCTATCAAGTTCCATTTCTATAGCCAGCACTAAGAAGCCACTATAGGCATCTAAGATTGGCTTTATATCCTTAACCTTCAAACAGTCAGTGATGCATTCTAATAGTTTTCTGTTTTCTTTCTGTATGTGGTGCCTGTGCACATGGAGGTCAGAGATCAACCTTGGGTAATCTGCCATTAGTCACTACTGTCTGGAAGTCACCCTGAGTACTTATCATCTTCTGTAGCTGACAAGATTTCAGACGAGCTTCCATGCCTGACTACCAGCTTTGTGATTTCTGCCTCATGTCACCCCCAAACATTACTGAAGTGCAACATAACTCTGGGCTTTGGAACTGTGCTGGTGACACCTGCAGGGGTCTTGTTCAGTATACTGAGAAAACTACCTCTAGCGGGGTGGTGGTGGTGCACGCCTTTAATTCTAGCACTTAGGAAGCAGAGGCAGGTGGATCTCTGAGTTCAAAGTCAGCCTGGTCTACAGAGAGAGTTCCAGAACAGCCAGAGCTACACAGAGAAACCCTGTCTCAAAAACAAGGAAGAAAAAAAAAAAAAAAGAAAGAAAAAGAAAATCACCTCTAACTCCACTACCAAAGACATACCTCATGACTACCAGGAATAAAACCACAAAGTTTATCCAGGTCTCAGAGAATAACACATGTGCAAATTCTTTTTAATATATTTTATTTATTTATTTTTATGTGCACATTTGTTTGTATGAAGGTGTCGGATCTCCTGGAACTGTAGTTACAGACAGTTATGAGCTGCCATGTGGTTGCTGGGAATTGAACCCAGGTCTTCTGGAAGAGCAGCCAGTGCTCTTAACCACTGAGCCATCTCTCCAGATCCACATGTGCAAATTCTAACAGCTCGACCACTGTTTCTTGCCTCTAAGGTAGATGAAGTAGCTGGAGAGCAGTGGTGTCTTATAAACCACAGCAGTGACATTTCAGGTTCTATGTGCAAGCACATTTCCTTCCTTAGCTTTAACCTAAGTTCCTTTTTAAATCATCATATATCTCAAAACGGATGCTGGAGAGATGGCTCAGAGTGTCAGAGGCAAGCTTGGTGACCTGAGTTTGAACTATGGGATCCACAGTGGAGGCAGAGAATTGACTCCTACAAGCTGTCCTATGGCATGTGTGTGTTCCACATATATTCCATGCATGTGCATATGTATACATACACACACAAGTAAAAAAAAAATCTCAAAATAATTTCCTACACTTATTGATAGCAATTTTACATTTCCTATTAATTCTCCAGTCTCTACTTCTCTTGAAAAATTTTAAATGATTTTATTTATGTGTATGAATGTTTTGACTGCATGTGTGTATGTGCACTATGTGTGTGCCTGCTGCCTGTGAATGTCAGAAGAGGGCATAGGATTCCTTGGAACTGGAGTTACAGATGGTTGTGAGCTACCATTCGGTTCTGGGAGCTGAACCTGGGTCCACTGCAAGAGCAAAAAAATGCTCTCAACTGCTGAGCTATCTATCTAGGCCACTTACCTCTTTTTTGAAATGTTTCTGTAACAATTCTGCTGACCCACAAAACCTCAGCTGTCTCCACTCAGCCCGTCTATTCGTTCCTTTAGAAGGAACGGTGTTAAACAGTCCCTATACTCCTCCTTTCTTCCCAGGATTTGCTTGCCTTCCTCTTGGGCCTTCTGGACTCTCTAGGACTCTGCTTACTGCTCTTGGCAATCCAATTACTTTCATCACTGGAAATGAGATTGAGGAGAACTATTTCTAGAAGGCTTCTGAGCTGTGATAAATACATACTGCTGATAAATCTGCTCCTAGTTCCTAAGGGTAGACTTCTATAAGGATTCTTTATTTAGATTTCTTTGCCAGTACCTTTACATAATGGGCAAAACATTTTTTCTGGACAGGATCTTGCTTGTGCTGGTGTGAACTTCGTGATCTTTTAGCCTTAGCCTCCTGAGTGCTCTTTGCTGCACTTCAAAGCAAAGGACACTGGCAGCTGCAGAGACTGCATACATACATACATACATACATACATACATACATACATACATATATACATCTAGATGGAGGTAAGAAAAGTAACAAGGAATTTCAATTAGTCTATCTAACTAAAAAGCCTTCATTCTAGATCAGGCATTTAACTTAATCATGTGTTTGTTACAGAGATATTTTTGTTTATTTACTGTGGCATGTATATGTGGTATATGCATGTATATTTGCAGGTATATGTGTGAGTCTGTGTTTGTACAGAGGCCAGAGCACCATAACAGATGTCCTTTTCTGTCACTCTGTCCTATTCCCTAGAGACAGAGTCTCTCACTCGTTTCTGTTAGCCTGGCTGGCCAGCAAGTTCCCAGGATCCACCTAGCTTCATCCCCCAACACTGGTGTCATAGACATGCATGGCCATACATGGGTGCTGGTCATCTGAATCAGGTCCTCAGGCTTGTGCAGACAGTACTCTCAGCCACCGAGCTATCTCCCTAGCTGAGGGCCTTACTTTCTAAAAAGTGACACCCTACAACAAACTTTTAAAATGAACACAATAAGTACCACTCCTGGTCACTTCCGGTAAAATGGTCTCTGCACTTTAACCCTGAGGAGCCACCAGTCACGATACAGCCTACTCAGTTTTCTATCATCTACCCTGTTTCCCCATATGCTAGGATGCACACATCTACTGTGGATCATTCCTAAGGATGTTAAGCACTGGCAAGCCTACTTTTTGGGGGTTCCACTAATTTAAAGTTTGTTCTCTGCCTCAGTCCATTTCTGCTCTTCCTCTGCCCCAGACTCTGCAATAGTTTCTTGAACAAAATAAACCATTTTCAAAGTTATGGTATGGAACTGTGTCAAAAATTTTACTAGGTGTAATTTACACAGAACAAAATACACTTTACATAGCCATGTAAGCACCAGTGATCAAGACTTGAAGATGCTCAGCATTTCTTCTCGCTCCCTTTCCTTTTGGAGGCATTCGATCGACCCTTACTCCTTCCTGGCTGAGTCAACCAGGGATCTGCTTTCTTTGAGTATAGACATGAAGAACTGTACATACACAGAACCCTAAGTTTGGACTTTTTCTTTCACTTGAATTCATCTGTATTTTTGACTACTTAATACTCTGTCCCTTTTTGCTGCTGAGTAGAATTCTGCTACATAAACAACATTTATTTATTTAGTCGCTTGATAAACAGTTTGGTTGCTCCCAGACTGGGGTTATTATGAACAAAACTGCTATGTATATTCATATTCAGGTCCTGGGTGAACATATGTTTTCTATCTTTACTATTTTTTGAAACAAGGTCTCAGTATGTAGCTTTAGCTGGCCTGGAACTTGGTATATAGACAAGGCTGGCCTTCATCTTACAGAGATTCACTTGCTAGCTATTTTGTGTTTTTGAGACAGGTCTCTCACTGTAGCCCAGGCTGGTTTAGAATTTACTCTATAGCCTTGGTTGGCCTAGAACTCATGGCAATCCTTCTAAATTTACCAAGTATTGGGATTACAGGCTTGAGCCACACACTCACCTATATATTCTCTTTTCTTTGACTACAGATCTAGGAATAAAATTCTCAAGTCATATGCTAAGCATGTACTTAACTTCGAAAACAGACGGCAATTTTGTTTTTCAACCCGAGCATCATCTTGTTTCTAGCAACACACACACACACACACACACACACACACACACACACACACACGAGTGCACCATGTGTGTCTGGTGCCTGCAGAGGTCAGAAGAGGGCATCAGATCTGGAACAGGAGTGACAGTCAAAAACTGCCATGTGAGCTAGGTGGTGGTGGCGCACGCCTGTAATCCCAGCACTCGGGAGGCAGAGGCAGGCGGATCTCTGTGAGTTCGAGGCCAGCCTGGTCTACAGAGCTAGTCCAGGACAGGCTCCAAAGCTACAGAGAAACCCTGTCTCGAAAAACAAAAAACCAAACCAAACCAAACCAAAACTGCCATGTGGGTGCTGGGAATGGAACCCAGGTCCTCTGCAAGAGCATGAGTGCTCTGAAGTGCTGAGCTGTGAGAAAATAGTTTTTAAACATGCAAATGGTTTGACATTTCATGTGCAAACAGTGACTATCGTTCTGACTTTGAAGGAAATGTACAATCACTGCACAAGACCCAATCAAGCATGTGCTCACCTTGACAAACTCCTTTCTTTCAATCATCTCATTGCCATCTGCATCCAGCATTTTAAAAGCAACATGGAACCCAGTGTGAGGTTCTGCAAGGAAGTGAACAATAGACAAGTATTTAGTTGTTGGCAAAATGCTAAGCATTTGTAGCTAGGAAAAACTTCAAATTTAAAATAAATAACCAAAAAGTATATAAGAAAGAGCTAGACAGAAAAAAGAAGGATCTGTTTCATATTTTCCTTCTTATTTTCTTTCTTTTTTCAGACAGGGTTTCTCTGTGTAGCCCTGGCTGTACTGGAACTTGCTCTGTAGACCAGGCTGGCCTTGAACTCAGAGATCCACCTGACTCTGACTTCAAATGCTGGGATTAAAAGCGTGTGTCACCACCGCCCGGCTAAGAAGGTTCTCTTTCAGGCAGTACTTGATGTTGAAGCTTCTGCCTCTCAACGTCTCCCAGGAAGCTGTGCTGGCCTGCTGGCCCTTTGCAACAGATTCCCATGAGAACTTGCTGATTCCCCTCACCTCTGGCTTTCGTGTATTCCCACAGCACTCCTGCCATTTTCAGAGCAGTTATTATTATTATTCTCTTTTACTTTCCTTCCGAGTTGTAACTTTTTAATTTGCCATTGTTTGACAACTACAATAATGTATGCCCACATAGCCTTTAGCCAGCTTCCTCTAGGGGTTAGCACTTTACATATCCACAGCACGCTTACTGAGACTAAGATATTAACACTGGTACAGCATCATGAACCATGAGCAGCAGGCTTTATAATTTTCATTAGTGCTGTGTTTTGTCTTAGAATCAATGTAAAGTATTCTGCATTCAGTTACCATGTCTGCTCAGTCTCATCCACGCACGAGAGCTCTTTAACCATTTCTTAGTTTTTACCACTGGAATACTTTTGAAGGTCAAGAATCCTGTTCAGTGTCCTGTTAAGTTGTCTTTTAAAAATATCCCTAAGAGGCCAAACGTGGTGGCCCATGCCTTTAATCCTGGAGGCAGAGGCAGGAGGATCTCTGAGTTCAAGAGAGTTCCAGGCCAGGTCACACTGTGAGACTCTTCACGAAACAAAACCAACCTCCCCAAATAAAATACAAAATCTGCCCCTTCTCTCTCCCTGTGAAGGCTAACTATGATTTTTCTCTTCCTCAGAGAACACTAACCATGACTTTTTTCTTTCTCTCAGACAACATTAACCATGATTTTTCTGTTCAGGAAATGTTCTGTCTCAGAAACATAAAGTTACAGAGTGCCATAGTGTGTGGGGTAGAAGAACACACTCTAATTTAACATTATCATTTTGTAGATGTGGAGATTGAGGTTCATGTGTACGCGGTGTGTACATTTGAGTCTGTGCATGTATGTGTGGAAGTCAGAGGCTCATGTGTATAGCTTGGGCTACTGTCTCACTGAAACTGGAGCTCTTCCCTCTATTTTACTAGACTGGCTAGCCAGTGAGCCCCACTCCCCAGGACTGGGACAACAGGAACATACCCCGTGCCTGCTTTTTCTGAGTGCTAGGGGTCTCAACTGAGGCTGTCATGTTTGTATAGTAATCATGTTAACCTACAAAAACCACATTTCAAGTCCTGTTTGTTCAGGATGCAAACGCCACATGACTGTTGTAAAGAGAACTAGTATACTTACTCGTGAGGATTGTAAGTAAGAAAAGATACTCGGTGTATGAAATTACCCCTGCAGGAGAAAAAATAACAAATCAGGAGATACATTTTAGATGAGAACCATGGAAATAACCAGTATTGAAACTTCACCTTTGTAAAAATCTATGTTTTTTCACTCTCCCTCTGGTATAGTAGAAAGCACTGTATAACAAGAGTTGAAATACAGCCTCAGTGATTAAAAAGAAAGACACCATGCTTCAAGTTTTACCCCCAGCAAGGAGGTCATGATAGTGAATCTTATGTGCCAGTTTGACTGGGCAAGGAGTGGTCTTTTTTCTGGATGTATCTATGAGGTTCTCCAGCTGGTAGACTCAGTAGAGGAGACTGAGCTCTCAACGTCTGGGCATCACCTAGTCTGTCCCGCAAGGTGCTGAGGGAAGAAGAATTCGGGTCTGCCTTCCCCTTTCCTTACCTGCTGGACATCCTCTACCTTGAGACGGGGACTTCAATTCCTGCCTCTCCTGCCTCTCCAGACTCTGAGCTGAGACTGAATCCCACCCTGGCTCTTGGGGCTCCAGCTTACAGAGGTCACACAAACCTGCAAGTCTCCTTGTGGGCTCTGCTTCCTTGGACAACACTGACAGAGGCTGCTTAGCAAGTAACAGACATTCACTAGCATCTCATCCGTAGGCTGTGCCATTTAGACTTAGTTTTCTGGTAATACCTCACTCGACTGAAGGAAATTTAAAATTATAGTAGTATAACTCTGGAGACACAGAAACTCAAACTGTATTAGTTAAAATGGAACAATTCAATCTTTGTTACAGTAACGCCCTTTCTCTTGAGAAGCCATTCTTTTCCATTCTCAAGCATGCAGCTGGGGTGGGATGCCTCGCTTTTCCTTCCGTTTCCATGAGGCTGAAGGAGGGATGCTGTCTTAGGTTTCTAATGCTGTGGTAAAATGTCATGACTAAAAGCAACCTGGTTGGGGAGGAAAAGGGTTTATTTGTTTTCATTTACAGTTCTATGTAACAGTCTCACATATAAGGAAGTCAGGGCAGGAAGTAGAGATAGGAACCTGGAGGCAGGAACTGAAGCAGAGGCCATGGACAAGTGCTGCTCACTGGCTTGCTCCCTATGGCTCCTTATATCACTCAGGGGTGCCACCACCACAGTGAGCTGGGTTCTCCCATATCAATCCTCAATGAAGAAGATGCTCCACAGACTTGCTATCGTGGCATTTTCTCAATTAAGATCACCTCTTCCTGAATGACCCTAGCTGGTAAACAGGTTGCAGGAGTATGGTTCTAGTGGACTGGTTCAGGGATAATTCATGACTGAAGTGGCTAGTATGAGTGGTACTGCATGATTTCTACTGAGAATGCTGGATCACCGACTTCTTTTGTGGAGAGGATGGTGCGTGTTCTCGATGATGTGAGAGTTATACTCAGGATTATGAGGCTATGGGCAAAGTGATTGGAACTGACACAAAGCAGTATTCAGAGCCTGAGAGCCCATATTTAACCGGGAGGCTTGAAAGATGGCTGCTGGGTGTGTCTGAGCTCCAAATCAAGGAAGCTTTAGGGCAAGCTCTGTATTTGGTCACTAAATAAAAATGTTGTCTCTGGATCAGAAGCTTGGTATACTAGCAAAATGTACAATTTACAACTGAACAAATTTTATCATGAACAACTCCATGACAGATAAAATTACACAGAATACTTATATATTATTATATTAGGTAATGATATAATGAAATCCAGACCTAATAATTATGAATTTGTGAGCCTTATTTTGTCTTTTAATCCCCACCTCTCACTAGATTATTCTGAAACAAATCCTACATATCCTATCATTTCAAAGCCTCACAGGTAAATACTCAAATGCTCTCTATTTACTTGATTTTAGAGCAGTTGTGTTCTCTCAGGGTGAGGACACGTAGTCAGTCTTTGGACACTTCTTTCTGAAGACTGTTCAATGTTTACATGAAGGGAGAATAAATTCTATGTGTTTGTCATATCTTGCTCCTGGCAGAAGTGCTCTAATGTTAGTTGGAGGATCAAAGCATTTCATCCCTTGGCAGCCTGAAAAAAGTGGAAAATAGCGTTTTCTATATTTCAAAGGAATAGAGCAAAGGGGGAAAAAGGCCAACTTCTAGATTGTCCTGGGCTTGGTGCCAAGGGAGACCTCTCTTCTCTTTAGACACAGGTAAATGCCCTTTAAGCATAGATGACTTTTGAAAAGAAAAATCCCAGGGACTTTCTCTGAAACACTGACTTCAGTAAGAGGTTTAAATACGCACAGCTGAGAAACAGAGAGCCCTGCAGCGCCCCTGCAGCCGTCTCAGAACGCGCTTCTAGACAGACACACACATCTGAGGGCACACGCAGGAAAACAGCTCAGTGCCTATTTGCTACTCAGAATGGGAAACTGAATGCTGTAAGTGGCAGTTTCAAAGCTGCATGATAGACAGGAAAGTTTTTATTTATGTGTGTTGGTGTTTTACCTGCAAGTCTGTGCACCATACGCATGAGTTACAGACAGTTGTGAGGCGCCAGGTGGGTGCCAGCAACCGAACCTGTGTTCTCAACCACCAACCATCTCTCCAGCCCAAACGGCATGTCTCTATAGCTTACCTTTAAAGGTTTGATAAAGAATCTTTAAGGGCCGCTAGGAACGATGAGTGAACAGTTCCTACACTTTCAGAAATATATTAAAGTTGGAACCACACTCAAACATGGTCTGTTCAGTAGCAGTATTTTGAGAACAGTATTTCCCAAGGTGGCTGGGTTATCTCTCTTCCATGGGGCTCTTACAACAATGTGTCTTGTAACTTAACTTATGGTTAGAACATCCTTGAGGCAAGTGTGACATTGAGACTCTAGCTCAGTTTAAAAATTAATAAGCAAAACTTACAATATACTTTTCTTTCTAATGCATAGTGAATTATTTCTCTTCCATCTCAAGAGCATTCCACCTCTTGTTGGTTATGTTATAAATTCTGATAGATCTCATATGAGGTGAAATGCAGTATCTTAAATTGTTCTTTACACAGTTTTATTAACATTAGCAGTGAAGTACGGGTGAGCCTTTCCTTCTTCCTTGGAAATATAGATTTCAACAGAAAACTACAACAAGCAAGCAAAACCCGTTTAGTCCCTCCTCAACTTTTTTCTATCTGTGATGATCAGACTTCACTGTTAGTTCGCACCAGACTCTGGGATCCCTGCTGAGGTAACGGAAGCTGGAGAGAGCGTGCGTGTCAGAATTTATCCATCCCTGCTTCCTCCTGGTCACAAATACAGGAGAACTCACTGTGCTGACTCACAACACACACATGCCCACAACTTCCCAGTGTGAAAACGGTAGAAGGTTATTACCTCTAAAGCTCATAGGTTTATTCTGGTGCTGTGACTGGGAGGGATCCAGTTGGGAGGCAGTGGTTCTCAAGCTTCCTAATACTGCAACCCTTTAATACAGTTCTCATCTGTAGTGACCTCAATCATAAAATTATTTTGTTGCTACTTCATAACTGTAATCTTGCTACTGTTATGAACTGCAATGTAAATAGCTGATATGTGACCTCTTCACAACCCACAGGCTGAGAGTTGCTGCAATAGGGGTTACCACAGTGTAAAGGTCATTAGGTAATTCAGTGTAAGCAACATAATGAAATCTGTGCTGCCTGCTACATATTGACATACTGAGGAATGAACAGAAATCAACACAAGCAGCTATCAATTACTATTTACTAAAATGTACAGTGGCACACATACAATTTTTTATTTTGTGGACTTGGGGATAAAACACAGGGCCTCACACATTAGCCAGGAGCTCTGCACTGAGCCATACCTCTAGAGCTATTTTGAAGATTTCTAAGTGTTTATTTCTCAAACCAACTACTCTTTCCCCACTATGCATGCTTTCCAACTTTACTGGCTGCTTTCTCTTGACTTTTAACTTTTCCTCTTCATCTTCCTTCCTATCTGACTTCCTTTTCTACTGTCCTGTTTAGGGTCTGTAGATAATTAGTCAAACTTTCTTTAGTCAATATTCTCAATGGCTTCCTCTAGGACTGTCCACTACTTGCTCAACATAACCCTAACTCAATTCAAGTGCAGCATTCTACTGCTCCACGGGAGATGCAGGACAATCACACAGCTGACCAGTGACTCTAATCCTCAGGAACTACATCTCTGCTTACAGCTTTTCACAATTATTTTGTTTCTCTATAGTTCAGTCCACTATTCTGTCTTGTCCGGGCTGCTCCCCAGTTTTGATACCAACACAGTACATCAGATGGGCATCATTTGCTCACTCTTCTCTCCTGGGACAATAGAAACGCCAGCAGCCAGTGGCATGAAGGACTTTCCCTCTGGCTTTCAAAGAATCCCTCTTCTTCTACTTTCTGGGATTTCATCATGTTCAAACTTCCCCCTTTTCTCTCATCAATAAGAAATGTGCTCATGTCTCTCCATCATGACTAAGCAACATGCCCTCACTATCTGTCTTCACCCCCATCTTCCTCCTTCTCACTCCCTTGCTTATGCGCACGTCTCTCAACTAGGCTCCATTAAATTTTCTCATGATGGCACCCATTTCTCAAAAATTTGCAAGATGGCTTCCTATCTCTCCCCTCACTGACCTATATCCCTCTACGTATCAAGTACTCAGGACAAAAATGGGCTAGCAGCTGGTTTATGTGAAGGATGGAGGAGAGGAGCCAGGATCAACAGAGCAGACTGGATTCTAGAGGGAGAAGGGGACAGCACCAGAAACCACCAAGGGTAACAGGATAGCTTGGAGAAATCATGGCTGACTCGGCCACACAGAGTTCCAACGATACAGCTCCAGTGTGGGGGTGGGGAGCAGAAGCCTCTCTGGAAGGAAATGCAGGAGGCCATGGGGAGGGACTGGCAATATTGCTCAGAGCACAAGCCCACAGTTCTCAGAAACCTCTGTCCAGGTTAGGTTTTGGTGAGAAAGTGAGTCCACAGTGGTGAGCAGTTCCATACTGTCATTCCTCACAACTTAGAGGGCTGTGGCGGGTGCCATCTTGACCAGGATCCTACTGTTTAAGACTGATACTGAGGCCTGAGCACAGGGTAATCACACACTGAAGACTGTGGCTGGAGGCTGGCCGGCAGTGAAG
The DNA here is from genome assembly GCF_903995425.1 of Onychomys torridus. NCBI lineage: Eukaryota > Metazoa > Chordata > Mammalia > Rodentia > Cricetidae > Onychomys > Onychomys torridus. Next base: position 46,469,842 of record NC_050451.1, read on the forward strand.
AGTATAGGAGGAAATCCTGCTGCTCCTGGTGGCTGATCCATCCAATGAGAAAGACACCCGAGTCTGAGTCTGACAGCCCTAAGCTTGAGGTCAGTGGGTAGGTCAGCCTCAAGAGCCATCTATTTGCCACATGGATCCTGATGTAGAGACTGAGAGTTCTGAAGCTACAGGGAACTACCTGACCACGGCTGCAGCCCTCCAGCAGGGTGTTTAGTACTCAGTGGGTTTGAACTGAAGGGGACAGGTCTGTCTGTAAAGATCTCAGTGCTGTGCTCTCCAGTATGAGGCTCTCAGGAGGACGGGAAAACCCGCGTGGCCTGGCCCACAGTCTGCAAAGGTAACTGTGGCCAGCAGAGGGCCCCTACACTCAAAGGGAAGCTACCTAAGTGAAGACTGCCCTGGCTGACTTCTAACCCGGGTCCAGTCCAGCCTCACACCAGTGTGAATCACAGCATGACACAAGGCTCCAAGTTTGACTGACAGGCCCTGGCCCTCTGCAGACTCCATTCCTACAGTACTCAGATAGAGTCTCTCTGACACTTCCTCTTTGTCACTGTCATTTTCCTCTCTCCCCTTTATACTACTCTTTTTATTAGTATTTTGTCTTTTTCTAGTATTTTAAGAATTTTATATGTATGAGTGTTTTATCTGCATTTATGAATGCATGTGTACCACTTGCATTCCTGGGGCCTCCAGAAGTCAGCAAAGGGGACTGGATCCCCTGGAACTGGAGCTATGGATGAGTGCGGGGAACTGAAACCTGGTTGCCTGCAAGAGCAAATTACCTAAAGATTATTCATTGAATTTCAAGCATCATGGGTGAAATGGACCAATGAGATGGTTACACAGAACTCTACCCGACATTCTTCTGAGTACTTCTCTAAAATAGATGACATCATAGGCCGTAAAGCAAGTCTTAACAAATGTAAGAGACGTGAAATAATTCCTTGTATCTCTTCAGATCATAGTACAGTAAGAGTAGAAATCAACAGCAAAAGAAGCTATTGAAACTATACACGTATTTCTGTACTGCACAGTGTACTCTTAGGTAACGGGTCACTGAAGAAACCAGGAAGGACAATGACAACTTCCTCCCATCAGATCAGAGTGGAAGCACACTTACCAGAATGCAGGTAAGGTCTCTGCAGCATCTCTAACTAGGACGGCTGTTAGGAAACCATAGTGGGGCTGGGAATGGCTCAGGCAGTAAAGCCCCTCCTCTGCAAGCATGAGGACCTGGGTTCCATCACCATCAACACATTAAAACCCAGGGCAAAGGAGCATGCTGTAACGGTAGCACTGAGGAGGTTGTGACAAGAAGACCTCCTGGGTTGGCTGGCTAGTCTAGACTAATTGGTGAGCTCCAGGCCAATGAGAAATCGTGGCTCAAAAAGGTAGACAGTATTCTTGAGGATGACACCACAGGTTATCTTCAGGTCTCCATGTGCAACTTCATACATGAGCTCGTGCATATACACTGAGAAATAGTCAGCTTATATCCGGGTGACTTAAAGGAGCATCTGCAAGTGTTAGAAAAACAAGAACGAGACAACCCCCACAGCAGTAGCTGGCAAGAAATACGAGGGTAGAAATTAGTGAGCTGGACTAAAAGAACGAAACAAAGACTTAATGAATCAAAGTAACTTTTAGAAAATAAACTATTAGTCAAATTAAAAGAGAGGAAGAATGCAATCCCTCAATCAAACATGGAACCAGCGACACTACAACAGATACTAATGGACTCCAAAGGATCATTTGAAGGACTACCTTGAAAATCCATATTCTAAAACCACTGGAAGTGAAGTCACAGCCACAGGCACCCGACAAAGTCAATCAAGAGGACAGAATTCGTTCAGGCAGATCTCTACCCAGCAAGGAGGCTGACACAGTGAGGCTCTCACAGCAGCACACAGACCTTACCCTCACTTCAGGAAGGGAGACCTAACCCTACCCAGGAAGAGGCAACACCAACACTCTCCAAACCACTCCAGGAAGCAGAAAGCTAAGGAAACTGCAAACCTCACTGCGAGAAGCTGGTCTTAACCCTGGCACTAAAACCACATAAGCACACAGCAGCAAAAGAAAACTGAAGACCAATTTTCCTGATAAACAGACATAAAAATTCTCAATAATTTGCACATTAAACTTAAGAAGGTATTATAGAGCACAAACATTATGACCATGTTGGTTCTATTTCAGGGTTCAAGGATGGTTCAATATATGAAAACCAAGAGATGTCATACAGACTCAAAGACTGAAATCACATCATCATTTCAATCAGTACAGGACAATCTTTTGACAAACTGGGTACTCCAGGTGTGCATCTGCACACCTGGCCTAACTCTCCTTTTTACCATGTCCTCTCAGCCTCTGTGAAACATTCTCAGCATTTTCCTCTGGCCATTTTGCCTGGCCTTTTAATGGCCTCTCTGCACAGTACTCCTCAGGGTTCTCTGAGGCCATCTTTTGATTTCCACACTGGCCTCATCCCCTGCTCTCCACTTTTCCTCATTCCTTCTCTAGGACTTACTCACTGATGTTCTAATAATTTATCTTCAATTGCTTAAAAAACTTGAAAAAGTTATCTCTTAATCATTTATTATGTCATGAAACATCAGTTAAATTTCATGATATAAATATCCCAGTTTAATTATCTAACGCTACTTAATTAAATACAATTTATACATAGAAATTTAGCAATGATTAAAAATTACCTTTATCACCCAGGTCTCTAAAAAACGTTGATCCACAGCGTGCTGTCTGGATTCCTGATAGTACATCCTCCATATCCTTTGAATACACAAGTTAAAAACTTTCAATGTAAGGTATATAAGTTCATTTTCCAGGTCACCCCAAACAAATAAAAGCCCCAGCAATGCTTACCTTTCTTGCCAGCTTCTTGACTAGTGTTTTACCTACAACAAAGAAGAACCATGACTTAGCACGCACATTTCTTCCCCAAACTCAGACTGCATTAAAGAAGAAAATGATGTTTAAAACAAACACCCTACGTAAGAAATAAAGCTGGTGGTTTTAGTCAATATCTTTAATGCAAAATCAGGAGCCATAGAATTTTGAATCTGAATACAAAGATAGTATAGTTTTCTGCAAGATCAATTTTCAGTCTCACACATGTGAAATCCCAGAATCTTTATTCCTTGTGGGCACTGTGCATTGATTTGTCCTTTCTTGGTTTGTTTTTTTTAAAAAAATATATTTATTAATTTTTTTTTTTCATTTTACATACCGACCCCAGTTCCCCCCTCCCCTTTTCCCGCCTCCTCACCTCCCTCCCACTCTACTCCCATCCACTCCTCAGAGTGGATAAGGCCTCCCATGGTAGTCAACAAAGTCTGGCATACCAAGTTGAAGGAGAGCCTAGCCCCTCCCCATTGTATCAAGGCTGAGCAAGGTATCCCACCACAGGGAATGGGCTCCAAAAAGCCAGTTCATGCACCTGGGATAAGTCCTGGTCCTGCTGCCAGGGACCCCACTAACAGATCAAGCCACACAAATATCACCCACATTCAGTGGGTCTAGTTCGGTCCCATGCAGGTTCCCAAGCTGTCAGTCCAGAGTCTGTGAGCTCCAACTAGGACTGGTCAGCTGTCTCTGTGGGTTTCCCCATCATGATCTTGACTTTTATTCTTCTTCTTCCTCCTTCCTCCTCCTCCTTCTCCTCCTCCCCCTCCCCCCTCCTCCTCCTCCTCCTCCTCCTTCTTCTTCTTCTTCTTCATTTTTTGAAGGAGGAAGGAGTTCTTAAATACAGGCTTACAGCACAATGGGAGAACCCTGGAGGGCAGAAGTTTGCTTCTGATGTTTTTTTTTTGAGCTGAGGATCTAACCCTGGGCCTTGCTACCACTGAGCTAAATCCCCAGCCCCGCTTCTGATGTTTTACAATCTTGCATCTAAGCTGTTAATGCCCAATATGATGGATACACAGACAAGGAGCTTCCCTTAAGCATTCAGGAGGGTGGAATCTCACAGGGAATTAGTATAGGGAAGATATTGAGGTCAAGGTCGGCAAGTAATGCAACAGTTACCCAAAACGGGGGCCAGGGACCTACAGGTTACCCCCCTTTACTAAAAAATGAGCTTCTGACTTAGGTTGCATGGGATGTCAGCACGTCACCTTACCCGTCATGGAGACACCTGTCCAGGCCACACAGGCGTTCTGTCTTAGGTTGGTGAGCGCCCCCAGGCATTACCCATCTCTGAATATTCATTATCATACAGGCTCAATAATGTGAGAGTTGCAGAGTTAACTGTTGTGAAAGATCTCTAAGTGGCGCTGGGCTTGCAGTCTGCGTGTTCGACACAGAAAAGACCAAGAAGTCGTATCAATAGGGTAGTGTTGGACAGTCCCCTGTTCGTCCAGATCCTAGGATGCACTCTCGAGTGTACCACTTTCCGGCCCGTTTTGAGAGCTGATCAAGACTGTCCCAGTTGCTCTTCATAATGTCAATTAGACAACAGAGACCTAAAGTTCTTTCAGGTTTTCAGACTCCTTAAAAACTTTAGTATTAGCTGGGTGGTGGTGGTGCACACCTTTAATTCCAGCACTCTCCAGGCAGAGGCAGGCGGATCTCTGTGAATTCAAGGCCAGCCTGATCTACAGAGCGAGTTCCAAGACAGGTTCCAAAGCTACACAGAGAAACCCTGTCTCAAGCCCACCCCCCAAAAAACTTTATTATTATTATTATTACTATTATTATTATGTGAGTGTTGGCGTGTGCATGACAGCATTTGCAGGGCGATCAGTGGACAACTTTCAAGAGCCCCTTTTCACCACCTTGCTAAGGGGGCAGGTCTCTCATGTTTTGGCTTCCGTGTGTACTCCAGGCTAGCTGGCTTGCAAGTTTTTGGGCAGCTCTCTGGTCTCCAACTCTCATCTCACTGTAGAAGTGCTGGAATTACAGAAGTGTGCATTTGGCTCCTTATGTGGGTTCCCCAAATCAAGAAAAGACAATAAATATCAATGAGAGGGAAAAAAAACCCTAGAAATAATAAGCAGTATCTACCTCTACCTCAAAATTAGTGATGAGTATTACTGTGCAGCTGTAGAAACATCTATGATCATATCTGTGAGGTTACATGCTACTATCCCAGTATAATTTTTCTGCTGAGCATTATGTGCCTCTGGGTAAAAGTTCTTGATTTTCAGGTGCCATCATGGCATCTTACTAGCTAGGTAAATTACTATCTAATTTATATTTCAAGTGTCTGTAATACAGTGTGTATAAAATGTAGTAATATAATGCTGATTACTTGCTCTAGAAAATGGCACTATATATATATTGTGTTTGTTTTTGAGACAGGTGATGTTATATAGTCCAGACTGTTCTGGAACTTGCTTCGTAGTACAGGTACACCTGAAATCAGTCACCCTTCTGCCTTACTTCATGAGTTTGTATGGCAACATGCCCAGGAGTATTTTAACTATTAATCTAACAGTCTAATTATGCATATAATTATGGAGGTAGTTTTATGACTTTTAATTAAAATTCAAAATATTTACTTAAAAGAAATTGATCATAATTCAAATTCATCACAATGCTTTTCTCTTTTATTTCTCTAAGGGTAGCCTTGCTATATGTAGCTCAGGCTGGCCTGAGACTGGGACCCTGCGGTCTTGGTGTGCATCATTACGCATGATCTCCTGACGTTTTCTTAAAGTTTATGTGACAAAGTCCATTCTCATGCCTATTTCCTTTCAGTCCTACCAGTGTTTGAAAGAGACCACACTCTATTCAGAAAGCCCGGGAGGAGCAATAACTGGCAGTGTGTCGTGAGAAGAGGATCAGGAATCTGAGGTGGCTTTTATGTGATAGTTAGATCCCTTTTCTTGACTTTAAACAATACAACAATAAAGTCACAAGTGATAATATACTACCAGAATTGTAGGCAAGAAGCAAACTCTAAAAGCTCCTGAAGAAGGGAGACCTCATATCTGCTTAGTTGTGTAGGTGGAGTGCTCAGCATGGAAGTGTGGAATTAATATCTGAACAAAAAAAGTTAAATTTCATAACATTTCCTCTAGATCCTGGGCTTTTGGATATAGTGTTATCCCCATCTTACATATGAAACAAACAAGCAAGAGGACTTAGGCACTGGAATTTTGTATTCTCAACCAGATTTTTGAAAAGTCAGGTACTGGCCAACGAGCCAAGTGAAGACAGTGATGGAACACTATGGACTCTTCCTCACAGAACTGATTCATCAGCTTTGTTGTTGTGAATAAGCATTAAAACAGAGACACTGGTTATTTCAAATAATTACAAGGTCTGTTGATTTGTATAGAGGAATCTGATCATGAGACAGAGGAGTGGGTGTTATAAGCACCAGGCTGGTGTGCGGCCTGATGTACCACCGCACCACTCCTCAGTCACAGGAGCATGGAGGCAGGACCTGGGACCAGCCTCTGCTCTATAAACACAGTAGAATAACATGGGAACTCAATGAACTGTTTCAACTGCCGAAGGGGAGAGGCTGCCATGTTCTGGGCACTACCTACATCTTCTGGGCTAACACTTCTTTGCCGTCATATTCTTAAACAGTACAACCTGATGTTGAGAAATGAGCTTTGAAAGATGAACAGTGAAGCTCCTATCAGTTTCCCACTGAAATAAACACAAAAGTAAAATAGAAATGAGCTTTGAAAGATGGACAGTGAAGCTCCTATCAGTGTCCCACTGAAATAAACACAAAAGTAAAATGGCAACAGTGTGTCTGGTAGCTGTTTTCGCAGTGTGAGAGGTAACAGTGAGTGTCACAATGAGTGTATCGACTAGCAGGAGAAATGTCTGCAGAACTTAGGAGAGAGAGAAGGGTGGTAAAGTTCCTGCACTGGAGGGGAGATGCAGTCTGTCCCAAAGATTACAAAGGACATCCAGTCCCCAGATGGGGATGTGATGATGATGTACCAGGGGACAAGCAAGTTTCAAATTATTTGCCACCTTGCAGGGTGACAACTGAGAATATTCTTGTTGGGCTCCATCTCAAGGGTGTACGTGTGCGCTTGCGTGTGTTCAAAAAGCCCAGGGTGAAATGTCATCTATCAAGTGACTGTGAAGCTGGCCACTCTTGTACCAGCCTCAAGTGCCCTGAGAATACTGATTTTCTGTTCAGCAGGAGTAAGGGGGAACAAGACTCCTTAGAGTCCTTGTGAGTCTTCACAGCTGACACAGTTTTCAACACTGACTTTAGCATTCTCCTGTGCTTTGAAAACTTTTGAATTTCCATGTTCACCACTGCATTATAGTACAGAACCAGCTTAGGTGTCCACACCAGATAAAGGGAAAAGGAAACACGCTCCAGATACATAATGACACCTTTTTCAGCCACAAAGAAGTTGTGTCATTTGCAGGAAAATGGAAGGAACTGAAGAGCATCATATTAGATATTAGTTAGAGTGGGCTCGGAAAGACAAACACATTTTCTTTCATATGTAAAATCTTAATAAAAACACATAAAAGAAAGGAAGAGGATGGCGTGGGGAAGGAGAGCGAAGGATGGGAGGTGAACACGATCCAGTTTGCTAACAGGCAGATATGGAAATGCCATCTGTAACTCACTGCTCTGCACACTAAATATGCTACTCAGAAAGGAGGTGATGTTCTCTGTCCATCTTTATTACTCTAGGGTAAAACTGTGCTCTTGAAATCTAAAAGTAGTGCTTCTTGATAAATGTAATGAAATCAAACAATTTATTATTGAAAAGTTGATGAGAAAATTTCCAGTTAGGCAGAAAACAGAATCATTAGATTCTTTGTTTTAGTGGACAATTTGATAATACTCTTAAGAAGTCTTAGTGTTTGCATTTCATGATTACAAGTTCAGAAAATTATTTTACAATCAGCTAAGCCAAGACTTATAAAATAACTGTACTTACTATGAAATTATTTATATTAGTAAAATAACTGCAGAAAATTTAAATGCTCCAATATAAGGAAACCAATTAAATTATAACATACAATGAAACAAACTTTTTCCAAACAACACTGACAAAGGGAAACTACTCATTATGCATTAAACAGAAAATGTTAGGTTGTAAAGCACACAGTAGACAATGCGTGGTCTTACATTTGAAAGTAAAAGAGTATGTTTTAAAGGGTAAACCTCATGGCATGTGAATTATAGCTCTGCAAAAAAGTTTACAGGCCAAAAAAAGGTGTGTGCTAATAACGCTGGTAACTACAAGGTGGCGGGCTCCTGGTTCTGGCTGGTTCTGTAGAGTAGACTGTGTTTTCTACTCTGCAGACTGTAAAGCTCCAGTTTGAAATGGAGAGACTTTTTTCTCATGCTCTCTAACTTCATTGTCCTTACAGTACTCTGTACTACTATGCTGTGGATCTAGAAACAGTCAGCGAGGCTTTGGTGCTAACCCAGGGACACAATGGGACTGACCCCAGGTCCATGCGACTCCCATGCACTACCCTCTGTCCTAGCATAGTGATACATCCCATGGTTAAGTCACCTCACATATGTCCAAAGACTTCTCAAATTTAACTGATCAGAGTAATACCTCAAGGGCTCTTGGTATCAAGACAGGAGCATAGTGAGACCGGCCCACAGAGGCAAGGGAATGACGGTTCACTTCTGGGCCTCTAGTTCAGATCTCTTGAGAGACTGCTATCTGGCCCCACATGAAACTTTAATAAGGCTACTGACAATCACACTGCCTTTCTTAGTCCATTATGTCTTACTGCTGAGGTTACTTCTGCAAGCCCTTTGATATGCCTCCTTTTCTTACAACTTGTAACTGCTTTCTCATTCACTGAGAACACAGAACAGGGATGGTATCTATCCCTTTCCTGATGTTGTAAAGGGCCTTTCTAAGATCCTGATTAATTCCAGCTTCCACCATGCTCCTTCACCCTTGTTCTCTCAGGGCCCTTTTCCTAGAAAAATCCTCCCTTCTACCCTTCTGCGTCTCAAATCATCCCCCTCAGTCCAATGTTAAAGATCTTCTTGACAGGTATGGTGGCGCACGCCTTTGATCCCAGTACTCAGGAGGCAGAGGCAGGCAGCTACCTGTGAGTTTGAGGTCAGCCTGGTCTACAGAGTTGAGTTCCAGGACAGTCAGGGCAGTTATACAGAGAAACCTGTGTCGAAAAACAAAACCAAACCCCCAAAACTCTTGTGTTGGTCACATTTCCCCCAGCTGAAGGGGAGATGCAGCCTCCTGGTGAACAGGAAGGGAGGTAAGCCCTTTCAGGTAAACAAGATGGGGGGTAAAAGGCTCTATAAGGCAGTATGAGAGGAACTGAATTGATTCCCTGACTTCCAGCCTTCATTTGTTCAGTTAAAAAGAGGTCAAATCTTATCATAAAGCGAAGGAAGGATGTGACAAACAGGGTGAGAAGCTGAGCAATTTGGGAGAGCTGATGAAGAAGGGAGAGAACGGGAACTGGCGTAGGCCACATGACCGGGAGGATCTCGGGGAGGCTGAATTTAGGGGCTTTAATCTGTGTGTGGCTTCCCAGCAGTTTCAATAAAAGGGAGAAAAGGGACATTATCCAGTAGTTAGTTATCAGAGTGACACAGTCACAAACTCCATGGCTGCAGGGGAAGAGGAGAAGGGAACCTTGGGATGATAGAACAGTGGACATGAGACACTTTGATGAGGTCAGAGAATAGACATATTGGGGATCAGGTAAAGTGTAAGATAACTAATTAGTTGTTGCCAGAGATACAAATTCCGAAACGTGACTTAATACTGGGACACTTCCAACAGTAGCATGGGATGGGAACAGTGAAGACACACGCCACTGGGAAGGAGTGCAACAGGAGAGAACTAAAGAGGGCAGGTGGAGTCCTGGCAGGGAAGCCCGTGCTGCAAGGAGAGCACAGGTCAGAGACCCAAGCACGCAGGAACCCAGGAAAGGGAGCTGCCAGTGTTCATTTGCAAGTGCTATGCAGAGAGCTTACATAAGCCTCATCAATTGTATTAATAAAGCATATTATTAACAAAAGGCCAAAAAGATAAATGCCAGGTAAAGGAGTTTAAAATCTAATAAATCTTAGATTGTTTTGTATCATTTCATTTACCCAGAGACCACGGGTCAGCGCTTTGGCTGAGGTTTTCTTTGTTTTGCTGTTCATTGTGATCCGTAGGAATGTAACCAAGATTATCTTATCCACGATGAAAAATGAAGATGAAACATCATATGCATAAAGGATGTATTATCTGGCCTGCAAAATTACTAAAGTCTTGATTTGGCTCAGTGCCTTCTGATGGTTTAACTGCATTCCAATGAATAATAAAAGTAGAAATGTCACAGTCTTTAATCATAGTTCACTGTAGTTCTTTGAACATATTTTAGGGCTATTTTGATGTCTTTTTCTGTTAAATCTGTTATCTGATGGCTTCACAAGCAATTTCTGTTGCTCACTTCTGTCCAGTGATGCTGCACGTTCTTGTTTCGTTGTAGTTTGACGCTTTTGCTGTCGGGCCCTGGCCATTTCAGACGATATACTGTGGGGGAATCTGGGTACCAGCTCCTTCCCTGTGGCTCCTTTACTGCTTGTGAATGTGCAGTGTCTGGCTGGACAGTATTAGTAAAGACCGTGTCTCATCCTGCCCTCTAACAGTGCTAAGCACTTGAGGGCATGTCCTAGTGAGGCATGGGGTGGTTTTGGAGTTCTGGAGTTCTTTCCTACTTCACTAGGGTGCTGAGTCCAGGCAATTTGGCCCTGTTGACTTGATGAGACTCTAGACACATACTGCTCTAGAGATCATCTTTCAAACTTAGGCTCCCATGAAGGAGTAATTCCCATTGTTGGTGATTAATATTTGTTATGATCCCTGGAAAGCCCCCCAGTTTTGTCTCCTTCCTAAGTGTTCTTATGCAAAGCAGCCAGCACATAGATAGGCCTATTATCATCACTGAATCTATCCCTGACAGCTCAACTACCTTTCACTACAACCTACACCTATTTGTTTATTTATTTTTTAATTTATTTATTTATTTTTTTCGAGACAGGGTTTCTCCATGTAGTTTTGGTGCCTGTCCTGGATCTCGCTCTGTAGACCAGGCTGGCCTCGAACTCACAGAGATCTGCCTGGCTCTGTCTCCCAAGTGCTGGGATTAAAGGCGCATGCTACACTGCCTGGCGTTTATTTTTTGGAAACAGGATTTTGCTTGCTGTGGAGTTCAGCTGGCCTCACATTAGCAATATTTCAGCCTCAACTTCCAGGATGTTACAATTACAGGCATTTGCTAGTGTGCCTAGCTAACTTGTACCTGTTTCTGTGAGTGCTTGAAAGTTCCCATCTTATATTAAACATGAGGAGACCGGAAGTTACTTATGTAACCTATTTCCATCACCCAGGCCAGAGTTCTGCAACCAGACAGAAGGACCATGGTTCTGCTCTTTCTGAGTAATGCCTGGTACAGCAAGTGGAGCCTGGGTCTTCATCTCCTTTTCTGGATACCTTCTCTGCCTTTCAGGTCAGAACAAGGGCAGCCAGGTTTCCAGTGTTCCCAGTGGAAGAGCATGCAAGGCAGAGACTCCACTCCACAAATAAGGAATGGGTGGAAGAGGGTGCTCCCACCCTTCAGCTGCCCCACAGCACTCCACCTCCAGGAGCAGGGCAGGAGTCAAGTTCTAAAGTAGAGTCTCAAGTACTGCTCCTCTCAACAGCCCTCAGAGAGGGTCCTGCTGTTGAAGTTTAGAATGGGATTCCATCTCACTGAGCTGCAACCGGTAGGGGGAGGGCCAGTCTTAAAGTACACTTGAACGTTTTCTTTTCAATTTTAGTAGCTTAACTTGAATAGGTATTTCCAAATTTCCTATAAAACCCCAGACTCATTTCCAGAGACTTTAAATAGGGTTCTTCATTCATTTATTTTTTATTTATTTATTTATTTTTTATCAGTTTCAGTGAGCAGTGGATCTATGGGTTCCTTATGCTGCCATAACAGATACTAAGTTTATTCACTCTTATGGATTAGAATTCCCTGGTGCGAACACACCCTGCTTTATCCATTCTCTCACCAGTGGACATGTGGGCAGTTTCTAGCTTTTCTGCTAACCCAATATTGCTGCAATACCATTGTTTTGCATATATCATAAGACACAACACCAGCAAGTGTTCCTATTGGGTATTAAGTATATATGTCTAGGAATGTGAATGTTGGCAAAACAATTCTGTAATATTTAATTTTGCAAGGCAGTTACAAGCTGTTTTCCAAAGCAGCTGGAGTTGTCCATTTCCATTTCCAAATAAGAGTGTGTAGAAGTCCTTGGAGCTGTCCACCTCTGACCTACGGCCTCTTCGATCTTTGTTGTGAGACTTGCCAATATAACAGGTGTAACATTTTATCCCACCACAATACAAACAAGGGAAGAATTTATGTTCATTTTCTTGTTTTCTCTTCTGTGAATATCTATGTCTTCCACTTTTTAATAGCTGTCCAGAGGAGGGAGGGAACAAGAAAAAGGTCAAGGGAGGAGAGCACTCTTCCCTCCTAAGTCTTCTTGCGGCAGTTCTAGGGATGGAAGCCAGGGCCCCACACAGCCTAGGTAAGCACCCTCAGCCCTCAGGAGGGCTCTTCGGTCGGATCGAATGAGTTGATTAAGGAGTCTGTTTTATTAAATTGACGTGTATGTAGAGTCTCATAAGAAAGTGGTGCCTGAAGAAACAAACAACGCAAGATGCTTTGATATTTAGACAACAATCAATTTAGGAAGGACAGGCAGGACAAATGGATCTCTCGACTAAAGGTAAATCCTAGAGATGTCTTTAAGAGATGGGGGAGGGTAGAAGCTAATGGAAGCTAAAGGTTACTTCAAAGAACTTGTTAATTGGGGCTGTGATGAATTACTTCAGTCACCAGCCTGGTGATCAAGGCTGATTTCCTGGCTTTCTCTGTGAAGGATGTCCCTCTCAAGAGAATCTTTATGGCTTGCTGCATGTAGGAAAGGACAGGCCAAACGGCCCTTTCTGTAGTGACAGTTTCTCCAGTGATGTCACGCTGAAGTAATTACCATGTCACTTGGCATACACTGAGATGACCCGACCTTCACTCCTCCATGTGCATATCCTTTTGTAAAATTGTAGTTTCATATGTAAATATTAACTCTTGTCCATTTTGTGAATTATAAATAATTTCTGCCAGTTTGGGGCTTGTTTTAATTTCTTTAAGGTAACTTTTGATGAATAAAGTTCTATTTTAATATGGCTGAATCTTGTTCTTTTGGTTAGCACTCTGTCTTGTTTAAGAAATGTTTCTCTATCTCAGAGAGACACACACACACTGCCAAAAGGAGAAACGATGTACACGTGAACCACTGGAAACTCAAACACATATATTAGTAACTGACAGATTGCCAAGCAGGGTGCAGCTGAGCAGAACGGTACCCTCAGTGAAATCTATCAACTCTCATAATATACTCATTTTTTAAAAAAGATTTGTTTATGTATTATGTATACAATGTTCTGCCTGCATGTGTCCCTGCCCAGCAGAAGAGGGCGCCAGATCTCATTATAGATGGCTGTGGACCACCATGTGGGTGCTGGGAATTGAACTCAGGACCTCTGGAAGTGCAGTCAGTGCTCTTCACCTCTGGCTGGACAGACACTCATCTTCTGTGAGAGCAAACCGTTGGCTGTATCAGTCTAGAGACAACTTTGTTGCTTCTCTTCTTCTACGCCATGTGGCTTCCAAGGACTGAAGAGCTGAGTGCTCCTATCTTCCAAGCCACGTTACCTGCTCTTCTCCAGGAGTTTTAATCTCTCAAGTTGGTCCATATTCTGTTGTTGGTTGGCTTTTTCTTTTTTGGGGAGCCTGCCAACCAGCTTCCAAATAAATCACACAGGGAGGCTTAACTATAAATACCCAGCCTTAGCTTGGCTTGTTTATAGCCAGCTTTTCTTATCTTAAATTATCCCATCTACCCTTTGCCTCTGGGCTTTTCTCATTCTCTTCTGTAAATCTTACTCTTACTCCGTGGCTTGCTGTGTAGCTGGGTGGCTGGCCCCTGGGGTCCTCTTTCTCTGGCTTGTTCCTTCTTTTTTTCTTCCTCCCAGATTTCTCCTTCTATTTATTCTCTCTGCCTGCCAGCCCTGCCTATCCTTTCTCCTGCCTTGTTATTGGCTGTTCAGCTCTTTATTAGACCACTAGGCATTTTAGACAGGCACAGTAACACAGCTTCACAGAGTTAAACAAAAGCAACATAAACAAAAGTAACACACCTTAAAATAATATTCTACAACAATACTCAGATTCTAGCAGCTTATCAATCATTCTTTAAATACTTCTGACATAAGGTCCTGGGAGATTCTGGGTAGCCTTTGATCTGAGCAAGCCCTGACCGACCCTCTGGATCTACCTGTCTCCAGGTTTTAGGTCAGAGTGCCCTGTGACCTTAATTTTATTGTGACCCTTAATGGGCCTGAGTTGCAGATTTTATATTTTTCACCTTTTTTTCTTTCTCTGCTATGAGGACAGGAGTGATAATGTCCAAGTTCTCTTCATGTCAGAGGTTAAACTACTTTATTATTTATTTATTTGTTTGTTTCTTTGAGACAGGGTTTCAACTATGTAGTCCTAGGTGTCCTGGAACTCACTCTGTAGACCAGGCCAGACTTGAATTCACAGAGATTCGCCTGCCTCTGCCTCCTGAGTACTGGGATTAAAGGCATGCTCCACCACATCTGGCCCAAACTTCTCTTTAAATCCTTGTTTAGTATCTTACTGTATCTATTAGGTCAACATTTTTAAAGTTTTGACATATACTGATAAATTTCCTTCCATGGGGCTTTATTAGAATAATCTAAGCACATTTTATTACTTTATTTTCTGATTTCCAAACCTTCATTGTTCCCTCAAGATGAAGTTCACACAGCCCTGCCAAGCATACATTCCTTGGGTAGGTGAGCCGTCACTGAGATCTTCTGTACAATCTAGTCCTTATTTGTTCTTCAACGATCACCAAGAACTGCCTCACGCTCTTTGTCTACAGTGACTGGTGGGCTTCTTGTCCCCACGATGCCAGGTAGTGTTCCCTCTGCTTTCCCGGACACTCTGTCCTGCTGCCTGCTTGCTCACCTTGTCCTCAGACTTCTGCTGTCCCTGAGCTTACTTACAGAGAACCCAGCATTTTGTTCCGTGTCAGCAGGAGAAGGTCTCCAGCACTGTGTGCACACACAACCTGCTGCAGCGAGAGGCTGGTTCAGGTGATAAACCTAGGGTTTCTGCCATCACGGGGTAATTATGAGTCTGCTCTTTATAAGTCCTTGTACTGTTATTTTAATTTTTGGTTATATGTTTTGATTCAGGATTTTTCTACTTATAACAGTTAATCTTTTTATAAATATAAAAATAGTTCGTTTTTTCCCTCTCAATTTAAAACCTTAATTCCACCAAAAACTAATATCCAGTCAATTATTAAATAATCTTTTTAGTGGAATCTTAAAAACACAGATTTTTTTTAAATTTAGAAAGAGCCATACAAACAACTACTTCTAAGATACATATGAAAGTTTACAACTGTCACGTGACAATAAAATGCACAAACCGTGAAATGGTGATAATTCAAATGCAAAAAAGCCGTCACCAATTTTGAAAACAGGTTTTTCAATGCTCATGTTTAAGCTTAAAAAAAAAAAAAAAAAAAAAGAAAAAGAACAACAAAAAAAACCCACTCACGCTCTACTTGCTCAAACATTACTGAGAAGAGGAAGTCTCGGGGTGTCATGTAATATTCTCCTTCATGCTCCAGGGATGAAAACTGCATGAACCGCTGTTTACGTAGAGAAAGTTTCTCTACTGGTCCCAAGTCATTTTTCTAAAAGAAAAAGAAACAATAATTAAAATTTTTCAGTATGATTGCCCCTAGAATTACATTTAAAGAGTAGGTTAGGTCTCACAGTCCCCAATGTTTACACTAGCCATACAACAACAATATCAACTAAGTCCCCATGTTTTAGGCACTGAAGGCAAAATACCAACTGAGACTAATTGGAGGGGAGTTACTTTCAAGTGGGATGATGGCACTGGCAGATGTGTAAAGTCACCGAGATGGCGGGAAGGGACCCAGAGCATGAATGGGACAGTGGTGGCAGGTCTCTTAGGTGAGAGAAGGTGGTCTTTTGAAGGATGGCACTTACAGAGACTGTGCACATGAGGGGTGAGTGAGTCCTGTTCTCCCGAGGAACAATGTCTTGAGGAGGAGCAGAAGGCACTGTCACCACGGTGACAGGAAGAGAGTGGCGGAAGTCACACCAGACAGATGTGCTCCCATGGGACTTTGTCCACACTGTTGGTGTTGGAGTCTCAGGTCTTGGGCTGGGCCTTCCCAACAGCTAGGGGCCAGCACTGAAATATCCTAAGCTTTCTGTTCCACTCAAGGCCTTCAGCCTCTAGTTTGCACGTTATCCGCTCACACCTGGATGAGCCTGGTGCTGGACAGACTGTGACAAGTGGCTGACAACACTGGAGCTGATGTGGGGCCTCAACGTGAGACTGCACTGCTCACCTTGGACTGCTTTGCTATAAGGCCAGTTTTCACTGGCCTCTGCGTCCTCCCAGACACACCTACTTCTCATACCCGGCACAGATCCCGGAGTTTACCCTGACCTGCAGGCCATACTCGGTGACTGCCGACTCAAGCCAATATTCAAGGCCACCAGAGGCCTCTTTTTGCTGATGTAAGTCCCTAACTGAAGTAGACAACAGGCTTGCTGAGCATCCAGTTTTGCTCCTCCTGCATTCTATTCAGTGCCTACAGAGTACTAACGACATCAACAATGCACATCAATGCCAGCGTCTCTATGTACTTTCTGTTCTTTGCCCACACACTATTATTATAAAACTACCGATGATGAGGCGGGAACTCAGTACCTCGCACAAGCTGGGAAAGTGCTACCCTGACCTATAACTCCAACCCAAGGGCAAGTTTTATTCACAGGTATCATACTCATCCTCTCAACCAGAAAGTGGAATCATAGTAACGCTTTCTGAATGTTATATATGAAGAACCCCCCCCCCCCACAGCAATATATGTATCATTTTGCTTGACAACAGAAAAAGCAATGGTAAGTCAGACAAACACTAATTTCCGAGGAAGTCTCTTGTGCTTTGACAGTGAATTTATAAAATGCGTATGGCCGGGAAAGGGAGGGTGGGTTGAAGCAAAACCAGGAACCTAACTGCATTTGTAAGCCCTAGGGATTAGAACAGAAAGATGCCAAACATGAGTATGTGTCCTATCTATATGGAAGAATTTTAAAGGCGTAACGTTAACTTACAGTCTATTAAGAAAATACCAGCCGGGCGGTGGTGGCGCACGCCTTTAATCCCAGCACTTGGGAGGCAGAGGCAGGCAGATCTCTGGGAGTGCGAGGCTAGCCTGGTCTACAGAGCGAGTTCCAGGACAGGCTCCAAAGTTACATAGAGAAACTCTGTCTCAAAAAGAAAAAAAAAAGGCAAAAAACGAATAATCACAACAGAGAAAGAACACCCTCAAACCCTGAAATACTATTGGTGCTTTTCTAATTTCTGTATCAAAGATATTAAAATTACTTTTTTTGATATTTCTTTTTGTTTAAATTCTATTCACAACTCAACCAATTATACAGTCCAATACTTTTTTCAACCCTCTGTCTATAGGTCTCCTAACCAGAGGGGCAATTTACTGTGTGTCCATTCTGGTCTTCTTCCTTGTAACAATCTTATTTTTCCTGGGCTTAATTGACTTGTAGGAAATAAACACACACACAAACTTACTGCTCTCTCACAGCAAGTTGTGTAAAAGATACCATATTTCTTTTTTCCTAGAAGGTTTGGTCCTAAAAGTTTCTCTACCTAGTGGTTATCTTTTTTTTTTTATTAAAATACTTATTTAATTAAAAACAATGTGAATATGTGCATATGACACATGTGTGGGTGTCCACAGAGGCCAGAAGATGGTGTCAGATCCCCTCAAGACATGGGCGACTGTTGAGATGCTTAATGTGGGAGCTGGGAATCAAGTGCTGGCGTCAAGTGCTCCTAACCATGGTTATCATATTCCATGTGCCTCTAAGAACCTTTCACTCGCACAGACTCACATTTCTGAAGAGCCAACCCCTTAGGAAGTAACATTTTATAGAGTTGGATAGTTGATTGGGTTGTTTGCATCCAGTTAACATTTTGGCTAAATATATTTTCTAGTGAACAATACAAGAGAGAGGAAATAAGGATCCTTTTTACTAGCTAATCTCTAAGCTTGAAGTTTGCATAGAACTGCAGGTCATGTCAACACAAACGACTTCCAAATGTGACCTGCAACCGTGACCCTCTTCACCAGCAGATGGCTGAAACTCTACAGTACCGTCTGCCAGCACCCTTCCAACTTAATTTGCTATGGTAGCTTTCTGAATTCCTGTTACTCCCTAGTATAAACAAACCCATTCTACTAGCCCAAAGCCTTTCCATCCCCATTATCAGCATCAATACCCTGCGTATCCTCACCAGTGGTACTCTCCACTGCCTCTCTCAGAGATTGAGTACTTTGCTATTCAGTCAACAGTACCCTTCTATTTCCTTTATGAAGTATACAGTGGATGCTCCCAGCTCACATCTTACTACCAATCTTCCCTTTCTTTATCATAGCTTTACCCTCTCTGACTTAAACACTTAATTGAGCATCTACTAATTTCAGAAACACACTAGGAGGCAGAATGCAAATGAACCAAAGGGGATAATTGTGTAGCAGAAAATGTCAGCAGCAATGAAGTAGATAATTAAGTGAACAGGATGTACAAGGCAGGCTGGGAGCATCTTTATAAGCATGCTCTCTCAAAATACCCAGTTGCAACCAAAGTTTTTTAACATCACCCCTGTTTTATAAAAGGGATGTAGGCTTGTTAAGGTCAGCCAGCTTGCCCAGATTAACACGGTGGTTACCTGACGGCACAGGCCATATGGCACCAACTTCAGTTCCTAACAAGTTCCCAGAGTAGCTCCTGTGAGAGAAGCTGCAGTGTAGTAAGATCTCATGCAAATAAGGGAGGCTATAAACTAGACTCTAGAGATTAACAAAGAAAAGGTTTAGAATTAGCCATTCTTCAAGTCCCAGGCTAAATGTTGCCCATTTCCTAACTAGTATGCATTATTACCCTGGTTATATCAAATCTAAGCTGAGTAGAATGTCCTGAATAGATTAGTTTGCTACTACAAAATTTAAGCAGGGGTGGGTGGGGTAGGGAAGGACTTTGTGAAATTATCACTTTACAAATGAATGTATCGACACAGTTTTGCTTGGGCTATTATTATCTTTTAACCAATCAGTACTCAAATTTTAAAAGTAAATTTTGAAGGCTCACAAGTGCAGTTAGTGGTCATTGTACCTTTATGGCTATTTTATATACTTTGGGTTGCCTTGCCAATGCCAGTTTCAATGCTTTAGTCTTTTATCTGTTAGGCTTTATCTTGCTTTACTTTACACTCATAACTATTTTGATCAAATCTCAAACCTACTAGATGGTCAATAAAGCCAACAGTCAGTCATGATATTACTAAGAGAAAGATGCTTTACTGTGTGAGTTCCTAAAGATGTGCTATCATAACACCCAAATTCTTTCTGCCTGGTTTTCATGCAGACCGACAAGCCTGGAGTGACGACGCCTCAGCTTGTCTTACTCTAATGCATAGCAGCACACCGAGCTGCTGTTTTGTACACAATGGAAGTACAGTTGTTATTTACAACCCAGAAATTTAAAGAATTTATTTATTTTTATTTTAGGTGCACTGGTGTTTTGCTTGCATGCATGTCTATGTATGGGTTTTGGGTTCTCTGGAACTGGAGTTACAGACAGTTGTGAGTTGCCATGTGGGTGCTAGGTCCTCTGGAAGAGCAGCCAGTGCTTTCAACTGCTGAGCCGTCTCTCCAGGCCCAGATTTCTTTACAAATTAAAAAAAGCCTTGTTCTTTCACAGTTCCATACATGCATATTATGGTTACTTGCACCCCCACGATTTTCCTCCTATGAAGCCCTCTGCTCCCTACAAGTCTCCCTTCCTCACATTCAGGTTTTTTTTCTTTTTTGGGGGGCTGGGGTGGGGACTTGCTACATACTATGTTTAACCAGGGCCATCTGTGTGACCAGGGGTTTCAAATTTTCCATTTTATCCTGGTGGGCTCACCTGTGGGCACAGAACTGAAGACAATGCCTGCCCTTCCCCAGAGTTTACTAGCAGCCAAAAGTTCAGCTGCATGAACCTTCTCCATCCATGGCTGGCTGACTGACGACAGGCTCAGTCTTGTACAGGCCTAGCACAGATAACCTCTGCTGGTTTTTTTAAAAAAAATTGTATTATAATTATTAATATTTTTATTTTTGAGACAGGGTTTCTCTGTGTAACCTTGGCTGTCCTGGAACTCACTCTGTAGACCAGGCTGGACTCGAACTCAGAGCTCCACCTCTGAGTGCTGGGATTAAGGTTGTGTGCCACTGCCACCCAGCTTAACCTCTGCTGTTATGGGATCCTATTTGCAATAGCTGTGTCATGCCCAAAAGACAGCATTTTGCAGCCCTTCTTATGTTCTTTCCAAAACTTCTTTCTTGTTCTCTGAGCTGTGGAGGTGGTGGTAGAGATGATCTGTTAATAATAAGTGATGACTTATTCTATGGCCTTGTGCAGCCATGAATCTCTGCATTCACTACAGTCCTTTGCAAAGAGAAGCTTCTCTGATTAGGGTTGAGTGTAGAATTCATCTATGGGTATAAATAAAATATTTATAAGGGAATTTGATGCCATACCAATTTATGTAAGCAACTGTAGTTAAGTTCTCTAAGAACTTGTAGCCACTGGATCCTGACTGTGTTCACAGTACCAGGAATAAAGTCCCTCTTGTGAAGCAGGCCTCAGATCAAGTCAGAGAGCAAATGGTTACACTGTAATGTTGTGTCATTAATACCTGGGGGCATGTATTACCTTGCAATTTGGTACTGTAGTTTGTAGGGTTCATAGACAATTGATGGATGCCCTTTTGCCCCCAGTAGCATGCATAGCTCCTTCTGGCAATGTGAAAGCTTGCCAGCAGGGAGGAAGTTTCTGGTGCAGTTCTAGCTTAATTTCATATCTTGCAATAAAGACATGTATGTGGTATCTTCAGCAAAGTACAGCCCAGAATTTTAGGAGCTAAAAGGACCTAGGGAGCATCTAATTCTAGCTCTGTGCAAACACCAGCATCACAGCTTCTGAGTTCCAGACCATGTTTGGTTATACAGGGCAAGGCACAGGACCAGATGTCGAATCCTGCTCTAGTGCCTTGAACAGTTCTGCAGAATGCTTTGGCGGGAGCCCTCACTCTTCCCTGTCTGCTTCTTTTGTTCCTTCCTTCCTTCCTCTTGTCTGTTTTTGGCCTATCCCGGGTGCCCGGGCTCCCTTCACCATTCTTTGTCCCTCTTTCTCACATACACACACAAGGTGGCTTTGTTGTGACGCTTTCAGTGCCACCAACCAGCCATACTGTTTTGGGCACTGACTGCCTCTCCTCTCTGTCTTCTCTCTCACCGATTGTGTACATTTGAGGCAGGCTGGAGTTCCTAAGTGAGTGATGCCAAGGAAGCGGCTTGAAGACTCAGTGAGCACAGATAGGATGGAGGAGAGGAGGTGTGACAGATGTCAAGATATCAAAACTGCACCTGAGAAACCAGGTGTCTAGTGGAGTGGTGTTATATACTAGGCAGAGGTGTCCATGCTCAGGGAGCTATTTCAGAACCTGCTGATGTACTGTTCTGAGGCCCATGACGAAAATGTACAGACGAGAGCAGTGGCATACTATAAAGATCACAGTTGTTTCCCTCTGTGTGTATGTGTGGAAGCACAATTGTGTGTGTGTGTGTATGTGTGTATGTCAGGAAACCTGAGATACTATTCCTCAGGAGCTATCTACCTTGGTTTTTTGAGACAGGGTGTCTTACTGGCCTGGGGATCACTAATTTGGCTAGGCAGATTGACCAGAAAGCCCCAGGGTTCAGTGCTGGGATTAGAAATACATGCCATCATGCCCAGCTTTTAAAATGTGGGTTCTGGGAACTGACCTTAGTCCATTCTTATACAGCTTACAGCTTGTCAACCCAGCTCTCTCTCCAGCACCAAAGATCATAGATTCTGCCCCCACAGTCTATACAATAGTCATCACATATAAAGATACTAGGGCTTATAAAGAACTGCAAAAGTAGGATTTTCATACCATGACTGAGCACTTATTTACACTTAATCTACATATTAAATAAACTTGGTTATTTTGTTTACTGCTAACATTCTATTGTAAATGCATGTTTTACACCAAGTTCCATGTAAATATTAACATCTATAGACTCACCCTCATGGGAACTGGAACATGCTATGACTCCTGAGCCAAGTCAGGGTTCTAGTGAGCCCATTGCTAATAAAAGGCAAGGTAGACAAAACTTACATGTGCCTTAAGGAAGTAACAATTCTGGTTTTTTGTTTTTCTGTATATAATAGAAATAATATTACTATTCTCTTATTTTATCTTTGAGGTTATAGTATATTGCCTCCCTCTAACCCCTCCCACAGGCCCCTCCCCTGGCTTCTCTGAAGGAAAAAGGAGATAGGACAAATGTTTTAAGTGTCCTGTCACTGATACTCAGGGCCAGACTCTCACAAGAAGTTCATCCTCAAGACAGAAAGGCGAGCTGCAAAAACAAAAGCAAACAAAACCAAACCAACATATTTGTAAGCAGTTATGATTTCACTTCTTGATCAGGTGAGGTCTGTTTTGGCTAGTTTAAAAAGCCTGTCTCAAGCAAGGAATGGTGGCATATGTCTGTAATCCCTGCTGTAGGGAGGCTAACACAGGCTACGAATTCTGTCTTAGGGATAAGAAGCCAAGTAAGAAAATGAATGCTTGCAACTGTGCATATACAAACATCAAGAATGGTCAGGTACAGTGAATTCAGCTATGCTCGCTCCCTCTCTCGTTCCCTCCCTCCCTCTCTCAAATCCCATGGGGTAGCAGGTCCATAGTTTCTGAGCCACACAAAGCTCTCCACAGTGATTTTCCAAAGTGGTAAGCAAAATTAGTGATAAACAGTTGGCATTCCATCTGCCTGTTTGCTCCTTGGCCACTACCTCAGTCAAGCTCATGTGTGTGCGTGTGTGCGTACATGGTAATGGGAAGAAGTAAATTCTCACAATTAAGTCTGTACTGATTAAAATTGCTACAAATTTCTAGTTTTGTGCTATTCTGAATTCAGGTGGTGTACACACACACACACACACACACATTTGGACAAATATTCAGTCTTTATGAAGCTCCCAGAAGTGGGGACCTGGGAAGGTAAAAGGCAGAGTGATATCGAGACACTGTTAATTTTACAAACAAAAAAATGGACTAAGCCAGAGTATGGAATGACATATCTGTGGTAGATAAGAAACCAGTGGAAATTATTAATTGTTCAGATTTATACAAAGTCCAACTCCACACTTTTATTTTGATAAGGGTGTGACATGGTTATAAATTTCTTTGAACTTCTGAATCCAAACTAGAAGTGTAGAATACTTAAATTTCTTACACACTAAGTCTGAACCATCTGTAAGGTATTTCTCATTAATGTTTTCTATCACATACTCTATTTTAATCTTCTGCCAATTTTGTTTTTAAATTTTATTATAAAAATACTGCAAATAAAAAAAACCACACACACTGAAATTAACCAGTCCCAAAGACTAAACAATGTACGTGTAAATACCACACAAATATATACTGGGTCACAGCCTGTACAGTACAGTTCATTTTTACTAAGCATAACGTGTCTTTGAATGGATCCTCCCAAATGTTTGTTTTTTAAATTATGAACCATGTATTTCACACTTAACAACTATGTAAATGCTGGAGTCCAGTCCACTCACAGCTGCAGGGAGGCAGTGAGACAGGAAAGGATAACAACACACGGCTGCAAAGCTTTGGGCCAGCCAAGGTTACTACTGTCAACCAATGGCCCCAATGCACATACATGAATAACCCCCAGAAGCCACTTACTCACAGAAAATGCTGCTTAAAATGTAGGAAGATGAGAAGTATAGCTTAAAAGCATTTAATGTAAATCTTTTATGAGAAAAATACCTTCTAACAAATGAGCTGGAATTATCTGGAAGATTCACTGACATGTCAGACCTCACACTCTACTGTGCTATATGAAGTCAGCATTACTCCCTGACTCCCTAGACGGCCACAGTACTCTACAGAGTGCACGCCATGGACAAACCAGGGCTTTGCTTATATAAACTGCAAATGATTAGAGCTATGAGTGAAAACAGAACGTCTTTCGGAAAAGTACAAGTAGACAGAGTTCTACACTGTCATGAATAACTGTTACACGTCAAATAAAACTAAATCACAAGGCACACATGCTTTCATCTTCCCAATAATGTCAACACACACTTTTTAAGAGCTCACTATTAGTTCATTCTTTGTCATAACGAGGCACCAGGAGAAGAATCTTTGTGAGCAAAAATCCAGTGTGCTGACACACAGATTTGGGATTTCAGGAAACCAAGAAAAATGTGACTGAAATTATATCCTAGGGTTAGATCAACTGCTTACAAAAATAGTAAGTATCAGAAAGCGAACTCTTAACTTTAAGCACTGTACTTTGTATATAAATTTCAGTACTGATGTTGCGGCTTACACCTAAAATCCTTGTCCTGGACCCTGGTCTGCATCTGGAGGGAGTGGGAAGCTCCAGGTGTTACTGGCTCCCTTTCCTATGCACTTTGGCCTTTGTGATTTACTCTCATTTTATAGACAAATGCAGGAAATAAAATCTGGGGCCATCAGATCTATTCGCTAGTTTTCTTCAACCAAAACAAAACAAAACCCAGCACAATGTATCTTTCTGATGACAACTCTTACTTTAAGCAAAAGGTCATTTAAAAAATTTACAAATTAATGAGATCAGTAAGTTCTTGACTTTTACCAAAACACCAAAACCCAGAAGTAAACAGCGACGCTAAAATGAAAGATTTTAAACTTGACTTAAAGGGCCTTCCTTCCAGACAGTAAAATGTGTCTGAACCTCCATGACAACCCAGGCAGAAGCAGTGTCTTCTTCCAGGGAGAACAATGCAGTGTGTCTGCACCAGTGAACTCCTGAGCCACCTCAGATGGGGGAGGGGGGGGCTACTGCAGCTTGGGTTTGTGGGCAGTGAGGTGCAGATGAAGGGCTGTCTGTTCTGGTGTGCACAGAGGCCTCCTGTGGCCCGGCACCACTGTTGTCAGGGCTGTGCAAAGGCAAGACAAGAGCAGATCTCCTACTCACGTCCCCATCACTCTGTGCCCAGCGAAGGCCCAATGTCAGCCTTTCTTGCCAGGTCCTGGCCAGGGAAGGGCCAACATCATCAAGTTATGACTTTGTTGGGAGAGGAACATACTATATTTGTGGAACTGATCTAGGAACTGTGAAGCTAAATTGGCAGGTATCCCAAAATGAGAGAACAAATGAAATTGAAAAGCACACCCCCACTGGATATGATCAGCTCCAACCTGAGCACAGGGAGAACTTCTAAGCACATTTAGGTCACAGGTATGTCCCTGGCTCAGCCAGCCACCTCTCAAATCTTCTACTGCTCAGGTACTGTATAGTAGAGGCTACTAGCACCGTTGTGTTCTTCAGAAGCTATTTTAATGCAAAGATAAAAGAGCCTTAGATCAAGATGGATAGGATCAGGAAATGTATTCACATAAGTTTTGGCAAATGGCATAACTGGCTAGAATGTCTCCTTACAATCTAAGGTAGTACCTATGCAAAGTTCTGTGGGAAAAATGAAGGCAAGAACAGCAGCAGGAGACGACAGAATCTTTTCTGAAAGAGAACGGGAAGATGAGGAAATCAGCGAGGCAACGGACCGTCAGGAGAGCACAGGGAAGACATGGTAGTACCTGGAAAGGGACCGAGCTAAGTAAAAACAGAAAAAGACAGAAAAATAAATAAAAAATCAAGAAAACACCATTTTCCACTGTCCTGCATGTGTGCATTCCATGTTTCAATAATTTTACAATACCCCAGGAAAGACTGATCAATTTTCATCTTCTAAGATAGGCTTTCAAATATGGTATCTTTATTGCCGGATTCAATCTTATAAAACTTGTTTAAACACACACACACACACACACTCTCTCTCTCTCTCTCTCTCTCTCTCTCTCTCTCTCTCTCTCAAAAAGCTACAGTGTGGGGTTAGAATTAGCTCTAAGGTGATTCTTAAAATGGCCAGGAAGATGGCTCAGCAGGCAAAGTGCTTGCTGCCAACTCTCTAACCTGAATTGGGTCTGCAGAACACACATGGAGAGGGATAAAGCCTACTAGCCGTCCTCTGGCTTCCATGAGAGTATGTCCTTATCAAGCTCCATAAAACGAAATGTTAAAAAAACCCACCCAAACCAGAGCCATATTCCTATACTATAATGTGGAGAAGTGATGTTAGCAGCAGATGTGGGCTGTGTCCACACATCCACCCATGGATCAGCACTGAACTTAATTTACCTGGGAGTTTGGAATTTTTGCCCCTTCTTACTCTAACCTGTTGGTTATAAACAGAACTATTCCAGAGGACTGGAATAAACACTGCTAATCTTACTCTTTATCTGGACGAGATTTCATAAGGTACTTCTACAATCGACTCTGTTGGCCAGTGTATACAGTTACATATAAATAACGAGGGCTCCATTGCAAAGCAGCTGCCTGAGGAGCCAGCTCCTAGGGAAGAGGGAGGGAAGAATGCTGGGCTGAGATCAAAGGCTCAGGCCTGCTGGAGGCTCTGTTACCCTAACCCTAGGGAGACTGTTCCGAGACTTGCTAGGTGGAAGCTGGTGAGGGGGTGGAATTCCTCCTATTACCCCATGACTGTTCCTCAAACCTGCATCTAAGACTAAATACGCGGGGAAGCAGGGACAGAAAAAACTGCTGGGATTTGGGGCTATCTGAGCATGTGAGACCCATCCACATGGTTCTAGTTATATATAAAATGCTCCATGGATTTCAAGGATTACTTGTAATGCAGTAAAAAATGTGACAGAGGAATTAAGAGCAGTGAGTGATGGGAACTGGATAAAAGAGATCTTTGAAAGCCGATGACTTCTGTTAAAACATTTCACTCATTTATTGCCTTTAAAGCAACAGGTGCTTCACCCTTCTGTCTCTACTTTTTATCCATGAAGTGACAAATTACAAAAAGTAAGTTCTCTGTTCTTTGTTGAACATTCCTTGGTGTCCACATTTCTCAAGAATAAAGTGGGAACAGAAAGGGCCTTTCTTACAGTATTACAGCTTTCAGAACATCTAATACACACACATTGCACTAGACAAAATACAGTAAGTAAGACCTAGTCATCTGGGGCCTTGATTTTGGAATTGGTAATAATCTGGACGAAATAAAATTGCTTTGCTTCTGAACATTCTGTGCCATGACTGAATGTTTTCTCTTAACGAAAACTTTACAATTGGAAATTTTCACTCATTACACATTTTCTACTTTGTTCCGGATGAAGGAGATTTTATTGTATAAGAAACAAAATACCCCAGACTAAATTAGAAATCTTCACTGGGTAAGCGATGTCTCATGATAAGTTCTACAGAATGATGGAGCCTTAGCCAAGGAGACAAAAGCTATTCCCAGAAAACCTGGGCACTGGGAATACCTCCCTGGCGTTTCAGAACTGTTTCTCCAGTGATGATACTCCAGCCTTCTTATAAAGCTAGGGGAGTGGAGGGGGCTTTGCTTAGAAGAACACAGCAAGAGGAAATTGTGTGTGTGAGTGTGAGCGTGTGTGTATTATATACTGTTGTTATGTTTTATTACTACATAACACACAGACCCTGATGCACTTTACCTCCACCCTCCAAACAACTTGTGTCTAGGGCAGAAAGGCTGTCAGGAAGTGAAATACATATCTTCTCTTTTATTGTTTTGTTTTTTCTTCCTAACTACATTACTTAGCATAATATTCATTTTTCCTCTCTACTACTGCCTTCTAAGATCCACATCATAACTTCTGTGGTCTAAACAAGTTTAACTTAGAACTCAAGTGATCACACACACATACACACTCTAGGGTCTTCAGTTAAAATCTCATCATCATCCTAAAATAGCACCAGTCTCATCCACTTCCACTTAAAATATAAATAGTGTTTTTTTTTAAAGAAAGAGTTGAGTTACTTTGGCTTATTCCCTACATAGTAGCAGGTAAATAGCACTGCGTGAACTTTTTCAACAATTACTAACATCAGTATTTAACGAATAGAACACACCTCCTATGACAAAGCAACAAGCAGAGATAGAAAGACTATTTGCTTCCCAGTGGAGGGACATTCCAGAAGGTGGTCCTGGACCAGACAGGAAAGAAGTGAGCAGCAGTTAGCCAGTATGTATATTCTATAAGAGTAACATTTAAGCTCCGACCATTATTTTTGAAGGGTATAAATCATGGCATTTTGGTTCTCTATTTTTCAAGGATTTTTCTTTTTCCTCCTCCCCCAACCCCAAAGACAGGTTTCTCTGTGTAGCCCTGGCTGTCCTGGAACTCACTATGTAGACCAGGCTGGCCTTGAACTCAAGAGATCCTCCTGCCTCTGCCTCCTGAGTGCTGGGATTAAAGGTGTGCACTACCACCACCTGGCAGATTTCTATTTTTTATGAGATATGCACCAGACTAGTATCTTTAAAGATTTTGTAATTAAACTTATGCATAAACCAGTAAGAGCTCTGGTAGGAGAGCATTCGTTTGGGGTGTGAACGCTCCTCCCAGGTGAGCTGCTGAGCAGTTAAGAGGGAACTTTTGTGACAGACTTTCTGATCTAATGGAGGGACAAAAGGCACCCAAGCAAAAAAGCTCTTGAGAAACGGAGCTTCAGAGAAGCCTGGAATACTGTGGGGGCAGAGTCCTGAACAGAAGCTGCCGCAGGGAGCCAGCACCCAGGATAGTGTCCTGCAGTGTGGATGCAGAGTGGAGCAGGAAGGGCTGGATTAAGGGATTCCCTTCCTCCTCCCACCCCTTCCTGAGAACAGCTGCAGGCCGGCGGCCGCGGGCTGTGAAGGCGAGGATTCATCCAGAGATGACCTTGCCACACTTTCTCGTGCCCCCACAGTCCCAGTACTCCCTCACCCTCCGTCCTGACCCTTGGCACATGGCTTCAGGTGATCCCTCAGTTACAGTGGAGAACAGTGAGGCGGCTTTCCAAAGCTCACTGCTGACCAGTGACAGCAGTCTCTCAGTCCCCACATCTTAATTCTATAAAAACATGAAATTCTTAAAAAAAAAAAAATAACCCTCTAGCATGTATGCTGACTGCACATAAATGAGGACTTATCCAGAACAAAGAAAGAACAGAAGTTAGAAAACTCATAGGTAAATGGCAAGATTATGAAAGCTTAAATGTATTCAGTCTTAAGTTTCACTACAGAAGTACACACATGAACAAAACTAAAGAGAACGAAGGGGCAGGTTAGCAAGTCCTCATCAAAACCCGTACTTTCACTGCTAGCACTGCTCTTTACTGAATGGCCTCTGTAAGAAGCACACGCACTAACTCACACTGTCGACCACAGTTCTTCTGACTGCTGTCAGACCTGTTTTACAACCCATCTGACCGCTGGGGTGTCCTTCGCTTTAGCACTCATTCTGCTGCCTTTGACCTACCTCAGCGAACCTTTCCGGAAGAAAGATGGACCACTCATTTGCTTCTGACTGCAAAGCAACAACGTGACGAAGCTGAGTATGCTACACAGTCGGTTGTGTGTGGTTCCCCCCCCCCCCTTATTTGTCAAGAGTTAATTTTCCTTCTCTGCGAGCCCTTCCTGGAGCAGCCATGTGCGTTAGGGTCCTCCCTGTGAGGACACTTGTCGGAGCTCCAGTGCCCTATATTGGGACTGTCTGCCCCTCACCAGAGCACCCAAGAACAGGAAACGTACCCCAGTGCCCAGTACACAGCTAACACTGTTAGTACTTTGAAGATACATACCATGAACCAATGGAACCAGTAAAATTTACGGGATGCTACTATAGATAACTTGAAAGAAAAGAGTTTAGTCTTAGATTCAATATACAAAAATCTGCTTTATGCATATATCTCAAAGCATTAACAATGTATTAAAAGTTTTAGATGCCTTGGTGTGTGCTCTGCAACATGCAATTTCACAAAAGAGCTACACACATGACCAGAAAGAAAAGCCCTTTGTACTCATTATATTACAAATGCAAATGACACATATTTATTGCTATAGATTTTCATATGTTCTCTTAAAGGGGAAAGAAGAAACGAAGCCATTGACGAGTGCTGGCTGTGTTAACTACACCAGAGGGTACTGCTTTGGTTCTGCTCAGCACAGAAGCCATGGAATCTCTCAGAAACAGGATGCTCTGAACCTGGATTACACCAGCTAGCTGTCTCACCCTCCTGTCAATCTCAATGATTCTACACAGTTGGTTTACGTCTCAATGGATTTTTCCCTGTGCTTCATCTTTGAGTCCATCGACAGCCTGAAATACTGTATTTCTGAAACAGTTCTGCTATTAGAATGCATCCGCAGGAAACGAGCAGAAAGCCAATGAACAGGCAGTTGCACCAGTGAGGGCACCGAAATGCTGTCCACATTCTGCGGGCTCATAACAAGTCACCAGCAACTCAAATAACACATGAACCACAGGATGTCAGTGTGTAATACAAAGAGCAAACACAGGATTTCATAGTTCAGGAAAAGACTGCTCAGGATCCCCTGTGCAAAAGGGGTAGCAAAATCATCTAAGACCTGGGGTTTGCCAACACTTCCATTCCACTTTTACATCACTCTCAACCGAGTTCATGATGATGTATGTATGCTCTTATTAATTTCTGAAGATACTTTGATAATATTTTGTTAAAACTCTGTACTGGATTTGATGTGTAATTCCTGAAAAACCAAAAATAAAAATAAAACAGCCGGCAAGAAAGTGAACCAGTTTCTTTAACAGACGCTACCACTACTAGTATCCAACATTACCCTTTTTTAGTTCCTGCAGCTTTTATGGTAAGTGGGGTCAAATGGGGACTGTGAGTTCTTTACCTTAATCTCAAGTACAAGAAAGTAGCAGTGTAAAACTGCCAGAAAAGCCAGGTGGGTGTGCTTGCTCACGCCTACAATTTCAGTACTTGGAATACTGAGGCAGCAGGTCAGCCATGAATTCCAGACCAACCTGGGCTACAGAGAGATCCTGTTACAAACAACTAAACCAAACCAACCCAAATGTGGTGATATATTGTGTACCCTGATAAAATTAGTCTGAAGATCAGAGGACAGAACAAGCCATTAGATTAAACATAGAGGCCAGGCAGTGGTGGCACACACCTTTAATCCTAACACTCGAGAGGCAGAGATCTGTCTGGTTCTCTGTGAGTTCAAAGCCACCCTGGATTACATCAGACTGACTCAGTCTAGGAGAAAACAGAGCCAGGCAGTGGTGGTACACACCTTTAATCCTAGCACTAAGGAAGTGATATGGCTGGGTGGAGAAAGGTATATAAGGTGTGAGGAGAACTAAGGCCCTTCTGGCTAAAGCTTTTCCAGGCTGAGGAGTCCTAGAGGTAAGAGGGGCAGTGGCTTGTTCCTTTGTCTCTCTGATCTTTCAGCATTTACCCCAATATTTGGCTCCAGGTTTTTATTTTTATTTATTTATTTATTTATTTTTGTAGAGCTGAGGATCAAACCTTTCGCTTGCTAGGCAAGCACTCTACCACTGAACTAAATCCCCAACCCCTGGCTCCAGGTTTTTAATCAAAAGACCATTTGGCAATTTGAATTACACTGGAACAACACACACACACACACACACACACACACACACACACACACACACACCCCAAAACAACCTGCCAGTGAGTCAAGTGTGCAGAGCTGGTAACATGTGTCAGGCAGCCGGTACCCAATGAAGCTCTTCAGAGGTATGTAAGCAAAGAAACAAACGACAAACAAAAACAAACCCTGGAAATGCCAGAGAATTTAAAAATTATTAAAAAAAAAAAACCCTAATGTTCTTCTTTACAATTTATTTTTAATTACACGCATGCATGTGTGTCCCTGTGTGGGTGTATGTAACTTGACTACCCCTAAAAATCTTACATAAGGAACAAAACCTGTGGGGTGGAAAGATGACTCAATGGTTAAGAGCGCTTATGAATAACCCAGAGGACCCGGGTTTAGTTCCCGGAACCGTGCTGGGCGGCTCCCAACCACCTGCAATCCAGCTCGAGGGGATCAGGTGCCCTCTTCTGGTTTCCACAGGCACCGGAATGTTTGTGGTCCACATAATCATGTGGACAGACAGACAGACAGACACACTGTGTCTCAAAAAACTACCATCATCACCACCAACAGAAAGACAAAAACCAGAGAAAATATGAAATTTTGTAAGTTGTTACAAACTCTAAGGGTAGACTGTGGATGGAGCCAGCATTTGGGTCATCTTTCACTTAGTTCCCCTTATTTATTATTTACATCTGTGTTTCAGGGAGAGAGTGTGAGTGCACACCTCTGTACACGACGCAGTGGTATGCGTGTGGAGGTCAAAGGTCAACTTTCAAGAGTCATGTTTTTCCGGCCATATCCTGGGTCTCAGGGTCTGAACTCTGGTGATAATTAGTAGATGATGCCAGGCTTGGGGAGAGAGTGAACACACACTTGCAGCCTTGAGTAGACGGACCCTGAAGCTCTCAATTGGTTTAGGCACCAGATCTGCCCAGACTCATTCTGCCTGCCTTGCTAGTGAAATAGCAAAGAGTAACTTCCAGTTTTTGAAAATTTGGGTAGATTTTGGAACTTTGTTTAAATTAGTTTCTGAATATTTATAGGCCATTTATTGCTTGTATAGTCTCTCAATTTAAATTTTTGTAAGCTCTTCTTTAAGAATTTACATATGTTCATTACTGATATACTGTAGCATGAATCTTAAGTGTTCTTATTAATGAAACTCAAACCGAGGCCAGTTATTGGGGTGATTGCTGGAAGATCAGAGACACAGAACAAGCCACAGCTATCTCACCTTGCTAGTTCCTCAGGTGATCCTTTTTCCTCAGGCTGGAAGCTTCTGAGTCCTCCTCCACATGAATCTCAGCTGAACTGTGTTGCTCCAAAGCCTGAACGCTTAACCAACCAAATGCTTAACTAACTAAATGCTTTACTCCTTTAGTTCCTGGTCCTCACGCTTTATATACCTTTCTCTTTCTGCCCCCACTCCCTGGTATTAAAGGTTGGGTTTCTGGGATTAAAGGCGTGGGTCACCATGCTTAGCTGTTTCTAAAGTGGCCTTGAACACACAGAGATCCACCTGGCTCCACCTCCCCAGTGCTGGGATTAAAGGTGTGCACCACCACTGCCCAACTTCTGCTATGCCTTACTCTTCCCATTTTTTAGCCACCATTTTTGGCTTTGTTCTAGTGGCTGTCTGTTCTCTGACCCCAGATATGTTTATTTCAGGGAACACACAATATTTCAGGGAACACAATACCCACCACAATATACATATAAATATACACAATAAACAGTAATTTTTATATTTTACTAGTATTAATAATGTACCTATAAATTTATAAGTAGACCTGCTAGGCTGTGAAAACCTGAATTACTCAACTCACTCACAGGCTAGAGAGGGAACAGGATAATCTTCAAGTTCCATAGATAATGAACAACAGACAAAGGTGTCTGTTCCTATTTGTAAAGTTGTAAATGGATAAGGTAGTAAAGCAGGGCTCACAGAGCACACTGGAACAGAAATAAAAGGCCCAAAGAACTAAGTGATGAGGGACGAGAGGGAAGGCCGTAAAGGACATGACCTCATGGCAAGCCCACCTGTGCACTTAGAGCAGAGAAACCATTCTTTCTTGCAGACATTGGAAACACACTGTGAAGACTTCCAAATGTTAAGAACCAGGAAGGCACAAAGACAGATCCTAAAAACTGGGAGCACAGTCCTTTTACTTTACCCCAGAGGGAAAAACATCCTGAGTTCTCGTCCATGAAACCTAATGGGAAATGTGTTCCTCTTCAGAGATGGCACCTAAGAAAGAAAGATCCAACCAAAGCTTGCCTTGATGTAGTCTCACATGGATGTCTCTAGAATTCTGATTTTGTTTTCACTCTGTTGTTTCCTTAACACTGTAGCAAAGCCACTGTGGATGTCTTCCTTTGTGGATGCCTTCTTCACTGCTCTACACACAAGCAGATGTCCCAATAAGAAAAAAAAAAATACACCTTTACTAGGACTCAGGGAAAGGTGTGCTTTTCTAGAAGGGCCAAAGCACCTCACTCTGCTATGGCCAGAGCATTTGGAGCCACCTTAATTATCACCTTCAGAGCATAAAGGTTTATTTTTATAGTAGAACTTAGGGGTGTGTGTGTGTGTGTGTGTGTGTGTACACGCACGCACAGAGCTACATGTTGCTTGAGTTGGCCTTCAATTTGGTATGTAATGAAGAATGATCTTGAATTATTGGTCTGTTTCCCAACTGCTGGGAGTACAGGGCTGCACCACCATGTCTGGCTTTCTTCTTCAATAATTCATTTACTGCCAGCTTCCTTCATCTTTTGACTATTTGTTAAGTCTCTGAAAAAAATGCACAGACACTTCCTATATAATTTCATGAACTGAGAACATGATCCAGTCTGCAGTGTCCAGTCACATACTAAGTTCAAGGTCTCTGACCTGAAGCTTTAGGATATATCTTTGTCCCTTCCTGAGTCTTAAAGCACTGTAAAGTTTTAAGTAAGTTTAAAGAAACTTTTCTATTTAAGATATAGCTTCCAAAGTTCAAGAGTAACTAGTCTTTTCAAGTAATGCCAGGAGGCAGAATTTTTTTACATTTTTTTTTTTACTTCCCCCTAAATTTTCTATAATATACAAATACTCCAATAAGAGAAAATATGAGCCAGGTGGTGGTGGCACACATCTTTAATAACAGTGTACTTGAGAGGCAGAGGCAGGTGGATCTCTGTGAGTTCAATGCCAGCCTGGTCTACAGAGTGAGTTCCAGGACAGCCAGGGCTATACAGAGAAACCCTGTCTCAAAAAACAAACAAAAAAGATGAAACATAAGTAACTTTTAAGAAACAAACATCTCCAGATCTGTTCCTAACGTATTTCAAGGACCTTAACGTATTTCAAGGAGTTTCAGTAATTACATATTATTTTAGTGTTTCAAGAAATAATTGTCATGGCTATAACATAAATGTACCTAATTACCGCTCATATCAAATCTACTGGCAAAATATGAAGTCCTAATTTAAAAAGAAAAAAAAAAACTGGAGTGTTAAATATGCAAGTATCAATCACTGATAAGACACGATTAATCAGTAAGGAATTTTTGAGAAAGTGTCTTTCTAGAAAATACTGCTATACTGATTGTTTTTGTCATCTCCGCCCCATGCTGTTTACTTTATGGGTAAGAGTGCCCGTGCCGACATATGTCCGCCTGTGCATGCTTGGTGCCCTGGGAGGCCAGGAGGCAGGCCTGTGTCCACTGGAACTGGAGTTACAGGCAGCTATGAGCGGCAGGAACAGCAGTCAGTGCTCTAAACTGCTAAGCCACCTCTCCAGCCCCTTGACTGTTCTCTCTTGATCACAGTGGTTTGTGGTCACATTCCAAAGCTTCCTTCTTACTTTTTCTGGTTGTCACTAAACTATCTTTTATACTTAGTACATCCAAGTGAGAGCTACCAGAAGGGCTAAGCAAGCTTGCCTTTCCATGCAGGTAGGACGCTGGCTCAGCTAACCATGTGATGATCAGACGAACCTTCAGGCACTCAGTTACTGCTTTCCCCTGGCAGTATAGCAGTCACAGCTCTACCTTTGGGGCACCTACTGAGCCACATACAGACAAAGGAGTGCTGCCACACCACCACAGTGGTGCTCTGGCCTGGACTTCCATCTTGGAGCAATTCCTCGTATCCCACAAACTCCAGGACTGTGGGTTTAAACAGGCAGAGAAACCTTCCTAGGGGTCTGCTTTTGATTTAAGCTGGCTCCTTAATTGGGTGATTATAGCTAAATGAAACCGAAAAAGACTTTGTTTTAAAAACACAAGGATGTGATTTAATCTCTTGACATCCATACTGCATACACAAACCATGTACAGCTTCTTGTACATAACCCCAGAAGACAGCCAAGCCCTTTACAACAAGCCTGCCATACTTGAAGCAGTTTGGTGACATATGCCTGTGCTTTCAAAAATTTCATTCTATCTAACTTAAAAAGCGATGTTCATTTCCCAGGTGCATAGCAGCTAAGGGACTGAGGACAAAGATACCTGGGATCTTAAGGTATGAGGCTCCTAGTATACGACATATGGAACACTGAGTGTGGGTAAAGCTAAGATTGGATAAGACTTTATTCACAGTAATTACAACTTTTACTCTATATATCATACATTCATGGGACTTCCATGGATGAACATTTTGATGAATCATGAAATATTACTTTAGATTTAAGTTGCATTGAAATCCAGAAACATTAAATACTATGGTTATCTGTGGAATTAGGTTATTACAGATTTGTTACTCCTATTATAGCATGCACTTGATCTTTAAGCTCATACATTGTTACCAAGAGTAGTTCAGAATACGCATTGGTGTCATTCTCAAAACGTTAAAAGGGCCAAGCCACAGCAGCCTCACACACACACAGCACAGGCCACAGCAGCCTCTCACACACACAGCACAGGCCACAGCAGTCTCATGCACACAGCACAGGCCACAGCAGCCTCACACACACACAGCACAGGCCACAGCAGCCTCTCACACACACAGCACAGGCCACAGCAGCCTCTCACACACACAGCACAGGCCACAGCAGCCTCTCACACACACAGCACAGGCCACAGCAGCCTCTCACACACACAGCACAGGCCACAGCAGCCTCACAGACCCAGCAGCCTCACAGACCCAGCAGCCTCACAGACCCAGCACGGGCAGGAGCAACTTCTTACTGGGCTCAGTGAACTAACTGAGCTGGGAAAGGAAAGATGAACTACCTCCTGCTTCTCTCCCTGCCAGTTGTCTTTCTTTTGTCCCTGGCGCTGCAGGAAATCTCCTCCCCAGATGTACAGTAAGACAGACAAAGTATGTTCTATTATGAGGACGGGAAGACAGGCTCTTATTCCCGTCCTATAAATAGCTATGCCAAATCACAAATTATCTCTAATTACAGGGGATAGCTGTGGCATCTTTCTTTTCATAATCTAGTCATTTATACACTTTGATTTTTTTTTTTTTACTTCCATTTGGGTTTATTAACATCAAAGTTGGTCAGCATTTATCTGTTGTCAGGCATTTTTATCTGAGGCAGTAAGATTAAAAATGAAAAAAGAAAAAATGCCCAACCTTCTTGGCATTCTAGTGAGACAGTTTACGTAAGCGTTGGTCTTACAGAGTCTCATGGTCATCACACTTCTCCATTTTGCTGTAAAGTTCATCACCTGGGGCACATCAATTCAAATGAACACACACACACTCAGTCCAGGCCAGGAAGTCTGTTTTACCCACTGGTAACATCTCACCATCTTTTTACTCCTTTGCCCCCATACACACCACACATACAAAAGCACTCGTTTACTCCTAACGCCGTCCCGTGACTCTACTGGTGTGCACACGTCTGCTGCTCCTTACCCAACACTTTTTCGTTAGACAAGCATTCCGCTTTAGAGGACAGGAAATGGCCACACAGAGGACTCTGCTATATTTACTACAGGAACCTGACAGGAAACTCCAGGAAACAGGAGGAAATACTTTTACATCACAGGATCAATTATGCTTCTGCAGGAAGCATGTAACGGGCCTGTTCCTCTCCAGTGACTCACTTGATGCGCAATGCAGATCTCACAGCATTTTCACTGCCATGGCCTGTATGACTCCTGTTACCCTTCCCTCTACCAGAAGCCTGTACCCAGCAACAACACTTTTTCTAAGGCACCACAGATCTCTCCAGTATCTAATCAGCATAAACAAACATCTGAACTCATAGAAGGGCAGCAGCAGCACCAGCGGTGAGGCTTACTTTTATCTTCCTAGATATCCTGGACTATTTTATTTATGACAGACAAAAATTGAACTTTCTTTTATTTTAATGCCCAATGAAGCCTTGAGGTAGCTCCCCAGAGAACTTTCATTATCCAGTGACTACATAGTACGTTTTAAGTCTACAGTGAAGAACCCTGACAAATACTCACCATATGATAACTATTAGGAGAAAACTATGTCTCTACCTCACCTTCTGATCTAATGCACTGTAAGGACACAGTATGGCTAGTAGTATTCTTAACAAAAGTACACAAACCACAAGGAAAAAGCAATCAACTCTTTTAAGGGACAATCTACAAAGCAACTGGCCACTTAAGATATAAGAACTAGACAGCAAGAAGCCTGCCACAGCCAGTTTGTAAGTAATATAAGTTTCTATGTGTTTACTTGGGTCTGAGTAGCTGCAGGCTCAGGCGGGACTGGAGAAATCTCCAGCTACAAATGGTGCCCAATGGCTTGAGTTTCTACCTAAAACCTGACTTAATAAACAATTCTAAATGGAACCAAAAACATGTCTCATGTGGGCGGTGAGATACTGCAACATGTGGGCTTGAGCTACTACTCTATGGCGGGTTCATGGCATGTGGGCTTGACCTATTCCTGTTGAGTTACACAGAGGTTTGTGTAAGTGCGCAACATGGTGTGTGGTGGATTTAGCCTTTGCTAATTAAAAAAAAAGGTTTCTGGGCTACAAGCTGCTTTGATAGAAGCATAGACCCACTGCTTCTGAGAGTTGATGGTATACATGGCTTCCAGACCCAGAGCTGGTGGTAAATGTACTACCGCCATGTTGGGAAGCTGAGGTGGGTGGAAATGCTGCAGTTTAAAACAATAGATTCACAATAAGATAGATTCAGATGGACTATTTACAATGTATGTAAAAATGTACATAGGCTTGAAAGAGAGAGAAAAAGTAATATATCCAGTTATATAAAGAAATAGTTTAAAAAATTAAAACCTTTAAGGAGAAAGTAAAAGTAATATAAAAAAAATAAGCCACACGTAAAGATGGCCATCACACAGAGAATCTGGATTGTGTTGCCTTTGGGATTTTTAACTATAGAAAGACATAGATTGTAAAGGCTGCTAAATTAAGCCAATATATATATATTAAAGGTATCTTGACTTCAAAATTTGGATCTAAGAATATGTTGCTTTGGAAATGTGGCTCTGCTTTTATTTCTCCAGAAAGCAAGAGGCTATGGATTTGTTGCAGATTAAGATACATCAGGTTAGACCAGCCAAGACCCCCTGAAAGGTCTCCGATGACACCATGGCCCAGATGATCTACCATCTAGAATGGTTTCAAGGCAACTGGCTCAGACAATAAAGCCTCACAGACTACTCCATAATCCTAAAATTTTCTTTGTGTCCCCATAAGAATACAGTGCCCTCATCCAGCAGGAAATAGTATATGAAGCTATGCCCAAATTACCAAAATATTGTTTATGAATGTCTATTTTTATTTAAAGCAGATTGATTATAAATGTAATCTCTTTCTAAAGAAGAAAAGAGGATATTATAGATATAATAGGATGAAAGGGTAGATTAATGAACCTACTTTTAAAGAGCAACAACTTGTTTGGAAATGTTTTACATTGGTATGGATTTTAATTTATTGATACAAGTTTAAACTTAATTTTGTTATACTATATATATTTATACTCTTGTTTGAGGTATTATGTTTATGTAATTCATTTAGATTGTAATGGATAATTTAAAAATACAGATTAATAATTAGTCTTCTATGAGAGTCAAACTTATAGTCATGTTAAGTTTTCTAGGTATACATAGATATAATTCAATTACGTAAGTAATCTTCAAACACTTCAAAAACATACAGAATATGGCATTTAAAATGTTTTAAAATTTTTGACTTTCTGGACAGTGAGACATGTCTGTTTCTGACAACACAGATTTACCTCAGAGAGGAGGATGGGTATCAAAGACACTCTATATGGAGTTTATCTTCTTGGCAAAAATAGCCATTTGGACAAGAAACTGTTCTTGTCTGGACTGCTTGATCAACTGGACATGCAGGACCCATAGGAAGGAGACCACTGAACTTTGCTTGGAAAAATGGTCCTTTAGGTTCCTGCTTCACAAAAGAAACTACCAGACATTCTACAGGACACAGAGAGAAGTGACTGAGAGACTCTAGATCTGTGGGCTGAAGACAGATGCCCCAAGTTTACAGAGGAACATTAGGTGACTGTCAAGGCTGCCAGCTGTTTCTGTCTACTCTTGCAAGACTCCCAAAAGTTGCTTGCATCCTTTTCCCGTTTCTCAGGTAATTATTATATCTTCTGAGGTCTTTGATGTAGTTGAAGACGAGATAGTTATAATTTCCTTAGTTATGATAAAAGATAAGTTAGATATGAAACCTTAGACTCACAAATATAGGATAGATAGGATATCTTCTTTAATTTTGCCAAATACAAATAGACTAGATATTGTAACTGTAATTCCTGCTTGATAATTGTTTTGTTATATGTAATTTACTATGTTAAAGTTAAAACCTTCCTTTTTGAAAAAAAAAAGAAAAGGGGAAGTGCTGGGGATTTCTTTCTGTATGCTGTGAATGTGTTGCTCTGATTGATTGATAAATAAAACATTGATTGGCCAGTAGCCAGGCAGGAAGTATAGTATAGGCACATAGAGGAGAATTCTGGGAAGTGGAAGGCTGAGTCAGGAGACACTGTCAGCTGCTGCCATGAGAAGTAAGATATAAAGTACCGGTAAGCCATATGCCACGTGGCAACTTACAGATGAACAGAAATGGGTTAATTTAAGATATAAGAACTAGATAGCAAGAAGCCTGCCACAGCCATA
This sequence comes from Onychomys torridus, assembly GCF_903995425.1. NCBI lineage: Eukaryota > Metazoa > Chordata > Mammalia > Rodentia > Cricetidae > Onychomys > Onychomys torridus. The sequence continues at coordinate 46,510,734 of NC_050451.1, forward strand.
CAGTTTATAAGTAATATAAGTTTCTATGTGTTTACTTGGGTCTGAGTGGCTGTGGGCCCTGGCAGGACTGGAGAAATCTCCAGCGACAAGCCACCACTCAGTGACAGGAGAAATGCTTGGAGAATGGAGATGGACTACAGCTAGGAGGAAAGGCCTACAGAGTTTGAACTAAGTGTAGCCTTTTTGTTCTTTTTCTTTCTTTCTCCCTTCCCCCTCCCCTCCACCCCTTTGGTTTTTTGAGACAGGGTTTCTCTGTATAGCCCTGGCTATCCTGGAACTCACTTTGTAGACCAGGATGGCCTTGAACTCACAGAGATCCAATTCTCCAATTCCCCAGTGCTGGAATTAAAGGTATGTACCACAAACACATTTTTTGTTTTTGTTTTTTGAAACAGGGCTTCTCTGTGTAGCCTTGGCTATCACGGAACTCATCCTGTAGACTAGGCTGGCCTCAAATTTAGAGATCTGCCTCCTTCTACCTCTCAAGTGCTGGGCTTAAAGGCATGCACATTAAAAAAAAGATTTATTTATTGATTATGCACAGTGTTCTGTACTGCATTTATCCCTGCAGGCCAGAAGAGGGCGCCAGATCTCATTACAGATGGTTGTGAGCCACCATGTGGGTGCTGGGAATTGAACTCAGGACCTCTGGAAGAGCAGTCAGTGCTCTTAACTGCGCTCTTAACTGCTAAGCCATCTCTCCAACCCTGGCACACACATTTTTGAGATGAAGTCTCACTGTGTGGTGCAGGTTGGCCTCCTTGAACTCAGAGATGCACTTACTTCTGCCTCCCAATAACATGTTTTTGTTTTAAGAGTCTTTTCTATACTCAAGATTTCCCTTTCCTAAGGATGAAAATTCTGTTAAACAATGAGCATACCTTAACTGAAGTGAAGAAGTCATGTCTGAGTTCTCAACTCTCATGCAATGATAGGCCATGTCTGCCACCAGGCCAAAACAAAGGTTTTATAAAGCACCATGGGTTTATTCTATGATATATATATATATATATGTATGTTTCAGACATGTTAAAATGTGTGTTGGGAGGTGTTCTTGAATAGGTTAAAATATAAGTATAGAGGTGCTAGGATACTCAAATCTATTAAAGTGATTTTTTAAAAGTTACTTGGTATTCTGACAAGTTAATATTTAAACAGTGAGCTAGACCACACTATAAAAACAGTCTGAGCTGAGCTTCACAACTAATAATAGAGACGTTAGATTCTTATAAGAAAATGCAAATGCTAACTAACAGCATGGATAGCATCTTTGTGGATAGAATCAGGATGAGCAGGAGATAGACAGTGAGAATAACTGATACCAACAGAAACTAAATGTCACTGTGGATGTCAACATTTTAAAATTGAAGAGTAATCCTAGCGCCCTAATACTTCTGCAGTCTGTCATGATGTCCCTGAAGTGCTCAATCATAGTGAAAGAATGAGGTAACATTGAAAGGCAAAATACATGTCTAAAGATCTGGATCATGGAGGTGATTATAGGGGACATAGATGTAAAAATCATACTAATGCATTATTTCTAAGGTATGTTGACATTTATTAATAATTTTATTATGCCAACCAAATATTTATAAAGCTCTACCTTAAAAGCATTTGTTGCAGGACCTAAGAGGGCAAGTGTACATATGAACTTACAGCAATTGCTACCATGTGCACAAGAGCCGTGCAAGCTCAAGTTAGAAGAAATCCCAGCATGGAGGGAAAGAGGCATGGAGGGAGCTGCCGGCATCTGACTGCTGCTGGAAGAGGGGGAGTCAGTTTTCTTTTCTTTTTTTCTTCTTCTCTCTTTCTCTCTTCTCTTCTCTTCTCTTCTCTTCTCTTCTCTTCTCTTCTCTCTCTCTCTCTCTCTCTCTCTCTCTCTCTCTCTCTCTGTTTTTGAGGCAGTATTTCTACAGAACCTTGGCTATCCTGGAACTTACTATGTATACCATCTTGTCCCAGAACTCACAGAGATCCACCTGCCTCTGCCTCCTGAGTGCTAGGATTAAAGGTGTGTACCACCATTCCTGGAAACAGTCAGTTTTCTTTAATGGTGTGTGTGGTAATCTGAACGCAATTGGCTCCCATAAGCTCACAGGTAGTGGCACTGTTAGAGGTATGGCTTTGTTGGAGGAAGGGTCACTGTGGGGGAGGGCTTTGAGGTCTCCTATGCTCAAATACTGCCCAGTGTCTCTGTTCACTTCCTGTTGTCTATGCAAGATGTAGAACTCTCAGCTCCTTCTCCAGCACTGCACCTGCCTGCAAGCTGCCATGTTCTACCATGATGATAATGGACCGAATCTCTGAACTGTAAGCCACCCAATTAAATGTTTTCCTTTATAAGAGTTGCCATGGTCATGGTGTCTCTTCACAGCAACAGAAATCCTAAGACAGCATGGTACCTGGTCTATCAACTACACTTCCAGTACAGGCCCCACAGTTCAGCCACTGCCATCTTAAGCATAGCAGCTGGGACGACCTGCCAGAGGCCCTCATAAGATTGGGTCTGTTGAGTTCCCTCACAGGAAAGGAAGACTACCAGACCCTCCCCTAAGACTTCAGCCACTTCCTCCTACCTAAGCCCCATACTCTCAGCTATGTGTGATTCGTCCCTGCTGTGGCCTTGGAAGATGCTCGAGTATATGTAGGAGGCAGGAAGCTAATGAAGTGGGAGACTCCATCTATGCAGTTTTGGGGAGGTTGACACCCATGCAAGGGTAGGGCATTCCAGTGATATAGCTGTTTTGTCATCACGCATGCTCCGGAAACTAAGTTCAAACTTACTAGTTCACTGTGACAAAGGACTGATGAACTCTTCCTTGGCCCATCAGTGCTCTATCTAGGGTGGCTAGGTACTTACTCACATTTCTTCAAAGCTCACATATCAAATCCTTGCTATCACTAGTCAACTAAGAGTTTCCTTGTCCCCTGAAACCTGGTGGAACTGTTTTCACTCTATACCAGTGTACTGTTAACTCCTCAGCCACCGTTCTCAGGTCTGATCTATGACACTGGAGCTGGAATTTGTTAATTCTTCTCCTTTGCCAGCTGGAACAACTTTAGCCTACAACAGAGGACAGTGGATATTGCAAGACACCAAAAATAGAAAGGCATTTGTTCCTATGTCCCAGTCTGTTTTATTTATTCAGAGATGGAGCTCAAAGGCCCACATCAAAAGTTAAGGCCACTTCCAACTGGTAGGTACAATGACTTTGGCTGCACCTTCAGGAAAAGATCCTTCACACCATGGCAATTCCAGAGGGGTCTTGAGTCTCACACAGTTCAGCATGCACTGCTTAGGAAATGCTGTGGAGCTGAATGACTGTACAGGACCAGATTCAGCCCATTCACCCTTGCCAACAATGGCAGACTCCTGTTGGCAGGTTTCTGCACCAGCAGAAGGCTTTATATTGCTGTGGTATCTATCCACGCCAGCTTCAAAGGGCCAACATTCAGCTTTATATGTCCCAACACCTTACTTCCTTCACTGTCCATTCTTCCTTGCCTATGGGTAGGTAGCTATTTTTGGCCCTGCTACTTATCTGGATTTCTTTCTCCTAAGAAGTTTTGAGGGCATTGCAAAGATGCAGACATTATTCTATAACCTTCAGTTGAGGTGAGGAGTATTACACAAATGCATGCATATAATAAAAAAAATTAAAACAACATTTATTTGCTGATTCATGCTGTATGCATACACACGCACATTTTTGTGGAGGTCAGAGAGGAACTTTCAGGAATTAGTTCTCCCCTTTACCATGTAGGTCTAGGGACAACTCAGGTTGTCAGGTTTGGCAAATGCTCCTTTACTCACAGACCCATCTTGCCAATCCCCAGCATCTAACCATCCTATAACACCCAAATATACTATTCAGTTGGCTTTTGCCATATGCCAGGACTATTAAATTAAAAATAATCTAATTAGTTTGAGGTTAATTAGTGGAAGCCTCTCAGTTTAGTTGGAGTAAAGTCATTGATTTTACATAAACTCTAAAATTGACATTTGCTCTATTAAATGTGATAGCAAAAGACAAAATCTTGTTGTATAGAGACACATAAATGCTAGTAATATTAAAAATCTCAATTTCATATGGATAGGTAAAAGAGATGAAGTTTTACACTTTTGAGAAAATAACATAATTATTATTAGAATTAAGGCTATATCAATTTACTCATTCAGTTAATATTTATTGCATCTATATGCCAGTCATAACACTTGTGGAACACAGAAGAAGAGTACAGCCTCATCTTCACTTTCTTGTACTAGAAACAAGGCATGACATGTCTCTAGGGTTCCAGGAGTATCACGGAGTTGATCTGGGACAATGGGGAATTGCTCTATGCTTCTGTCTAACCTTTCTATAGATGCCAGCTAAACCAAAACCACTTTATTAAGCAATGCAGTTCAGTTCATTCCATCACTGTTCTATGCACAAAATGCAGAGATAAAATGGACAGACACATGGCCTTTCCACCAGAAGTCAAAATAATAAAATAATTCCAAAAGCGAAGAAGAATCTGATTAGTGGAGCAGAAGTTTTTAAGAATTTATAAATACAAATGCAACTAAACCTACTAAGGGGAATAAAATATGAATGAGTTTATATAATAAAGAAGTGTGGACCAACTTGTACTTAGAATAGAGAAATGCAGTAATGTCTACTGTTAGGCCAAATAATTTTACTATTAGATAGTAGAAGACAAATCTGTCATTGAGAAGCAAAGAAAATAAATCTGAAATGAAGCCAGGGAAACTGCTAGTATCCAATATTCTGTATAACTTGACAAAATTTAGAAGCAATTCATTTACTAACGAACCCTAAAACAAGTTCTACTACAAACTTCTGGCAGGAGGCAGTATTGTGTTTACCCTGTTGTACTTATTATGTTCTGAAACAGTATAGTCACATTTACATAAGACATGTGCAATTCAGATCTGTACAGCTTATCTTGTAAACCAGTCCCCTGATAAGGCGCCACCATTTCCTGATTACTGGGACAACTCTGTAACTTGTTTATAATTCACTCATTTTTCTAAGGCCTTGACATTTTCCCACAGAGCAAAGCAAATATTATACAGCTTGATAAGATGTCAGGCTTCTCAGGGGTTGCAAAATGATACTGAGATGCTGTAATAATTATAATAGGAAAGTAACATTTCTATTCAAGACAGAGTTGGATGCTGTAAAACGCTAGTGCCCGGCTTCTTACATTTTCCCTCTTTTACTGAACTTTTTTGATAAGACCCTAGGGATAGAGATATGCAAAACAGGTATACAAACCATTTACTGACAGTAAACTATCAAGCTATCTTACAACCACTGCTTTTTATACATTCATTTTTACCATTTATTAAAGAGGAGAGCAAATCTGGGGGTAGGATGGAAAGATGGCTCAGCTGTTACAGCACTTGCAGTAACTTGGGACCACAGTTCAGATCCCAGAGCTCACGTGGATACCGTAAATGCCGGGTCAGCTGGGTGCGGTGCCCTGCCTGCAGTTCCAGTTAGGAAAGAGGGCAGACCCGGGTTTCTCAGAGCAATCTGACTAGCAAGACCGCCCAGAATCTGCAAGTTCTAGGAAGATTCCTGACATCACCTCAATACCTCCATTTTACACATAAGCACACACTCTACACACACACATACACACACACATACATACATACATACATACATACATACATACATACATACATACATATGAATAATAAAAAAACAACCACCCAAAAAACCAAAACTCGGGTCTGCCAGGTGGCTGGGTGGGTAGAGGAGCCTGCTGCTCAGACTGAAGCTGAGTGTGATCACTAAGATCCACAGGGTGAAGGAGAGAACAAGCTCCAACAGTTAAGTTGCCTCTGACCTCCACACGTGCAGAGCACTTGAGCCCACACATAAACACAAATACATTTAATAAAAATTTAAAAAGTACTTAATAAGACAGATGTGCTTCTTAAATCCTGGCTGGAGATCTGACACTGCAGGACGTGGAGCATTTTCAATGTTTTTGTTTGTTTGTTTGGGTTTTTTTTGGGACTTGACTGACACTCTGCTTTTCTAGTTATCAATGCAAACACACAATATGCATAAAGACACATGAACATTTAGGAGCACTTCAGAAATTGCTGGAAGTTATGTCTTAATCCCAAATCAAAATTCGTGTAATGACTTTTTAAAATCAGTAACCTAAATTTTTCCAAGCAAATATTTACACACAATACAAGTACAGATATAATAATTTGATACACACTGAGGAATGATGGTAGAAACATACCAAATGTTTCTTTTCTGTTATTAAATCACTATTTATCTGTAAGAGTAAAAACTGTACATATAGCAAAACAAAACAAAACAAAACAAAAAAAACCCCTGCAGTTCATAACACACAACAGTCTGGAATCTGAGCCAAAGTTGTGTGTTCAGAACAAGACTTTGGTGAAGTCACATGTTCTAACATTGGCAAGCACTGCTAGAAACACCTGAGATTCACTGTGTATTTTATGTTTGAATTTATTTATTTATTTTTTTTGGTCATGGGTGCTTAGAAACCTTCTATTCTTGGCAGTTCTTTTTTTTTTTTTTTTTTTTTTTTAAAAACAACCCCTCAGCCAGTTATGGCTCCATATGGAAGCCTGTATGAGGGTGTCACCCACAGTTAAGTAGTTGGTCCAGAGTGCCTTGTTTGCATTCCTAATTAGACAAGTTTAAATCACAGGCCACTGAAAACAAAGTAACCTCCTCACCTTAAGATGCTTTCTGTGGGAGTAGGAGCGTGCGTGTGCATGCGTGGGTGCCTGTCCATGAGACTTTAGAACTCCTGCAATAGCTTCCTACAGTCCTTAAGATAAAAAGTCCTGCCACATGGCTTGTGTGACTTAATGACGTTCCAGGCCACTGCACACACCCATCTCATAGCTCACTCTTGTTGAGTCTAACTTCCTTGTAGTTCCCTGAGCAGGTATTCCTCCCCACCCCTTTTTTTTTTGCCAAATGAATTCTCAAGCAGCCACAGGATGACCATTTATTTATCATCCCTTCAGGAAAGCAGGAGTGTGCTGGGTGCTCTTTTGGGACCCTCCAATGGGCAGCCAGCATTTACAACACTGCATTAAAATTGGCCCCTGCTGTCATACTAAGGACGTAAGCTGTCTTTCTAACCCGACTCCTTGCACATGTCCTCGGTACAAAGGATTTCAGTAGTTATGAGAGGAAAGAAAGAAGGGTTCCAAACTGTCTCTTGCTTCATGACCTGGACATCTACACTTATCCCTGTTGATCCCACACAAACCACAAGCTGTTGGTCACCATGGAAAACAAAAGAGTGGGATACCACTAACACGATCTCTCCATTTTTACTGGAAAAATCATTCAGTGTGATGAACGAGAATGAAGGCTATTTTTGATATTAATCCAGATCCACACGTGGTACTGAGTAAAAGAAACACAAAATAAAACTGTGTGCACACATGCACTCCAAATGGTGGAGGGGGATTAACAGGTCCCTTTACAGGAAAAGGCACGCAAATCCCTGCCTTAGGGGAGAGTTCTCAAGCCCCAGCTACACTGATCACACTAGTTTTCAGCCACTGTTGAGGAAGGAATGTCCACTGTGGGAGTAAAGGCACAAAAACTCATTTTCAGTTCGTCCAAAGAGCAGACCAAGCCAACTTGTGTCAACAGACCTCAGAAAGCCACTGATAAGATTCTGTGTTACTTTAGCTAGGCTGAAGGTTACAGAATGGCAGAGAATGAAGAGGATAAGAGTTGGAGAAGGAATCCAAAATCCTACACTGGTGTGAACTCTACGGTGAAGTTAGTAATTTAGAGTGGAAATAGAAAGGAGCCAGAAAACAAACAAAACCAGAAAAAAAAAACAAAAAACCTTAAAATTCAAAGGGGATTGAAGTGAAATCATCTTACAAATTGCTGAGGGCTCGTGGGTGGGAATTAAACTTGGTTCCTAGACAGTGAGTGAGTCACTGGCTGGAAGTGTTTTGAGTTAATAACAGGACAGGGAATGTGACTACAATGGCTGTGAATTACGAAGTTTTCAAGTGTAGAGGGCTGGGGATATAGTTCAGTAGTAGAGCACTTGCATAGTATATGGCAAACTCAGCAACAGGGAAAAAAAAGGTGAATTTATTATTCAAGGCACTAGTAGTTTCTAAGTTAAAATAATACCACGTGGGGAATTAACCTAAGGTTCTGAATAGGGTGGAATTGAATATGCAAGCAGAAAAACCAATAATGAAAAATAAATGTTTGACATAAGATTAACAAAAATGTCAGGGCTGGAGAGATGGCTCAGTGATTAAAAGCACTTGCTGCTCTTGCAAGGGGCCTGGGCTCAGTTCCCAGCACTCATGTGGTGGTTTACAACCTCCTGTAACTCCAGTTCCAGGGGCCCAATGCCCTCTTCCGGCAAATGGGCACCGTGCCTGTGTGCAGTGTATACACATACATGCAGGCAAAATAGTCATACACATAAAATAAAAATAAATCTTAGAAAAACTTAACAAAAAGGCTATATAGCATAAGAAGTTTTCTGCACCTCAAATCAGATGTGGTGCGAGGCTGGAGTGAATGCACGTATAAACTATATTTATTGTTTCTTCATACTAACAACATTTACCAACCTTTAATTTGTAAGGTTTGCTGTTCTTTTTGTTGTATTTTAATGTTTCTTGAGTTTTTCATTAGAACTAGATAATAGAAACCCTAACAAATAAAGAAAGAAAATAGTACCTTTAATTCTAAGACAATGAAAACAAACAAAACACTGAAATGTCTCTATCTTAGGTAGTACACTCAAGACTTCCCAATGTTTTTACACGGCGATACTTATCGGGAAGTAAGATAATTAACATTTGCACCCTAACAGCCCAGGCGTTAAGAAAAATTGTCTTGCTGAGTAGGCGGGTGACCTCTAAAACATTAAGGCTTATTAAGACTTAGTAATCATAGTAGTCATCAGAACATATAAAATTTATAACTACCAACTGTTCCAACTTTTACAGTTGATAGTTTCATGGCTGGAAAAAGTCACATAGTAGGACGACTCCACCGGTCCACACAATGAAGCGATCGGGGGAAACCTTTAGCCATTAAAGGTTAATGAGGGTCCCTTCTCCACCAGGTGGGCAGGGGCGTGGCGAGGCAACGCCCACCCCGAACCACGCCCACTCCTAGCCACGCCCACACGCTCTCCAGCGGTGGCGGCGGGGCTGGGGTGGGAGCTGCCACCCTCCTCCCAGGCCCTCCGGGCACGCGCAGCGCTCTGGGGTCTCCGGGGCCTCCCTCCCAGGGGCGTCAGAGGGCGGAGCTGTGCCGAGCCCGTCCCGTACCTGCGCCAGCACCTTAGGGCTGCCCTCGCGCGCGGCGGCTTGCACGCGGCCGTGATGCCACACCGCTCCTGCCCCTGCCAGGGCCACGCCGGCCACCGCCGCTGCCAGAGGGCCGGGACTCGGGACAGCTCGTCGGCCGGCCGCGAGCCCGCGCCGCAGCCTGCCGCCCCAAGCCGCCAGCCGAGCGCTTCTCCCCGCCGCCGCCGCCGCCATCTTTGCGGAAGCGCCTGCGCGCCGCGCCCCGCCCCCCACCTCCTGTGGCCTGGGAATTCACGAGGAGTGGCTTGGCTCTCGCGAGACCTCGGCGGCCTCCCACCCCGGCCCTTCCGCGTGTGAGCTAGGTGTGGCTGCCTCCTCGACGTTTGAGGGTGGTTGGAGGTGACCCTCCCGTAGGGGTGACAGGTTCCCAGCCATGAGTTAACTGGAAGGTTGTACAAACAAGGCGGGGGCACCATCCCAGTCCAAGACAAGGCTGGAGGGATGGGTCGGAGGTAAGAGGACTTGCTGCCCTTCCAGAGGACCAGAGTTCGATTCCCGAGACTTAAAGCCACATGTAACTCCAGCCCCAGGGGATCCAGCGCCCTCTTCTGGCCTCTTAACACCACCACCCCCATAAAAATAAAATAAAAAAAGAAGAAAGGGAAGTAGGTACTGGGTGGAAGGCTATGTATGACTATGTATATATCAGACAAGCTAGATTTTAAAAGGGAGGAAATAAAAGGGAATAAGTCGGAAGGGTGTTTGATGATAAATACGGAGCCAAATTCGTTTTAGCATGACTTTTCATTTGCCAGCCTTCTCTGGAAAGTGGATGTCAGCGTTAAGTGGGCACTTTTGGATCTGTAGAGGGAGACGCTTCTAATAATAAGCAGGAAAGAGTGTTAATAAGCATCACTGTAAGCATGATTGCGACAGTAGAATCCCATCCTCAAAGTGCCTGGGGTACGGGATGAAAAGTCCTGCATTTTCTACACTATATTTGCCCTAAATGGCACATGTCTGTTTATTTTAAGAGTATCTTGAGCCAGAAAGTTGGTTCAGTGGGTAAAGGCACATCATGCCAAGCCTGACTACCTGAGTTGGATCCTCAGGACACACATGGTGGAAGGAGACAGGAGACTCCTACAAGTTAGTTTCCTACCTTTCTGGTCTACGCACAGTTCCAGGCCACCCATGGCTACGTAGTGAGATCCTGTGTCAAAAGAAAATAAAGAATGTGTGTGCATGCTCACTCTTACAGATTTCCATTTTTGCAGCTAAGCAAACTTTAAATGTTATTTTTCAAGACTTACTTTTTTATTTATGTATATGCATGTGTGGTATGTATGGCACATATGGGTGGGTGCCCTCAGAGTCCAGAAGAGGGTGTTGGATCCCCTGTAACTGGAGATAGAGACAGTATTAATCAACCTGATGTTGGGAATGAACCCTGGTCCCCTGAAAGAGCAGCAAGAACTCTTAACTGATGATCTATGTCCTCAGTCCCCAAAATTTGGTTTTTAATTGCAGTTAAATGTGCATGATGCTAGTATTTTACACATTTAAGTATAAAGGTCAGTGACATTAAGTCTTACATTGTTATACAAAATCTATCACCAATCTCTGGAATTTTTTCAACTGGCTAACACTTTTCAAGGGTCTCCCACTGTTTGTTCCCTCCTCATGAGCTCCTGGTCTTTCATTTCTATTAAGTAATATCTGATTCAGACTTGTGACAAAGATTTTCTTCAGAAATTCCAGACAAAGCCACTGTATTTTAAACAATTGCTAATTACTGAATGTTCCATTTAGATTTTGTTCTTACAAAACATTGAATGATAGCTATGATTCCCACCTGACACTAACAGCAGTTACCCACCTGTTCCATGCCCCTGTCACCAGGGCCCCACTTGCCTTCCCTAGAGCAGATGTAGACCGGGACCTCCATCCTGGTTGTTCTTTTGTGGTAGAAAGGTTTCATCCTTGAAGAAGATTTGGCTTCATTTTGTAGCCTGGGCTCCTCTGTTCTTCACCACTGAGTAAACTTAATATGTTCTTGTTCAACATCTGAAATGGCCTCAGTCATTAAAATCTTTATGTGGGTGTGTAGCAAGTGTGGTGTAGCAAGGCTGTGATGCCCAAGTCAGAGGTGCCAGAATCCCTGATGTATAACTGCCATTTTGAAGTGCTCCAAGGTAATAAGGACAACAGCAAAAGCTGCCATTCCAAATCTTATTTGACAAGTTCCTAGAAGCCCACTTGAGTTATTATTATCCATGCCTAATCTTCACTCCCGTTACCCTAGCCAGTTTGTTCTGATCTGCAACCATAGCTTCCTCACTTCCTCCAAGGTGCCTAAACCCTTCCAACGTGCCTTCCTAACAGGGAAGTAAGTAGACTCACTCTGTATAGACTTGTAAGCCAGGCCTCAATGTTTGCGTTCTGGCTCTACCAGGAACATCACTGTGATTAAGGGCACCAAGTCTCAATTTTCTCATCTATAAACAACCCTCTCACAGTTTCAGATGGGAAATGAAATGGGATAATTTGTAGGAAGTGATTAGCCAAATGCCTGGCACATGGTACACTCATGACAGATGGGAGTTAGTCTTAAGATCTGGCTGGAGCTCTGTCATCACAAATGAGCTTGACTGGATGTCCATGATTCCAGATCACTAACCCACGTTAGCCGGAGACTTCCTGCCTCTTCGTGTCTCACCTGATGTGCGTCCTCAGGTTTATTTACCTCTCTGTTAGATTTCCTAATTCTTGATATGCATCCCGTTGTTTTGAATTACTGATGCATGGCTTGCTTCTAACTCTTGGTGATTCAATAGATTTCTAGGACATGCTGAGACACAATGGATATCTTATCTTGTAGATTACCCTCAGTTTCCAGAAACCACTTCTTTATCTGCTTCAAGTTGTCTAACTTGCAGAGCTCCATCACCTATTTAGTGGAGTTAACACCTACTACTCAGTCATGGCCCTGAGCCCATGAGGTGCAGAATCTCGCCACATCACTCAGCATATTTAAAACACTTGTTTCCCCCACATTTTGACATCCTCATGGGTGAGAATGTTTTCATTTTCTTAGTTTTCCCAGCACCTAGCAAACACAGTGTCCAGTATACACTAGACATTCAATTAACAGACATAGGAATAAGTGAATGAATCCATGGCACTGATGACATATTGGGACACCCCATATCTGGGGTGATGACATGCTTTGCTACAATTGCTCTTCAGAACAAAAGCCTCATGTTAGATTTGCAATTTTTTTTTTAAAAGGTGGAAATCTTTGAACTTGCTTGGAAAACTGCTTTGTAATTTGCTTGTTTTCATGTTCCATGTCCAGCCCCTCAAGCTCTCAGTTAAGAATTAATGTAGTCAAACTTTTCTTTTGCAGAGGAAACAAAGTCTTTTAATAGAACCAATCTCTAGCCAGCTAAGCATGCTAAGTATGAAATTGTCCCTGGCAGCTGCTGACTATACTGGTCTTTTGGGGCCCTGGCTTTGTTCATTCCTTCATTCCCAGCTATAGAAAAAGCCCTGAGCTGGGATGTATTTTCAACCATGCAGTTTATAAACCAATCCCCAAATAAGGAACTGCTGCTTCTTCAGCTGTAACACCCAGTCTGTTTTAAATGGTAATTGGAGAGAAGCAGAATGCTACCACGGACGGTTTCAAAATATTGTTCTTAATTCACTTACTCAGGGCTCTTTCTCTGGAGGAGGGACAACATGATATGGCAGAAAAAATTATCACAGGGGGTCTTTCCCCCCCCCACCGGTGGCAAGACTAGGCTAGATTCAGCAACAGTGCCAGGTGGTCCCTCACCATTGGGCTGCACAGAAGGGGTAGGATGCAGTGGGCTGGAGCAGTGGGTGAGAAGCACACAGGGAAGAGAAGCAGGCAGAGGAAGGGTCCGGGGTAGAATGTAGAGATGACTGTATACAATGTGTGTTTATGAGGCTTGGAGCAGAAATGCTGGGTTGGAGTTGACCTTGAATGTCTTAGTGGCTGGGGTGGGGTGGGGTGGGAGGATGCACAGTATGTGCATTCATGTGCTGCTTAAAAAATTGACCCATCTGGGGACTGGAGAGATAGCGCAGTGATTAAGAGCTCTGGATACTCTTGCAAAGAGACTGGGTTCGATTTGCAGCACCTACATGATGATTCACACCTTTCTATAATGCCAATTCCAAAGTATCTGATTCTGGCCTTGTGGTATTCAGACAAATGTACGGGCAAAACACCCATAAACAAAAACAAAAAACAAAAACAAAAATATGACACGTCCCCAAAGACAATCCTACTGTCTCAGCCTCCAGAATACTGGGATTATTATACTTGTGCTACCATGCTCAATGTCATTATAAGTTTATAGGACCATGGCTGTATATGTGGCCTGTTACTGTCTACAATGTCCTCTTGCTGGTGGCTGTCTAGGGAACAGTTGTCAGCCCCCTTGGCCTTCCACACATTTCCCTGTGGCTTCATGTTTCATCTCCTGCATTCTCATCTGCCCTGAAGCTGACCTCTGCACCTCACACTTTCTACCCCATGCCTGTCTTTTGCCTGCCAAGACCACTTTGGCTTTTCTCACCAATGACTTTCTGCAAGTTACCCTAACTCCCGACATACAATAATATAGTTTCCTATGAATTGCTGGTCTTGAACAAAGAAATCAACCAGTTCTTCTAACTGAGGAGGACATTGTACTTCTGTAACATCTTAAAAGATGCTATGAAGTCAAATGCTACTTTGATCTTAGCATGCGTGGGATAAATAAAGATTGTGATCTGATTCTGCAAGGCTGTTTACTGTTACATTACAGAAGAATGTGCATTAAGATTGATTATCTTTGGTGGAGGAGAAAAATACGGGGAATTCTTAAAAGATAAGTTAAAGAGGCTGGGTTTAGTCCAATGTTAATGGAGAAACCAGCCCTTGAACGGACGTTATAAAGAACCATTGCTTAGAATAGTTGGAGGTTGAACTATGTTTATGGTAGATAATTGGGTGGTGGAGGGTATGATTCACTCTCAGAGGCCCTAGATGAGTCAAAAGGATTGCTAATTATGTCTTTCTGTGCAGTTTGGGGCATGGGTAAAAATATCTGGGGATCATGATTGATACCAGCATGTGTAGAAATAGGTCAAGATGAAATCTCACTGACAGCAAGACAGCCCTGCCAAGAGGAGCCTTTTCTGTGTCTTTCAGGTCCTCCCCTGGTTCTCATTCCATCCCCATCATCCCAGCTTACACTCTCATTACCTCGCGCTGTGATGATTGCAAGCATCTCTTAACGCATGCCTTTGCTTCCCGTCTTGTCCTCCTCCCCAGCATTCCATAGCTGGATGTCAGCTCAGTCTCCCTAAAACATTTCTTTCAGCACGCGTCCATTAGCCGGGTGCTTTAACCTCTAGGCCTCCATCTCCCTGTCAGAAAACGAGAAGATGGGTTTCAGTTTATTTTCCCAGTTCTAACATTTGTGTTCTGTGTTTTTCATTTGACAAGTTGTATGGAGTGTGAAATACGTGCCAGGCATGGTACCATGCCCGGGGGTGTGTGTGAAAAGAGAATTAAGATTGAGCTCCCTGTGTGGTGCCCAGGCCTCTCACAGTAGTCCTCGCTTAAGACTTTACAACATGTGATCTCCATCTATGTGTTTATTTCTTAACTCTACACATTTATAACTAAACGTTTAAAAATACATACTAAAAATTTAAATTTGGGTGCTGAGGGAGGGCACTGAATTGGGAAAGTGCCTGCTGAACAAGCATGAGGACTTGAGTTTGGTACCCAGAACCTGTATTTTCACTGTGGCATGCAACTGTGCCAGCACAATGGGCTTTAGGGAGCAGAGCCCTGAAGCTTATTGGCCAGCCAGACTAGCCAGTCAGTGACCTCTGGGTTCAGTGAGACACACTGTCTGAAATGTTTATCTAATTATTCTTTATAAATAATAACTCAGGAGTCAGATATCGGGGGTAAGAACCTGAATAATCAGAGAAGCAGTGGAGAAGCAACTAGTGACCCTCCCTCTCTCTCTTTCCTCGATCCAAAAAGGGCCGAGAATCTTTCTAAGGCCCACTCTACTTCCTCTGTCTCTCTATATGTCCTTGGTTCTCTGAAGCCTCTATGGCTAATTTTGGTCAGCTAGTGGCTAGCTCTGTCCTCTGATTCAAAGTAAACTTTATTGTCCATCTCTGGAGTGTCCTAGTGCAATCAAAATATCACACAACATTCCCCCTTTTTGTCTAAATAAAAAGGGAAGGTTTTAACTCTTAACACAGTAAAACTACATACAATAAGAACAATTATTAGGTAAGAATTACGTTCACAATCTCCAATCCATTTGCATTTGGCAAATTCAGAGAAAATACTCCATTATCTATCTTATCTTGATGAGTTTAAAGTTCTATACCTAACTCAGTTTCCATCCTAACTTGCATTACCAACCCCAAACTATCTTTTTAGACCTCAAAACATTTTCTTAGATAAACAATTTAAGCTTTTATGTCTCTCAACCTTATACATTTTACACCTCTTTTGTGAGTTTCTTTTCTGAATTTGGTAACAAGGAAAACTATAACTATATCATCTTCAACTCCATCAGAGACCTGAGAATGATATGTTATCTGAGTATACAGGAAGTGTAGAGCAAGCAACTTCCCAAACTATAGAAAACAACAGAGATATCTGGCTGCCTAGACAGTCACCCAATGTTCCTCTGCAATGTTAGGACATCCTCTTTGACCTACAGGCCTAGGATGTCTGACCGACTTTTCTGTGAAGCAGGAATTTTGAAGGACTGTCCTACATTGTTTTGGCAAAGTTCGGCAGTCACTTTCTTTTGTATCCTTGTCCAGTTTGGATAGCATACTGACAGCAGTCGAGGCAAAGGCAGTTTCTTGCCCAGTGGCTAACTTTGTCACAAAGAAAACTTCATATGGAGGTTCTTTGATGCCTATCATCCTTTTTTGAAATAAATTGATGCTGCCAGGAGCAGCTATGTCTCACTGTCATAAAAAGCCTTATATATTATTAAAACATCTTAAATGACATATTCAGTAGGTCTCTGAAGTGTTTGTAGGCCATCTATCTAAAATATATCTCTATTTGACATGAAAAACATACCTAACATGGCCACGAATTTCATTGTTATAGATGACTGACTACTAACTTACAGTTGTTAATTTTCTTAAACAGTTTATTATAATAGCCTTTAAGGACTAGAACTTTAAATTACATTTTAAAATGAGCTGCATAGGTAAAATACCTTAAACAAGAGTAGAAACATATATACAGTATAACAAAAATATCTTAAATTTGTATCATTATACAAAAATCCATATCAATGTAAAATATTTAAGACTAGTAGTTTTTTTGTTTTTTTTTTTTTTTTTTTTTTTTAGTCTAAAAGTAGATTCAGTAATTGACTCTTATCCTATCATCCCTGTATCCCCCTTTTTCTTTTTGGAACTAGATATCTGAATCTAATCTCCTTTGCTTAGTTTCCTCCCTGACTATGACCAATAACAACTTTCAGCCAACCCCCGCTAAATGAAGATAAATATCCATAATCCACCAAACAACCAAAAACCACCCACCCTACCTCTTGGGAATATGGGCGTTGTGTTCTGAAAATTACTCCTGTTGTCTGGGGGCAACAGTATCCTTAGCAGTCCCTGGAAAATTGAGATAATGGTCAACTCCTGGAAAAACTAGCTGTAACATTTTTTTGTCCAGTCTCTGTGTGATGAGGAAGTGCAGAGATTATCTGAAGTCTTGGCTAGAGTAGTCTGTGAGGCTGGACCATCTCAGCTAGCAGCTTTGAAGTTGTTCTAGATGCAGAATTTTGAGGAAACTGCAACAGAGGCACTCTGAGAGGCTGGATCACCTGTGCTACTTGTCTTTATTGATGTCTGTCCTTTTCTGAAAACACACAAACTTTTAAAGGTAGCATGTATTTGCATTAACACAAGTATAGAATGTGCAGTGTGTACAAGTCAGTTACAAGTCAGTTAAAGATTATTTTTTGTGTTCTATGTTTGAACAGAAAAAGGTATCTGTCAACTTTATAAGTCCGTTTGGACTTAAAAACCTCTATCCATGCCATATGAAAAGATGACATGTAATAATGAGTCATGAGGATTCTGTAGCCAACAAAATTTATCACATGTCATCCATTCTCAGAGCTGTTCCCATGTTGAGGAATCATCACCTAACTTGTAGTCTTTCCTGGCTTTTCCCCTCATGTCTGTAGCCAAGAGCCTCAGGAGGTCTCCCCTGGTCAAATCTGATCTTGTTTAACTTTGAAGGAATCCATAACTTTTCATTTCCTGTGGAAAAGCACAACCTCTCCCCCCACACAACACATTTCCTGATTTCCATTCTGAGGCCAAGATATCCCTAAAGTATATAGGTTGGTTTAATTCAGAAGTCCCTTCCACAATCCACTATGTTCTAGCAGCTGCTGTTTGCTCATCAACATTTAAAAAATTCAAAGTTAACAAAATGCCATACAGGATCTAGATGCCTTATATATTTCCCATCCTTATGTGGCTCATTCTTTTCTTTTCTTTTTTTTTTTTTTAAGACTATTATTTTTAAACTTTTTTCCTATGCCTGCCTGTACCTATTTTCTTTTCTTCAGCACCTAAGCCCCCTCTTAAGCATACTGTACTTTTTTAGAGGTCTTCTGTGTCTGAACCTGGCTTTACTAAGCTCCTGCAGCATTCACTGACTGTGTGAGACATGTCTTAAACTGTTAGGCAGCAGCTAGGCACTCTGCAGCACTGCTTTGGTGGCTGGCTATGCCCCACTTGGTTCAGGAGAGCCAACTCTTCATGCCCACAGGCAGTGGCTGGGATCCGTGCCTCTCTATGCAGTGAGCATCAGCCTGGAGACTGTGGGACCAGGAAGCCGTGTCCAGCTCCTGGTCCTGGACTTGTCTTAGCTTTCTCAGACCCCATGTTTGGATATTTGAGACTCAACACTGGACGCTATATGTGGCAAGCTTTGTTATCAGCCCACAAATAACAACACAGAGACTTACTAAGTACGAAAGCTTGGCCGTTAGCTTAGGCTTGTTCCACTAGCTCTTCTAACTTAAATCAACCCATATTTTATTAATTTTTATTAACCTATGTTCTGTCACAGGCTTTTACCTCTCTCCCATTTTGTGTGTCTGCCTCCTTTAGCATCTTGATCTTCCTCTCTCTGCCTGGAAGTCCCGCCTATCTCTCCTGCCTAGCTATTGGCCATTCAGCTTTATTATTACCCCAAATCACAGCAACACATCTTCACACAGTGTACACAGTGTACAAGTATTCTTCAAAGGGTAAGGGGCAGGGGGACAGAGCAAGACACCCAATGCCAACCTTTAGCATTCATGAACACACATACATACATGCCCCTACACGTATGTGTGCATACTCACATATACCACACACATTAAAAATTAAAATTTTAAATTTTTGCATAAAGATGAAATAATTTTTACAAAATAAAATTTAAAATTTATTCAGAGATGCAACAAAAACTTGCTTTCTCCAAAAATGTTAATACTATTTAGTAAAATGAAATTGGCTTGGGGAGTGTGTGTGTGTGTGTGTGTGTGTGTGTGTGTGTGTGTGTGTAGTACATGCGCATATTTACATGTGTTAGTGCAGGTGCATTCATGCCACAGTGCATATGTGTTGGAGGTCAGAGGAAAACTTTAGGTCCTTGATTTCCACCTTGTTTATACCAGGTGTGGTGATTTGAATGAAAACAGCTCATGAAAAATAGGCTCATGTGCTTGGTCCCCAGTTTGTGGAACTGTTTGGGAAGGATTCGGAGGTGTGGCCTTGTTGGAGGTGTGTCACTGCAGGTAGGCTTTGAGGTTTCAAAAGACTTGTGCCATTCCCAGTTCTTTCTCTCTTTGACTCCTGATTGTGATTCAAGGTGTGAGATCTCAGCTGTCCCTGCTGCCACATGTTTGCTCTGCCACCATGGACTCTAACTTTTGTAACCATAAGCCCAATTAAATGCTTTCTTTTATAAGCTGTCTTGGTCATGGCACTTTGTCACAGCAATAGAAAAGCAGGACACCAGGCTAGCTGATCAGAAACTTGCTAAGGATTCTCTTGTCTCTGCCTCCCACCTCACTGGAGGAGTGCTGGCGTTGCAGACACATGGAACTGCGTCTGGCTTTACATGGCTTTTGGGGATCTGAATTCAGGTCTTCATATTTGTTCAGCAAGTGCTTTAAGACTGAGACATCATTACAGCCCAGCTTGGAAGTTGTTTTGGTTTGAGTTATCTGTGATAAAGACACAAAGTCTGATGCAATGCTCAGTTAATTTAGACATTACTTTTGAATCACTGTCACAGCTCAAGAGAATATCACACAGAGATACATTAATTCAAAAGGAAGGAGTGACTATTGTTAGCCAAAGTAGCAAAATGGTGATATTGTGTCTTTTCAGCCTTTTATCATGGAATGGAATGTAAATATGAACAAAATTAGAGATAATAAAACATGAGTATCTGTGTATAATGCACCTGGCCTGCCTCCTTCAATTTTCAACATATTGTCAATGTTGTTTTGTCTTCTTTTTCTTGGACTAGATTATATTTACATAATTGTCAGATTCACTGTATTCATTATTTGTCTTGTTGTTGCAACAAAATATCCTACAAAAGCAACTTAAGGAATGATTTCATTTGCCTCATGGTTTGAGTGGTGGGATAAAAAGTGTGCACCACCACCACCTGGCTCTTCTGTGTTTCTTAATAGTGCTTTGTAATTCAATGGACACATACAACTTCTCTTGGGAAAAAGTTGACAAATTGTATTAAATGCTAGGAATGTGGGGAGACATGTTCAAAAGCCCATTGTGGGGTGTGGTAATCTGAATGTAATTGGCCCCCATAATCTCATAGAGAGTGGCACTATTAGGAGGTGTGGCTTTGTTGGTGTGGGTATGGCCCTGTTAGAGGAAGTGTGTCACTGTGGGGGCGGGCTTTGAGGTTTTCTATGTTCATGATACTGCCAGTGTGTCAGTTGACATCCTGTTGCCTGCAAGATGTAGGACTCTCAGCTCCAGCACCACCTCTGCCTGCATGCTGCCATGCTCCCTGCCATGATGATAATGGACTGAACTTCTGAAACTATAAGAAAGCCCCCCCCCCCACTATAAATGTTTTCTTTATAATAATTGCTGTGGTCATGATCCCACTTCAAAACAATAAAAGTCCTAACTAAGATTTGGGGGGAGGGGGACTGGAGAGGTGGCCCAGTGGTTAAGAACACTTACTCACTGCTGCTCTTGCAGAGGACCCAGGTTTGATTCTTAGAACTCACACAGTGGCTCACAGCCCTCCATGATTCCAGTTTCAGTGATCCAGGGGTGCCTCTGACCTCTCCTCTCCTCTGCTCATCTCTTCCCTCCTCTATCCCTCCCTTTCTCCACTCTCTTTGTTCTCTTCTCCTTCCCCTCTTCTCCACTCCATCTTGTCTCCATGTCTTCTCCTTCCCCTCTTCTCCACTCCATCTTGTCTCCATGTCTTCTCCTTCCCCTCTTCTCCACTCCATCTTGTCTCCATGTCTTCTCCTTCCCCTCTTCTCCACTCCATCTTGTCTCCATGTCTTCTCCTTTCCCTCTTCTTTTTTCTCAACTCTCTCTTCTTCTCCTTCATTCCTTCCTTTCCTTTCTGGTTTCCTTTCTCTCAACTCTCTCTTCTTCTCCTTCATTCCTTCCTTTCCTTTCTGGTTTCCTTTCATTAAGCTGTCCGCTACTGCAGTATGATTAGCAGAACCCATGACTTTTACATTATAGATACTCTGGGATAATAGTAAGCCACCTTACCCTGGCTGTGAAAAGCAAAAATACCTCCCGATTATTGCGGAATGGCCCTCAGGGATGGAACCACTGTCCTTGAATGTCAGATCCTTGAGGGCAGAGAATTTTGCCTATTTTGTGTACTCCTAAATCTCTATTTTTGTTTCGTATAACAATGCCTAGCTCATAGTAGGTATCAACTGCTCTCCTCTTCTTCCTCCTCCTCCTCCTCCTCCTCCTCCTCCTCCTCCTCCTCCTCCTCCTCTTCCTCCTTGGTTTTTTGAGACAGGGTTTCTCTGTATAGCCTTGGCTGTCCTGGAACTTGCTTTGTAGACCAGGCTGGTATCAAACTCATAGAGATCCGCCTGTCTTTACCTCCCAAGTGCTGGGATTAAAAGTGTGTGCCAGTACCACCTGGCTCAATAGCTACTTCTTAAATGAATAAGCAAACAGATGAACAAGCAGAGGAGCATCATTTTCCTAATTTTTATTATGACAAGAAAGAGCAAGGGGTTGACGCTTTGTCTTTGTGATTGGTCACACACCTCAGAGGAGATGGCGATGTCATCATGAAGTTCATCACAGGTGTGCAATACCAGCTCAGCTAAAACATTTGTTTCTCAAATAAACTTCTTGAAAATTATTATTATAGTGTCCTTGGAGGTCAGAAGTATTGGATCCGTGGTACTGGAGTTACAGATGTTGTGAGCCACCATGTGGGTGCCGGGAACCAAACCTAGGTCCTCTGCAAGAGTAATGAGTGCTCTTAACCACTGAGCCAGCTCTCCAGCCCCTTCTTTAAAACTTTGTTTACAATTAGATCCATTTATTTCATTTTATGTGTGACTGTTTGGCCAGAAACACTCTTTTTAAAAAACAAGTTTCCACTCTATTGTCCAGGCTGGCTTCTAACTCCTGGGCTCAAGTGATTCTCTAGCCTCAGCCTTGCAGGCAACTGGGACTGTAGGCATGCACTACTACATTCAGCTATAAACAAACTACAAGAAGATTTTGGATTTCATTTAAACGTAGACATGGAGAAATATAACAACTGATTTTTTTAGGCAGAATACAATTAGTGATCTCTGTCTTGGTTATGAATATCTATATATCTATATATCATATTACTTACACATACACACATACACATACACATACACACACACACACACACACACACACACACACACACACACACACACACACACATACACGTCCAAAATATTTGAGGAGCTGTGGAATTGGCTCATTCAGTAAATCATTTAATGTGCAAGTATGATGACCCAGTTTTGGGTCCCCAGTACCTATGTAAGAAGCCAGACATGGAAGTTCAGGCTTGGAATACTAATGCTGGGGAGACAGAGAGGAAGGCTCCTGGACCATCCAGCTTGTCCTTTGAATGAGCCCTAGGTTCACTGAGAGACCCTGTGTCTAAAACCAAGGTAGAGAGCTGTTAAATAAGTCACCTGATGTTGACTTCTGGCCCTCACACGCATATACACCCATCTCCACACACACATGTATATACACATATACATACACCCCTCAAGAGAATATTTGGAAAAAGTTGTATCTGTACTGAACATGTACAGACTTTGGGGGGGATATTATTCATTAATGCTACAACATGACTATCATGTATAGAGAGAATTTATATTGTGTCAAGCATTATAAGTAATCCAGAGATAATTTAAAGTAGTGGGAGGAGGTGTAAGATTCTATGAAAATACTATGCCATTTTTACAGGAGACTTAGCAGCTTCAGAGTGTGGTGCCCATGGTGAAATGAAAACCTGGAACCACTCCATTGTGGATGATTATAGAGTGTTTATAAATTTCACTGAAAGTCTTATGATGAATTTAAAATAAAAAAATCAGTGAGATAGCACATGAGACCTAAAAAATAAATATAAGAATATCTGTTTGGGGTCTGAGGAGATGGCCTAGTGGGCAAGCTTGAGGACTTCACTTAGCATCTCTAGCACCCATGTAAAAAGCTGGCCATAGATGCACATACCTGTAACCTCAGCATTGAGAGGTAGATTGACAGGTGGATCTCAGAAGCTCGCTGGCCAGCCAGCCTAGTCAAAACAGTCTCCTGATATCCTCCCCTGGCTTCTGCATGCATGTATGGGGCACACACACCTACATATCCACATTCATGTAT
This sequence comes from Onychomys torridus, assembly GCF_903995425.1. Lineage (NCBI taxonomy): Eukaryota > Metazoa > Chordata > Mammalia > Rodentia > Cricetidae > Onychomys > Onychomys torridus. Next base: position 46,534,060 of record NC_050451.1, read on the forward strand.
CACTCACAGAGTCAGAATTATTTATTTTTCTCTAATGAAGATACCAAGATTATCAAGGCTGCAGAAAAAGATCCCACATTCTGTATTGTAATTTTCTTCAGAGGTGATGGCAGTGATGAATTATACCTCACCAAAAGTGCAGAGAAAAACTTTGGCATTAGCCCTGTCTGAGGCTTGCTTGTGGTAGAAGGAAAGGTAAGTATGTGTCCTATGGACCATCAGTACAGACATGCAGCTCCACAGAATGGACTATTTGCATACTCCTGTGGCTACCTGTGATGAATGGACTTAAAAATCACTGTGACACTGGGTCCTGATTAGCTAACACATCAAAGGGGTGGATGCAACTTGAGAAAGATACACTGAGTTTACAAGTTACTATTATGAGTGACTAGTCAGAAAACACAAATATATATGACCAAGTATATTGATATGTGTAATATTTACTTACATGTGAAAAAAGAAGTGTTCACTTGAGTCTGTATAAGGTTTCTTTTCGTCTGTGGTAATATGATGTGCCTGGGAGAATGTAGGAAGAAAATGCTGCTAATCCATATAGATATGCAAAGTAGATTGCATACTGTAGATCTAAAGCATTCTTAAGGGGGTGGGCCTTTATTAAAATTTCACAATGTTTCCTGTTTGCTGATGCTTTATCCAAGTTTTAAGTCCCCCCACTCTTTTTTTTTTTTTAAAGCAGGTGTGAGACCCTTCCAAAATATTATACTTTCTAAATGCTTTCTTTAGAGATCAAAACTCTAAATTTCAGATTGGGTTAAATACATTTTATAATTCATCCCACAGCTGTTGGAGTTATCATGGAGTAAAATGAGAATAGCTTTGTAGCGCCTATGTCTCCACGGAGCAGTTTTGAGAATGAAACCAAATCCTCACGCCCCACTTGACATGGGGATTTCAAGTCATTTTTACAGTCTTCACTGTAGTTACCACGTATGACACCGGAAGTACATTAGAATGCAACAAGTTCACGGTTAAAACAGAAATAAAGAAATGGCAACGCAAACTGTATCTTGTCATCTCCTTTTGTGGATTTCATATTTGTGCTTTAACCAAAGAACACACTTTCCTGTATAAAGTGTCTCCTCGGTTAATTGCAGCCAGGTCTGCTTCCATGGCTAGAAGAGCTTTTATGATACACAAAAGTATGTTTGGTGTAAGGAGGGGATGTGGGGACGAGCTCTTAAAGAAGAATCAGATTTTCCCGAAGACACGGTGTAGTATTCAAAGTCTTTTCTAAGTCCCCGGAATGTTCAGAGACTGGAAAATTCTCAGGTGTCTCTCGTAAGGACGGATTTGTCTGAGGTCTCTCAAAGCAAGTAGAAAATGAAGCTGGGGGATGGGGTGATACAGCGTCGAACTTAAGACCTGGGGTTCAGTTTCCAGAATTGAAAAAAGCGCAAGCGTCATCTTCTTAGCAGATCCAAAGAAGGAAGCTGAGCAGAAATGCACGCACAGGAACCACCTTTTTTCTGCCTCTGACCGGAAAGGCCTTTGGCCCTAGACTGGGAGGCGGGTCACCTGTGAAATTATGCTTCCTTCTCGACTCTATCCCGCTGCCGGCACATTCCTGGGGCGACTTTGCCTGCCAATCTCTGTAGAGTCTACAGTCAAATCTCTTTTCAGAAAACGGTGACTTGCTGTCCTTAAGCCCCCAGACTATGAGGGCTTAGGTTCGAACTACAGCCTAAAGATGGAGGATTTAGGTTCATTTTTCAATGAAGACTACTAAATATCAGTTTCACGTTAATTCCGGAAGTTATGGGAGACTTTCTCTATGCTTGAAACAGTTTAGTCTTCCATTTTAATCTGGGGACAAAACGAGGACACAGGTAAAGAGAACATTCTGTGTAGTATTTTTGTGATTAAGTGGATAATTCTGATTGTTTAGGTGGAAACAACAGCAGAAAATGCAAGTTTTTAATCTCAATGTCTTTCTGCAATACTAAAGAATTTCTTAAATGTAAACCACTGGAGAACGGGAAAGTCACCTTGGTCCTCTAAGAAGGTAGCCTAAGGTTGTGGAGGCCTCTCCTTGAAAAAGGGAGAGGTGGGCAGACCTGCAACAAACAAACAAAAAACAAACAGGGAAAAAAAACCCAAAAAACAAAAAACCCCTAGGCTCATGGAGTCCTTGTCTATTAACTTTTATTGGAGTGAAAATTGCATTTTGCTTGGAATGATGTGAGCCTGGGCACAGACCTGTCCTCTGTCTCCTTGGTCCAACTGAGGGGAAAAAAAAAGAATGAACCCCATTCATTTCTGATGGTTTAACTCTGCAGTCACTCTGTTTTGTGTTTCTCCCAAACCCAAGATGGACATTTGAGATAGGAGGCAGCTAACCTGAATGTAATATTGTGAGCTTACTTTTTGTTAGCTTTGGGCCAGGAAAACATAGATAATTATAATCACTGTCATAGTTTACCCTTTAGATTTGTGGCCAGTGTAGGGCCGCAAACTGCTCTTCTGGCTCATTATCTCACCAAGTAGTGACAAGCAATTTGGGGACCGCTTCCTAAAACGTTAGCATATGAAAGATTTGAGTAGCCTCCTCTCACGGTCCTTCTAATTCCTTTGCGTCTTGCAGACCCTAACAGTTAATTAGATAATTGGTGAGCTTTCTGCAAATAATCTAAATATCCCATAAAATATAATATCAGTCAAAGACCAGTGTGTATATCTTTCACTGAAGTTAGCATGGACAACTCTATTTAGATTAGTGCTTTTCAACACTATGAGCATGTAAACACATGATCAGGGAAGCTTGTTCAAAGATAAGTTCAGGTTTGGTAGGAACTAGGTGGGGACTGTTTCTAAGATTTCCCAAGAGTCCCTGATGTAACTCAGTGAGAACCACATTAAGTAGAAAGAGTTCAGACTGAGATGGGAGAATCTTTGTGTCCTAGAAAAGGCACAGTATCTTCCTGTGAGAAGCCTAGAGTTTGGAGCTGGAAAGATGGCTCAGTGGTTAAGAGCACTTGCTGGTTTTGCAGAGGACTGGGATTCAGTTCCTAGCACTCACAAGGCAGATCATCCTCTTTGGTCTCCAAAGTCACTAGGCACTTACATAGTGCATGAATGCTTAAGTGAGTTGTGAGTGTGTGTGTGTGTGTGTAAAACACTCAAACATACAAAATAAAAAGAGGACTCTTTCAAAAAAAGAAGTGTTCACTTTGCACCAGGACATGAAATAAATAAGCAAAAGTTAGACATCAGACACACATATCCTGAATATCTCATTTTAATATGAATTTTATTTCATTAGCAATGATGGATTTTCCTCAGTTAGAGGGAAGCCCCTCCTGAGCAGTGTTACTCTCTAGAAAGTCACTCCATCCACAGTGGCTGTTAAGAAATGCCAAGTGGCTGACATACAGGTCACTTGAACCATCAGATGAAAACCCAAGTAGAGCTGGGTTAATTCATTCTTGTGATAGAATTCCTTCCAGTGATGGATTATCCAAGTGGCTGGATGGTGGGGTCCTTTGTCACTTCACCAGTCCTCTATATGTTTGTCACTCCACAAGCAGAACAGGGGCAGGATGCCCATGAGCTGTCTCTGGTCACTCAGAGTCAGGGGTTAGGAGGTAGATGAAGAGAGATACACTGAAAATTGCTAGTATTCTTAAAAATGTCTAATGCTGGCTTATCAACACAGTAGGTGCCAACCATGAACAACTGCTTAAATTTAAATTAATAAGTCAAAATTTTAAAGCAAGTTCTGCAATTCCTGTCACTACAGTTCAAGTGAGTAGATGTTAGGACAGCTAGAATACCTCACCATTTCAGAAGCTCAGCTGGGCAGTGCCACTCAAAGAACACAGAGCAAATGGAAGCTTGGTTCCTGGGGTGGCTGGAAGTCTTCAAGACAGACAGAGCCAGACAGCAGTTGCTCTGAGGACTGCATTTGAACTGAAGGGAAGGGATGCAGGATGCTGGTGCAGCCGGGGTGCTGTGGAAGGAGAGAGTCCCATGGACTGTTAGGGAGGGGAAACATGAGATGCTGTTCTCACGTAGAGCTTTTGGCCAGCTGCTCCTGCTTCTTCGGGAGACAATATGTAGATGCTGAGGAGGGAACTGTGGTAACAAAGAAAGATGAAGCATTCTTTGCTTGCATCATGATCAATTATTTTGCCTGACTACCTGTTTTATGAGCCGTGAGTGCATGCTCCATTACCTGTCAGATCTGTCCTAGAATCCATCCATTCTGTTTACTTGATTCTACAGTTCTTCCTGCAATGCTTCAGCACATTACTTTATACACATTTTATGCCAGGCTCCTGAATTTTGGGGCTCCCCTGAGGCTCTTGATTTTCTCAGCTCAGACCATGGGAGCTCCATCTTCTAGGGTTCAGGATTAGAAATTCTGCTTTTATGCCCTATGATATTTTCTGATAATCCCATCTCCATGTATTCATTCAACAAGTATTTATTAAACAACTACCAGATGCCAAGAGTTAGCCGACTCCCGTGTTTTCTCTTCAGTGGCAGCTCCTTTGTTCTGGCTGAGATTTCAAACCTTAATAAAGTGAAATTGTCCGGCCAGAACTTAATGTTACAAAATATTTTCTAAGTAGCGCAGACCGCATTGTTTAGTGACATGAGCCAAATGGATTAGCTTCTGCCTCGGGAGGGGAGAACTTTCATAGCTTTCTTCTTGCTCTGAGGTCTCTGATTACTCAATATCCTTAGTCGCTGTATCAGTTTCGTAGGGGTGCTGTGCAAATGCCCACAAACTGGATGGCTTGAAACGACAGAAACACATTCTCTTACAGGCATGGGGGCCTGCTTGTTCTGAGGGCTCTGGGGAGAATCCCTCCTTGCGTCTTCTAGCTTTCTGGTGGGAGCTGGTGTCCCTGTTCCATCTCTTTCTACTGCACTGTTCTGGTCCCTGTTTCCACTGTCACATAGCTGCTGTTGCTGCTGTTGGCACACACACACAGGTGTCACATTTATTGGTGTCTGGGGGCCACTATTCGAACATACCATTTTGGGGAACATAATTTGACCCACAATAATGCCCCTCCAATGTAGTCCAGAGCCTGGGGCTTTGTTCATGCTAGGCAAGTGCTCTGACATTAAGCTGAGTCCCTTTATATCTAGATACAGGTCTGTATCCACTCCGGCCACAAGGAAGCAAGACTGCAGATGGAGCCTGTAGTTCAGCAAAGGAAGAAGTAGCAGCATCCCCGCTCTTGGTCCTCCCAACCAGGAGGCAGATGGGATGAGCTGAGAGAAAGATCAAAGACCAGCAGTACCGCGAGTGGGGTACCAGTCAGACACCCCGAAGGTCATCAATCATCTCTAGCCCTTTTAACTTGCTCTTTGGACCTTTCATTTTTCTTGAACCACTCTTTTCTGCCACTTGCTTCTTCTCTGTCTTCTCTGTCATCCTCCTTCTCTGAGCCCCAAAGCAAGGAAGAAATATATTAATGTGATCAAAGGACTTCCAAAGGCCATTGGCATGTTCCCATTAGGTTATCAGTACTTTATGAAATGCTATTGTTCATGATCAGGACAATATCCATGCAACACTCTGAGCACCAACCGAGGGGCAGGGTCTGCAAAGTCCCTCTGTTCAGTGTCCTCGGATCCTTCCATCCTGTCTCATTCATTCCCATAGCACACAGTAGAATGTCCAACATGTTTCTATCGGCGAGGAGAGATAAAACAAGTGAGGAGAGCAGGAAGGCATCTCAGTATCCTAAAGAGTTTTCTCACACTGTGGGTTAACCCATTCTGACTTCTGGAGGAAATGTTTGGTCATTTCTATTACAAGTATTTATAAAGTGGCTGCTGGGAATGAAGGGTCTTGCTAGAATGTGTAGAAATGTTTCAGACTCACAGTTCTTGCTTTTGAGGAGCTTATAATTTAGGGGGAGAAAGACTGTACACACTAACTATGATATATGCTACAAATGCCCCAGAAGGGTTTGCTGTGTTTGGCGGAGGAGCAGTCATGATGGGAGTGTTGTTAGAAGAGGTCGGCCAGTTCTGGGAATTCAGGAATGGAAACGATACTCACTAGCAGCTTTCCCATGAAGGATTCACCATCCAGGTACTTGAACCAAGGTATTGTCATTTGATACAGTGGGGCACAATTGGGAAGAACGCCCATATAGGCAGGATATGGGGAATATGGTGGAAGATGAGGCAGGAAGGCTTATGAATCCGAGAAAATGGGGTTCACTTCAGCTTCTAGGTGGTAATGTTTGGTCTCCATTTTGTGTTTAATAGGGGAGGCAACAGCATTTCTAACTGTAGGAACAGCAGAAGGCTAGCTCAAAAACTCTTGGAATGGCCCAGTACTTGAGAAATAAGAAAAAACAAACAAACAAAAAAAACAAAAAAACAAAACAGAGAGCCAGGGGCTTGAAGTTCAAGGTAGACTCAAAAGAATCTGGCAGACGAGAGATTGCTGCTGCTGGTGAGCAGGGAGCAAGTAAAATCTTGGCACCATCATGAAAAGGGCAGGGCAGGCCAAGGGGGGAGGGAGATCCGCAGGGAGATGAGCCGGAGGGCAGAATGGGGCTTGTGGTCTCTACAGTCCAGCAGAAAGTAGAGGTACATGCATAGAATTAGAGAGCAGGCAGGCCTAAGTTACTGAGCTCAGATAAAGTGAAGATTATTAACCACAGTGTGAATTTGAGAGAGGAAAGGGCACTCAGCCCTTTGTAGGTAATAGAAATATTACTTTGTCCACCTTTAGAGTAAATGCACCATGGTTGGAAAACCAGGCACAAAAGCATCGTTTTCTAAACAGAAAGAACAATAGGTTAAGAAAAGGCTTAAACATTCTAGGAAGAGGGGAATCTGTCTTCCTTAGAGCTGATTGATTTAAAGAGTTACACAGCTCTCTGTATCAGTGGACTCCCCGTTAGTAAATCAAAGCTATTGAAAATTACTGTGTCAGAACTGAAAGTTTATAGACTCGTACTGTCAGGAATCCCACAGTACAGATAACTGTCTACAGAACATTTACATTCTATTAGATACTCTGTCATTGAAAGGCAAGTGACGGTACCTAAGAATCCGTAGATTTTAGAATCCAAGGGTCAGGAGATGTGTGGTCCTGGAAGCAATCCCTGTGGATATGGAGGGACAGCTATGTTTGTTGGTTGGAAGAAGTCTTATTGGGTGACTGAGGGGGCTGCAGAGATGGCTCAGCAGTGAGGAGAACCTCCTGGTTTTCCAGAGAACTCAAGTTTGGGTCCTAGCAAATCTGGCCACTCACAAGCCTCTGTAACTCCAGCTTCAGGAGATCCAGCGCCCTCTTCTGGCTGCTGTAGGCCCCTGCATTCCTGTGCACAAACCCACATACAGACACACAGACACATAGACACACACCAAAAATTAAATAATTTTTTAAAAATTGAAGATGATTTATAAATGACCAACACTAGGGTAGACGAGATGGCTCAGCAGCCAAGTGCCTGCCCAGAGAGGCTGGCAACCTAAGTTCTATCTCCAGAGCTCACAAAGATGTGGAAAGATAAAACAAACCCCATAAAGTTGTCTTCTGACTTGCATATGCACACACACATGCACACACATACACACATGTGTACACACACACCACACACAAGTTTATTAATGATTGGTAATAGCATCCTTTAGAGCAGTGGTCTCAACCTGTGAGTTGTGGCCCCTCTGGGGTCACCTAAGACCATGGAAACAAAGATATTTACACTATGATTTCAAACAGTAGGAAAATTACACTTATAAAGTAGCAATGAAATAATTTAATGGTTGGGTGGTCACCACAATGTGAGGAACTGCATTAAAGGGTCACAGCATTAGGAAGGCTGAGAACCTCTGGTATAAGTTTTTCTCCATAACTGAACTTTATGCCCTTTTGACCAACGTCTTTCCATTTCTCCCATCTCCTCAGTGCTGGCAACCACCGCTCTCTCTGATTCTGTGAGCCTGGCTTTTTTAGATCCCACATTAATTTAAAAGTTTATTTTCAACCGAATCATAAAACACAAACTATGCACATATCAATGGGTATCATAGAATGCTTCCAGATGTGTACATATGCATCCTCATTTTATGTGTGCTTTGAGACAGGGGCTCACGTTGTCCAGGCTCTTCTTAACTTACTGTGTAGCTGAGGATGACCTTGAACTCCTTCTGCCTCCACCTCCCAAGTGCGGGGATTACAAGTGCATGACCACACCCAACTTTATATCTTAAACTTTTGAATTGAAAAAAGCTGACTATTTTGTCTGTATTTTTGGTACAATTCACTATTTAACGTCCCTTTAATATTTGAATGTCAATCTCTCTGTGTCTTTATGCTCACCTTTTTTTTTTTCATAAAATTAGTTCAGTGGAATAGCACAAAAGTGAAAATAGTCTTTGTAAATCATAAATAAAATGGAAGAAATAGTACAACTGCTTGGCATGCCTTAGTGCCATGGTGCTTCTGCCGTAGGTTAAAACAAAATGGTAGTTCCATCATTTGATTTGTCATCTCAAGTCACAGTCATGTCAGCATTTCAACAACAGGTGGCGCTAGCACACAGCCTCTCATCCCCACGGATACATCAGAAGTGCTCCCAGGTGGCAGGGAGGTGTCAGAAATACAAGTTGCTTGAACTCAGGGAATTTGTTCTGATGGGTAGATATGTGGGGACATGAAGGTTGTTCTGGGGCAAGAAGACGATCCATGTACTTATACTTCTAAGATACACAACATAGCTTGTTGTAGTTAGCAGTAAAAGAATACTAGATTGTGCCTGTGAAGTCAGCTGCAATCCCTTGGCAGAAGGCGATGTGGAAGTGTAGGGGAAGGAATAAGAGGGGGTTTGGACAATGATTGAATGGCTTGGACATTTGAAACATCGGTAAAGGGTGCCTGAGACTCCTTATTTCTTTCTAAGAAGTATAGAAAGTGAGATGTTCACATTAGATGTCTAAGAAAATGTCCTCTGGGGAGAACACCACCCGTAAAGATGAAGAATGGGTGATATTCCCATATGACACTGGCAGTCACTCACAGCTCCAAGTCTGCAAAGCTCGCACAGGTGGAAAGTTCCTCTCATTAAAGTCTATTTAAGGAGCACTGCAAATTGCGTGTTTGTCCCCAGATTGGTGCCAATTACAATCAAACAAAGACTCCTTTCTAAATAAGCCAAGTCGAATTTTATACCACCACATAAAAATCTAATTGCTGTTAAGTGTTCTCTTTAAACTAGAAACCTTTATTAGAAGAGCAGAAGGCTGAAGAAATGGCTCAGTGGGGAAAGCATTTGCTGTGTAAGCATGAGGAATTGAGCTCAGATCCCCAGGAGCCACGTAGAGCTGAGGACACCCGTAGCCCCTGTGTTCCTATGGGAGATGGGAGGTGGAGACAAGAGAACACCCCAGAGTTTGCTGGCAGGCTAGTCTACTGTACACTGGAAAACCACTGGAAACCTTGTTTCAGACAAGACAGAAAGTGAGGACCAGGGCCCAATGCTGTTGTCTGACTCCATATGTACACCCACATGTACATGTATGCCCATGCCCATAGATGGACAAAAAGGAAAAGCCCAATTAATGGATTAATTTAATATCACTGATTCTCTTTAATTTGTTTACAAAATGTAAAAGATAGAATATTCAAAATATCCCTATATTGTTCTAGAATATTTAAAGAACCACAAATGCTTTGAATTACAACTTTCTTATTGCTTTAAAGGCAATTGTTTTAAATTTCCTTTCTACTTTTGACTCTGTCCTAATATCAAACATCTACTGGAGGCTATGTTATAGATCAAGTGTTTCTGGACTTCATGGTCTTTGGAGTAAAACTAAATTCCTTTGATTATATATATACTTTTAAATATCTTTTCTAACGAAATTTATGGTTATTTGTCTCCTCCTCCTCCTCCATTTTCATGATGGGGATCAAACCCAGGGCTTTGAGCATGTTAGGCAAGTACTCACCAATTGAATTACAACTCTATCCAGTTACCCACTTCTGTTTGCCCACTGAAGCTATAGATACATGTAAAATGCTATTTTTTTTAAACCAGGCACTTAAAATTAGTATTTCCCCTTAGCAATTCAATAGGCTTGGTAATGACTTAACCCCTATTGATAATTCAAAATGCATTGGAAGAGAAAGCATTGAAAAATAGCTTCAAGAAACACATACAACTCTCATAACATATGGCAGTTTAGAGGATTAGGTCAAATTCTACTTCTCTTGTAGAATCCCTCTTGCCATCCCTGATCATCCAGTTTGACTGAGCTTGATACTTAGGTCTGTGTATAGTTCTCTCCCAGAAGACCTGAGGACACTTGAAGCCGAATTATTTTCTTGTGTATTTTGCTGATAACTTTTTGCTGCTTTTTCTTTTTCTCCTTCATTGATTTCCTCTGTCTTCTATGATCACATCCTTTATTGGCCTCGATCTTGTGTGGGTTCTATCAACAGAAATCCAATACCTTTCTAGTCTTGAAGAAAGCTGTGTTTGTCTGTCACCTTGTTGGCTGCTTCCTTAGTCCCATGGCTTTCTTCTAAAGCTTTATTGTAGTGTTCACCTGCTGGTGGATTTCTTGTTTTTTTACATAGGTTTACATTCATGGGTGTAAGAAAGGAACGAAGGTAAATGAACACATGTACTCTGCTTTCTGCAACTTGAAGTAAAAAAAGGGTCTCTATGATTATTTTGGTTAGAACTTTAAAACATTAACTTAGATTAGTGATTCTTAAAGTTTGGTCCTGAGATTACCACCAGCAGCTGTAGCACCTAGGGGTGAGTTATAAACGCAAAACCTTAGGTACACCCTACACCTACTGAACCAGAGACTTTCAGGGTAGAGGCAGCCAGCCCACACTTTACTCCCTCTGGGTGCTTCTCTGAAAAAGAAAGCTTAACTGACCTGTGTAGCAAAATGTGCCCATTGGTGCAGTAGTGGTATGACAGTTAAGGGACAACCAACCACTCCCTGATTGGCTCTAAGGCCTGCTTCACAGGAGGGATTTCATGCCTAGTACTATAAACCTGGCAAAAAGCCCATGATTGGGGAGATCATAGACTTCAGTGGGGGAAACATGTTGTTGTTATATGAAATGGTCATGTTATTAGGCCACCTTCTAAATATTTACACCCATAGATTTGTGTGGCTTTCAACTTTTTTCAGACAAGCTTCCTTTTGCAGTGGACAGCAGTTAATGCAGAAATCTGTAGCTGGTCAAGGTGTCAAGTACAATTAACGGTGAGTGCAGATGAATCCTGATCCTGCCATCCAAAGCTCAGGGAACACAATGGAAGAGCAGGCAGAAGGAATGTAGCAGCTGGTGAACTGGAAAGAGGGCTATGAAATGCTGACTTCTGGACATGCCATGGCTGCCTGGCACACCAACCCACACTAGCTGTAGTTTTGCATGTGGAAGACCTGTACAACATCAAGCCAGTCAAAGTTCCAGCATGAATGGGGTAGGGGACCCCAAGGCCTCACCCTTGGTGGAGGAGCTATGGGCCATTGATTGTTGAAGGAGAGAGAGTTACTATTCTTTGGGGACATGGACTAGTTGATTACCAATGCCCCAGTGGGTGAAACAACACCCTTGTGCATATGGGAAGCAGTCATTGGAGTCAGGTTTATAAATAACAACAACAACAACAACAAAGAAGACAAGGAGTTGGAAGGGAGATGGGTGGGAGGACACCAGAGGGAGCTGGAGGGAGGAATAGTGGATGGAGATGATCAAATACATTCTATAACTATGCAATCTTCAACAAATAAGTAAAAATATTATTTTTCAAAAATGAAGGTTAAGAGTTATCAGCTTAGATAACTGAACGTCCTCAGAAACCATCTCCTTTGTTTCCTCTTTGTCTTAATGCTAATTTTTATCCTACCATTCATTCTTTCCCTCTTACAGTTCTTTGTTTTCCTTTCTCATGTTAACTTCTTAAATATGAAATTAAATCTTCCTCTTAATTTTTTCCCTTTCCTATGAAGTAAAATTGGATTTCACAGTCAGAAGAGTGAAGAGGCAGTCTGAGGAAAGAAATCTTTGACGACTGTGTATCTGGCAAGGAATTAGTATCTACAACCTCTAAGTAACTAAAAAATTAAACCAACCCCCTTAAATCATCCAGGCAGTAAATGGGATAATGAATTGAGTACGAAGTTCTCAAAAGGAAGAATACAAATGGCCAATGAATATTTTTTAAAATGCTCAGTATCCTTAGCCATTAGGAAAATGTGAATTAAAAGTACATTGGGAGTCGTCAGTCTACTTCACACCATTCAGAATGGCTTATCAAGAGAACAAATAATAAATGCTAGCAAGAATGTAGGTAGAAGAGAAGCCCTGTGGAAATGCAAACTGGTACAGTAATATAGAAATCAGAATGGCCGTTTCTAGAAAGTCAAATGGGAGCCACCTCTTGACTCAGCTATGACATTCCAGGGTATTCCTTGAAGGGCAAGAGAAGTAACCCAGACTTGTAAAGATAAATAGTCCATGTCTTCTCACATTTATAGGACTGAGATATAGATTTATATATACATGTATATAAGTTATATGGAAGTCTGGAAGGGACTAAAACAGGGGAGGAAATGTCTAAAGGGAGGAGATGGGGAAACCAGGGAGGGTAATTAAACACGTGACATAAAGGACAAAGGGCAAGTGCAGGTGGGTGGCCAGAGAAGGGAAACAGAGCATGGGGTAGGTGGGAATCATGGCTTCCACACCACGATGGAGAGAAGGGAATGAACATGGGGTAGGTGGGAATCGTGGCTTCCCCACCATGATGGAGAGAAGGAAATGAGCATGGGGTAGGTGGGAGTCATGGCTTCCCCACCATGATGGAGAGAAGGAAATGAGCATGGGGTAGGTGGAGTCATGACTTCCCCATCATGATGGACTGAAACCCTCTGAATTATGAGTGAAAATCTACCCTTACTCCCTAGGTTGTTCCTGTCAGGCACTGAGGTTACCAGACAGCAAAACAGAGACTCGACTCACAATACCGCTGTTGGTTTGTGATCTGTTTTTTAAGTTTCAATGATCTTTTAAAAATTTATAAACAGCAGTTTAAAATACATCTAGATGTGCAGTTGGGAAGCATCCTTTACCTCTTAAAAAAACAAATTAATTGTTTATACTTAATAAATAAATAAATAGATAGATAGATAAACAAATAAATTGTGTGTGTGTGTGTGTATGTATGGCAGTTTTATACATTCCATAACACACTTGTGGACAACTGAAAGTCACTTCTTGCCTTCTACTATGTAGGTCCTGGGGATCAGACACAGGTCATCAAGCCTAGCAGCAAGTGCTTTACCTACAAGCCATCTCACCTACCCTGCTTAATACATATTCGTAATACCTATTGGTTCTCGAATCTAGTACAGCTTAAGAACTACCTAGGAGTTTCTGACTAAGCAAATTGATAGACTAGATAGGTCCTCTCACTGTGGAACAATTGAATTTTTCATAAGGCAAAGTAAAAGATTGCCTGCCCAAACAATGCGCTGCATCCAATGTCTGAGAATCCATGTGTTAGATCTGTAAAATCATGTCACTATCTTTTCCTTTTTTTTTTTTTTAAGCTGAGGATTGAACTCAGGGCCTTGTGCTTGCTAGGCAAGGGCTCTACCACTGAGCTAAATCCCCAACCCCTCATTATCTTTTCAACTGATGCCTCCCATCCATTTCATTTTAGAGGTTTCATTTGTTTGTTTTTGAGACAGGGTCTCAGTATGTAACTCTGGCGGTCCTGGAACTCTCTCTGTAGACCACACTGGCCTTGACCTCCCAGAGATCCACTGGCCTCTTCACCTTGAGTGCTGGGATTAAAGGCGTGTGCCAGCACTCTTGGCCTATTATTAAGAGTTGTACTTTCCACTGTATTTACAGTTACTCTTTTAGTTTTCTTGTCCCTCTCTTCTGAATATTGAATAACTTCCTCAGATAAGACTTCCACTACGCTGATTTTAATTTTACCTCTGTTTTCTGGTTTTCAATCTTTGGCCTTTAATTTATGAATTGCTACTTTTCATTTACAGATTGTGTGTGTTTTACTTTTGATAATTTCCTGTTGACTGCTAATTTTTGTGATTCAGTTTATACATGATACATGAGTATTTTGTAGGCCGTAGGTGGAAATGTAAATATCTGAAAAATCTGAGTGTCCAGTTCTGTTTGTTTCTGCTGATTCTTGCTCACGGTCATTTTTCTGTTTTGATTTTGTAAGTTTTGATTGGAACCTCATATTTGGTTGATCTTAATGTCTGGAAAACCTGGAGAACTATTAACTAAAACTAAAGTTTGCGGATGTAGGAAGCCATAGTTTTCACTGCACTTTTGTAGTCTCTGGTCAAATTCTTGCCTCTTAGCTTAACACCTATTCCTTAGTACTGGCTAGTTTGATGTTCACGTTTATCTCCAGAGCAATGCCTCCCCTCCTCACCTGTACTGAGAGTTTGCTGCTTATTTTTCCTCCTTGAGGGTCTCCATCATGAACCAATTAGAATAGGCCAAGTCCCACGATTTTAGTCTGAGTGGTCTAAAATAGTACAAGTTGGAATCTCAACCCGTGTCTAGGCCACAGCGACTACATGCACCAACAGTCCATTTGTGGCTAAGTTTCTAGTGTGTCAATATTTAGGAGAGTGTGGTGGAAAGCACACTCAATCCTTACTCTCCCCACTCAAGTCTGATCCTTGTCATCCTGTTTACTAACTGGCCGGAAGTGTTCTTGACCTCTGCAGCTGTGAGAAAGCTGGGACATTCAGCCTTCTGTATTCCCAGGAAGGAGAGAAGCAGGCTTTGGTGAGTCCTAGTAATGCCCAACACTGCTAACTACCAAAAGCCCATTGCCAATGCTCAACTGTCTAGTGTGTACTGCTGCACCAGAAGGTTCCAGATAACTACCTAATGTTGCACTGGGATTTGAGAACAAATAAGTGTCACACAGGCTGTTTTGAGTCCTTAAAAATTTAAGCGACATAATTTTTTTGCATTCTTGGGAGTAAGGAGATAATAGCAAGTGTTTTTACTTTCTTCGAGTTTAATGGACTAGAATAGAGTGGACATGAACAGAGACAGCACACCACAGTGCATATGACATAAGGGAAGCTGTTTGAAAGCAATGCAGTCAGATAAGATTGGGGACGGGAACAATGTTAGGGAAATTGCACAAGCATGCCAACTGTCACTCACCACTTGTCCTTTGAAGTAGCTGAACCTCATCACATCCTTCTCCGAGAAATATCTGTAGTCATGCTCGGATGAAGTTATTACTTCTGGATCATGTAGGATGTGTAACATCAGTGGAATTAGCTCTCCTAAGTTCTGACTAAAATGATTATTATTATTTTTTAACTTCTTTTATTGGTTTTGAAATTCCAGTTGCATTTACTTATTATTACTTATTAGTGTGTGTTAAGGCACACACTTGTCATATCGCCCTTGTGGTAGTCAGAGGACAACTCATGGGACTCAAGACACTTCCGTTGTGTGAGTCCGGAGGATCAAACTCAGGCTCGCAGGCTTGACAGCAAGCACATTTACCCATGGAGTCACCTCGCCAGCTTGAGATGAAGAAAGTCAATCAGTTGCTTTCCTCCAGACCCTAGTGAAGTTTATTACGGTTTCTGTCTCTCTTGAATGTATGTTACAGGGGTGTGAAGAGCTGTTACCTGTGCAGCTGGAAGGAACAGGTCCAATAGGAAGGAGTCTCTTATGTCACGACACTATTAAGGAAACAAATATAGAGTTACTTGTGTTTAAATCTATTTTCAGATTTTAAAATTATATGTTGCATGTAAACCTTAAACTTGAACAGGCTTATTGAACCTCTCATTCCTCTGTCTGAGCAGCTGCCAGAGGCTGATGATTATAATTAGTGTTATTATTGTTAATAATAATAATTAATAAGAAAGCCTGTTTTAAGATGTGATGCTTTTAAAAATACTACTGAAGATGACAGAGCGTATATCATTTTTTCCTCCTCAATAAAGTTTCAGGTTGTAAAAAAACCATCATAATTATTATTTCCTACAAAACACAACTTATTTTAACTGGTATTATTTCCTCTAGCCAAGATAGTTAAAGAAAATAGCTCTGAAAAAAAAATACACCCAAACCTTAGGGATAAGTGTTACCTGAGCAGAGGGCTGTTATTGTTATTCTAATGCTGGCATTGTTAACAAACAAGCAAGCAAGCCTGCTTGCCTATCTTGTGCCTCAGTGTGAATCTTTGCCTTCACTAGGAGTTCATTTTACTTTGGAATGACGATTTAGTTGACCTCAGAATTTTAAAATACTTTTTCAGTCACAAATTTTGGCATAGTATTCTGCAAAGTTCTGAAATACTGACCAAGAAAAAGAAACTTTTTCCCCCTTAGCACTTAACTATGTAATAAAAACAGGAGCGCTACTGTAAATGATGTCACGCACATGCCCAGCCCTGGTACTGAATGGTGAGCAATGCATGGGGCTCACTCCGTCTTCCCAACATTCATGCCAGGAAGTCATCTTGTTTCACTACAGGCGTTCAGGAAAGTTATGGAAATGACATTCCAATGGCACACATGTGTGTGTTGCTATGTGTGCTCAGGCTCACTTGTGTGTGCCTGTGAGTATGTGTGTGTTGCTGAGGTTGGAAACCAGGGCATCATTCATACTACCTAGCCACTCTTCCATGGACTTCAAGCCCAGACCCAGCTTTTGACCATAGGGTTGTTGCTTCTCAGGGAGGGAGTCACAGAGTCATATTTTAATCTTGTTTCTGTTAAAAAGACAGACTCCAGTTGGGCAGTGGTGGCTCATGCCTTTAATCCTATAGGAGGCAGAGGTAGGTGGGCATCTGTGAGTTTGAGGCCAGCCTATTCTACAGAGTAAGTTCCAGGACAGTTAGGGCTACACAGAGAAACCTTATCTTGAAAAACAAAACAAAACAAAAAAAAAAAAAAGAAAGAAAAAAAGCCAGACCCCCAAATCCAACTAATGAATTTTCAGTAGTATAAAATATATAATTTGTAATTTCTTTTTCAACTCAATTCCTTTCCAGAAAAAAAAAAAAAAAAAAAAAAAAAAAAAAAAAAAAAAAAAACTCTGTATAATTGTAGATCTGGAAGAAACCTTTGAAGTTATTTGCTAACTCCGAGTTTAAGAAGGAAACAAAACAACCCTAGAGACTCACGTTGAATCCAGCAGAACTGGGTCAAGTATTTTCTTCTAAAGACTTTATTTTTCAAAAAATTTTATTTTGCCGGGTGGTGGTGGCGCATGCCTTTAATCCCAGCACTCGGGAGGCAGAGGCAGGCGGATCTCTGTGAGTTCAAGGCCAGCCTGGTCTATAGAGCGAGTTCCAGGACGGGTTCCAAAGCTACACAGAGAAACCCTGCCTGGAAAAACAAAACAAACGAACAAAAATTTTTATTTTTATTAAAATTTTTTAATGTGTATGGGTGTGTGGTGGTTTGAAAGAAAATGGCCCCCAAAGGGAGTGGCACTATTAGGAGGTGTGGCCTTGTGGGAGGAAGTGTGTCACTGCGGGGGCGGGCTTTGAGGTCGCTTTTCTCAAGCTTCCCTCAGTGTGATATCAGTCGACTTCCTGTTGCCTGCAAGGTATATGGCACTTGGCTATTTCTCCAGCACCATGCCTGTCTGCATGCTGCCATGCTCCCCAACATGATGGACTGAACCTCAGAACTGTAAGGGAGCCACCCCAATTAAATGTTTCCTTGGTAAGAGTTGCTGTGGTGGTCATAGTGTCTCTTCACAACCATAGTAACTCTAAGACGGTGTGTTTTGCCTGCACCACATGCCTGAGGAGGCTGGATAGGGATGTTGGATCCCCTGGAATTGGAGTTACAAATGGTTATGGGCCTCCATGTAGGTGCTGGGAATTGAACCCAGGTCCCTTGAAAGAGCAGCCAGTGCTCTTAACCACCAAGCCAACTTTCTAGCTGTCCCCATTCCCTGCACTGGTTATTGGACCTCGAGAATTTTACTTCCTATCAAATAGTCTAATAAGAAACAAATCCTGCCACACTAGGCTATTGATGAAGTCTTGCTAACTTCTTACCAAGTCGTCACAAAATGGTATTTTATACTTTTCTCTTTTCTTACCTACCCCTTCCTTCCCCCGTCTCTTCCTCTCTCATGTTTTGTAGTTCTGGGTGTGGAACTGAAGGCTCCACACATGGTATTCATGTACTCTCTCCCTAAGCTATAGCCCCACCCTCATTTTACTTTTAAAAAGTGCCATATTTATTATTATTGTGTGTGTGTGCAGACGGATGCATATGTGGTCCATGAGGCACATCACAATGATGGAGGTCAGAGGATAACTTTTGGGAGTCTGTTCTTCCCTTCCGCCATTACATCCAGGATCCAACTCAGGCCATCGGGGTTACCCAGCAAGCACTTTTAACCACTGAGCTATCTCACTAACTGTTTCTTTTTACTTTTTTATTTTGAGACAGGGTTTTGCTAAGTTACCCAGGCTGTTTTTGAACTTACCTCTAGCCCAGGTTGGCCTTGAACTTGTGATTCTCTTGCTTCAGCCTCCCTAGTAGCTGAGATTGCAGGTTGGTGCCACCAGATCTGACTAATTCCTTTCTCTTCCTCCTTTCTGTTGTATTTTTTCTCTTAATAGATTAATTCTTGTATGAGATGCATCCGGTTTCTCTTAATTGGAGGTGATCAGAGGATAAGTATATTGTTTCTGATTGAGTATAAAAAATAATGATGTAAAAACAAAACCCAAAACAAACAAACAAACAAATCCCTTCACATGTATCTGAAAACACCCTGGGAAAATGTTTTACCTTTTTCACATTCTATTGGAAGTCAGAAACTGCCGGATCCTCCAGCATACGGCCACCAGCCCGAAGGCACTGTAATGTTTTGGGGGCCTGTTTGCACCTCATACCTCTATGTCAACTTCTACAGTGGTGGCATTGCATTTGTGCAACAGACTCTGCACTGACAATGTCACCCTAGCAAGTGCTGTCCCTAGGATCTGATCATATCTTTAGCAACGGCAGCAGCAAGGCCTCATGGGAAAAGGCCTAGCCCTGGTCATGGGAGTGGTGGCATTGCTAATGCAGGGATCCATCATTTCCTGGAATTTTATCACTCCTAGGATAGTGGAAAGGCCACATTGCTTGATAGTGGAGGACCAGCGACAAGAAGGAACGAGTGTTTGTAAGGTGCGTACTTAACACAATGACAATTAGAGTCTGGAAATATCACCTCACTCAGCCACTGAATTCAAACCTGTGATCCCCATTTGCTAGACTGGAACATTCCGTTTGTAAGAAGTGGGCTGACTTACCCAAGGGTACTCAGTTTACAGACAGGTCCGGGATTCACTCCATGGGGTTGGTTTTAGAACTTGATGTTATTTTCTGATTCCCACTGTGCAAGTTCCCAAGCTCTCAGGTCATGTGGCTTCTGAAGAAGAAGGCTCTGGTTGGAGCTTGCTGGGAAGAGAAGACAGGAGGTCTCTCTCTCTCTCTCTCTCTCTCTCTCTCTCTCTCTCTCTCTTCCATCTCTTGTTTACCTCCTCCTTCTCTCCTCCTCCTCCCTGTCTCTTACCACCCTGCTCTGCCTTACCCTTTTCCATGGCCAATCCAGTGGTCCACCATAGCTTCTACCATAATTCAATACTATTGGACCCTGGCTCCAGGAACACTGCCTCCCTCTTAGTTCTGGGTGGCGGGAGTTTTCCGTTGCCGCCATCCTTTAGGCTATCCCATGCTTCTCTGCTATAGTTTCTATGACCAGCTGATCCATTTTGTTTTTCAAGATGTCTCTGCTTCTGCAATTGGATCTTGCATCTATTCCACGTTTTACTTAAAAGCTGACATTAACAACATCAACAACAACAACAACAAATCTGACTTAAGCCCAAGAATTCACACTTGATGCGTGACCTCTCCTTTTTAAAAAGGAAGCTTCTTTTTTCTTCTTTTTCTTCCTCTTAGGATTGTTTGAAGATCCATGGAGTCAAGGAGGGAACTCCTTGTAGAGGCATGCATTTTAGTGCATGTTTCTGTCACTTACAGAGTATCTTGTCAAAGTTCTTCATGCAGGTCTTCTGCCTGGGAGACCTTTAAATGCCGCTGCTAGGACCTCACTGATTTCAGTTGTGTTGGGTGTCTTCTGGAAAACCCAACATTTCTGAAGTCTTCTGGTGGTTTCTGAATGTAGTCTGGGTGAGAATTAAACCACTGCTTTGCACCAACTGCTTCCAAAGTGTGACCCTTGACGTGCTTGGTGGTACAGGAGAGGTGCAAGCCCCAGGGCTCCAGAGGCCCTGGCTCAGAGTCTCCACAGTGGATCCCAGAAACCAGCATTTAACAACCATCCTAGGCGGGTCTGATGCCTGCTGAAGCTTGGGCAAAGGTGCATTAGGCAGATGAGCATTCTGTGCCTAAGAGGTTTGGGTGCCCGGACCTTCTCTCTCTCTGTCCTCTGCTCTCACCCAGCTGCCAAGGGAGCTGCCTTTACCACCACAGCCACATTTCCCCTTGCCACTTGCTGCTTCCATACGCATGCTAATACTTATATATCGTATGTGTGGGTAGAATTGACATGTACGCAACCCCATGTTATAAAGCATGCCTTGCTTGTCAGAAATGGCAAGATGTCGCAGCTGACAGGACGGTCCCCAGCCTCCCAGCACTGAGAGTGGAGGAAGGCTCACATAGGCAGGAGCAGTTCAAATGCATCACATTGGCTGCTGTGGAGGAGTTCTTGTCCTGGCCTGTCTTCAAGACTTAAGAACAGCAGTATGGCTGCTCTGAGGATCATATGGTCACAAGACCTACTTTCTCATAAGCTAACATTCACAGAGTGTTGAAAAAGGTAGGAAGTAATTCATTAGATGTGGATGAATAAGGCTACGGTGGCTTCAGTATCTTCCCAAAGGGGCAGGTCCCAAAGGGAGCTGACTTGGCATCTCTATAACCCACAGAGGTCCTGAAGCAGGAAATTTCTACAATGGTAACTAACCTGCAGATGGGTCTGCTTAGCTAGCCCAAGAACTTAAAATTTGGAGAAAGGACCTCTGGCTATAGGCTGAAAGAAATCATCACGCTATTGTCTAGAAGGACATGCACTCACTTGAGCAATAATGACCTTAAACACATCCACAGGATTTGGGACACCGGTTCAGAGAAAGATGGCAATTGAGGACGGGTAGTACCGGCTCCCTCCACACGAGGGAGCCTAGATTCCTCGTTTATGTTTTCTGTCTGAGAACACACATTGTATTTTCATTCTACCACAAATTAAACATGTGTGACTTCTGTTTTATCATTGCAGGGTTTATTTCATGTAGTTTTGATGGTTCAACGATGTTCCAAACAGTTACATCTTTTTCCTTTGGGATTTTAGGATGCCAGCTTAAGACGCTAGAAAAACACGGGCGGTGTTTCTGCTAACAGTCTCCTTTTACGAGCCTGATGCTATTTGGATTATCTGCAAAAACATCTTCTTCATTAGTGCCTACGAACAAGATCTGTCAGTGAAACCGTCTCCAAAATATGCCTCTGCATATTTGAAAGAATATTTACATAACACAGAAAACAACTCCTTGATTCATTTAAAGTCATGAAACAATTGTGTGGTACGTTTTCTTATTACAGCACTTTGGAGACCTCTCTGGCAACAAGCTGGGACCTGAGTAACTTGGCTCCTTTTTTCAGATGTCACTTCGGAGTAAGAGAGGGGCTGTCTATCCAAGAGGAGGGCCTATGTGGGGGGGGGGTGGGTATGTTAAGAGTAGGAGAAGGAAGTGGAAACTCCCCAAAATGGTGTCTTCTGGGTTTGGTATAAAATTGCAAAATAAATAATGAACTAGGCAGAAGAGAGCAAAGAAGAGGAGAAACTTTAATGTCATTGGATTAAAGTTATCAAAATCCAGGCCCTGGTGCCAGGGCTCTGTAATGCTTGAGGGTGAAATATACCGGTGCACAAAGCAATTTTTTTCATTTTCTGCTTTTCTAGAAAATTCCATTTCTTCCTACCAAACTCTCTCCCACCAAATAAATATGTCACAGGCTGAGAGGACATCCAGGTTAGTTTTCCAATTCTGTGTAGCTTTCTGCAAAGATTAGAGATATTAGGTTCTGAGAGGATGGTTCAGTTGGTAAGGCACGTGGTCACAGGTGTGAGGAGGCAAGTTCTGATCCTCAGTGTGCACAAGAAAATCCAGGCATGGCAGTGCATGCCTGAAATCCCAGTGCAGAGACTGGGAGATTTCTGCAGTTCTCTGGCTAGCCAATCTGGAAGAGCTGGTGAGCTTCAGATCCAGTGAGGTACTCTGTCTCTTTAAGAGTTGGCTCCTGGCTTCTAAAAGCACACACATGAATACACACACACATGCGTGCTTGAATATGTACACACACACATACACATACACACACACATACACACACAAGGAAAAACACAAGGAAAGGAAGATTAGGGATATTAGCACTTCAAAAACTAATAATTTTTGCCTTGCCTTGCTGCAAA
This sequence comes from Onychomys torridus, assembly GCF_903995425.1. Taxonomy (NCBI): domain Eukaryota; kingdom Metazoa; phylum Chordata; class Mammalia; order Rodentia; family Cricetidae; genus Onychomys; species Onychomys torridus. Next base: position 46,556,567 of record NC_050451.1, read on the forward strand.
AATCTGTTTCCTTATCAGAGGAACAGGAATTGGTGTGTGTGTGTGTGTGTGTGTGTGTGTGTGTGTGTGTGTGTGTGTAGCACAAAAGAACAGTGTTCTAGGCTACCCTCTTATGTGAAGTGTAAGCATTTTCTCTAAGACACAGGTAACTAAAAATGATCAGTCTTTAAATTAACATGACCCCATGTCCACATGACTGGCTGTGTCACCCAACCTGGCTGTGAGAAGATGTGAGGGCCTGGTTTATTTATGTCTGTAGCTGTCATCAGCAGAGATCATGAATGAGAGGGATATGTGGAGTCCCAAGAGTTCCCAGGGTGCTCTACGTTGGGTCATTATCCTGGGGTAATTGGCGTTGAGAGGGTAGGACCTCTAACGAGCTGCTTCTGTCCCCTAATGGCCAGGAGCCTGGAAATTAGCACAGAGCCTTCTGTTCTACATGAGTGCCCTGGCCTCTGGAGCTTCCCAGTCCCTCCAGGAAGGTTCTGTGACTACCTCAAGGTCACTGCACTAATGGCAACAATTACAGAATGGCCCTTTCAGTGAGACCCGTGTTCATCAGTTAGGGACTAATCTCATTTGAGCAACGACAGGTCTCCTAGTAATGTCCATTGAATGACCAGTGCCTCAGCGTGGTTGGCTGGATGTCATTTTCACATCTTGTGGAAGCAGAAAGATGCAGAGGGAGACGTGATGTGCCTGGCTGCAGAAACTGAGTTTGGGATGGCAAGTGAATGAACATCCAAGCAGACAGACCAGGGTAGCCATGGCCCTTTGGGGCTTCTGACTTCCCACTTACAATCTACAAACACTTGAGGAGGAAACACAAAGGAATAAAAGACAGAAGAACATCCAAGAGTTGGAAATCAATGGAAAGTTGGTGAGTAAGACCTAAACATAATTCTTGGGTCTGGAGGTGTATCTCAGTGTTCGAGTATTTGCCCAGCATGCCCAGTGCCCCAGATTCCATTCCCAGTACTACAGAAATAAAATGAGACTGAAGATATCTTGAGGAAGTGATGGGTAGGCCAACAACCTTGATCTGATCTTTATACATTGTATGCATGTAGTGAAAGGCCACACTGTATCCTCTAACTATGCACAATTATTATGAACCAATTAAAAATATAAATACTTTAAAATAACTGTTTTGTCACCACAGGTCTCAACACACATGTGGCAACGTGGGTGTGGTTAGCCCTTGCCTAGAAAATCTCCTTATTTTACAGTGACAGGATGGCTCCTGGTGACCCATGCAGTGGGACTTGACTTTATTCCATGTGTTAGAGTGACCGGTCCTGTTCACTCACGGCAACAGTGACTGGACCCCAGAAGGGCATGACTCAGGCATGTGGAGAGGCAACCCACAAGCACAGAGTGAGGGGCTCTCTTAGAGATCATATACACAGGATGAGTTCCTGAGAGGGGGCCTCTCAGATCCTGCACCTTGACATTTCACTCGCCTCATCCTAGCCTTGACACCGAGAATAATCTTGCATTATTTATCCACCAGAACCATTTCCTTAATGATGTGTTTAAAATATTTTTCACTGAATTTAACATACTACTGAAGTTAGCATCCTATGGACGCACAGACTCTTCTGCGTGGAAAGATAGAGGTGATGAATGAATTGCAAAGCCTACAAGTGTATTTCTCTGTGTGAATACATTTGTGTGTGTGTGTATGTGTGTTTTCTTTCTGTGCCGGGATTGATCCAAGGGTCTTTTGAATGCCAAGCAAGTGTTCTGCTACTGAGTACCCAGGCATGCCAAATATTTCTGATTATAAAATTACCTAAGGAAGCATGAGTTAAGAAAATTAGGTAGATTCAAAAATAAGCTAAGTCTTTATTTTAATTATTATTTTTAGTTTTGATATTTTCATTCTGTCTTTATATCATTTCCACTCCTCACTCTCCCCTCTTCAACCACTCCTGTGTCCTCCCCAACTCACTTCCAAATTCTTCCAATAGCTTATCGTAACACACCTACTGAGATAACTTAGTCTTACTCATATTTACATGTGTTTAGGGCTGACCAATTGGGATTGGACAGTTTATCGGGGACTCATCCCAGGAGAAGACTGATTCTCTTTCTCACAGCACCCATTGATTGCCTGTAGCTTGTCATCTGGGGTAGGGACTTGTGGGAAATTTCCTGCATCTATGCTGGCCTATTGACTGGTGTCATTATACAAGTCTAGTTTAAGCAACTGTATCTTTTAGATTTCATGGGTGTAGCATCCCTGTCATATACAGAAGACACTATATTGCTACAGGCATCTCGTGGGCTCTTCTGATCTTTCTACTCCCTCTGTGCGATGCTCTCACAGCCTTAGGTGTTGGGGTTGCATTGCAGATGTACCAGATGGAGCTGGGCACTCCATGGGCATTTATTCTCTTCATTTTGACCAGTTGTGAATCTCTGTAAGAGCCTCTGTTGCAAAAAGGAGCTTCTTTGATGAGGGTAAAAAAAGTCTTGTTCATCACGATTGTGCTTTCCTTTGAGGATAATTGTTTGACTCAACCGATTTGGAGTTGGAAGAAGACACAAGAAAAGCTGTTTGGAATCTGTATGTGTATATGATTGCTGTTGATGCATGGTCTTAGGAAAGATTCAAAATGGAAGGTGAAGAATTGATGCATTTAGTGTTCTTGATTTGCTTTGGTTTTTCCACACTGCAAGGGTCCAACCTAGGACTTTGCACGTCTTAGGCAAGCACTCTGCGGCTGGGCTGGAGCCCCGATGCTACCATGTGGAGTGTTAAAGAATGCTTTTGCTGTCATTTGTTGCACTAAGAGTTTGTCTCAGCTGAGGTATGCAGACACAGAGATTGCTTGTAAAATATAATTTCACCAGAAAATGATCCCTTATTTGGTCAAAATGAGGAGCCAGTGCTGAATTCAGCTCACAAATGACCAATTTAATGTATATTATTAGTGCATGAAAATAATTGTAGGTGTCAAAAGGGAGTCTCCTTTCTCAGCAGCTGCCTTAGGTGTGCTGGGCTAACAGTGCCCAGTCAAGTTGGGTCCTGTCACCCTTGCCTTCTGCTTCGGCTGCCCTCACTGTGGTGTGGAGCTTTAAGAGGAGGCCAGGATGACATCAGCCTCGCCTTAAGAGCTCTCCCTAACTGTGTGTTACTCTTGTGTCTTTGTTTAGAGACAGCACGCAGTTCCTGAGGTACCCATTTCAGGTGTCAGGTGTGGGGTGTAATTTCCTGCTCATTTGCTGTGTTTATCTTTAAGACCGGTTGCCTAAGAGTTGGGAAATGCTTGTGTAGGGAGTTATTTATTTATTTGTTTATTAATTAATTAATTAATTATGTGGAACTAATTTTTTTTTGTTGTTGTTGGCTTCCCAGCTTGAATGAAAGTTTGCTTAATGGTTAAGGATGCCTTCAGTGATACATCAATCACAAGTAGATGCAGGGAGCCAAGTCTGTCCCCTTTGCATGATTTCTAGGTTAAGAAGCAAATTGTGTGGCAGGAGCAGAGATGGCTCAGTGGTTAAGAACATTGGCTGCTCTTTTGGAGGACCTGGGTTCGGTTCTCAGCACCCACATGGCAACTCACAACTGTCTAACTCAACTCCAGGGAATCTGATGCTCTCTTCTGGCCACCAAGGACCCTGCATACACATGGTACATCTACATACGTGCAGGCAAAACACTCATACACATAAATAAAAATAAATATTTTTTTAAAAATGAGGCAAATTGCTCACTTTGAAACCTCAAATGGAAGCCTTTCTTTTGGAAAAATACAGGAAAATTCAATGGATTTGGTAAAAATTCCTAACCCACCTCCACTCAGAGGATAGAATTGATCTGTAATTTAATGGCACCAGTGTGAAGTGAGGCAGGGAGGTGTGGACCATGGTCCATTGGAAACTTCAGCCTTTGAATTGGATAGTGACCCCTGGCAGCCACCATCTATGAGAACGTTGTGCCAGTCATTGGGACAAACAAACATCCAGCAGTTTCTATCCCCCCATCAGGAGATATGAAAACCAGAGAGTATACATTTTTTAATTTAGTGCATTTTTGCTACTCAATAAATGTATAATAATAATAACCAGCACATTTTTATTAGACACCGCACATTTATGAGCAAGCTTGGTGGTCTCTTTGGGCCTCTGCCAACATCTAATGGAGCCTTCATAGTTGTTCGGATTTCTCTTTCAGGTTTCTCTCATTTTTGCATAATTTAAAGAACAATGGGAAACTTACCCAGGACCCAGAGAAAATGGAAGAGGTGACATTTACCTTATCTAAGAGTCAATCTCCTCTAGCCTCTCCAAGCCAAGCACATTCTTCTAGAGATCTTAGTTCTGTAGAACAAAGTTGACCAGATGATAACCACTCACCATGAAAAGTAAAACGCGTTAGCTTAGCCTTTCGTTCAAAAATTGGTCTCTGATCCAAGACCTAATAGTCATTGACCTATGAAGCCAAATAGTACGCTTACTCATCAATAATAGCCCAGCTGGGACTTGGCACAAAAACAGTGCCTAGCTTTTTAGAAACCAGAAATGAAATGTGGTTGAAGGCAGAGTTATTGCCATAACATCAAGGCTCATGAATATAAAATGTCTTGAGAGTGAGAAAAATTTGGAAAGTAGCCACACAAATTGTTTTATAGAACTTGAAGTTTTTCTCCTTGTACTCCAGCAGAAAACTATGAGGCGCAGTCACACATCCTGATAACCATCGAAATCGTGATTCATTTTCTGGCTTTTCACCTTAACTGGTACACTTGTCAGGTAATCTGATTTGAAACATCAAAGAGCGATACAAGAACACTCATTTAGTCTATCAACAAACCCTCACCAAGCACTTAATCAGGACCAGCTTCTCTCCTAGAGCCCTGGATGTCTCAGTGAGCAGGATGAGGCCCGAGTCCTGGCAGCAGGTCTTACATTTCAGTAACATTGAGGAGCACACCCTACTGGGTGTGACGTGACAGGAAATCTGCAGTACAGTGGAGGTTGAAAGGTGAAGAAAATTAAGCTGAAACAAGGAACTCTGTGTCACTCTGCTCGGGGAGACAGTTGAAATGAGACTCATTGGCGACGCTCAAGTATCTGAAGAAGAGCTCTTACCCACTTGAGGAAAGTACAGAATCAACCAAGCCAAGTGTGGGTGGGTGTGTGGCGGGGAGAGCCCAGGCTTCAATAGGTGGCAGAGCAGCAGTGGGAACCAGGATGCAGTGTTGATGGGAGAAAAACCAGGTTGACGAATTAGTGTCATGTCTGAAAATGGCGGAGGGCTGTCTTCCTCAGAGAACTGAGGTTAGCAGGGCTGGTGCGTATACCAGTTACTCTTCTCATTTCTGTGACTGAACGCTCAACCAATGCAGCTGCGGAGAAGGAGGGCCTAGCTCAGACTTAAAGGGTGCTGTCTGCCATAGCAGGGCAGTCACGGCATGGCATGGCCATGGGGTATCCACTGAGAGCCGTGGACACCAGCGCTCAGTTGCTTTCTCCTGTGTGTGGTCTACCTCTTAGAATGGGTCCTTCCCATCTCAGTTAACCGAACCTAGAACATCCCTTACTGATGTTTCTAGAAGCTCGACTTCTTGGCGCTAAATCTTGTCGACAGTCAATATTGTCTGTCAATGTTCCCTATACCTGAAATTTGGGGGTTAGAAATGTTAGGGATTTTGTAGTATTTTCGTGTATATGAAAAAAAAAAAACTTATATAATACATAGTTCATATTTCATATATATAGTATATGATATCTACTATGCATAAACATATGGTATAGGTAGATATAGCATAGATATTTTACATAAGTATAGTATTTCAACATACATACATATATACAGCATTAATATACATTTATATATAGTATTTATGTAATATATATAGTATATATCATATATATTTCATATGTACAGAATGTCTCTATCTATCTACCTGTCTGTCTGTCTTGGGGGCGGTACTCAAGTATAAACACTAAATTCATCTATGTTTCATACATACCTTGTACAAATATCTTGAAGGTAATTTAAAAACCGTATTTAAAACAATTTTATGCAGAAAATAAGGTTTCACAGTGTACGATTTTCTACTCGGGCATCATTTTCTGGTCAGAAAACTTCAGATTTTGGAACACTTTGGATTTTAACTTTTCAGATTAGGGATGTTTACTCTTCCCCATCCTTTACACCGTATTATTTACTGTATAACATCGGCCCGTGTGATTATGGAGTCTGAGCAGTCTGAAAATTTGCACGTGGGGTAGTGGTTCGAGGGAGCTGGTGTCTAGGCCTGAGGACCAGGCGGACTGAGCATGCTCACATCTGAGTTCCAAGGCAGGAGACCAACGCCAACTCAAAGGCTGGTCGTCAGTCAGGCAGAGGGAATTCTTTCTTTTTCAGCTTTTTGTTCTGTCTGGGCCTTCCTTCAATAGATGAAGCCCACCCACGTTAGGGAGGGCAATCTGTTTTCTTCTGAACACCAATTAAAATGTCAATCTTATCCAGAAACACCCTTAAAACATATGCAGGAAAAGTGTCTGACCAAATATCTAGGCACTTCATGGCTCAGTCAAATTAATACATAAAATTCATCTTCATAGTTACAGAGAGTATCTTTAAAACTTGAAGCAGCCATAAATGTATTTAGCGTAAGTAAATAGTAAGTCATTGTCTTAGTGAGATACGTGTAGCCTAGCACATAGCCTTGGGTATTTAGGAAACAGATGCATGGATCTGACTTGTAGGTTGATGGGGGGCTTATAAAGAAATAAGTTTTTGTTGTCTAATGTTAATTGATTTAACATTCATTCGTGATGCTGGTTCATAACTTCTAGGTATGTTGCACATGCTCACACACAAAATGTGTGTGTATACTTATAATATTTTCCAGATATATAGCCAGTGTGTTTTTCCAGAAGAAATGTTCTTGACTGTCCTAGTGTTATCTTTTAAAAGTTAGACGTCACACCATAGGCACCGGATTCCCAGAAGCCTGCCCATAGACCAGGGACATATCCCGATCCCCCTGCCTGAGTGACCCCCAATAGTTCGAGCCAAACAACCATCTTCCGTATCTATCGGGCCTAATCCAGACCCATGGGTGCTCCACAGCCACCAGTCCACAGTTTATGGGCTTCCACTAGTGTGGCTGGTCATCTCTGCCCATCCTCCCATCATGATCTTGACGTCCCTCATCTGCAGAATCTCTCCTCTCTCTCATTAATTGGATTCCCGGATCCGGTGCCTTGGTGCAGTGGGTAGGGGCTTGGACCTGCCTAGGCTCAGTGTGCTGGGCTCTGCTGACTCCCCATGGGAGACTTAGATTTGGGGGATGTGGGGATGCGGGGTGGCTTGGGAAAGAGGGCTGGGAGGGTGGAAGGAGGGAGGAGTGGGGATCTGTGGATGATATGTGGAGTGAGTAGAAAATTTTCTTAATAAAGAAAAATGAAAAAAAAGAAAATAATATACTTTCACTCAGAATAAGTGAAAAAAATAACACTATGTTAAACAACTTTGATTCTATCATTGCTAATCTAGGTCACACAAAATAAATCTTTTAATATATTGCTAAACAAAAAGTTAGGCAGGTACTGAGAGAGCAACCATGTTGGTTAGGGATGCACCTCGTGAGGGCAGAAGCATAGGCTCACAGCACAGCTTAGAAAGGCGTTCCACCCACCTGAATTGCCACTTTCCCTGATGATTGATACTCTCCATAGAATGTTAGGGTGAGCAAGCTGAGGGCAGCGACTCTACCCCAGGCAGCACTGAGTCCCTCTGTCTGAGCACTGAATAGCAACTCAATCTGTGGGTTTATCTTTCCATCTGAACTGAGTATTATAAATAGGTAAGAAACGTCTCCTCATGCAGAATGATGCCGTGATCAGCCTTCATTGTCCAGGTGGCTGATTAATAATCATCACAGACATAGACTTCTGGGTGTGTCTACGTGGGTGTTTCTGGAAAGGTCCAGTTGAGTAGGGAAGACCTTCCTTGAATGTGAGCATCACTGTTCCATAGTATGGGTCCTAGAATGAATAACAAGGAGAATGTGAGCCAAGCAACAACGTTCATCTTCCTTGTTTCCTGATTGTGGTCTCAGTGTGACCAGCTGCCTGTTATCTGCCTTCCCTGCTGTGAAGGACCATGTCCTCTGACTGTGAGCCCAAGCAAACCTTTCTTTACTTGTTTTGCCAGGTCTTTGGTCACCAACCACCAGTTAGGACAATAACTAACACAAATAAATGGTAAGAGCCACAGCTCCATGCAAAATACGACAACTCACCCCCACTCCCAGCCCCAGATCTTTCAGCTCAGTTCCAGTTGTTGCCTTTTCTGTGGCCTGTTACCTGAAGCTGTGCAAAGGGTACTGCCTAGTGGAGGGGACAGTGCTCAGTGGAAGGTTGTTCTTTGTAGCATTGTTCAGAACAGTGAAAAGCAGTTGGTGACTGAGGAGAAAACTGAGAAAGTATGGCATATTTGTACTATGGGCAACAAAGCGGTCTTACAGAGAGTGAGGCATGGCGTCTTGGACAGAGAAGAGTCTTCAGGATGAAGTGCTGATTTTTTAAAAAATGCTGCTTTTACTTTCTGTACTTCTGATTGTTGGGGTGTCGTACATTAAGATTGCATTGATTTTAAAAAAATATTTCGTGTGTGTGTGTGTGTGTGTGTGTGTGTGTGTGTGTGTATATGTGTGTGTGTTTCTGTGTGTATTAATAAAAAAAAGAGGAGTCCCTTCCCATTATAAGAACTGTTCTAGTTCAGGTAGCCAACAGTAAAATGGTAAATATAAAGAAAAGAGCATCTCAAACATTAATTGTGGTTTAAATATTACATGTACTGCATAGACTCAGGTGTTTGAACACTTGGACGTCATCCAGTTGGACTGTTTTGGAAGGTTGTGGATCCTTTAGGAGGTGGAGCCATGATGGAGGAAGTGGGTCACTGCAAACAGGCATTAAGGTTTTATAGGTGGCCCTCCTTCCTGTCTGCTCCCTGCTTTCACTTCTACAAAGGTGTGAGGAGTTAAGAGGGCCAGCTGTACACTTCTGATACCATCTGCTCCTACGCCTTCCCTTCCATGGTGACCCCTCAAAGTGTGATCAGAAATAAACCCTTTGCCCTTTATGTTGCTTCTTAGCAGGCATTTGGTCACAGCAAAAGAAAAGTAGCATAGACAAGGAACCCTGAAGAGTGGAGCTATGGCTGTGATGAGCCTGGCCATGCTGCTCATGAGCCTTTGGACTTATTTTGCCAGCTGAATGCTGAAGAGTTTGGGGCTGCACGCTTGAGAAGTTCTAGAATGACATAAGCAGAACCCAATGGGTCATTCTGGTGGGAGTTTGGAAGACTACAATGCTCAATGAAATATGGACTGTAGTTTTAGTAAGGAAAAGAACTCTTTTGGGAACTGGATTGGAGGCCATTTATGTTATAGTCTGGCAAAAAGTCTGATTTCATTCTGCCTGTGTCCTGAGAACTTGTTTGAAGCCAAGCTAAAAGTAATAGACAAATTTGTTTGGTAGAGTATATTTCAGTAGAGGATAGTGTTAATTCTGTGGCATGTTTATTGTTTTCTGCTCTTATCCAATGAGATATTCTAACAGTTAGAGCAGAAATATATGGGAAATATGTATCTTGGTGAAAAAAAAAACAAACCATGAACATGTTTAAAAGATCTGCAGTTGTTACAGATTAACACTTTTTAAAAAGACAAGTCTTGCTCTGATTGAAACAATGGGAAAGGTTCTTTGAGGGTAAGACCCCATCCTTGAAAAATTAAGCCTGTGAAATGCATATTCACTGGAAGGGGAGAGAGCATGAACTGAGACTGCTACTGAAGGGGATCCTCCCTGAAAAAACACCTGGAGAAGCATTTCCCTAGGATCAAACACAGAGGCACACAGGGCCCTTTGCAGCTGTTTCTCGGGGCTGAGGAGAACTTGTCAATGTTGATATAGGGTACTGGTTTTCAGTCATGAAAGCTGCAAGAGTGAATGGATCATGGAGATTTGCACCATGATCTAGAGAGCTGTGAAAGACAGGTAGTGTGGCAGGGCTGGATTTTCTGAAGGAGGGCTTGACCAGTCATTGCATGAAGAAGGGAAAGTGATGCTTAAGTTGCAATGTAGGCCCCAGAAGGCTGGAAATGCCTGGACCACTAGGCATTTACCGAGGAGAGCTGCAGGCGGCAGAGAAGAGCTATCCAAGAGAAAGTCTACTTGTACTGCAACTGGAAGAAGCAGAGGAGTGGGGCCATTGAAGGCTGTGGAGCCCAGATGATTCCACCATGTGTTCCAGATGCTGGGCACAGAGCTATAGGGGTTGGTATTTGCCCTATTGGCAAATAGAAGTGTCTACTCTGCAGCATTGTATACTGCAAGCTTATAACTGGGGTTTTCTCCTTATTTATTTATTATTTATTTTACTTTATCAGGGACTTAGGGTTGAGATATCACCTTGATCTTCAGAAAAGACTTTGGACCTAAATAGTGTTGGAACTGGTAAAAACCAGCTGAAGTTGGAATGAATACAGTTTACATTATAAGGTGGCTGTGACCTTATGGGGGCCAGAGGTGGGAATGTTGTGGTTTGAGTGTGAAATCCCTCTATAGACTCATGTGTTTTAACACTTGTTTCCTACAGCCTGGCGCTACTTTTTGTCCACTTTCTGCTTCCTGACTGTACCCACAATGTGACCAGCCACCTCATACCTCTGTCACCATGTCTTTCCTCCCACAATGGACTGTATGTACTCTTAAACAGCAAGCCCAAACAAACCCTTTCTTAAAGGCATTTTATCACACCTGAAGAAAAGTAACAAATACATTTATTAAATATTTAGTGCCTATAAATTTATTTACTATTTATGTTGTGTTGGCTTACTAAAGCAAAGCATTTCTCATGAATGAGCCAGGCCCCCTGGCCTTAGTGGGAAAACCACATGTTCTGTGACTGAAAGCCTATCATTGCATTCAGCTTGTATTATTCTTTGGGGGAGTGTCTTAGTTAGGGTTTTATTGCTATGAATAGATGTCATGACCATGACAACTCTTATAAGGAAAAGCATTTAATTGAGGCTATCTTACAGTTCAGAAGTTTAGTCAGTTATTGCCATGTTGCAAAACATGGCATCATGCAGGCAGACATAGTACTGGAGAGGTAGTTGAGAGTTCTACATCTGGATCCTCAGGCAACAGGAAGTGGCAGTGACAAACTGGGCCAGATTTGAGCTTCTGAGACCTCAAAGCCCATCCCCTAGTGACACACTTCCTCCAACAAAGCCACACCTCCTAATAGTGCCACTCCCTATGGGTTTATGGGGGACATTTTTATTCAAACCACCATAGGGAGGAAGGGACAGTTTTCCCAAAGAGCTTCTCTGAGATCATGCACAGGATGTGGAGGCTTCAGTTCAGAAGGACTTCTTTTGGTTAGCATTAACGTTCTTAATCTCTATGACCTCATTGTTCTCTGGAGTTGGAAATCTGGCCATGCGTTCCAAAGGTGGTGGTGAAGTAGCTGGGTGAGTGGGAGGCCACCTGTAGTTAACTTAAACCAGTGGTATTTTAATTTTTTTGAGATGTTTGTTTATTTTTATTTTATGTGTATGGATGTTTCCCATTCATATATGTCTGTGCACCCTGTGTGTGCCTGGTGCCCACTGAGGCCAGAGAGGATGTTGCATGTCCCAGAACTGGAGTTTCAGATGGTTGTAAGCTACCATGTGGGTGCTGGGAATTGAACCAGGGTCCTCTGGGAGAGCAGCCAGTGCTCTTAATCATGGAGCTTTTCTCTGGCCCTAGAATGTGCGTTTTAAATCAAGATTACAGATGGGTGCCCAGAGAGCTCAGTGAGGCTCCAGGATTTCTTGCCAATGGGTAAGTGGTCCAGTAGCAGCAGCCCATTTGCCTGGTAGTTAGTTATGGAGTTGTTGTTGTTGTTTTTTTTTTTTTTTTTTTTTTTTTGGTGTGTGTGTGTGTGTGTGTGTGTGTGTGTGTGTGTGTGTGTGTGTGTTAGGAAGGATGGTCCTTGTTCAATAATTTTAGGTTGAAGAAGAATGAATTCATTCACTTGACCCCGTAGACATGTCTTTGGGTAACTGGGTTTGCAAAACTAAACAACAGTGATTGCACCAGTGGTGGCTTCCTCCAGCTGTGGTAGCACAGTGTCTTCAGGGTTTTTTAGTTTGTATTTGGTTTCTTTCTTTCTTTTTTGTGTGGCAGTGGGCTGAGCCATGGTCTCACTATTTATCCCATGATGGTCTTGAACTCCTGGTGTTCCTCCTGCCTCAGGCTCCTAAGTGCTGGCAATACTAGCGGCTTCTTCTGCTAGGAATTTTGACCTCTTTTGCAGGTACTCCTCTTGTGGCGGCTCTTTTGGAGTTTGTACTGGCCTCAGTCTCTAGACTAGAACGGGGACAGCTTCATAATCAAAGCTCAGATGTAGCTGAATTTTCCTGTGTCCTGCCTGGTCCAAAGCTGCTCAAACCCAAGTGAACACACAGAGACTTATGTTAAATATAACTGCTTAGCCATTAGCTCAGGCTTATTATTGACGACCTCTTACACTTAAGTTCAGCCCATTTCTGTTAATCTATATGTCACCACGTATTCCGTGGCTTTACCTGTGTGCTATTACATGCTGCTCCCTGGACAGCAGGCTAGTGTCTCCTGACTCAGCCTTCCTTTCCCCAGAATTCTCCTTGTCCGCTTATCCCACCTATACTTCCTTCCTGCCTGGCTACGGGTCAATCAGCGTTTTATTAAACCAGTGTAAAAAAGCATTATTCCACAGCACTCAGATCCTGAAAATATTCAGTATTTCTTTAGACTTTGTCTCAGGTCACACATTACATGTGATACATATACATTAAAATATATAATGACAAAAATGTCATCAATATCAGAGGGCTAAGCTCCAATGAACCAGCATTTAAGAATGTATGTATCATTAGCAGATAGACGGATTATAAATGCATAAGCAAATTCTGAAAATTTTCTCCTAGACATTGATCACATTAAAATAATTACTACATTTTTTTTTGCTTGATGATTACCTTGAAAAATGACATTAGTATAAGACTTTGGTTGATCCAAAACTTTATTTTAAAATAAAATGAAGTACAGAGAAAATAGTTTTGGAGACCTTGCCTCTGAAATTGTAGCATTATTATTATTATTATTATTATTATTAACAACTAACCATATTTTACATGTCTAGTACTATTATTTTTTCAACTGTTTACTTTGGGAGTGTTTAGATAAAGCAAACCAACAGTCTGAGCGAAAGTCTAGGTCAGCATTTTAACTTAATGTTTGAGAATCTTATACATAGGCTTTGGGCAAAGCCAGCCTCTGTTCCTTCTCTTCCAACTCTTCTTGGTTCTCCACCATTTGTCTTTCCCAACTCATCGCACTTATTTACTGACCCACCAAGTCCTTCCAGTGCTGCTGGCGTGTTTACGGGAGGGGGTAAGGCCATTCACCGGGGCATGGGCACCCTGCCAGGAGCTGCATCCCTGAAGAAAATTGATTTCCCCTCTGCTAGTAGACATCAACTTCCAACCGCTCATCACATGTGGATGGGATTTCATGATCTCTTCCCTCACTCATGCTGGAATTTTTGCTGGCTTGATCGTGCGCAGGTCTTGTGCAGTCAACCTTAGTGGAATGAGTTCATGTGCAGTGGTGCTGTTACATCTGGAACACACTGTTTTGAGGCAGTCTTCTGTAAACTGGCTCTTACATTTTTTTTTTGTCCTCTCTTATGAGTTAATCCCTGCACCTTGAGAGGAAATAGTTAAGGAAATGAATAGTTACCCTCATTGTGAGGAAAGAATAACCAATCACTTTGATTGGATTTAAGGTCTGCTCTATAAGGCAGCACTCATGCCCAGTACTGTTAACTGCATCAAGAGTCCATGGATAGGTAGGTCACAAGCCCTTGAGGAAAACCTACTATTATTTTCTAATCAGACATGATTGCAAACTGCCCTCTAAATACTTATCTCTACACTCATAGATTAATACAGCTCTCAACTCTCATTGGAGAAGCTCTTTTTGTAGTAGGTGGAGAATAATTAATTCAGAGATTCATAACTGGCCAGAAGACAGAGAATACAAGACTGTGAAGTGCTTAGCCCTAGATGGGACAGCTGGATTAGCATTTTTAACCAAAAGAGAAGGAAATTCTGGTAATAACTCTTGAGATGTAATCCCAAGTAACTCGATTACATCAGTCAACATATAATCCTCAAGTACAGCCAGGACCAATCCCTCTTCTGAGGGCTCCATTTGATAGTGACAATAAGAACATCAATCAATCAGTCTTTCCTAAGCACTCTTGACTTTCAGTAAAAACAGCAGAAGTGGACCATCATTTTACTACCATAGCCTTGGTCTTTCTCCATTCCTTTTAGTGGTTGACGTGAAATCCTAGTTTGTTGTTTAGTTGCTCAGTATTTTGAGTGTCTGAATAAAATATATATACTTAATATATATTATCTATCTTATTGATTCTGTCCATGTAAAAAAACCAATGAGTAATAGGTAAAAACCCCCATGATGCTCATTGTATTTCCAGCCTTTCTTCTTCATCTTATTTTTTTCATAGAAACAGATTTTAAGAAAGTAGATTGAAATTTGTGACAGATGTCACAGTAGCATAATCTATATCAGAGTGTCTCAGGATCAGCACTATAGACATTTTAGGGAACAGTAACCTGTCGTGTGCACTGGAGAATGTTTGATGTCACCACTGGCCTCTAGCCTCATGATGCCCCAGTTTTATTGACCAAATGTGCCTTCTAGATAGTGGCTGGATTTTCTTGGGGGACAAAGAACCCTGGTTAAGAACACTGGCAAAAAGCCTGTTGTTAGGATTCTGCCACTCCAGCTATATGACCGCACATGTACAGTTCAGTAGCTAAGCAAGGGGTCTTATGTATTATGTCATCAATGCGCTATGTGATTGCGCAAATGCGCACAGTGTGGTCACATAATCAGTACAAGCATGGTGTATCTCTGTAAGCCCACCTGCGCATGTGCAGGGGAATCCTTAAAAAGCTGGACACAGACTCCCTCCCTCTCCTTCTGCTCTTCCCTGTCCCCCTGTCCCCCACATGCCTCTTCCCAGACCTGACCAAGCTCTTTTCTGTCCCTGCTTCTAATAAAGCTCTGACACTGGGTTTTTGTTGTGGCTCATGACCTTTCCTCGCATGGTAACCAGCGCCACTAACCAACACCTGTGGCACAAATAAGGTCAGTTATGAAAATTAGGATGAGCTGTAGTTAAAATAATTTTAAACAAGAGATTGATTAATTGCAACAAGGGTTGACAAAGGGCATCAATCACTAGGATTTGGAATCAACAGTGTGGAAATTAAGGCCACTCTCCACCCTTTACCTCCTCCCACTTGAGGTACAGTCAAGAGGATGCAGTCTGTCTCCACCATCATCTTTTCCAGCATCTCTTCATTATGGATTCTATCTTTCTAAAACCAGGATTAAAGCAAAGGCCTGCTCAAATAAGAAATACTTCCCTCATTTAACGTGTTTTCTGCCAACAGAGGTTTGTGTGGTGGTGGCTGTTGTCATTGATTTTTTTTTTAAATGATAGAAGCATTGTGTCAGGCTGACCTTGTGAAGGAAGAAAAGGGTAGGTAAGCATGGCCTATTTCCTGAGAGGACTGTATTCAGTGTGGTCCAAAATAAGGTGAGACATCAGTGGCTTTCATTGATGTTTGCTGATCTTTTGAGTTAGGGTCTTGCTATGTAGCCCTGGATGATCCCCAGTTCACCATATTCTTGCCTCAGCCTCCTGAGTACTAGGCTTAGAGGTATATGCTACCATTTCTGACTTCAGATCAACCAGGAAGCAGGAGAAAATAATGAAGAGACATTGAGTGAGTATGAGGTTCTATTTGATGTGTCTTCCAGCAAAATGATAGTCCCAGTGATCCAATCAAACTCATGCTTAGGTGGTTGTGATTAACATGGGTAACCAATTGGCTTTAAGTAAGGTGGATCATTCTGGATCAGTGGTTCTCAACACTCCTAAAACTTTGATCCTTTAATACAGGTCTTCATATTGTGGTGATCCCTGACCATAAAATTATTTTCATTGCTACTTTATAACTATAATTTTGTTACTATTATGAATTGTAATACAAATATCTGTTATTCTGATAGTCTTAGGTGACCCCTGGGAAAGGGTCATTTAACCTCCCCAAAGGGCTTGAGACCCACAGGTTGAGAACTACTGTTCTAGATAATCTTTTGGGCACATCCACTCAGTTGAAAGATATTCTGGTTAGCTTTCCTTCATGGACACAAAATACCTAAGAAAATCACCTCCAAGTAGCAAATATTTATGGTTGGCTCATGGCTTCAGACTTTTCAGTTCATGGTCATTGGGCTAAGTTGTATCTGAGCCTATGGTGAGGCAGAACATGGTGGCAGAGAGCAAGCAGTCTGGTTATCTCAGGGTCAGGGAAAGGGTGGGGCTTGGAATCCTGATAGCCTGCTACTCCCTTTCAAGGGCATTCAGTGATCCACTTCTTCCAACTAGCCTTCTGTGGTGTTTTGAGTAAGAATGTCCCTCCATGGGCTCAGGTAGTTTGAATGCACGGTTCGGTTCCTCGTTTGTGGTGTGGTGTGGGGAGGCTTAGGTGGTATGGCCTTGCAGGAGGAGTTATGTCACAGGGGGTGGGCTTCAAGAGTTAAAACCTGGGGACAACTTTCAGTTCTTTCTATTCACCACCCTTGGTCGAGCTGTGAGCTCCTGGCGTCCTGCTCTGGTTGCCATGACTCCTGCTGGCTGTCATGTAGTCCTTCCATGCTGGACTCCTTGCCCTCTGGACCCTTATGCTGAAAACAAACTTCCTTTTCTATATGTCCTTGGTTGTACGTTGTCTTGGTCATGGTATTTTATTACAGCAACAGAAAAACAAATACAATTTTCATCACCTGTAATAGTGTCCTCAACTGAGGAGCAAGACTTTAATTGACAAGTTGTTGGGGGCAATAGTCTGTATTCAAATGATAACAAAAGGGCTTTAAAAAGAGAATGGAACATTTTCTGAGGAAGGAGAGATTCCATCTGTGGATGGTACAAAGGGCTCGTGTCTCCAGCTGTCAACCCACAGGCTGACCCCACGGATGTCAGATCTACCTAGCCAGGCCTTCAGCAAATCTCTCTCACTTGCCCTCTCCTTGCCCTCTATCCCTGCTACCCTGGTAGATGTTCCAATACAGTCACCCTAATATTCAAAGGGGCTTACAATGGGAGCGCTTCCACCATTGTTATTATCCCAGGACATAATGAGGGCAGGACCCTCTCATTTATTTTGTTTTCCTCCTGGAGGCTGGCACAGGGCTCTCCATAAATGATGAGTTGAATAAAATCATTGTTTGTGATCATTACAAACAGCTCTAGAGGATATGAAACAGTATCTTTCTGCTAGGAAGTGGGTAATTTATTATGAAAAAAGGCTCTGTTTAGCTTCAGAAAAAGCATTATCACCCTGTTGAAAATCTAGGAGGTAGGGGACAAATGCATCAATAAATTCACGATCCTGGTGTGTGCACTCTGATGTCCACTTTGGGTTTGCCTCCTGAACTGTACCCCAGGCTTCAGTGGAGTCTGTGTAGTGTTATTCACGCTGCATTTAAATTACTTCTCTACTTTCTTTCTTATTATTATTTCATCTTCATAAACATCATTCCCTCTTTTTTCTATTAAAATAGTTTACTGTTTTGGTAAAATTAATGTATGCATATTATTAATAAGTTCTATCTTCACAAAGCTCTTTTTTGGAAAAAATTTGGGGCTATCCATTGTATTTTATATTTATCTTTTTTAAAAAAAAAATCCTGGAAACAACCCATTATACTGTTGGGGAAATGGTTTTGGGACTATTCCCATTTATTTAAACTTTTTGTAGTGCTGGGGACGGGGCTCAGGGTTTAAGCCATCTCTATTCTAGCTCTGGTTTCTGCATCCCTAAGGGGCTAGCTCAGTCTGCCTGATGGGAGACTTTCTGAAGAACAGGCTCTGGTTTGCTCTCCTCTTTTTACTGATTTATCTCCCTTCCCTCTGCTAGCTTCCTCTTCATCTCCCTCTTCTTCTTCTTCCTCCTACGCTCTTTCTTTGTGTGTTTTTCTTTTGAGACAGGATTTCACTCTGAAGCCTAGGCTGCCTCAAACTGTCCTGCTTCAGCCTCCCAAGGGTTAGAGTCACAGATGTGCCCCACCACTCCTGGCTCCAGGCTCTTTCCTTTCCTGGTGAAAGATCTCCGGACTGTGGAAGTCATTCTCTTTCATCTTGTTTTGTTGCCAGTGTTTTTCAGCTCAGCACAGTGAAGCACGTCTTTTTTTATTTTTCCTCCTTAGGTACACCTCAATTGACGTTTCACTCCTGTTTAAGGTCTTTTCATTGACTTCAGATGACAACAATTTTTGTTGAGGAAAAGGTCATGGAGTCCGGGGCTTTGGTCTGGCCATTGGCTACTGTACCATTTGAAATCTGCAGGAGTGAGTACTCGGGATAAGCAGAGGAGTGACACAGGTCACCCAATGCAAGGAGAAAGATGCATCATGCATGCAGCTGAGCCATCGTTAGAGAACTGTTTAGGGACCAAGGATGCACGTGGCTTGGATCTCACGGCTTTTGAGGGGACAAATGACTCAAAATGCATGCGTTTCTTCACATTTAGACGGACATAGAAGCACCACGAGTGTCACTGCCTTCCACCGGGAAGTCAGCACGCAGAAGCAAACCATGTCACACTGAAGTCAGCAAAAATGGTAGACCCATTTAAACCCTGGGTGACCAGACTTCAGTACTGTGGAGAACAGTGGAGAAGGGCCGTCACTGTCGGCGTTTTAGAACCCCACTTCACTTCCTTAGCCCCCCAGTGGTTCCTGTGCACTGAAAATCATAGTAACCCGTTGACATCTGTCCGCTGTGGTGTCATAGGCTGGGCACGGACATGTTTTCTCACTTGTCTTTGAGCCCATGCTGTTCAATGCTTCCTGACTGACTGACTACCTCCCAGGTCTGGCTAGCTCGTGAATGGACAGACTCCCTTTCCCTTGGCTCTGCTGTCCTTTCTTTGAATTGTGGTCAAATGAGGGGAGTTTGGAGGGTAGTCGCGTTCTAGATCTCTTCTCATGGCTGACCACTATAATAAAGACCAAGGGGGATTTCCTTTCTCCAGCCAAATGGGATGTGCTAACTTATAAAAGCTACTTAGAAAAAGATACATAAAGATGTTGTATGTTCTTAGTGGTGTAGCTGGAGAGTTTCTCTCTGGGTCCCGCCAAGCCCTCATAGTCCCGCAGCCCACTTATAAAATAAACACACAGACGCTTATATTATTTAAACTGTTTGGCCTAATGGCTCAAGCTTCTTGCTATCTTGTTTTTATATCTTACATTAACCCATATCTATTAGTCTGTAAGTTGCCACATGGCTCGTGGCTTACCAGTACTTTACATCTCGTTTTTCATGGCAGCGACTGGCAGTGTCTCTCTGCCTCAGCCTTCCACCTCCCAGACTTCTCCTCCTCCTTGTCCCACCTACACTATCCTTCCTGCCTGGCTACTGGCCAATCAGTGTTTTATTATCAACCATAGCAACATGTATTCACAGTATACAGGACATCCCATACGTCAATCAATCATAGCAACATATATTCACAGTATACAGGACATCCCATACATCAATCAATCATAGCAACATATATTCACAGTATACAGGACATCCCATACATCAATCAATCATAGCAACATATATTCACAGTATACAGGACATCCCACAGCATAGTGGGGTGTGGTGCATGCTGGAAATTCATACCTCCCAGTAATCAGGATACAGAGATTTCAAGAAAGAATTCCAGGTGAGCCTGAGCTGCATAGTGAGACTCTGTGTCAAAAAACCCAACCCAACCCAAACAACAAACAAAAGAAAGTTGCATAGTCTTTTTAAAAGACCACCTTGGTAAACTGTATAATTGTTCCATGACACCGAGAGGCTAGGATAGTTACTGAATTGAGTTTCCACAATGGCATGGTTGATAGAATTAATGTGTTCTTTTTTGCTATAATATATAGCCTAGGAAAATCTGAAATGTTAATTCTGATTATATACTTTTTATAAGCAGCCACCCAGTACAAAATGGTGCATGAGGTGTTGTGAATTTGTCTTTGTCACAATCTAAAATGGTTATCCCACCGTAACTTTACATCTCAACTTGGATCCACATTCACACATTTCTCTAAGTTCATGCTGGTGCATGCAAGTGTGTGTGCCTGTGTTATCTGGCCTGATGAATAACTTCCTACTTATTTTTATGTCTTTAAATTAGGGGAAGTGTGGAGACATATCAGGCCCTGGAAGAACTCAGAAGGCCCCCCCCCCCCAGCTCTCTGGAGCACATCATGTTCAGATGGCTTCGTGTCAGGGAGTTTCTGCTGATCCAGGTGCTCCAGTTCACCTAAACCACTTGCAGGGCATGGAACAGATTCAATAGAGAACCGAGCGCAAGCCCTTTAAACACCATAGCACCACTGCGAAATGGCAGAGGAGGCTGGTTGTAGAGGACAATACACAACACATTTGGAAAAGTTAGAAGAAAGACTTTTTGTCATTATCCTGGTGATCAAACCAAGGGCTATGTGCATGCCGGGCAAACACTGTACCATAAAGATGTATCCTCTAGGTTCAAAGACCTACTAAGGTTTTAGCACACAGAAATGCCGGGGTGACACCGGGTTGTGAATGTGCGTGTGTTCACAGAGCCATGGCTCAGAAAGCCAAGACCCAACATCTGAATCTTTAAAGACTGCCCCTGCTGTCATGCTTGTCCTACTCAGGCCCCACCTCTTCCATGTTTCACAGCCTCCCCACAACAGCACTTCCAGCTGGGAAACTCATCCCTGGGAAGAGGGGGCATTTCAGATTCCAACTGAGGTGTCATTAAGCTTAAGGCTTCATTACCAATGTTAACAACACTCAGAGTTGGAAGCAAATGAAGAAAATACTATTAAATATGTCAGTGGGGCCTGAGAGGAGATTAATGATCAGTTGTGGGGAAAGTGAGAAAGGAGGAAACAGGGATGGGGAATTTTCTTTGAGAAGGGTAATTAATTACTGGAAGAAAGTATTAAGAAGGGTAAAAACCTATTGTTCTAATGAGTTGCTAGGATTTCAGACAGTTCCACAGTTGTTACTAAATACTGCTCAGCGTTTTCTGGGTTTGAGAAGTGAAGTAACTGCATTGTGCCAACTATGGGGTTTATTTTTATGTCTTCAAAGTTATGAATTCATATTCTCTAGAAATCATTCAGTATAGGGCCCGAGTCTTGCTGTTCTCTCTGCTCCAGTCCTTGTCGATGTGGAGCTGGAAAAGCACTGTTCCAGTTTCATCTCTCTTTCTGGGATGGAACACTCGGACAAAGGCTACTTAGAGGAGAAGGGCTTATTTTAATTTGGGTGCTGGGTCCCAGACCATCACAGAAGGATAGCCAAGGCAGCTGGCCTTGAAGCAATTACCCACACACAGAGACAGGAGCAGAGAAGGAGGGCATGCGTGACAGTGCCCAGCTTGCTTCCTCTCTGTTTTATACAGTTGGGGACCCGAAACAGGGGAATCATGTCTTCCAATTTTAGGTTGGGTTTTCCCACATTAATTGACGTAATCAAGACAATCCCCATAGGCTGGCCAATCTACTTTAGACAATACTTTGTTGAGACTCCTTTCTAGGTGATTCTAGATTGTGCCAAACCGATAATTAAAACTAACCATCACAGGCATGGAGGAGGGATGTGTTCAATAGTACTACGGTTAGGCCTGATGTGGGGATTTTGAGGGAGGGGATGTTAGAATTGGGGGTCTCTCTCCCTTCTCAGCTGAGGTAGACTGGAGTAAAACAGTTTCCTCAGGATTAGGAAAATGGAGCTCTGGGTGTATTTCAAAATGGGCACTCTCTCCTCCAAGGCAAGTAGGAAGGATTCTTCTTCAGCTCTTCACAGTGGGAATGGGAGAAAGCACCTGGAAATAAGGTGTGGGGGGGGAAATGGGGAGAGGGTCCTCTGAGACTATGCACCTTATGATTTTTTAACTCTCATACTTGTTCATACTGAGCCTTCCGGGAACTGTAGTTGGAAGTAACTATACTTACCTTGGCTCCAGGTGTAAGCTGCTTCTCCTCTCCTGTGCTTTGGAAGTATTGACTTTACATCTGCCTGGCTCCCCAGCTGTTTCTTTCATGACCCCAATTCTCTTAAGATGACTTCTTGATTTTCAGTCTGTTCCTCTTTTTTCCCCCCTCTATAGATGGGGGTGATGACTTCCAGATTCACATATCAGACCAGACACCAGACCATTATTGTTACTGTTATTATTATTACCACCACCACCATCATCACCATTACTATTATTAGTTTGGCATTTTGAGAAAGGGTCTCATCTGGTCAGCTGGTCTTGAACTGCCTACATCTGGCCCTGAACTCCTGATCCCCCTACCTCCACCTCCATCCTGAGTGCTGGGATTCCAGGCGTGTGCCACTGCGCCTAGCAGAGGCTGTTTGCTTCTTAATCATTTATAGGTTGTTCATAGACAGGAAAATTAGTCCATCTTGATATGCATAGTTTGTTCTCCTCTACCTTTTAAACTTTGGAATGTGTTTCCTCCTGTGCAGCTATATTTTGTGTGTGGCTACATTGTTCTACATCCTTTTTCAGGCTTTTGAACTCTGCAGTCCTATTAGAAAGGCTTTTACCGCTCCGAGTGTAGCGGAATTGCTCCATTGTTTCTTTTAGCACTTGTTACAATTTCAATTCACACTCAAGTATTTGCTCCATTTGAGCACTAAGCTCATGTCCAGCGTGAAGGAAAACTCTCTTCTCCCCAGTTTTCTCTTTGGTTCTCTTAGAACCAGTTATAACTAGTTTATTCTCCTCATTAATGCTCCTATATTAACTTCTAACGTGTACTCAGCTTTCTAAGAAATTTATAGACTATCATTGCTCCATCCGGTTATTTGTATGATAATGCTGTGTTTTAGTTATTGGAATTTAAAAACGCTTGAAATTATTGTATGACTAGTTAACCTCAGTTAACCTCTCATTTTGTCCTTGTCAAAAATTTGTCAGTTGAGTTTTCAATATTATCTTTAGCATTGATGTGGCTGATAAAACACTTTGTTGCTACTTTTATTGGAATCATGGTAAGCTTTTAGATTAATCTAGGAGGGATTATATATTTTCAAAATTGAGATTTTTTTCTATTTAGAAATACCACATACCCTTTGATTTGCTCCAGTCTTTTGTGTCCATAGGGAGATTTGAAAGCATTTCTTTATATGGTTCCTGCAGGATTTAAAAAGTTGTTCTGGGGCTCTTCTCTCTTTTATCCCTTCCCTTCTGTAGTAACCGGGTTCTCTCTCTCTCTTTTCTCTCCCTCTGTGTAACCCTGGCTGTCTGGATCTCACTCATGACCAGGCTGGCCTCAAACTCGAACTCAGAGATCCACCTGCCTCTTCCTCCTGAGTGCTGGGATTAAAGCTGTGTGCCACAACACCCAGCTGTAACTGGGTTCTTCATAATTTATCTAAGTGTGTCACATATAATCAGAAAAACAGGTTGTTAAGTACATATATTCATTATTTATACCTGTATATTTATTTTGTAAAAGCAAACTCACAAGGCTTATTTTTGGTTGTTTTTGAGATAGATCTTGCTATATAGTACAGGGTAGCTTTGAACTTGCAATGCTCTAGCCTCAGCCTCCTGAGTGCTGGGATTATAGGTATGCACCATTATGCACCATTATGCCCAGTAAGGGTATGTCTCTTACAGTATTGTTTTGCCATGGGGCTCTGAGGTGTATAAACTTGGCTTTATCATTTGTTAGCACTGGGGTGATAGATTAGTAAGTGATGCATTACTTTATCTTCAGAAGCCACAATCTCCTCATTAGAAAAAAATTCAACAAAGCCAGGTGTGGTGGCACATGTCTATAATCCCAGCACCTGGGAGGCAGAGGCAAGTGGATCTTTGTGAGTTCGAGGCTGGCCTGGTCTACAAATAGAGTTCTAGGATAGCTAGGGCGGTTACACAGAGAAACCCTATCTAGAAAAACAAAACAAAAGAAAAAAGAAAGAAAGAAAAGATGCAACAAAATAGTATTCCCATCCCACAGTCAATCCGGAGAGGAAAATGGCTAAAGCACACGAGTACTTGGAGTGTCTGCCCACTGGAAGCAAGCCAGTGCTTGTTGCAATGGTTCCATGCCCTACCAAGTTCAAACTTTTCCATGAGGTCAGCCTGGGAACCCAAACCACCTGCCTTTCACCCCATGCCATGACTAGATTGCAGGGTTGTAGGTTGGGGCTGGGGTATGGAGGAAATGGAAAAAAGGGAAGAGGGAAGGGTTGTGGCCTGGCTGTGCAGTCATGGTTACTGGAAGGGAATGGAAGGATTCTGTGCTGATGTGTGTGTGTGTGTGTGTGTGTGTGTGTGTGTGTGTGTGTGTGCACACGTGCACACGCAAGGATGCACAATGCACACAATGAGGGCAGATGAAGAGAACAAATGGCCACTTCCGATGTGTGGAGAACTTACAGCATGTAGGCCATGTCTATATGCAGGTATCTTACCAGGCTGCACAGCAACAGTGAGAGGGGGTGGGATGTGGGGTGCCCTGTTACAGATCTTGGATTCTTGGGGTGTTCTTTCCTTGTCTTAGTCCCCTTGACTTCTCGTCACTTACTCCACCTGGGCCCATGCACTACAGTGATAGCAGGAAAGACATCTGCCAAACCTGATAGAATACATTAATAAGGGGGAAAATGACAAACAAGAGGGATTAGGGCTGCTGGAGGAGAGCAGGCATCTGAGAGTTTTGGGGATCAGGACTGAGGAGAATGTACTGATGTGCCATTGCAGAAATGCACGGAGGGCTATATATGAGGAATATAATGAGGGCACCTGCCTTGAGTATTGTCTGTGCCTGCTGTATGTGCATTTTTCTTTTATTATTAAGGTCAGTTGCCCAGGCAGGTGTTATTAAACCAGCCACCATCTTATTGTAATGGATGAAGGGTATTGGTAAAACATTCTCGAAACGGAATGTGGGAGTCCATATGTAGTTACGGTATAACTCCGAAGCAACCTTGAAGAAGTTAGTGGGGTATTAGTGTTAGTTAGGTTAGTGGGAGTGGGGTGAGTGCCTGGAAAAAATGTGTTAAGGTCAGGGAGATTGCAAGGTCATTGTTTCTATTACTCGGCAGGGAAAGGACCAAATGTAACCAGCAGAGAAACCTAGTGGGCAAGCAAGGAGGCAGGGAGTCAAGAAGGAGCTTGCAGCCGGAGTTAGGGATGCAGATGAAAGGCGGACCAAACTGACTGCAGTGGGAATGAGAAGGAAGAGGAGGCTGCTGTGTCTATCTGCAAAAGTGCTGGCTCAGCTACTTTACTCTTTCTCAATGCTGCATCACTTTTAAAGGGACAGGATGCTTCAGGATCCAGAGGCGGAAATGGTCTTTGCTCATAGGATAGCAGGCTAAATTCAGACCGAAAGAACGTGGTTGGAGACAGCTGGAGGAAAACAGCTCTAGCCCAGTCCTCGGTGGAAATGTCTGCGCCCTGTTCCCCAGCCCTTTACACTGCACCTTCCTGCATTTCATTCTATCTCCTCTACCATTTTTTTTTTTTTTTTTTAAAATCAACCTGGCACTTTGTACCCAAGGGGTCTAGCAGCGTCCCTGCTTAACCCAAGGCTGTTGGCGATCTGGGGTGATTAATACAAGCTACTCTGATGGTTTATGAGAAGAGTCACTTCCTCCCAGCTTCTTGTATCTGCCACCGAGCACTTAACGTTACAGTCAGCTCTTTAACACCAGGGATGAGACTGCTTTAAATACCACACCGCAGGGTTCTTCTGCAGTGGAAACTTGAAAGCCAGACGCACGAAGCCAGTGCCTGGACTCCGGATGATCCCGGACTGCGGCAAAGAGGTGTGGGAGTGGACAGAGGGGAGGGTCACCTGTCCCCTCTCTTCTCCCTCGGGGCCGGGCTGGAGCACGCCTTCTCCCCGGGGACAGGGGAAGGTCGCTCCAGGGACGGGCACCTCCAACACCCGCGAAATCTGCAAATTCATTGCTACCTTCGTCTTTGGGGCGAAACTCTCTGGTTTGAGTAGGGCCAGCCCTAGGGCTTCGCCGCCTTAGGCTGACTTCTCCCACAGAAAAAAGCCTTTTATTTGCTTCCCTCCCGCAAGGCTCCGGTCTTTGGACTTTGCTTCTGTCTCGCACGCCGTCAGGAGCTGCGCTCAAGACTTAGCAACTTTCACCATCTTGACCCGAGAGTCTAAGACAATGTGAACAAAGAGGAGCAGGGGGGAGAGAGACGGGGCCTTTGGGCGGGCTGCGGGGGCCGTGCTAGTGTTGGGGACGCCACGCTCACGGACCGGGGCGCTGGTGGGTGGCAGGGCGCGGACAGCGCCACCGGCGGGCGCTGCCCCTGGCCGCCCCGGGCAGTGCGTTTCTTTGTCCCTGCCTGGGGCTGGGCTCGAAGGCCGCTGGCCGCGAGCAAAAGCCCTGGCCCGGAACCAGAGCTCCGGCTTCCAAGTGCACCGGCGGCAGCGAGCGAGCCCTGAGCAGCGAGCGTGCTGCGCGGGTGCCGCCCGGCCCGTGGCTCCCGCCCTGCTCAGGCT
This sequence comes from Onychomys torridus, assembly GCF_903995425.1. Taxonomy (NCBI): domain Eukaryota; kingdom Metazoa; phylum Chordata; class Mammalia; order Rodentia; family Cricetidae; genus Onychomys; species Onychomys torridus. The sequence goes on from NC_050451.1 coordinate 46,583,276, forward strand.
ATGCAGAGAGCTTCGGGCCAAGGAGGGAGACCCTGGAACGCGTGCCTTTCCTTTCTCCCAGGCAAAGTAGAGCTCAGGGTGGCAAAGACCGTCCTGAGGAGCTTGGCTTGGGAGCTAGAGGGAACTCAGTGGAACCTTCTCCCGGAAGACGCACACTCAGATCTGGGGCGTGAGTCGAACTCAAGGACAGAGGAGCCCCGGGTGCCCTTTGCTCCTAGCCACGGGAATCTGGGAGGCGGAGGCAGGACCTAAACAACCAAAAGATGCAAGTCAGAAGGCTCCTAACAAACCCAAGTGCGTGTGCCCACCAGTGTGTGTGTGTGTGTGTGTGTGTGTGTGTGTGTGTGTGTGAGAGAGAGAGAGAGAGAGAGAGAGAGAGAGAGAGAGAATATCTGACTCTACATCCAACTGTCTTACCTGCAATATAGTTTGCGCTTCTCTGAGTCTGCCTGAAGAATGAAAGAGAAACTGCCCTGTCCAACCAAGCTCCCTACACCAACCCTCCCCTCCAAAGGCTATTTTATAACGCGACGCAAGGTTACAGAGTCCACGCGAAAACTGCTTTCCCAGTTCCCCTCTGCCCCCCGCGTCCGTCTCGAGCGAGCTAGATTTCAGGTGACCGGAGGTCTCCCGGCTGCTGCTTCCCGCCTCTGGCCCCGCATCTCCGGCTTGCTCGTCTCTAAAGCCGGGTTTCCTAGGTCGTCCGCCGGGAGAAGTCCCGCGCTCTGGCCGCCTGTGCCCGGCCTGCGGCAGAGCGGCTCGGTCGTCAGGGCGGGCGCTAGGACCGGGCGGAGCGGGGCGGCCGCCGCGCTACCTTAAACCCGGCCCAATGCCGCCGCCTGCGCCACTCTGCGCGCCGGCGGGGGCTGCGCAGGAGGAGCGCTCCGCGGCCACGGCGCTGCGCGGCCCGCGCGGCGACACCTGTTCGCGGCAGCCCGGGCAGCACGCGAGCTCCGGGACGCGGTCCTCGCCCGCCGCTTGCCGCTCGCCTCCTTGCAAGCCGCTGGACCTCCGCAGAGCCTCTGCAGCGTTCTGGATACTAGCTTTGGACGCCGAAAGTTTTTTTTCTTCTTTTTGTTATATTATCCTTATTTTTTTTGGAGGAGGGACTGGGAGGAGAGATTTGTCGCCGCCGCCAACGTGAGATTTTTTTTTTTTTTTTCCCTCCTCCTTGAAGGATTCATGCTGATGTCTGCAGAGTCGGTTAGAGAGTAAAAACAGCGCATGCCTTTCTGGAGTCAGGATCCGTAAATTCTGACGTAGCCCGAGCATCTTAAAAATCCCTGTAATATCGCCCAAGCACTTACGTTGCTATGGTCATTCTGATCTCTAAGCAAATGGAGAAACTACGGATTTTTTTCCCTTATTACGGTCGGATGGGATGAAGACCTTCCTGCCTGCTGAGAGCGGAGACTCCATATGTAGCGATGCATAGCTGTGTTGATCAGTGTCGGTGTGTGAGTATAAAGTGGTGGCTTCTTAGACTATCAGTGGTTTGACCTTGAACCTGTGCCAGAAAAACAGCAGATTACTTTTATTTATGCATTGGATGGATTGAAGAAAAGAACCCTTTCCCCCCTTCTCTGCAACCACAGCAAGGGAGGGCAGTTGGATATACCTCGCCTAGTGTCTCCTGGTTGATACCATCATTATTGTTTATTCTTGTGCTTAAAAGCCGAGTCCTCTGATGGCTCCCTTAGGTGAAGTTGGGAGCTATTTCGGTGTGCAGGACGCGGTACCGTTCGGGAATGTACCGGTGTTGCCGGTGGACAGTCCGGTGTTGCTAAGTGACCACCTGGGTCAGTCTGAAGCAGGGGGGCTGCCCCGGGGACCCGCAGTCACGGACTTGGATCATTTAAAGGGGATTCTCAGGCGGAGGCAGCTGTACTGCAGGACTGGATTTCACTTAGAAATCTTCCCCAACGGTACTATCCAGGGAACCAGGAAAGACCACAGCCGATTCGGTAGGTATGCCTTTAACCCTTCAGTGTCCACGCGGTGACATGTCCAGATTGTTAACTACCAGGAAGGCGGTGGCTAGGCGGGGATGCTGGAAGGGATATATTCTCATATTCATACCCCCTCCCCCCGGTCTCTGTGCGTGTCTTGCCAGGCCAGGGAGGGAAAAGCCTCCGGAATTGCAGATCCGTGGCTGGCACTGGTGCAGGTCTACACTGAAAGGCCTTCTTCTTCTTCTTCTTCTTCTTCTTCTTCTTCTTCTTCTTCTTCTTCTTCTTCTTCTTCTTCTTCTTCTGGGGGGGATGAGTTATGAATATAACCCAAATCCCAAGGTTGTTTTTTTTTTTCATCAGATATGGGAGAAAATCAGGTTTAAGAAGTTTCTTTTTAATGGACCTATTCCACGAGTTTAAAGCTTTAATCACTAAGAACTTTAAAACGCACCCAGTTTGCTGTAGGTAGTCGGTATCTTGCTCCGATTAAGTTTTCCCCCCTTCCCTTTTCTTCTAATAAGTATTCTGCTTGCATTGTAAATTAAGCGTGTCTTTTTTTTTTTTTTTTTTTTTTTCTTTTTTTCCTGGGGCCCGTCTGAAAGTCTTTCAGGCATGGCTGCTGGCTGTTCTGTGGGGAGTACTAAAGTCGTGTTTCAGATCTGAAGCATCCAGAGCAGGAGCGCCTGGGGAAAATGACCTGGGAAGGGGCCGAAATCCCACTACGGGTGCTGGATCTTCCAGCCATTGACTCTCTACCTCTGCCTTTTAATTTCCACCGTGTGCAGCCTTGTGTGGGTTTCCCGAGTGGCTTTCTGGCGTGAGTGTTTGCGTGCGCTTGCAAAAGCTGCAGGCTCATTTTAAAGGCCATTCCGAGGATTTCATGCTCCGGGCAGAGGACTTGTGAGTCAGCGTCCAAGGCTGCAGACTCAGGTGGGACTCTGCCCACTTTCCTGCTTTCACACACGTGCCTGGCGGGGCACCTTCAGTGGTGCAGTGCTAAGTCAGCGAACACAGTACTGCCTGGGGTTGGGGAGGGGGCGGGGTGTGTGGAGTCTAGGTTTCCCCTTTACTTACTTAAAAAAAAAAAATCGACAGTTTGGGCAACCAGACTGTTGGAAGGAGTTAACTCCTGAGTGAACCCACCTGACGACACTTAGACTAGGTCGTAAAACCAAGTCCTGTGGGATTTTTCTTCCTCGTGCTTTCATGCCAGATGTTGGATTCAATCTAAACTACGTGTTTAGCTCTGTGCACTGTGGATGTTGCCCCCAGGTGATGAGGGTTCAGGCCTGGGTGGGGATAGTTCAGATTCTCGAGGCCCAGGGTTTTTTTCCCCTTGGCTCACTACAGAGGCTGGGCTCAAAACGGCACCTAGTCAATTCCTCCAACTGACTTGAGTCCCCTCGCTGCTTACAAACGGGAAGTGTAGCCCGTCGCCGCGCTTATTCCTTGGAAACCGAACCATCTTCTCCCCACCCTAGAAGTCCACGGCGCTGCTGGCTGTCGCGGAGGGAAGACTAAACTTTTCTAGAGTGCTTGTGTAGCTGGCCACCTTCAAGGTTGCTACCGAGTCCAGCTTTCCGAGCAAGTCAGGCGGCTGGAGGCGGGGTGGTGGCGGGGATTGAGTGTCCCGGGGCGCCGGGCGCTCCGCCTGATGCTCGGGGCAGCGGGAGCCGGGTCCTCCCGCGCTCCGGGCTGGCAGGTGCGGGCTCAGCCCCCGGCCCCGCGGTGCTTTCGCTCCGCGCGGTCCTAAGCGCGCTCGGGTTCTAACTCCCTTTCCACCCTGCTCCACTGCGTCCCTCGGTGCTGCGGGGGGACCGCTTAGGTCTAGGGGAGGGCCGGGGGCCGACAGCCTTCTGGCCGCGCGACGGGTGTCCGACTTTGCCTTTTTGCCCGTGTCCAGTCCCTTAGCTTTCTCTTTGTGTGCGAGTGCGGGTCTGGTGGTGCTGACAGCCGCCGCCCGAGGCAGCGCGGTGGTGGTGGTGGTGGTGTGCGGTGTGGGAACCGCCGGAGGTGCGCGCCGCAGTCGGAGAGTTGGTGGCGGGGACTGAGGACAGACTAGAGGTCGGAACTGAGCTTCGCGGTCTCACGCAGGGTCCCCCCCACCCACCACCACCTCCACTTCTTTCAGAAGCGCGCAGCGGGATTTGGGGGAGTCGTGGGGGCTCCGCCGGGTCTGGGAGGTGGGTCGGGGGCCCGCAGCTTGGCGAGGCCACAGCGGCAGGGGAAGGGGTGGGGGCGGGGGTGACAAAGGGCTGCGCAGGCGGTGCAGGGGGTGGCATGCTATTGTTAACTGCGGGCCCTGGAAGGGCTCTGGAGCTGGCCTCGCAGTAGCAGAAGGCCGGCTGCAGTCAGAGCGCAGGGCTGCAGGGGCGCTGCGGCCAGCCGGGGCCACCTTCATTGTGTGAATTTCCCGGTCCACAACTGGGCCCAGGTCACTGGATGGCCCTCACAGTCCGGGCCCTTCCACGTACCTTCCCCCTCCCCACCCCCCACGGCGTTCTCTCTTTCTTTTCTTTTTTTTTTTTTTAAATGCAGTCACCTTTAAGATAGGACGTTTGCCACGCGCACTTGAGACATCAGATGTCTGTGCTAGGATGCAGGGCCAGGGAGCGCGCGCGTTCAGGGGTCAGCGGACAAGGACTGCAGGTAGAGCCGCTGAACCCAGACTATCAGACAAAAAGCCCCATCTCCTCACCCCGCCTTGATCCTAGAGGTTGGAGAAGGTGTCGCCAAGGAAGTGACATCTCTACTCTCTGGTTCCGCACTGTGTGTGTGTGTGTGTGTGTGTGTGTGTGTGTGTGTGTACACGCGCGCGCGTGTCTGTGAGGGGGTGTTGATCGGAGGGAAGCGGAAGACTCGGCCCTTGCTGGGGACCCCGGGTGCGAGTGTAGCGGGTCGGCCGGGTGTCTGCCGCGGGGGGAAGGGCGCGCTTGGCTCTTGCCGGTGCCACTCACCCTCTTTTGGATGGAGCTGAGTGGGCGGTTGTGCGCAGTGGGGGTGGGGAAGGAGGGTTATTTAAGTCTTTCATCCGGTTGCAGTGAGAAGCAGGCCCCCGGGGTGACAGCAGTGCCGCGGTCTCCCGCTGCTGCTGCTGCTGCTGCTGCTGCGGCAGGTCCCAATATTAGCAACCTCTGCAGCGCCGTGCGTGTGCCGGGAGCCTCGGCGCCCTGCCTCCCCAGCCCCGCCCGCTGGGAGTCGCATCGGCGCTAGGACCGGGCGGCGCGGGCCCGGGCGGGGCGGAGGGGCTGCGGGGCGCACCTGGCGTCCGGGCCACCGCGGCTTCACCTTCCACCCCCACCCCGCAGCCGAGGCCTCCGCGCCTCCTTAGCTCCTCCCAGGGGACTTCATCTTCTCCCCGGGTTTCAGAGTAGCTGGAGGTGGGGTGGGTTTACACCTCGATTAAAATAGAAGGTGCCTTTTCTACCTGGAAAAGAACGGCAGAAGGAAACGCGCTGGGCAAATGCTTTCTGCCGCCCCCGAGCCGCTGCAGGTGACTGCAGCTGCTGGCCAGCCAGCTCGGTGGGGGCAAGGCCGGGGCGGTGCAGGGGACGTGGGGGGTGAGGGAGTCTCAGCGCGGCAGGGAGTTGAAGGTGGGACTTTAAGGAGCCCTTTGTTTTTCCTTAGGGGTGATGGGAGCTGGGGGTCGGGTCTTTGAGTGATGGGCTGGGAATCAGGAGTGTGGTTATTTGTTTATTTTTTTCCCACTTGGAAGGGCTTTCTGGTCTTGCTAGACAATGAGCAAAAAATTAAGTAGGCAAACGAAAAAGTGAACGCTGGGCCCGTGGAAGCTGAAGCTGGCCTACCTCCTGGCGTGGGGGTAGTGACCCCCGTGTCATTAGAACCTTAGATGGATACCCCTACTGGTGAGCCATTTGAGGGGCAGGGCCAGCTCTGTTAAAGGGAGTCAGACGGTGGTGGTACCAGGTGGGAGAAAGATAATAAATAATGTGGTAAAAAAAATTAATAAGACCAAGTTAAAAACTTATTTGTAGGGTTTTGCAGAAAAAGCAAAATTCAACTCTCTGTGCCTTGCTTTTCAGTACCTTCCAGGGCAAAGCCTTCCAAGGGCCGCCTTGTGGCTTGCTGCTTTAGAAAGCTTGGATATCCACTCAGGTGCCATTTCCTAAGGGAACTCAGTTTTGTTCACGCTGGTGCAGGAATTCCTAGATTCTGGCTCTGTGATCCTCTGGAATCTTCTGTGGTTATTGCACATGATCAGGAAGCTGTGAAAGAGAAGGGCCTTAACCCTTCACCCACTTTTGAGACAGGGTCTTAAGTAGCACAGGCCGGCCTTGAACTGCTGATCTCCCGTCCACACCTCCCAAGTGCTGGGATTACAGGCCTCTGTCACCACGTCCAATTTAACCTTTCACTTTTGACAACCCGTATTGTTTCTCTGTAAAATCTGAACCATTTCTTTTCTCTCATTTTCTCATTTTCTCTTTGCTGGCCTTCCTACCCAGTCTCCTCTTTCTTCTTTAACATAGTCACCAGGGTCACTATGATGCCCAGGCTGGCCAGGAATTCTTGGGCTCAAGCAATCCTTCTGCCTCAGTTTCTGGAGCAGTTGGGGCCACTGGCTACTCCACTGTCATTTGTATATTACAGTCTTGGAGAATTGCATATATTTATACAATGAGTCCTGATCTTATCTGCCCCTCATTTCTCCCCTCCAATTGCCCCTGGACACCTCCCACAGGTCCCCTAACTTCATGGCAGCTGTTTCCTCCTCCTTTTACTATTCCCACTGAGTCTAGTTAGTGCTGGCCCATATATGCATATGGGTGTGGGGCTATCTACCAGAGCATGGCTATCTATCAGTAGGTACACCCCCAAAGAAAAATGCCTCTTTCTCCACTAGTAGCTGTTAGCTGCCAAAAGCTCCTCAGCTAGGGTTGGGAGCTACTTAGACCCCCTCCCGTCCATGCTGGAATGTTGACTGGCTTGATCTTGTTCGAGTCTTGTGCAGGTAACTCCAGTTGTTAGGAATTCATGAGTGTGCCAGCCATGCCATGTCTGGAAGACAGCATTTCATCCCCTGTCTTCCGACTCCTTATATTCTTTCTACCCTCTCTTCCCAGGTGTTCACTGAGCCTGAGAGTGGGTGGTGGTGATGCAGATGTCCCAGTTATACTGAGGACTCTCTGTCACTTATTGTAAGCACTTTAACTGATTAGGAGTCTTTGCATTAACAGCTGCCCATTGCAAAATGAAACTTTGGTTAGAAAACAAAGTTGAGAGAAGCACAGAGTATAAACATAAATATTTAGAAGGCAGCTTGACAAATATTTAGAAGGCAACATGATCGTTTAGCAAAATCACAATGGCAGATTCTACACTAGGGCCTGGGGAGATTGCCAGCTACAGGCTTTTGACTAGGTGCACAGTACCAGGTATTCTCCCCTGTGGATTATGCCTCAACTCCAATCAGAAAGTGGTTGGTTACCCATGTAACAGTCATACCGCTATATCACCAGTGGGCACATCTTCCCTGGCAGGTCTGTATTGTAGCATACAGAGTAATTCCACTGATAGCTCTTCTCCAGTGGTCTGCGTACCACCTTCTGGCACCGTGAAAACTAGCCAGCAGAGGGGAAGTCTGCTGGTTAGTTTGCGATTGATTTCTCTAAGTCCTGCAGCCAAATTGTGTGATAAAAGGGTTTTATTGTCTTGTTATGGTGGTCAACGAAGCTGACAAATACTGGTTTCATAGGTTTTTGTTGTTTGAAGAGGGCACAGGTGAAGGTGTGACAGCCTGTCTGCCCAGTCCTCTCATTTCCTGTGGCTGGCTTTAGAGGTGAGGCAGAGCAATGGACTCTAGGAAGGTGGACTGTCTTGGGGTTAGTGACACACAACTGAACATAACTCCAGTCACTAGTGTTGGTTAAGGCAGTGGCACTGGTAGCTGGCTGGCACTGGTAGCTGGCTGGCACTGGTGGCTGGCCGCTGGCGGAGAGTGCTGGACAGAAGAGACAGTGCAGCACAGTTACCTTTTTTTCTAGAGCTTTATTGGGAGAGAGAGGGAGAGAGGGGGTAGAGGGAGGGAGAGGGAGAGAGAGAAAGAGGGGGAGGGTTGAGGGGGAGGGAGAGGGAAAGGGAGAGGGAGAGGGAGAGGGAGAGGGAGAGGGAGAGGGAGAGGGAGAGGGAGAGAGAGAGAGAGAGAGAGAGAGAGAGAGAGAGAGAGAGAGAGAGAAAGAAGAAGAAGAAGAAGAAGAAGAAGAAGAAGAAGAAGAAGAAGAAGAAGAAGAAGAAGAAGAAGAAGAAGAACCAGAGAACCAGAGAGACTGTGCCAGTGCGGAGGGAAGTGAGCTGAAAGAGAAAAGGGAGACACACATAGGGCCCGCCTCCTTTTTGGGCTGGGCCATCCCAGGCTGATGACATAATTAAGGATAGACTCCTTACAACTAGTAGTCAGTGAGACTGGGAAGAGGAAGCTAGTCTGGGACGTGACCAGTGATCTTTGGCTTTATCAGCCAAAGGCTGCGAGTGGGTCCTTATGGAAATGGTTGTCTGTGGTGGAAGAGAGTTGAGGAATGTCACCAGTCTACTTGCTGCCCAGTTACCAGTCCCCACTGTGGCCTTTCTGACCGATGTTATCTAGGTTGTGAGTACTTGGAGAGGCAGGTCCCAGTGTCAGTTTTAGGCCAACCCATTGTTTCCCTTTCCTCTTCTCTTCTTTTTCTTTTTCCCTTTCTTCTTCCCTTGATCACAAGACAGCCCATGGTAGAAGTCTCCTCCTGGATTGCCACTGGCTGGTGTCTTCTGTGCTGTCCATGTTGGTTACTCAGCTCTGCACAGGGAAACAGATCAATGTGAGGAGTGCTGTCTTCCAGGAAGACACTTGGAGGCACTGTCTTGGCACCAGCTCTGGCCCACAGAGGGCTTGGTTGATCCGGTGGAGGCTGTAGAGTTCACCGTGGACAAGGTGGTACCAGGAATGATAAAGATCCTGGTCTACGTGGGGTGGTGTCTGGCTACTGTGTGGCTGGGTCTCCCTGACCTTAGCCCATTGGTGTTTTCAGGGTGTGAGTGAAGGGCTGTGACTCACACATTTGGGTGTTTTGCTTGCCCTTGGGTCATGGGGGAGACCTCATAAAAATCTGGGCTATGTTTTTGAGGTCTCTACTCTTAAGGAATTTCTGGGATGTGGGTTTGAGGTGATGAGATATTTTCACCTGGGCTCACTGGGCCCTGCTTCTTGCTGGGAGAGCTCCCCAGACTCATCTCAGATTTTTGGTTTTTTTTCCCCCCATGCTGCTCCCCTGACTTGCTTTTCTGTAACTGAACAGACCACCCATCTTTGGATACACGTGTTCCCTACACATCTATGTGTGCCACACTGTTATCAGAGTTCTCTGTTTACTATTATAGGACCCTGTTAGCTTCACTTTCTACTGTGTCTGAAAATGTTAAATGGAATGTTCCAGAAATAATTCAAAAGTTTCAAACACTTAGTATTTACACTAGCCTATACTAGTTCTAGTTAGTTATTAGTTATCATTAACCTATTAGGGACCCTAATTTGTAAGTTAAATTTTGTCATGAGTATATAAAACAGTGTAAATAGGTTTGGGATGGTGTGGCTTCAGGCATGGAAGGAATGTCTCTCCACAGATAACGAAGGACTGCTGCTGAGCGGGAGGTGGGGCCTAGGTTGTATATTTCTGCCATATTTTTATATTTAATAAGTGGTATGGTGCTTGGCTAGTGTAATCCCTCAATAATAGTTCATTGACAGAATAAGTGAATGTATATGGATTTTAGATATTTTACTAATAACTAGAAAAAGCAAGATAAATATATTAATACTTTCATTCCCATATTATATAACGATAGTCTCAGAAGTTGAATGTATTAAATGGCAAGAAATTACAGATACAAACCCAAAAAGTTATAGCCAGCTGCGCAGCCTGTGGAATATTCAAGGAGGCAGGCCTTACATTCTGATTGACTTGGACAATTGCAATTTCACTTGCTGTGTTATACATTGGGGCTGAAGGCTGCAGTGCCTAGGATTGTCCTGTATAGTGGAGAAGAGAAGGCCTCTCATGTTTAAGTATCCTGGCTGTTCCATGATCCTTGTGGTCATTACTATTATTCCTGCAATTCTTGAGTCAGGTAGTTTTGTGAACTCATCCTCTCTTGGATTAGGTAGAACTGTAGGTGAGTGGTAGTTCTCAGAGCTGCCTCCCAGGTCGAGGAAACAGATCATCAGGTGGCCTCTCAGAGGACATGAGTGGATTTTAGTTTTATGGTTAACCCTTTCCTCACTGACCTGGTAAATTAAATGGCATAGACTTCAAGGTGGGTGAGGTGTTTCCTGTTTTTCCTTTTATAGTGAAAGCAGACTCAAAGTGAGTCCTTATGCTAATTCAGATTTCTATGACTTAGGTTAGGGTGCTCTTTCTTGGACCAAGAAGAGGCTTGTATAGGTAGGTGGCCCCTAATAACGATAAAGTGTTCCAGTTTTGATTATTTTGACTCATAAGAATTAGAAATGGTACCATGAAATAAAATGGCTGCTTGAAAAAGGAGGTATATCTCCTATGCAGTGAATCCCAAGGAGATTCTCTGATCTCCTCGTGGGCTTTGTGAGGAGGGCAGACTGGTCACACACTGGCTTGTTTCAGGTGGATGGTCTATGAAAGTTACAGGTTAGTAGCTCAGATGTAATCTGTAATTTTGCTCCTTATCATTCATGATCTCACATTCTGCTAGAAGAAATTGTTGTATGTGGGCAGATACTCTGTGAGGCATAAACACGAGGATCTTTGTAACATTTTGTGAGTCTACAAGAATGAGTGCAAGTGTGAGAGTGAGTGATCACCTCACAACTGAGTTTCCTTCTGACTTAATCCTTTACTTTATTAGATTTATGGAGTCAGGGTCTGCATTTGATGGTAGCCTGGTCTAGTCCATAAGAGATGGAAAATTAATTGTTTAAAAGTCCATATAAGTGCTTTTTCATTAGTCACAGGAGACTAACTTTAGTGCTCTCTCTCTCTCTCTCCCTCCCTCCCTCTGTATCTCCATATATACAGATACACACACACACACACACACACACACTCCTGTTTCTGTAGGCTTTTTCCCTCCTTCTTCTACACTCCTAAATGTAAGCACACCTTGTCAATAATTGAAGATATTTTCAAAATAAGAGCTCATTATTTGGTATGTAATGGTACAAGATCTACACAAAGTGTAGTGCTTTAATTTATAACCAAAGTGGGAGCATGGCCAAACACAGAGATGATTAGCAGCATCTGTGTACCCTGTGGGATGAGCGTCTAAAAGCAACGGTAGACTCAGGGAGACTGAAGCTGCTGCTGTGTGGCCCTCAAGTTCTGGATGGATGCCCAGCTTAGGTGTTGTTATTTTTAGTGAGGTAAGCAAGGCAAAAGAAGGAAGTGAACGAGATCATTATATTGATTTTCTTTGGGGATAGACTATTCCATGCCTATTTTAATCAGGAGCATTTTTTTTTTTAAACCAGCATGTTTCCTTCCAGAATATTAGGCTATTTTAACTGTTGAACTATTTCTTTGAGGTTTCGACAACAACAGCAAAAGAATCAATACTCTGTTTCAGCAGAGGCTTTTGAGGTGTGTGTGTGCGTGATCTTTTGGTTTCTCCAATGGAGCTCAATAAGGTTATACAGTTGAGAGCTAGATCATTCTCTGCATAAGCCAGTGAAGGCTTTAATTAGCACCCCACACTATTATTTTTAGGGATATAAGACGGTTCTCTGAATAGAATGAAAGAAATTGTGTATATATACATTTACATGTACATATTCTCTCTCTCACACACATTTACATATACAATATACATATTGTATGTGTGTTTCTTTCTCCCAGGCCCAGAGGACGGTAAGTACAAATTCATGATAATCATACATAGATACTTAATTTTCCATATATAAAATGGAAATATGTCACTTTCTCCTCCAAGTATACCCTTAGCTCATTGCATTGTTTTAATCAGACCTGTCATTTAGAATGTTTATGTCATTATTAATTCTAAAATTTTTCAATTATGTCAGTTATTATGTAAGTCATGTCCCACTATGATAATTTAGTATCTGAAGATGATAAGATAGAATGTAGTTGAAACATCAGTTTTTTAGGGCAGACGTCTTGTATGAAGTGCTTCAAGTCAGAAGCTGGGCCCAGTTTCCTCTCTGGAGCCCCTGGGAATCTGTGGCTCTGGGCTCTAACTCTCCTGTTTGCTGTCTATCTCACAGGCATTCTGGAATTTATCAGTATAGCAGTTGGCCTGGTCAGCATTCGTGGCGTGGACAGTGGACTCTACCTCGGCATGAACGAGAAGGGGGAACTGTACGGATCAGTAAGTAGCAGCAGACACTTTGCTAATTCCCACGACCCACCTTTGATGTGAGCTGTATGCTTGATAGGTTGAATAAGAAGAGAAACTGAGTCTGGAAGTCAAATGGGAGTTTTTACTCTCTGAGGCATGCTGTTTCATTACAATTCTACATCTTCACTAGACCAAATTTGCCAAGAAAACGCTTTATTTATATGCCAAGCCATCTTCATTATCAAGTAAATAAAAATTCACAAGTGTGAAAAATCCATCTTCTTGTATTGAGTGGAGAGTTATTTTTGAAATGAATTGCAATGATCCCCAAGCTTTGCCAAGCATTGTAATTAAAACTAGAAATAGGCTGTGCAGTGAGAGTCTAAACCCTTTCTCTGAATAACGTAAAATTTTCATTATGCAGGGTAGCTGAAGGTGGAAATTATTGTCAGATAGTCTTGTATGTGAATAGGATCCAGTGGTGTTGTAATTATTTACAAGCATTATGAATTTCTTTCTCCCTAGTCTCCCTCTCCATCCTTACTAGCCTGGAAGGTCCTGGTGGTGATGGAGTGTTTATTGTGATCTGCCAGTTGTTGGGAATGGTGCCTGGTCCTGGGTATGGCTGGAGGTTCTGCTCCACAGGCGGGTGGCTGGTGTTACCCTCTTGGTTTCTTCAGTTCTCCTAGCCCAGGAGCACACCAAAGTGCACCGAACACCATCGGGGTTTAGTATTCTTTGCTGAACATGTGAATGTGGTGAATGGGTTGTAGCTACAGTGTGGAACTATAGTTCCACAGTAAAGTTTTGAACAAAATAACCTTGAGGTTTTTTTTAATTATAGTTGTTGGTGGTCAAATGATCATTTAATCCAAGTTACTTGAACTATGAAAACCTGGATTAGTGCTTACAAAAAGTTGAGACTTAGAGGAAGTTCAGAGTAGGAAAAGTTCTGAAATTCTCAGCTGATACCATTGAAAGACAACCTTTTCCTAGATACACTTCTTGACTGTCTATATCTTACTTCTGTTTCTTAGATATTTTTACTTCTTTGTATAAGTGTTCTGTCTGCATGTGTGTATGTATACCATGTACAGGTGTGCAGCGACTCAGAGGTCAGAGGAGGGCATCAGATCCCCTGGAACTGAAGTTACAGAGAATTGTGAAGCACCCTGTGGGTGCTGGGACAAAAGCAGCAAGTGCCCTTAACTGCTGAGCCATCTCTCCAGCCCCCATAGCATGTTTTTAAAATGTGTATACACACATGCCGTGCAAAGTTTTACCCCACTATTACAAGTGACAAGATTATATCCTGCATAGTTTGAATATATTACACATTTAAACTTTTTAAAATTAATTTTTTAGTATACAAAAGAATGTTTCCTTATTATATTTTTGTACATGTGTTGAACTTTGCTTATATTTCCCCCTTCCTTCTCATTCCCTCTCTTCCCTTATCCAGTTCTCCTGTCCTACACATATGTGTGCATCATAAACATTAAATTTATAATAAACGTTAACTCTAGATTCTGTATGTAAGAGAAAGCATGTGCTATTTGTCCCTTTTCCTCTGCATTATCTCTTTCCCTTTAGATCTCTTCTCGCTTCATGACAGACATCACACACGTACACACACACTCACACACACTCACATACACACACACTCACACTCATGTCCATATATGCACGCATACACACACATACACATATACACACAGGCACATGCATGCACATACACATGCACACATGTAAGCATACACACAGCACACACATACATACACACACAAGCATGTACACAACACACACATGCATTCATACATGCACTCATGCACACACACACTGTGTTCTGCATATAAGAAAATATGATCTTTGTGTAAGTTTGGCTTATTTTGTTTAGCATGATTTTCAGGTCTATCTATTTTCCTGCAAATGACACATCAATTCTTCTTTATAGCTAAATAAAACTCCATTGTGAGTATGTGCCTCGTTTTCTTGGTTCATGCATGTGTTGGTGAGGCTGGTTCCATATCTTGGCTGCTGGTAACACACTATTTTTAATGTCATAGGACGTGATTTTTCTATTTTGGAAGAATTTTGCACTACAGGTTATTTGGTTTAGATATCTGAATACTTTTTAGAAGTGCTTTTTGAGAAAGAAAATAAATTATTTAAAAATGTTTGTTAGGTATAGAATTTAAGTTAGCTTTTGAAATCCAGCGCTTGGTATAGGTAAACTTACTTATTTTCTAAAAGAGGTATTGCTAGTACTTTTAAGTGCAAAGATATATATGTAAGATGTAGATATTAAAGAAGTTTTAAAATAAAGTTATAAAATGACGTTCTTCATTTGACATACTCTTATTTTTTTATTTTAGACATGTAAGTGGATTTAATTAAGTCAATTCCAGTTGAATACAATACAATGCATTTTTTTTTATATAGCACAGAAATTCTGCCCTTAAGTGGGTTGAGGAAACTGTAAGTTTATTTATTTCTTTATTGTTATTTATTTATTGAGAGACAGGGTCTCATTATGTAGTCCAGGATAGCCTTGGACACATGACAGTCCTGTATTGCTGTCCTGAGTGCTGAGATTATAGGCTGAAGCAGCACACCTGGCAGGGACTGTGTTATCACAACCGACTCCAAACTTCTGAGCACAAATTCCTACCTAGAAAGGTAGCTTTTTTTTCCGATAAGTATTTATTTCAAGATATGGCTTTTAAATTATTTTAGGTTATATATAGAAATTATAGTTCACATATACCCGGACACAAAATATGCCTCCCAGTAAGTGTTTCTGCGTAATGCAGTGATTGAATTAACTCATGCCTAGGCCAAAGCACTTGGTCTTTGCTCCAAGAACTTCCTTGCATTCCCCTCTGGAATCTTCTCCCCAGCTGAACCGCTGACTAGCTTGTCGGATGACGTGGCCGGTTTGATGCTCACTCCTGAGGTTTATTGGCCGGCGACACTGCTGAACATGGAGTTGGATGTGCTCTCCTCGTCTGTCCCCAAACCTGGCTTGAGCTTTTCTCATCCCCGGTGGCTCCTGGAGTCACTTCTCATCTCTCTGTCATCATGGTCGTCTCCTTGCCTGCGTGCACCCCAGTGCTAGCGCAGTACCTGGGACAGGGAGGAAAGTATACAGAATATTGATGCCCGAACTGCCTGGGACAATATTGCAGGAAGTTGAACCCAGACAGTTAATGCTCCGTCAATCCCAACTACCTCCTGTAGGGCTTTTCCCAAACATATCGTATGTGGTTAGAAGTAGATTTGTTGGATGTGGTAGCATGTGTCTATAATCCCAACACTCAGAAGGGTGAGGCAGGAGGGTTGCTGCCAATTGGAGGCCAACATGGTCTACATAGACAGGTTGTGTTGCTTGAGTTGTGAATTCTAAGCTGTTCCTGCTCAGATACCTTTGGCCCACCATCATGAACTCCAACCTTCTGGAGCTGTAAGCACAATTAAACACTGCCTTTATTAAAAACAAAAAAGGAGTCCCCCAAAACATAAAACCAAAAAACCCAAACCAACCAAAACAAACCCCAGGCACTAGCTGGGTGTGATGGTACATGCCTTTAATCCCAGCACTCAGGCTGTGAGTTTGAGGTTTGCAGTTCCAGGCTAGACAGGTCTACACAGTGAGACTCTGTCTCAAAACAACAACAACAACAACAACAACAACAACAACAACAACAACCCCAAACAGAATCTAAACAAGCTAAATGGTAGACTTCTACTCACCTTCCCTATGGCCACAGGGAGCCAACAGTCCCAATTATGAATCCCAGTGAGGGAAAAAGCAAGGGACACATACCATCTCCTGGGTCAAGTATCTTCATGTCTAGAGATTTCTCTTAGGACAGAGTGCTACAGAGACACACGTGTGCTGTGATCTCTCTGCAGAAACATGCTTTCAGACATTCCCCTGCCCCAGCACCTCCCAGTATCAACCCTTCTCCACAGTGATGGCAGAATTACCTTCAGCACCTTGATCTGAGGGTGGCTTCACTGAGGTCTCTCCAGTGCTTGCCTGGAAGCCTGCTGCCCTTTGCTGTGTAACTTCCTGCACTTTTCACTGAGTACTTTGCCTGGGTCTGCCTCTCTGGTGCCATCTTTTGTATCAATTTCTGCCTGTCATTTGAATCTATTCACTGTTCCCCAAATGTGTCATGAAGTGCCACTTGTACACATGGGCAGGTTAACTCCTCTCCAGGATGCCTTTTGCTCACTCCTCTACTTGATGAAATAGCACTCTTTAATGAAGGTCCAGTAGAAATATTACCTCTCATACAGAGCCTTCCTCACACTCCCAAGTGTAGTTCTGCTTGAATGTCTTGTTTTTTCCCCCCTTGGAGCCTCAACAATACTAGTTTATAATTCCATCATTACACAAGCAACAGTACAACCTGTAGGATGGTTCAGTGTGCTTCCTTCAGTGGATCCAAAGAGCCTAAACAACCCACATTTTACTTCCTGGTGTTACCTAGTGCATAGCAGTGGCCCTTGAGGTGGGAGGTGCCCAGGAAATGCTTCTCAGAGTGAAGTGAGTAGCCTCAGGAATGGTTTCTGTTTCTCCTACAAGCTGTGCAGGTAGAATCTTGATGTTTCTCCACCTGTATGGCCAGCATCTGACCTGTATGGCCAGCATCTGACCTGTATGACCAGCATCTGACCTGCATGGCCAGCATGCACTCAGGAGTCTTGCTGTAGGAGGAAGCTTTCCCTCCTTCCCATGCCTCATTGGAATGTGCCTGTGTTGTCCCTGGAGTGTGTAGCCCAAAGGGAATACAGCTATGGCTGGAGCAAAGCTGGAGGCAGAACCATGGCCAGGCTCCTCTTCTGCCTCTGCTCCTGAGCAGGACCAGCCCTTGTTTACCTCTTCACTAAGAAGAAGAATGTGAGCTTGACACCTGGACTTTGGCTTGCTGTCTAGGTGGACCACCAGAGTCCTGGAGTTTGTACTTCCCAGGCCTTCTCTGTCTTGCCGCTGATGCTTTGGTTCCCAAAATGTTTATGCAGCAAGATCTTTTCTCCTCCACTGGGCAGAGCTGGGAGGGAACGTCCCTGGGCAGCAAGGTTGTCCCTTTGTACCTCAGATGGGAGATTTAGAGAGTAGGAGTGAGAGGCCTGCTCCCTGTGGGCCCTCCCATGGACTCCTTGAGGTTTTGTGGTTATTCTGACTTCTGTGTCCATGGGAATGAGGAGGGAACAAAAGAGCTTATTCAGACTGGCAGCAGTTTGAAGGAAAGAGAGAAAAAAAACAGGTAAGGATGCTGTTAGAAAATCTTTGAAAAGGTGGGTATCATCGTGAAAGACGGTAAATGGGTTTGGGAAACAGGAGTCAGTCTTGTTAAACAAATTACCGTGATATGGAGTGATGTACTTTTGTATTTGGGGATTAATTGCCCTTCTCCTCTCCTCTCTCTCTTTCTGGTTTTAGGCTCACCCTAGGGCTAGATTAAAGGAGAAAGATGTGAATGGGTGAAACTTCTTAGAAAAATAGAAAGGATGCTATTATGCTAATTTAGAAACCAGAAAAACACCAGAAAAACTATTGCTAATGTGTCACAATTTAATTAAAAGGGGAATTTAAATAATTCTCTCTCTGGGTATGGTTTTGGATATTGTACTGAAGTCTCCATTTATGTGTGCCATTTCATTCATGTCTTCATAGACAGTCATATCAACTCAGTGTCTAGCCCTGTGATAAAGTGCACAACCATGAAACGGCTCTCAGAATCTGGCCAGACAGACATCTTTGTGAATAGTTTGATGCAATGTGAGATTTGCTGTAATTGAAGAATGCTCAAATGTCTCGGGAGCCACAGAGGAGTGTTTAAAGAACTACTTTGGAAATGTGTATTGTAGCATTGAAAGTGGATTTTGAGGGATGGATAGAAGTCTCAACAAAGGGTGGGAAGACAGGTTAGGGCATGTGACACTTGAGATCAGAAAATCCTGTCTGGTTGAAATTTAGAGAGAACATTAGATTTCATGCATGTGCATGCATGTGCCCCATGTGACTAGACAGCTAGGAGTATTCATTTGCATTTGTCACTTTCGTTTATCTCAAAGAGACAAAAATCTATGGTTCACATAGTTACTTTTGGTAGTTTCATCTAAATTATCTAATTATTATCAAGGTGCTTTAAACATCAAGAATAACGGAGTCTATTTAAAAAGAATGCTCTGAAAAAAAAATGGGTCTGCTTCAAGGAGCCTGTAAGTGTCCAATCTTCTCATGTAGAAAAAGGTAGCACTCTCTAAACTACGGATGTAGGAACTAGAGTGTGGGTGTGCAATGGTGAGCCAGTGGACAGCACCAGACTGAGGAATGCTGGCGTTTCTGGGTTATATCTGGCCTCCCATTTCATTCTCATTGGTCTTTTACTAGATGAGGATTTTGGAGTCAGAGTCTCTCTATAAGCATTCTGGTTCCCAGAGGCTCAGCCACGCACAGTGTGTGCAGTTGGCATGTGGTGAATGTTCACTGACCCAATTTCTCAGCCTGCTCCAGCCTCATACACAGAGCCTAGTGTGCTGGAGCATCAGGCGGTGACTGCACTCCGTGCTGCAGGTTGTGCATGTATAATAGCCAGGTTTTCCATGGCAGCCATCTCTTTTAAGTACCAAATTAAAATCAAGAGAATATACCTAATTTGCTCTGAGGTCCAGAATTTGTAGGTGCAGTGAGGACTCAGGCCAGCACCTCGAGGCCATTCTTACAGCATCCTGACACAGGAGTTGTTGAGACAGTTGTTTGCTAGTGTCTTTGGTTCTATTTCCAGAGATACAGTTGGACCCTGGTTACTTAGAATCTGTATAATCTGTAACCAAGGTATGATGGATTTCAATGAACATAAATGTTCTTTGAATTGAATACATTCCAGGGGGGGGGGGCTTGTTGATTCTGAATAGGTGTGGGCCAGATAATTTGTTGCATGATGTTTCATATTTTAGAGTCATTGTAGGGAACCCTGTGGTCACATCTGTTCCAGAACTGAGGAATAGATCAATCTCTTTAAAAAGGAAACAATGGCAACAAACCACAAAATGCCATGAAGTACATTGCTTCTTGTGGAGGAACTGTTTCCAGGACACCCACAGATAATAGTATCTTTATATGCTCAAGTCTCCTTATATAAAACAGCATAATGCCTGCCTTGAACCTGTGCACATGCTCCTGTAGACTTTCAGTTATTTTAAGATGGCTTATTGTACTTGATACAATATATACAAGTATAACTGTTCATAATAGTTCACACAGTGGAAAATTCTATGGAAATAATTTTTGTATTGTATTTAGTGAATAATGACAATAAAAATGTTTGTATATATTTGGTACAGATAAAAGCTTAAAAAATTGATCTGTGGTTGCTCGACTACAGATATGAAACTTATGTACTGAGGAATGACTATATCTCAGATCCTAAGAAACCCATATTGACTTTATTTTTACTATGTGTATACATACAATCATGAAACTAGGTATGAATCCCTTATATTTACACTTCTTTGACAGCTGAAATCTAAGATATCTTTGTTAAAATAGACTGTAAGAGCAGTAGGGCCCAAACTGGTATGGTTGGTTTAATGTGATGGCTGATGTGATGGTTTAATGTTACTTCAGTGACGTCTTCTCACTTTGACTAAGTCCTTGTCAGCCCTGGTTCAGCCTTGCTATTTCACTTGAGGTTGTGGAGATGGTGATGTCTTGGTTTTCCTCCTAGCATCTTCCTATTTGAGTTACTGTGAGACCACATGATGTTCTCTGGTGTTCACTTGATGCAACACATGGTGCACCAAGTAGGTCTTTTTCTTTTCTTACTTGTCCTGACATGGGAAACAGCATCGCTTAGTACTGAAGGTCATTTTGGACCCAAATACAGTCCTCCACCCCTTTCATGGGGGATTGGTTCCAAGACCCTCCTTGGATGCCAGAATCCTTGAATGTTCAGGTCCTTTATATACAATGGCATAGTATCTGAACAGGACCTACATACATTGTAATTTTAAGCCATCTCCAGATGACTTGTGGTAAACACTACAGTGTACATACTATGGAAATAGGTGCTGTGCTATTATTGTTTAAGGAATAATGGCAAGAAAAATGGCTGTGTGAGGTCAGTACACAGAATGTTTTCCCCTGCATGCTTTTGTTCGGTGGTTGATTAAATGAACAGATGCAGGCCCCACAGGAGTGGAAGGAGGTCTATCTATGTTCATGGATGGTTATGAGGTTAGCTCAGGGATCCTGAGTGTTTTCTTTCCTGCCTCTTTATTTTTCACTGAAATGAATAAGCCCTTCTAGAGATTGTCTCTTGAAATCTTTCCATGCCTATGTGGCTGCAGATATGAAGGGCTGGCCAGAGGAAGGGTCAGGTTATGTTGGACTGTGCTCTCTGCCCTGACACTTGATATACTGGGGCAACTTTTGAATAAGCAAGTCAGTCTGCTGTGTATACTTGGGATAGTATAGCCTAGCAAATGGCAAGGTGCCATTGAATCTATCGATTCATTTTTCTGGTGGTTTGTTCCAAATTCCGTTGATGGGAAGTGTTCAGACATGTTCCATTCAGAATCTCCAAAGACTGCAGTTCATAGGAAGGAAATGAAGAGGTTCATTGGTTGAATGATTAACAAATATCAGGCATGCTCTGGGAATGGTTGGCTTTCAGCCGATGTTTTGAGTGATAAAGCGTTATCTCATGGTTCCTAAGTGTGTGGTCAGTTTTCAAAAGGTTTAGTAATAATTCTTAGCTGATCAAGGGCACTGCTTTGGAAGATCATCTGAGTTCACAGTATTCTTAGTTCAGAGGCCAGGAGTAAGGTTTTAACGGATTGCTGACTTAAGATCACACAAGATAGCAAGCGACAGATCAGGTAAATCAGGAAATCTCATCTCACACATATACATTAGGGGTGTCCATTCATGGGGATGTAGCTCAATTAGTGGAATAATTGCTAGATATGTACAAGGTCCTGGGTTCAACCCCCAGCCACATGGTAGAGAAAGGTAGTAGTACTCCTTCCTTCCATGGGTAGTACTTGGGAAGAATGTTTTCCAGTACCTAGTTTTTGTTTCCCTGACTTCAGATGTTTCTTTTGTAACCAGACTTCTGGCCTTTAGGTGCGAAAAATCATCTTTTGATCTTGTAGTTTGGGGATTTAGTGTTAGTTGGGGTGACTTTATTGAGCAGGGTAGAGTAGCAACTTGACTGAGGTACACTTATGAGGTACATGTCAAGTTGCTGCTGAGTAGGTGTACCTGACCTGGGGTCTTCCCGAGTGTTGTGAAGGGTTTTCTTCCTGTCTGTGCTGCTGGAGGCTGAATGCTGGCTTCTCCCATGCTGGGCAAGTGTTCTGCCACCAAGCCACATCCCAGCTGGAGACAGACATAATCATGAGCTGCTTCTGAAAGGCTGGAGGACAGAGGCTCTGGGTCCAGGGCGCAGGCTAAGGAATGGCTTTCCTACAGGTTCAGGAGCCTTCCAGGAACAGGCGCTCTTTCAGACTGGCTTGACTACTGCCTCTACCTACCTTGTATTTCTCTGGCATTTCCTGTTCTGTATTAGTCCCGTCCTCAGAGTTCCTCTGCTTCATGCCCTGTCAGATGCTAGATGGGGAAGGCCTGAGAGAGTGGTTTTGAGAAGCTTGATAAAACCGTCACTGCCTAAGCCGAAGTTCTGGGAAGTCAGTCACTCAGTTACTTTTGTGTCCCAAGTTATTGCCAATATTTACAACAAAGACTTGAATGTAATTGGTACCTAATTAAGTATTAGATGAATGTATTGCCAGTGAGATTCCAAATCTCTCTTTTTCTTTCTGTTTACAGTAGTTTTATTCATAATTTTCCATACTGGGAAACAATGAAGATATACTTCAGCAGATAAATGGATAAGTAAGCTTTGGGACGGCCTGAGAATATTCTGGTACATCTAGATAATGGGATATTATTCAGCAATAAAA
This sequence comes from Onychomys torridus, assembly GCF_903995425.1. Taxonomy (NCBI): domain Eukaryota; kingdom Metazoa; phylum Chordata; class Mammalia; order Rodentia; family Cricetidae; genus Onychomys; species Onychomys torridus. The sequence continues at coordinate 46,605,529 of NC_050451.1, forward strand.
CTAGATGAGCTTTTAAGCTCTGAGAAGAAATGCAGAAAGCTTAGACACAACGACTGAACATTTTTCTTTCTTTCTTCTCCCTTCCTTCTCTCTACCTTCCTGCACTTCCTTCCTTCCTTCTGGCATTCAGTTTCTAAGTAGCTATTTGGAGCTAAAAGAGCTGATACAACATTTGAATGCTAGAGTCTCTTCTGGATAGTTCCTATTAGGGAACTTTATAGTGAGTATATTTGTAAATGATGTTTGATTGAAAGACGACATTTGATGACAACCCCTAGGAATTAAAGAGTAACTGGTTGCTGGGCGGTGGCACATACCTCTAATCCCAGCACTCAGGAGGCAGAGGCAGGGGGATCTCTCTGAGTTCGAGGCCAGCCTGGGCTGTTACACAGAGAAAACCTGTCTCAAAAAAAAGAAAAAAGAAAAAACAGAAACAAAACAAAATCCAAACAGACAAAAGAACTGATTTCTGAGTAGTTCCTGTATACATTTGAAAAGCACAGTGGTTCTACATCCTGGGTGTTTCATTCCTGTGCTTTACCAGCTGCCTCCTGCCCCCCCCCCCCTCCAGAGTCTTGGTGTATATAAGGGAAGTCCAATTAGCCTGTGAGTTGGGGTGGTCGAGCAGTTGACAGCAGTGTTAGGGACAGTAGCAGCAGGCCTGTGGCCTTCATGTCCTTCTGCTTCCCCACCCTGCTCTCCTTACAAATCCAGACACTCCTTGCTGCTCTTCATCAGACCCGACTACCCCTCCATTGCCCGTTTCTTAAATTGCTTTGAACCACAGAGCATCCTTCGTCGTTCTTGATTCAGTGAGATAGTGTGGTTCAGAGTTAGGACTCGGTCTGCGGCTCACGTGTGCACTCCGTCGGTAAACGCGTCTTGCTTAAGTATTGCATTTGCGGTCCGTACTCACTCGCTGGCTCACTCACTCACTCACTCGCTCGCTCACGGGCTCTCCCATTCACAATCTTCCCTTTGCTCATGCACATTCATGCACTTTTGGATACACTGTCTCACACTCACTCCTGGCTTTCTTTCAAAACCCAGTAAACATTATTGACTGCCTTCCACGGCTGATACATGCTTGCTACTTCAGTGGAATTTGTGTAATTGCTGAATTTTGCTTATAACCCCCAAATCTACATTTGTGTCACTTTTGTGCCTGTTTGCAGACATATGCAGAAAAGAAGGAAAAACAGCAAGTCTCCGCCATCCTCACATTCCTAGCTGAGGTCAAAGGTCGAGCCCTGCCTTCTTGTCACAGGCCTCTCTTCAGGGCATCTGTTTAGTGTTGTGCATTTCTTATTCTGTGCCTTTCGTTGATGATTTTGCCTCATAAAAATGTCCTTAGCAAGCGCTGATATGTTCTGTGGAGCCAACTTTGTTTTAGAGATGCTTCCTTGAGGCTTGATTTTGGTGACATTGGCTGTGGGTCAGGTGGTCATGAAGCCACAGTGTATATTAAGTAAGTACCTTTAAATAGAAACACACATAAAATGCGTTGGTACATTCACAAAAATGCTCACCCTGTGTTTCCTCCAGGAGCGGTGGTTCAGTGTTCTGGGAGACCTTACAGACGCTAACTCCTGTGAGGAAATGAGCATACACAAGTGTGGCCATATTTGCCTTGCCGTGAGGGTGATAGGAGGAACCTACAGCTTTGTTCAGGCATCAGACCTGTAGACCAAGAGTTACCTGGCCGGTGAGAGGCAGCTGGGAAAAGCACTTGCCGCCAAGCCCTGCGGATTGTGTTTGAGCCCTGGAGCCCACAGGGCAGGAGACAACTGATTCCCATAAGCTGTTCTCTGACCTCCACATCCATGCCACGACGACACGTGTGTCTCTCAGACCCTGACTCACAAAATAACTAAACAAAACTGTAACAAAGAGTCATTTTTTTCTTTTGTACAATAAATGGCCTAATACAGTGAGATGTAAAAGTTACTGCGATTTTGCAGGAGGAAGCTTAGCTGTAGGGGTGTGGTTGAGGAGGCTGAGAGAAAGAGGCAACGTTCCTAGCAGAGACTAAGGGACTTAGCTGGAGTACTAGGAGACAGTGGCTGCCAACTTTTGGAGGGTCCTCCCCTGTTTGCATCATAGCTACTTGAAGGATGTTGCCTCTGTGGGATCCTGTAACCCATCTAGGAGCCACCTTCAAGCCTCACAAAAAACTAACTCCACTAGAGTTAAGTGGGAGCCATTGCCCTGGGGTGGCCTCTGAAGTGCTGAGCCATGTCCCTGCTGTGCCTCCACGAGGAGCCACCTTGAAGTTGTGAGGAAACATCATTTGTCAGCCTGCTGGCCTGGTGAGCCTCAGAGGCACTGTGACAACCAACTGAGAAAAAAAAAAAAAGCCTGCACTCTTGACAGCCCTCACTGCCGAGGGCTTCCCCGGGATTGCAAGGTTATGGCGTTAACTGGAAGGGGCACACTCAGAGCTCTTACTTTCTATAAATGCTTCAAACCCAGACAGCCGTGGAGTCCCTCTTAACCAGTTTTTAAAAAGTTATTCATTGAACTATGCATCGAAGTGTGTGTGTCCTTTGCAAGGAAGTGCTGGAAACTCAATACAGTATTCAAAGGACTGGCTGGCCAAGGTCATTTCAAGGACGTCCCTCTCCTTGTGGTGCATAATGCGATTCGATTGCCTTGGAAGCGCCAGGTGACTGTAGCCTGCCTGGCTGGCCTGTGGCCTTGACCTTCCTCCTGTCACTCACAGCCACCTGAAGGAAGCTCTGGGTTTCTCTTCTCTCTCCCACCTTCCATGTCTTTCTCTCTTCCTTCCTGTCCCCACTATTCTTTCATCCCCGCCCCCTTACAGTGTTGCAGATACTGTATCCCAGTTGTGTGAAGTGGGCTGGTATCTTTTTTTCTTTCTGCCTTTCGAACTGATTTCTGTTCGCCGTGCTTTATGGGAGATTCTGGTCTTTGCTTTCCTTTATGAGCATCTAGAACGTGGATGGTAAGCATGGAGGAGTGGGAACCTAAGGCTTGGAGTCTTAGTTCTGCTGCTCACCAGCTGTGCAAATAGGGGTCCTGTTCTATTATTCATTCATTCATTCACTCCTCCATCCATTCACTCTTTGACAGTTTCATGCATGCCTATAACATATTTGATCATACTCACCCTACCATCCTCTCTTGTTCCCCTTTACTCTCCTGAACCCTTTCTTTTCCCCAACAAGTCTCCTTCTTATGCTCATATTTTATGTGACCTCCTGAGTTTAGTAGAGTTAGTTGTATGAGCATGGAGGGGGCATTATTTACTGGAGCATGGCCTCTTCCCAGTGGCTATACCCCTGGAGAAAACGACTCCCCTGCCTCGGCAACTGTTAACTGCCCATCAACTCTAAACTGTTCTTAACCTTCGGAGCCGAGGCCTAGGACAAGGGATGGCTGTCTCACGGGAGGAGACAATGTCTGCCATGTGACCAGCTTAGCGCTTGTTCCCTGGTGTTCGCCACATCCTCAAGAACCCATGTGGCAGTGCTGTGTCTGTGCCTCTGGTGCTCCAAGCTGCATGGGAGACATGATGCCTGGGCTTTCTCGAAAGTTGAATTCTGAGGTCAAGATTCATGACTTAGTCAAATTATTCTTTAAATGCCAGCCTTAATGCCAATGTTTAAAGATTTTCTAAAGATCCATTTTTAAAGAATAATGTTAGTTTATTAATGTGAACACACACACACACACACACACACACACACACACACACACACACACTGCAGAGTTTGACATCTGATGTCTTCTTCTATTGATTTCCATTTTAGCTTTTTAGACAGGGTCTCTCATTGACCTTGGATGTCACTGATTTGGCTAGACCAGCTACCCAGCGAGCCTCAGGGATCCTTATGCTTTTGACTTTCCAGTGCTAGAGTTATAGGCGTGTGCCATGTCTGGCTGTCAGGTGGATGCTGGGGACTGAACTCAAGTCCTTACATGGCAAGTACATTTACCAACTGAGTCATCTCCCCTGCTCAATAGTTACTCTCATATGTAGCTGTTATTATTTTATATACTTAAATAAAAGTAATTTCTCTTAATAGGGATTTCATTTACTTTGTAATTTTCTTTGCCAGGGTTTAAAAAATATTTACATGTTGATGAATTTGACAGGTTCCCACAGTAACCAGAATAACTAACAGAATACTTTTTTTTGGAGGGGGGGGGTTAAAGTACTTTTTAATTTATGTAAAATTTTTATTTGTTTATTTTACTTGTTTATTTTGAGACAGGTTAGCCTTAAACACATGACTGCCTCTCAAGTGCTGGAATTATAGGCATGAGCTACCTTTGTCTGTAGATGGACTTTTTGGGGCCACCAGCTCACAAAAACTGACACAGAGACTTATTAATTATGAAAGCTCGGCCAATACCTTAGGCTTGTTTTTAGCTAGCTCTTACAACTTAAATTAACCCATACCTTTTTTTTTTTCCCCGAGACAGGGTTTCTCTGTGTAGCTTTGCGCCTTTCCTGGAACTTGCTTTGTAGACCAGGCTGGTCTCGACTCACAGAGATTCGCCTGTCTCTGCCTCCCAAGTGCTGGGATTAAAGGTGTGTACCACCATATCTTTTAATCTACATTCTTTTGCATGACTCAGTTGCCTTTACTCTGCATTGTCCATGCTGCTTCCTCTGTGTCTCATCCCTTCTTCCCAGAGTCCTCTATGCCTGGAAATTCAGCCTAGCTATTGGCCATTCAGCTTTTTAATTAAACCAATCAGAGCTACATGTCTTTACACAGTGTAGCCAAATATCTCACAACATTAGTTAGCACAGCACTTTTAAGGAAGCCCTCTGTGGATTCCTAACAGTGGATTGAGGATTTGCTGACTCTTTTGCCTGCTATTGGGACCCTTTTCCTCCTACTGGGTGGCCTTGTCCAACATTAATATGAGAGTTTGTGCCTAGTCTTATTGTGACTTGTTATGCTGTGTTCGGTTGAAATCCCTGGGATACCTGCTCTTCTTTTCTGAAGGGAAACAGGAGTAGATCTGGGGGCGAGGTGAGGTGTGTGGTGGGGGAACTGGGAGGAGTGGAGGGAGGGGAAACTGTGGTTGGGATATAGTCTATGAGAGAAGAATAAATTTAAAGAAAGAAGAAGAAAAGAAAGAAAGAAAGCAGTCTAAGAAAGCCACGAGGAGCAAGCCAGTGACCAGCACTCCTTCCTTCATGAGCTCTGCATCAGCTCCTGCCTCCAGGTTCCTGCTTCACTTCAGTTCCTGTAGTTCCTGTCCTGCCTGCCTTTGATGATGAATTGTGATATGGAATTGTAAGGGAATAAATCTCACCCCCCCCCCCGAAAAATAGGTCCCTATCAGATCTGGAAGTATGTTTAGTTATACTGTAGAAGACAGAGGGGTCCCACGAGAGTCAGACACAGTTCTGCATGTGTGGAGATGAGGACAGTCATTTATATACTACAAAACAAGGCTAGGTGGAAGGATTTGGTTCCTGAGTAATCTGGACTGACCTGAGCATTGTGGAAACCTGGAGTTGGGGATTCAAGGAACAGAGAGAATGCCAGGGACAGGCTCCCTTCCCTTCCAGTCTGAGGAGAATTCTCGGTGGGTATGGGTGGGATGGGGGTGCCAGAGGTGCTCAGTCTCTGGTTAGAGGAGCTGGAAAACCCAAGAGGCCCGTGGGAATAGTGCAGAAGGACACGGGGTCCTTGGTATCATCAGATCTTCTTGGTGGTGTCTTTTCTATGTTTTGTGCGCACACCCCACATTTACATATTGCTAACCTTTTACTCTCTCTTTTAGGCAGTTCATGTTACAGGGAGGTTCACTGGTCCTTATGGGAGCCATGTTCCTTGAATGTAGGGAGAGGATGGAAAATGTGAGGGAAGTCCCAACAGTCACAAGGTGCTTATCCTCCAAGGAACTTCCCAGGGAGAAATCTGGGGTGTTCCTTGTGACAAAGTGGCTGCTTCCTTCTCTGCTCTTGGCTCATCTCTGAAGTAGCAGCCCTGTTCTCCAGGCTACTTCAGGCTAGCACTTCTGGCCTGCAGCCCCTCCCCCTCCAATGGACAACCGAGGCAGCACATTTCATTTTGTTTGTCTATTTTTCCAGCCCCTTGGACATTTCTCTTCATTTCCTATTCATTATGTCCTCTCAGAGTTATCGTGAAAGCTTTCTGATGGTCCTACGGCTCAATCATTAGAGTCTTAGTCTCAGAGGAGTCTTTCAGGGCTGGGGTATAGTGTGGCCTGTAGAGTTTGCACCTCTAATTCTGGGAGGCACTGGCTTCCATTACCCCCAAACTGGGCCTTAGAACTCTCTCTGTACAATGCTCTCCTTCTACAGAGAAATAAATTGAAGCCTTATTGGTCTGCTCCATGATGGCATGTTTCTGGAAGGTGCATGCCTCTACTGGGGGGAAATACTGTGTATTTTTTAGATCTTCAGAATTTATCTTTGGGCTTACATTGTCATTAAATCTGCTGATCTTTCAAGCCCCTTCCTTTTATTTCTGCAAACTGTGTGCTGAGTTTAAACGGCTTTGTTTATCTTGGAAAGCCTCTTCATTTTTCATTTTTTGAGTCCACCTCCCAGCCAACTATCTGATGGTTATCACAGAAACCACGTGGTTGTTGGGTTTCTCTGTCTTTGTTGGGTTTCCTCCTTGAATATTTCTTTCTTTCACTTACCTCACAGCCTCTTAGCTTGGTTTCTCTTCATTGTCCATCACCCTGGCCCTTCCAGGGCACCTATGCTTAGTTCTCACCAAAGAACATTTCATTGATGTGTTTATAGCTTTTACGTAGCTTTTGTGTGTGTTTTAAGTGGTCATTGAACGATGTCATTCCTCATACCAGGTAGTCTCCAGTGAAAAATGTGTCCTGTGATTTGTTTTTCAACTTAGTGTTCTAAGATCTTAAAAAGAATGTTAACAACTTTTTTCTCTAGGTGTGTTTATAAAAGAATTAGAATCACATCCGCTGGGCTTTAGCACAAGTCTAAATGCTCCTGAGAGCAAAAACTAGGCTTTCTGAATGTATGTTCTTTTGTGCATGGAGCAAGGCTTTCTCTGTGAGAACACCTCTTTGAGAATGTGCAGGAAGTTTATGAGCTGTGTGATTTGCTAAACACAGATTCATTTTTATAAGCAGCTTCTAAGGAAGGCCCCTGAATAGTCTCACTCGTCCTATTTGGCAGAACAGATCTGTCCCTGGCAGCTTATTTATTGCCACATGGCAAGCGAGCCTGACACATGGAAGGTGTGTGTGTGTGTGTTTTGTGTGCGTATGTACGCTCAGTGTCTCTGTATACATGTGTGCTTGTATCCAGATTCAGACTAGGTCCTTGATTGCTTCCTAAATACTAAAGTAACTTGATTCTGAAAAGAAGGTATTTCTTTTAATTACATTTTAAAAATTATTTTAGAAAATTTCATAAAATATATTTTGTTCATATTCTTTCCTCTCCCCTAAATCTTTCTAGATTCTACAGACCTCCTTACATCTTTCTTTCTCTCTCAACTCCTCCCAGGGGGGAAAAAAAAAAACCAGAAAGCAAAGCAAACAAGCCTCACAAGACAAAAATACACCAAACCATAGCAAAAAAAAAAAAAAAAAAAAAAAAAGGCTCAAAAGTCATGGAGTCTGAAAACTACTCATGGTCATGGGACCTGCCCCTGGAGTGTGTTGAGATACCCAGTGTCACTCCATTGGTGAAACTGATTTTCCCTCTCCTAGCAGGTTCCAGTTACAAATAGCTTCTTGGTCAGGGGTGGGACTTTGTACTTGATTTTCTGGAAAGTTTTAAGCTGGAAAGTGCAAGTTTTGGTTTCCTTTCTTTCATGTTTTTTAGGTATGAGAAGAATGCAAAGATTATAGTAATTCTTAATTTTCTATGTGTCTTATAAAATTAAAAATACATGAAAACACTTAAAAGTTTTATTAAGCATTAATTAATTAATTTTTTTTGAGATGGGAATCTCATTGTGTTGTCCAGGCTGACCTAGAACTCTTAGACATAAGCCATGTTTTTACCTCAGTTGTTTCCCAAGTGGCTGTCATTATAGGTATAGACCACAGTGCCTGGCTTAAATTTATGTTTTAATCAATACATAAGAACATAAAATTCATACATATTTAGGGAGAACCACGAATATATTGTGTGGTATCTATTTTTATTATTTTTGTGTGTGTAATTGAGGTTAAACCCAGGGCTTTGTACATGCTAAGTAAGTACTCTCCCATTGTGTTTTCTGTCTAGACCGTTGTGCAATGTTTAAGTCAGGTAAAACAAACATGTATCTCAAGCATGTATCATTTCTGATGATAAAGCATCAAGATCCTTGCTTCTTGCTTTTTGAAATCGATAGTGTATTCTGACTATCTAATCACCTGACTGTACAGAGCCTTCCTCCTACCTACCTGTGACTTATACTCATTTGTCAACAGTCTCCCCATTCTTTTCCCCTTCTCATGCATTTCTGATATATTTTGATAAGGCAAAAGGCTATTTGTGTTGATCTGCTTGCAATCAACTCCATTGTTCCCATAATTCCAGAGGTAATAGAGATGGTAAGGAATATGGAATCCAGGCAGGTCCATCCAGAACGGTGGGGATTTATAGAGGTTTTGAGAAACAGGACTTAATGTGAGGCATGTTGTGGGCACAGGGTTGGATCTGAGTTGGAGCATCTAACAACATAAGAGGAGGTACTCTCCCACTCCTCTTTCTGTGTGTTGCTTTCCGTCTAGTTGGGGACTTCTCCCAGGAGAGGACAGTTAAAAGACCTGGCTTCTTATTAATGGTCCTTTTGTCATTATAGTTAATCACCCTGGTCCTTGCAACAGCTCCCATTAAGGCTTTACTGCTATATTATTAATGAGAAAGAGTCATTGTGGGCAAGGGAGGTTTAAATACCTCGACTGTAACAAACAGTAGATATGAGAATGAATGACTACAGCAGAGTCATTAACTCCGGAAACGTTCAAGAGCTTTGCAATTAAGTCATTGTCATGCATTCCCTGCTCTGGTGGTTTATATTGTAGTAGCCAGCTGTTTAAGGGACCATCGGGTTGAGTAAATGCAGTCATTTACATAGCGTGGTTAAAGCTATGCCATACATTCATGTGGAAATCATGTTTTAAAATAGCACAACGTAAGGCTGTATGTTTGCAACAAGAACTATTATTCTGTTTCAAATGTTGTAATCTCTCTCTCTCTCTCTCAGCATAGATTCAGATTGAGCACAGTAATGCCTATGTGGATCACCTAGTTTCATGCTGTCTAATTTTCTAAACTGGTGTCTAGATAAGCCTGTGTCTGAGAGGGTGCTTAGGCATTCTCGGGGCCGCACTATACTTTTCACTATATTATCTCATACTTTGCTTTAAACAGGAATGGTACAAGTTTGGAAGTTTTAATTTTAGTTTTTCCCATTGCTCAGAATTTGATGACATAAAATGAAAAGAGGTTTCCATAGCTGCTAACATTCACCAGATTTTGTTCCAAAGCATGGACTTTAGTAGACTTTTGAATTAAATCCACATTCTCCACCCAAGTCTAGTGATAAAATCCAATAGTTCAAAGATAGGTATGCCATAAACAGCTATAGTTAAATAATCTAAAAAAATTTAAAACATGGAAATACAATAAAACAAGAATTGATCACTTTATAGTGGAATACTCTATAAACTGTCTGCATTGGAAACATGTGGTGAGTTTTAAAACATCTGCGTTTTATAATTCTAAAAAGTGTATAGTTTATTTGAAGGCCCACGCTCCTCTTCTGCACACAAGTAAAAAGACAGGTTAATACATTTTTTCTAAGTGTTCCAATTTGCATTTGTTTATCTATTTTTAATTAAAGATAATTTTGGAATAGAAACACATAACTTAAAATATTTACCTCAGCTAAGTATTCATCACTTAGAACTGAAGTGTGCTCAATAAAGAAATGGACTATAAATCTTGCTAGTCTGTCTAAAACAAAGATTGCACATTGACATAATCCCCAGTGAAAGGGAGAAGTCATTGTGATATATACCTGGCATAGGGAAGTACCGGGGTCTTTTATTTTCAATAAAAATCTTAATCTTGATGGGAAGCTGCTTATCAGAGTGGTAGAGCAGGTGTGACTACAGAAAGTCATGGTGCACCGTTGGTTTTACAGTCCAGTGTCAGCAGAACCTCTGTCACTTACCTGAAGTTAGAGTCCTCTGCTGTATGACACCACCGACCTGACCACCAGGAAATGTCTGAGGGTTAGACTATTTTCCAGTTGAACAAATACCATGTTTTCTGGGTTGCCCAGAAAGTTTCTGTGCATATAAACAATGCTAAACAGCCTGTGAGGGAGAGAGCCCCGCCATCTGGAGCTGTGCAAACGGTAGTTCTACTTCTTAGCTTTTCTTCTGTGTTTAAGGACTTTTTCATAGTTTGAAAAATGTACAGTGAGACTCTTCTGGCCATGTAGAAATTTGTTCATGCACTCTGTTTTCTTCTCTCCCTCTTTCTCTTGAAAAACTAATGGTGCGTAGTGAGGCCAAGAGGAAGCATGTGCGACGCTGCCTGTTCCCACTAGCTCCTTCGTCAGGTGTCTACCCTAGTGGTTGGTGGCCCTTTGGGACATGGCAGCCTATGTCCCACAGGTGAACAAAGCTTTAGGAGCCCCAGGGCTGTCAGTCAGAAGCAGAAAGAGTCCGGTCCTGAGGGGTCAGTGGCTGAGTAGGACTTCTGGAAATGTCCTGCACCCATGCCTTCATCACTGTGGTGATGAGAGGCCATGGTCCTGAAGGGACATATCACCTCAACCTTTGAGCTTCCTTGCCCCCACATATTTAACTAGAAAATGACACAAGCTGCGTTCTATTTGCTCTATTTCTGGTGAGAGGTCCCTCATGATATCAGGGATGCTGTTGGTCTCAAGGGTCCTTACTACAGATCGAGCATTGGTAATAAGTGTTGGAAATTCTTAGGGCCAAAAGTTTTTGGACTATTTGTAGAGATGTGACCAGTTGAACACCCCCCCCCCCGCCCCCACCGTTTTTCGGTTTCTTCTTTTCTTTCTTTCTTTTTTTTCTCGTCAAGACAGGATTTCTCTGTGTAGCCCTAGCTGTCCTGGAACTCACCCTGTAGACCAGGCTGGCCTTGAACTCACAGAGGCGTCTGCCTCCTTCCATGCTGGGATTAAAGGCTCAAGTCACTACACCTAGCCAGTTGAGCATTCCTAATGAAAAAGTATGAACCACTCTGAAATATGAAACTTCATGAGGGCCAACACCATGTCCCCAAAATTCAGACACTAGAAGCTTTTTAGTTTTTTTTTTAGATTTTTTAAATTTTCAGTTAGGGCTACCTGTCTTGACCTAACCTTTTAAGGATAAGGCTACTGAGATTTGGGAAATGACATAAGTTGTCAGTGTTTCCTTAGTGAGTGAGGGGTGAAGCTGAGGTGTGAGACAAGCCTTCTCCCAGGGTGTCAACCAGTTTCAGCAGCTGACCCATCTCTGCCATAAGAAAGGCCTCCATGCAGCCTGTGTGCCTAAGGGTAAAGGGAGCAGGAACTACTCCAGAATATCCTGGCTCCCAACAAGGAGAAACCATCATCATCATATATATATTTGGTTTTTTGAGACAGGGTTTCTCTGTGTAGCCTTGTGCCTTTCCTGGAACTCGCTTTGTAGCCCAGGCTGGCCTCAAACTCACAGAGATCTGCCTGCCTCTGCCTCCCAAGTGCTGGGATTATATGCTTGTGCCACCAATGCCCAGCTTACTTTTAGAATAAGGATTTATTTTTGCAATATTGGTCTGGCAATATAATTTCCAGTGGAGAGAAAGAACCCTTCATCTGAATCCATACTTCTCATCTACCTGCTGCATCCTTTCTGCAACCAGAGTCTTAACATCCATTCTGGATTTTTTTTTTTTTTCAATTCAACAAGAAAAAAAACAAATTCACATAATTGTTTAGAAAATTTCCTGAGTTTTTAATTTTTTTTTTTTAACCCAGGAATTAACTTGCTCGTGAGGACACCGTCACACAGATGGAAGTGGCTTGACCACACCCTTTTGTTGTTTGTCTATAGAGATGAGGGGGTGGGGATCATCAGACTCAGGCCCATCTCCTCAGGGCAGGAGAGGGACTGCATTTTTCCAGAAGCCCCTTCTACAGTCACTGGCAGAGAGAGTGGAGGATTGCCTTCTGCTGTGCACTCCCACCCCCGTGAAGTGAGCTTCCTCAGTTTCACTAGTGGGAGCAGCCCAACTACAAGAGGTACTATGGGTAGCAGATGATGGCTCATGTCCCGAGGCCATTTTGTCCCTCTGAATCCTGTGTGAGTGGGCTGACCTTTTTCCTTTTCCTTGTTTTAGCGTACACAGGACATGTTTGTCTGATGAGGTGATATTTGGTTAAAAACCTCAGGGCTGGGTGGGGCTCAGTGGGAGAACACTTGTCTAGTGGGTACAAGGCCCGGCATTTGATCTCCAATGTCACAAAACTCATTCACCAAACCTAGACAACATCAAAACCTTGCTCATGCTTTTTTGGCCAGTTGGAAGAGTACTATGAAGAAGCTGGTAAAACCTATTTGATGATGTTTCAGGCCTTTGGGTTAAGAACGAGACCAGGGGCCTGTTAGAAGGGCTCAGTGGGGAAAGACACTCGCTACCAAGGCTGACCACCTGAGTTAGTCTCCGGGACCCACAGGGTGGAAAGGGAGAATGCAAATTGTTTTCTGACCTCTACACCTGGGCCATGACATGAGCCCCTCCCCCTAAAGAAATGTAAATAAAATATAAAAAGATGAGGCAAAGCATGACTTACCGTGAACTGTTGGTTGATTTGGTAAAATTCTCTTCAGCCCTCTTGACTTTTTGACAATGGGAGAGGGTGAATCTATCCAGCTGGCTTTTCCTAAACTTACTGTATTAAGTCATATGCTTAATATATGACTATCAAAGGGCATCGGTGTTTTGGTGATAATATGTAATTGTGTGCCCTTGGTTCTGAATGACAGGAACAGAAGAATATGCCTTTATTGTTTCTGGTGACAGTTGTCCATAAGGGATTAGCTGTAGGACCCCCTTGATATACCCTGCTCTGCCCATGCTCTTCTTGTTTGTAAAACGCCATAGTTTTGCATAGAAGCTACACATGCTTCCTGCACATCATCTCTGTGTAACTCAGGATCCTGAAATCAGAGTCCACACTCTAGAAACACCTGTTGTAACATGTTCAGGAAACAGCAGCAAAATAGTACATGTTTGGTCCTCATGCAACTGACACTCCAAATAACTTCAGTCTGTCACTGGTTAGATCTGTGGCTGCAGTCTATGGGCCTGACTTATTTCTTTTCTCACTTATCCAAGGTGTCAAGTGGATAAGAGCAAAGCAATTATTTTTTAAAAGCCACCTTCCCCTAATTTTAACGATGAAAACAAAAATACACCTAAAACTTAAGCTTCTAGAAGAACCAATTGTTCCCACCCATCTTGTGTCATGTCTCAGAGTTGACCTCTGCCTCCCGTCTGGTCTTGTGTTTCAGAGCTGGTCTCTGAAGACATCGTTATGATGAGAGTTTTGTCCAAGCAGACATTCACACAGTACTTTGGGGAGGTATGAGGTGACTGTGGTTATACACTTGGATGAAAGGCTTGATCTTTAGCCTGTTGGTGACTTCCTTCTTGCCTATGCACCTGTGAATTTGATGAGGGTGGCCGTCAGTTGCAGTTATGGGTATAGGGAGAGTCCAAGGTGCCGCCATCTGTGTTCTTCACAATGATAATGTTGCATCTGGAATAGCATCCAGCCAGGACCAACACCACTTTCCCTGATTTCATGAATTTTCCCATTTGGACAGCAACCAGCAGGTGCTCAGCAGAAAGGATGTAAGAGCACTCTTAATTTTAAAATAACTAACTAGAGAGGTGTTGATTTTAAAGCTTCTAATCGTGTGGTGATAGGAGCCAGAGGTGGGAAGCCCCTTTTCCTCCCTCCCCTAGGAGCAACCTCAGTACACACACTTCAGCCCAGAGTGTGGTCATGATGGAGGTAGGATGTGATGGATGTGTCATTTCTGATCATGGCTGACATGACGGCGTGACCTCCACACTGTAAGGTTATAGAGCTCAGGGAGAGAGGAAGGGAACACATTTAAGAAGGCAGAGAGATTTTCTTGCAGTGGGAAGGGAAAACGGAGACTAGCTTTCATCTTGGCATCTTTGCACCCAATTTTGTTTTTACTCTACTGTGTTTGGAAATACTCTGCCAGTTGAGAAAGAAAGCATTATGGCTATCCCTCCTGACCCCCCCTCCCCCACTTCTGCAGATGCAACCACTGTGGACTGAAACCACTCCACACTTTTCTGTTGTCTTTATTCCCTGAACCAGGCCTTTAAACTTTCCCCACTCATGAATGCTTTGTGCTCCCGAGTGTATAGGTATATAAAATAGGCACACACACCAGACACTTGCTAATAATAAATCACAAAGAAATTTTGAAACACTTCTTTGGCCTATATGTAAAGATGAAACCAGTGTGTTAGTGAAGTGGATATGCTTATTTGTGTTTACACAAAGCATTAAATCTTGGCTGAATATTTGTGCAGACACAGAGGACTTTCAGTGCTTTTCAGAGCTGACCAAGATTTTGGTTTTCTAATTGTCTATGCTGAGAAGGCTGCTTTGCATAAATACATAGTACAAAATGTCAGAAGTATGTTTAGACCATTTCATAAATTGTTGGAAATTCTATTCCAATCTCAAGCCAAAATTTATTTTTTTAAATAAGACTCAAGTCAGCAACTCAGGTTTTATGAAACTCACTCATTTCTTAAAATCAAAAGTTCTGATATAATACAATCCAAAGATGTTCTAATTTGAAGAACTTAGCATGTTAAGGTGGAAAATATGAGAAGTCTTTGTTTCTCATGATTAAATGGTGTTGTTTTTACAAGAGCAGGAAAGTTTTGATGTATGGTGAAAACATTACAATTCATGGTACTTAACAGCCCCAAGGCTGAGACAAGGTACTTCAGGCCATGCTGGTTGGCCCTGTGTGGCCCACAGCGTGAGCAGCACAGAGCATGCGCGATGTGTTGTTCAGCCCGAGGCTGCGGTGAAGTCCTGTGATGTGGCGTGGGAGAGTGCTGGCGGAAGCGAGCAGATTTATTTTGAACTTGAGTTTCCATTAGTTTTGGTGGTTACACATTTGGAGACCTTGTCTGATTGCCAGTTCTTTTTGTGACCCCCATGTTCAGTTCCACAATCCCAAAGGGGCCACACTCCGAAGTTTAAGAAGCTGTGTCTTCAAAGACACCATGCAACTGCATTTCCTCTGTATTAGGTATCAGTAGTTATCTAGAGATAGTGTCAAGTCAGGGAGGGTGTGGTGGCTTCTAGGCAAGCACACCATGTTTGTGGAAAGGGACTTGAACAGCCACAGGTTTTTGTGAGATGTCTTGAAGCCAATCTTGTGTATATCAAGGTACAGTGGATATCTTAAAATGTGGACTGAGAATGGTCTGCCTTAGAATTCTCTCAGGGAGCCATGCGGCGGCACCTTTAATCCCAGCACTCGGGAGGCAGAGCCAGGCGGATCTCTGTGAGTTCAAGGCCAGAGCGAGATTCAGGACAGGCACCAAAGCTACACAGAGAAACTCTGTCTCAAACAAACAAACAGAATTCTCCCAGGGATTTGTTTGTTTGTTCATTTTTGAGACAGGGTTTCTCTGTGTCACCCTGGCTCTCCTGGAACTCACTCTGTAGATCAGGCTGGATTTGAACTCAGAGATTCACTTGCTTCTGCCTACAGAGGCTGGGATTAAAGGCATGCACCACCACTGCCTGGCTCTTCCAGGGATTTTAAAAACAGCCATTTTGTAAATTTTGAGATCAGAATTTTAAAGGGTAGAGGCTTCCATAACCCACAGGTTGAAGACAGGCCTCAGGCGAATGTACTGCACACTGGAGCTGGAGTGTGAGGCAAGGCTTTGGAGAGTAATCCATGCAACAACATGCTCCAAGAAGCCACTCACCGTTAACTCGGCAGACGTCAGTGTTCTAGCAAGTACTTCATAAAAATGTGTTGGCAATGAGGTGGTTTGCAGAGTCTCCACTTGGACAAGTTCTTCCCAGGGAGGTTACCAGCCAAATGCTGTGGTGGACATGAGAGTGGCCCAGTGGGCAGTTGTCCTTTGAATATAGTGATTGACATGTGGAAGAGACCCACTAGACCGTGTCTAGGCCTTGTCAGCAGATTGAATGTTTTCATAGTCATCAAGGTGCTGCTCTTTCTTGACTTTGTTCTTGACATTTCTACATCAAATTTTGAAAAACTAGTGTGAATATTGCCTAAAAAATTCAGCATTGTGATTTCCTTCCATTCTCCCAAATGTTAAGAATTTCTTGTGCTTTAGTCATTTTGAATAAGAAATTCAAATGTCATTAACTTGAGAGAGTTAAACAGTTTTTGAAAAAAATGCATGGAAGTATTTAAAAATGGATTTTTCATTTTTGGTGATGGATAAGTACGTAAAATTTACTTGATATTGAAAGTGCAAAATCCAATGGGGAGCCTCCTAGCTCCTGTTCTGACAGCAAGCCTTCCTGTCTAGACAGTCACTGAATTGTGCAGTTTTTGAGTTGTTAATTTCCAAGTGTGATTTTTTTTCTTATTTGCAACTTTTTTTAAATAATAAAGTTTAAAATAAAAAAAAAGATTTTCTTATTAGGCTTATATGGTTCAAGCATCCTTGATTTGGAAGTCTGAACTCTGAAATGTCCCCACATTTAAACATTTTTTTTCAACCTTAACATGATGTCACAAGTGGAAAATTCCATATTATGAGAATTTTAATGAAAACATATGATGCAAGATTACCTTCAGGCTATGCATAGAAGGTGTATTTGAAACATAAGTGAATTTTGTGTTTAGATATGGGTTCTATATCCTAGCTAACTCATCATGTATATGCAAATATTTCAAAATTAAAAAAAAAGTTTTAAAGTATTCTAGTCTAAAGCTTTTAGGATAAAGGGGACTCAATGTGTGTGCAATCGCTTTTTTGCAATGTATTTATTTCCCATCTCTCTCTCTCTTTTGACAGGAAAAATTAACACAAGAGTGTGTATTCAGAGAACAGTTTGAAGAGAATTGGTACAACACCTACTCATCCAACCTGTATAAACACGTGGACACCGGACGGAGATATTATGTTGCATTAAATAAGGACGGGACTCCAAGAGAAGGGACCAGGACTAAACGGCACCAGAAATTTACACATTTTTTACCTAGACCAGTGGACCCTGACAAAGTACCTGAACTATATAAGGATATTCTAAGCCAAAGTTGACAAAGACAGTGTCTTCACTTGAGCCCTTAAAACATAACCACTATCAATGCTTTCATGCGGTGGGTTCTTAACGATTAGCAGGGCCATCACCTCAGCTCCACCTGCTGCCTAACTTTGTCGCATGCATATGTATGATGGAAGCTTGGATGAGGACTTGCTGATTTGCTCTGCACTTACTGGCTGGTCCTCCTGGAGGGCTGCCTGGGGCCACTTGCTTGATTTATTGTGACAGCAGGGGAGAGAGGCTGTGTGAGAGGGTGCGAGTGCATGAGTGGGTGAGTGGAGGGGAGAGCGGCGCGCCAAGAGGACAACGGCCTGATGCATGCTGGGAAATAGACACGCTTTTACATTTTTGATCAGTTGAACTTCATCCTATATCAGCACAGCTGCCATACTTCAACTCATCAGGATTTTTGGCTGGTGGCCTGCTCAAGGGAACACTGCCTTTCCGCAGCCGTGGAGGGTGCAGTCTCACTTAAAAGACGCTCAGTTCATTCTCACTGGTATCATAGTCCGGTGAACTTAAAGCAAAGACCTCTTAGTTTAAAAGGAAAAAAAAAAATTAAAAAAAAAAAAAAAAAAAAGAAAGAAGAGAAAAAAAGAAAAAGAAGAAAAAAAGAAAAAAGGTTAAATTTATTTATAGAAATTCCAAAGGCAACATTTTATTTATTTTATATATTTATTTATTATATAGAGTTTATTTTTAATGAAATATGTACAGGCCAGATAGGCATTTTGGAAGCTTTAGGCTCTGTAGGCATTAAATGGCAGCGTCTGCTATGAACCTGTGGTAACTTCATGCAAGTAGGTATACAAGAGATCCTAATGGCCCTAATGTACTAAAGGCGACAATCTATTTTGTGCCCATATTATTGTAAACTTCTGCACATCGCTCATGACACTGAGTATTCACTCTTCAGACTGCTTGTTTCATAGCTTACCCCAGAGGATTAAAGATAAACTGGGTCTCAACCCTTCCTTCCGTGTCTGTAATTTTCCTCTCTCGTAACTTTGTGTAACTGGGTGGCTGGAACGTGTGAGGGTTGGTGTATGTCTTACTTGTTTTAATCTATTGCAGAGTGTACCAAAGCTAAGCAATAACTATGCCTTTTAATTTCAGACCACTTCCATGACAACAAGACTAACATCAAACATGGTACTGATTTAAAATTACCAAGGGAGAGGAAAAAACATTTATGTAGTACAGATTTTCTTCTTCTTCTTCTTCTTCTTCTTCTTCTTCTTCTTCTTCTTCTTCTTCTTCTTCTTCTTCTCCTCCTCCTCCTCCTCCTCCTCCTCCTCCTCCTCCTCCCCTCTCCTCCTCTTCCTCTCTTTTTGAGGCAAAAATCAGATGAACAGGATCATTCTTGTAAACTTTTTGTGTCTTGGCTATTGAATATGGAATTATACAAGGACCCTAGGGCTCATTACAACATCTTTTATGGAGATTGCATTTGGTGTGAACTGTCATAATTACGTGGGGCTAGTACTCTTCAAGTAAAACTTGCAACATGAAACCAATAAATCTTTATCAGTAATGACATTAGAGGGGTCTGTACTCATTGCCTGAGCTTTCTTTTCTGAATCGTCTTCAAGAGTGCTCAGAGAGGAGGTAACTGTGTAGAACACTGTTTACAAAAATCTTTTATAACATTCTATACTGAAAAGCTTAAGAATACATATTTATTTGAGAGCAAAAATTCTAGAACTTTCTGTTGGGCCAGGGAGACCACTTCTCACTATATACTAAGGTGAAATGAGCCAAATTCGTAAAGCAATATTTAAGAAAAAGGAATCTGTAACACATTCTCACTTTCTAGCCAGTTAACATCGGGGAATTGAAAGTGATGGTTATTAAAGAATGTGTTCGAATTTATGCAGCTAATTTTACGATGCAATGTTTTGGCTTTGTTTTGCTTGGATGCGCATTCTTGATGGGAAATGAAAGCATGTTACTGGCAAGCTAAAGCTGTTGTGAACGTGAGGTGCCTGACTTCCTGTCGTGAGCAAATCCACAGAGCCCTCTATGGTCCAAGCTGGAACACGTGGTGATGTACCCTGCTGATGGACATTCGGGAGGAGCTGAAGGCTCATATTTGGAATTGTAAGATGTCTTAGAGAGAGGAACCAGAAGCTCTGTGAAATAGTTGATAGGATAGAGATCAGAATGTCCTCCTTATATATGGTCTTTGGACCCTCCCCTTCCACTTTCTAAACAGGCGCTGTGTTGAATTTTGAGCAGTGTTCCTATTTGTTATTTAACTCTTTGCTGCTAAGATGTAGACATATTTAGACTTCCATTTCCCCAAAAGCATTTATTTTATTTTTACTGAAAAAGGTTCAACATTTGACCACAGGAAAGAATCAGGTTCATAGGATATCATAGCTGTATTATCTGAAGAGATCGATTTTAAAGGACAGCCAGTAATAGTCACAAAGCAGCAAGTGTTCCAGAAAATTAGCCCAGAAGAAAGAAAACAATCATCGTGCAAAAGCTAAACATTCCCATACATTCCCAGGAAATGCCACTTCAATGTCTATTGTTGGACTTGGTTTTGGTACTTTTTTTTTTTTTTTTTCCAAGCAAATGTGTGCTTTTGGTAACCAGTACAATAAACTGTAATGGTCTGTGAATAAATAAATATTGATGTATGCAATTTATGTAAATAGGCACTCTGGGAGAGAAGATATCTACAAAGATGGCTCCGGGTTTCTGTGTGAGTACCACCCTGGGAAGGAGAGAAATCATCCCCAGTCTTGGGTTTGCATCCTGTTCGGTTCCTACTGTAAGAGGTGCCAGGTCTGTTGGATGGCAGCCCCACGCCACTGTGGGCTGGGTGATTCCAGTCCGCAAACAGATGCTCAGATAGCCAAACGACTCTCTGGTTGGTGCCAACACTGGCATCATGGTCAAAGACTTAGCCAGGGTGGACTGAACCACCTTCCCATCTGTCATGCAAATGTCCCTAAGCAGTACTGAAGGACATGCCAGGTCAGCATTGGGGGACCTGTCCTGCCAGGTCCTGTTTTGTCGACAAAAGAATGGCTGCAGTTGGTGGTATTTTCGCTGTTTCATCTCATTAACACTGCGATATTGTGTTATTTCCTTGATAATCTGTAACTGTATGTAAATACATACAGATTCTGTATTCTGTGTGAATATATAATTACAGACTTTGGAAAACTGGTAGTTTTTACTTGATGTCCATTTTGGAGGTGCTTCAGATTCTGGGCCTACATGAACCAGCGAAAATTTAAAAACAGTCTCTTTGCCTTTATAGCTTGCCCACGGAGTGAAAATGAAGTGAGGGGCTGAGGAGTGTGGAGGATGGGGAGGAACAAGCATGTCCATTCCTCCCCACCCGCTGTGTGAGCGTTTGATGAAGCAGCCAGGAGTTTTCTGGGATGAAGATTTACGAACTTGGAGTGAGCGCAGGCAGCATGCTTGCGCGGTGTTTTGTGGACAGATGAACGGACAATAGCGTTTGTTTGAGGTCAGATTCTGTTTGCTGCATCACTTGACCTTGAAATGTGCCAAATTTAGACACACTGTCTGTGGTCACATGCACAGAACAGCACTGAAGTGGTGGTGGTGGTGGGGGGGGCAAAATGCCAGCTGAATCCCCAGGGTGTATGAGCCACCAAGGCCCCTCCAGTGCGTGCATGTGCCTGTGCAGTCTACATGCCTGCAGAGACTCATGGTGTGTTCTTGAAAGTGGGAGGGGGAGAATGATAACACACTGACTGTCTCTGCCTTCTTCAGGAGACAACCCCAAGTCCCGTGATTCAGGCTTGTAGAATAGACCCCGATCACGGAAAGTTTGGTGAAAAACGTGTGAACAGAATCTCAAAACTGATCTTTATATTACATTAGAACAACAAACTTCCTAGTATACTTCTGTGCTGGCCCTTAGATCTTTAGAAAAATGTTTGATGATGCAACCTAATCTTCATGAGAAACGGAGCTACAGAAACTAAAATATAGATTCTGCCATATTTTTCCTTGGGAAGAAAGTGGCAAGAAGCATCCTAACAAGTCATGGCCCACTGTCAAGGCTGTCAGGCGGCGAGACAGCTGTGTCCCTCTCAGGTTGAACAAGTGTTGGTGGGCCTTCTTGGTTAATAGTAAGGGCATTCTAAGAATTCCCCTTGTTCTCCAGATACATCTCACTTTGCATTGTGAAAAACATTATTAAAATTTAAGTTAGGAATACTTACAGCTTTATTGAATACCTGAAAAAGCCAGTGGCACATTGTGGTTGGAGTTGGCCTTTGTCCCTTGTACTCCCCTGAAATCCTTTAAGTTATGTTTGTGGTTATGGTTGCTTCCCATTGCTAGATGTGAACTTCGGCAGGAAAATTAGCCAGCAGGAGCTGAAGAGTTAAAACATGAGGTTGTATAATGAGAGTCTCTAGAACTCAAGGACTGATTTTTTTCCTCCTTCCCTCCACACAGGGAAGGGCAGCTTTATTGATAATGCTCATACCTTAAGTAGGAGAGACCTATCTTTTTTGAGCATTCCTGTAGGATTTTTCATAACCATTCTTCTGGGATGTTGCAAAACATTCTGTAGACTCCACCTGGCCACTGCCTCTGGCTTCTAGCCCAGACATATGTACAGGGCTGTAAATGACAGCCTTGTGTGATTTCCGTTGCTTACCACTAGGGGCTCTTCCTAGTCTGGGAGGCTGGTGTACTGCCCTTTCAGAGGCAAGCAATACTCCAAAAGTCCCTGTACTCCCCAGCCGATAATGCTTTCTCCCTCTATTTTCTTCCCTTCTGCTTCCCCCTCACTCCTATCTGTCCATTTGGTGGAGTGACTCTGTTGATGAGACACAGTCACTGATGGAGTCCACAGATAAGAAGAAGAGATCATGGCATAGTGTTTGCTCTGAATCCAGGAATAAGGAAGAGTCAGGACAGGAACTGCAAAGTGCACATGATCCAGACCTAGAGGCCTCTAGGAGAGCAAGATCAAAAGTGAAGTGTGAGGACTGAGCAGGAGTTACAGAAGAAGTAGCCACATGTTCTCTTGTGTCTTGGGTTACAAAGGTAACTTGTCTGTTGGGAATAGGGGCTGGTCACACCTCTTCCTGATATACAGTGGCTGGGCTGGAGACTCTCACAGGGTTTCATCAACCTTGTGGAGAACCGGGGTTCCTGGAGGTTGAGGGGGCCTCAGTGTTGGCCTCTGACCACCCCTACCTCCGGGACTTACCCGTGTCTCCCATTCTTGGTGTTAATTTGCTACTCTGGTTTCTATCCAGACAAAGGTGGTCCTTCCAACTATACTGATCAATTCTGCTCATTTAAAATTTCCTGTCACGTTGACTTAATATCACAGGGAGTACTGTAATACAACAAAAAGTTAAAACAAAAGAGGTGAAAATATGGCACAGTCTTTCAGATACTCAGTTCATTCTTTAAGTAAATATTCATTGAGTAATAGTTGAATGACATTATGTGGTACAGGGGATGAAATAATAAGAACAAGCTGGCTGTTGTGGCTGGATTTTACCCATGATTTCAGTGCCCTCCAGGCTGCAGCAAGAGGATTTCTGTGAGTTAGAGGCCAGCCTGGGCTACATGGTGAGTTCCAGGATAGTCTTGGCTATATCATGAGACTCTGTCTCAAAACCTCCAAACTAAAAAGCAAATCCACAAAATATCTATTAAAAAATGAACCAAATAATAAGCAGAAAAAAAGCTGAAAACTTCAAGGGTCAGTGAGATGGCTTGGTGGGGAAAGTCAATTACCACAAAGCCTGAAATCCAGAGTTCGATCCCTGGGACTGAAGTGAGGAAAGGGAGAACCAATTTCCACCAGTTGTCATCTGATCTCCACAAGTATGCTATGGCATGTGCATGACCACACACATACATATACATACATACAAATTAATAAATGTAATCAAAAAGTCCCCAAGGGCTGGAGAATTGGCTCAGTGGTTAAGAACCCTTGCTCTTCTTCCAGAAGACCCAGGTTAGATTCCCAGTACCCTTCCCTTGTTGGGTGGTTCACAGCTTTCTGTGACATGACATTGTCTTTGGCCTCTGCAGGCAACTGCACACACACACACACACACACACACACACACACACACACACACACACGGATGGGGGGGCAGAGACAGAGAGACAGAGGCAGAAATAGAGACATAAAAAAACTTAACACATTCCCCAACAACAAAATAGCCAAACAGCATTCTGAACAGGTACCTAAGTGCCCAGCTCGACTCTGCTTTGTGATTAGACACATGGCGCCTACTTAAGGCGCCATCAGATTGGGATGCCCACATGATGAGGCAATTACAACATCAGTAATTTTCCAAAACTAATTCTCTTCAACGATGTATTTAATTTACATTGACACATGGCAATTCAGGAGCAGCCCTGCTGCTTTAACCTGAACATTTGAAGAGGCTGTCCTCAAATGGAATGATCTAGATTGTTGGGTAGATGGATTCTTTCTTAGAGGATAGTTCCTTTAGAAATCAGCAGAATAGAGGTCATCCTGTTCCCCACCTTTCCCTCCTTGGAAGATTTGAAGGGAAAAGGCAATGGACTTCCAGAACTGTCTTAAGTGTAGATTTGTGATGCTTTCTGAGGATGTTAGAGCTCTCCCATTTGTTGACCTGAAATGGTAAAACTTGAACAGGCTTCATCTCACTAGATCACAAATGGGCAGACACAGGATGCTAATACTGGAGAGATGAAATTGACCATCTTGGTTTCAGGGACAAAACCATTCATTTTGTCTGCCTTCATCAGAACTACAAATCAGCTTTTTCTTTTCTTTTCTAGATAAAGGGGTACCATGAACCCCACACTCTTAGGGCTCTTTTCCCTCTATCCCACTTTGAAAGGCAAACACGTTTGGGTGTTTATTATAGAATTAGCAGAATGGGCATAGTCTGATGGATAGTTTCTGTAATTCCTGCAAGAGTTTTAGAATCTTGAATTTGGCTGAGGAAATGCGAGCTAATTGAATTAGAACGGTGGTCAAGAAAGGGCATACTGGCAAGAAAAGAAACTTTTTGTGTCTTTCACGACGGAGCCTGATTGGGCAAGTGTGTGTGTGTGTGTGTGTGTGTGTGTGTGTGTGTGTGTGTGTGTGTGTGTGTGTGTGTGTGTGTGTGTGTGTGTGTGTGTGTGTGTGTAATACTCATGAAACCATGCACACCATAATCTGAAGTGCCATCCAGGGATGGATAAGGACTATGGTGACCCTTTGGTAAGTGGGTATACAATTAGAAGCCAGACCACTATTGGTGATTGGCTTTAAAGACACAATATCATATTTTGTGTAATGTGTTTCTTTCTCTTGACATATTTCCCACACAAGCAGTCTGAATTCTACTGTTCTCATCTTAGTGCCTTTCTTCTTGTGGCAGGTGTAAAGTGCTTACTTATTCTTGCTGAGATAGATTTGCTGAATGAGAGAACTATATCTGCAATGCTATCTGTTGAAGTATGTGAGCAAATGTGCCTGTAGCTACAGTCCAGTCCCATCTATCCCATATCTAGATTCCCACAAAGACATTTCAATGTTTGATCCTACTCTGTATCCCATGTGGTTCTAAATGTGTTTCAAGTGGGTCACAAGACATGGCCAACATGGACTTTGGGTTTTTGTTGTTGTTGTTTTGTGTCCTAAGTAGCTGGTTTATAAAAAAATCAAACATATATAAAAAAATCAAACATAAGAATCTCAGCTTGTAAGAAAGCTAGAAAATAAAATACAGGGTGGGGAGATGGCTCAGTGGGTAAGGATGCTCGCTCTACAAGCTTGGTGACCTGAGTTCCATCTCTGGAACCCGTGTTTCTGAGTTACTTCTTTACTGCTGTGATAAAACACTGTGACCAAGGTGTCTTATAAAAGAACGTGTTTAGTTGGGAGGTTGGAGTCCATGATGGCTGAGCAATGGTTATGGGTGCAGAACAGCTGAGAGCTCACATCTTGATCTGCAAGTCGGAGACAGAGAGAGCACACTGAGAATGATAGAAGTCTTTTGAAACATCAAATCTCATCCCCAGTGACACACCTCCTCCCCCAAGGACACACCTCCTAATCCTTCCACCAATTGGGGACCAAGCATTCAAGCTAACAATCTATGGGGGCCGATCTCATTCAGACCACCACACCATGTAAAGTAGGAAGGAGAGAACCAGCTACACACAGTTTTCCTCTGACCTTTACATTTGTACAGTGGCACATCCACTCCCTCCATCTCTCCCACTTTCTCTCTCCCCCGTCTCTCTCTCACACACACTACTAATAATAAATAAATATACAAAAACAACATTTTACTGAAGCTTGGATAATACAAATAATTATTTGTAGTCATTGATTACATTTGACACATTCCTTGGAAATTCATCAATAACTTTGAGTCTTAATTTTTAGATCATTACCCAATGTGTCTATTATACTCAGTGTGTGACTTATATTCAAATCAAAAGTCAAGTAAAGAGAAGTTTTTGTTAAAATTTATTATTTTGTTCAGCAAGAAATATACATACACACACACTTTACACTCCAGGATTATGAAAGTAGAAAAAGCTATTAAATTTATTTTCAATGCAATGTAAATATCTGCTCGTGCACTTGGCTTGTGCCGACCTCCTGTGGAAGTGTCATGAACTAACCATCATGAGTTTCCTGTCTCTTTTATGCTAAATACCACTTCTCTCCTGGGCAGAGGCCTGGCCTGGAATACAGTTTAAAGTCTAACAATCCCATTCAGACGACTATTGCGAATGAGGGTTTGGGCCCTTTGGGAGTCTTCTTTGGATTGCCCCCAAGAAGTAACTTCTTGGTTGGACTTTGAGTTGCAATATTTCTCTGAAAAAGGAAACATCCATGAAGTCAACATGGTGCGCTTTACATTTTGGATATTTGTAATGATTAGCTCTGTAATTTTAGTTCAGAACAGCAGTTAAGTTTCAGAATTCCGGTGTGACCTTTTTTATCCCAGAAACATGTGACAGCTTGTCATGAGGCTGTCTTATTCGGGAACCACACCCAATAGCCCTAAGCATACTCAAAGAGCTATATTAGGGAACATATGACAAATGTCTGGCAATTTATAAATATGTTTGATTGGTTTACTACTTTCTCGAAAGAGGCTGCGTACTGATTAGTGTATGAATATTAGAAAAGTGCCTGGGGATTGAGACAGAACCGCCATCCAGGAATAGTTCTTGTTTCTACCAGACAGGCTGGGAAACTTCAAAAGTCACAGCGTACTAGAGGAGGGGAGGTCATGCCTCAGCTGTGGGGTGTCATCAGCCCTAGACTAAGCCCTGTGGCAGTCTCACCTAAGGTATTTTTAAAGCAATACTAAAAAAGATCAAACTATTTTGAAGTCACTTATATTCATCTTCAAACAAAGCTCAATAATATTTATAGAAATAAAAAAAAAATACGCAGCACGCAGGAGGTACACAAACACACAGTCTGGCATCCAGTTAAAAGTCACCAGCCATTCAAAGAGACAAGAAAATACAAGCCACAATGAAGAGCAGACACAAAATCAGAAGTCAATCCAACCTGACTTACAACTACAAAGACATTCAAATCAGGAGAAAAAAAAGCATAAAAACAGGTACAGCTGCATTTCACATTTCTAAAGTATCAGAGATACAAAAGTACAGGAAAAGATGCAAATTAGATTTCCAGAGATGAAAACAACAGTGTGTGTGTGTGTGTGTGTGTGTGTGTGTGTGTGTGTGACACTAGAAGAGATCACCAGCAAAGTAGATATAGCAAAAGAAAGCAGAATGTTCTCAAAATTCCAACAAAGGACTATGTGAAATGAAAGACACAGAGAAAAGGAATTTCTATAGGATGGGACAGAACTCAAAAAGCAACGCCGACTTCAAGTGGCTTAAAGTAGATGTAATTTGAGCCCCCGGGGAAAGAAAGAAGAGAGAGGGATGTGACAAGAGATGACACCTTAAATATAAGCACACTGATGGTTTCAGAGTAAAAAACACGTTAACACTATCAAAGGAGAGCAGCTGTGAGTGTATTAACACAAAACACTGTTGGTTTTACGGTGAAAAATATTACCAGGGATAAGTAAGGTGATTTTGTAATGATAATGGTTTTGTTCAGCAGATTTAACAATCTAAAATATGCACCTAATAAACAAAGCTTTCACATATGTGAGTTGAATGTGATAAAACTCATGAAGAAACAGGTAAATTTTAAGATTCTATAACCTTCCAGTAATTGCTAGAATGAGGAGATAATAGCAAATCATTAAGAATACAGGAGGCTTGCATAGCACTGTTAAAGACATCATCCACCTCACGTTTCTAGAGCATTCTGCCAAGTGAAGGAAAAGCGTTTGCCAACATACTGTGAGCCATAATACACCTTGCAACACATTTAAAGGGATCATGTCTTGACAACAGAATTCAATTATCAGAAAGGTAGATGGGTAATTTCCATACACTGATTAGGAAAACAAGAAAGAAGACCTATTACAAATACAAAATAAAGCCAGAGGTGATGAGCTGATGCAAGATCTAAGAATAAAGGGATGTTAAGGATAGTTGATGCCAATGTATCATATTTAGCACATTCAACAAGTTGGATAAATGGAGAATTCTTCAAAACTCACAAACTACCAAATACCAAAGCTCATCTAAGAGAAATATGTAATATAAATATTAAAGTATTTTTTATTACAGAATCAAATTTTAATTAAATTAATAATCCCCCAACTCCTTTAAGTTTAGAAGACAACATTGGTAACATTTTCTAAAGGTTTAAGGAAAAGAAATGGTTGGCAGGAGAGATGGCTCAGTGGTTAAGAGCACTGGTTGCTCTTCTAGAGGATCCGGGTTCTATGACCAGCAACCATACAGCAGTTGTAACTCCAGCTCAAGGGGAGCTGACATCATTTTCTGGACTCTTCAGGCACCAGGCACATACATGGTGCACAGATACACATTCAGGCATAACTATTCATATACATGAAATAAAATAGAAGTAAAAAAATAAAAATAAATATTACTCAGTAAATTGAAGAGAGTGCTTTTTAAATTAAATGAGACACTATACTAATCAGAAAACCATATTCCACCATAGTTCAAACTCATATATACAAAAGATTCTGTACATAATTTTAGCAAGTTAAGACCAACAACATTTACAAAGGAGAAAATATATTTGAATGGAGTTTGTCTTTAAATGGGTTTATATTAAGAATTTACCATTGACTTAATAAAAAAAAATCAATGCAATTTGCTTTGTTATCAAATATCATATTATCATCACAACAAAGATGTAAAAAGTATTTGACATAATCTAACTAATTTCTGATAAAACTCCCACAAATTAGGAATAGAAAGAAACTTCTGTCACCCATAAAGGGCCTCTGAGGGCAGACTAAAGCAACATTATAATTAGGAAATGCTGAATGCACTAGTCTCAGGAACAAGACAAGATGGCTACTCTCCATACTTCTGCTTAACTGGAGACACCCCATCCAGTCTAGTGGGGTAGGGACACTGGCTAAGGAAACTGCAGAGAGTCTGAAGAGGCTCTGTCCTAGCAAATGACTACAGAAAACACGTCCACATCTACAGAGAAGCTACTATAATTAAAAAATGAGTCCATCAAGATTGCAGTGTGCAAAAGCAATGTGCAAAACCGTTGAGCTAATAAAATTCACTTCTACATCTTATTATCACACATTGACGTAAGAACATCATTTAGTAAGATGAAAAATGTGAAGTACTTAGGGACAAAAGTGACAAGATATTCAAGACCAATGTCTGCATATACTACACTCACAGGTGGCTGTAATATTAACTTTCCACAAACCAAGACCCAAGGCAAGCCCAGGCTAATGCTCACAAGGATTTTTCAGCTTATTCCATTTCCATCCCATCACCTCCTCTCCTCTCCCACCCCATCTCATCCCATCCCCCTCCTCTCCCATCCCCTCCATCCCATCCCCCCCACCCCTCCTAACCCTCCTCTTCTGCTCCATCTCAATTTGTAGAGCTTAAAAAGACTGGGTCTGAGCCAGCAAGATGGCTCAGTAGGCAAGGGCTTGCCAACTCACCTAAGGACCTGAGTTTGATCCCTAGGACTCACATGGTGGATGAGAGAACTGACTCCAGAAAGTTGTCCTATGACCTCCACAGGAATGTGGTGGCATGAGTGAACCCTTCCCACAAAAATTCTGATTCTTGAATTCATATGGAAATACAGATCTAGAATAGCCTAAAACATCAACAAAAGCCAGTTAAGCAGAAGCCAACTCAACACCCCCCACCCCCCAAAAAAAATCCTCCAAAGAAGTCATAGAGTTGTAGTAGGTGTGGAATCTGATAAAGGCTTATATTCAAAGTGTGGACAAAGGTCTCTGAATTCAAGAATACAAACAACTCGGTTAAAACCTGAGACAGAAGTTTGAACAGATGCTTCTCCAAGGAGCATCCAAGGGCCTGAGGCACTGAAAAGCCACTCAGCCTCATCAGGGAATACAAATCAAGCACAGTCCGAAAAACAGCTAAAGCTGAGAACCTTGACTGTACTAAGTGTGTGGATCAGGAACTGGGGCTCTCATACACAGCTGGTGGGAATGGAAAACATACAACTTCTTCAGAAGACATCTGACAGAGTCTTAAGACTCCCAAGTAATTTGGCCACAACACTCTTACATGTGCATCTAATTGAATCCAAAGCCTGTGCCATACAAAGATGTGACTTTCTTTGTAATAGGCAGAAGCTGCTGCAAGAACCCAGTGCACACTCCATGTGAAAGAATGGAGAACCGCAGTGTACCTGCACAGTTTGACACGGCTCAGCAAAGATGACGTTTTAGAGAACTGTGATGAAGGAAGAAGCCAGAGAAAAGAGTGGACACTGGCTGTTTTGGAAGACGATGTAGAGTTCCCAAAAGATCAGTAGTTTCCTCGGGGCAAGCAGGATAGGTAGGAGAAAGGGTAACCCGAGAGGAGAGGGAAGCTTGCTGGTGATGTGTATGTTTGATTTATCATGTTCATAAATATATCATGTCCATCAAGTACATACCCATGTGCAGTTTATTGACTGCCAGTTTATTCCCTGAGAACAAGTCAGAAAATATGGCATAAAGTGATTAAAACAAAACCAACCAAGATCAAGTATCTGGAGCCGTGACATGGATGAGGCAACGGATGCTCATGGGATCTGGTGGGTCAGGGAATCCAAATAGAAATGATCTCCATTTTCTAGGGACTGCAGCCTAATGTTTTCTGTTGAGGACTGAAGTTTGCTAAGTAGGAGTGAAAGGTAGGAGTCAGAGGAAGGGACACAGCATTAGGGTGCACACCTCTGAGTGCTCTTTCCTGCACTTTACCTCTGCAGACCGGAGAAGTCTGCCAGAAGATGAGGATGAACAGGGCCAAGGGAAAGTCTTTCCTGACAGCCTCTCACCAAGATTCCAGTCCCATCTGCCTTCTGGGAAAACTGAGGATTATGGCTTAAATGTGAACATCCCCCATAGACTCAGGTTTGAACACTTGCTCCATAACTTGCGGTGTTATAGATGGCTGTGGACTCTTTCCAAGGTGGAGACTCACTGGTGAAAATGAGTCAGTAGGGGTGTGTTGTAGAATAGACTGTTACTTTAACTATGTATAGATGTGTTGCATTTGTTTAACTATGTAAAGACGTGTTGCTGTTTTACCTTGCCTGCCTAAGGCACCTGATTGGTCTAATAAAATGCTAAATGGCCAATAGCTAGGCAGTAGACAGGGCTGTTGGGCAGAGAGAATATATAGGAGGAATCTAGGGGAGAGAGAGAGAGAGAGAGAGAGAGAGAGAGAGAGAGAGAGAGAATGAGAGAGAAAGAGAGGGAGACGCCTGAGGCCAGCCAGCCACTTACCAGCTAGACATGGGGTAGGACATACAGAAGGAAAGAAAGGTAAAAAGCCCCAAGGAAAAATGGAGATGAAGAAAAACAGGTTAAAATAAGTTATAAGAACTAGTGGGACAAGCATAAGATAAGGCTGGGCATTCATAACTAATATGAAGTCTCTGTATCTGGATTTGGGAAGTGGTTGGTGGCCAAAAAGAAAGCCTGCTACAGGGGTGGGCTTTGTGCCTGGCCCTGCTTCCCATCCCAAGACTGCTTCCTGTTCTACTAAGACCAGAGGAGGTAAGGGATCCCAGCTGCACACTTGGTGCCTTCCCCTCCACACTGGACTGTATCCTTTGAAAATTCGAGGCAAATTAAATCCTTCCTCCCTGGAGCTACTTTTTGTTAAGTATTTGGTCTTGGCAACAGAAAAACCAACACAGCCCTTTCACAGGATAAAGTGGCTTGATGCACAGCATGGGATAACAGATGCATGGAAGTAGGAGAAAAAAATCTAACAAGAAAAGAAAGCACCCGAGAGACATCAAGTAGGGCATCTCTCCGAAATGCTTTGTAATAGTTCCGTATTTTTAGTTCAGAACAGCAGTGAAGTTTCAAAATGCCCCATTAGCTGTTTATATCTCAGAAACACGGGACAGCCAGGAAGCTAAATTGGGAACCACACCCCATGGTTCAGAGCATACTCAAGGAACTATATTAAGGGCCATGTAACAAGTGTAGGAACAAATTATAAACCGTCCAACCAGTCTTGGGCACTAAACGTTTAAAGTACACGCAAGAATTCAGACACTTGCCGTGGAGTTGATGAGTGGCGACAGTAAGTTCAGTAGGTGCCGCAGTGACTCGGTAGTCATCTCTAGGACTGGAGGGCTAAACTCAAAGTTCAAAACACCCCCCAAACAAGTTATGTGCAAAAGTACGGCGGTCTGACCAAAGCCTCAGTGTCGCTTCTGCACCGGGTAGTAGAGAACTTCACGGAAAGGCGGCAAATGGATCAGTTGCGCTGTTTCCTGCTGTGAAGTGTGTAGTGTACTTAGTATCAACTGGAGACTATAGGCTTTATTAATTACCTGCTCAGGCATGTTGGAGCTGCTTAAAAGATCTGAGGCCATTAAGATAAGAATCACTCCAGTTGGTGCTAATCCACATCTGGGCAGAGAATGTCGATTTGCCCTTGGGACGCTGACTGGTAAAGATCTATGGGGCAGCAGTGTATAAAGATAGTGCCTGAAACAAAATGTCATCCATGCCCATTTGTGAAGCATCCTTTCTCCACCAGGTGCTTTTGGCACAGTGTTTGAAAAGCAGGTGCGTAATCAGGTCACCTAGATTTGAATCTGAGCTCCACCACTTCTTCTAATTTTGAGGCTGGGGTTGAAATTACTTCTCTCAAAATCTCATCTTGCTCCTCCCTCCTTATTTCTGTAGGGGTTGTTTTTTTCAGATCAAGTAAATGAAGATGTGCAACGTGTTTTGAATAGCTCCTGGCCTGTTATTACTACTCATTAGATGCCCGTTATCCTTCTGATACCCGAGTCCTTAAAATTACATGAGAAGGAGCGGATTTTCTCAGTTGTTGATAATAAACTAGCTAGTTCATGCTACATCTGGCTTTATGTTGGTTTCCCAAGCTGGCCGTAGCTTTATCTTTTATGAGGTATTACTGTATTAGAGGCATGCTACCCACTAAGCCTCCTCCACAGGGAAAGTCCCATCTGGCATTTTACCTGGATCAACATGGATTTCTGGGTGCCACTCCCAATTGCCCTGGTAGTCAAATGTTTACCCTCATTCCATTCCAGAGAGGAGATGCAATGGCCCAGTCTTAGCCTCCTTCACTTTCCTTTCCTTCTCTGGAGACAGAGTCAACTCACTGTGTTGACCAGGGTGGCTGGCCTCAAATTCATGGAGATTCTTCTGCCCCTGCCTCCCTAAGGTTGGGATTAAAGGTTTGCAATACCATACCTAGTTCTTTTTCTCTTAATTGTAGTGTTAATTTAGACAAGAGAAGTGACTCAATTTGGTTCAGCTTACACTGGAATGAGAGACAGTCCTCTTCGACACCTGGCTTTTCAATCCACGCTGGTTTTGTCCCAGTAACATGTCCTCCTCTCCCTTCTGCTCACAATTCCAAATCTCTCCAGTTCCCTTTCTTATTTATTTCTTATTCTTTCTTCTATGCAGAGAAGGCCTGCTCAGGTAGACAGTTCAGGACTCCTGAGGATACTCCAAACTGTTAAAATTTATCACTGGACTCCCCAAGGAAAGACTGCAGGCTTAGGGGCAGCCTTTCCTTTCTCCATCTGCTAGGTAGCCAGCCACGGCACACACAAAACGCCTTTGAGACTCTACTTTGCCCATGCAAGTTAAGCCTGGTATCCAAAGGGCTGCAGAGACAGTAGAGATAGGAGCAGGAAGATCCTTAAATGAGTATTTGAGGGAGCCCACCTGGGATAGAGCACCCAGCCCAGCTGCTCTGGGCTCAAAGGGGAGAGAAACAAACAATGGCAAAGACAGCAGATTCAGAAGCAGGGTGCCAATGTGATTGCCAGGGGCTAGGGTGGAGGACTGGAGGGGATGTTGTGGGAGGACACAAACTTTCAGTTCAAGAGATCTCTTGGTAGGTGACTGTAGTTGCCAATGTATTGTGTACTTGAAAACTGCAGGAGAGGTAAGTGTCCTTGTCACAGAATAACCAAGGCCATGCATATGTTAATTAGTTTGACGTAACTGTTCTGCAATGTATACAGTTAAAAATAACATGTTTTACAATGCAGATTTTTATTTGTCAATTAAAAAAGTAAAGGAGCCGGTTAACGTGCTTGCTGCACAAGTGGGAGGGTCTGAGTTCAAATCCCCAGAACCCATGTAAAAGCTGGACTTACATCTAGAGTGTCCGTAACCCAAGATATTTGGAGAGATGGGAGGTAGAGGCAGGAGAATCCTCAGCAGCTCAAGGGACAGCTGGTATACCCAGCAGAACGACAGCAGAGAAAGCCTGTCTCAAACAAGGTAGAAAGCAGGGTTCAATACCTGCTTTCTGACCACCCACATGTTCTGTGGCACATCCACCCCCACTTTCTCTCTCTCTCTCTCTCTCTCTCTCTCTCTCTCTCACACACACACACACACACACACACACACACACACACACACACACATACCCCATACAAACAAACAAGTAAATAATGCCCCCTACACATCCTTAATAGTGAGATTGCACTATTGAGTTCTTTTTACTTCTTCTTAGCCCTTTTTCCCATTTGAGATGGGAGAGGAGATTCTGCAGCTTAGGTACCATGTGACGTCTCACCACCCCACTTAAAGATGACAAGTTTGCATATATTCACATACAATCTAGCAGCCTTATGAGGGCTTGTGCTGGTTAGACTTTTGTCAATTTGACATGAACTCAGGTCATTTGCAAAGAGGAACCTCAACTGAGAAAATGCCTTCATTTGATTGTCTGGTTGGCTAGTCTTCTGAAGCATTTTCTTAATTAATAATAATGTGGGAGGACCGAGCATTCTCCCAGTCCCTGCTTCAGTTCCTGCCTTGAACTCCTGCCCTAGCTTCCCTTGGTGATGGACTGTGATATAGAGTGTGAATCAAATAAACCCCTCCCTCCCAAGTTGGTTTTGGTTGGTGTTTTATCACAACAGTAGGACAGGGGTCTTTCATAAGAGTGTTTTCCATATTAATGTTTATTTGCTTCTGGGGTTGGGGATTAAATTCAGGACCTTGCATAGTCTAGGAAAATGCTTTACTATTGAGTTACATCCTGGCACATTTTGCCCTCTTTAAATGAGTAACAAAACCTAAATAGAGTCAAAATGAACAGGGCTGCCAGTCCAGGCTCACTGGGCAGTAAAATTTTGCTTAACAGAAAATGACTTTAGGGGGCTGAAGATGTAGCTCAGTTGGAGTTCACTTACTGAGCATGTGCCAAGCTCTGGGGTTGATCTCTAAACAGGAAGGAGGAGCAGAAGTTCTGGTTCATCCTTAGCTACTGCCTTGTTAGGGTTTCAGTTGTTGTGAAGAGACACTATGACCATGGCAGCTTTTATAAAGGGAAACATTTAACTGAGACTAGTTTGCAGTCTTAGAGGTTTAGTCCATTATCATCATGGTGGGAAACATGGTGGCATGCAGGCAGGCATGGTGCTGGAGAAGGAGCTGAGAGTTCTACATCTTGATCCACAGGCAATAGGAAGTGAATTGTCTACCATGCTGGGCATAGCTTGAGCATAGGAGACCTCAAAGCCCGCCCCCACAGTACACACTTCCTCCAACAAGGCCACACCTACTCCAAAAAGGCCAGATCTACCTCCTAATATGCCATTCCTTACAGGCCAAGCATTCAAACACATGGATCCAAACATAAACCACCACAGCTACATAAGAGGTTGAAGTTAGCCTAAGAAACCTGTCTCAATAAACAAAACCAAATCCAACAATATCAAAAGAAAATGACATATCATCATTGGTAAAGCTGCATGTTCCCATGGAGCTAGCTAGTTTGAACTTTTAGTTGGTATACTGTCCCTCTGCCTTCCACTCTGTTTGAGATTTGGTGGCCTTGTCTACACTTTGGAAATGACCTTTTCGATTACATCAGAGATTATCTAAAGAGTAAAAACACAGAATACCAAAAAAACAAGCACTGGAAGTGCATTGGGAGGAGAATGCAGGATTGCGTCACTAAGTGTCCCTATTCCAAAGGAAGAGACAGTTTAGAGTGTATGGCTTCTCACCACACCACTTAAAGATGTACAAGTTCACGTATAATCACAACAGTTAAAAAAACAAAACCCTCCAAACTCAAGAAGCCAAAGCCAACAGTGCCGTCTTCTTTTCTTCCAGGAAGATGCTTGAGTGGCTGTCCTGTTCCTCTGATCTGTCTCCTTGGAAATAAGGGAAGATGGGAATTACTGCTGGGTGGCCTGGAGGAGCGGTGTTCTTGTTGTAAGCTGGCTGGTTGGGAGTACCCAGCTTTGCGTATGACCAGGGCAGGCAGGAAGATGTGTCCAGGAGTCTTTGTATGCTTTCTCTTGCTGTGCGAAACCAGTGCTACCAAAAGCACTTTGGGAAGGAAAGGGTTTATTTGGCTTACAGATGTCCAACATCAGGGAAGACAAGGTAGGAACTCAAGGAAGGAACTGCAATAGAGGCTGTGAAGGAATGCTGCTCATTGAATTTGCTTTCTTACATGCCCTAAGACTTGCCCAAGGATGGCACCCACAGTGGACTGAACCTTTCCACATCACTCATCAATCAAGAGGATGCCCCTACAGACTTACCTGAGGGTCGATCTGAGGGAAGCATTTTATCAATTGAGTTCCCTCTTCTAGGTTGTGTCAAGTGGACCAAAAAACTAGCCAGCACACCAGGTGAGCAAAGGCTAGCAAGTGTGAACAAGAGTGAGCAAGTGTGAACAAGGGCCTCTTTGTCTTTTGTCCCTTGCCTCTGTGGGAGGCAGACTTTGTCTAGGGACTTGCTGGAGCGCTTGGGTGGGTTTCCCTGTTGCTTTCCTTACCCAGTGAGAAGGCACTCTGGATCACTTGTCTTCCACGCCTCCCTTTTCTTCTGCCCAAGATCTAGCTATGACATTTTAATTAGCACTGTTCTTGCCAAACACTTCCTGGGAGCTGCTGTGTGACTTACAGTACTCCTGGATAGCTTGAACTAGAAGTAGTCCTGATGCTTCCAGCTGGAACACTTGGAGTTGAGCTGATGTGCCAGTCTCTGAAGGTACCTGCTCCACCCTGTGGGAGTGTCATCCACATGGTGGTACCACCATTCATCCCAGGATTCAAGAGAAAAACATTGGGTCCCTGTCCTTCCACCCCCCAGGTATCCCATAGTCGTTGAATCTCACTGATTTGTCCCCAGATTACCTTTTGAGTTATTGCATTTCTTCCTATTCCCTCGGCTACACCACACTGTTGGGCCCTCTTCTTTTTTGTATTGGGCTCTATCTCGAGCCACAGCCCCCTCTCCATCCTTTCCAGGGCTACCAGGGCAGCATAGGGCTGCAAAGGGGTTGCTGTGTTTGTAATGTTCTTGATTTTAGTAGGGTGACATGGCATGCATACTGTGTATTAAATAACATCCCTAGCAGGGTCTGAGGTAACATCTCACAACTATTTCTGCACAGAAAATTGATTGTGGTGAGTATATAAAATCTACTCACCTTTCTGATCCACACATCTGAATTTGGCATAAGCCCTAGAGTTAGAATGAGTTAGAAATAATTTTTTCCAGTTTTGGATTTTTTTTTTTTTTTTGGTGTGTGTCTGTTTCTAATTGTGTATCTGTGGTTTAGCTTCAGCAGGTATGTGTTACGTACTTGGCTTTAGGAATTTTTTAATTAATTAATCAATTAACTAATTAGTGGTACTGGGGATGGAACCCAGAGCCTTGCACATACTAGGTAAGTGCCCTGCCCCCAGCTTATAACTCAGCACTCTTTTGGCTTTTTATTTTGAGACAAAATCTCACTAAATTGCCCAAACTGGCCTTGAACTCACTCTGGAGCCAGGCAGACCTTGAACTTGTGACTTTCTTGCCTTCGCTTCTGGAGTATTTGGGTTATGCCACCAGATGACCTGGCTTGTTTTCAGAAGTGTTATGGTCGCCTTGGTTTGCAGAGCAAATTCTAAAATGACTTCTCAGTGGCCACTGCCTGTGTGTCTTCTTCAGCCCCGCCATTCACCGAAGTGGCAGCATTTCCCCATTCTCTGATGTTTCTGCCATTCACAAGGGAGACCATGCCATCGTTGTCTTTCTGAGCCATTTTGTTTAGCATCGTGACCTCCAGGACTGGCTAGTGCACCATTGTGTGTGTGTGTGTGTGTGTGTGTGTGTGTGTGTGTGTGTGTGTGTATATATATATATATATATATATATATATATATATATATATGTATATGTATGTATAGAAATGTATATATATAAATGTGTGTATGTATATACACATACATATATACATGTATGCATATGTATCTTTATCCATTAAGTGCTGAGCAAGTTTCATGGCAGAATGGAAATGATAGAAATAGATTAGTGTGCTGTAACCTGGGCAAAGTGTAGGCACAGTCATGAATTGGCTAGCATCTCACCAAACTACAAGTCCCACGTAGGGCCCTTCTAACCTCTAGTTCTGTGTCATAATCTACACCAGTGTCTCTGCTAGATCTTTAGTGCTTTCAGATGACCAGTCCAGCTGGAGAGTTGACTGGGGCGAAACACCTGCTACACAAGTGTGAAGACCTGAGTTCAGACCTTTATCAACCACATAGAAATCCATGCTTGGTGGAGCTTCTCTAGTGGGGTGAAGACACGTTTCTGTATGCACACTCATGTATGTGAGCATGCAAGGCACACAGGCAGATACCATATACCATAACAACACACATGACAGACAGACAGGCACACACACACACACACACACACACACACACACACACACACATCAAGGGGAGCATCTTAGTGGTTAAGAGAGATTGCTGCTTTTTTAGAGGACACGACTTCAATTCCCACAGTCTGGCAGCTTACAGGCGCCTGTAACTACAGCTACAGGGGATCCAACACACTCACATGCACACAGCCCCTCCCCACACAATTAAAAATAAAATAAATCTTAGAAGAATAAAGCTCAATACAACACACCATCCTTTATGCTAGATCCCAGTTCCATTCTACCTCTTTGAAAGTGGGCCATTCATTCAGTTATAGGACCACACCAGTGCACGGACACTCCGGCGGGACTGGAGTCAGCAGCAGGGAAATGGGTGCGTTTCCACTCACCCACACTTGGAACGTGGGTCGGAAGGATAAGCAATAAAGGCTTCTAAAGTTGGGGTGTGAGATATGTAGAGACTAGCTAGAAAGGCGTGTGGTTTAGGAAAAAGGGGATCATCCTGCTGAGTCAGAACATTGCTTCCCGGTGTCTTTAGTTTCTGAGTCTCCAAACATCTTTGATAAAAAGCCCAATGACACGACTTCACCTGTCCCCCTCTTGTCTCCATCTTCCCCTCATCTCTTGCTTGTATCTCTTCCTGGCTGTTTACACATCCAGTATTTGTAGGCTGCTAGGATTCTCTTGCAGCTTCTCAACAGTCCCCACCTAGACGTGCTGCATGTGGTTAGCTATTTAATCTTTTCTAGTAAACCACGTTTCCCAGCCTCTCGTCATTTTTATTGCTCTTCTCTGGACTCCCTTCAGCCTTTGCTACATCTTCATGGTATTGAAGTGGCCAGAATTTAATGTAATTTTCTAGGTGGGGTTGGAGAGATGTTAAAATGAGGCTCACCTCTGTGCTCTGCTGATGGAGCCACTGGGAAGAAAGCCCAGAAGGAGATTAGCTGATCTGCCACTTTATCAGCGTTGCTAACCCATAGCTAACTTTCTTCTCACCATTGCTGTGCCAGCTCTTCCATGCAGCCTCAGGGTTCTGTTCCATGGAGAGAACTTGACATAGTATTTTTTTTTATAGTGGGTTCTCCTGATGTGTTTTTTAAAAGGTTTGTGTCAGCATTTAGCATCAAGAATGAGAAGGGAAAAAGTTAAGAACAGATACCAACAGAAGACATCTATTCAGTGATTCAGCTCTCTCTTACTGCAACGGACATCAGAGGCAATCAATTTGAAGAGAAAAAAGGTTTGTTTTGGCTCACAGTTTAAGATGTTTCAGTCCACGATTGGTTAGTTCCACTGCCTTTGGGTTTGTGGTGACACAGAGCATTGTGGTGGGTGTGTGTGGCAGTGAGTGGCTTAGTTCATGGTGGCAGGTAAGGAGGAGGAGGAGGAGGAGGAGGAGGAGGAGGAGGAGGAGGAGGAGGAGGAGGAGGAGAGAAAGGAAGAGGACAAACTGGAGTCCCAATGTCTCCTCCAAGGCCTTGCTCCCAGTGGCCCAACTTTTTTCATGTAGGTCTTTTCTCCTAAAGGTTCCATTACCACCTAATAATGTGACAGGCTAGCAACCAAGCCTTCAGCATGAGTGGCCTTTGGGAAGCCAAGAGCTAAACTACAGTAAGTAGTATAATCAGTAATAGTCCCTGTGTGTCAAGTGCTGACTGCACTGGACCCTGTGCTGAGACATTCCTGCAAAATTGTTCTACTTCGTAGAAAGACTTCACGGAGCAGACTGAGGTGAGTTAGGCCAGAGACATTAGGCAAGGAGCTAGAAGTCACTCAGCTAGAGGTGGCATAGCTGGGTTTGAATCCAGGCTGTCTTGGCTGTGAAAACCATGCATCCCTAAGGCTGGGCTAGCACAGAGCACTGGGATGAAGTTTGATTTCAGTGTTGGTTCAGATACTGGGCCTCATTTCTACATTCTGAGATGATATAATCTTCAGAGGACCGCTAGATCTTCAAATCCAAGAGTGAGGGTGAAGTGCCCAGGTGTGGGAGATGATGCTCGGTGAATGTCACCATCCCTGAACATCACTACCTGCAAAGGCATTTCAGAATTTATCAAGACTAGAATAGAAATGCAAAGCTCAGACAGACAGATTCCTACTGAACAGAGACAGGACCCAAATACTCTAAACCTGGGGAGTTGAATGTTCAAGGACCTGCTGATAGCACTTGACCTGATGATGGGTGCTTGTCAGCTCCAGCAGCAGAACCACTCTGTGACACCTTGCTGTGTGTGTCCTCTTCTTTTTAGTATCAATGTTCAGTCAGAGTGATTAAACTTTATGACCTTGGTCTTCTCAGTCTTGATCAAGTATAAACAGCGAGTGCAGTTTGGTGGGAGATTCAAATGGTAGATTAGTGTGGATAGACACAGC
Organism: Onychomys torridus; assembly: GCF_903995425.1. Lineage (NCBI taxonomy): Eukaryota > Metazoa > Chordata > Mammalia > Rodentia > Cricetidae > Onychomys > Onychomys torridus. The sequence continues at coordinate 46,646,535 of NC_050451.1, forward strand.
CTCTTCTGAGAACTAATATTAGTTCTTTGAAACCATTATTGTACTGAACAAACATTGCTGGACTTCCTCTCTTTCTCCCCATGAGTTCTTTATGGCTTATTTCGTATAGCAGCATGACAAAGTGCAAAAGATGCCATTGAAATTGTACAGGGCCCACATCTAGGCATAGGCATCTTTTAGTTTTGTAAAATCGCACAAGTCCTTTAACCATTTGATTCTGACCTCTATCATTAATCGAGAGTTTCTGCCAGGGAATTGTCATAATATGTAAATGAGTGTATCTCCTACACAGTGCATGATATCCAAGTAGATGAGTCACAAATTCAACTAAACATTTTAGAAGATTTATTTATTTTTAATATATGTATAGGTGTGTGTGCCTGCATGAGTTTATGTGTACAGTAGGTACCTAGAGGCCAGTTAGATTTCTTGGACCTGGAGTGGCAGGTGATTGCCTGATGTGGGTGTTGGAAACTGAACTCAGGTCCTCTGAAAGAGCAATAAGTACTCTCAACTGCTGAGAAACTTTCCTACCCCATAAACTTAAAACAAACAAACAAACCCTATGCATCTATGTATCCAGCCATCTATCTATCTATCTATCTATCTATCTATCTATCTATCTATCTATCTATACATGCCACGGCACATGTGTGGAGGTCAGAGAACAACTTGTGGGGATCAGTTCTCTTCTTTCAGCATGTGGGGCAATTGGTTGAACTCAGGTCTTCAGGCTTGGCCGAAGTGCTTTTCCCCACTGAGCCACCTTACTGGTCTCAGATTTGAGCTTTTACTTTAATGCAGATCTACCTCTTATTTCCCTTCTCCCAAACAACTCATGTATCAGTAAGCATTCCCTAGTCATCTGCTATGTACGGAGAGGACTATATGATGCTGGCTAGCTTCAGCACTATCACTACCATCACCATTACTACCCTTATTGCTACCATCACCATGTCTACCATCATTGTCACCATCACTATGTCTACCACGGTTGCCACCTTCACCACCACCACCACCATCACTATCACCAGCACTTATTGGGCATTCATTATGCTCCAGGCTTGTGCCAAGCACTTTACAGACTCACTATCATTTATTCTCCACCGTTGTTCTGTAAAGTAAGTCAAGTTCTTACTCCAGTGTTGAAAATGAGAATGTTGATACTTGGGGAGGTTGAATAACTGATCCAAGGTCATCAGGATATAAAAGGTTAAAACAACAATAACAACAACAACAACAACAATAAACCATGAGCGATAGTCCTGCTTATTATGATCTGCTGGGAAGCAAAATTAAAACATATGCAAACCCAGGAACCCTTAGAAACCCCCCTGTGCAAATGTAAAAGTACATACTTAAAGCTGGATCTCTGCAGACACTCTGGACCAGGACTGATGAAGGTCAGGGTGTGAGTGTGTTTAGATTTCTTACATATCTTCGGAATTAACACATTTCCAGTTCCCCATGGTATGCTGGTTGGTTTTATTTTGTGGACTTGACAGAAGCCAGGGTCACTTTAGAGGAGGGAACTTCAGTGGAGAAAATATCTCCATCAGATTGACCTGCAGGCATTTTCTTGCTTGTCGACTGATTTTGCCAGGCCCAGCCAGTGAGCGGTGCCAGTCCCAGGCAGGTGGTCATGGGTGTATAAGAAAGCAGACTGAAAGAGACAGTGGCACAAAGGGCTCTAGTGTCAGGATTGCCTTGTGGGCTGGCAGCAGCGGGAGCTCAGGGTCCTTCTTTGCAGGCTCCCCCCCCATCTATGCAACATGACTCTTTCCTGGTTTTCCCCTCCCCTCACCTATCAGGACTCCTTTCTCTGTCTTCTGCACAGATGTTCAAGGCAGAAGACACCACTGGTTCTGTTTCACTGTTCTCACTCAAGCAGAGCTTGTGAGTCTAGCAGGTCACCAGAAGCTGGCCAGCCTGCTGACTGCTGGCCTGGGTGGGGGTCCACTCTTGTCCAGTTTAGCTAAAGGATCTGGCTGTGTGGAACACGGTCACATATACAGAATGTGAGTCTTGGGACAGCTGTGTACACAGTGCCCAGGGTGGAGGGGGGGTCATAAAGTTTCCATTGCAGGGCACTCTGAGTATAGGAGGGCATGGCAAGCCTGTGGGTGACAGAGGGTGAAGAAGATGCAGTAGAGTGACCTGGATTGGCAGGAAGAGGAAAAACATATCTCAGCTTGGGCTGAGATAAGTTTCTGAGAGCAGACCCACAGATGAGGAATGGTGAGAATTAGGGATAGCTATATATGTAAAGCTATCCATCCATCCATCCATCCATCCATCCATCCATCCATCCATCCATCCACACACCCACATACTCATATACTCATCCATCCATCTACCCATCATCCATTCATCCATCCATCCACCCACCACCCACTCATCCATTTATCCATCTACCATCCATCCATCCATCCATCCATCCATTCATCTATCCATTCATCCATCCATCTACACACCCACACACCCACTTACCTATCCTTTCATCTATCTGTCATCCATCTACTCATCCATCCATCCACCCATCCATCCACACACCCATCTGGACCCAACTATCTATCTATCCATCCATTCATCTCAATCTTGGATCAGAGATCTTCCAAGTCAGGAAGAAATATTTTATCAATAGCAGTAAGGAGCCATTAGGGACACTAGAGCAAAACAGCCATGTAAGAAGACTTGGTATGGTATGTGATGAATCAGGTTGGCAGAGATCAGGCTAAAGTGAGGGATTCTGGGTTATTAATCTTTCTGTCACCATGACAAAAATATCTGAGGGGATCAACTTATAGGAGGGAAAGGTTGATTTTGGATCAAGTTTCAGGGATCCTGCCGTGGTCAGTTGGCCTACCATTTTTTTGTGATGAGGCAGCACACTATATGGCAGGAAGGCATGGTAGAGCCAGGTCACTTACCCATGGTGGCCAGGAATCAAAGAGACAGAGGACTGTGGTCCTAAAGTTCCCTGAAGGGGACGTAACCAGTGACCTTACTTCCTCTCAGTAGGCCCCACGTGCTAAGACTCAGCACATGGGCCTCTGGGGGACACCTGTCACATGCCTAAGCCATGACAGGGGGACACCCGTCCAAGCCATGGCAGGTTCCTATCAGGAATTGGTTGCATTCATCTAGATTTGTGACCAGGAAACAGGAGAACAGGGTGCCTTGCACCTTAGTTTCTTATCCTTGGGTACCTTTAAAGATTTTAGCCCTGCCCCAGAGTTAGGCAATTAATGGGCTCACATGACATTCTGTTTATTAGATACTCACATGGTCCAGTTTGAACAATAACAAAAGGCCTATTTGAATGAACTCAAGTCTGGGAATGAGTCACAGGTTGTTTTTTAAAAAGTCAGTTTGTTTATTGAATTCACCTGCTTGCTGAAGTTCCTAACTAAATTCCCCAGGACTAGTGATCATGCTTCCTGCTGCATGTCTTGCCCTTTCTTTCTAAGAATTTCACCCTCAATTGTTGCAGAAATGACTTCGATCTTTTTCTAAAGGCAGTCTGGCAACATGGTCCCAGCTGAGTTGGGGTTCACTATGTAGCCCAGGCTGCCCTGAAACTTGTGATCTTCCTGTTCCAGAATCCCAAGTGGTGGGATTTTACATGTGTGCACCCACACTTTATTCTTTAGTTTGTATGTATTTTTGCACTCCGCTGCCTGACCACCACACACTTAATTACCCATCTTCCTCAGTCTTTACAGAAACCATGCTGTGTGGAGCCCCTATGAGTATCTGATTATCTCATCTTCAAGAAAACATTCAGGAGTCTCCTTAAGCTTTTTTAAACTCTTCAAAGTTTTGCTAAATGATTAGCAAGACATAGATAGTTGTTTAGAGAACTCCAGAAGAACACGAATAATTTGGTTTTCTACTAGATTTTCAATACACTACCATGTTCCACAAAATCCAAGATGCTGCTAATTAGAAGACAGTTTACTGTGCTTTCAAATAAAATGTAGATGAAACATCCAGTCAATTAACAAAGACACACAGACATGATTGCAGTGTATTTGCTGATTTAGATACTGAAATGTGGAAAATAGGGGCTAGAGAGATGGCTCAGCAGTTAAGATGCTTGCTGCTTTCGAAGAGGACCAGGGTTTAATTTCCAGTCCTTACTTGGAAATTCACAACTGTCAATAACACCAGTTCTGTGAGATACGATACCTGCTTTTGACCTCTGAAGGACCCAAACATGCATGTGGCATATGAAAATACATGCAGGCAAAGCACTCATGCACATATAAAATAAAATAAAAAATCAGTAACTATAAAACTCAAATATGGAGCCGGGCATTGGTGGCGCATGCCTTTAATCCCAGCACTCGGGAGGCAGAGGCAGGCGGATCTTTGTGAGTTCGAGGCCAGCCTGGTCTATAGACCGAGTTCCAGGAAAGGCACAAAGCTACACAGAGAAACCCTGTCTTGAAAAAAAAACAAAAAACAAAAAACAAACAAACAAAAATCCCCCATAAACAAAAACAAAAAAACCCCCAAAAACTTAAATGTGGAAATTAGTATGTTTTTGAGTTGGTGGATTAGAACAGATTTTAAGAATCTTTGGATCATGTTTTAAAACAGGAAGTTAAACACTGACAAGCTTCAATTCTGGCCCCTGGTACTCTCTACTACTGACCTGAATATGACTTAACTCTGTGGTTAATCGATTCTTAGCCCTAACTAACTCCTACCCTCTCGACTACTGCCTCATTTCAGCTGTCACTCAGTTCTCTTAATATTACAGAAGCAGCTTCCCATATATGGGAGGAGTTCCTTACCCACCTGCTTCTGTCAGCTCCAGAGTAGTCATCCTCATCTGCCCCCGCTCTTATAACAGCCCCATGTTTTATGGCCCTGCTAGGTCCTGCCTTCTTTTGTCTTTCCACACTGAAGTTGTATAACTTCCCAAAATTAATACTTAATTGTAGCCTTTTTCTTTGGTCATTTCTTTTCTCTCCCTGGTATGTACCATTTTGATGATTAATTTTTATTGTCAACTCGAGAGTGAAAAGCACCCAGGCTGTTATGGAGACACTAGGTTGGTTAAGTCTCTGAGAACTTTTCCAGGGTGGATCAACAAAGAATGCAAGCCCCGCCCTTAAAGTGGGTGTCGCACTCCCATAGGGTTGGGTCCCGACTGACTGAAAAGGGACACCTGAGAAAGTCAGCTCAGCTCCAGCAGGGCCATCTCTCTGCTTCCCTGTTCACTGAGGTGTGAGTAGGCTTCCACCATCATGGACTCTCTTGGCTCTCCTGAATGGTGACCCCACAGAAGCCCGCCCTTCCTTAAGTTGCTTCTTGTCAGGCGTTTGGTTACAGTGTTGAGAAAACTAATGAACACAAATGTTTTTCTCCTTTCTTCTGTTCTCTGTCACTTCGCTAGGCCACTCGGTGACACCAGAGTCAGTCTTGTGTTGCTGCGTTATTTTAGCCCACAAGTCCTCTGTGTGGACATAAGTCTCCATGCGTAGTGGTAGATGGAGATGAACCCTGGGGCATGCATAGTGTCAACATGGAAATGCATGAGAACAGAATGGTCTAGTCTGGTAGGTAGAGTTTCTGATTATTGAGAACCCAAATTTATGTTCACCATGAGCCTCAAATGTGAGCAAATGTTCCTGTGATCCTAACTGTTGGAACTGGAAGGTCGGAATAAAAGCAGGTGCAGGCTGAAAGAACAGTGACAGAGAGATTCCCTCATTCTGCTCTTTCTGGATGTTTCCTTGGATTCTCTCCCTATCTGGGTTGATTTTGGATCTAAGGTAGGGGTTGGCAAGCTATAGCTGATGGGCTTAATCTGTGGTTATGTGTTTTTTGTAAATAAAGTTTTATTAGAACATAGTCATGCTCATTAGCTTACATTTTTTCCCCTCACTGTTGCTTTTACTGTGGGGCAGGAGAGTAGTGGCGACAGAGACTGAATGGCCTGCATAGCTGAAGTGCATTTACCATCTAGACCTTTGTAGAAAGGTTTGCTGAACCTGGATCTAAGCATTAGAGGGATGCTTAAACAGTCATATCTTACCCTCATTAAAAACAGTGGAATAAAAAAATAATAGTAATAATAATAAGGATGATTTTTCAAGGTAGCATTAAGAAAGGAAAACAGAAAAAAATAGCAAAAGCAAGGCACTGGCTAAAAAACAAGAAATAAGTTCAAGCCAAGGTCTTTGTCTGAATTTGCCTTTTGAAGGTGCCTGGAAGAATGCTTTCTCTGTCTGTGGTGACAGCGCAATCAATGGTTGAGATTAGAAGCTTCTAGAGGAGAGAGGGTAGACTGGATGGCCTGGCCTTGGATACTTCAGAGGAGGTTTGTTTTTTTAACCCCTGGAAGTCAACACCTCCCCTTTGTCCGCTTCATGCTCAGTCAGGTGGTTGCATGACCCTCCCTCCTTCTTTTCCATCCACCCTCATGCTCAGCACTGACCTGGGTTTAGGATGTTCAGGATGTGCAGTGGGGTGATGGAGGTCATGTGAAAAGCCTCCATGTACAGAGATGGATCAGACATCCACTTCAGGCTGCTGAAGAGCCACAGTTTCTAGGAGAACATATGTCACTTGGGCAGACACTCAGAAATGATAATATGATGTCCTGGCCGGCTCAATTCACGTGGTCTGGGTCCCGGAGATGGTCCATGTTTTTCCCAGTGCCTTTCTTTCCTATCTCTGTTCAGACGCCATCCCAGAGGTCACAAGTAAGAAGAGGTAATGGAGCCGGGCGGTGGTGGCGCACGCCTTTAATCCCAGCACTCAGGAGGCAGAGCCAGGCGGATCTCCGTGAGTTCGAGGCCAACCTGGGCTACCACATGAGCTCCAGAAAAGGTGCAAAGCTACACACAGAAACCCTGTCTCGAAAAACAAAAACAAAAACAAAACAAAACAAAACAAAAAAACCAAAAAAAAAAAAAAAAAAACCAACAAAAAAAGAATAGGTAATGGAGGCTTTCAGATAAGCAGCTCCTGGGTACCAAGACCAACCTTGGATAATCTCACTGTGTGGCTTGCATCCAACAGGGCCACATGCCATGTAATCCTGGACATTTAGCTATTCTTACTGTCATTCATCTAAGATTCCAAATGAAAAAGCTGGAAAGTGGCACAGATCTTAGAGTACTGCAGAGGTTCTGTCCAGGTCAAGAATTGTGAAATGCAAGTGATGAATATGCAGCCAAACTAGCCCATTGGTCAACTGAGTAACGCCAAGGCTGTTCTTGTTAGCGGTTGGCTGGACAAAAGTGAGGCAGGGGGAAGCCATGGGCAAGATGTGGAGGGTTGATATGATGGCTTGATTCCTAGGATCTGAGAATGGCATGGATTGAAGCAATGACACGGAGAAGCTAGTGCATCAAACCCCAGCTCACAAGTGTACCTAATCCTGCATACAATGCTTGCCTTGGCTCCGATCTATCCTAAGACCTAGGGAACATCCTCTGTGTACAATCCTCAGCCACTTGTTTTCTGTAGGTGATTTTCCCATTTCAATTAAATAAATTCTATCTATGTTTGAGAAGCACAGGGCTCATGATGTTGAGACATAGGCTGCTGTATGTGAATATGGACCTGTGTTGATAGAGACCATACAAGGACCTATGAGAAGAACAGACAAAATGCTGGGGGAGGAAGACAGGGAAAGAGAGAGAGGGAGGGTAGGAGGAGGTAGGGAGAAGAAAGATCTATATTATTAGTGGCGATGAAGAAAGATCTCATGGAACTGAAATACGAAATTGGAGAAGGGTCTTGAAAGAGGGATTGAAGAGTTTCAGTGTGGGAAAACACCTAGATTTAGCATGGGAACAGAAAGAGGCAGGGGGCCAGAGCAATCTTGGAAGATAATATGTAGTCTGAGTGATAGATAAGACATGGTTAGGATGTGGAAACAGACAGATCCATAAAATGGGGTTGATTAGTGAGGTTAAGGCTGGGTTAAAAGGAAGAAAACCCAAAGCAACCAGGACTTAAGATGTAAGTTTGCCAAGCCCAGTAGGTCCAGTGCTGGAAGAGAACTGTCATGGGTCCAGGTTCCTTCTACTTTGTTATTTCAGTGTGGGCCTTCAGTTGATGGTCTAAGATTGCAAAGCATCATTGCGATGGTGAATTTTAACCATCAACTTGATTGGGCCAAGAGATCCCATAGATAAAACTGTTTCTCAGCAGCTCTTTGAGGGTGATACTGAATGGGATTAGAATTTGAGTCAGTGGACTGGATAAAGATCTACTCTTAGAGATGTGTGTGCATATCATCCAGTCTGTTGAGGGCCTGGCTAGAACGAAAAAGCAGAGAGCAGGAGAATTCTCTTTGTCTTTTTAAGTTAAGAGCTCTCTCTTTACATGCTTTTCAGCATCAGAGTCTCAGGCCTTGTACCAAACTCCTGGCCCTTCCACTCAAGGGGTGGGACTCAGACTTTGGCTTTCTTGTTTTTCAGTCCTTCAGACTTTAACCAAATTATTTCAACAAATTTCCTGTCCTCTAGCTTACAGAAAGCATGTTGAGGGACTTTTTGGCTCCCATAATCCTGTGAGCCAATTCTCATAATAAGCCATGTCTATCTATAGATGAATTCTTTGTTTTTGCTCCCTGAGGAGAGGGCCAGTACAGCTGTAGTCCAGCCACTAAACTGGAGAAGGGACAAAGGAAGGAGATTATGGTGACTCATGCCTGTGATGTCAGCACTTGGACAGCAAAGTCAAGAGCAAGTCTGCAAGTTTGAGGCCAGTCTAAGCTACATTGGGAAGTCTGTCTGTCTAAAAAAACATTCCAACAAAGACAGAAAAAAATGGACAAAAATAGAGGAAATCAAGGGTGTATATGGCATGCCTCTCAGGGAAGATTTGTGGAAATTATCACATAAGACCTGTGTCAACTGGATTGAGTAGAATTTAGTCACTCAGGCATACCTTGCTTCAAGAGATACAGGAAATAAACTTTGTATTTAAATGTCCATGTTTTCAGCAAATCATTGGAGGTCCTATTACCACAGAAGGAGAGAGTACAGTATGTTTAGGATTAATGGGCAATGCCCATATCAGATTGCAGCCAGTTTTAGAAGGAGATACACTAAACTTTTGGATTTATAGGAAGCTTTGAAGATTCTGAGTAAGGGAATTATGGGGAAGGCAGTATTTCAGGAAGATTTATTGGTCAGTAGTAGGGATTACCGCTGGGAGAAAGAGAAAGGGGAGATTTCAAGTCTACTGTAACACACAAGTGGGGATGAGCAGTGCTGATGGGAACAAGGCTCTAGAGTCAGGACACATTGCAAAGACAGATGGCAGAGCTGTTCGGCTGAGAGCAAAGCCAGAGAGGATACAGAGTTTTCACGCCCGTGCTTGGAGAATGGGACTGGCCATAGTTCATAACAGACACCAGCAAACAGAGCTTGCTAAGGGCAGAGTAAGCTGGGATGGAAGATATCAAATTTGAGGCTTCACAGAGACTTTCAGATAAGGTATACAGTGATATTTAGAGTTGTGAATCAAGAAGGTAAAAGTAAGTTAGTCACTTATGGACCACATTTCGCTGTTAGATGTCCTATGCCTGGGGTTGACTTGAACGGTGTCTGAGAACTACATTATTTATAGATGATTTGCTTATTAAAATATTCATCACATATAGGTTTTATAACATTGACAGCTACGGTTTACATGTGAAATGTTCCCCAGAGGCTCAGCTTAGCCCCAGCTGGTAGTACTCTTTGAGAAGGTTGTAGAACCTTTAAAAGGTGGAGCTTTGATGGAGGAAGTACACACCTGGGGAGGGCTTTGAGGAACACCCCATTTCCTGTTCTCTCTCTCTTGGCTTCTGGACTGTTGATGCAATGTGACTCACTGCTTTAGATCCCTTCTACCATGCCTGTATCCCTTCCCCATCATGATGGTCTGTATTTCCCCTAGAAGTAAGCCCAGACAGACCCTTTCTCCTTTAAGTTGCATTTATCAGGATATTTTATCACAGACACTGAAAGGAAACTAACACAGTATCAACAGTTCTCATCTGCACTTAGGAGTGTCTTCAGTGGCAGTATGTACATAGGTAAGCAAACCCAGAGCTTGTTTGGTGAACCTTCATCTCAATTACGTTCTCTGGATGGACCCTTCTTGGATTCAGGATGAGCCATTCTCTCACCCTTTGGCCCTGAGGTCCTTGTTTCTGGAGTCCTCATCGTGACTAATTTCCAAGTACCATTGACCATATGAAGATCCCACCTCTCAAAGCCCACTCAACAAATGTGCTTATGAATGTTGACGGTGTGTGCTGTTAGGCTACCACCTCACTAATGACAGGGTAGTCTTCATTTTCCACAACTTTTGTAGGGAGCTTTTCTGTCAGACCCAGATGAGAAAGAAAGTGTGCAAAGGATGGTCAGAAATCTGCACTTTTGGCTTCTTTTGTGAAATATGAAATTTAGGAATTCCTGGACTCCCATTTTCACGCAGATGATAATAGTGTGGAGTTGCAAGTCATGGTCCTACCACCTCTTATGCCATGATTCAGCCCACGGTAGCTATTGCCTACCTATATTTGAATGTTCTACCTTCTGTTCTATGATTGGAAATGGTCGATAGATGTGGACCTTAGCTAAGGACTTTGGGGCTGTGAGTTTAGGAATGAATAATTGAAGTCAAAGGAATGAGACTTTTGGTGGGGGTGGGGAGGTAGTGTTAGGAAGAGAAGAGGTCTGGAAATGTTGAAGGGGGACACAGTCCTCTCTCAGAAGGACACACTGTGTTTATAATGTCGACTTGAAGGGGGCAGCGTCAGAGAGGCAGGGAAAACCCATAACACAACTGTATCACGGAAGCAAGCGAGCAAACAGAAAATACAAAGCAAAGGGTTCTACTATGGGAAGCAGCCAGTGGAAAGTGACTGCCGAGAAGCAGGGAAACCCCTGGCTCATGGCCACTAACCTCTGAAACAAGACAGTTTTCTGTACTGGCAGACATCAAGTGGAAACCCTCCTTTGGTGTTTTCAGAAACCTGAGTTCATCTGGACAAAGACACTGGGACAAGGAGGACAGCTGGGCTAGCCTGTGGCAGGCCCTGCTTAGGAAAGAGAAGGCCTGTTTCCTTCTTAATCCCTATGAAGCCCTTGGATTAGGGCACTGTCTTTTTACAGCTTTTTACAGAGGTTGAGGGTATTCTCAGTGATTTGCAGAGTAGCCACCCTGAGGAGGTATCCTCTGCCATTTACTCTCTCCACACACCAGCATGCTCACTGCCCTAGTCTACAGACAAGGCTCCTCCTTGTTCCCGATCACTAAGGAGCTCAGCGTAGCTGTGTACAAATCACACCTCCAGCCAGCAAATTTCTGTCTCATCATTTTTCAGTCCTCTTCTACTTAGCAGCTACATCTTGTTCTTAGTGCGCTCCAGCTCAGCTAAAAGACGCTAAGGGTTGAAGGCAAAAATAGCTTACCGTGACTCTTTGTTACTCAACACATGAAAGGTCTTTGCTTCGTCTATCACAGTGACATCTTCCCAAGCTCAGTTTATTTTGGGGAATGTGTGCCATGAATGCAATCCACATTATTGCTTTGAAAAAAGAGACTGTTCTGTGGAAACGGGATCAGTTAGCGGCTTGGATTTATTTCAGTCTGATCCTTGAACTCGGGTCAGATGCTCAGCTGAGGAAGGACTAAGGGTAACACATAATCCCACTCTCAGCACGCTCAGCTCAGTCCTTACAGGAATACATGGTGCTCCCAATGCAGACTGTTGGGATCATGCAGCCCTCCTGTCTGCCTTGCATCCTACCAGGCTTTAGGGAGAAATGCATATTCCCAGGTCCCCCGTTTAGATTCCGTTTGTCCTTTTGGAGACTTATCAGCTCTGGTCATCATAGTAACTAATGGGTCTTGAGCATTTACACTATGCTAGGAACCAAGTTAAGTACTTTGACCTGCGTTTTCTTTTTCCATCAGTTCTTGTCAGGACTGTTAGTCTGTTTTGTGCTGTTGTATCAAAGCGCCCCAGGCTGGGGTACTTTATAAAGAGAGAGAGAGAGAGAGAGAGAGAGAGAGAGAGAGAGAGAGAGAGAGAGGGATTTTCATTTGGATCACCGTTCTGGGGACTTAAGGATGTGACAGAGACATCTATGGAGCTCCGATGAGGACTTTATGGCAGATGGCAATCATAGTGCTGTGAGAGTGGGTGGAAGAGACTGCAGACTGCAGCTGAGCAGGAAGAAACTGGTGGTTTTTTTTTAAATAGAAACCTGCTGGCTTGTGACTTGATTCCCTTCTTGGTGTCCCAGGTGCCACTTTCCACGAGGTCCCACCTATTAAAACTTCCTTGGCCTCACCACCACAACTGGAGACCAAGCTTTCGCTTGGGGGTGGGGGTGGGACACACACTCAAACTACATCTGAACTCTCTTACCATTCCCATCTCACAGGTGTGGAAGAAGAGGCTGGGAGAGTCGGAGAATTTTCCCCAAGGTTACACAGCCTCTAAGAGTTGAAGCTGCAGTTTGACTTCTTCACGCCCCACACACTGTACCCTCTGTGGAAGCCACTGCCCCATGAAAACCAGATTCAGCTGGTGTAATTATCCTTCCAAGGTAACACTTTGCTCTGCCCAAGTCATGAGACCCTCGAGCTGGTCAGGTAGCCTGGCTTGCTCTTTGCTGGGGAGGGCCCCCACCCTTCTATTTTCAAAACCACAGCTGAAATCACACCCAGATACTTATTTTCTGATTCCAGGACCAGGATCCGTCCAGGGCAAGGTTGTTCTTTGACTTGTGCTTTGTTTAAAGTTTTGCCAAGGAGTAAACCCCTAGACTTCTTGTCGTCTGGACTTCAATGATTTTGCTATAGAAAAGAACAAAACAACACACACACAAATGCACACAAACTGGGAGTTCCTTGAAAAACCTCGGGCACTTGCTCAGCGGTCTCTTTCATCGTTTTAATTCTAGGAATGGTCTGTCAGGTTGGAGGGGGCCCAGCTTGCTACTAACTCCTAATGCAGATGGCTTCCCCTTTGGGAGGTAGCAGTGTTCACTAATGGACCCCGAGTGTTAACAGGAACCATAAGGCAGAGATGGGCTGGGGACTTAGCTAGGTATTTATCACAGTGACCGTGCCCAGGGATTTCTCATAGTGACTGCTTCATCAATTTTTGTCATCCCTCTTCCTCTGATTTCTGTGGTTCTCCTAAAGGGCATTGTTCAGCAGTACATTAATGCGAATGCTAAATATAGCTCAAAAGAGCCCAGGCCCGATGCTCCACTGCCCACTGGCAGGCAGGCATCTGCCAGTCAGTAACCTACTTTTATTCCAGTCTTTCTTGCTAGAATATATCATGCCATTACTGCTATTTATATCCGGAAACCATTCTGAAAGTTGTTAGCGATCCTTCTCGTGGCAGCGCCCTGCCCTCCTCAGAGCTGCTGGAGTGTAAACCATGCTGGTGGCGGGCATTCCTCCCCTCGGCGCCTGGCTGCACTAGGTGACCTTGATCCTTGCCATCCTTCCTTTGAAAACAAAACACCAACTTGGAATTTTAATTAAAAGGCAGCGCATGGGCTATCAAGCTCTGTGCCTTGGCTGAACTGCTGTTGGCTGCAATGTGGATTGGAGGTCAGCATTGTGAAGCCCGGAACAGTAACTTATCGGGGAAATCACATCAGCCGAGTTGAGCTCTGGCTTCACTTGGAGCCAAAAACTCAGATGAGGACTTTGTGATTTAATTGAATTTATTTTGGTTGCAAGAAATGGGCTCGGTCAGAAGCGCAGGAGATTCTACAGGGAAATCCCCTCTGTCACTCCGAACTGAAGGAGAAAGACAGCCATGAGAGAATACCCCTTTTGGGCCAGCCATGTGGAACTTATTGGTTTAATGTCAGAGCACAAGTGACCCAGTGGTGATGACATATGAAATGGCTTCCTTTGGTTCAGGGTGGCTTTTGGAGCACTAGTGATTCAGCTTTAGAACTGGCCCATAAAATGAATTAAGTCTGCTTTAAGTGGGTTGTTTTGCATTGAAAAAGTTATTTAAAGCCTTTTAAAAATAGCATTATCGGGTTTACATTACTTTGTGAGGAGGCTCACACTCTGTTTATTGCAGAGACCTCCTGATTTTCAACATTAAAAAAAAAAACAACTCTTCATAGAGGGACACCCCCCCCCCCCAAATCCCCGTCCTCACCCTGCCTAGATATTCAGACACTGACCACCTTGAGTGACTCTGGTGATAAACCACTGGAAGTTGAGTCTTCCCAGGCACCGTCAGCAACAGTTCTTGGTGGGGGATTGATGGTGATTAAGAAGAGCTAGGTCCTACAAGGTACTATTCTCTTGGATGTGTGAGCCTGTGTGTTTAAGTCTTGCCAGGGACTTTGATGACTCCAGAAGTTCCATAAAATAAAAATAAATGAGATTTCAGGTAATGAGAGGACTGAAGGCACTCTATTACTGTCTGTTCCTCTCAGTAGCACATGGGGAAGATCACATTACAAGTTGCAAGAGCCATAGCCTTGCCAAGAGCGCTTTGCACCTCCTCCCTGACAATCTGTGAGCAGGTATTAGCACCCCCATCTTCTACCCAAGGAAACTGAGGCACCAGACCCCACACATAAGATGGAGATCTTGTCTTGAACCAGACCTTCTTGTCTTGCCTCAATTTCCTTTGGAATTCTGGGAGAGCAGCCTTGTCTTATTCACTGTCAGTAATAGAGGACCAAACCTTCTTTCATCCCTCAAAATTATATGGCTGGGAGTGGATAAACAGGAAGCTAGGGCCCCTTCTTTCCAGCTCCTCTGCTGTTGATAGCATCATGTTCTCAATACCCTTGGTTTAACACATTTGCCAGACTTCATTGCAGTGTGGGTGAGTGTTCTGTAGCCTCCATGGTGGGTCGCAGAGATGGAGGGGACTGGGGAGGGGACTCTACAGCAGTTCTTAAACAAGTGGGTGATGTGATTTGCTGGAGGAGAGTCCTGGTTTGGAAGATTTGTTGATTTCCATGTGTGGTGGTTTGAAAGACAATGGCCCCCAAAGGGAGTGATACTCTTAGGAGGTGTGGCCTTGGGGGAGGAAGTGTGTCACAGTGCAGGTGGGCTTTGAGGTTCTTTTGCTCAAGCTTCCCTCAGTGTGACAATCAGTTGACTTCCTGTTGCGTGCAAGCTATAGCACTCTTAACTCCAGCACTATGTCTGACCGCTGTGCTCTCCACCATGATGATAATGGACGGAGAACCTCTGAAACTGTTAAGTGATGTTTTCTTTATACGAGTTGCTGCGCTCATGGTGTCTCTTCACAGCACTAGAAAACCCTGACTAAGACCGTGATATCTGAAGTCTCATCAGGACTGACTGGAAACTACTTAGGGTTTAAGAGATGGCTTCAAAGGTTCCTGAAAAGGCCTACATTGAAAATTCCCTACCAATATTTAGAAGTGGGATTGTGGGAGCCATTCTGGTCTTCTCATGTTGCCCAGTTTCCTATTCATGGGTACCTCTCTGCCTCACACCTCCAAGATGGGTTTTGTCGTTGTCGGCTTCATGCTGTGCATTTGTGTGATGGTATGTACCCAAGAGCCCTTCAAGGATGGTATGTACTCCAACAGCCTGTGGGGCACACCTCACCACAGGCCTCATTCCTCTGCAGCATGGATAATGAGGCTCTACCCTTCAAATCTGTGCCCCTGTCAGCATTGAGAACCAGCGTTGGAAATTCCCTGGCTGGGCGACACATGTCATTCCAGTACAGGACAAAGAAAACCAGGTAAGCAGAGGACAAGCCTCAAGGCCCCCTGCAATTCAACAACTCCTATGGTTGGGCTCAGAGGAGACTTGTCAGGCAATGTGGGGACAATGCTTGCAGTTGGGGCCACTCTGGAAGGACAAGCTTAGGGCAGGGTGACAAACCGAGCCAGGTGCTAAAGGGAGCAGCTGCAGCTGTGCAGGGGAGAGCAATATTTATATATGTGCCATGTGGGAAGCATCGTGGCTGGGCCCAGGATTTGTCAGCCACATCTCCCTCCCTCTCACATACCACGCAGGGAGCTCCGGGAAGGCAGCGACGACGCACATGTGGTCGTCTGTTGCTTTGATATTGTGTCATCATCTGTGAACCTCTATGCTTCCCTGAAAGCTCGCTCCACCCTGCCCAGTCCCCAGGAACTCCTCCATGGGCACTCAGATCTCAGCTTGTACTCGCCATGTCCGGGGCTTCCTAGTGGCCTCTGTGAGTCAGGATCCTCATTCTCTTGAAACTTCTTCCATCTCTTCCTGTGTCCACTTTGATCTGCCCTCCTCTCTCTAAGGGTTTTCAACAATGGAAGTCTGACCACTGGGCTGAGGGGTGTGAGGAGTATAAGGACACTGATAACTGATTTGGTCTGGCCCTGAGGGTCCTCCTGGTTTTCCACACTACACTAAAAACAAATTGTGTGTGTGTGTGTACACATGTGTGTATATGTGTGTATGTGTGTATATGTATGTGTGTATATATGTGTAGGTATGTGTGCATATGTGTATGTGTGTGTGTATGTATGTATGTGTGTGTGTGTGTGTATGTGTAGGTGTGTGTGTATATGTGTGTGTGTATATGTGTAGGTGTGTGTGTATATATGTATGTATGTGTGTGTGTGTGTGTGTGTGTGTGTGTGTGTGTGTGAATGTGCACACACATGTGTGGAGGCCAGAAGTTGATATTGAGTGTCTTCTTCCATCCATATAGCCACTGAGCCATCTCTTCAGGCCCCTGTCAGCTTGTCTGTAATCAGGTTCCAGCTCTCAGCTTGTCTCTATTCTGTCAGCTCTGAAGTCCACCAGTGGTAGGCACCCTTGCTGCCGTATCTGGGGTCTACCTCTGCCAGGCGTGTTCACGGTCAGCTCCTGGCTGCTTTGTGAATCTCACTTCTAGCATCATGTTCGTCACTTCCTGTGCTGACTTGCTTGCCCTTCCCCAGGGCTCCTGCCCAGTGTTTGGAAGTTCTAGTACACCTAGTGTACTTGTGACACTGTGTAAATGCTAACACTGTGTGTCCTGTGCATTCTGCATATGGATGAGTGCACAGAAAATGCACACATGCATGCATATCCGCACATCATGATTTTCAGTGGACTGATGAAGAGATTTATTCATCCTTTGCACATTTGCAGGGATCACGGCTGATCCATACCTGATCTCAACAACACTGCCTGGGGTATCAAGTGACAGTGTAGGGCAGGAACAAGCACCAGGTGTAATGGGTACATATATCTGGTGCCAGCAGAGAATGTCCACAGTACCCATGCCCTCCTCCAAAGCCCTAGGGCCAAATATATGACAGCTGGCCACACACACACACACACACACACACACACACACACACACACACGCACACACTGTAGAATTCCTTTATAAGCCTCTAAGGGGGCACAGAACACACATACTTAGCCTGCTCATGCACTGCCTAGGTTGTGCCCTGGGCACACAGCCCCTGATGACTGACTCTTCTGTGCTCCGATTAAGCTTGGCATGGAGTGTGCAGGTCCCGCTGCAGCACATAGGTCTGTAGACAGCCTTGTTTTCATCCGCGAGTGTTATTTTGAGCAGTCATCAAGAGGGAAATAAACATCTGGACTGTTGTGTAACCCAGCTTTCCTCTCGCCCCCCACTGAAAGTGGGTCACTGCCATGTGGGCGGAGAATAGCGCAGGTGACGTCTCTCCCTGGAGAAACTCAGGATTTCAGTCCCCTAGCAGGGCTCTGATCCCAGATGCCACACAGGTCTTTGGGAGGCCTTGGCCTTTGTCTGACGAGTCAGTTTTGATTTTTATGATTGATGACGCAGTGAGTCAACAGAATAATAACACAGCAGACCGGGTGGACATGGGGCCGAGGGGCCGTGCTCTCCTTTCATTCCATATAAATTTCACAAACGCCTGACCCATGCGATTTTAAACAAGCAAGCAAACAAGCCCTTGGCCCTTGGCTGCTGCTTCAGATCACGGCGGTCATTTTCCTTTGCCTCCTCGCCTTTTCTTATTGACCCGAGACTGGTGATTGGATTCTGTAGATTCTAAGAAGAAACTACAAGGTCAAGGATGGATGGTCACCTTTTTAATTCTGAGGACCAAACTCAGAGCCTTGTGCATGTTGGGCAGTCAGTTACTCTACCTTCTTTTGGTAGTTTTTAAAAAGCAAAAGGCAATAATGCCATTTTAAAAATGTATGAAGCAGCTGGGGGTGTAGCTCAGTGGATAGGGTACCTGCCTAGATGCAGGGGGCTCCTGGCCTGCTCCTTTGCATTACAAAAACCAGGCATGGGGATCTGTGCTTGTAATTCTAGGATGTGGGGAGTATTGGCAGGACAATCAAGAGTTCAAGTTCTTGGCCACATATCTAGTTTGAGGCCAGTCTGGGCTACCAGAGACCCCGTCTCAAGAAACATGTGAAAGACCCTGTCTTGGACCGTAACTTCCTGCCTTGCTCGGCTTCTCTGGTCACTGATGGAGCAGCCTTATCTGTCAGTAGCTGAGGGCTGGGTTTCCTCCCATGAATACGTGGCTGGAAGCAGGGGGAGGTGGGTCGCTAGGAGCCATACGTTCCAATCCATCGGTTGCTGACAGGACAAGCTTCCAGGAGAAGTCATGGTGGAGCACAGCTTCTTCCAGACTCCACTGTAATGTGGATCGGCATCCTCCAGCCTCTGCGGTGGGTCCCAGAGAAAGAGGGAGGAGGAGTGATGACCATATGGCTTCCTCTGCCATGGCTGAGCAAGAGGGAAATGGTGGGAAGGGGGAGACCTGGGGTACAGGATTTGCTGGTTGACAGAGTGTGAGCAGTTTCATCACAACTGATCTGAAATTGCTCAGGGCCTAATAGATGTTGCATACCACTTTTCATAGGGCCTGTAATAAAACTTCCCAATAAAGAATGGTTTTTAAATAGACAATGGAGAGTAAGGTGAACGTACACACATATGCCAAGGTTGTACAGTATGCCTGCTCCTCCCCAACCCTGACCCTTGAGGAATCATTTTGGTGTTGTGAACTATGAGCAAAGAATTTTGCTCCAAGCACACGTGTTCAAGACCATTTTCACTTGATTTCTTCAAGGCAGAGGGGGGATTTGGCTGAACGGCTCCTAGAGATTTGCTGCTGGTTTGTAGGGGGCCCAGAAGTCTTGGTCAGTCACAGTTAGAACATGGTGGTGGTGAGGGTTATAAGAATAGCTTACATGTGTCCCATGTTGAGTCCATGACAAGGGCTTTCTTCCTAGTGTCTTGTTAAACTCCACCAGGCAGTCACTGTTGTATCCATATTGTCAGAGGGGAAATAGACACTTTGGGCCTTGTTTATGGTTACTCTGTGAGTAGTAGAGCAGGATTTGAATTAGATAGCCTGGCTCCAGAGTATGCAAAAACATCTTCTTTCTGAAAATGTCATCATGTGCACAGGTGACCATTGTCTACTCTGAACCACAGGTGTGGCTTGGGCCTAAGGCAGGTAGTCTGGTGGATCTCCATCGGGACAGACATGGCCTCCACCTCTGGTTCTCATTCAGGTAGAAAAGACTAGCTTTCTGTTTGTTGTATTTGGGATGTTGCCCCCAGAGATCTGAGCTATGCAGCTTTCTGGAAAGCCAGATGTGCAGGTGTGCAATGTGGATTCCAGAGCCCTCTGGACTTCTCAGAATGTCATAATGTGTTACATGCCGTGGCCCTTTCTCTGTTATATTAAACCAGGAACACTAAAATTCAATGTGTCGGGTATTAGGGAACCATTGTGGGGCATTGATACAATCTCCTCCAAGTTTTCAGAGCAATGATATGTTTCAAATGTCATTTGCCATAAAACTTACTTGGGGATAATTGTGAGTTGAACTGTGTGTTTGTAAGTTACTGTGACAGAATAAAACAACCCATCAGAAAGTTTATGTTGGCTTAGAATTTCAGTCAATGGTCACTTGACCCTGTTGCCTTTGGGCCTGTGGTGGCAGAGTAAATGATGGTGAAGGAAATTCTTCTCCTTATGGCAGTCTAGAATCAAAAAGAAGGCGCTGGCATCTTAATATTGCCTTCCAGGGCATGCATAGCTCAGTGATCTGATATCCTTACACCAGACCCTTCTTCATAAGTATTCTATAACCTCCTAATGGTACCTCGTCATGGTGAATGAATTTAATTGGCACAGGGGCCTTTGGGAGAGTACCGCTAAAATGCCTTCCCTGGGGGAGAAGTAAAAAATGTCTACCCCTCCTTCTAAGCTTCCAGTGATAAACCAAGGTCCACAAAGTGCACCCAGGGAAGAACCAATGCATTTATTAGGCCTACCTACAGAGTAGTTGGGGGGAGTTATGAGTAAGAGCATATGTAACCGGAGAGTAGCCTAGAACATAGATAACCTGAGAGTAGACTACAGCACCAGTTAGTTACCTTAGAGTAGCCTAGAGTGTGAGTAACCTGAGAGTAGCCTAGAGCACAGGTAACCTTAGAGTAGCCTAGAGCACAGGTAACCTTAGAGTAGCCTAGAGCACCGGTTACCTTAGAGTAGCCTAGAGCACCAGTTACCTTAGAGTAGCCTAGAGCACAGGAAACCTTAGAGTAGCCTAGAGCACAGGTAACCTTAGAGTAGCCTAGAGCATAGATAACCTTAGAGTAGCCTAGAGCACAGGTAACCTGAGAGTAGCCTAGAGCACCGGTTACCTTAGAGTAGCCTAGAGCACAGGTAACCTTAGAGTAGCCTAGAGCATAGATAACCTTAGAGTAGCCTAGAGCACAGGTAACCTTAGAGTAGCCTAGAGCACAGGTAACCTGAGACTAGCCTCATTTGGAGGTCTGTATGCATTAGTGATGCTGACCAAGGCTATGTAGGCAAAGTCTCCCCCCTCCATTCTTCTCTACCTAAGTTCTCTAGCCCCTCCTGGGAGATCATAAGGCCATGTGAAATTAGGACAGAATTGCATATGGCTGGTTTATGGCTGGGTACTCTGGTGAGGGTCCCATGACCCTTGCTGCTCCTGCTTTCTAGGAGGGAAGGTAAACAGCCAACAGGCTCAGCTATGATGAGGTTTTATGAGCAGGCCCATCAGAACCCCTAAAGAGGGTGAAATTTTGGCTTAGAGGTTAGTGCTGTACTACAAGAATGATTGTCAACTTGATGGGTTTTAGAAGACACGCCTCTTGGAATGTCTCTGAGGCTGTTTCCAGAGAAGTTTAACTGGGATAGAAAGACCTACTCAGTGTGGGCATCACCATCCTGTGGGCTGAGCCCTGAATGAAGAGGAGAAAGAGAGCTGAGCGCCAGCATTCATGGCTCTCAACTTCTTCACTGAAGAGGCAATGTGCACAGCTACCTTACACTCCTGCCCGCCATGGTAGACTATACTCTCAGGCCATGAGCTAAAATGGACCCTCTGGGCAGGGATTTTGTCAGAGCAACAAGAAGAGTTGTTCTTCTTGTGTTCCGTAATGCAGGGAATACAATCTAAATCACAACAGTCTATGTTACCCAAACGCTGTGTGGGACTTTTAACCTGATGCACCAGGGTTTTGCACTTATATTACAGTGATGTGACTGTGTGTTAGGTTTTAAACTGGGACAATTGGCTGAGGTGCCTGTTTAACATATGAAAGTGGACACTGGCCTCCAGGTTCTCCCTGCATCCCTCAGTCCTTACCCATTACAGGTCCCTCCTGGCTGGCACACCCCATCCTCTACCCTAAACTTCTCCAGCCTGGGGGCTGGGATGCCCTTCTCCAAGCTGCTCTTCCCTATTGAATCAACCATTTTGGTTACGTAGCCTCTTTAGTCTACTCTGGGACTCCTGGCTGCTGCACCTGGTTCTCTTCTCTCTCCTCCCTCCCCTCCCCCATCTCACATGGCATAACTCAGTCTGGTCATGTCCACTCTGGACTCTCTCAGATGTCCTTGCCTCTGGCTACACTCTCCCACATATCTATAATAAACTTTCACCATACCTAGAAGCAGTCCTTTCCTTCCCTACCTCTTTTCTTCCTTCCTTCCTTCCTTCCTTCCTTCCTTCCTTCCTTTCTTCCTTCTTTCCTTCTTCCTTCCTTCCTCCTTCTTTTCTTTTCTTTCTTTCTTTCTTTCTTTCTTTCTTTCTTTCTTTCTTTCTTTCTTTCTTTCCTTCCTTCCTTCCTTCCTTCCTTCCTTCTTCTTTCCTTCTTCCTTTTCTTCTCTTTCTTTCTTTCCTTCTTTTTCACTCATTTTTTCATTCATCTGGTGTCAAAGGACCAGTTATGTTCCTTTTCCTTTTTATTTCTTTTTGTTCTTCACTGTGAAGTAGTCTTTTCTATTTTTTTTTTTTTTTGAGCTGAGGATCGAACCCAGGGCCTTGCGCTTGCCCTTGCTAGGCAAACACTCTACCACTGAGCTAAATCCCCAACCCTTGTGAAGTAGTCTTTTAATCCAAGGACTGGTGTCATTATAAAAAAGGGAACCTTTGGACATGTTTCTCTGGTGGAGAAAAATTGGAACACAGTATCTAGGAACACCACAGACCTATATAAAGATGTATTCTCCCTTGAGCCTTCAGAGAGAATATGTCCTGTGGACAGCTGGATTCCAGAGTTTTAAATTTTAGGACTATATGCCAGAAACTTTCTGTCATGTAAAGACAATTTATTTGTGATCATTTGGTTTAACAGTCCTTGGAAATCAACAAATCAGTATGTTTACAATGCATATTCTTGGGCCCAAGTACTTGGATTCTGATTCATGGGGAGGAATCACGTAAACACGTTTTAGATAAAATTCCAGGAGACTCTAATATGGAGCTCAGGGACAGGGTGGGTGGTATCCATCCAGGGCACATCCATCGCCTTCATCATGTAGACCAGAGTGTGGCAGAACCTACTTGTCAGGAGAAAAACATGCTCATTTGTTAGTGCAATTGATAAATAAGGAGGAATAAAACACACCTATGGCTCTGGCTTCTCAGCTGGGCTGCAAAAAGATGGTGTTTGTGATAAAGGCCCTTGCTATCTTGCATACTTATCTGGGTTCTGAGACTGGCATTCAGGCTCACATGTAGCAGGAATCTTAAAAGGTCTTATTAATAAAATCAAACCTGAGGCCAGTTATTGGGGTGAATGCTGGAACATCAGAGAGACAGAACAGGCCACAGTTACCTCACCTGGCCAACTTCTCAGCTGATCCTGTTTCCTCAGACTGGAAGCATCTGTGTCCTCACCTGAATGAGTGCTGTTCAAAAGCCTGAAAGCTTAACCAGCCAAATGCTTCTAGTTTCTGGTCCTCACACCTTATATACTTTTCTGTTTTCTACCATCACTCCCTGGGATTAAAGGCGTGAGTTACCAAATCTGGCTGTTTCCAATGTGGCCTTGAACTCACAGAGATCCAGAGGGATTTCTGTCTCTGAAATACTAGGATTAAAGGCATGAGTGCCACCATTTTCTAGCCTCTGTATCTAGTGGCTGTCTGTCCTCTAACCCCAGATAAATTTATTAGGGTGCACAATATTTTGGGGGAACACAATACCACACTCACACCCATTTTATCTTTATCACTTCTTTTAACATTCTAATGTTGATCCAATGGTTAGGGGATGTGCTGCCTGGAACCCAGGGGGTACAACCTAATAGTGTTAGAAACACCTAAACTTCCAGTTTGTAGCCTGGTCTGTACAACATGGGTCCCCTAGGAAGCCAGAGGGATCTATCTGAGTCCAAGTTTGACAGTGTTGCCTGTGTACCACCACTCAGTGTGCCCCTGTCCTCACTGTGGCTGGAGACTGAGACTTCCGCCCTTTAGTGTCTTTAAAAACTCTCTCCCATCACTGTTTCCCCGCTGTACTCACTTGATAATCATTGATAGGGATTCCCCACTCTTCTCCAGAACCTTCAACCTGCAGCCTCTGGTTGGCTTCTTCTTTTGCTCAGTCCCTTCCTCTAGGACTCCTGTCTCCTAAATCTCCAAGGACAGGTCAAAGGCCCATGATATTAGTTTCATGTGACTATGACAAAACACATGAGATGACTTACTTGAAAAGAGAAAATAGGTAGTTAGCTCAAGAGACTGGTTCTTCAGCTTCCTTCAAAGGCACACCTTCAACTACTGAAGGACATCTGTCAGCTCCCACTTTCCAAAGGTTCTGACATCTTCAGTAACACCACCCTGAGGACCAAGTCTTCAATCACAGACCTTTGAGAGAACACACAATGTCCAACTATACCACCCCTTCCATGCACATCTAGAAGCCTGGGTTATCTCACTGTGTGGGTCGTGTCTGACAGCTGTTACTACATTTGTTCTTGTCACCTCCTTCCAACCCAGTGGTTTTCCCAAGGGAAGGGAGTTTTACTCTGCATTGTGTCTGCAGTACCCTACCCACCCTCCATAGTAGCTGGTTTTGAGTCAATGGTCAGGAAGCCAATGTTCTCAACTCTCATTCTCAAGTCATTCGCCCTGGTTCCTGGTAACTCCCAGAAGTCAACTTCTTTTTCTCCGTTCTTGTGTTTGGGCTTCTAGGTGATACAAGAGAAAAGAATCACAAGCTGTAATGGCTGAATCATTACCAGCCCCCATGTTATAACCCTCTGTGCATTTCAGACTTATCCTATTGATGCCTCATGGTCCTGACACAGCCTCACTTCCATGGTGCGGACCCTGTTGATTTCCATTCCATCCCACCATGCCTCAGAGGCTGGCTGGCTGACATGGTGTCTCTCAGCTCTCCTCATTCCTCCTGATGTCTCTTCTCCTGCCTAGTCCAGCCTTCCTCTCATTTCTTTTACTGTGTTCCCTGTGGTCCTCTCAGTTACTCTTTAGTAATTTATTATTTTTTAACTTTGACCTTTTGCCTCTCTGAACAGGCTCCTTCCCCTCAACCACCAACACACTTCTATTTGATGCACTTTTATTTTCTTCTCATTTCTTTAGTCCACTCATTGTCGATCCACCTATGCAACCACCCATTGTCCATCCACCCATGCAACCATCCATTGTCCATCCACCCATGCAACCACCCATTGTCCCTCCACCCATGCATCCATCATACACTCACCTACAATCCACTTGCCCATATTTATTCATATCTTATCTACCCAATCCACGTGATTCTGTTTACAAAATCCAATAGATCTCCAAAAAAAAGTTATGACCAGTTTAGTCTGTTGATAGGAATCACCTGGAAGCCTCCCAGGACATGTAGGAGAAGACCCAAGTTGTTTCTTTACCAGTTGCTGTAAGAGCAGGTCTGTCCCACATTGCCACACTCTGTTGATTGTATCCCTCCATGTGTGCCTCTGTTCACATGCTCCACCTCAAGTGACCTTCTTTGCCTTGTACATCTTTTGTATAAAATGTTTGTTTTCCTTGTCTGGGCACCTGTTCCTGGACTCTGCACAGTCGCCTTCTTTTTATTTAGGTCTCCATGCAGACTCCACATTCTCAGCGACTCTTCATCTCACTTGACCTCAAGCAGCACCCAGCTTTTATCTCAGAATCCTCTTTGATGGCACCGAGTTGGCTTTCCTCCAATGCACTTAACCCAGAAGAAAAGAAACGCTCTTTATTACTAATTTTTCTGGGTGCTTCGTCTGTTCTGCACTCCTAACCTCAAAGCTAGCATAGAGGCTTTCTAAGAGGGAGGTGCTCATCTGTCCCCTTTACTGTCACTTCTTAGATCTTGTAAAGGGTTCAGCAACTATGTGCTCAACGTTAGCATCTATTCAGCAAATCCTTATTGAATCTGCCTGCACACTGGCTAGGTGTTGGATCTGTGTTGTCTCCAGTTCATAGCCTAGAGGGCAAGGTATACTCTGTCCCACGCAGGTATAACCACACTGTAAGTGCAGGAATGAAGGTGCACACCAAGTCTAATAGGAACCCGAGGGAACCCAACCTCTTTCCCCGTGGGGAATCAGGGACAACTTGCAGCAGTGAAGCTCACTTGGTTCTTAAAAGGTAAGGGAGCTTACCTACAGTCACAGAGGACTGTGGGACACACGTAGAGCCTCTGCCTCCTACCCTGTCATGGGAGGTGACAGGTTTCCACTTCTCTTCTTACCTCTGATGACTTCTGCTTCTTCCTGCGTTCCAGCCCTTGTTTGGAATGCAGACGCTCTCCAAGGGACAGCTACATGATTCCACCCTGCTATTTCAGAAGTTTGCTCTTCAGTTCTCTGGGATATTTTCCATCATCTTTAACCTTGGCATTTCTCCTGGATAGTTATTCCACTGTCTTAAGAAGTCAGTCTCCTTTACCTGGATATTTTCTAAAATTCAGTATTTCCAAAGTCAAATCAATACTCTCCCTCTGGCCGCCACACTGACTCTTCCTCTTCTGCCTCCATTACTTTTTCAATCACTGAGGTTGGTGTTGGAGGTAACCTTGGTTCTTCTTGGATGCTCATGTCTAACATCCTTAAATATAGAAGTCCTCAGAGTCTATCTCTGTGGGGTCCTGTATGTCCCCACCTTTCCACACTTTAGTCTGGGCTTCCTCCACCATTCTTTATGGCTTTTTCCTATTAATTAAAAAAGATCTATTTATTTATTTATAGTTATGTATATGTGTGAGTTTACATGAAGTTATATGTATCCTAAATACACAGTGCCCACAGAGGGCAGAGAAGGTGTTGGATCCCTTGGAACTAGAGTTGCAGACGGTTGCAAACTGCCATGTGGGTGCTGGGAATTGAACCCAGGTCCTCTGCAAGAGCAGTAAGTGCTCTTAACTGCTGAGCCATCTCTCCAGGCCCTCTCTCAACTTAATTTTTTCCTTTCCTTTTCTCTTTTTACTGACCTGTTCTTCATACTTGGTCAAAGCTACTTAAAAAAAAAAAAGACTAAACCAGAAAATTATTCCTCCTTAAAGAGACTGCTGTAGCAGATCCTTGCTGCCTGCCAAAGTTCAAGTTTTCCCCTGAAGTACCAAGGCTCCCAACAACTTCTTGTCCATTCATCCATGCAGCCTGGCATGTTATGATTTTCCGAGAGCAATCATCCACCTCTGTGAGTACACCCAGTACATTTATGTCAAATGGTCCATCTGCCTAGAATGTTCTTTTCATTTTCTGGTAAACCCTAGTGAGATTTCAAGACTCAATTTACACACCATTAGACACATTCACTAGTCAACTCAGTTATTTCCTCCTCTGTTTTTCTTAGAATGCTCCTACCCCTCATCATCTTAGCACTCATGTTATGCATCTTACACGTGTTTACATACAGTTGGACATTCTTTAGTACACCCATGTTGGATCTGAGTGCTGTCCTTTTGTGTGTGTGTTAAGATTTGTATCTTTCATATTCCCGTTTTGCTTGGGGATTTTCTTCATGTGTGAGTGTTTATGTTTGTACAGGTGCCTGTGAAGGTGTGTGTGCACATGTATGGAGATCAGAGGCTACCCTTGGGCATCATTCTTCTGGTGCCATCTGGGTTTATTTTTTGAGGCAGGATCTCCCACCAGTGTAGAGCTCTCCAGAAAGGCTAGCCTAGCAAACTCCAGTTGTTCACTCCTTTCTGCCTCCTGGGATCCAAAGGCACAGCACCTTGCCTGGTTTTTTTCAAAGGTGGAGTCTGGGGATCAAACTCAGGTACTCACGCTTGCAAAGCCACTTGAATTCTCTCCCAGCCCCAAGAGATCTCTTTCCCGAGTCTGGTAGTTTATGTCTGCTGCTTTATGTCTGAAAAGTCTTCGTTTTCTTTCCTTTTGGACAGTTATTTGGATATGGAATTCTAGGTTGTCCATCTTTGCTTTAAAAAAGATGCTCCACAGTCTTCTGGTTTTCAGTGAAAAGTCTACAGCCCTTCTCATCCTGCTCCTCTGGATGTGGGTATTTTTTTCTGGCTGTTTTGTTGGTTTTGAGTGATCTGATTGCTCAAATAGCATTGGTGCAGCTTTTCTCTTGATTTTTGTTTTGATTGGGGTTTGTTGCACATCTTGGATATCTATACTTACACTTTTCATCAAGCCATGACTCGGCCATTATTTCTTAACATTCTTCTTTTCTGTCCTTTCTCTCTCTATATCCCTCTGGGGAATCAACCTTTGAAGTTCCTCTATCACTTGCTGATAAGTTCCTATGACATTTTAAAAGGTTTTTTCTTTGTTTCTTTCACATTGGGTTACTTATTTTCTTCTTCTTCTTCTTCTTCTTCTTCTTCTTCTTCTTCTTCTTCTTCTTCTTCTTCTTCTTCTTCTTTTTCTTATTCTTATTCTTATTTTGTCTCTCCCAGTTCACCAACTTTTCCCTTGTAGTGTCAAACACACTCCTAAGCCAGTTGTCTCTCACCGCACATGGTACATTTTTTAGTTCTGGAACTTTACCTAATATTTAAAAAAATATTTCCCAGTTGTTAGTAAGTATGCTTTATCTTTTTTTTCCCTACAGAGAATACAGTTAAGCTAGTGTTTTCATGTCTTTGTTTGCAATTATATTCTTCTAAGTTTATTTGTGTGGATTGTTGTATTGTTGTTGGTTTCTCTTTTTATAGTTCTGTGGTGACACAACAGATCTACAGAACTTCTTGCTCCTTATGAAACTGATACTCTACACTCATTAAACAACTACTACTGACCCCCTACCCACTGCCCCAGCTCTCGGGAATCACCACTCTACTTCCTATTATTTGATTCAATAGTACTTTCCAGAAGCATCATATAGCATTTGCCTTTTGGTATCTGGTTTATTATAGTTACTGTGCTGTACTGTATTCAGGGCCCACCTATGTAAAGCATGTGGCAGGTTTATTATAGTTACTATGCTATACTGTATTCAGGGTTCACCTATGTAAAACATGTGGCAGGACCCTCTTCTGTTTTAAGGTTCAACAGTTTTTCATTGCATGTATTTTTCCATTTACCCATCCATAGACATTTGTACTGTCCTTACCCTCAGTGCTGTGACTACTGCTGCTAGGAAATGGATCCATTAATTTTTGATGAAATGTCAGACATTGTGAGGAAGAAGACAGTAGATACTCACATTTGGTACTTGAGGGAAGCCTGGGTGAAGGTCACCTCCAAAAAACTGAGGATCAAGGCCAAGAATGCAAAACAAGTGCTGGGTGCTGGTTGTACTGCCACTGTGGGCATGGCTTTCTTCTTGGGGGCCAAAACTCAACCTCGGGAGACTTTTCAGATGATATTAGTTCAGAGAAGGAGATAAAATCAGAGATCATAAGAATGAGCCTCTCACCTAAATGCCAGCAAAATCTCTCCTCTAAGTACCATGGTTCCCAAGGTCCCCATCCTTGACTAAGCCTGCTGTTGGGAAAGATGGATGGAAAGCAGCGCAAAGTATCTCTGTCCCTTTGGGCAAGTACAGACAAGAGAATACTATATTAAGCAAATGTAAACCCAGTGGGTTAATGTACCAGACAGGAAAGGGGATAGCCCATGCTTTATTTGACTGTGTTGTGAGGTGAGGAGAATTTGGAATTGAATTAATGATAGATATACCCAAACAGCATCAAATAGACAGGTGAGTATTAGCATTAGGCAGGAAAAAGCATTGTACCACATCCTCTGAGAGTAGCATTTACAGAGATGTGGTATCGAAATCCTCGAGTACCGGCTGGACCCAGATCGCAATGTGACTGAAACAGGGAGATTGCAGAAAGGAAAGACAAGTATGCTGTGGGGGTTGTGTGAGGATTTGTCTGAAATTTCAAAATTAAGAAGTAGGAATATTTGTAATTTACTTAGAGACATGAAAGAAAATATGAAAATAACCAGCTACAAGATTGGTGCCTCCCTGTAGGGGCAAGAGAGTGGGTAGGTGTTGTGGAATAGTATTTTAACTAGGCAAAGATGGGTTATATTTGTTTATGCTGTGGAATATCACTTTAACTGTGGAAAGGTGTGTTATTTTGTTTATGCTGCATTTGTTTAATTATGTAAAGATGTGTTGCATTTGTTTCACATGGCCTGCCTAAGACACCTGATTGATCTGAAAAAGAGCTGAACAGCCAATAGCTAGGGAGAGAAAGGATAGACGGGGCAGGCAGACAGAGAGAGTAAGTAGGAAGAGAAATCTAGGCTTGGAGAAAGAACAAGAGAAGGAGGAGGAGAGACTGAGGGACATGCCCAGGGCCCAAAGCCAGGCAGCTGCCAGCCAGCCAGAAGCAATGAAAGTAAGATACACAGAAGAAAAAGGTAATAAGCCCCGAGACAAAAGGTAAAGAGAAATAGGTTAATTTAAGTTAAAAGAGCTGGCCAGAAATGAGCCTAAGCCGAGCATTCAAAACTAATAATAAGTCTCTGTGTCATGATTTGGGAGCTGGTTGGTGGCCCCAAAGAAAAAGCCTAGCACAGGTAGGTGACTCTTCTTGTTGTTTGTCTCAACAGATCTTGGAGAGTGATCTGACACGGAGCTAGGTACAGTATAACATTGATTACATTCAAGCAAAATGAAAACTAACAGGCCATTTCCCAATAGAAGTGTTTTGTTATTTTAAAAAAAGGGAATCAGCAGAACATTTAAGTGACTCAACTTTGTGTAGAAACAGAGGAAATCCCAGTGAGAGTCCCCAGGAAGATTTTGCTAGATCAGTCCCCTTTTCTCCTAGTCAAGTCTTGCCTAAAATGCAGAGGTGCCTTGATACCTTCCAGCATCTTCTAGGTCAGTGGTCTCAACCTTCCTAACGCTTCAACCCTTTAATACAGCTCCTTCTGTGTGGTGACCCCAACCATTAAATTATTCTGCTGCTACTTCATAACTGTAATTCTGTTACTATTATGAATCATAATGTAAATATCTGATATG
Organism: Onychomys torridus; assembly: GCF_903995425.1. Classification (NCBI taxonomy): domain Eukaryota; kingdom Metazoa; phylum Chordata; class Mammalia; order Rodentia; family Cricetidae; genus Onychomys; species Onychomys torridus. The sequence continues at coordinate 46,677,248 of NC_050451.1, forward strand.
TAGGATATTTGATATGCAACCCCTGTGAAAGGGTCATATAACCCACAATGGGGTCACAACCCACAGGTTGAGAACCACTGTTCTAGGTAATGGACTAGCTGCCTGGTTTGGAGACTTGGATGCTTTCCTCTTTTCATTAGTCAACTATTCCTGTCTTGCTCTTGACTGAGGGTTTTGTCCTTTAGCTTACTCTTGTTATGTAGACTGGCAGTGATCCAGAACGTTACAGCCTGCCTGGGTTGGCTTTGCAGACCAGCAAAGGACTTTGTAAATCTTTGCATGAATGTTTGGATTAAATGTGTGCCCCCCACCCCAACTTCTCCAATCTCTTTCCCCTGGAAAATGCACACAGTTGCTTTGCTTTTCTGCCCAATGAGCAGGTGGTTTCTATGGGAAGTCATTCTTGCCCAAGCCCTGTAGATAATGACCTTGGCTCTGCTCTGTAGAGCTAATTCCTATTCCTGTGTTCCACAGTACAGGCCAGTACTCTAGCCTCAGAGCAAAGGCAGTTTCCTGATTTTTGGTTATTGTCATAGCCTGTTGCTCATATGGATAATGAGCTCTGATATCTGAAACTGAACTTATGTTGGCATCTGCATCACAGCAATGATGGGAGTGACTTTCTATCCCAAGGGCTTGTCCCAGGAGCATGGGAAGAAGTACCTGGTTCTCAATGGATGCTGGCTGCAGGTGCTGAGGCTACTTCCGGCTTGCAGCTCTATGTTGTTGACTGCAGTTACTCACTTTACCACCAAACCAACTTAGAAATCCCTTCAACCACCCCGATGCCCCCTGCCCCTCCTCTCCCCCCTCACAACAGAAACTTTACCTTCTAAACACCCTAAGGCTTATCTCTATGGTTAAGACTCATGTTGAGGTAGCCCCCAACAGCTGACAAGCAGGTGAGAGACCTGCCTCCAGGCTGCACCCCTCTCCACTGGACTCTGTCCCTCCCAGACCCACTCGGCCACCCAACTCCACACACCTAAATGGCCCCCCCATGCCAGTCCTCCCCCACAACCCCAGCAGACTACATAGGCACAGACACAAATGATACCAGTTGCAAAACCATGTTCGTAACTGGCCTCCCAGCTGGACTGCCCCAAGTCCAGACCCTAAACCTCAGGCCACATCCTATGCTCCTCCCTTCCATCCCAGCTCCAGCAAGGCAGCTGGGCCCTGCCCCTAACTCTGGTGGAACTCCAGTGCTCTGGTGTACTCCTCACCAGCTGGCAAGCGATGTGAGACCTGACTCCAGGCTGTACCCCGACTCCCACCACCCACTGGACTCTATCTCTCCAAGACCCACTCCACTGCCCAACCACGCACACCTGAACATCCTCTCGTGACCAGGCCTCCCTTGTAACCCCAGCACACTACATAGGCACAGGTGCAAACCATATTAGTTGGAAGAACAGGCATAGGCACAACCCACACCAGTTGGAAGAACAGATGAGTAAGTACCGTGCAAGAATTCATTCAAAAACTGAAAGAGCAGAATGGCAGCACCAGAACCCAGTGATCCTACAACAGCAAGACCTGAACATTCCAATACAACTGAAACACAAGAAAATGACCTTAAAATAACTTTATGAAGATGATAGAGTCCCCTAAGGAGAAAATGAAAAACCCCATTTAAGAATCGAGGAAAAGACAAATAAAAATTAGGGAGAAATCAATAAATCCCTTAAAGAAAGAAAAAACAATCAAACAGGTGAAGGAAATGGTTCAAGACTTGAAAACTGGAATAGAAATAGTAAAGAAAACACAGACTGAGGGAAGCTAGAAATGGAAAATCTGGGGAAGCGAGCAGGAACTACAGGTGCAAGTGTAACCAGCAGAATATGAGCGACGGAAGAGGGAATCTCAGGAAATAGATTCATCAGTCAAAGAAAATGTTAAATCCAACAAATTCCTAACACTAAATATCCAAGAAGCCTGGACCACCATGAAAAGACCAAACCTAAGTATAATAGGGATAGAAGAAGGAGAGGAATCCCAGCTCAAAGGCACAGAAAATATATTAAAAAATATCATAGGAGAAAACTTTCCCAATCTAAAGGAGGAACTGCCTATAACGGTACAAGAAGCTTACAGAACACCAAATAGTCTAGACCAAGAGAAAACGTCCCCTCACCACATAATAATCAAAACACTAAACATACTGAATAAAGAAAGAATTTTAAGAGCTGCAAAGGAAAAGGACAAGTAACATATAAAGGCAGACCTATCAGAATTACACTTGATTTCTCAATGGAGACTCTGAAAGCCAGAAGGTCCTGGACAGACTTGCAGACACTAAAGAACCACAGATGCTAGCCCAGACTACTATACCTGGCAAAACTTTCAATCACCATAGACAGAGAAAACAAAATATTACATGACAAGATCAGATTTAAACAAGACCTACCCACAAATCTAGCCCTATAGAAAGTACTAGAAGGAAAACTCCAACCCAAGAAAGTTAGATGCATCCATGAAAACACAGGCAATAGATAATCTCACACCTGCAAAACCCAAAGAAGGGAAACACACACACACACACACACACACACACACACACACACACACACTACCACCACTACCAAAACAAAAAATAACAGGAATTAATAATCACTGGTCATTAATACCTCTTAATATCAATGGTCTCAATTCACCTATAAAAAGACACAGGCTAACGGAATGGATATGAAAGCAGGACCCATCTTTCTGCTGCATACAAGAAACACACCTCAAATTCAAAGACACACACTACCTAAGAATAAAAGGCTGGGAAAAGACTTTCCAATCAAATGGTCCTAAGAAGCAAGCGGGTGTAGCCATCCTAATATCTAATAAAATAGACGCCAAACTAAAATTAATCAAAAGAGATGAAGAAGGACATTTCATATTCATCACAGGAAAAATCCATCAAGATGAGGTCTCAATTCTGAGCATTTATGCCTCCAATACAAAGGCATCCACATTTGTAAAAAGAAACATTACCAAAGCTTAAACCACACATCAAATCCCACACACTAATAGTGGGAGACTTCAACACCCCACTCTCATCAATGGATAGGTCTGCAAGACAGAAACTTAACAGAGAAACAAGGGAACTAACATGTTATAACACAAATGGATTTAATAGACATCTAAAAGGCTCATGTTGAGGTTTGAATAAGAAATGCCCCCATAGGCTCATATATTTTCATACTTGGTCGCCCTGTTGATGGTGCTGTTTGGGGAGGTTATCAAACTTGTAGGAGGTGCTGCCTTGCTGGAGGAAGTACATCACTGGGGGTGGGCTTTGAGCTTTTATAGCCTGCTCCCACTTCCTGTCTGGTCCCACTTCCTGGTCTCACTCTGCTTCCTGTGTGCAGATGAAATGTGATCAGCCAGCTTCCTATTGTCCCCAGACCTTCGCTGCCAGTTACCATGTCTTTCACTGCCATGACTGACTCTATCCCTGACACCGAAGCCAAAATAAACTCTTTTTTCCCCTATGTTTGTCAGGGAATGTTATCACAGCAACTGAAAAGCAACTAATAAAAACTCTGATGATATTGTTTACTATTCTGATTGGTGGGGATGAACCTGGGCCTAAAATTGAGGCAGACTAAAGTCTCATGCAATAGCCAACTTTATTCAGAGCATCAGACAGTTTATACTCTATGAGTTAAGAAGATTCACCTGAGTAAAGTGTACAACCACAAAGGCAAGCCATGTGTGGTGAAAACATGTTTTCCCATACGGGCATATGGATAACTAACTGCAGCTGAAGTCAACTCTGCTACACCTGGGAAGAGCATGAAAACACATTCTAAGAACAAATCTGTGTTTTCAAGAAACTGAGGCCACAAGACTCTTGTTTTCTTGGAGTTTTCTCACAAGCCCTCAGAATTCTCCTCCCAGGACTCCATTCGTGGACTGTGTTCTGACATCTCCCCCTTTTATTTTTTAATGGCAAGATATCCAGAATGGTTTTGATTTGAGATGTTGTAGATAAATCTAATTGTCATTTGGTGCATGAGTATCCTATAAACAAGCAAATTATAATATAGAACAGTGAAAGCATTGTGTGTAATACTCTGCCACCAGGAACAGAGATCTAAACTATGTCCAGTACTATTAATGACATTATTATATTGACCAGAGAAAGAGACCCACCCATAAGATTAGTAGTTCTAGTATCTTGTAGAACTTAAGCCTATAATTGCCTTTAATAGGAATACAAATATTTTGATGTCTTATACAAATAGGAAGTGATTTAAATCCCTTCTCCAGATTAATAAATGAGCCTGTTACAGTCTCAAGGTCCACTCATAAACACGGTCATTAGTGAATTAACTTCTCCCTTCATGCACAGGGCCTTAACTTGGCCTCACGTGGGCAGACTTGACTTCTGATGATATGGTTGAGATCTCCTTTTGCCCATTAGCTGGAGGTCTGCTATCTTTTTGGTGACTTGTACTGTCTATTCGCCCTCTGGTGTCCTTGATGTTTCGGGCGTGGAGAATGGAGGAGCTGACAGGGATTCCACAATGTTTCAGTGGTCCATCTGCAATGACAGATGCATTCTTTTTCCCAATTTTCTTCTAGAAAAGTAAAAATGGGACAGGTTAATGCATCAACTTGCTTATTTCCTTCTGCAATAAAAACAGGGAGGTTAGAGTGTTTACGAGTATAAGTCTATTGCTGGAAATAATCCTACAACATAAGCAGAATCTGAGATGATATTTAAGGGTTTATGAATTAACTATAATAGATAAATCAAAACAGCCAGGTCCACCTGTTGGGCTGAGGAAAAGGAAGTACTAATAGAATGATGAATATTTGGGCCATGAACCACTCTAAACCATTAGATGAGCACCAATAAAATAAGGAATGGGAACCTTTGTTGGACAGTTTTTATAATCACAAGTTCAATTTGTATGAGGCAATCCCATAGTTTGCCAACTGGATAATAATGTCCTATGCTTCCATAGTAATCTGTAATTCAAATTTGAAAATTCATAGAGTTCTGTAATGCTCTTAAAAACTGATTGTTAGTTAAGGGTAACATAATACAGGATCAAACCCATATAAGGCTGTCATTGGATCCTCCCCTGATTTACTAACTGAGCAAGAAGAATAAGGTAAACAGTATTTTATGGTCCTCATGGTGTAAATAAATCCATTCTAAAGGTTTATCCTCTTGTGCTATTCCTGTAAGAGACAATTTTGAGGGGGAAAATAAGTAAGTATAGAGGTAGTAAAGGATCTACATGATACACGAATAACTTCTTTTAGTTTGGATTTGAATAGCTGTGGTTCTTTTCTTCCTCTCAAGATAATATGCAAGGTCTGTCCAACACCTCTCTCCTTGGAGTAGCTTGATTAGTGCATAGTCAGGCAAACATTTTGATTTTGCTGAAATTTGCACTAGAAATACCAAGCACAACTCATAAGGCCAGGGAAGAATTGGGAAATGAGTTCCTACCCGCCCTCCCCCGCTGTGCCCTAGCTGCCTAGGTTGTAAAGTTAGCTTTTTCAGAAGCTCTCCTAAGTCTTCATCAAGAAGTGGAGAGAATTCAGTACTGGATTGATTATCAAATTCCTCATCCCATGCTTCGGGGTTGTTTTCAGGCAATGGACGATGCATATTCGGTAAGACAGCCGAGGTGTGTGTGTGTGTGTGTGTGTGTGTGTGTGTGTGTGTCTCACTCACTGGCTAGCTGTTGGTGGCACTGTTTTGACTTTTGATTTTGCTTGAGTGGGAAATCTTTTTTTTTTTTTTTGACTTTTTAAAAAATTAGTTTTAAGGTTTGATCATCCAGTTTATATTCATTCAAGGAGTTAGCGATCTCTTCCTCATGACTAATATCCTCCTTATCTCCCTTATGCATTTTATTAACAGTCTGAATTAATAATGCCTAAGTAACCCAAAATTGAACAGGGATATTTCCCTCTTGTTATTACTACCTCTTCAAAATTCTTTCAGAATTTGCCCCATACTTCTTCATCTAAAGTTCCTTTTTTTTTTTTTCTGGAAACCAGGGATTATACTTGTGTTCTTTCATTCCTTAAAAGAAATGATGCACACACTCAGCATAAGGCAGATCATGCCCTGGTTCTTCCCTATTATACACATTCACTCACTTCTGTGAGAGTCCCCATTCTCTTGTCTCACAGCCAACTTCAGGTTCCTGTTTGTGGTGCCCCTTGTTTACCACTCCAGTTGGCAGCATGAACCTGGGAGAATGGCGAGGACAATCGCCAACTTTATTCAGAGCATCAGACAATTTATTCTGTAAGGGTTAAGAAGACATGGCAAAACACGTTTCTCCACAGAGGCACATGGATAGCTAACTACAGCTGAAGTCAGCTCACTCCTATCTGCTACTCCTGGGAGGAGCATGAAAAGACACTCCAAGAACAAAGTTGTGTTTTGAAGAAACGGAGGTCACAGGCTCTTGTTTTCTTGGGGTTCTTCTCAACGGTACTCCTGGGCTCTGACACCACACGCCATTAATATTATTCTCAGGTTGCCTCAAAAATGCCAGCATGTTTCATTGTCTAGCGTGATAGTAAAATCCTCAAGAGCAAGGAGGTTGTTATTTCTTATTTTGGCTTGTTTTGTTTTTCACTGAGTTCTTTTTAATACTTTTCCATGTCTATTCCCATTTCAGACACACAGTGAGGTCTTGGGAAGAACAGATACTTGAACATAGACTTCTATTTTTTAATTAAAAGTTAAGAAGGGCTGGAGGAATGCTTCAGGGGTCAAATACTTCCTAGCATGGGAGAGGCCCTGGGTTGGATCCCCACAACTGAAAACATAGTCAAGAAAATAAAGACGCCATTGACTTGCGGCATGTTGAATTCCTAATCTTGACACGTCTTTGAAGGTTCAAGGCAAGAGCGCTGTTATCTATCACCCTCATTGCTGTTTAACATTTAACAACACTAGATGTTGGAGTTTGTCTTGTGCAAGACAGAAACACTGAGAGAAACCTTATTTGCTCACAACTTCCATCTGAGCAGTAAAAATAATAGCTCAGGTTTGGAACTCAGGAGTGGAAGCATCGAAAGGATGGATTATTTTCCTGCTTTGATACAGGTTTAAATCTAACCACTGTTGAGAGTAAAATAGCTTTGGTCTTTATGACTTACCATGTAAATATTAGCTCACCTTATCAGCTCAAAGGACTTTATTGCTCTTGTCTGTTTTAAAGTAAACACTACTGTCACTGAACACTCATAGCCACTATCAAAAGCCAATAATTATTTAATAGTTGTTATGTGTTTCTTTGTACAGATTGAGCATCCTTTACATGAAAGAGTTTGGGTCTAGGAGTGTGGTGTTTTTGGGTTTATCTTTCCAGTTTCAGATTATTTGTACATATAAAGTGAGATATCTTGGGGGATAGAACTCAAGTCTAAACTCAAAATGTGTTTATATTTTATGCATGCCCTTATACACATAGCTTGTAGATAATTTTATACACCATTTTAAATAATTTTGTGCATGAAACAAAAGTTCATGGTACGGAGTTTTCTACTTGTAGACCTTTGCTGCCCTGGGATTTGCTGAGGGCGGGGTGCTCACCCACAGTGCTGTCTACATGGTTCTTTCTATTTCTAGGTGCTGGCTTTCCTAAAGCCTGGAGATCATTTATGCTCAAGGTAGCATTTATTTTTTTCTCTTTGATTCTAAGTACTTAAAAAAGACCTGATGTTTTAACAATGTTAATTCATTTAGTCTCCTTAGCTTCCCGAGATAGGTACTCTACAGCATCTCCATTATATAGGGGAGGAAAGGGCTCAGACATGTTAAATAATTTGAAATCTCTTAGATACATGGCTAGGATTCTCACCTAAGAGTTCTAACTCCAGAATCTAGACTGTTTATTTTTGAGACAGGGTCATCTTTAGGCCCAGCCGGCCTCAAGCTCACTATGCTGTGGAGGGTGATCTTGAACTCCTGATCCTCCTTGCCTGTGCTTTCCAAGTGCTGGGATAACAGCCTCACACCATCACACGTGGCACAGAATCTGGCCTCTTAACCATTTCACTAATCTCTGCTGTTGAAGGTTTAAATTGAGTAGAGGAAGGACATGAAGAAAACATTTCCTTGCTTCCTAGCCTCAGATCAGAGCCAGGACCTCTGTAGAGAATTATACAGTGTTTAACAGGGACACTCATGGAATTTAACTTACACTAAACATGTATTGGATTCCAGCTTTTTGCAAAGTTCCACCAAGATCTCTACTTGTTTGTTGTAGAGTTAGTCCTGGCAAGGCCTCTTGAGAGGGCTAAATGAGAACTTAGAGGTTGCAGGAATGGTCTAATTGAATGGGCTTAACTTAATAGAGTCTTTCTTCAATGCCTTCTATCTCTTTATCTCTCTGGTTGAGTGGGGATTAGAAATTGGACTAATATGAGAAAAACAGAAGTGTGTGAAGTGTCGTATCTGATGCTGGCAGCATTCTGCTCCGAACAAGGTCCCACTGATTGCATAACTGAGAGAGACAGGTTTATGGATAGGAGGAGTAAAAGAAACATGACTTTGAGGAAGCTTGAGTCCGTTTTCAATTCAGAAATATTCTTGGAGGTGCATGATTACATTTTCTTATTTAACACCTCAGAAATACATCAAAGCTTAAGTGAATCAATTATGATTTTGTGTTTTGAAAAGTGGACTCTAGGAAGAACATAATTTTCCCTGCATGTGTCTGAATTAGTTACTTGTATAGAGACTCAGTACTAAGTACATGTGATAAATATTAAACAGGAGGAGGCAACTTTGAAATTATTGTTAATGTTATTTAATTATGTGGGTTATATATTTGTTAATAGGAAAAACAATGAGCACTTACATTTTCTAACTTCAGTTACTCTCCCTGGTCCATGAATCAGGCAACTGTTGATTATCCATTTGGTGAGTACCTTTGAGCTGGAGAACCAGCTGACAGGTTTAGGATGGAATAAATCAACAGTTTAGTGAAAAATCCAAGTGTATTGTAGTTTAGGCTTTTGGATAGGGGACCAGAGGCTAAAGATTCAGATTCTAATCATCAGAGGAGGCTGTGGCCCAAGAATCTGGTCCAAGTATCCGTGCCAGGATAAGCAGGGCCAGAGGCAGTGGGATTGCCCCATAACATCTTACCAAAGAGAAGTGTTTTGAAAATCAACCTGGGTTCCACTTTGTGGTGGTTGCAAAGGATTGGCCCTTCCTCCAGGCTTTTTATCTACATTGTATGTATTTGTGGAGAGTTCTAGAACTTTCCCGCAGGTTATGTGATCTGACTTAGGCTTAGCAATGTGACCAGATGCGTAAGACTTCAAAGAGAAGCCATCAATGTCCTTATCCTGGGTTTGTTCTCTTCAGGCCCAGTGTGGATGAATATTCTCTATCAACCCAGTAAGGGCAGGGACCCCCTTTTTTTTAGGCAATATTGGATGCAATAATACATAGAGATATGGTTTGAGCATGTCCCTCAAGGTTCTTGTGTTGGGAACTTGCTCTCTGATAGGGTGATGTGGAGAAGAAATGGGCCCAGGTAAGGGTCTGCCATTCAGTGTCCATTGGCCTGGAATCCAGCGAGTTGTTCAGTCTTTCGTTAGTGCTCAGCACCAGAAGAATGCTTTGTGAAGACCCTGTCTCTAAAGAGCTGCATGCTGGGCATGACTGATGAGCTCCAGAGGAGGCAGGAGGAGGTGGGGACAGGATGCAAAATGTGATTTTCCTAGAGGCCAGCAGCAGCTGCAGCAGCTTCTCTTGACACAGGAGGTGCTGGATGGTAGTGGTTTGGTAGCCAGGGGGAGGAGTAGCTTTTAGGCACAGGCTTCACTATTCTCTACACAAGTCAGCTTTGGCACACATAGCTATGTACCTCTATGAGACTGCTGTAACTCTGCAAGTGGCAGGACCTTTATGGATTCTCTGTGGGCTCCCCAACCCTCATAGGAGATGTCTGGGGATCAGGAACTGGAGCAAACAAATGGGTAGACGCTATAGGTCGCTGAGGAAGATTTGGAACTTCATGACAGCGAATGAGTTTGAAAAATAGATTGGGAGTTCCCAAACAGTCATACTAGCAATTGCTTGGGGATGGTAGAGTGACCATCTTGAGACCCCCAGACTGCACTGGGGCTAAGGTAGCCCTGTCAGCCCAGATTGGATCTGTGAGTGAATGATCATGTTTGTGTTAATAGAAAGACTCTGACTGGGGCAGAAGACTGAGATGGTACACATGAATATACGACCCAAGAACAAAGAAAAATGAGGAAGGGTGATATACTTGGTTGGAAAAGACAAGCCAGGATTCAGAAAAGGAATGCAGCTTAGATCTGGGGGCCAAGGCAACTGCTTGGAGACGGGGTGGATGGAGTGTGGTGAGAATGGACGGGACTCCTGGGAGCTGCCGAGACAGGCGTCAGGCTGGATGGACAGATGCTCATTGCTTTGCACAGACACAGAGAAACCCAGGGCAGGCTGAGCTGGGAAGTGGTAGGTGGTGGCAGAGGGGTGTGAGTGTCTTCTTACAGAAGGCGTTGATTGATTTCTCAAGATCAATGCCAAGGATATGTCATCTTCATATTCCCAAATGTCTTGGTTTCTCCTCAGGCTGTATTAGAGAGCAGGAAAAGGAGGAGGAGGAATATGAAGGGAGGGGAGGAAGAAGAGGAGGAGGAGAAGGAGGAGGAGGAGGAGGAGGAGGAGGAGGAGGAGGAGGAGGAGGAGGAGACACAGGAATAGGGAAGGAACAGCCAGACAGACCTCAGAAATAGAGAGTAACCCTTGAAATCAGATAAGCTGGTTACAAATTTACATCCTTTTCCTCCTTCAATTACTTTTTTTTTTTTTTTTTTTAAATTTACTCCTGACTTTTACCCTCAGCTCATTGATATCTTTTCAGATGCAGTGAGGGATTTTTCCCAGACTTTACACCCAGCTTGTGTAACTCCCTTCAAAAAAAAAAAAAAAAAAAAGTTGGCTTTTTTTCTTTATAAATGTGGAAACAAAGAGCCACACCTAGACAAACACAGGAGTAGAATTCTGTGACCGAGAGGCCCCCAAGCAGTCCCACAAAGCAGTTTTCTCAATGAATATGTTACATATTAAAGCCTCATATTCAACATGAATAAAATGGATCGAAGGATGATGGTGACATTTTGAGAGTCACGGCCCCCTTAGATAACACAGAAGATTTGAAAAAGCAATTTTAAACACAGGAGTAGAGAAAATTGTGAAAGGATACTTGAAAAAGAGTCTAGTTTGCAAGAGCTCAGACCAAGCATAGTTTAGTTGCTGCAAGGCACATATTCTACAGCATGGGAGCCGAGGCCACCAAAGGCCAAGGGAGGCCACTGGGTGCCACTGGCCATTAACTTGTATTTCTCGTTTCCACAAGTTGTGCTTCTAAGTGACTGGGTCTGAGCGCCTTCGAGAGCATGGTTACAATAACTATCTCATGTCTATCTCTCTTTCCCATCCTATGTCACCAGAAGTCATGATACCTAAAGCTCAGACCCCCCAGGGGATAGTCCCTTTCACCTCCCCCAGAGGTAGACTTTCAGGAGAAAATGCTTGTCTCAGGGATGCCTGCTTACCTATAGAAGAACAGGTAAAGATTTGAACCACGGAAGCATGCTTGCTCCTTCCTCTCCCTTTTATATTCACCGCCGTTTCAGTTTCTACATGGACCTCTATGTGTGGTACTGAACAACCGAGGCCGGACAACAAACTGGCGCAAACAGACTTCATTGAGAACTTTTGAGATGGGGTGGAGGAGAGAGACCACAGGGTAGACCTAGACTACAACTCTGTACACAGCTTGGTCAAGGATCAGGATGAACTCAGAATGCAAATAGAGTTTGAATAAGCATTAAGAGAAAGAGAAGATCCTGGCTAGGCCGGTCTAATTGGATTCTAGCTAGAGGCAGGCCTGGGTGGTGGGCTATCTCCTGAGGGACGGGAGATGAGGGATGCAATCAGTTGGATAACAGGGTGCACGTGATTTTGTGGTTACAGGGTTCTGGTGAAGGCTAATGTAGTAGGCTCCTTGCTAAATCCAGATTCTACAAGGAAGTGTCCAGATGGCCGTGCTGGGAATGGTACAGGGGCCTGACCAATGTGGAGGTAAGCACTGCGTCTCCTGCAGGTGCAGGGCACGCTGTTAGTGTGGAGCAAGGCAGTCTTTCAGGTTTGTCTGGATGAGAGGATGGTCGCTAGTTTGCTGTAGCTTGCCACATGTCTCTCGTTCCAACAGACAAACTGCTTTTCACTCAGAAAGACCTGCTGCCTACTGAGAGATTATTTGAGTAAGGTTTCCTTGTTCTCTGTGAACCCCAGCTAGCTGCCGACAAGAGGCAAGCAGCAGGTAAACGTTTCCTTCTAGAGCCTTTGTGGAATCAGCCCGGCACATCTCTAAGCTTTTCATAAGTTAATTGCTAACTTCCAAGAGAGGAAAAGAAATACATTTCTAACTTCCAGGTCTCTTATCAAACAGGCTGAGTGCCGTGGTTAAGCAGTAACTCTGGCTATGCAAGTCAACAGAATTCGCCACCCTCCTTTGCTTGCTCTTTCAGACATGAGAACGGGAAGACAATAATCCCCAGCTATTAATAACACACTGAGCTGGAAGTGGCGCAGTTCCTTTACTATACCTTGAGTGTACGAATTGCCACAGAGGACAGCATGTTTACAGGACCTCATGCTTCAACCAAAAATGCTCATGGAAAAGCAGCTTTATGGACCTCAGGGGTGTTCTACAAGCATGTAGCCCCTAGTGACAAGGGGCCTGCTCCTCCAATAAGACCCTCAAGGTAACAGTGAAATTGGCCCTGATTTTGACGTCTCAGTTTTACATTAGTAAATACCTTAGCACTTCAAGAGCCAGAGGTGGTTTGGGGATTGGATTGAGGGGTGAGGTTTCAATGTCATCCAAGGCCTCCGGTCCACAGAGGGTTGGGGAATGATGATGCTCTGAGACTTTACCTACAGAGGCAGGCATGAGAACTGGGCCACTTACATTGCATGATCTAGAAATTGTCAGAAAAATAGTTCCCCTGATGGAGAAGCAGATCTCTGTGCTCAAAAATCTATCTCAGAGTCTGAAATGTTGACCAAGAGATTTTTGCATGTTGTTGGACCTTGGTCTCCAAAGCATGTCTTTTAAAATTATACTTAAAACAAGAATGTATTAACATTCACGTGCCTTGAAATAATGAGTTCACCAAATACATGTCAACTAGGGACCTAAAGGCCTGGGGGGCCTCCTCAAGAAGTGTCACCATAATGCTAGGCCTGGTCTTGACCCAAGACCCTACCTGGTACCAAGTCAGGATTGGATGAAGACTGTCAGGAGTCCAAATGCTGGGAGTATTGTGTTTATTCTCCCTTCCCCTCACTATGGGAAATTCCAAGTTTTCTGAATCACAACATGAACCAAACCAAGGCTCAGTTAAGCACTGGTGTTCCCTCTGAGTAGAAGTCATTGCTTGTAGTGTATGCAGAAGAATATGTAAATTCTTTCAGATTTTTTTTTTCTTGTTCTTGTTGGCTAATGCTCTGAGTATTCATTTACTCTGCCTCTGGGCAATCTGGCAAGCTTTTCATTAACATACAAAATGTGTGTGTGTGTGTGTGTGTGTGTGTGTGTGTGTGTGTGTGTATTTACCACCTTAGTTATTTTTCCATTGCTGTGATAAAATACCATAGCAGCTTATAAAAGAAAGCATTTAATTTGGCTATGGTTTCAGAGTGTTAGAGTCCATGATGGTGGAGCAAAGGAACAGCTGAGAGCCAGAGAGAGAGAGGGAGAGAGAGAGAGAGAGAGAGAGAGAGAGAGAGAGAAAGAGAGAGCACTGATAATGGCATGAGTAGTTTGAAACCTCAAATATCAGACACTCCTGTTCTAACAAGACCAAAACTTTTAATCTTCCTACACATTTCCTCCAACTGGGGACCAAATCTTCAAACATTCAAACAGGAACCATTATCATTCAAACCACCACATTCCACTCCCCGGCCCCCATAGGCTCGTGGCCATATCATAATGCAGAATGCATCTAGCACAACTTCAGAAGTCCCCATAGTCTTTCAGTCTTAATACAGTTTAAAAGTCCAAAGTCTCTTCTGAGATTCAGGTAATCTCTTAATTGGAACACCTTGTAAAATCAAAAGGCAAATTACATACTTCTAACACACAACGGCAAAGAATATTCATTAACTCTCCAGATGGGGTTGAAATGAAGACTGAAACCCAGCAGGGCAAACTCCCGATCCTGTGGCTCCATGTCTGATTTCAAAGAGCTCCGATGACTCTTTCCTTCAAGTTTTGCTGACCAACAACACACTTACGTCCCTTGGCTGGTCCCGCTTCCTATCTACAGTTCTTCTTGGCAGACATCCCATGGCTCTGGCACCTCTAAGATCTTGGGGTCTCCAGTGAAATCCAGACTTCACTTTCAATTTCATGAAATGGCCTCTCAGATCCTCCATGTACAGACTACATTTTTACATGCCTGGTGTCTGGTTATCATTCTGTTGCTGTGAAAAGGCACCATGCCCAAGGCAATTCTTATAAAAGAAAACATCTAACTGGGGACTTGCTTAGAGTTTCAGAGGCTTAGTCCATTATCATTCTGGCAGGAAGTAGGGAGGCATGGTGTTGGAGCAACAGGCAGAGAGACTTGAAGGGGAGTGCACTTTTGAAAACCTCAGAGCCCACACCCAGTGATACACTTCCTATAACAAGGCCACACCCACTCCAGCAGGAGCCCATTTTCTAATCCTTCTGAAGTTCTACTAACTGAGAACCAAGCATTCCAACGTATAAGGCTATGTAGGTCATTCTCTTTCCAACCACCACATCTGGCTTAGTGGCTCTCCTTAACAGCAGAAGATCCTACAACCCTTTACTCATGTGTCATTCATGACTCTAAAGCCAGAACCATGTGGACAACACAGCCGAGTTTGACTACCAACTTAGGGTGAACACTGGTGCCCTTGAATCACATTTGTAGAATGATTTGTTGTTGCTTTTTCAGGACAGAAAATTCATTAGGCCTTCTTTTCCCACAAGTTGGAAGGTGAGCTGGATAGGCCCCTGCCCCAAGGGGACCTCTCCTTTTTTTCAATTTCAGATCAGGCTCCTCTTTAATCTTTGCATATCTTCCAGCACAAGCCTTGACTCCAACACTACCCTTTCCTGGTGTACTCCACAACCCCCTGCTTCCATCTATACTTTTTATTTTTTTGACTTATTTGTTCTTTTTCATCTCAGAACTGTGTAACAGTGATCACTCATAACCATGTGACAGAGTCAATATAGGCTGTCTTGAATCCTCCTCCACCAAGGAAATGATTACTCTTCAATTTAGCCTTAAGAGCAGAAAGCAGCCACAAATCTGTGCCAGAGTATGCTAAGAATGGTCTCTAGCCCAGTTGTTAACTTAGTTCCCCTTTGAAATCCCTTGAGTTGGCGCTCCACAATCTGCATGGCTCTTAGCACTACTGTCTTCTAAGCTCATACTGGGAAGAACTCTTTTACAGTGTCCAATCATTTTCCTAGTTCAAAGTCTCAAATTCTTCCATATTCCACCCAAACTCAGTGTGGTCAGGCCTGTCACAGCGATAGCCCGCTCCCCGTTACCGACTTCTTCCTTAGTTACTTTTCTATTGCTGTGATAAAATGTCCCGGCCAAGGCAACTTATAAAAGAAAATGTTTGGGCTTCTGGCTTTACAGGTTTAGAATCCTTTATAGAGCGAAGGAAGAGCTAAGAGTTCATGACTTGACCCACAAGCAGGAGGTAGAGAGAGTCAACTGGGAATGCCATGGACTTTTGAAACCTCAAAGCCCATCCCCAGAGATGTATCTCCAACAAGGCCACACCTCCTCATCCTTCCCCAACAGTTCCACCAGCTGGGAACCAGGCATTCAAACATACGAGCCTCTGGGGGCCATTCTCACTCAGACCAGCACGTCACCTCTCACTGTGTTCTTTCCCCACACTGTGTGCCTGTTTCTTTCCTCCATGATCTTCTCCTAGCCTCTCAGCATATCTGCTCTTACTTCCTTGATCTTCACAATTCCCTCCTCATCAGAAAGCCTGAGTCACCACACTCTATTTCTGTTTTGCACTCTAGATGCTGTCCCAAAGCCTATTCTCTTAATGAGACCAGACTGCCGGCACTCAGCTGTGCTTCTGCCTCCAGCCCATCTCTTACCTCCTCTGCTTAGTACTACCTGTACATGTCTATGAAACAACAGCCTACCATGTGTTTCACAGTCTGTCCCATGTGCCCAGAACAGCCTCTTCACTGTCTAGGGGTCCCCCATGTTTGTAGTTTGTTTCCCTGTTTAATTTATCCATGATCAAATAGTTTGTAAATACTAAATGGTATAACAATGAATGTGTGAGTGATCTAGTGTCATGAAGATGTACAGCAGACACATGGTCTTGTTAGCATCATTCCTTCAAAGCCAGCACAAGACCCACTCTATAATCAACGCTGAGGCACTATGCACTAATCCACCGATGCAATTCAATACATTGAGTTTGGTGAGCACAACTAAGAAGCAGGTCTTGGAGTTTGAGTGAAGAACTCAAAGTAGGAGCATGCATTTGTGGTGATATTTTGTTTGTGCTCTAACAAATAAAACTTGTCTAGAGATCAGAGTATGGAGCTAGCCACCAGTTAACCACAGAGGCTAGGCAGTTGTGGCACACACCTTTAATCCCAGCACTTGGGATCTAATGCCTTCCATCCCAGTACTTGGGAGGCACACACCTTTAATCCCAGCAATAGGGAGGTGGAGAAAGGCAGTGGTATGGCTGGGCAGAGAGAGGAACATAAGACAGGGTGGAGATAGGAATTGCCCCCTTTCAGGCTGAGGAGTTGGCGAGGTAAGAGGTAAGAGCAGTGACTTGCTCCTTTGTCCCTCTGATCTTTCAGTATTTACCCCTATATCTGACGCCTGGTTTTTATTAAGACAAATTAGAATTTGCATTATGTGAATTCTCTGGTTCTGAGCTGGAAATGTGTGACAGGGCTCCAAGAATTGAGATGTAAAATATAATCATAATAGTCACTACTTGGAGGTATGCTTACCTGTCAGATACTTTGTCTAAAGGGTCTCACGGTTCTCCAAAATTCACAGAAGAGACCTGGTGGTAGGCACAGGAAAGAGGAACACAGCCCTGGTTCCTCTACGGGGGGATTGTGTGGGAGTAAAGGAGAAATTGTACTTGACCAAGGGTGGGATGGGATGGGGGCCATGTTTAAGGTCCTGACAATTGCTTGAAAAGTGATCATCCAGCTGTGTTTACTGTGCTCTAACATGCATTTTTGTGCTGGTGGTAAGATGCCTATAGGAAGCTTGTGTAGTTAGTGGATTATGGAAGATACCACAAGCAGGAATGGCAATGTTAAGAGTTATCAGGATGATATTAGCCTGTGCTGGTTTGAATTCCTTGGCCTATTTTTTTCTGAGAGATTAAAAAATTAATTCATTGGTTTATTATTTAAATATTTGTTCAGTAGGAGGCAAGGTGTTGTTTGGACTCTGGATGAGGAAAAAAAAGGAAAGGCATCTAATGGTTTTATTTTGGCAGGGAGAGTGGACATCAGGCACCTTCGCTGGTGCAGAGTAGGAGAAGCTTGGCACCACTTCCTTGTATTAGAAAGGAGGAGTGACCTGAGGGGGCAGGTTGTTTCTTTCTGTGGAAATTGGCAAAGGTGGGTGGGTGCATGACTCAACAGCTATCTAGCTGTGGTTGGGACACTCAAGAGTTTCTCAACGTTAACATGTTTATTTCAGAGGAGAATGGAACAGTAGCCACAGAAGCCGTGCAGGTTGGGTGGGGCAGGAGAGAGGCTGGGTCATGGGGTGCAGCTGAGTTGGAGGGATCTCCTATAGTGTTCTGTCCCTCAGCAAGATAACTAGAGTTGACAACAATTAACGACTTTTCATAATGCTATAACAAAATGTGGCTTGACAATTGGCTCAGCAGCTAAGAGCCTTGCCTGTTCTTTCAGAGGACCCGGGTTCCATTCCCAACATCCACATGGCGGCTCACAGCCACCTGTAACTTCAGTCCCAGGAATTGTGCCTACTTCTGGCCTCTGATGATTCTGCACCTGTATGGTGCGCAGATATACATGTAGGCAAAACACCTATACACATAAAATAAAAGTAACTGTACAAACAAACAAACTAATAAGGATTGCTAGTAGAAAAGACTTTGAATGTTCCTAACACACACAAAGAAATGATATGTCTGGAGTGAAAGAGGCATGCTCTATGCAGGACTGGGCTACCACAGCACATTCTAGAAGCAAGTGTCCTCACCATAGATTAATTAAAAGGAAAGGCATGGACAAATAACATGTGTAACCTAATACACATCCAAAAAGCAGCATGCAGCAGACCCCTAAGAATATTTGGTGACTTGGCCCACCTCTCCTGCAGCATGTGATGACTGCTCATCCGTCACAGTGTATGTGATCAGTCTGAGACTGAATAAGACCAATTCACATTGCTATTTATTTCATTCTTAAAATGGCTTAGTATATGGTTATAGAAAAGCCTGCGAGAGTATGAAAAAATGCATTCTTTAGTGATTAAAAAAAAACACCCAACAACAAACGAGCCAAAACCAAAACCCAAAACAAAACAAAACAAAACATCCAAACAACTGTGAAGAGCTGGGCATAGTGGCACACACCTTTGATCCAAGCACTCTGGAGGCAGAGACAGGCAGATATCTGTGAGTTTGACTGCAGCCTGGTGAGTTCCAATCCAGCCAGAGCCACATAGTTTTTGAGACATATGTCTCAAAACTAAAACAGAACAAAACAAAAAACCAAAATAAGACGTCCTTCTTCAGGGCCTGGATGAGTTTATGCCCTCCATATGCTGCCCAACCCCTCAAATCTAGCCCAGGTCTACAACAAGTGTCTGGGCATAGATTGGTCACACCTGCCTGAACTATTGCCAAATGCTAGGCTTTCTTCAGTACCTTCCCTGCCTGCCCCCAACCTACAAGACCATCTCATACCATATCCAACCTCTCCACCTGGCCAGATCATTCACACATTTCTCTGGGGGTCTATCTAGATAAGTCTGCCTGATTCTACCCCTCCATGTACCTGCCACAACCAACATATCTGTCCCTAAACCCCAAACTTGGACCAGGATTTACACTCTGTATTCCAGCCTAGTTCCCTGTGTCCACCAGACTTAATTCCACTTGAGCTATATCCAGTTTCTAGGCTCAACCCAATCTGCACATCCTTCCATCTGCCCCAACCTGTTCTTTCCATATCAGACTTAGAACCAACAAAAGAAGTCTACACGTCTAGATTTCATGACAAAAGTACAAACAATATGAATGATCAGTGGTACACCCCCACCCAAATCCTCCTACCCCACAGAAATGCATACTAATGAGAATTACCTAGATGAACCCAGGACAAGCATAAACTTCATCAAAGAATTCAGAGTTTAAAGAAGACACAAACAGCTCAATGAGATTAAGGCTCATACATGCCAAGAAAACAAACATAAGGCTGATGAAAATGATGATGACATCCCAGAACTTGAAACAGGATATGAAGTTTATGAGGACTCAAGCTGAAATGAAGATGGACTTGAAAACCCAAAAACCCCACAAGAAAACTCAAAGGAAAGCCTGATCACCAAATTGAATAAAACAGATGATGGAATATCAGGATTTGAAGAAAAAATAGAGGATTTATACAAACTAAACAACAACAACAACAACACAACTACAGGTAAAAGAAACATACAGGAACTATGGGATACTGTGAAAGTGTCAAACATTCAAATTATAGAAACAGTTGAGGGAGAAGAATCCTAGATCAATAGCATAGGCCAGATCTTCAATAAGCTCATAGAAGAAAATTTCCCAAACTAAGGAAAGAAACACCCATACAGATATAAGCACACAGAACACCAAATAGACAATATCATTAAACAAAATCCCCATGGAATATCATAGTTAAAACATTAGACATAAAGAGCAAAGAGAGCAGAAAGCTGTGAGAGAAAGCACGTGAGTCACATGCAGAGGAAAACACACCCTAGTAACAGCTGATTCTTGATGGGAACTTTGAGAGCCAGAAGAGCCTGGAGCAATGCATTCCAAAAGACCAGGATGGCCAGCTTAGACTAATATACCCAGCAAAACTATCTGCCATAGTTGGACAAAGGAAAGCGTTCCATGATATAAATATCCAAAAACTTTATATCCAACAAACCAAACCTAAGAAAAGTACAGGAATCAGTATTTTGGGTTGAAGAGAAGAATGAGCATAACTGAGAGACTGGAAAGAAACCCATAACAAAATACTACCGAGAACACAAACAGCATAGTGACTACAATAAACACACACCTTCCCACAATATTAACTGCTTCAGTTTTCTGATCAAAAGACACAGGCTGACTGAATGGATCAAGAAACAAAAATCCACCTGTTGTCTTCACGCAATGCATCTTAGGTTTAAGAGCAGGTATAGCTGTAGAGAAAAGGATGAACAAAAGTACTCCAGTCAAATGGGACCAGGAAGCAAGAAGCAGGTTTTGTCACCCTCCTCATATCTGATGAAATAGACATCAACCTGAAACTACTCAGAAGAGATAAAGACAGACATTCATACTAGTCAACGGAACCTAAGAAGACAATACTATCCTAAACATGTATGTACCAAACTCTGGTGTACCCAAATTATAGACATTGTATTATTGGAATTAAATATACAAATATACAGATTAACATCAATCCATTAATAGTAGATGATTTCAGTACCCAACTCTCTCCAATAAACACGCCATCTGGACAAAAAAAAAAAAGCAGAAAAACGTAAGAATTAAATGACATCATACATTAAATGGACTTAATAGAGCTACAGAATATTTTACCCAAACACCAAAGAATATACATTATATTTAGCAGCATATGGAAGCTCCTCTTAATAGACCATATTCTGGGACACAAAACAAGTTTTTACAAATACAAAAAGGATGAAATAACTCCATGTATCCCATGTGACCATGTGGTGATTTGAATGAGAATGGCCCATAGGCGCTTATGTTTGAATACTTGGTCTCCAGTTGGTAGGGACTGGTTGGGAAGAATTAGAGGTGGCCTTGTTGGAGATATGTCACTGGGGTGAGCTTTGAGGTTTCAAAAGCCATTCCCATTGTATCTTTCTGCTTTGTAGTTGTGTCTCAGGATGTGGGCTCTCAGCTACTGCTCCAGCACCATGCTTGCCTGCTGCCAGGCTTCCCCACCATGA
This sequence comes from Onychomys torridus, assembly GCF_903995425.1. NCBI lineage: Eukaryota > Metazoa > Chordata > Mammalia > Rodentia > Cricetidae > Onychomys > Onychomys torridus. The sequence goes on from NC_050451.1 coordinate 46,698,542, forward strand.
TAGTCATAGACTCTAACCATCTGAAACTCTAAATCCCTTATAAATTCCTTCTTCTACAAGTTGTCTCAGTCATGGGTATCTTATCACAGCAATAGAAAAGTAACTAATACAGCCATAATTCAATAAAACTTAAAGTCAACAACGTACCAAACTCTGGTTGATACACAAATCCATAGAGATTGAACAACTCATTATTGAACAATGAATGGCTCAAAGAAGAAATAAAGAAAGAAAAAAATTTCTGGAACTAAATGAAAATGAAAATACAACGTAACAAAACCTCTGGGACACACTGGAAGCAGTAACTGAAGAAACCAGGAAGGTTGAAAAGGGACCATGATGGGTTTGGGGAAATGAGAAATAGGAGAATAGCAGGGTGTAAGCGATCTGAAAAGGGAGATGGGAAAACATGGGGGCTTTAATTAGGAAGGGAGATAAATTCAAAAAGTGAGATGAAGATAAAAATAACAATAGGGGGGTCTGAGAAAGTCACAAGGAGTTGTACTATTATCTATCTACCTAAAATACCTATAATATACATACATCTGTGTATACATATACATATATTGTTTAAGTGAAACTTCCCATCTGGGCTGACAATATTTCCCCCCAAGAGTCATAGACTAACAAAAACCCCAGTAGCAGGCGTGAGAAGCCCCACTTGGAGTTGTTGGTCAGAGTTCTCTAAGAGATTCCCCAAACCTTACAGACCATTGATCTCTGTTGCCCTGGGTCGGGGTGGGCTCCCAGATGTGGAAGGTAAGTCCCTATTGCTGAAGACACTAGGGACTTCAGACACAGAACCCAGAGGACCTGAGCTGGATCCGAGTCAAAAGCCTCATCCCTGAGAACTAGCTTTCGTGATTCCAGAAGGTGCCATGTAAGCTTCTAGAGGAAGGAAGCAACCAATAGTCCTACCCAGCTATGGTGCCTGTGAACCACAACAAAGACCAGCATGGCATGATAACGGTGATGGTGCCTTAGTGGTACACATACCTTGGTGATAATAGGATGTCATTTTTGAAACATAACTTTTGCAATTCTTAAAAATGCTTTTCCATTGTAGAGTAAATATTTTCCTTGTCAAACCGCCTTGCTGCTGAGGCACAGACATTGCCGTACCACTTCCCACCTTGACCTTGGCATGTGGCAGTGCAGCCCTCTCTCATCAATTCTCCCCAAATTTTCTTTCCTGGTATGCTTAAGCACCATGTTGTTAAGCATGGTGGATGATGGGGCCACAGTCTAGCTGTTGACAGCCTGGGTTAGATGCAGGCATATGTGAAGGTAGATATTGGAAGGCTTAAAGAATATCTGTAAATAACTTGCAAGGCATTTGTAGAGAATGCGGAATCTCTATGCGGATAGCAGAGCTTTGGCCATCTGAGCAGGTGATTTTCAGTTCTGTGCTACACAGCTGTGAGCTGGACACCATGATTACTCAACAGTTATTGGGGTTAGGGGGTGGGCAGGCACAGCTGCCCTGGCTGATAACAGTGTTCTTGTCCTCCAGTAAGACAAAAGTACAGGGAAGGCCCATTTGGGCTAGTCTACACAGGTTAGCAAATGTGGAGGCGAATCACCTGTGGTCGAAGAAATGCCCAACTATAGCAGAGCTTATATTTACATCACGAATAACACCTGGGAGTTTAGAAGGACAGCAATTGCCACAATCTCAGCCACACCTGTACCATGAGATTTATTTAAAAAGAAAAGAGAGACAAAATGGGTAATGTTGTCTTGGATTTGCTGAATACCCTATAAGCAATTAGAAACTCTTTCTGAAAGCTCCGAAGAAAACTTGAGAAGGATCAGCATAGTGAATATCCTGGGAAGAAATTGCCGGCAGCACACTGGCTTTAGAGCTTAGTTCTCATCATTTTGCCTGTTTCCCAAAGGCCCATGTGTTAAGGTCTTCGTCTCCAGGGCGGCACTACTGGGAGGTGGTGGTGGAACCTTCACCACTTTCTCCCCCTGAAATGGCTAAACTCAATCTAGCTCAAACGGAGAGGCATCTGGCTTGAATTTTTTTAAACTGTCAAGGTTACATATGACCAGAAAAACTGGAGGCCTTGTTCCATATTAGAAGAGATCAAAGAGACATGTCAGCTAACGGCAGTGTGTGATCTGGGGTAAATGCTGAGCCAGAGGTAAGGAGGATACATGGGACGTTATTGAGACAAATTGTGAGCCCTGCATAAGGACTGTAGATAAATAACCATATTGAATAGGAGCCAATTTCTCTGGCGTTTGAATTGATCAAGATGTTCTTTTCTGTTTGGTTGGTCTGACTTTCTCTCAATAGTGTATACATGGATATTCATTGTTCATAGTACCTGGTTTCATAAGGACACTCTCGTACAGGTATCTAATGTTCTGTGAACCCCAGCGCCCCACCCTAGCACCCCCTTTCTCTCTGCTTCCCCTTGAGAGTCTCTTTTCTTCCCCACACAGTGTCATTGCTTCTTCCCTGTTATGCATACATACACATACATGTAATTTTATGTCCTACATCAAATCAAAGAGTCACAAATGAAAGAAAGCACCCAATATTTGTCTTTCTGAGTCTGGCTAAATTTGCTTAGTATGATATTTTTCAGGCACACAACTTTCCTGCAAATGACATAATTTTATTCTTTTTTTGTGACTGAATAAAATCTTGTCGTTGGGAAATCTATGCTGGAGGATTTTAAGGTGAAGAGGCAGCCAACTCTCAAAAGGTTCAGGAAAAAAATAGAATGCTGTACACTGTATAAATATAGCATAAATACATAAAATATATAAAATGTCCTATATTGGAGGGAATGCTGAGGCAAATGTGGCTAAGTGTTGGAAGTACGAATCTGAATAGCAGAGTATGGTAATTCTTGCTACTATTCTTACAACTCTTATGCAATTATTTAAAAATGAAAAGTTATAAAAAAACAACAACAACGAAGCGGCTAATATTGCTGCAGTTCGGGGTGGAGGTAATGGAGCATGCCGACTTCCCATTTCAATCTGTGTCTCCCCTTCCTTCTTCAATGGCCCTGTGAACTGATGCCTTTGCTGACTGGCCACATCCATCCCTCTGTCCTGTCAGCCAGCTTTCTGTTACCAATTCTATCACAAGCAGTAAGCGAAGGAAACGCTCATGTAGCCCGTACTTCTGGGGGCTCTTGTTCAACGTGAGGTGGTCGTGTTGGTTTAGTCTCCATCAAGCAGGGTTTGCATCTCAGGCCAGGAAACAGAAAGAGGGTGAGAGGGAGGGAGAAAGAGAGTGGGGGCGGGGATGGGGAGGGGTGGAGGGAGGGAGGGAGAAAGAAAGAACACAAAAAGAAGACTGGCCGGTTCTGGTGGCGCAGGCTGGTAGGATTTGCTGAAAGAGGCAGAGGCAGACGGATCTGGAGTTCGAGGCCAGCCTGGGATACACTTTTGCCAGGCGGTGGTGGTGGTGGTGGTGGTGGTGGTGGTGGTGGTGGTGGTGGTGCTGCACGCCTTTAATCCCAGCACTCGGGAGGCAGAGCCAGGCGGATCTCTGTGAGTTCAAGGCCATCTTGGGCTACCAAGTGAGTTCCAGGAAAGGTGCAAAGCTACCCAGAGAAACTCTGTCTCGAAAAACCAAAAAAAAAAAAAAAGACTGGAGTTCCACAGTCCTCTTAAGGACACACCCCCAATGACCCAAGAGCCTCCCACTAGGTCCCACCTCTTAAAGGTCCACAGTACCCCCCAACGCTGATACCCGTTGTGGGGACACCCCACCCCTAAACCATCCCATCTGGCTCCGTGTCTGGCTATGGTCACTGCTGTTGCTTTGCTGGTTTTGTGTTCCCCTTTTTTGGGCTCATACACTCGGTGCCTGCCTCCTCTTTAGCTAGATGTTTTCATCAGCCACTGCAATCCTCACTGTGCTGTGCACCATAGTCAGGCTGTGCATGTTCCTCAGGGGGTCCAGCTTTTAGAGTGGGGTCCCTCTGTTCTCCTCATTCCTCTCCTTTAGGTGTGACACGATTGCCCTCTTCACCAGGTAACTTCTCACGATCAGGTTCTATCTTGCTCAAATGTGTTTTCTCTAGTTTAGCTCCTTGGCCCCGAGGACTGTGGTGTGGCATCTACCCTTCTCAGGCCACGGGCACCCACAATATTTTCTTCAGTACCCTTGGTTTGTTAAGAATGGCCTAAGGGCTGACCTTCCTGGTCTTCTCACACTGGGTCATTATTTGGGTTGGAGACTTGCTACATTAAAACACCACAGAAGGTTACCGCATACTCCACAGTGACAATTTCCTCCCAGGAGGGGAACCTGCTTCTGTGGACAGTAAGGCAGGTTATGAAAACACAGAGCCCAAGGGCTGCAGAATAAGAAGTTTTAGTTTCTACCATTAGCAGAGCGAGGTTCTCAGTGTCAGGATTTTCTATGTGACTTTTGCAGGGGAGGAGCATTAGATGGAGTTTGGAGAGCTCTTAAGACTTGCTTAAACCCTGTGGTTATTTTTGTCTTGCAGATGGGGGCAGATATTGTGGAGTGTCTTTTTCCTCTAAGGCACAAGTGTCCAGGACAGAGTGACTGTGTCCATGGCGGTCCCTGTTCACGGAATGAAGTGTTCCTGGAATCATCAGATCTATCTTTTAAAAACCTTTGTCCTCACATGTTGTATCTACATCAGCAAACTGGCAATTGTCCCAAGCTTGTGGACAGTCATTCAGTCAACCTTGTGGAAAATGAGACAGAAGAAAAAGCCGGCCACTCAGACTCCTCTCTGACTTTTGAGACTTTTCTTGCATTTTGACTTTCACTAGTGAACAGCAGCCCTCAACTGTCAAGGCTGAGAGCCCTGCTTCTTCAGTCCTTGACCAAAATGAGGATGTGGTACTGAAAAGCTATGCTTGCTTCTGTATGTGCCTAGTTTTTGAAAAGAAGACTCCAATAAAAACTGCATGGCCTCTTTGAGAAAATGTGAGCACTGTAAGCTGCTCAGCTTTGATAATTTCCCTTTTCTACTTAGTTTTGACCTTGGAAAAGATGACATGATTTATATAAAGGGAGATGTCCCGAGGGCAGAAACTATGTCATACTTGCTCTGGGCTTGTCGCCTTGTGTTGTAAGATATCAATCACATGGTGTTTCTATTAAATTCAAAAGTTTATGTAGCCAATTAGGTGATTTATAGGATTTTTTTTTATAAAATAGATTTTTAGGATATAGATTTGCTTTATTATTATTATTTTTTGGTTATCCTTTAAATGTTAATTTTAAAAAACCTGAAATGAGCCTTTTAAGCAAGGTTAGAAAAATACAACAAAGCATGCTGGGAGATGTGATAAGAGGCAGAAAGCCATGGCTGTATCCTTCCCTGTCTCTAGGACCCTTCTCAGGGACGAGTACTTTGTCTTAGCTGGTTCTTCTGCCGTCGCCAGCATCCATCTGTTACTCCTCTATTGTGAGGGGTCTGAGGAGGGTGTGGCTCCTGTCTTGATGTGGTCACAGTGTGTTTTGAGTCCCTCATGCTGATTCTTTAGGAACTCTAAGCTTTATAAGGAGAACCTCAATTGCTTGTTGCCTGGGTGACTGAGCGTAGCTCAAGGCTGCAGGCCCAGGGCCCAGGGAAAAGAAAACGTAGGACTGCTGCTCAAAAGTTTTGTGAATTTCAAGACAGTATTGAGAGACCAATAAACCAAACAAGCCCTTCGTGGTCACAGAGACTGCAGACCCTGAAGCCAGCCCTATGTGTGGTCCATTTTGCCCAGGAGTGAGCTTTCTTCCCTTCCACCTCCGGATTTTTCTCATCTGTTCTATTATCAGAACGAATAACATCAGAGGCGGGTGTAGCAGGAATCTTAGATGGTCTTATTAATAAAATCAAACCCAAGGCCAGTTATTGGGGTGAATGCTGGAAGATCAGAGAAGCAGAACAAGCCACAGTTTCCTCAGCTCGCCAGTTCCTCAGCTGATCTTGTTTCCTCAGACTGGGAACTTCTGAGTCCTCATCCAAATGAATCTCAGCTGAACTGTGCTGCTCCAAAGCCTGAATGTTTAACCAGCCAAGTGCTGCTAGTTTCTGGTCTTCACGCCTTATATAATATTTCTACTTTCTACCATCACTCCCTGGGATTAAAGGCTGGATTTCTGGGATTAAAGGTGTGTCACCATGCCTGGCTGTTTCCAATGTGGCCTTGAACTCAGAGATCCAGAGGTATTTCTGTCTCTGAAATGCTAGGATTAAAGGCGAGTGGTACCACTGGCTATCCTCATGTTTAATATTGTGGTCGTCCTGTTCTCTGACCCCAGATAAGTTTATTTCGGGGAACATACAATATTTTGGGAAACACAATACCACCACAGCTGGACATGTCATGCACACCTCTAATTCCAGTATTGGGGCTGAGGCAGGAGGATTGGGAGTTTGAGGCCAACCTGGGCTATGGAATGAGTTCTAGAGTAGAGAGCAAGCCCTTGTCCCTCAAAGTGAGGCAAACTACATCAGATACAAGCCAATAAAGCAAAACAAAAACTCTAAAAGAATAACTTTGACCTCCATTTTCTCTGTAACCGTAACTATTACATCTGTATATTTTCTACAGGTTGAGTGTCTCAGAAGAATCTTGTGGATGGTATCCTCAGTCTAGCTGTATAGGTGGTGTCCACAGCACAGAACCCGAGTCATAGTCCCATCCTTGTTATCTTTGTGCTTCCTGGACTTTTCTCCTTCCCTTCCTCCCTCTCTCCATCTCTTCCTCCTTTCATTTCCCTTTCCTCATCCCCATCCTTTTCTCTACTTCTTTCTTCTCTCTCCTCCCCTTCCTCTCCTTTAACCCATCCTTCTTTCCCTCCCGCTTTATTCTCTCTCCTCCACACTTTCCTTTCTTCCTTTCTACCTTTTTTTTTGCTTCCTTTCTTCTTCCACAGCATTGGCTGCAGGTCTTGGGTACTGGGCACATTTGCTTCCGCCGAGCTGCATCTCCAGCCTTGCCCTGGAGTTTCCAGTTGCCATTTTTGTCTTTTTTTTCCCCCCTCTTGTTTTCATCTTTGTAAATTCCCACTTTTATCACCTTTTCCCAGTCTATGTATTCAGCTACCAATGTAAAATCTTTGGACTTTTCTCCATTGCTTCCTTGGACCAGTCTTGCTGTCTCTTTGATTCTCTGTGTTCTTCTTGATGCTCTCTGCCTCTAGGCCCTCCTCAAATAATGCCCTGATACAGTGTGTGCGCACAGGGAGACAGCCATTAGGGGTCTTTCCATGAACTGTTTCCCACTCTGGTCTTGCACTCATGTCCTCAAACAATCCTTTGTCTCAACCTCTGAGTAGCCAGAACAATGGAAAAGGCTCCCATACCTGGCTTAGGCCTTCCATTCTGAAGAAGTCTGTATTTTACCCACTTCTTTTGGTTGAATGGTGGGAATAAGATTCTGAGTTGAAAGCCTGGTTGTCTTAGAGAGTCTCAGGCCTCACTGGTCCCGAGGAGAGGGCTGTTTTCCATGATTCTGTCTTCCTCTACACAAAGGCAGATAGAGTCTCCTCTTCATCTGTGACATTATAGGAGTCACTGTAGTGTACTCAAGAGTGGTACAAGTGTGCGTGGTTTTTCTGCTTACAGTAGTCACATGGGAGCACTTGATATCTTGAGAGAATCTCTGGAATTTTTTTTCTTGCGTGAATAATTCCATAGTTTCTTCTCTTCTGCTTCCTGTCTGCCTTGAAATAGCCAAATGAATGGTCTCCTGGACTGATTCTCCATGCCCACTGTTTGTTACTTACACTGTCTTTTGGATCTCAGATGTAGGTGGAGTCCTAATTGGTTTCTCTGTTGTTTTCATAAAACATGGACCAAAAGCAACTCGGGAGAGGAAAGGGTTTATTTGGCTTACAGGTGAAGTCCATCACCAGGGGAAGCCAGAGCAGGAGCCTGGTGATGGGAACTGAGGCAGAGTTCAAAAAGGAACAGTGCATACTGGCTTATTGGTCCTTGAAGCTGGGTGCCTCCTCAGTCATAACAGTCCCACACTCTCTCTCACTCTGGAGAGGCAACAGGTATTAGTTTTCCAGCCCACAAGGCTAGGAGCCCAAGCATTTCCAGCTTGAGGCTGAAAACCTAGTGGGTTCCTGGAGAGCCTCTGGTTTTTAGTCAACCATTAAAGTCTGAAGATGCTGATTCTGATGTCAGCAAAGGAATCATTATCAGCAGGAACAGGGGTAAATTGGATCTCAGCAGCAAGAGGGAAGGCCAAGGGAGCAAAAGGCAAGGCATCTTCCTTTAATGTGCTCTGCTATCTGAAGGGGCAGCCCACATATGAGGTGGGTCTTCCCACATCCATCAAGACAACCACAATTTCCCAGGTGAGGCTCCATATACAGATGATTCTGATTTTGGGCAAGTCATTAAAACTGAGAACCACAGGTAGTTTGCCTAATTAGTCTCCCAAACCTTGAATTAATTTGTTGTGCTTTTTAACTTCTAAAATTTCCTCCTCATCTTGGGTTTCTTTTCATCCGTGGCATTCTGTTCTGGCATTATGGATGCAGTTATCACTCCAGTGATCATTTAAATTATTTCTGGGGTTGAAGATCAGTGGAAGCACATTTGCCAGGCTGGCTAGTGTTATGTCAACTTGATACAGGCTAGGGTCACCGGGAAGGAGGAAACACCAACTGAGAAAAGGCCTCCATAAGATTGGGTTGTATGCAAGTCTACAGGGCATTTTCTTAATTAGTTATTGATGTGGGAGGGGCCAGCCCATGGTGGGAGGGGCCAGTCCTAGGAAAGTGGTCCTGGGTTCTATAAGGAGGCCAACTGAACCAGCCACAGAGGAGCAAGACAGTAAGCAGCATCTCTCTGTGGCCTCGGCATCAGCTCCTGCCTCCAGGTTCCTGCCTCCGGGTTCCTGCCTCCGGGTTCCTGTCTTGACTTCCTTCAACAATGAACAGGGATGTGTAAATGTAAGCCAAATAAACTCTCTCTTCTCCAGCTTGCTTTGGTCATGGTGTTTCATCACAGCAATAGTAAACTCGACAGAGACACTTGCCTAGCATGCAGGGGGCCCTGCATTCAATACTCAGCACTGACAAAAAATTTAGTTTTGAATTCCCATTAATCTTTCCCATTTATTTGCCCTGGTTCTCCTCCCCTCCCCCATTAATGGAGGCTCATTTGCTGGTAATTTTTGAGGAGGCAAGGCACTAGTGCCTTCATGGTCAGCTCTTTGTATCTGAATGTATTTAGGAGCTGAAGGCATTTGTCTTAGGGTAAGACAGAACTCTTTTCCCAGGGGGTCCTAGCTGCTAGATCAAGTGTTCTTTCTTCTGCAGTGCCCAGGTGTATAGGGGTGAAGTTCTAGATTATTGATTTGTTTAGGAAGATTTTTCTGGTTGGGAATTAAGTCTGAGTGACTAACTGGAGCTGGAAAGTCCAGGAGTCTCATCTGCTGCTTGTGCCATCAGCCCAGCCTGCTCTACTCACAAGAGAGATCACAGCTAAGCACAGAACTCGCAGGAAAAGCCTTTCTGGGCCCCAATGCTTCCATGAAAAGCAGAGCGTCTTGCTGTGTCTCTAGCTGTCCCTCTCCCTCTTCCCATCACCCTGCAGAGAGTGGCAATGCTTCCCAGCGATTGCAGAGGATTTAATGTATATATTGAGATAGTAGTTCACTAGCCTCCTAGTGGGGCCAGGTCAGAAATGGCTGTGAGATTTGGAAATGTGTGAACTGTGACTAGCTTTGTGGGTGCTCTATCTATGGAAAAAGGAGAACACATGGGTCCAGTGAATACTGTAGAAAAAGAAATGAAGGTAGAGGAGTTTAATGGTGAACTGAGAAATTGTCCATCAGCCAGCAGCATGGCACGTATATATAATGTTTAACTTTTTAAACAAACACTTGTTGGGAACTAACTTACTGTTAGGTAGTCTACAAAAACCTTCACTGACATCACCATTTGACATGGGTGCCCTTATCTCCCCATCACAAAGAAAGAAACTCAAGCAGAGAATAACCAAGGCAGGAGGCAGAGCCAGTATTTGAGTCTGTCTGATGTGAGAGCCCAGGCTTGCCCCCACCCACCTTGCTGGCCTCTTTCTCTGTCTCTGAATGCAAGCTTTTGGTTTGTTCCTTTTTATTTATTGAAATTCAGTCTTAGAGTACGGCCTACTATTAGTCTCCCCCAGCAGTGCCCAGGATGAGAGGATGTCAGTCAGTGTTAGTTCTCAGGTTTTCCATGAAAACTTTACCTGGCTCCCATCTCCCAAGTTCCTATTTCATGCTGTTTCTAATTCCCCATTGTTCCCAAGCAAGTTGGTCTCTTGTTTTAGAAAATGAGCTAGATGAGGTCAGTGTTGTGGAATATTATTTTAAGGTGTGTTACTTTTGTTTATGTTGTATTTGTTTAACTTATTCTTTTTTTCAGATTTTCAAATTTAGTGGAGTACAGGTTTTTAAAATGTGTCCTTATGATTCTCTGGATTTCCTTGGTGTCTATTGTTTATGTCCCCTTTTTCGTTTCTAATTTTGTCACTTTGGATATTCTTTCTCTGCCTTTTAGTTAGTTTGGAGAAAAGGTTTGTCAATCTTACTGATTTTCTCAAAGAGTCAACTCTTAGTTTTATTGATTGTATTTTTTGTTTCTAGTTTATTGATTTCAGGCCTGAGTTTGATTACTTCTTGCTGTCTACTCATTTTGAGTGTGATTTCTTCCTTTTATTTTGGAGACCTCATATGTGATGTTAAGTTACTAGAATGAGATCTCTCCAATTTTTTTTTTTTTTTATGTAGGCACTTAGTGCTATGAATTTGCCTCTTAAAACAGCCTTTATTATGTCCTATAAGTTTGGACATACTATGTATTCATTTTCATTTAATTCTAGAAAGTTTTTAATTTCTTAATTTCTGTTTTCATTCAGTAGAGTTGGGCAATTTCCATGAGTTTGTACACTTTCTGTTGTTGTTAACATACATAGCTTTAATCTATGGTGGTCATATGGGATGCAGGATATTATTTCAATTTTCTGGTATTTGCTGAAATTTGCTTTGTGCCTGAGTATGTGGTCGGTTTTGGAGAAAGTTCCATAAAGTGCTGAGAAAGAAGGTATATTCTCTTGTGTTTGGGTGAAATGTTCTAGAAATATCTATTAGGTCCATTTGGTTTATAATGTCAGTTAGCTCCAGCATTTTTTTTTTTTTTTCATTTTTGTTTGGATGACCTGTCTATCAGTGAGAGGGGGTATTAAGGTCTCCCACTATTAGTGTGTGAGGGTCAATATGTCATTTAATTTCTAGTAGTATTTCTTTTATTAACTTGGGTGCCCTTGTGTTTGGTTCAATGTTCTTTTAGTGGATTTTTCTTTTGATGAGTGTGTAGTGTCCTTCTCTAGCTCTTCTGATTAGGTTTGATTTGAAGTCTATTTTGTCAGATATTAAAATGGTTATACTTGCTTGTTTCTTAGGTCCATTTTCTGGGTAGGCCCCAGCAGGTGGTCTGGATGGAGCTGGGGACTGGGTCTGGAGGAGAGGAAGGTGTGTGAAGATGAAAGCCTCCATCCCCTCTTCACTGGCCTGTTTGCTTCTCTGGCAGTTCCCAGGGACTGCTTGCTCCAATTGGGGGCTGGGGTAGCAGGATGAGTGGAGAAGAAGGTTGGAGGAGAAGATCTGCATGGGGGCAGTCACAGCAGGTGGAGTTAGAGGAGAGAAGGGAGGGGAGAAGATCTGCAGTCAGTCTACCTGCTTCCCTGCCTGGTGAGGCCTGTGTGTTCCCAAGAAATGTCTGCTGGAGCTGGGGGCTGGGATGAGCTGGGGGCTGGGATGTGTTGGAGGGAAGGAAGTTTGGAGGGGAAGATCTGTGGGATCCACTGGAGGTGGGGGCAGAGAGGAAGGGAAGGCCACAGCCTGTGGTCTGCTACAGAGCTGGAGATGAGGCTAGAATGGCTTTGGAGGCGAGGAGGGAGAGAGGAAGATTTGCAGTTAGGCTACCTGCTTCCCTGGCCAGAGTCCTAGCTTAACTAGCATTCTTTTTAGAACATTTAAAAATGTTTGTATGATTTTTCTCCAGCCCTTCACCTTCCTTGCAGCAGTACAGTTCCATCTTTTCCTGTGTGGTAATTGCCAGGTATTGAAAGGCTTCGAGAACGTGTTATGAAACAAGACTGTATTGTATGACTATTCTTATCTTGGATTTTCTTTTCTGCAGTGCTTTGAGAAATCTCTTTTTTGCCTTCTGTCAAGTCTCTGAAGGGATTTTCGCAGCTAATTTGGGATAATAAGGCATTCTTGCTGCACTGCAACTATTCTTTTTAGGAATAATGTACTTATATTTCAGTAGCTTCTATTTAAGTTTGCCTAAACTGAATGAAAATGTTCACACATTTTTTTTTTAAAGGAATAAATGCATTTGAATGTTTCCACCATTCTGTGCACCACCCACCCATTCCTTCAGTGTTGGTAGTGCTCAGCCTAGACTTCTGCACAAAACAGCTCTTCACGGGCCCTTGGCTTTGATGCCTGTGATGAAAATTAAGGGGACTGAGAAGTTGGAGGTCAAAATACTGTCAAGGAAAATGTAAAGGCCATGATGTAATTGCTTGGTCAGAAGGTCAACTTTTTGAATAAAGTGAAAGAGGCGGCACTGTGCTTGGACAATACTTTTCATGGTCACTTGAAATGAGTATCTGTTAAATGCCAAGAAAATGCCTTGGTCACCCTGAGACCGAAGAAAGCGATTTACAGCATCAAATTCCTAATCCCTCCCTTTGCCCTTTCTTTCTTTCTTTCTTTCTTTCTTTCTTTCTTTCTTTCTTTCTTTCTTTCTTTCTTTCTCTCTCTCTCTTTCTTTCTTTTCTCTCTTTCTTTTCTTTCTCTCTTTCTCTCTCTTTCTTTCTTTCTTTCTTTCTTTCTTTCTTTCTTTCTTTCTTTCTCTTCCTTCTTTCCTTTCCTTTCCTTTCTTCTCTCTCCCCCTTCCCTCCCTCCTTCCTTCCTTCCTTTTTTCTTTGATCAAGTCTTGCTATATGGCCTACACTAATCTCAAACTTCAGACCCTCCTGGCTCAGCCTCCTGCATGCTGGGATTACAGGCATGTGCCACCATGCCCAGCCTAAGCTTTCTTTCTGAAAGAAGCCCACACACCATCACATCTCTTTCCCCATCCCATTCCTCACTTGCCTTGTCCAGTGTGGGAATCATCTCACATCACCCTCTTCTTCTTAAAGAATGTTTTGCCACATGTGATAGTTAAATTTATGTGTCATATTGACTAGATTGTGGTGCTAAGGTACTTAATCAAATGCTAGTATAGATCTTGCTGTGAAAGTACTTTGTACATAGGATTAACAACTGTAATCAGTGGATTTTAAAGTATGTGACCTTGATAATGTGGGTAGCGTCATCATATCAGTGGAAAGTGTTAAGAACAAAACCAAGCATGAGGATGCCAGATGAAGATGGAATTGGGTCTCAAGTCTACAGTATCAGCCCTTGCCTGGGATTCCAGCCTTGTAGCTGCCCCTGAGACCTGAATATGTGAGCTGATTTTAAATTAAATCTGTGCCCCTGGCCCTTGCCTCATTTTTGGGGGGTGGGGGAGTAGGGAGGGAGGGAGAAAGAACCTTGCTGGTAGCTCAGGCTGGCCTCAAATTCTACATCATACTACCTTCTCTCCTGAACACAAAGATGACAGGTATGCCACCATACATGGCATACTTTATCTGCCTGTTTATTTATCCATCCATCCATCCACAATTTTAATCACTGAGATGATTCCTTAACTAAATCTTTATCTGTTTCTATCATTTAATCCTGTGAGTTTTAAAACTAAACCTCCATCTATATATTAGGTGACAGATAATCTGGTCTATCTTGATCGATCTATGATCCACGTCTCTTTCTACCTATTTATCTAGCTACTACTTGCCTGTTTCTCTGGAAAATTCAGATATATCACATTTCAAATGTTCAGACACCCAGCCATATGCACTTCGATGGTGTTGCAGACAAGTTCTGTGCATTAGTGTTCATTGTGTGGGTCATTGCAAGTCACCTTTAAATCTCTTCACCAAAGTAGGTGCTGTCTAAATGACGCACCCAGAGGGCTCCGCCCACTGGCTGCCTCCCTATATACTTGGCTCTGCTCTTCTTGTTCATTCTCAGTGACCCTCATTAGAGATCCTACCACAGGCAGAGAGCTGGATTTCAAGTTCCTGTTTAGATTTTCTTTACCCTGTGCAGGTGACTGCAAAATAGGTGATCTTACATTTTGGGACATGAAGAAGAGGACTTCCCATCCAGACAGTTGGCTTGTTTAAGGTTTTGCTGTGTATGTGTATATGTGTGTGGGAGGTTCATATAGGGTCTTACTTTATAGTTCATGTTGGAAACTCAAAGAAATCCTTATGCCTCAGCCTCTTAAGGACTGGGATTATAGGCATAGACTACCATAGCTGGCATCACTGTATGTACTTAGAGCCTGAGGTGGTTCATTCAATGGAGTAGCTTTTTCAGAGTGACAGTTTGAAAAGCATCCTCCAGATGTTTTTCTTTTTCTTCTTCTTCTTCTTCTTCTTCTTCTTCTTCTTCTTCTTCTTATTATTATTATTATTATTATTATGTTTTTTAATTTTATACATCAGCCATGGGTTCCCCTGTCCTCCCTCAGCCCCTCCCCTCCATTCCCATGTCCTCCAGGACCAAGAAACCTCTGGGGATTCATTTAAACCTGGTGGATTCAGTACAGTCAGGACCCGTCTCCTCCTTCCAGGCTGAGCATGTGTCTCTATGTAAGTCCAAGGTTCCAAACAGCCAGCTGCTGCACCAAGGACAGGTCCTGGTCCCACAGCCTGGGCGCCTCCCAAACAGATCAAGCTATTCAATTGTCTCATTAATCCAGAGGGCCTGATCCAGCTGGGGGCTCCACAGCCATTGGTTCATAATTCATGTGCTTCCATTCGATTGGCTATTTGTCCCTGTGCTTTTTGCAATCTTGGATTCAACAATTCACACTCTTGCAGTCCCTCCTCCTTCTCGACAGTTGGATACCTGGAGCTCCACCTAGGGCCTGGCCGAGGATCTCTGCATCCACTTCATCACTTATTGGATGAGAGTTCCAAGACGACTGCTAGGGTATTTAATCATCTGATCACCAGACTAGGTCAGATCAGTCCCTCCCTTGACCACTGCCAGCAGTCTACAGAGGATATATCATTGTGGATTTCTGGGGACCTCTCGAGCACTCTGCCTATTCCTATTCTCATGTTGTCTTCATTTATCATGGTCTGTTATTCCTCATTCTCCCTTTCTGTTCTTGATCCAGCTGGGATCTCCTGCTCCCCTAAGCTTTCTTTCCCTCAAATCTTGCCCTTCATTACTCCCACTGTCGTCCAGGTTGTTCATGTAGATCTCATCCATTTCTCTGTCATTGAGTGATCCTTGGGTCTTTCCTAGGGTCCTGTTTTCTAGGTAGCCTCCCTGGAGTTGTGTAGCAGTCTAGTCATCTTTGTTTTACATCTAGTATCCTCCTATGAGTGAGTACATACCCTCTTTGTCCTTCTGAGTCTGGGTTACCTCACTCAGGATGATTTTTTTCTAGATCCATCCATTTGCCTGCAAACCCATGACGTCATTGTTTTTCTCTGCTGAGTAGTATTCCATTGTGTATATGTACCATATTTTCTTTATCCATTCTTCAGTTGAAGGACATCTAGGTTGTTTCGAGGTTCTGGCTATTACAAACAATGCTGATATGAACATAGCTGAGCAAATGCCCTTGTGGTATGATTGAGCATTCCTTGGGTATATGCTCAAGAGTGCTGCAGCAGGGTCTTGGGGGAGATGGATTCCCAATTTTCTAAGGAAGCACCATATTGATTTCCAAAGTGGCTGTACAAGCTTGCATTCCCACCAGCAGTGGAGGAGAGTTCCCCTTGCTCCACATCCTCTCTAGCATAAGCTGTCTTCTGTGTTTTTGATCTTAGCCATTCTGACAGGTATAAGGTAGTATCTCAGAGTCGTTTTGATTTGCATTTTCCGGATAATTAGGGATGTTGAGCAATTCCTTAAATGTCTTTCAGCCATTTGAACTTCCTCTGTTGAGAACTCTCTGTTTAGTTCTATAGCCCATTTCTTAATTGGACTGTTGGGCATTTTGATGTCTAATTTCTTGAGTTCTTTATATATTCTAGATATCAGCCCTCTGTCAGATGTGGGGTCGGTGAAGACCTTTTCCCATTCTGTAGGCTGTTGCTTTGTCTTGTTGACTGTGTCCTTTGCTCTACAAAAGCTTCTGAGTTTCAACAGGTCCCATTGATTGATTGTTTCTCTCAGTGTCTGTGCTACTGGTGTTATATTTAGAAAGTGATCTCTGGTGCCAATGTGTTCAAGAGTACTTCCTACTTTCTCTACTATCAGGTTCAGAGTAACTGGATTTATGTTGAGGTCTTTGATCCACTTGGATTTAAGTTTTGTGCACGGTGACAGATATGGATCTATTTGCAGCCTTCTACACATTGACATCCAGTTATGCCAGCACCATTTGTTGAAGTTGCTTTCTTTTTTCCATTGTACATTTTTGGCTTCTTTGTCAAAAATTATATGTTCACAGGTGTGCGGGTTAATGTCAGGGTCTTCAATTCGATTCTATTGGTCCACATGTCAGTTTTTATGCTAGTACCAAGCTGTTTTTATTATAGTAGTTCTATAGTAGAGCTGAGGTCGGGGATTGTGATGCCTCCAGAGGCTGTTTTATTGTACAGGATTCTTTTGGCTATCCTGAGTTTTTTGTTTTTCCATATGAAATTGAGTATTATTCTTTCCAGATCTGTGAAGAATTGTGTTGGTAATTTGATGGGAATTGTGTTGAATCTGTAGATTGCTTTTGGTAAGATCGCCATTTTTACTATGTTAATCCTGCCTATCCATGAGCATGGGAGATCTTTCCATTTTCTGACATCTTCAATTTCTTTTGTCAGGGACTTAAAGTTCTTGTCATATAGGTCGTTCACATGCTTAGTTAGAGTAACCCCAAGGTATTTTATATCATTTGTGGCTATTGTAAAGGGTAATGTATCTCTCATTTCCTTCTTAGCCTGTCTATTGTATATAGGAGGGCTACTGATTTTTGAGTTGATCTTGTGTCCTGCTATGTTGCTGAAGGTTTTTATTAGCTGTATCAGTTCCTTGGTTGAATTTTTGGGGTCACTCATGTATACTATCATGTCATCTGCAAATAGGGAGAGCTTGACTTCTTCCTTTCCAATTGGTATCCCCTTAATCTCTTTGTGTTGTCTTATAGCTCTGGCTATAACTTCAAGTACTATATTGAATAAGTAGGGGGAGAAGGGACAGCCTTGCCTTGTTCCTGATTTTAGTGGTATTGCTTTGAGTTTCTCTCCATTTAATTTGATGTTGGTATTGGCTTGCTGTAGATTGCCTTTATTATGTTTAGGTATGTTCCCTGTATTCCTGATCGCCCCAAGACCTTTATCATGAAGGGGTGTTGGATTTTGTCAAATGCCTTTTCTGCATCTAGTGAGATGATCATGTGGTTTTTTTCTTTGAGTTTGTTTATATGGTGTATTACATTGACAGACTTTCGTATGTTGAACCACCCTTGCATCCCTGGGATGAAGCCTACTTGATCATGGTGGATAATTGTTTTGATGTGTTCTTGGAGTCTGTTTGCCAGAATTTTATTGAGTATTTTTGCATCACTGTTCATGAGGGAGATTGGTCTGTAGTTCTTTCTTTGTTGCATCTTTGTTTGGTTTAGGAATCAGGGTAATTGTAGCCTCATAGAAGGAGTTTGGTAATATTCCTTCTGCTTCTATTGTGTGGAACAATTTAAAGAGTATTGGTATTAAGTCTTCTTTGAAGATCTGGTAGAATTCTGCAGTGAAACCATCTGGTCCTGGGCTTTTTTTGGTTGGGAGACTTTTAATGACTGATTCTATTTCCTTAGGGGTTATTGGACTATTTAAATGGTTTATCTGGTCTTGATTTAACTTAGGTATGTGGTACCTATCCAGAAAATTATCCATTTCTTTTAGATTTTCCAGTTTTGTGGAGTAGAGGTTTTTGAAGTATGACTTGATGATTCTCTGGATTTCCTCATTGTCTGTTGTTATGTCCCCCTTTTCATTTCTGATTTTGTTAATTTGGATGCTCTCTCTCTGTCTTTTGGTTAGTTTGGATAAGGGCTTGTCTATCTTGTTGATCTTCTCAAAGAACCAACTCTTTGTTTCATTAATCCTTTGTATTGTTCTCTTTATTGATTTCAGCTCTCAATTTGATAATTCCCTGGTGTCTGTTCCTCCTGGGAGACTTTGCTTCTTCACACCTTTCTTCAGGTGTGCTGTCAAGTCACTAGCATAAGATTTCTCCAGCTTCTTTATGTGGCATTCAGTGCTATGAATTTCCCTCTTAGCACTGCTTTCATAGTATCCCATAAGTTTGGGTATGTGGTATATTCATTTTCATTGATCTCTAGGAAGTCTTTAATTTCTTTCTTTATTTCTTCCTTAACTCATTGGTGAATCAGTTGAACATTATTCAGTTTCCATGAGATTGTAGGATTTCTGTAGTTTTTCCTGTTGTTGAAATCTAACTTTAAACCATGGTGGTCTGATAGAACACAGGAGGTTATTACAATTGTTTTGTATCTGTTGAGATTTGCTTTGTGGCCAAGTATGTGGTCAATTTTAGAGAAGGTTCCATGGGGTGCTGAGAAGAAAGTATATTCTTTTTTGTTTGGGTGGAATGTTCTGTAGATATCAATTAAATCCATTTGAGCGATAACATCAGTTAAGTCCATTATGTCTCTGTTAAGTTTCAATTTGGCTGATCTGTCCAGAGGTGAAAGTGGGGTGTTGAAGTCTCCCACTATTAATGTGTGGGGTTTTATATGTGATTTAAGCTTTAGTAATGTTTCTTTTACATATGTGGGTGCCCTTGTGTTTGGGGCATAAATGTTCACAATTGAGACTTCATCTTGGTGGATCTTTCCTGCAATGAGTATGTAATGTCCTTCATCATCTCTTTTGATTGATTTTAGTTTGAAGTCTATTTTGCTGGATAGTAGGATGGCTACACCAGCTTGCTTCTTAAGACCATTTGATTGGAAAGTCTTTTCCCAGCCTTTTATTCTTAGGAGGTGTCTGTCTTTGAATTTGAGGTGTGTTTCTTGTATGCAGCAGAAAGATGGGTCCTGTTTTCATATCCATTCTATTAGTCTGTGTCTTTTTATAGGTGAATTAAGTCCATTGATATTAAGGGATATTAATGACCAGTGATTGTTCGTTCCTGTTGTTATTTTTAGTTTTTGGTGGTAGTATGTGTGTACTTCCCTTCTTTGGGGTTTACTGCTGTGGTGTTATCTATTGCCTGTGTTTTCATGGGTGTATCTGCTTTTCTTAGGTTGGAATTTTCCTTCTAGTGCTTTCTATAGGGCTGGGTTTGTGGATAAGTATTGTTTAATTCTGGTTTTGTTTTGGAAGGTCTTGTTCACTCCATCTATGATGATTGAAAGTTTTGCTGGGTATATTAGTCTAGGCTGGCATCCATGGTCTCTTAGTGTCTGCATTATATCTGTCCAGGTCCTTCTGGCTTTCAAAGTCTCCATTGAGAAATTGGGTGTTATTCTGATGGGTTTGCCTTTATAAGTCATTTGGCCATTTTCCCTTGCTGCCCTTAATATTCTTTCTTTATTCTGTAATTTAGTTGTTTAATTATTATGTGGCGAGGGGACTTTTTTTGGGGGTCTAGTCTGTTTGGTGTTCTATAGGCTTCTTATATCTTCATAGGCATTTCCTTCTTTAAGTTGGGAAAGTTTTCTTCTATGATCTTGTTAAATATATTTTCTGTGCCTTTGAGTTGGTATTCTTCTCCTTCCTCTATCCTTATTATTCATAGGTTTGGTCTTTTCTTGGTGTCCCAAATTTCTTGGACATTTTGAGTCATGACTTTGTTGGTTTTAGTGTTTTCTTTGACTGATGAATCTATTTCTTCTACCGTATCTTCAACACCAGAGATCCTCTCTTCCATCTCTTGCATTCTGTTGGTTATACTTGCCTCTGAAGTTCCTGTTTGTTTACTCAGATTTTCTATTTCCAGCATTCCTTCTGCTTGTGTCTTCTTCATTTTTTCTATTTCCCTCTTCAGGTCTTGGACTGTCTCCCTTGGTTTTTCATGATTTTCTTTCAAGGACTTATTGTTTTCTTCTGCTTTAATTGTCCTTTCCTCTAGTTTTTTTATAGTGTTCTTCCCATTTTTTGTTTGTCTGTTCCTCTACTTTATTTTTGATTTCTTCTATATAAGACTCTAGCCTCTTCATGATGTTACTTATAGGGTTGTTTTCTTCTTCTTCTTCTTCTTCTTCTTCTTCTTCTTCTTCTTCTTCTTCTTCTTCTTCCTCCATTCTGTGATGTTCAAGTCTAGCTGTTGGAGAAGGGCTAGGTTCTGGTGATGCTGTATTGCTCTTTATTTTGTTGTATGTACTTCTGCCTTGACTTCTGCCCATCTCCTCTTGGGTTCGTTCTTGGTCTTATCAGTGTACTTGGTCCAGAGAGAGCTGACAGATTTAGGGAGCCTCTCTCTGGTCCAGATGGAAGCTCTGAGCCAGATGGGAGTGCTGGTCCAGATGAGAGTGCTGGCTGGATAGGAGCTGGGGGGCTGGACTCTGAGTCTGGGGAAGTCTCTGGGGTCTCCTTATTTTGTCCAGATGGTAGCTCCTCTTGTCCAGATGGGAGTTCCTCTGGTCTCTGGTCCAGATTGGAGTTCCAGGGTAGGATGGAAGCTGGGGGCTGGTCTCTGATTCTCAGGAAGTGGCAGGGGTCTCCGGCAGATGGGTGTGGGGGCAGGGTGTGGAGACTGCAGGGTCTGCCTGCAGTCTTGGAAAAGGGGAGCCTTCCTGAAGGGCCCGCTAATTGGCTGGAAACTGGGGCCAAGTTGGTCAGGTCCTCCCGGGGTGGCCTGTGTCCAGCGGTGGGACCCAGGGGCAGTTGCCTCTCTGGCTATAACCCCAGGCACTCACCTCTGGTCCAGATGGGAGCTCCAGATGTTATTCTTATCAAATGAAGATATTTTAACAAAACTCGAGCCCTTAAAGACTTTGTAAGAAGGTGAACATGATAGACTAGCAGACTGGCAGTCTCAGGGGGTGACTCTTCTGTGTTCTTAAGGGATGTGACTCAGAGTGACTCAGGGAGGGCCTTTTTGCACTAGCAGTTGAAGAGTTTGAAGGTTCTTTTGTACGTGTTGGTGTGGTACCAGGGTTCATAGATGAGGCAAAGGATGGTGAGATGGAAGAGTGTGGATGGGGAGGGGCTTCCTGGATAGCACTTGCCTCTGAGGCTCTGACTAGCTCTTCTGGAACATGCAGAAGCAGGGCCTGAGTGCCCTGAGAATCTCAGCCAAGCCAACCCCCTGTCTGGATGAGAACACTGAGACTCATTGCCAGCTCCTCTAAATAGTAAAGGGAACCGATTGCGTTAAACGGTTTTGTTAAAAAAGATAGTTAATGAAAGTTAGGGTTTTTATTTCAAGAAACTTCTTTTGGCTTCAGTGGTATATGTGCTCCTTGGTAGATTGAGGGCAACTCTGAAGCATTGTCTGGGAATGCTAGGCATTCAATGTTTATATTTCACCGTCTTCACCCTCTAGGTACCTTGCTGTGGAACAATCCTTTTCTACACCATGAATATGCATTACTCTCATTGGTTAATAAAAAGCTGACAGGCCAGGAGCTGAGCAGGAAGTGAGAAAGCCAAACTGAGAATGCTGGGAAGGAGGGCAGAGTCCAGAGAAATGCCAGCCAGCTGCCAAGGGAGCAAGAGATGCTAGAGGACAGGTAAAGCCATGAGCCATGTGGCAATACATAGATTAATAGAAATGGGTTAATTAAAATGGAAGAGTTAGCTAGTAACTAGCCTGAGCTATTTACTGAGCATTTGTAATTAATATAAGCCTCTATGTGGTAATTTGGGAAGTGGCTGCCAGATATTTGGCAACAGGCAGTAGGAAAAGGAAACATCCATTTACAGTACCTTCTGGCCCATTGGACACAATTTCCTGTCAAGTTCTTAGCTTATTGAACCATCTCCCCACCACCCCAAAATGTCCTCTCCTTTCCTTTGTAAATGTGTGGCCAGTTGAGCCTTTGCTAATCCCTGACCAGAGAGTGGAAGGCAGTGAGACCAACAGGCACCCTCATATCTTCCTTCATTTCTTTCTGGTGTTCTTCCACTTTCTAGGAAGTAGAAAGAACCTCAGCTTGGCTCAAGTTCTCAATAAATGGACTAGGTCCTGGGAGTTGGTGGGAGTTTGGGAGTAGCCTTTTCTAAGTCCCAGCCCCATCTCCACCTGTGACCTTGAAGAAATGAATTAAAGATGTAGCTCCTTAGTGTTCATATCTATAAAATGTGACAAAGTCTACTATAATGTTTGCTGCAGTAGACATCCTTCAAGGTGATCTCTTGGAATGGTGATAGCCCCTGTAGACTCAAGGAGAGTTGTGTTGGGTTGTGTTGAGGTGGGCCCGCACAAGGTAGATATGGAAACCAGATGGGGAAGGCCAGGGACACTAAGACAGTGAGCTCTGTTGTACCTCTGAGGTGCATGTCTCATCTTTAGATGGTCTCTGGAAGATGTTTCAATCAGCAACACACTGCATATCTGGTGGTGATGATGTAAGGGTGCTGATACTCCTCATTGACACACTGCATATATGGTGGTGATGATGTAAGGGCACTGATATCCCTCATTGTTTAGTGACTCTGCAGCTGCTGTGACATCACAGAATGGTACATTACTGACCTGTGTGTGGCAATGCTGGTGTAAACACACCTACTGTGCTGTTGCCTGTAGAAAAGTACAGCACATGAGTCACTATGGAACATGTGTATATATTCCTTTGTTTTGCTTCTATCACTGTTTTAGAGTGAATTCCCACTTAGGAAAAGTTTACTGTGTACTGTGTGATACCAGCCACCTCTGAAAGCATGCTTACTGCTTCTCTTGACTAAATTGAGAACTGTGTGGAGTCACTGACCTGGACCCTCAGGTGTGGGTGAGTTCTGTGTTATTCTCACAATCACAGCAGACCCACCCAATGTACCAGTTTCAAGAGTATACTCCATCATCAAGTGACTTATTATTGCATTCCAATTTTTTTTTGAGTTGTATAGGAACCTTAGAACATTCTAACTAAGAAAAAAAAGATTAATCCTACATAACTGAAACTTTGTATCTTTGATGCAAATATTTCAAGGGTGTTCCTAAGTCAAAACATTCTGTGACCTTAAATTTAAAAGCTGAACCAGCATGTCTTCAAGTATATCTTTCTATACATTGTCTGGGATGCTCCAAGGACGGATGCTGTGTTCGGATAGAGAATGAGCTGCTGATGACTTGCTTTCTAGGAATGCCTTTCCCCACATCCAGTACCTATGCCCTACCTGGGAATAAGCTTAAGCTCTTTGAAGCCCACCATGAAGATGATGACACACCTCCATAGAAGATACCTGGAGAAGAGTTCTGGAATGTCTTTGGACAAAATGAAATTGACTTTGCTTACCTGAATGCCCTGAAAACCAGGGACTTAAGCTCTTAGCTAAACCTGGCCTTTAGCTTCAGGGGTTTGTTTTTCTCATGCAAAATGTTGACCTCTATCCCAAGGAACAAAGTCTTTGAAAGACTCCTTGGACATTAAAATAGCTTTACAAAATAACATTTTGGTGCTTTAAAGTATAAACTAACAAGAAACACATGATTTCACTTTCCCATAAATCACAGAGGGTTTTGCCTAAGAGAAAAATGCATGGCAAAACACATCATGAATAAACAGTGTAGGGTGGTGATCTGGTTGCACAAGCAGGCCAAGGGTTGGGGAAGGTGATGAATTTGCATTCTAGGGGAGCAGGAACCTAGGACAGTCAGACCACATCTGGTGCAAGGCAGGCCACCACCGGCCCTTGCTTTCCCTGTCCTTCACCTGAGCCATCTAAATGTGATCCTTAGCTTGGACTACTTTAGAGGACAAAAGATCAAATTATATAGTTCCTCAAATATAGTATTGGTTAAGACAATGTATTTTACTAATCTTCAGCTAGCCTAGCCTCTCTCTTAACACCAATTGCTCCTTGTCATCTGCCCTAGTGGGTTTATAAGGAATATTGCTAATCAGTACAAGTGGGCAACTTCCACAATGGAATGTGTTGGGAAACATTGAAGGATTTAAGAGTATTCTCAACGAGATATTCTTGGCATTGTAATTTGCATTGTACATGAGGTACTTTTTTTTTGTTTTTTGTTTTTCTCGAGATGTTTATTAATGAAATGTTGAGAGAGCATGAATTAGTCGAGGCCAGTTAAGCTTGGCTTTATGCTCTGAATAAATTTTCTGTTATGTTTATTTATTCCTATGTGTATGCATATTTGTGGGAATGTGTGTGCCGTAGCACACATTGGAAGTTAGTGGACAACTTCTGGGCATTGGTTCTCTCCTTTCACCATGTGAGTCCTGGGGCTAGAACCTGGGTTGTTAGGCTTGGTGGCAAGTGTCTTTGCTGGCCCTTGTACTATCTATACAGACTTGCTTGACTTTAAGTTCTGAGATTTGTTGGAACGTTCATAGACTCTGATTCCTGGACAAAAATTTCTTCCCAAAGACTGAGAGAAAGGAGTGAGGGGTGGATATTGTTGCCTCTTTTGTGTGGTAGCAGCAGAGTAAGGCAAATATGAGCACTGGTAGCATGTAAGTGTGTTAGTGAACATTACATTACTGGAAACAGATATCACACACATGTAGCTGGAAGGTTTCTCTGGTCTCACCCAGCCCCGTGGTCCCTCTCCCACTTATAAAATAATCACTTAGAGGCTTAGTATTATTTACAAACTATATGGCCTATTGCAGGCCTCTTGTTAGCTAGCTCATAAAGTTTAACTCAACCCATAACTATTAATCTATGTACCATCACCCTGTTCTGTGGCTTTACCTGAATCCCACTACATGTTGCTCCTACGATGACAGTCTGGCGTCTCTCTCATTCTACCTTTCTCTTTCCTTTCTCTCTCCTTGAATTTTTTGCTTGCCTCTAAGCTGCCTTGTGATAGGCCAAAGCAGCTTATTTATTAACTAGTGGGAACAACATATATTCACAGTGTACAGAAAGACATCCCCCAGCACTCATAGGTTATTTAGGAAGCAGAGGTTTATTTGGCCTACAGCTCTGGAAGATTGAGCACAGGGTTGAGTGGTCCTCGAGGCTTGGGCCTCTGATAAAGGCAGAATGAAATGGTAGTGGCATGTTCCAGGGACAGGGGTAGCATCTTGAGCCAAGAGACATAAAGATACTAAGAGAACAGTGTCCTAATTGAAGACATGATCCTAATGACTGACAGACCTCTCACAAGGCCCAGCTGCATACTGGTCCATAGTATCTACCTAGGTGTCATCTTGGAGCCCAAACCTGGACACTGGAACTTGGGAACTCATAACTGTCACTCAAACCACAGCAATAAGAAACAACAGAAAGGGTGAAAAATTAGGTGTAAGATGAGAATTTGGGCAAAGGACTCAGCTGTCTGTAAGTTTTGATGCAGAGATTAAGAATTCATGAAGGTTTCTGATTCTGATGTGGTAGCTTTCTGGTAGTCCATAGACAGTTCTGGGGTTCAAAGAACTTTACAGAAATTCTAACTCCTCAAGGAAGCTCCATCAGTGGTTGTGTCCAGGGTACATTCACATCTGACAGGTGTAACAGTATGCTCAGAGTCAGGACAGCTCCGTGCCCATCTGAATGGAGGATTCTCCCATTGGGGGTGTGTCAGCTGTAACAGTGGGTAACTGCCTTCCTAGAGATGACACAGCAGGTCACTGCTGGTTCTCATTGGTGACTATCTCACCCAAAGGGCAATTGATGGACAGGGTTGAGAAGCTTGTCGACAGTTTCTACTCCCTATCACTGTTCTCATCCACGTGGAGACTCTGCTTAATGGCTTGGGTGATGGAAGGAAAAATGGGAGTCATGAGGTTGGAGGAGCAGCTTCTTGCCCATGTCTGTTGCCTCCTAGGCAGGAAGGCTGCTTGAAGAGGACCATATTTTATTAACCTTGAAAAATGTGAATTTTCATCTTTTTTTAGATGCATGCACTGGGTTCTGAAGGCTAACTTTTTCCATTTGAAGAATATGGTTGAATTGAACGAGGAACAAAATGATTTGGAAGGAACTCTTGTCACTCCTCAGATGAGTTTTCAAAGTCTGCATGGAGACCTGGGCCTTGTGCTCTGGTTCCAATAAGCCGTGCAGGAGGTAGCATGCAGAACAGTCATGGCCAGCAAGCCATCTTTTGTTTATTTGCCTGTGTTGCTTTCATAGTCTTGTAGACTGTGACCAATCTTTTTGACCTCATATTTTAGAGTCTCTCAGTGCCCTGAAGGGGAACAACATTGTGGAGAGGACAATACCTTCTTCTGCCAACCTATTTTCCATGAAGGAGTCCTGTCAGAGTGCCTTAGCTGCCAGGGCATTTATATATTTACTTGATTCTGCCAGTGGAGAGGACTTTGAGTGTCTCCTCTCTTGGGGAGATGCCGTCAGAGCTATTCTCTGGTTGCAAGGGTTCAGAGAGTCCCTTCCTAAGTCCTTCCAGCTGAGTCATGTTACTTCCATGGTCAAGGTGGCCCACTCACTTGTACCAAGGACATCTGCCTTGAGGAGTTATGAATGATGTCATTCAACAATTATAAATCCGAACAGTGTGCTGAGAGCAGGACGTGGCACATTGGATTGTAGGACTGGAGGCTGAACAGAGCAGTGAGGAGGTGGATGCTGGGCTCCTGATGAAAGCTGTGCTGGCTTTGGGCATGGGGAAAAGGTAGGGCATGAAAAGAGGCTGCCACACAAACCAGTGTTTTGAGGATGTTGTGATTTTGCTTATCTGAGGCCAAAGCTCAGGAGAAGGGAAGAGTGAGTGTGCCAAGGACTAGGGGCTCTGTGGCTAGAGAGAGCAGAATGGACTGTTGGGCTGTCAGAAGCAGGGATTGACCAGTGTCCATCCAGGGACCAACAGTCAGGGATGTCATAGTGTACTCTGTTATTTGGACTTTGACTCCATGACTAATACCTCAGAAAAACAATGTAAAGGAGGGAGAAGGTTTATTTTTGCTCATGGTTGCAAAGGTTATAGTCCAAGGTCATGTGGATCACACGAAGGCAGAACATCATGGGGGAAGGGAGTGGGTGGGGCAGAGCAGCTCACATCATGGCAGCTAGGAAGCAGGTAGTGGGTCTGGGTTCCTGCGTTTCCTCCCTCCCTCCTCCTTATTCCAGCAGGTGCTGAAGCCTATTAGATGGTTCTGCCCACATTCAAAGTGGTGTTCCTCCATTGCTTCATCATCTCCAGAAACTCCCCACAAGGTGTGCTTTACAAATCTCTTCAGTGTCTCTCAATCTGTTCAAGTTGGTAATTGTGTAGGAGCAGCCGATGTATAAGTGAACACAACAAAATATTATTTATCCATTAAAACTATTAAATTCAATAACTTGTGCCCATATGGATGGAAGTGGAGGACATGATGTCAGTGAGCCTGGGACAGGAAGACAAACAGCATGATCCCACTCCTGAGTGGGATCTAAAATGTTGATCTCCTAATGTTGAGAATAGGCTAATGGTTCCCTGAGTATAAGGGGCTTGAGGTTCTCAGTACTTTAGTAATATTGTATGATGGAAAGAGTAAGTTCTGATGTGCTGTGGCATACCAGGGTGAATATAATTAATGATAACCCACTGAATATCTCGAAATGAAAGCGAAGACTTTGAATATAACAAAAAAGCAATGATAAAATGAAGAGGTGGTAGACATGTCTCTTTCCCTGAGGCTATCTCACTAGTCAATATAAACTTCTCTCTGGACTAAGAGAGAGGAGGGGGCGGGCAGAGGGAGAGAGTGGAGAGAGTGGAAGAAGGACAGGAGAGACAGAGGGGAAGAATGGGTACCAGTGGGAAGTAGGGAGAAGGAATGTGTCTGTACCTGACCCAGCAGGGCCTGTGTGCTGAATATCTTTGTCTGTGTTAGACCAGTAGCTCTCAACCTTCCTAATGCTGTGGCCCTTTAACACAGTTCCTCATGTTGTGCTGACCCCCAATCTTAATTATGGTTGTTACTTCATAACTGTAATTTTGGTACTGTTATGAATCGCAATGGTAGGTAGTATCCCTGTTTTCTGATAGCCTTAGGCGACCCCTGTGAAAAGGTTGTTCAAATCTAAAGGGCTCACTAACACTGGTCAAGAACCACTGTGTTAGAGGACCAGTTCTTACAAGCAGCACTGTTCAGTGTAGGCCTGTAATCATGGGCTATTCAGGAAGTGTAATCAATAGTTCATGGGAGAATTAGCCTCTGAAGACAATTCCATTCAGGAAATCAGAAGGTCCCAGGGTTTTGAAAAGAGAACCTCATTTTAGCTTTCCTTTTTTCTTTACATTAGCATTCTGGTGTTGCACTTTCAAGGGAAGAAGTCATCACTTTAGGTAAATTGAGGGACAATTGCCGACCAGGTGGAAAGTTATGGATTCTGGATCTCCTTTTCTCTCCTGTTGCTTTCATATCCCAAACCTCCCGCCAACCACCAAAACCTTATAAATTTCTGTGATATGAAATTACACATCAGACAAAAAGAAGTCTATGGAATATATAGTTATAACTCCATCCATCCATCCATCCATCTATCTCTATTTATGGTCTATCAACCTATGATCTATCTCTTTTCCTATTTATCTATAGATCTATCATCTAGTATCTATCTATCTAGTATCTATCTCTTCTATCTACATATTTTCTACCTATCAGCTGTCTGTCTACCTATCTTCTATCTAGGCACTAGTTATTTCTCTTTATTGCTATGACTAAAACCTGACGAAAAGTCACGTAAGGGATGAAGGATTCATTTGGGGCTTGTGTTTTGAGGGTGCAGCCCATCATGGAGGGAAGTCCTGGTGGGGGTTCAGCTGGATGAAGCTGTAGAGGCAGGAATTTGAGGTGTCTTACTCATATGTCCACCATCTAGAAAGTTAAGGAAGATGAACATTTGTGTTCAGCTGGCTTCTTTTTTCTCTCCTTTTTATTCCGTCTAGAACCATAGACCATGGGTAATACCATCCACATTCAGGGCAGGTCTTCTCTTCTTTATCTTCTTTGTAAACATCCTGACAGACACACATGAAAGTTTGCTTCACTAATGCCCAGGCAGAATTAACCATCACTGCCGATATATATCGTCTCTCTTTCTTTCTCCTATTGACTTACTACTATTTTATCTTGTGTCTACCCACTTACCTGTCATCTATTATGAAACAGGAACCAAAGAGTGGTCTGGGGCAGCAAACTCAGGCATAGCTACTAAGAAACTGGCAAAGCTGTCTTCTGAAAAGGCCAATGGCTGTGAGGCTTATATCCCGTGTCCTCCCAGTTAACCTGCAACAGTGCCTAAGGCTTCTCTTCAAATTTAGTCTCTACTGGGCCATGATGGGAAGTGAGTGAAGAGGAATGGACTTGGAGGCTAGACCTCCCTGCAACCACTCCCATCTTGTTTAGATTCATATTCTGCAGGGCACACTGGGTTTTTAATGTATATACAAGTGGAATCAATAAGAACAATGAGAATTTCATTTTCCAATTAAATTCAGTTAAAAGATATTTAACGCATATAGTATGGAGGAATAAATAAAACATGCATCATATCATTTATTAAGAGAAATAAAATTAGAAGGACACTCAAAATCCCCACCGCAGTCCTGATGCACCCCAGCAGCCATCTCGCCCATTTTATACAGGGAGTTTTTGTCCTCAAGTAGGTGTGTGTTCTTGCCATCTTGTTTAATTGACATTGTTTTCAACACATGCTGTGCTTCTCTTTGCACTTCTACCATATACATATGTACTCAATGAATATAATATGTGCTATTGTTCTGAGTTTTTAAATATTTACAAAAATAGGAACCTACTCCACTTTTCATATGTTCCCCCCTTATTCTTCTCTCATCATGTGTTTGAGACCTAGCCACGCACATACACATAGACATAGGCAATTCATTTTGATGTTCTTTATTATTGTCACAATACGCACATGTCGGGATTCATCTACTTCCAATTGTTTTCCAGTGTTTGAAGAAATCTTTGCCCTCAGTGTTTGCCCTATTACAGTGCTGCCCAGAGACATCTTATCCATGCCTGTCTGTCGTGTATGATGCTGCCACACTGCCCACAGTATAATTGTACTAGCTGGTGTTCTTGCTAACCCCACCTACAGTGTGCCACCCCTGCTTCACATTTGGGGATTTATTTGGTATTTCCAGATCTAACTATTTGTTATGAAGCCCTGCCCCCCAATTTAGTTATACCCTCTGTGTCTTGTCTATTGTGAACCTATGAAAACTTTTAAAATTTATTTCTTATTAATATTTATATATTGTTATATATATGGGTGTTTTGTTTGCATGTCTGTCTGTGAACCACATGCAAGCCTGGTGCCCTTAGAGACCAGAAGAAGGCATCAAGTCTTCTGAAATTGAAATTACAGTTTTGAGCCACCATGTTGGTGCTGGAAACCGAACTTGAGTCATCTGAAAGAGCAAGCTGTGTACAGTGCTGGGCTATCTCTGTAGCCCATTTTCTTTATTGATATTCACTTATTTATAAGATATTTATAGGAAAAATGATGTATTCTGGATACAAAGGCTTTCTTGGCATTTGTTTGGTGTTGTGTTTGTATTTTTCTCTCTGTAGTTTTTCCAGTGCAGTTGATAGAAGGAAGGTTCCTGGCCTGTCTGGACATTTGAGGACATTTGAGGCTTTGCTCTTATTTGCTCCTGATTTGTTATTTGACCTTGGACATGTCATTGGACATTGTTGGGAGTTAGCTTCTCTAAGGGTCAAGTAAGACAACTTGATCCAAATGGTAGTCTCTTCTATATGGACAGTCCTACCAAAATGACACATTTGAGAGAGAGAGAGAGAGAGAGAGAGAGAGGAAGAGAGAGGGAGGGGAAGAGAGAGGGAGGGGAAGAGAGAGGGAGGGGAAGAGAGAGGGAGGGGAAGAGAGAGGGAGGGGAAGAGAGAGGGAGGGGAAGAGAGAGGGAGGGGAAGAGAGAGGGAGGGGAAGAGAGAGGGAGGGGAAGAGAGAGGGAGGGGAAGAGAGAGGGAGGGGAAGAGAGAGGGAGGGGAAGAGAGAGAGAGACGGGGAAGAGAGAGAGAGACGGGGAAGAGGGGAAGAGAGGAAGAGAGAGGGGAAGAGAGGAAGAGAGGAAGAGAGAGGGGAAGAGAGGAAGAGAGAGAAGAAAGAGATACAAATTAGGGAAAGCTCTTGTATTGGTTACCATCTTGTTGCTAAAACCAAATACCCAATAAAAGCAACTTAAGAAAGGCAGGGCTTCTATTGGCTCATGGTTCTCAGGGACTAGGAGTTAAACAGGCTTCCTGAGGGGCAGGCAGATAGGGAGAGGGGCCAAGGCTAAGTAACAAAGATGGTGAACTTTGAGACAGGCTTCTTTATTGCCCTCCTGACCTGAGACAAAAGCCTGGCAGCTTAGAACAAAGTCCTTCTGACTCCTGACCCCCCACCAGCAGGCTCCCTGCTGATGAACTGGCTCAACAAGTTCAAGGCTGGATCAGGACACAGTTGCACAACAGTTGTGGGCCAATCAGTCATCCTGTCTTTCTTCAAACTAATCAGTTCTAAATCAGGAAGGAAGACCCTTGGAGACCTTAAAAAGCCTAGCCCCTGAGAAGAAACTGGAATTTTCAGTTCTCCAAGGGGTACACACACACACACACACACACACACACACACACACACACACACACACACCGTCCTTTGTGATGGTCTTCCTCTCTGTGTCTCTTGTGTGACTCCTCACTCCCTTGTGTGGCCTTCCCCAACTGCTGATGCTGTCTGGGCCTGTTTGTGTTATTCAAGATGTCTCTGCTGTTACCTGTCATGCTTGAGATTTTTTTCCTGCCTCTTAATTCTTTAACAGGCAGAGAGATGGTAATAACTTGAGAGAGGACACAGCCCTTCTCAGCAGGGAAGATGGCTGCAACAGTGAGAGGCACTGGTCACATGGTGTCTGCAGGGAGCAGAAAAGTGAATACCAGTATTCAGCTTGCTTTCTCTTTTTATTCATTTCAGGACCCCAGACCCTGGCATGGTTCCTCTCACACTGTGGGTGGATGTTCCCTCTGTGGAAACACCCTCACAGACATACTCATGGGTGTATCTCTTGGCGATTTCAAATCCAATCAGGTTGATAGTGGAGATTAATATCACAAGTATAAATGCTATAATATTAGAACTTTTGGTGCTTGAGGAATATGGATATCTGGGATTACATGAATAACATTGGCAAACACTTAAATAACACAGTCTCGAAAGATACCTCCATGTACATGATTTATTTTATGTTTGACCTTTATGATCTAAAGCTATTACTTGTTTTAGTAATGGTATGTGTCATTACATTTCAAGCTCTTCAAGGGCAGGTGCTGTGTCTGTTCCTTAGGGAATGTCCTGCGCCTCTGATCCTTGATGTTTGTGGAAAACTTCCAAGATGAATGGCTGAAAGATTGGGCAAGAACCCATGACTCCATAACTTGGTGTTTGTCTAGCTTAAAAGTGTCTCACTTTCTTAACAATGTCCTTTCTCCTTTCTCAGATGCTTAAGCACTCTCAAATATGTTTATTACTAATAAAAGAATAGCTTTGTTTCTTTTGAACGGTCTTGAACTTTGGAACCAGTCGAGAGTGAATAGGTAGATTTTTGTTGTGCTTTCAAGCCAGAGTTGTGTTTCCTTTCACATTTCCTAGAAAGCATGAATGTGAGCACAATTAACAGAAACCACAACTACTTTTCTTCCCATGGCTTCCCTCTAAGCAGCCAGAGACGCATTCCACTGTCTTTTTTTTTTTTCTCCTCTTTTTCTTTTTGGTTTTTTGAGACAGGGTTTTTCTGAGTAGCCTTAGTTGTCTTGCAACTCATTCTGTAGACCAGGCTGGCCTTGAACTCAGAGATCTGCCTGCATCTGCCTCCTGAGTGCTGGGATTCCAGGGTCATAATGGGATTATCCTTCCTATCAAATGCTGTGCCAGTTGGCTCCATTTAGGGAAATGAGTTTTCTTCTTGATCTATAGTCCCTGTTTTCTGTAATGGGAGTTAATCATCGCCTTCATTTATGTGGCTGTCCAGATAAGGCTGTTTAGCATCTTTTCAGGACCCAGCTCAGCTGCACCATGCTAGTTTCCCTGGAACAATGGCTGACTCTTCCTAAGGGTGACTCTCTGTGGAATCTGTTGCTCCTTTGCTAAGCATTGGGGATGACATCCATTCCTAAGTTACCCTTTGCTGGTACAGCCGCTTCCTGCCACCCTGTCCTGACCTGCTCTGTCTGTGGAAGCTCAGCCTGAGCTGGGAACCAGCAACCTATTCAGATGCCCATTGTCACCCTGTGCACGGCACACTGGGCTCAGCACTCCTGGAAGGTGCTTTTCCATTGCCATGGGAAGGGAGTACTTACGTTTCCCCAGAAAGGAGGGAAAGATACTACTTTCTCTTTCCTCCTTCCAGATTCTTTCTGTTGGTGGGTTTCCATGAGAGAAGATTACTGGTGTCATGGAGGAAGGATGTTGGTATCAGGAGAGGAGCCACATGGGCTTGCTGCTTCTCTGGTGCTTTGATTGAGTTCACTTACATCAAGTTTTGGTTGGAAGGCTGACATGGCTTGGCAAACAGAAGGGGCATACTCAACTCAGATGCCCACTTAAGATGCCGAGATGTGGACTTCATTCAGAGATGAAGTCATGGGAGCGGTTAGGAAACAGGGTTGGGATGGTGAATCAGAGTGGGCGGTGGAAGGACTCCTTTGCTTAGTCTCCTAAGCTAGGACAGGGCAGGATGGGTGAAAGGCCACTTGGAAAGGAGCCCTGGGACCTTCAGCTGCTTTCCGTACCTTCTAGGGCTCACAGAGAACTCGACAGGGCTAACCCATTTCATTCTTTAGGGAGTCCTGACCCATGTTGGATTAGCCATGGCGCCCACTTCTTTTGCAAGGATGAGAGCTTTTCAGGATCAATGGTTCTTTTCTCCCCTCTCCTTTCTGCACTGTTCTGTGGCCACTCCACCTTGGCAAGGAAGAAATAGAGGTCTATAGTCTGGGAAAGAAAAACGTGTTACTCTGGGTTAAAATGCATTGTGAAAGCCCAGTATATAAATACCTGTAACAGGAAATGTATTTCAGAAAGGCATTTACTTAGAAAATGGGACTTTCTATGAAGATGTAATTGTAATGGAATACTTTATATAGGTTAGAAATAACAACTCTAGCTTGAAAGGGTCATGGTTAGGATTCTTCATGTTTGCAATATACTGACTAAGACATCTCCCCAGCCCCTGAGACTTCAATAACTGAGTAGTAACATAAGATTCAGGAAAATCCTGTCTTTTGCAACAATACGGATACATTTGGAGACATTATATTAAATAAAACAAACAAGGCACAGAAAGAAAATGGACCTGCATTCTGAATTATGTACAAATTCTAAAGCAGCCAGCCATAGAACAGAAAGAGTGGCAGCTGCCAGTGGCTGAGGGGGTGATTTTGGGGAGATGGTCAAAGAACACACATTTAAAATGGGCTAAAGCTGTTCAACAGACCTGTCGTATGATCTAGTAATTGTAATTAATAATTATTATGCACCTGAAAATTGCTAATGTAGCTTTTAAATGTTTTCATCTAAAAACAAATATGTAAGGTAATTGATGTGTTAATTAGCCCAGTTCAGCCACCCCATTAAAGGATTATGTTGTGTAGCAGAAATAGTTTTTGAGATTTGTTAAATTAAAAATAAAAAAGAGAAGTTGGTTTTTCAGACAAGTTTTCAGGTGAGGTCAGATGAGGAGGATGTCAGATACTCCAGGTGATAAGGTTGTGTGAACAAGAGGTGGACACTGGTGAAGGAGAGGAGGGTGGGGAGATGTGGACAACAGGGAAATGGAAAGTGAGGAAGAGGAGGGAGGAAGAAGCCAGCTTTTCCAGAGATGCAAACAAAGATGGGAACAAGGACATGAGTGTCAGAAGACATGATTGGGAATGGCTGGCTGTCCTGTGTTTTTGCTCAGTGAAATTGGGAGGAAAATTGACCTATCCCTTTTGGCCTTAGTCCACCTCTCTGTAAACAGGCAGCATGAATAATATCTAACCCAAGGCTTGTTCTGAGGGTTAGATGGGATGATACATTCTAAGTACAAGAACAAGGCATGAATGACATTGCCAAACACTCAGTAAAGGTGGGGCCTGCTATGCTGGGAAGGCTGGTTTGGAGGTGCTATGAGTTGTATGTAGCAAGTACCCCAAAAGCTCATGAGTTTAATTGACATGACTCAATCATGAGGGTTGTGGCATGATTATTAGGTTATCTGGCACCATAGATGGATTATCCTGGCAATGGATTAATATATGAAGGGACTACTGGAAAGTGGGGCCTATTTGGAGAAAGTGGGTTGCTGGGGACACACTCTTGAAAGATGGATCTTATCCTCAGTCTCTCCCTGTCTGTGTTCTGGATTCTAAAAGGTGAGCAGGCTTCTCTGCCACACATTCCCACTGTCATGATGCTGCCTCACTACAGGTCAAGAAACATGGAGCTAGCTGACCCTGGCCTGAAACCTCTGACATTCCTTCCTTAAATGGATTTTCTTAGATATGTATTACAATGATAAAAAACTGACCGAGGAGGGCAAGGAAGCAAAGTGCCAGCTGTGTAAGAGTTTAGAATCTTCAGAAAGCAGCCCTTGGTCTAGAGATGTTTCCTAGGATCTGCTTAAATGTCCACAATATAAATCTCCATCCTTTCTTCTATTTCCCGGCTTTAAAGGCAGTTCAACTCTTTTGATCTCATTGTAACTAATGGTGCAGGGTCTGGCAAGATGGCTCAGTGGGCTAAGGTGCCTGATGCTAAGTCTGACAGCTTGACTTTGATCCTTGGGACCCATCTAATGGTAGGAAAGAATGTACTCCTGCAAGTTGTCCTCTGATCTCTGTGGTATATGTGCCCTCCCCATATGCTGGTTGGTTTTTGTCAACTTGACACAAGCTGGAGTTATCCAGGAAGAATGAATCTCCATTGAGAAAATGCTTCCCTAAGATTAGCCTGCAGGCAAGTCTGTGGGGGCATTTTATTGGTTAATGGTTGGAGTGGGTGGTGCCATCCCTGAGCAGGTGGTCCTACTGAGCAAGCCAAAGGGAGGAAACCAATAAATAAGTGTTCCTCCATGGTTCTGCTTCAGTTCCTGCCTCCAGGTGCCTGCCCTGAGTTCCTGCTCTGCTTTCCCTCAGTGAGGAACTCAAGGCAGAAACCTGGAGGCAAGAACTGAAGCAGAGGTTATAGAGAAACGCTGCTTACTGCCTTGCCCAGTTTACTTTCTTATATACCTCAGAACTGCCTGCCTAGGGGCAGACCCACCCCAGTGTCAAGTTGACAGAAACAAACCAGAACAATTGGTCCCTTGTCAACTTGACACACCATTGCTATTAAACCATAACCTTTCCTTTCCTTGTTTATTCCCAAGATCATATATTAATATCACCATCTAAAACATAAATAACTTTATCAATACCACAATCTTTAAGAATTAAAGTGCTTTAAAAATTCAGCCTCTTAGAAACATCCAAAGTCTCCAAGTTCAGTCTCTCAACTGTGGGCTCCTATAAGATCAAAAATAAGATACCTATATTCTTATTCCAAGAGGGAAGAATTAAGGCATGGTCACAATCAGATCAAAGCAAAATAATAAGTTAGCAGTATAAAAAGTTCAGTGCTTGATATCTGGTACCTACCTTCACCAATGGCCTCTTCCAGGTTCTCTTCAGGCCACACTGTGTCGGATCTCAACTCTCCATGGCCCCTCAGTCCCTGGGCTTTTAGTGACTGAGGCGATTGAGGCTGCAGCTTCATCAATAGCCTCTCTTCAGAGACCCCACCCCTGACAGAGAATGCCAAGTCTCAGCTGCTCTCTATGACTCCTTTGTGCCTTCAAAGACAGTCCTACCTGGGAGACTCTTGCATACTACCAAGTCTGTCTGCCAGCGTGAGATGCAGCCTTGGCCACTTCCGGACCACAGCTTCTGTGTTCTGGCCCCAAGGAAACACTTCTTTGAAGACTTGGCAGCAATGATGCTGGCCTCTTGTTAATCACAGCTGATTTTTTTAGTCCCAGCTGACCAACACTGATTGCCACAGCAAAGCAAAGTGTTCACTCTTGTGGTTCTGGTCTTTTGTTACAGTCGATTTGATTCTTCAGCCCCAGTTAACCAGAACCACAGATTCTTAATTAAAAATATAGGAGGGCCCTGAAAGAGCCTTTCAGGGACCCTAAAAATGTCCCCTCTGAAACTTCACAGCCAGGCTTCCATCTTCTGCATTGCTCTCAACATTCTTACCTCCCAAGGACAGCCCACTGAGGTCTGAGTGCCCAGTGGCTTTCAGTCCACGGAACACACAATCAAGTCTGTCTAGCCACATGCCACTACCTGGGACTAATTTCTGTCTGAGAGTTTTATTGTTCACAAACCATTCTCTCAAATGAGGTTCCTCTTTCCAGATAACCTTACTTTGTATCAAGTTGACAATAGAAACCAACCAGGACAGACATACCACCCTCCCCACAAATAAATACATGCAAAATGTTAAATAAACTCTGGGACAAATTATCCAGACAGGATTTTCATGGGGGCATCTTGTTTGGAGCAATGGCTCCACTCCTGCCAGTGTCATTATTATTATTATTATTATTATTATTATTATTATTATTATTATTAATTATTTATTGCCAGCCACTCTGTCACCATGCCTTCTAACAGCCAGTTTTATTTTCTGCTTGGTAGTAGACACAAAGAAGTATAATGTATGGCTCTTGCTTGCAGGGAACTTTCCAGATGCTTGTATGAAAATGTGGCTTTTCCAAGTCCATGTTTAGAAGCTTTTGTTACAGTGGAATGAGAAAAGGTAAAAATAGCCCGAGCAGGCATTTCAGAGGGGCCTCGGATTGTCCTCTGCTCATTTTTCTTCTTAGCTTGTGAATATCTTTTGCTTCCATAAAGAGACAAAGGAAAGTAAATTCCTCACAGTGGCAAATTCTCTTTATGCCTGGTAGTACATTATTGCTTCTATAGAATTAGCTCAGGGAAGTGGGAGAGCCTGTTTTCATAGAAATCCTACTCTTTCTTTTTTTTTTTTTCTTGTGGTTATTGACTTTCTTGCTGTACATTCCAATGTCAGTGAGGTGAATGAGCTTGTAGGAAGGATCACACACTCATGGTGGGTTCTCTCAGGACCATGCTTGGCCCCAACATTGAATACCAGTCACAAATCCTGCCAACCTGGCTTTGCCTTGTCAATTTTCTCAGAAAGCGACAGGGTTTAGGCTCTTTGTAGAGATGTGCCTGTGACTCCCAGCAAGCCTGTGGACACAGCTCCTGTGTATTTGTTGATGTGGCTTTGATGAATGACATGTTCTCCATGACCCCAGTAGTGGGAGTCCACCATGATAAACTAGAGTGCTTGGCTCCCAGCCCCGAACAGCACCACCTGCCATTGGCCGTGTCAGCCTGAGGGGGTTTAAAAAAATGATCAGTCCGCATCTCCTGAAGACATTTCTCACTTTGTTTATTCTGGGACCATGCTCCAGGATGACAAATTGTAAAGCATCAGCTCACCCTGAACAGATAGAATGGTGGAGAGGATGTCTCCTGAAAATGCTGAGAGTTGATGCTGAGTGGAGGAGGAGAGGCAGGGATGCTGGACCGGTCTGTAATTGCTCGGGTCTCACTTTGAGGGCATCACAAAATGCAAGCTGTGCAGATGGAAGCTCCACCTGGCTGGTCCTCCTGAGGGCAGTTAGTGTGTCCTGTCCATGGTAGTTTCCATGGAGCTGTGCACTCGTTAGGGCACATGCAGAGAAGCAAGGGCAGTTTAATTCCAGGGTCTGTGAGGGTAGATGTAATCGCTCTTGGCTTCGGACCATTCTTGGGTTCTTACAACCATTATTTTAGGGGAGTTTCTATCATTTTGATGGGCTAGGAGGCAGTGTACCATTGAGGCTAGTGGGCTCTGATCATCCTGATATCATGTTTTTGTATTTATAACTATGGATTCCTTTTCAGAGCTACATTGATTTAGTGCCTGCCACTTGCCAGGGCCTTAGCCTTTTCAGTTAATTCCCATCTACATCCTAAGAGATATGTACAGAAGCCATCAATGGTGATGACTGTGGTAGTGAGAACTTCGGATTATCTTATTTGATGGTTGAAATAACTTTAGGGAGTGACTGTTACGCCATCATTAGACCATATTACTATATTTAAATTAAAAATTAAAGTTATGTGGTTATGTTAGTACCATTTGAGTTTATCTGTACCACATGTGTGCAGGTACCCAAACAGGCCAGAAGAGGGCACCAGATTCCCTGAATCTCTCAGCCTTAGACCATCTTAGACCAACTGAGACTCAAGAAAGCCTGAGCCACTGGATCACAGCTGCACTAGCAGTCAACCTGGCTTTGCACTCACATTTGAGGTCCCAAGGTAAAGCCATGTGTAAGTTCTTCTCTGGCCCATCTTTAGTTTCCTACTGGAGAGAAGCCAGGCAGCATCAGCATTTACAGCCTAGTCCCAGACCAAGAGAAGAGACAAATCTTAGTGCTTTAAACATATCTTCATTTACCTTGTTCAGTGTAAGTCTATTAACAGTTTTATGCCAATCAATTGATTCTTCATTCTAACTTTATAACAAAATGATTATTTTTGTGTAATAAAAAGATAATTATCCCAACTAGGCCAAGAAATACGTATGATTAAAGGCGATGCCATATTATCTAAGATATAGTTTAGATTATAAAAATCCATCAATTAATCATGTTTATTGTAGTACTGGGTCTTGAACCTAGGACCTCATACATATTCATTATTATCAACAAAGATACTGAGGCAGGGCTGGTGTGGAACTCAGTGGTAGAATACTTGCTCAGTGTGTATAAGACCCTGGGTCAATTCCTAGACACACACACACACACACACACACACACACACACACACACACACACACGCTATAAAGGCAGTGTTAGGTTTAGTTATGTGCAACATATGAAACCAACCTAAACATATTCATTGGGCATTTCCTTCTCTTTGTCTTTTGATGGTAGTGATTTTAGCTATAGTATATTAGTTGATAGGTATTTCTCTATATGGTTAGAGCCCTCTGTTCCCAGTGACTGCAATGGAGTACTCACAGACTGGGCACACTGTAAGCAAAAAAAGTTTATTTGGCTTATGGCTCTGGAGATTAGTTATCTAGGATAGAAGGTCTGGATCTGGTGAGGACCTTCCTGCTGCAAGACCCCTGGCTGTGCTATATGGGAGAAATCAGGCAGGAGAGTGAGAGAGCCAGCTGCTTCTGGCAGAGGACCTATGAGCAACACCCTGCCCACTTTGAGGTAACTCCAAGAGTGGAGCCTTCAGGACCCAGTTACAGCTGAGTTCTTACATCTTTTAACGAGGCAATTCCATCTCAGCATGAGCTTTGGAGCCTCAGCATCCAGGAGGCCATCCTCTCTGTGTGATGAGGCCATCCTCTCTGTGTGATGGCACCAGGTAGCTGAGGGGAGTGTGCAAAAATATTTTACCTACACACTCTCCACTTGCTCCCTTTACTCCCCAAAGGATGGTTATCCCCATCAGAGGCCTGTCCAAGTTCTCAGTTCTCTTTCCTCTCTCTTCCTTGTGTTTTTCTTCTGTCCCATCCTCCACCCTTCCACGTTAGGGAGCCAGGGAAGAGCCGAATGGGATGGAGGGGTTGGGGCTTAGACCCGTCCAGTGAGAACTAAGCCCCACCCTGGTGACAGTATGCTCTTTCCTCATGTCTCTGAAAGGCCCTGGTGGGTGAACTAAAGCTTGATGAGTTTTGACACAGGAGGAGGACCTGGCAAGGTTTACAAGGGAGGAAACCAACATGCCATGCCCTCATCAGTACCTCTTGTGGGTTTGGCCCCTACAGGGTAGCTGTTGGTTTGCGACTCCCTTAGGCAGCCCTGCCTCTCTGCAGGATACTGCTCCCTCACCAGTGACAAAGGCCTCCTTCCTCTGTGTCCTAAGTGCTAGAACGTTCACACCATGTCTCACAGAACTCCGCTTGGCTTGGTTCTTCCCTGTCTATTTAAAGCATCCATTCATTCTGCTTGTTTTTTTTTTCATCCCCAGCAGCTGTTCCATTCACGCCATTCTCCGCTCAGTTTCTTTTCATTTTGGAGAGTCTGCTTTTTGTCCACCTGCCTGCACTCCTCTGTAGCAGGACAATCTAAGTGCTGTTCTGTGAACCTTGAATTAGTTTCCTCCCCTCCCTCCCTTCCTCCCTCCCTCCCGCCCCCTTCCTCTGTATCTTTCTGAGAGATACAAGCTGGAACTGAAGGCTGTCCTCCTGCCTCGCTTCTAGGGTGATGAGATTCTTGTAGGAAGGACAAGGACACGGAATAACAGAAGCAGGATGCCGGGTCCTAGGCTGGAAGTCACAGTCACTTTGCTGTGACTTCTGGGGTTGATGGGTGTGTTCGTCTCTTTTCTGTGGCTGTGGTAAAGCACCTGGATGAAAGCAACCTAGGAGAGAGAGCTTACTCTAGCCCCCAGTTCCAGGTTCCAATCTATCGTTTGGGGAAAGCAAAGGTGGTGGGAACTTGAAGCAGCACATCCCATCACGTTCACAGCCGAGAAAGGAGAGAAAGGGATGCTTGTCTGCTGGGGCTCCGCTCTTCCTTTCCTTTTTTATACAATCTAGGACCCGAACCCAGGGAACTGTGACCTTCAGCACAGGATCTTCTGTCACCAATGACAATACCCCACAGACATGGTCACAGTCCAATCCAATCTAGACAGTTCCTCCCAGTCACTCCTGTCCAGGTA
The DNA here is from genome assembly GCF_903995425.1 of Onychomys torridus. Lineage (NCBI taxonomy): Eukaryota > Metazoa > Chordata > Mammalia > Rodentia > Cricetidae > Onychomys > Onychomys torridus. The sequence goes on from NC_050451.1 coordinate 46,740,486, forward strand.
GTGCCAGATTGTATCAAGTTGAAAAGAAACACCAACCGTTACAACTGGGAAGTAGAAAGGCACTTGCAGGTTGTGGGACTGCCAGGGTGGAAAAATACCAAGAGCCAGAGGACAGCAAGTTTATTTTTTCAATAAAAGACTAGAGAGTGAACATCTTTGTGACTGTTCACCTCTGCTACTGGGGCAGAAAGACAGCCATGGATAACATACACGCAGGAGGGACAGTTCTGTTCCAGTAAGATCCTGGGAACTTCTATTTGCCCAGAGGCTGTCCTTTCACTTGGCTTTCTAACTGAGGCCTAGAACCCAAACAGCTGTAACCTAGCAGAGGCCTATAGCTTCTATTTCAGCCAATCACAGGTGGCCACCTCATCATACTGCGCCCCAAGGAGGCAGATGCCAAGCTGTAGCCAGCTGGGTGGTGGCCCATCTTTCTTGTAGCAGCTCTGTGTTTATATTGTTGGGCTGATCACTGGGAACCTGTATTGGTGCAGGTTGTAGTCTGTTTACTGATTGTTCTTTGCTAGGATGAAGTCTCTTCCATTTGATATGCCCTGAATATTTCTTTTAATTTGTTACTTATGAAAACAGGAGATGGGCTGGGCTTATGTAGATCAAAGTCTTATTCCTACAAAACAGGCACTAGGGTCTGGAGGTGGAAATGGTTAAGATTCAGTTTATTTTTAGAAGAGAGGAAACCTAGTCTTCCAGAGGCCAAGTGACACCTGCTGAGGAGTGTGGAGGATTCTCTTCCCTGGGGCCAGAGGAACTGGATATATAGCTAAGAGCTGCCACCACTGCAGAGATAGGGCCTCCTTCAGTTTGTGGGGTTGGAGAGCCCCCATGGAGAGCAAAACAGCAGCTGTTTGGTGTCAGGGAGTCTGCAGTGGATTAGGAACAACAGAGGTGTTTGGAACCCCGAGTTGCCCTTTCCAGTAGGCTGTGATTATGCAGCTTGAGTTAAGACCTGGCTTCAGCCTTCCAGCTGTCAGTGAGCTCTGTAGAACAGGAAAAGAGGGAGATGTGTTCCTTTTGTTGACTTGTTTGTGGGTCCAAAATTAATAGGAAGGTTAGAATGGGAGGCCACATACTGCACAGTAATGGGCCAAAAGGAAATACGTTGATGCCTCCAGGAAGTACTTCCTTTCTTCTGAAACCCTAGCATTATTCAGCCAGTGTTTGCGAAGTTGGCTGGGGGACGACCCTGACCAAGGTCCCAGAGACCCAGCACCAACTAGACACATAACCTTCCCTGAGTTATCCTCTGGCGCACACTGAATACAGAAGGACAGACCCAAGAATATGGTCATTCTCAGATCCGGGCTGAATGTGTGTGTTCCACACAGGAACTCACTTTTCCCAACTTTGAGTCAGAGTAGGGTCAGGACACCTGCTGTCCACCAGGTGACTGAGTCTACAGGGCTTTCCAAATGAAGGAATGCCAAAATACAGGAAACACTGGCAGGGTATTTCAAATTTCAGGGAAGACCAGATTTTGTGAGTTTGGTTTCTTACCACCTCCCCCAGCCCCTCAGAGTGAAAGATTAAGTAACTCAATTAAAACATTTTTTTTGTCATGGAAACTGGAGACTCACTGTAGTGACCCGGAGCTTGATTTGCTTGAAGAGTTGGTATTGGGCAGGTGTTTGAAGCTTAAAGTACTGTACTTAAGACAGTGGAGGACTTGGATGAGTGTATTGAGGCAGACCCTTTTCAGTTATTCATTTAAACAACTTTGAGCCAAAAACACATGGCACAGTGGTAGTGGTTGGGTACAGAACAAAAGCTTTACGTGGGCTGTGAGTGGCTAGTGTACCAAGAAAGAGAATCAGAGTAAAGGAGGTCAGAGTCTAGAAGGGGCCAATGGGTGGGTTGGTTCTACCCCTAATTCTTGCTTGATTACAAACTGGAAAAGCAAAGTCAGTGAAAACCTGCATTCACACAACATTCTGCTACAGATGTGAAGTGCTACGCCATTAGTTATAACAGCCCCAATGTAGAAACAACAAACATGTCTCTATCCTGATGGAAACTGTGTGGGTAAACAAAGTGTGATCTATCCTCACGATGGACTATCATTTAACCATAGAGGGAAGAAATCTGGGTATATGTTGCAATTGGATGAACCCTAAGAACGTTTTGCTGAGTGAAAGAAGTGAGATGCAAAGGTTTTGTGGTGCATTACTGTGTTCATATGAAATGTCCACAATAGATGAAGCCATAGACACAGAAAATTTCTACGTGGTTGCAGGAAGGTTGAATGACACGGAAAGGACTGGTTGGTAATAGGTATGTGGCTTCTTTGTTCTGGAATACGATAGTCAAACTGGTTGACCAGCCTCAAGAATATGCTAAAAAATAAACATAAAGTTACGCTTTTAAAGATTTTATCTAATAAAATGATATCTACTTAATGAAAATTTGGAAATTTTAATTTCACTGTATATCAAGTGACTCCTGTTTTTTGACAATCTTTGTGTAGAAAGAATTGCAACTATACGCACTGTGGAAGGACTCCAGGGCTTTATCAGCAGCTCCTAGATAGGGCGGCAGCTGGTGTCCTGTGTCATTTGACTTGGGTTTTCTGTATATTAAGTCTTGTGACCCTAACTGATAGAGAAGATGATTATGCTAAACGTTTGCTTGCTGTCAATTAGGTTATCCAGTAGGAACAGAGCTTCAGCAAGTTGACTTGACCTATTTTCAGAATGTTTGCAGCCACATAGATCAAGCAGAGCAAATCCTGCTTCTCATCCTATCTCTGTCTGTCCAATAATCTAGAATACTTGTATGTGTGTGCACATGTGAGTGGCACAGGATGCTTCTAGAAGGTAGAAGATGATAAGTGATGGTGGCGCACGCCTTTCATCTCAGCACTTGGGAGGCAGAGGCAGGGGGATCTCTGAGAGTTCTGCCTGGTCTACAGAGTGAGCTCCAGGACAGCCAAAGCTGTTACGGAAGTTAGGAAACTTGAGGGAGTCAGTTTCTCCTTCCACTGTGTGGGTCCCAGCAATCTAACTCAGGCCACCAGGCTAGGGTAACAAATGTTTTACCAGTCCAACCATTTTGCCAGCTCCCAAATCATACTTTTAATAATCCCTTATAATGCAGCTTGTAGATTTATTGGTGGAACATTTTTTATTAAAAAATTTTCATACAAAATATATATTTTTTATTATATTTTCCCCCAACTCTTCCCAAATCTTCCCCATCTCCTTACCCACCCAATTTTATGTACTCTCTCTTTCAAAACAAAACAAAAGCAAAAACCAAAAAATTTCTCACACACACAAAAAATCCCCACAAAGATGCAAATCAAAACACACAAGAAAAAGACCAATAAGACAAAAAGTACCAAAACAAAACAAAAGAAAACAAATGTCCATAAGAAATTGGGGTTTGTTTTGTGCTTCTGGGCATGGGACCTGCCCCCGAGTGTGGTTAATATACCCATGAACCACTGTTGGAGAGAATTGATCTTCCCTTTGCCAGGGACCATCAACTTCAGATAGCTTCTTAGTTGGGAGTGAGAGCCCATGTTCAATTCCCTCTCTCAATACTGGGACCCCGTCTAGCTTGAATTTATGCAGATCTTATGCGTGCGCCACCGTCTCCTCTACGAGTTCACATGGGCATCCGTTTTGTTGTCTGCAAGACACTGCTTCCCTGGAGTCAGCATCTCCTCTGGCTCCTGTAGTCCTCCTGTCTCCTCTTCCTCACAGGACCCTAAGCTTTGAGGGGAGGTATCCAATGAAGAACTGAGCTGTCCAAAAGTTTCTTATACTCTTCATGTTGTCCAGGTGTGCGTCTCTGGATTAGTTTCCATCTCCTGCAAGAAGAAGGCTCTCTGATGTGGGTGGAGTGAGGCACTGATCTAGAGCTATAGCAGAATGTTGTTAGGAGTCACAAAAGATGACTTTCGTAGAGTAATAGTTAGGTTTTCCCTAGGCCCATGACCTACCTGTCTGGTGTTGGGTTCTTGGCTATTTTTGCAGTGTCAGAGTTCCATCCAGAGTACTGGCCTGAAATCCAGTAAAAATGTGGTTGGTTATCCCCACAACATTTGCCTCACTATTGCACCAGCATACATTTCAGGCAGGAGTTATAGTTGGGTGTTACTGATAATTACCTTTCTCCTCTGGTAGCGTATAGAATACCTTCCATCTCCATGAGCACTGGTCAGTAGGGGTGAAGCTTCTAGTTGGGCACCAGCTGGATGTCTCAATGTTCAATGACATAAGTGTCTTCATTAATACAGCCTTACCATCAGATTGTAGAGAGAAACCAATAGCCTTGACAATAAATAGCCTGTGATGTTGGGGTGTTTCTATGAGACCCGTTTAGTCAACAACTCAACAAGATGTAACCCATTCCTGACACTGGAAGTTTACTTGGAACAAAATGTCTAGTCAGAGCATTGTCTCCCTACTGTTTGGTGCCTGCAGTTCTATAGGTGAATGTATTTTAAGAGGCTTCTACAGTTGGAGGTTTCCACACGGCTTCTCCAAATGCCCTTCAGTGTTAGTTGTCCATCCTAATAGCCCCTCCTCGACCTTTCTCTCCCACCCCTCCCTATTTAGACCTCCTATTCTAGTCTCCATTTATTTCTCCCTAACACTGCATTCCATCTCCTCTTTCTTGGGGGATCCTCCCCTTTACTTCTGTGGTCATCTGGAATGCAGCACACACACTGAAAGCTTAAATGCTAACATTCAGTATAAGAGAAAACATACAATATTCAGGTTATTTTACTCAAGATGATGATGATGATTTTTTTTTAAAGCTGGGTTGGAACATTTTTACACATTGTCCAGAAGCTAGAGCATTATCTGGCCTAGGCAAGTGACAGTGACCATGATCATGTTGTCAGAGGTAGAGGACACACACATACAAACATGGTTACTGTGATCCATTCTGGGGATGGGAGGGAGTTCTAATGATACAGGAGTGCATTTCAAAGGGCTTTGTTTTTGAGACAGGGATTCACTGTAGTCCATACTGGTTTCAAGCTGTCAATTCTCCTGCCTCAGCTTTCCAAATGCTAGGAGTATGGGTCTGTGTTGTGAAGCCTGGCTTCAAGATAATTCTTTTTATAGTTTGAACAATACTGCCTTTTACAAAGTGCCACACAGTTAGGGCTAGAAAGATGGCTTGGCGGTTAAGAGCACTTGTCGCTTTTCCAGAAGATCCAGTTTGATCCTCAGCAGCCATGTGGTGGATCAGAACCACCTGTAAGTCTACTAGGGGATCTGATGCCTTCTTCTGACCTCTGTGGGTACCAGGCATGCACATGATGCACATACATCCAGGCAAATCCTTTATACATGTAAAATAAACACATCTTTAAAAAATGAAAAAAGTACCATGCAAGTCATATTTGGGACCTTTTAAGGAATTAGAATGAGCTAGAAACAAAGAGAAGAGAAGGGAAAACTATTCGGAGCTCACACTGTGCCCTTCCCTTGGATGTACATTCTGATGATTACTCTCTATCTTCTCCCAGATATTTTAAAAATACATTTGGAAAGTGATTATGCGAAGGAGGAATGAAGTTCAGAAGAAAATTCTTTTGGCTCTGTCATCGCCAGATGTGAACATCTGCTCTCTTGTTTGTGCCTCTGAGCACATTAAATATTTGATGCCCCGTCCAAGTGACTCTTCTGTGGGTTTATTGAGCACTTTAATGACAAATGCATTTAACCTTTAGCCTGGAAGCAAATGTCGTGTTGTCCCTTCCTTGCAGATGTCAAGTGCTCTGCATTGCGGCTCAAGGAAGCCAGAGTCAACAGCAAGAGGCTGAAATGTCCGTGTGTGCCCAAAGTGGATGGAGAAAAAAATGTGTGCATTTGTTGTCTGGAAAACATTTGCAAAGAGAGATGAAGAGTGCCCAACACGAATCTTCATTTCATTCGGCTCATTGCTGCTCTCTATTCCAGCACTTGGCTGAAGGAAAAGCATGCCTAACTTGAACAAAGACTATTTTATACTTTTAGCCATAATTGCCTTTGACAAGTTTATTTGGAGAGATTTTGTTGAATTCTTGTTCTGCATGTATCGAGAGAATCAAGTTGTCATGTGGTTTTTCTGTTTCATTCTGTTAACGTGGTGTGTCATGTTGATGCGTGAATACTGAGCCTACCTTGGATGTAGTCCCCTTGGTCACAGTGCATGGCCTTTGATGTGTGCCATTGAACTCTTTGCTGGTATCTTTGTGGGGATTTTTGCATCTGTGTTAATCATAGATAATGTGTGGTGTCTTAGTCTGGTTTTGGTATCACAGAGATTATGGCCTCATAAAACAAATTTGAAACTATTCTTCTATTTTTTGGAAGAGTGTAAGAAACATGGTATTCATTCTTTGAATGTTTGGTAGAATTTACCCACAGAGCTTCCTGGTCCTGAGCTCTTATTGTAGGGAGGCTTTTGGCTACTTATTCAAACTTATTTATTCTCGGTCTATTCAGACTTTCTACTTAGTCTTGGGTGAATAGATGCTTCTAGGAATTTATCTCTATGTGATGGTTAATTTTAACTTTCAACTTGACCCAACGTAGGGTCACCTGAAAGAGTTTCAAAGAGGAACTGTCTACATTTGGTTGACCTGTAGGCTTGTCTCTGGAGGATTGCCTTATGACAGTGGGCATCATCATTACCTAGACAGGGGTTCTGAATCATAAAAGAGTGGAGAGATAGAGCTGAGTGTGTGCAAAAAGGCAGGCAAGCAGGCAAACAAGCAAGCAGGCTGGCAGGCAGGCAGGTGGGTGGGTGGGTGGGCGGGAAGGCAGGCAATCAGGTGGGTGGGTGGGCAGGCAAGCAAGCAAGCAAGCAGGCAGGCAGGCAGGCAAGCAGACAAGCAGGCAGTGCTTATTTCTCTTTCTTCTTGATTGTAGATGTGATGTGACTATTTGTTTCAAGCTGCCGCCACCACAACTTCCCCTCAATGACACCATAACTTGAAACTGTGAACTAAAATAAACCTTTTCTTGCCGAAGCTGATTTTGTCAGAATGTTTTATCACAGTGACAGAAATGAAATTAGAACATTATAATAAAATTCTCAGTAAAATAAAAGGAACTTACCTTAATGCAATAAAGATATTTATTGAAATCCCAAGTTAACATAATGGTCAGAACCCATAGAGAAGACCCCAAAGCTTGTTCTGAGTCCAGTACAAGGCAAAGTGGTCCACTCTCACTGTTTCTATTCAACATGTGCTGGCTGTCCCAGCCAGAGTGCTTAGATAGAAAAGGAAACAATAGGTATCACAATTAAGATGGACAAAGTGAACTCACCTCTCTTTGTGAATGATACAATCCTGTAGACAGAGAATTCTACAGACCCCATGAAGAACTTTAACAAATGAATTCAGTAAAGTTAATAGGATACAGGATCGACATACATCATCAGTCATGTTCCCTTAATGCTTATAATGAACTATGTGAAAAGAAAATTTAAAAAATCCCGTTTACAACAGCATCCAAACAGAGAAATAAGTTTATCCAAGGAGGTGAAACACCTCTGCACAGAGGATTATGAAGTATCAATGGAAAAAAACGGATAAAGGGTAATGAAAAGACATGACTCCTGTCCATGGATTAGAATAGTCAATATTATTATATCTATACTTCACAAATATAATTACATAATTAATACAAGCAAAATTCCAGGATCATTTTTTATCAGAAATGAAAAAACATCTAAAATTTGTATGACACCACACTGGGTCCTAAATAAGAAAAGCAGTCTTGAGAAAGAAGAGCAAAATTTAATATATCATACTTTCTGATTTTAAATTTTGTTCCAAAGTGGTGGTAATGAAAGCAGGCTGGTGGTCACATGAGAACATTGAAAAATGGAACAAAATAAATAAGGTTATGCATACATATTCACTTAATGATGGATGAGGGCACCAAGAATACACGGAGAGTAAAGTCTCTCTAATGGTGCTTGGCAAACTGGGTACGCACCTGCAAAGAGGATGAAATTGCATCCTTATTTTACAACAGATTCCCAAATCAACCAAAGATAGACTGAAGACGTAAACCCGGGACTCAAAATGGGCAAAATGGTAGGCTAGAGGAGCTTCCTCCTGCAAGGAAGACCCAGGATCAGCTAGACAGCCTCTGCTTGCCTGGAGCATGTGGAAAAGAGCATTGGAGCACCTGGTGGATGCACTGGACAAGCTCGGGCAGAGGCTTTGGATGGTTTTATAAAGAATGAACGAAGACTTTGCACCTGCCCCCCATTGCCTCAGTTGGAACTAGTCTGAACTCAGGAAAACTCTCTGTGATATGAAAAGTGCAGCTGCCAAGGGGTGCTATTTCAAGACAAGCCCACTGTGCCCCTCTGCTGCTGTGTGCTTTACATTCTCACTGGATGCTGGACCTCTGGAGTGACTCTATTCCTACAAGACCCCCAGAAGCTGATGGGTACCTCTATACCATACACATCCAGGCTTGCTGGAGTGAACCTACCTGTGCACAGCCCATGGAGTCTGGCAGGGGCCCTCTCACTATTTTGTGACTATGCTACATTGCCTGGGCCCTCTAGAGAGGCTGTGCAGGGGCTATCTTTTCTCTGTGGAAACCCAAGCAACCCAGGAAGCTATGTAGAGATGGTTTTGCTGCACCCAGATGGAGCCAGAGCCCGGGTAGCATACTAAACAGCACATAAGATGTGACTTCAGGAGAAAATGTTTACTCTGAAAATCACTATATAAAATTGGTGGCAACAACAGATCCATAAGATGTGTAAGTATCAATAGAGGGACACAAGAAGTCTGACCAATTTAGATAACATGACACTTGTGAAAGAACACAATAACTCTACCAATAGATCTCAAAGAAGAGGAAATTGGTGGACTGCCTGCAAAAGAACTCAAAATGACTCTAAGGAGACGTCACAGGATAACAAGAGAATGCAGAGGGACAATTCAATTAAGGTAGGGAAACAATTCATGGTCTGAATGAGAAATCTGGCAAAGAGACAGAAGCCATGGAAAGAGTCAAACAGGAATTTTTACTGGAAAAAAACTCAATAAATAAAATGAAAAATTCAGTAGAAATCTTGAGCAACAGATTGAACCAAGTAGAAGAAAGAATTTCTGAACACAAAGGTATTCTCTTGAGAGAACTCATCCAGGCCTCTTTCCCCAAATAAAAAGAATGAAACATGATGTCCCAAGACATCTGGGTCATCAGAAAGTAAACACATTTTCAAATTATAGGTATTCCTGAAGAAGAAGGAAAGGGGGAAAGGCTTAGAAAATAAGTTCAATGAAATAATAGCTTCCAATGTTACTGAATTTTGGGAGAGATGTAGACAATCAGGTCCAGGAGGCTCAATGGACCCCAAAGTGTTTTGACTATTAAAGGGTGATCTCTATGCCATATTGCAGATAAACTATCAAAAGTCCAAGATAAAGAGAGAACTTTGAAAGCAGGAAATGTGCCAAGCTCATTTAGGAACCCTCCATTAGCCTATCAGACTATTTCTCAGCAGAAACCATATTCAACCCTGGAAATGAAACTGAGTGTCAAGCAAGGGCGCTGAACCCAGCAAAGCTGTTCTGTGGACAACACAAGAAAGCTGAGCACCACCAGGGTGGCTGAAGGAAGTTCTCCAGAAATGGGAGGATAATTAGCATCATAATGACGTACAGAACTACAGGTTCCACTCAAAATTTTGGCACATAAAAGCAAAAGAAGATCAATCCCTTCCACTACAGAAAGCCACCAAATCATAATGATAAACAGAGGAAGAAGGAAACAAAGGATAATATTAATATAAAACCACCAGAAAGAAATCATCATGAAGACAGGAACAAGTCTTCACAAATCGCCAATCACATGGAAAGTAAATAAATAGATCATGTGATCCAATGAAAAGATGTGTATCTTAGCTAGAGTTACTATTGCTATGGTAAAACACCATAACCAAAAGCAAGTTGGGGAGGAAAAGGTTTAATTGGCTTCCACTTCCACATTAATAGTTCACTGAAGGAAGTCAGGGCAGGAACTCAAGTAGTTCAGGAACCTGGAGGCAGGAGCTGATGCAGAGGCCATGGAGGGGTGCTGTTTACTGGCTTACTCCTCATGGTTTGCTCAGTCTGCTTTTATAGAACCCTGGGCCACCATCAAAGGGGTGGCCCCACCCATGATGGGCTGGGGCCTCATCCATCTGATCACTAATTAAGAAAACGCTCAACAGTCTGGCTTATAGCCCAATCTTATGGAGACTTCTTTTTTTTTTTTTTTTTTTTTAAACTGAGGTTTCTTCCATTCTAGTGACTAGCTATGGCAAGTTGGCATAAAACCAGCCAGTGCAGTGTATGCTGGGAGAAAAGCAGGACAAATCCAGAAGCAAATCTAGTGATATGTTGCCTGTAAGAAACTTGCTTCATCAGTAAAGATAGTCTGAAAATGAGTGGTTGGAAAGATATTCTGCATAAGCCAAAAGCAAAACCCACCAGGAGAAGATACATTTACATCATTTAAAATGGACTAAGCCAAAAAGGAGACAGAGGTGGTTAGTATAAAATGATCAAAGGGTCAATGAAACAAATAGTAAAATAATAAGCACTTCCCTGGCCAGTGCTGGAGTATAGAACTTCTGTTTGCTGTTATGACTTTTGTCATAATTTCTAAGTTAGTGTACACATGTCCTCAACACACACATGTGAGTATTTTAATTAGTCATGGGTACCCTTTCACAACATATATACATATATATATATATATGTATATATCTAAATTTGTATTTCAATAAACTTGTTTAAAAACAGAAAATGAGGGGTTGGGGATTTAGCTCAGTGGTAGAGTGCTTGCCTAGCAAGTGCAAGGCCCTGGGTTTGGTCCTCAGCTCTGGCAAAACAAAACAAAACAAAAACAAAAACAAAAAACCAGAAAATGATACTTTACATTGATTCTTTTCAATGCACATTACTGGAAGATATAATTTGGAAAACATTAAATACAATCACTTAGCCGTATTGTAATTAAATGTTAAAGAACCCTTAAAAGGAAACATTTTTGATGTGAAGCTAGCTGTCAATCCAATTCTAACCTGTCATGGATCTTTCATTTTTAGTGGAGGATAGAGTCTTAAAAATATATTCAGTAGTGAAAGTCTAAATGTCAGGGTGGAGCACCACTGTTTCTGTTCACATGGCTACTCTGTGTAGACGTTCACTGGGACGTATAGACTTTGAGTTTGGTTAATTTTGGTATGTGGGTATGTATGTTTTTAATTATTTGCAAGTTTTTTTTTATAATGAAGCTTATTAAAAAAGGACATTTTCTGTTCTTTAAATTTTTTCCATATTTTTGAAGATTTCATATATGTATATGATGAAATATGATCATATCTACCCTCCACCCTTCCCCATCTATCTGTCCCATATCCCCCTAAACATAACTCTGTCTTACCTTCACATCTCTTGCTCTGTTTGTGCATGGTGTGGAACCATTCACTGGAGTGTGGGAGATGGCCACATCCTCAGTGAAGAATGATTTTCCTTTCCCTGGCAGCTATCCAAGGGCAGTAGCTTCTCAGTTGGGTGAGGCCTGGAGTTTGTCTACTCAGGTAAATAATAATAATTATTACTCATAATAATAAAGAAAAAGAGGTCATGAATTTGAGAGGGAATCGGGCGTGGGCAGAGGTGAAGCAGGAGGATGGGTGGGGGTGATAGAAATATAGTACTAATGTATACAATTCTAAAAGAAAACATTTTAAAAACACAAACAAATAATCCCCCGTAAAGGGTGGGCTACCTTTGTTCTTCTCACATAGCCTCAGCACCTACCTGCCCCCAGAACAGAAGACATCAGTCACTCATGGAACTGTCTTTAGGATAATCTGAATTCTGGTGAGTGTTTGGGTCTAGGAGACTTCCCAGGTTTTCTTCATCTTCCAGTTGTGCCCATGACATCACACCTCTACAACACAGGACTGGATGATGGTGTTTATCCAGGGTGACTTGCACTTCATATTTATTTTACATTTTAATTAGTATATTTTATTATATAAAATGTTTTTTGTAGTTGTAAAATTCTCATACACGCATATAATGCATCATATTCACACCCTTTACTCACTCTTATCCCTAGGGCATCTCTCTCTCATGCTTCTCTTAGTCCTCTCTATGTCCCTTGCTTCCTGATTTTGTATCTGAGAGAAAACATTGTCTTTCTGGTCTAGTTTGTATTGCTTAACATGATGATCTCCATTTCATCCACTTTTCCCTACAAATAGCATGGTTTTGTTTTATACCCTATGGGGCATATAGTCCCCACTTCCTTTATCTGTTCATCCATTGATAAGCACAAAGGCTGATTCCACGCACTGGCAATTGTGAACAGGGCAGAGATAAACATGGCTATGGAGGTATCTTGATTGTATGCTGAACGAATTCTCTAGAGTATTCATTAATTAATTCCTTTGGCACTGTGAGTAGTAGAGCTGGATCATAAGGTAGGTCTATTTTTAGTTCTTTGAGGAACCTCCATACTGATTTCCACAGTGGCTGGACTAATTAACATTTGAATCAACAGGGTGTGAGGGTGCCTCTTCCTCTGCATCCTTAACAGCAGGTTTTTTTTTTCCTTGATGATGATCATTCTTGTTGGAGATGAAATCTCATTTACTTTTGAGACAAGGTCTCACTATATAGCTCATTTTGCCTCAAATTCACTATTCTCCTTCCTGCCTCAGCCTCTCAGGTACTGTACTTCCAGTATGCCCAGTAGCTTTGATTTTTGTTTCAGTAGTGACTAAAGACGTTGAATATTTTTCATATATATATATATATATATATATATATATATATATATATATATATATATATATATATATATATGTATATTTTGGCTATCTGAACTTAAAAAAAATGTCTGATGTCTGTTTAGTTCATTTGTTGGCTAGATTACTTGTTTTGTATTTCATGTTTTTAATTCATTTTATATTCTGGATATTAATCCTCAGTTGGATGAACAGCTGTCAAAGATTTCTCTCCCATCTTGCAGGCAGTCTTTTCCTTTGTTATATAGGACTTTTAGCTTGATGTAATTCCATTCCTGGCTCTTGCTAATATTTCTTCAGTGACCAGAGTCCTATTCAGGATGTTGTTGCCTATCTCTCTCTCTGGAAGTATTTCCTCTGCATTGTTCTTTCACTTATTATGTTAGATTCTGTCATTCATATTTGGTTGATTTTTGTACAAGGTAAGAGATAGGGATCTAATCTCCCTCGCCCGCCCCAGGTCGGGATTTCTGTGTAACAACGCTAGCTGTTCTGGAACTCTCTTTGTAAACCAGGTTGGCCTCAAACTCATAGAGACCCACCTGCCTCTGCTAGGAATAGAATTACATGTAAATCCAGTAGGGTAAAGTCCAAATTCTACAGCTCTATGTCCAGTGCTCAAGGGCTTAGATGGTTCCTCCTTTCCAGCTTTGCTAACTGCAATATCTTCCTTCTTCCTTTCTCTCCCTCTTTCCCCTGTCCCTCTGAGTGCATGGGACACTCAGGGCAAGATCCCATCCAGCTGAGCTTCCAACTTATGAAAAACAGTGAAAGGAAATCTTAAGCAGCAAAGGAAACCATCAACAATGGAAAGCTATGCAAATGCAAATGTAATTTGAGAAGGACACCAGGTTCCAGCCCCAGCAAGCAGAAGAACTTGTCAGCTTATGCCATATGGTTCTGGATTGAGAGCCAAGAAGGATACAGGAGAGAGGTTATGGAATCTTCCTTTGAGGTTAAGGAAAGCCACTGAGGCCGGGCCTTGTGGCAGAGGAGTTCCTGTATGGAGTCCTGGAGAGGCCATTATGTGAAAGTGTGAAAGTGAATCTTGGATCGTGTTGGAGACCCCCAGATGTTGGAGATGCCAGAGCTGTTGGAGACCTGTATAGGGGAGTTGCTAACTGTGTAACCAGTCAGAGAGAGGGGCAGGGGAGAGAGGGAGAGAGGGAGAGAGGGAGAGAGGGAGAGAGGGAGAGGGAAGGTATTGCAGTTAGCAAAGCTGGAAAGGAGGAATCATCTAAGCCCTTGGGCATTGGACATAGAGCTGTAGAATTTGGACTTTACCCTACTGGATTCTGTTTTTACTTTGGCCCAGTATTTCCTACTATACCCCCATTCCTCCCTTTTGGAATGGTAATGTACATTTTGTGACATTGTAGGTTGGACTTGTTAGTTGCTTTTTGTATTTGATTTTACAGGGGTTTATATTGTCTTGAATCTCAAAAGAGACATGGAGTTTGAACTTTGAAACAGTGATGAGACTCTCAAAGACCATGCAGCTTTTGAAGTTGAACTGAGTACATTTTGCATTATGTTATGGATACAGGCCTATGGGGGCCAGAGAGTAGAATATGGTGGTTTGAATTAGAATGGCCTCCATAGGCTCATATGCTTGAATATGTAGTCTCCAGTTAGTGGAACTGTTTGGGAGGGCTTAGGAGATGTGGCCTTTTTGGAGGAGGTGTGGCTTTGTTGCAGGAGGTATGGCTTTGTTGGAGGAAGTGTGTCATGGGGCATGGGCTTTGAGATTTCAAAAGCCCAGGTTAGGCCTGATCTCTCTCAATATCTCTCTCTCTCTCTCTCTCTCTCTCTCTCTCTCTCTCTCTCCCTGCTGCTTGTGGACCCATAAAGCTCTCAGCTACTGCCTGTCTGCTTCCCACCATGATGATAATGGACTGACCCTCTGAAACTGTAAGCAAGTCCTCAATTAAATGCTTTCTTTTCTAAGAGTTGCCTTGGCCATGGTGTTTATTCACAGCAATAGAACAGTAATTAAGACAACAATTTAAAAGTATTTCTAATACCTCTTTGAGAATTTCTTACCATGTGTTTTCGGTCATATTCATTCTCATTCCCCCAGATTCTCTTCCACCTCCTTACCCATCTATGTGTCCCCCCCCCCCAATTTTTTAATGTCACACCTAAAGCCATAATTTCAACTCTTAGAATTGCCTTTGCTGTATCCACAGATCCTAGGATATTGTGTTTCCGTTCTCACTTCAGTTCTCTTTCTGATTTCTTCAGCATTCCATTGTTGATTCAGGAGCAGGTTGGTCAGTCCCTGTGTCTTTGTACAGTAGCTCTCCTTGTTGGTCCAAGACACCACATGACTTTTGTACCTGGATGTTCATATCTTCCCGACACAGAACATTTGCTGCTGTTACTTCACTGAATAGGTTGTCTGTGTCTTAGTCTGTGTCCTGGTGCCTTCTTATATGAAGATGCACAAGCTTGGGCTTTAATCACGTTCCAGAGGTCTTCCATGTTCTGTTCACAGTGATGGAATCAACCTCCTCCTTGATGACAGTGCTCTCGTGTATCAACCTTGCCTTCAAATTCTGCAGCTCTCTTCTGTCTATGAGGTTTTCTACTATGCTTTAAGATTTTGATTTACCAAGCTTTTCATTTCCAGTGTTTGCTTGGTTCTCTTTCCAGAACTCTCTTTTTAGTGAACTTGTAATTTACATCTTATACTGTCTTCCTTAATCCACTCAATTGTTTTTCTGCATTTTCTTAAAGCTCAGTGATATTGCAATAAATCATTCTTTTGAGTTCTTTAGCCAATATGTCGGTTAGTTCAATGTCCCAGGAGTCAGTTGTTAGAGAGTTATGAACATTTGGAGGAGTCATGTTGCTTTGTTTTTTCTTTTTGTTTTGATGTTGAAATCTGTGCACACACACACAGAGATATATACACTGTGTGTGTGTGTGTGTGTGTGTGTGTGTGTGTGTGTGTGAGAGAGAGAGAGAGAGAGAGAGAGAGAGAGAGAGAGAGAGAGAGAGACCGACCAAGTAAGACAAAAGGAAGAAAGTATTTCCTATGCTGGCCAGTAGTGTGGGCAAGAATGAGTGTTTGGTATCCTCTGCCCATTGGCACTTTCTCCCGTGACTTGGTGGCTATATGCATCCCTTGGAAAGAGCAAACACCACTTTTTCTTTGGAATGTGCTTGTTTCCCACTAGTTACCAGTGGAAGTAATTGGGATAGTTTTGTTCCCTGCTCACTAGTAAAGGGTAACATGGAACCAGCTTCCTGGATTAGAGTTTACTTTAGACAAATCAGGTCTATATAGCCATAGGACTGGGCTGATGGCAGTTGTAAGCCAGTGTTCCTAATCTATCACCACCCACAAGGCTCCACAGAGGGTAGTATAATCTGCTACCCAGGCCTTTCTGAGGACCAGCCCTGCTGGCAGTCTTATGGCTCCCCAGCCTGGGCATGACCTTCTCAAGATGGCTCCCCTATCCAGCACAGACGATATGTTGAGAGCTAGAGTTGAGTGTCTCCACAGCTCCTAGATCAGCTAAGGTCAGATAATCTTGCTGTTGCCCATATGTTTCTCTGCCGGCATCAGCTGTTCAACCTCTGTTTGCTCAGTTCTGTGACTTCCTGCCGAGTCACTAGAGGCTCTGAGTTTGTGTGCCCTCTCTTCCCATGCATTCTAACATGCAATCTCTATGATGAGTCAAACCTTGTGTGTTCCCTCCAGTGTCCACCTTGCTGAGAAGCTGTTTTCTGACCGTTCTAAAACTCAGAGACTGTTTCTCCAGTTTCTGAGAACTAGAGAAGCTGGGACGTGCTCTCAGCCCCTAATCCATCTCCAGCTTCCTCTGTCTACCTTATATTTTGTTCTTGCATCATCTGGGGTTGCAGGAGGTAGGGGCATGGGGCTCTGTCCACATCAGCCCATGCTCTGGGAGTGAAGGTGCATGGAGTACTTTGTTTTTCTACTGTTCTTGCTATCAAGATTCTCTTGTTTCTATTTGACAATCTCCTAACCTTTGTCCTCCCAATAGCTCCCTGGGTCCTTCCTGAAATAGGAGTGTGGAAGCAATGTGGTACCAGGAAAGCATGTCACCTGATCCTGTGCTATCAAATATTAGTAGGGCCTATTTCTTTATTTTTGACACAGGACATACTGACAGGTAGTGTAAAATAATGGGAAAAAAAAGAGAAAGAAATCTTCAGTGTCAAGTAGGATAAATAACCGTGATGAAGGGGAAGCTTTATCACTGTCAGAAGAGGAGTCTAGCGGTGGTCTGTAGGGGCTCAGAAGATGGGAGGAGTTGCCTGGAAGAGCAGAAGGAGAAGAAATGCCTTACGTGAGTTTTACTGAGTGATAGAGACAAGGACATAAGAGAAAGAAAGAAGGGAGCAAAGCATGGAGATGGGAAAGCATGGCTGTGTTCAGGGAGCAGATGGTACTGCAAGGAGACTTTATTTCTATATTTTTGCAGGGAGCGTATGGATTATGATGTTTAAGTTATAGAATAAGTACTGATATCTGAGAATCTTAGTGCTCTCTCTGAACACTCACGGTGAGGCTGTTCTTCAGGGTCCCATTTCCTCCTTCCTCTGCAAAAGTCAGGAGACTTGTGTGGTACTTTCAGAGCCCAGTTCTGGTTCAAAGCTACAGGGATCCATCAGGGGTGTGTCCAGTAGCCTAGGTAAGAAGCAGGGGCGGGGCGGGGCGGTGGTACACGCCTTTAATCCCAGCACTCGGGAGGCAGAGCCAGGCAGATCTCTGTGAGTTCGAGGCCAGCCTGGACTACCAAGTGAGTTCCAGGAAAGGCGCAAAGCTACACAGAGAAACCCTGTCTCGGAAAGCCAAAAAAAAAAAAAAAAGAAAAGAAAAAGAAAAAAAGAAGGGGGGGATGTGTTGGGAGCAGCACAGTGCGAAGAGGAAGGCAAGAGGGATGTGAGAGGAAGAAGACACAGGACACGGAACACGGTGGGGAAGTGAGAGGGCTGCACATCTACCTGGGAATATCCTAATAGCATGAGGAGAAAGAAGGATGGTGGGAGCCTAATTCGTGGTGAGGGTCGATTAGCTTGGTGTCAGACATCAAGTCTAGGGTATTACATGGCTTAAGGTCTGAGTGGTCACATGTCCCAGTCTTTTTCAGGATGCTGTGGAAGGATGTGCACAGTCTGGAGATGTGCAGGAGGGAGACACATTGGAATGTTGTGCTACAGGATAGATGAGGGCTGAGGAAGAGGAAGCAGGATGGGCCTTTTCCTGTGAGAACTTGATTCACTCCACATCAAGGAGAGCCCAGAGAAGGGCACTACTGCCCCAACATGGAGCAGCAAATGCATCTGGGGAGCCTTCAGGAGAATCTCATTTCATTTTAGACTTTTCTTAATGTTTATAACTTTTCCTCCTTCTTTGGAAAAAAGACCTCGTTGCTCTCCACACATCTCTAGGAGTGAAGTTACTGTTAAGGTATGGGTATCAATGCTACATTAGAAGAGGTTTGGTAGGAATTTGCTTCTCCTCAGTGGCCTGCTACTGTTAACTGGAATTCCCAGGGACCAGATCCCCGGAACATCTATCAGGGGAAGAAACACAGCTCCACAACCTGCCAAACCCAAATGCAAACTTTGGGTTCCGTTAAAGGGTCCTGGAGGCAGGAACACACACAGCCTGCTCCTGATCACAGGTGCCCTTCAAGATGCTGTGGCCTTGCCTGCACTTTAGTCTCCATGGCTCTGCTGGCATCTCTACCCAACGGAGTTCTCTCCCCTTGCCTCGCTGTGCCAGTGTGTGACGGGGCAGGGCTCCTGGGCTGCAGGTACCAGACTTGGATTTCAGGGCTGGGAGCTTTCAGGCCACAGTGTTGGCAGGCTGCCCAGGTTTCTGGAATGCTTCTACTCTGCAGGGTGGGCTGGCAGTTTGGCCAATCAGATTCCTGCTGTGAATGCAACAGAAGTGCTTCTCAGACTAATTAGCTGTGTGACTCTTGGGCTATGTTGTTCCCTCTGCCCCCACCTCTCTGTCACTGCCTCTGGGGTCCTGCAAGGACACTAGCTGGTTGGGGGAATCCTATAAGTAAAAGAATTCAGCAGGGAGTTGGAGTCAGGGGACAGAGATCAGGCTTGTGACTTGCATCATGTGGGTGACCCCGTGGTGACATTAGGTCAGGAAATGGCCCTGTGTCAAGCCACCATGGTGTTTATTTTGGCACAGTTGCACACTTGCTTGTGAGTTGGCCTGGGTGACGATGTTTGCTTCCTGCCACAGCACCAGTCCTGCCTGGGGCACAAGGAATATTTTATTGTGTGACAGAGGAGAAGGCTCTGTCCACTCCCTTGGCCCTCTGTGGTGTCTAACTATTTCAGTGTGAGGAAGGCTGAAAGGAAAGACAGGGTGTAGAAGATTTCAGGGCCCAGGGAACATCAGCCAAGATCTTGATGGGGAAGGGATGAAACGTCTGGAGTTAGTGGAATCTGAAAGATTTTGAATATTTGACAGAAAAACAACAAAAATCTAGAGAGAGGGATTTTAAAAAGCCTAGAACATCTAACCCAGATTTGCATCAAGGTCTAAGAGTGTAATGTCTACTAAGAGTGTAATATAGTTGCTTATTTCCCGAAATATTTACAATAGGACTCTTCTTTAGCAGGATTGCCTGTGAGCTCTGATGTGCAATTAGAAGTTGAACTGTTAAGTAGTCATTTAAAAAAAAAAAAAAGGGACATTTTTGTTCTCTTCTTTAAAACATTTTCAGTCCAGTGGAGCACAGTCCAGTGGAGACACCTGAGAAGTCGTGAATGGAAAGAAAAGTGTTTCTAGGTTTTGTTAGAACACAAAGCCTGGTTTCTGTCTTCCCCAAATTAGTTTACCATCTCCTCTCTCTTTGGCACAAAAGAGAGAATTGATGGTTGAACCTTGCAGCTGGCAGTACCAACAGGGGTATGGCTGTGGGAATATTATAGATGTTTGAGGGTTTTTCCCCCACCAAGTTATTCAGAATTGAAGCTATTATTATTATTCTTATTTTGAGTGAATCAGTGGTTATGAACACATCCGGGCAGTTCTGCTTTTGTGGGACCACATGGTTTCACGTGTGATCTGGTATCACTGGGAGTCTTTCAGAAACACAGAGCCTCAGGGCCTAAGCAGGCCTGAGGAAGGAGACAAGATCCCAAGGAGACTCATGGAACTAAAGCCAGGCAGGGAGGAAGCACCACCAGACTTTAACCTGAACTTTCTCTTTTTTCTGTCATGAACTTTGTGCACTCCCCTTTCCCACCCTTTCCCCCTCTCAGTCTCTCCCTCTCTCCCTCTGTGTCTTGTGGACAGTTTTCTTCCTGCCTGCTCAGCTGTTAATCCCCCCCCCCCCAGATGTACTGGACCACCCTTGGAACACCTAGAGTTTTCTCTGTATGAAATGTGTGAAGTGATTTGACAGTCGGAGACCTTCCTGTTAACAGCCATTATAATAAAACTTTGCCCTGAACCAAATTCAGCAATTATTAACATGTTTAAACAGAAAACCATGTTTACTGAGGCATTCTTCCTGAGGCTTAACATATCCTGTGAAAAGGGTGGAGCGGAGGTGGTGTGGGGAGAGGAAACCTTAACTCTACCCACAGTTCAAGATAATGTCAAAACTGGAGGCTTAAATAAGGGGGAGAAAGAGTCTTCCCTAGAAGATGAAAATGGAGATCCTTTTACAAGTGCAGTTGGCCAACCTTGTCACCGAATTGACTCCATTTAAGTAATTACAGAATGTGCTTAGGAGCTGGCATTCTCTGTCCCCGGATTCTGCAGGGTATACCTGTCCAGAGCCGTTACCACCAAGAGCCACTTGAATGACAGGGCCTTAAGTGCATCTGAGTCCATGTCTGTGTGTGCTCTCTGGATGCTTGGGTAGGGCAGGGCTCCGAGGAATTCACTTGCCTGTGTCCTCGGTGCCTAGGGTAAGGATAGCCTGGAGCTTTTCAATGTCACACTGCAGAGAGTTAACATTGCATGTGGAGCCACAAAGTTTTTCTCATATAAAGCAGGAATATAACAACCTGTAAGCGGATATATGGCATCTAGAACTAAGACACAGAGTCTTCTAGACTCCCGAGCATCCAGTTCAGTCTTAGACTCAGTGTGGGAATTCCCTCTGTGACCTGGATTTAGCTCTTCAGCGGAACTCTGCTATTTGTAAGGTGTTCTACCTGTCATGGACCAGGCTTCTATGTTGAGGTGACAAGTTGCAGTTCTGTATCTTCATGAGCTCACAGTTCAATTACAGTCACTAATTTTGGCTCACAGTTGAGGAGATACAGTCCATCATGGCAGGGAAGGCATGTTGGCCCAAATTAGAGGTGGCTGGTTACATTGTATCAATAGTCAGGAAGCAGAGAGCAGATGGGAAATAGGGTGTGCCTACAAATACTGACGCCCACCCTCAGTGACTCATTTCTACCTCCTAAACATTCTAGCAGCTGGGACCAAGGGTTCAAATGTGAGAACATGTTATATTCAAACTTCAACACATATTTAAACAGACAATGATTTTTAAGAGAAACAAAAGCATATGGAGGTTACTACACAGAAAAAGGCATGTCTTGCTGGCAAGGATGGGGAAGACATGGATGGGACCATACACAGGGCACCACCCTAGGCTGCTCTGAAGGATCAAACAGCTCTTGGTGGTGACTGACAGTCAGCAGGTGTTAGGTGATTACTGTGTGCCAAATGCAATGCAGTGTTTTTGCTGTCTCCATGAAGGACCATAGGTTTGCCATCTTTACCCTGAACCAAGAGATTAGGTAACAGCTTATTCAAACAGCATGTGGCCCACTAGAAGCTAAAGTGAGCCAGGGCATCCCTAGCTTGCACTGAACACTGAACACAGAATCAAGGCAAGAGACACCAACTTGACTCAGTGATAGAGTGGCCAGGAACAGTACATGTCTGGCCATAGTAGGTAGCTCAGCATGGCATGTGAACAGGGCTTGGAGGCACAGACAGGGGCCAGATCCTAATTTTTAGACGGCATTTTAAGGCATCCAGTATTTATCTCTAAGAAAGAGCTGTCAAATTATTTTTAATTGTGTTAAAACACACACAACATAAAATTTGTCATTTTGTCCACTCATGAGTGTCATTCCAGATAATAAGTACAGTCATATTACTTTGAAACCAAGTTGTGTGACAAGACTTTACCAGGGGAGATACAACACACTCCAGATAGGGAGCCCCTAACACACTAAAGTATGGATACCACAAAAGCCCAACTTGGTTTTATTGGGGTTACTTATAGGAGTACAAATGAGGGTTTACTTAAAGGAGCAGAAATTACTTATGGATAGTGGCATCACCAAATCCCACCCCATCATGGGTGACAGCTCACAAAGCCTGGGAAGCTGGAGCACACTGCACAGCCTGCAGGCAGCTCAACAGGTTGGAGAGTGTCTTTTCCAGGAGATTCAGTTGGTCTAAATCTTTTCCAGGCAGCTCAGCTGGTTTCTGCTCCCTTCCGGCTCCTTAGCTGGTCTCAGGCTGTTTTTTTGCAGCTTGGCTGCATGAGAGTGACCCTCAGTAGTCTTTTCTATTTATTCTTGGGAAGGAGGGAGCCTAGTGAATCTGGTCAGTTTCAGGAACTTCCTGAAGCTATTTTGAGTTGTTTACTTACTATCTTAAGGAGCTTCCCTGCAGGATTCAATTTGGGAGGAAACTGTTACAAAACAAACCATTACCTCTGTTCACCTGTGGGACTTTACATCTTCTCAAATGAATTGCTGTAGCTATAAAATGATAATCCCTCATGTCCCCACATTTTTTGTGTCCTGTTTGCATCACTTAACACAGTATCCTCAAAGTTTTTCCTATGTTTAGAATTTTCTTCCTTTCTAAGGCTGAGTAATATTTCATTGTATGGATATACTACATTTGTTTATTGTTCTACATTTTGATTCTGTGTACTTCTGGGCTGTTGTAAATGGGAGGATTCTAGTCTGAACAGTGCTATAGTTAGAAGCATTTTTTAAAGATTCAGAGGTGGTAAAACCCTCTTTAGTGCTACTTTGTAGGTTGAAGTGAATAAATAAATTTTAGCCCGTTATGATAACTCAAGTGACCAAAGTTTTATCTTGATAGTGTTGTGGGTTCTGGGTGGGTGGAGGAGGAACAGATTTAAAACAGAGGATTTGCATATCAGCTAGAAAGGGAGTACCTAAGACATCTGTGTTAGACAGCTGATTGTAAAAAGGACCTACAAGGAGAGGGATGTTTACGGGAATCTTCCACTTAGCTCCTGATATTCTGGTCATGTCATAACACCCATTTCCCAAAAAAGGAGTCTCTAGTTTTCTATAGACCATTATAAAATCTATTTCCAGTAACTATGATGCTGCAGGACTGCCTGCATCAGTCTTGGGGAGGGCAATTCTATAGCATGGGTGGAGCTGACCTTGGACGAGGGAGGAGTATCTTTCCTCCAAGGTCACAAGAGGTTGTGGCAGTCTATTTTATACTAGTGTGACAGAACACCCACAGTGGGGTGTCTTATAAAGTAAAGGAGTTTATTTAACTGGCTTATGATCTGTTGTTTGGAGACTAAAATGTGTAGTACTGACATTCTGGATAGTATTACAACATGCTAAGGAAATGGAAAAGGAACCAATTTTGTGCAGAAAATCCAAGTGTGTGGGGTGGCCTCACTTTATAACAACCTAGTCTTGCTGGAACTGACCTGGTCCCAAGAGAAGTACATTAACTTCTTCCAAGGGTAATGACACCATTTACCTAATTACTTCTCACTAGGCTCTATATCTTAAAGGCCCTAACAGCTCTGTTCTGGGGGACCAATCCTTCACCACATGGCCCTTTGAGGTCATTCCAGATTGAAACTGTAGTATCAAACTTCACTTTTTTTTCTTTTTCAACATAAAACCTTTGTAAATCTAAACTGGAAGTTTCCAAATGGATGAGGCTAAAGGTCACCTCCCCAAACCCCGAGCTTCCAGCAGGTAGTATAAAGATTTGGGAAATGAATTTGCGGAAATTGCTGCAAAAGATGGAAAGTAATCTTTATAGCTTAGACTAGAAGAACAGGAGATTAAATGGAGATAAAATAAAATGATGTGTCTGAGAATATCGGTAAGCCGTAAAGCACTGTACACACGTTAATTATTATCCCGTGACTTCCCCTAACCTGAGTGACTTGTTTCTGAATTGCAAGCACAGGCTTCTTTAATGGTGTCTACATGGCCTCATCGCAGAGCCGTCTCCCTTGATAATCCTGAAACCCAGGCATCCCTACAGCTACTGTTTTGACTGTTTAAGTGACTTCATGTGAAATATCCCGAGTTCAATTTGCTCAGAGGATGCCTTTTTCCTTCAACTTAAAATATCCATGGTCCCAGGTGGCTCTGTGCCCTACTTTGCTTCTGAGTATTTTGAGTATTTTACTTCCATGCAGAGAAGTTTAAAACTTGGATTAGACATTTCACTATGAAAAACTCCAAACGTATCAAAGTAGGGGAATATGCTGATTGCTTTTCTGTCAACTTGACACAAGTTGGGGTTATCTGGGAAGAGGGACCCTAAACTTAGAAAATGCCTGTATGTGTTCCTGCCCCACCTCCCTCAGTGATGGACTGTAACCTGTAAGATGAAATAAACTCTTTCCTACACCTTTTTTGTTGTTCGTGTTTTTGGTCTTGGTGTTTAGCATAGCAATATGAAGCAATCTAGCACAGGGCAAAGCCTGTCATAGCCGTTGATGCATCTAGCACTCTGATCTAACCGTTGATATTTTCTTTCCCCTTAGCTACCCATTTGTGAAATCTTTGTGAGGAAAGCCGCAACATTGACTCTCTTTCTGCTTACTTCAACTACATCTTTTCCAAAGTACTAACATTCAAAAGTAATCACGATGCTATTTGTACACCCAAAGATGAATATTACACACCGATGTCTCCATGTTGGTTTTGGGAATATATTGTCTTACTCTTGTCTGATGTGCTTGAGGCTCCTGTAACAAATTCATAGCCTGGGGGACTTGCTCCTTGTTTGAGCCTCCCTGCTAAGAGACTGGGATGTGGAAGAATTACACAGCTCTTTTTGTACGACCAAATGACAGAGAAAGAACAAGCTCTGGCCATTCTCTCCCTGGGCGCTGAAGGCATGGTAGGACTCCACCTTCATGACCTCCTCTGATCACCTCTTAAAAGCCCAGTGTCTGAGTGCCCTTATTTATGCATGGGAATATTGGGAGGATGTCGACATTCAGAACACTCTAGAAACACGCTGCATTTGGTCATCAGGGCTCTGGTTATCCAGAGCAGCTGCTACCTCTTTTACATCATTGTTGCTGCAATTGGCTCATTTGTCCTGTGACAGGCTCTGCATTCTGGACCTATGGCTTGGTTTCTTGTTTAACCACTGAGCACTCTGAAGACAGAGGGGGGCAGGGAATCTCTATGAGTTCAAGGTCAGATTAGTCTACATGGTGTGTTCTAGGCCAGCCAGTACTGTATATCCTGTCTCAAAACAAACAAATACCATACTCAAACATCATTTTTTCCCTCCAAGTAACATGTATTGTAGAATGTTTATAATCTAAAGATAAGCAAAAGAAGCAATACTGTGTTAAGAACACCATCCCTAGATAATAGCCACTAAAATTCCAATTAGACATCTCCAGTATTTCTTCGTCATGTACATTGTGATTCATGCTCGTTCAATTTTCAGTATCCTTTCTATCTTTAACTACTGTGAGACTCTTAGATGATCTCATTGGCTGTCCAGTAGCTCTGCAAAAATTCAATCAAATAGACCAGCTACTTAGGCAAGTCTTGTGAAAAGTGCAAATGCACTCTCTAAAGCCCTCACTGCAATTTGACTCTATCAGCAAAGGGTGATGAGGGTCATTCTGCTTCCTGGGTGCATTGCTCTGTTCTTCTGGGGACCAGGAACTGTGGAGCAGGGAGAAGATTGTGGACTGGTGCCTTCTCGGAAGTTCGCTGAAGGGTTGGTGTAGTTAGAGTTTTCCTGCCTGGCCCACAGTCAGGACAAATCTCTCTCACCCACCAGGCCCATAGATGCTCAGACCCAACCAAGTAAACACACAGAGACTTACATTGCTTACAAACTGAAAGTGCTGATTGGCCAGTAGCCAGGCAGGAAGGATAGGGTAGGCAGGACAAGGAGGAGGGGAATTGTGGGAAGTGGAAGGCTGAGTAGAGAGACACTGCCAGCTGCCGCCATGACAAGAAAGATGTAAGGTACAGGTAAGCCACGAGCCATGAGGCAAGTTATAGATTAATAGAAATGGGTTAATTTAAGATAGAAGAAGTAGATAACAAGAAGCCTGCCATGGCCATACAGTTTATAAGTAATATAAGCGTCTGAGTGATTATTTTATACATGGGTTGTGGGACTGCGGGGGCTTGGTGGCACCTGGAGAGAAGATCTCCAACAACAGGTTGGGATGCGTTTCTGTGTCCTATTAAAACATCCACCTCTCTCCCATGCTTAGAAGATCCTGCTCTTCTGTTGAAAAGTTATGCCACATGCTCTCTGGTCCCCAGTGTCTGCAAATGCAGGCAGGTACCTGCAGCATCAGCATCATCTTTTTGGAAGTGTGAAAATCTCCTTATGTATTTCAAAGATGGTAAGTTTGTTTTGTGTATGTGTATACATGTTTGTGTATATGCACATGCATGTATGTACATGTGCATGTGAAGACCAGAGGTTGATATTGGGCGTCTTTCTCAGTTACTCTGCTTTGTCTTTTGAGATAGGGTTTCTCCTTGCACCTGGGTCTCACTAGTTTGGCTGGACTGGCTGGGCAGCAAGCCTCAAGGATCCTCCTGTCTCTGCCTCCTTGGTGCTAGGATTATAGGCATGTAATGCCATCCGTGGCTTTTTAAGTGGATGCTGGGGATCTGAACTTGGATTGCCATACTTTTGGGGCAAGCACTTTATACACTGAGCTATCTCCCAGACTCTGAAGTGTTTTTTATGAATCAGTGATATATGCAAAGGCTATTTATGTGTCTCTATAAATACTTTGCTAATGGTGGCTGCTAATATTTTGGGAATAATTTCAATGCCAATATTTAAAAAATTAATTCAGAATATGTTTCTCCTAACCTTCAGCTGCAAAAGAAGTCATCAGTCAGTTGGAGCTGCTAGATCCATGGAGAGGAAGTGACGAAGTTGTTTGTGTTGAACAAGTGAGCTGGTGCTTAGAGTATTCACTGCCCCACAACCCACAGAGAGTGTATTCTTTTTCTTGTGTGAGCAAAACCAAAACCTACAGGCAGACTTTTGACAAGCTGAGTTCTCCAACATTTTGAGAAGCAGAACTCCAAAGGCTGGTGACTCAGTCTCAGGGATACATGATATATGATGATGCATTTCTTAAAGAGGCCCCGTTCTTAGCCTAGAAGCAACCAGAATGAGTAAAACACTTTTGGTGGTTATGTACTTTTCCACATGAGGGAAGTGCAGACTCCTGGAGGCGTGGTTTGGCTCCGGTGAAAATAATGAACACAGCAGCCCTCTGGAGAAGCAAGTTCACTTGGCCAGAACTGCCACTCAGCTGTCTGGACTCTCAAGAGCAGATGAAGTATTATCATCATCCTGCGGGATTTCGACCCTGGAAAGCCCAAGGCCCACATCATACTTGTGGCAGTTCTCTGTTGCCTCCTCTGTGTCAGGAAGACTTGGCATTTTCCTTGTGAAGGGAATCCAAGAACACAGGGGATTTGCTGGCATGACATGAGGGGCTCCAGGCCGTTCTTGACTTCTGTGATGTTTGGTCTGTAGCTTTCCCATGTTCAGGGAGTGAACAAGGACAGGTGATTGTGGCCATGTGGATGTGTTGTGGAAACTTCTGGATTGATGACCCTGGCCCTGTAAGCCACCATTGGGAATATATGAAAGGCCGACCTGTGGCTTGTTTATGTAACATCCATTACAGAAATCTCACAAAGCCCATTATTACAACAAGCTGCTCTTAACAGCAAATAGCCACAATTGTGTCTACATTATTTGTACTTCCCTTTTGAGATGCTGTGAGGCTCACACACACCCACAGTGTTTTCCATTCTCACTCACCATAGCCTTTGCATCCAGACTGCTTCATATCTTCATAGGTTTCTGTGCTTTTTGTCACATAATGCTGTCCTGGGTACAGCAGTGTTCCAATCCCTTCAGTTCCATGAGGGACCACCTCAATATATATGCACGCACATCTCACACACTCACTCATACACCTTACACACTCACATGCCCACACACACTCACACTTACTCACACATACCTCACACCCTCTCTCACATCTATGCTCTCATTTACCCAGACAGTGCACACTCACACATAAACTCTTGCCTCCTCATACACCCACATCCACACACAGCTCACATCGATACACTTCCACCTTCCATAAACCTACACCCACTCATATACCTCACACACCTTACTTACATACTTACCTCTACACACACACACACACACACACACCACTCACATATTCTCCCACTCATAAGCCTCTCACATACATACTCACACACTTCACACCTACAATTTTTCACATACACCTACACTCTAATACTCACTTGCATGTGACAGCACACAGCCAATTGCTTTTCATTAGTGTTATGTGAATTCTTCCTATCTTGTAGAGCATGGTCTGTATTTATTCCCCAGTGTAGACATCTTTTATTTCCTTTTCTTTCTCTCCTGTAAGAGTCTATATTTTCAAATCTACTCGTTAGCTTTATCATCACAAGCTTAGAGATATTTAGAAATAACTTTCTAAACTTTCACTCAACTATCATGAGTACAGGATCACTTGGCTGTGTCCTCTCAGGGCCTAGCACCTGAGATGTGTTGATGTTGATGACTCTTGGATTTGTCCAGGAGAGTGGCATCCACATCAAGGTCCCGAAGGACCTGAAAGAGTGAATTTTGGGGTGAATATCACTCAGCCTCAATCTCGTTTTCTTTTGCTTCATTTTCCTTTGGGCATAATGAAAGTCAGGAGCTGGAGAGTCACTGCTTGGTTTTTAGACTGCCTAGTTCAGGACAGAACAGCCGTGGTGGTGCGGAGGGTCCATCACTGTGCTGGTAACAGTGTTTGGCAAACACAATTTGCCCAAAGTTCCTGTGGCCCAACAAGCCCTCTGATTTATTCCTTTATTGTGTTAAAGTATACAGAGCTTAGAAGTTGCCATCTTCACTCTTTGAAAATGTGAAGTATGTTCATGTTGTACAGCCATTAGTACCTGGGACAACAGTGTCACTGCAATCTGAGACTCTGTACCCCTTAACCAGTGAACTCCCCATTTCTACCATCTGGCTGCCTCTAGCAATCGCCACTCTGCATTACTGTTACTATTATCCTTTGCCTCTGTGACTTTCACTAGCTTGGGTCCCTCTTCTGAGTGAATCACATGATACCTGCTCTTCTGTATCCTTTCACTAAACACTATGTCCTCAGGGCTCATCTTTGGGGGTTGGGGGAGTGTATGCCAGAGCAGCCTTCCTTCCTGAAATGGAATGATATTCCTTTGTACTGTGGCTTACCTATTCATCTGTCCACCCAACACCTGGCTTGCTCCTGCCTTCTGGCTGCTTGGACAAGGCTGCCTACATGGGTCTATGGATACCACTAGGATTGATGGATTCTATGCTAACTCTGTGTTCCATGCACCGGTAATGTCCAGTCAGGGACATCTTCATCAGGGCCCATTTCCTTTCTTCTGCCTTTTTTGTAAGTAATAGCCATCACACTGTAAAGTGGCATCCATGCTTTAGATTTCCATATTCCTTGTGACCAGTGATGCTGAACATGCATTTACTGGCCATTTGCATATGCTTTAGGGGAGAAATGTTCTTTGCCCATTTTTTTTTTCTAAAGCTAAAGTTGTTGGACTTTTTGTCGTGGTTAGCCTCTTCACATTTGTATACCTAATAGGGTGAAAACAATCCCATCAGGCAGTCAAGCAACACCCCCACCTTCATGAGCGAGGGGTCACCCGAAGCTGGAGCTTGGTCCTTTTCCAATGGCAACTAGCAACTCAGCCTCCAGGCCCCAGGGCCTGATCTGGTCACATAGATGGGTTATGTGGAATTTACTAAGGAATTTTGAAGGGGCTGAAAAAGCAGATTGCAGGAAACAAAAGAGCAAACTTTCCCCATGTAAATTGGTGGGAAGACTCTTTTCCTTTGTGCTGATGGCTCACTGGGTCCTAACTTCTGTCTTTAGACAGGACCTAATGACTCGGAGGGGAGTAGCATCCTGGAACAAAACCCACTTTGGCACTTACAGCTTGTCTAGATGAAAGCTTGCATTTTTCTTTTCTTAAACATTTCTTTGAAACTGAGGACTTAATGTGATTTAGGCCCATGAAACATTATCGTTACCACTCACTCTTCTTCAGCTATGGCATGGGCCTTTACTCCACATGCTCTCTAAACACAGATAATTACCATGGTAACTGCAGCGTTTCACGGCTCTCACGCACCCTCTCGTACCTTTCTTAAAGAAACACAGAGCACAACAATGTAGAATTAAAACAGTAAATCACCAGCGTGTTTTTTATTTGTTGTTACGAAGCTGTCAGAATTTAGAGATGGACTGGACATTGTCACCCACTATCGTTGCACTGGGAAAATGTCGACATTTGTCCAGGCCCTTTGACATGTTGCCAGAAAGTAGGGACCTGTTTGAAACATTGTGTAATGAATGAACAATGGGTTTCTAGATTGTTGGGGTCAGCAGACACCCAAAGCAGAAAATGTCATTAGAATTTAATGAAGTGAGGAAAGGTTTTTAACCTGGCACCTTTACGGGACAATTCTCCTCAGTGAAATTACAGTTGTAATCACTCTAATGCTGGTAAGAACTTAGGCAAACATGGCTTTTTGGTACAGCTAATTTTATCCTCGGCTGTATTTGGAAACATGCACAGTTTTGTTATGCCTTCAGAAGTCTCTCTTCCCCTCTGGCTATGTAAATAAGCCTTTGCTTGCTCCTTGTATGCTGGCTGAGTGGTCAACAGAATGAAATCTCCATGCAGCTCCTATGGCAGCATCCTGGCTGTGGGTACTCCAGGGACCCACAGATCCAAGGAATGCCACTACATCCCTATCTTGTTCACGTACGAAGACAATAGTTGTCTGTAACCCTACAGCTAACGGGAACAGTCAAACGGAATGCTGCTCAGACTTCCCCTCATCAGCTACTCTGTC
Source organism: Onychomys torridus (assembly GCF_903995425.1). NCBI lineage: Eukaryota > Metazoa > Chordata > Mammalia > Rodentia > Cricetidae > Onychomys > Onychomys torridus. The sequence continues at coordinate 46,771,498 of NC_050451.1, forward strand.
TCCAGGATGCTAATGTTTCGGTGTGAGAGAAGAGAGGACCCTCTTCTGTTTGATTGTTTTCTTCGAAATTAAATGTAGTAATAAATCTCAGACAAAGGAACTGCTGGGCCATTCACAGTAACACAGCAGCGGGGATGAGCTTGGACAGTGTGTGTGTGGGGAGGCGGACAACACGTGTAAATGCTTCTTGGCGCTTAGTTTGGAATGCAGCCAAACACTTAAACTCCCACACCAATTTGGGAAGGTCTACCTGAGGGTTTTATATCCTTTGCCTGAAGATTCATTATTCATTTACAAGATAGAGCCTCTGAATTGCAAGGACAACCTTTCTATACTTCTCTAGAAGGTACACATAGATAATGTTGGAATGAGAAACTATATTTTTTTTAGCCTAGTGAATATGTATTTTGCAGTCCTTATCTGCCATGTATGTACCCTTCTGCACATTTTATAATTTAATTAGAATTCCTTAAACCTAAATTCTATCAGCTCAGAGGCCAGTCAGCTGCCAGTGTATACTTACCACCTAGGGAAGGGAGACTACATATGGCCTAATCCTGACCTTTCTACTGCAGAATTACCCTAAAGGAGGAGGCATGAAATGTGAAGTAAGTGCTAACCCGAGTCTGCCTTCTTGTGTGTCGGCCAGGGAGCCCAGGAGAGGCTGTGCGGAGAAGAGAGAAGAGTCCTGTGAAAAAGGGCCACAGTTTTGAGGATGAGCAGCCATGTGAGGGTGTGATGAGAATTCATCATGTGTTGGATACAATTTTTACCACAACAAGCTCCAGCCGGTGGTTGTTCTAGAGATCATGCCAATTCCTACTTGGGCACCATGCAGAGGGTGCTGGGCTCAGATTTCACATGTATTATGGAACTCACTCCCTTGGGTCCTTCTGGGAACACCTCCTGACTGCATGCTTCCTCCTCATCCTTCAGATCTCTGTTCAAATACTTTTCCTCTGAGGACCTTCCCTCCTACCCTCTTAACAGGTAGAAAACAACCCCTTCTGGAGGGGACCAGGAACTCCTCTGTTACCTACCTAGGTGTGGACTCAGTTTATTGTTCATATGATTACTTGACTGGCTACATTCCCTGTGAGTCAGCAAATACCGAGGGACCACATGTTGTCTGACATTGGTTAGTCCTGCCTCTCTAGTGCCTAGTATGTGGCACGTAGCATGAGCTTAACAAATGTTTCATAATGGCGTTATAGAAGCGATGTGCTGTGTCCTTAGTGGATGCTGCGAACAGGGTCTGCCTCTTACCAGGTTCCATACTTGCTCTTTCTACAACCACAGGAAAATAACCCCTATGGTCCTCTCCTCCTCATCTGGCACCAGCCTGTCTACTTTTTGGCTTTTATTTCCACATAAGCAGCTGCCCTTGTAATTTAGCTTCATTCTGTTCGTGTTCACTGGACTTTTGGGCACCTGCTACCCTGCATAAGGTAGGACATTTCTCTTCTCTGTGCTTTTCTCCAAATCCCTTCAGCTTCCGCCAGCCACTCTTCAGTTCTCTGAGGTGTTTCACACTCAGACTTGGTGCATGCTGTGTGCTGGGGGGAGAATGACTTTGTTTTCTCATTCTAGCTGGAAAAATGGCCATCTAAACTAAGACGTGTCTCCAGCTGACTCCTTTACTGTACCCGGCAGATGGACCTTCTTCATGTTCCTAGCACTCCGTGCTGTAATTTTTTGCTGGCATCCTGGTTTCACTTCCTAGATCAAGTTCCTGGGGAAGATGGATCACATCTTTATCTCCCCTTTGTCTCTATCGTTTAATGCAGCATCTATCACTTAATATTTTGAGTAAGTAAAAGGCAAATCTCTCTCATAGTTTTTACACACACATATCTAGAACTTGCTAATTTTTTCAGGAGCATTAGCACCTCTAAGTTAGAACCCAAGCCTTTGGAGGCACAGGCATAATCCTTATTCTTGCACTAAGTCATTGAGCCAATTTTCATATTAGAAGAACAAGCTGAACATTTGCTGACTGAGCCCTAGGGAGACAACTCACTTGATGAATTTGTTGTTGTTGTTGTTGTTGTTGCATATAACAATGGTGTTCTGAGTTTTACTAATGTTAGGAAATTACCAAGAAATTGAAGTGTTGTTTTTAGTCACTTATTGCCAATTCTTCCTTAGAGAGGGTGCTTTTATTGTATCAATGCACAAAACATTCTGCCCATAACTTCCATTCTCTGGGCTACGTTGAACTTTTCAGGGCTATGTCCAGTAAATACAGTTTTTCTCATGATACAGCCTGTAGTTACTATGCCCCTTCTTTGCCTTCTCCCATGGGAATGCTCCCAAGTCTATCTCTTATCTCTTACCTGTCAACTTCTCACCCTTATGACACTGGGTAAAGAGGGTCTTCTTTTGGTTCCTTGGGCCAAGCTCAGATGGCTGCTTACTCCTCTCCATCACCTGCCTGGGTTTGAAACCACCTGGGAGTTAGTTCTCTGGCTGTGTCCATGAGGCTGTTTCCAGAGAGGATTAATGGAGAAAAGATGATCTGCTCTCAATGTTGGCACCAGAATGCAGACGGGAGAAGGAGAGGCCAGCGGAGCAGGGGCATACTTCTCCTCTCCTTCCTGACTATAGTGCTCTGTGACCGCTGTGTCTCACTCTGCTGCTGTGCATCCCCTACCGTGATGGATGGCAGCCCCTCATGAGGCCCCATTCTTTAAGATGCTTTCATTGTGTATTTTGTCACAGTGATGAGCCAAGCATTGGTTTGGCCTTTTCCAGGGGTAGCTTATCATGGAAAGAGATGAGCTGAAGCAAGCATCACAAACCCAACCAGGAACCAGAGGGAGAGCCAACTGGTGTCCCATAACTTCCTTTGAGGAACTGGGCCACAGCACTTCCTGCTTCTGGTACATTTGGAGCCAAACCTTTTACACGTGGGTCTCTGGGGGTTACTAAATGTCCAAATACGTAGGACCATGTGCTGTCTTGTCTCTCCGCACAAGCACCTGCCCCTGTTCTCTCCCTCCCTCCACAGGCGTTTGTTCATGGTTTGTCTCCTAGTATTCTCTATTTGGCCTGACCAGGGCGTGGTGTGACCTGCGTGTGGTCGCTCTATCTGTGTGCTAACACACACTGTTCGAGTTGTGTTGTTCTTTCAACAAACCCAAAACAGAAATATACACAGGAAAACCATTCTGTGATGTTTCCACATGAACTGTGGAACTGTGGCCACTGGCTGCCTCTCTCTGTCTCTTGCTTTTAAAGCCCAGTGGAAACCCTTTGCGATACAACCTTCATGTGTTTGACACTGGTGGTCTTTCAGCCTATTGAGGGCTTCTAAGACTCGATCTTGTTAGACAACTTAGTACCTGGGGTCACTCCTTGGGCTTGCACGTTGTCTTCTCTGCATTTTTATTTCCAATAGAAATGTCCTCCAAGTCACAAGTCTTTGGGAACTTAAATTGACCTCACTTTCATTTAAAAAGTTTGGCTGATCAGTAGTGTAAATCTGTATTCTAAGTTTTATATAGTGTTAGAAACTATGTAAAGATACTAAGAGAGAGAGAGAGAGAGAGAGAGAGAGAGAGAGAGAGAGAGAGGGAGGGAGGGAGAGCGCGAGCACTAATTGATGGACATGAAGATACTCAGCATGCTCTCCATTACCCTGTCCTAACGAAGTAGTCAGGGGAATCATAGTGAATGAGTCTGTTCAGTTGTAGCTCAGTGAACCATCCTGCCTTCCAGTTCTTACAGCATCTTTTTGAAAGTGTTTACAAGCTTACATCCGGTAATTCATTCCCCATTTCCCTCCCTGTTGACTGACATAAAGCTTTTTAATTTGCATTTTTAATTTTTTAAAATTTTTTCATTATTTATAGTTTTAAATTATGACCCCGTTGCTTGTGTTTCCAATCGTTTGGCACCTCTCCTGTTCTTTTCAAAGTTAAAATACCGTGTTTCTGTGATCAGATCTGTAAACTCCTCTGTCGATGTGAATGTCATCCATTTGTATCAAGAGGTTGCACTCTATTAGAATCAGCAGGTGATATTGCTAATCAATGTTACTTAGTTTACTTGAGGCATTTTTAAACTAAAGTTATTTTCAGATTTCACTCATGTATATAATGCACTCTCATTCCCTCAAAACTCCCTTCATTCCAGTCAACGCCCCCACCCCACCCCCCACGTTTCTGCTGTACAAGTCTCTCGTGTTTACATCTTTTTGTTTTGCTTCTTGACTCACGGAATTTATCCAGGGCTTTCTGTATGAGCATGGGCATGGAACTATCCTCTTGGGCATGGGATACTCACTGGTGGCTACAAAGTGGAAGACAATGACTCTTCCCCTAGCATTCATCAGTAGCCAATAGTTCCCTGGAAGAGGTAGGGCCCCATGAGTCCCTTTCCAATTTGTAATCACCTGTTTAGAGGCCCAGTCCTGTGCAGGTCCAATGCAGGCAAAGACAACTGCTAGGACTTCATGATTACAGTAGCCAGGCCGTGCAGAAGGTAACAGTGACTGCCCCAGTACCAACCTGCTAGGCAAGATGTGTCTACCTGTGCAGTAATGGCATGACTCTTATAGGGATACCAGCTACTCTTGATCGGATTTGAGGCTTGCTCCTCTGGAAAGAATTCATTCATGGTTCTACAAACCTGGCTCCGTACCCCATAGCCGGGGAAGTCATAGACCCCAGGAGAAAACTTACTACCCATTTTACTAGATGGACATGGGGTCAAACTGTCTCCCAAATATTTTTGTATTCATAGACAAGTGCTTCTCTCATCCTCGGACGGAGAAGCTTTTGGCAATGAAGGCTGGTGCGGGCAGAGACTCACTGACTCAGGGGGCTGAGATGAATTGACTGCTGAGTGCTAAGCCCTTAGTAGGACATCTCTCTCACCTTCTCTAAGCCTCACAGACCAGTTGGTGGAGAGCATCTAAGATTCTGACGAGTGAGGAGGACTGCAAAAAGCTATGTACTTGAAGCATTTGCATTTTGCCTTTTCAATACTCAGAGAGTCCATCCGTAAGTGTTCCGAAGCACACCAGTTCTATTTCCCCTCCTTTCTATGGCTTCTTCATTCATAACAGGTTCCTAATGCGGCTCATTAAATAAACAAGTGAAATCTGAATTACATACTGACTCTGTCCACTAGACTGGCAGCTCAACGAAGGCTGCGTTCAGTGTGGATCGCTTGTTATTTCATGAATATTCCTTTGTGCGTCTTATCTCAAATGTGCATTATTTTTATTTTATTCTATATTTTTAAGTTTCTTACTTGCTTTAAAGCGAGCTGGTTAACATGAAACTTCTGTGGATGGCATATCTTAAAATAAAAAGTTTCCAGCACCTTGTTTTCATCAACAATATTGAAAGCCAGAATCCCTCCTTAAATATCCTATCAAAGTTTAACTCATATCATTCATATTTTCCCTATAGAACCTGGATTTGTGACATGATTATAATCTGATTTTGAGGATATGACCTTAAACCACTGACCATCATGAAGAAAACTGTTTCTTTATCATCATAAAGCCAGGCTGGCAGAATCTCCTTCCAGTCACCCAAATGGTGGTAGCTATTGGTTTTTGTCGACCATGAATGTAATATTGATTCAAAATGGCTTACAATGATGTAGATGTATGTGTTATTTGCAACCACACCCTCAAACCAGGGGCAAAGTAGAACACACACTTAAAAGAAGAAGGCTCTTTGTCTGGAGCAAAACAAATCCTCCACAAGCTCTGGTTGGGAACAGTCACACAAAACAAAAAGGAACCAGGAGATTTCACAGGCAAGCTGGAAATCCACCTGTCGAGGACGCCTATGGGTGGGTGGCATGGTTTGCGTCGGAGCTTTCCCATGATGGATCTTGTGACATTTGGAGTATGTTTAGGATTTTTTTCTTATTTTATTACTATGAAAACGATACCATTTGCTTTCAATGCAATGACTCCATAGTCGTGGATAATCAACATAGAGCCATGTCCAAGGCAGAACATGTGACAATATTTTCACACCAGGGCTAGACAATCAGCTGAGTCAGTCAGCTTTCCGTCACTATAGCGAGGACTTAGACAGTCAATTTCTGAGGACACAGGTCATTTTGGTCCCTGTGTCAGAGTCTTCAGAAGTCGACCTGATGCTTTGGGCCTGTGGTGAGACAGCACATCCTGATGAGTGTGTGTGGTAGAGCAAACCATTCACCTCACCCCGAGATAGAAACGGGGAGGAAGGGGAGGGTTTGGTCCCCTCAAGGGCAGGCTACAATGACAAGATCCTCACTAGGCTCAGCCTCTTTCAGCTCCTGTCACCTCACAGAGGCACCTGGGGTGGGACCGAAAACCTTCAACACAGAGATCTCGGAAGCCCTAGTGTTTGGAAAAAGTTTGTGACTGAGGTTTCACACAGAGGCCTGTTACCGTGTCTTTCCTCTACTCCTAGACAGCACCCTCCACTGATGACACACAGGAGAAGGAGAGTGGGGGAGTGGGCCCAAGTGTCAAGGTGCACTCGGAAGCTAAGTGTTGGGGACAGTGGCTTCTCCCAGCCTAAGCTGAACAGGGCCCTGGACTCATCACTTCTCATGACAAGAGTGTCATAATCTGCTGGTCCCTACAGTCTGCAGCTGCCCAAGTGCCTAGAATGTGGCTTCTTAAATCTTTTCCTGGCCTAGCCAGTGGTCTGTGTTCTTTCTGTTTCTGATTCTTAGGTTTCCCTTAGGTAGAGGTGCTGGGTTGGAAGCCAAGCATCCGAGGTTGCCATAGGCTGTCATAACCCTCTCTCACTGAGTCCCTTCACATTCAGATGTGCTTCTGTGACTTGTGTAGAGTTGGATCTCATGGGAGCTTGTGAAGGAGAAAAAACACTTGAATGTAGTTATGTGGTTAACCTATGACTTTCCACGTTTTGTTGTCATTTCAGGTTTCTGAAAAATTGATTATTATTCTTTATTGTCCAATGTAAAGGATGTATCTGTGGTCAACATGTTACTTCTTACCAGTATTACTTCCAATTTTCTGTTTATTCAGAAAGAAGGAAGTATTAGGAAAAAGATGCCTCATCTGCCCGATATGTTGGCTTCCTACTGGCTTCAATAGACAGCATCTTAATCAATTATTGCTTTTCTGAATTGTGCCCAGTGTTGGCTAGAGGCAGAAGCTCATGCAAGGTGAAAGAGCTGGTTTTGGACCCACTCAATTCCAGAAACTTGTGAGAGAATCCTTCTGGTCTGCCATGCACCTTTTATCTGCCTTAGAGAAATCAAACCCACTAGGATTGGAAACTGCTGGGCCCTTGACCACCATCTTTGTCTTTGGAAGGGGCTGTCTGGCCTAGCTTGTCCAGCCCTCCACAGGCAGTAGCATGCAACTCCTGGCTGCCAGTGGTGTTCAAGCTGTGTTGTTTAAGAATCAGAAGCTGAGGAAGGCCTGAAAAATCAGAAAAGAGCAAGAAGTCCAAACCGTCCCAAATGCTGGAGAGTTCTGAAAACACCCGCATCTGCAAGCCCAAGTCTGTTTCCTTGTCTTTTGCCTCTGCTAAACTGTGTGCTCTGTGAGAGTGGACGGGCACTGTGCTTGGTCATAACTGAGTCTCCATCCAACAGACAAGGCCTTGGAAGGCCACTGTTGAGAGGATGGAGGGTTTGCTCATGATCCAGGGCCAGAGCAGCTTGCTAGGAGAAGCTTTGCATGATGGTGAGTGAGTCTTTACTTTGAGCTGGAAAAAGCCCTTACTGCTTTCTTTAAAGATGGACTTTGCCCAGCTGAAGACTTAGATCCAAAGATATTATTAATTGGAAAGTGACAGGGTGTGAGTTTTACAGGCTCTGGACCACGCAGGGTCCAGCTGTTTCTTTTTAAGGGGGACGGCTCTTTCCTCACTTGCTCTCTGCCAGAAGGGGTTTGCACTCTCTGACATTCTCTTGAAGAATGATGGCCTCTGTTTGTCACCCTCTCCTTACTTTGGGACAGGTTTAGTGGGTTTATTCAAAGAGTTGGCCTCCTGTATGGTTTTTTCATCCTGAACATTCTCTCCTGAATTCTGAAATCTTTTCAAACTCTGGGAAAACTTGTTTTCCTTGTTCATTGGTCTCTCTGGTTCTCTTAGTTCACACTGTCTGGATTTGTGTTGTCCCCTGGATGTAGCATCTGTCCTTAAAGTGACCCCTTAAAATATGAGGTTGGCCCCCTCCACGACCTTCGTCAGCTTCACAGCAGACACCGGCCATAGTAATTTCATACACTTTCCAACCGGAACTCTCTTTTTACACTGCTCCTTGATAAGTATTTGTTAGATGTATGAATGAATTATTCTAGGGAAGCTGAGGAATGACCAGATTCCATCATATCTAGTAAGTCATGGGTTTTGGAGAGAGGAGACCAAAGCAGTGATGTCATCTAAGTTAGTAATTTCATGTTCTGACTTCATCCTTTCAAATTTTGCTGTCAGGTGGAAGTCTACGGCTTCAACACGCCTGCCAACACTCAAGAGGCTTTTAACAAGAGTGAGAGGCACACTTGCAAGCACTTGATTTTCAAAAACAGGGTTGGAGCCTGTCTGCTTCCACAGCATGGGGAGTAGCGGAAGAGAGCCAGGCAGCAAGGATCCTTTAAATTCAGAAGGATTTGTATATCAATTTTATAGCACCGTAGCCTCTCTCATCCTCTCCTTCAACTCCTACACTTAACATTTTATTTTACCATTGTTTGGTCCCCGGTGTCAAATAAAGCACCTTTTATATTTAGTACAATAGACCCAGTGTGGAGTTTGTCTAGTCCAAAGTGCTGTGCAAACATTAACCCATCCAACTCGCCTTGACCCTGGCTTGTGCAGCCTGTTTAAACACTCCAGTCATCCTGGATCGGCACTTCAGGCAGTAGCTAGGAACATTATAAAAAGCACACGAGAGCCTGAATATCTGCTAGGGTGTTTTACACACTGATGTTTCCCCTGGTGTCAAAGGTCTTAAAACCTCATTGTTTACAGTTCATGAGTCTTCCGGAAGAATGGTCAAGGGCAAAGTCATGGACTAGGAAAGGGCTGAGCAACTTGTAGGAGATGAGAACCTTTGATGACGGACTCTCTAAAATATTCCAAAAGAGCAATATCCAAGGGTTTTATTACTGAAGTAGAATTAAGCAACAAATTCCCAAGAATCTCCATAAATCAAAAATTGCTAACCACCCCCCAACAAAATAAAAATATCTGGCTAAGGTTTGGGGAGTGTACATATTAATTTATCTAAATGACGTGTTGACTGTAGCTTGTTCTCACAGCAGGAGACTTTTTCCCTCCCATTGGAGCTGTCTAGATTGTCCCCTCCCTGACTGTGGAATTCATACTGCACTGTAAAAGGTTCATTCCAATTCTATCAGGAGGAATGGAATTTGAGGAGTTCACAGCTATTTCAGCTCTCCGAACTTAACATTTTCACCACCCCCCTATAAAACAGATACTGTATTCCATCATCAGAAGGAGCTTTTTTCCCCCTTATTTTTAAATTTCAAAATTGCACTTAGCAATGAAAATGTAAGTCTCCCCCAATTCCTCATGTCTAGCTTAGGTATGACTCTCCCAAGTCCCCTGAGTTATTGGGACTCAACTTCCTCATCTGTAAAATAGAAGGTGTTTGAAAGCCTGGGTGCTAAGGTTTCTTAACGCTCACAATTTGTTTGGTGTTTCGATAACTTTTACCTTGACTTAAGCAGATTATAGCCAAAGGCATAAAACCAGGGGTCCAAAAATGTTGTATTTTTGTGCGGTATCAGCAATTTCATTATGATGCTTCAGGAGAGATGTGGTGACTGATGATACTGGACCCCCTTTTGCTGTCATCCTTGCTCTGTATGCTTCTATTTTCTACCCAACGGAGAAGCACATGTCTTCGACACATCTGATGTCTTCGCACCCCAGAGTATTTACTGTTTAAATGACAGCTGAACAGGAAGCCAAGAAAATGGTATCTTCCAAATGAACGTTTGTGAGCATTTTAATTCTGGTTTTGTCTCATTAACATATAAATGTGAGATTGTCAGTAAAGATAAATGGAAATTTCTCATCATCTTTTGATCTTCTCTTGTGGATTCAGCACGTATAGCTCCTGGGGCTGGGGTGTAGCTTGTTGGTAGGACACTTACAGTGTGTATGAGGCTGTGGGCTCTCGAATGAACATAAACAAGAAAAAGGGTCAGAGAGGACACCTGCCAGGTGAGAAGTGGATCTGACCTTGGAGACCCCAAACAATGAAGAGATTGTGGTCATGGCCAGCTTTCTATACATTCCTACTCAGCACTAATGAGTAAATAAAAAACAGAAAAAAAAAGTTTCTAAATTTGCAAAAGGTGAAATTATGATTTTCCTCCGTAGTTTCTTCTGTGCTTTCAAAACAGTCAAATATCAAGTTATTGCAGCATGAAGCTCTGATGACATGGTGAGGTGAAGGGCAAAGCATGATGGGAAACACGGTTTGGCCAGGCATTCTCACACCTGGGCTTGGCAGAATCAGACTCCTACCAGATGCTTTCTGCTCTTCTTCGGTCTTGTAAGTGATGGGCCTGATGTGGGGCCTTGCCCAGTGCCTGACACATCCTCAGGAATGCCAGTAAGTCAAGGACCAAAGCCAGCGCTCAGGAAGTGACCACAGAGTAACGGTGATGGCAGTATGTGACATGATTGCCTCATCTTCATGTGAGAAAGCACAAACGTGGAACCCCACCGTCTTCTCTGCCTCTTTGTGTTTCAAGAAGACCCCCCAAGTCAGAGTAGGTTCTGGTGTGTCTAACATAAAGCATGAAGATACAGAATTGTAACAAAGAAAGCAAAATGGCAGATTGAGACACATAGAAATGTCTCCCCCGAGGGTGAGCATCAGATGAGGAATCAGAAAACCACAGCACTCAATTGATAGTTTGTAATAAGTGTCGTTTGAAGTTTATGCAGCGTAGTTGAGTTATAAATCATGAATTTACTATGACTCAAAACATCTATTCTCTACAGCTGAAAAAATGGTTGCAACGTTATTCAGAAGCTGCCACCTTACACAAGTGCCTTGCTTCCTAAGTGGGTGATCATCTTACTGTTAGCAGGATTCTGTGCATATGGCAGAGGGAGGGCCCTCAGATCTCCACATTGGACAGAGTCTGAGGTAATGGGAAACAAGCTCTAAAATAACACCAAACATGTTAGAGCATGTTCAACTGGCTTAAATCAGAATGGAGTTTGTAAACATATTTATAGAGTTGCAGTCTACACAATACAGTCAGAGTTTTCAGAGTTACTATTTAAATCTGCTTGGGATATTTTTCTTATTTTCATGTTCCTCCAAAATAGGTTTCAGTAGCTTTAGTAGGTTTGTGGAGAAAAAGTTAACTCAATTATGGAGCTGTACCAAGATGGAACACATATTTGGATTCAATAAGAAAAATCCCCAGATCATTTTTAGTATGTTTGCAAAGCAAAAATAGCTGGTGCTATGAGTTCCATTTTTGCCAAAATTATGGCATTCATCACGGAAAGCTACGTGGACCTCTTCTGGGAATGATTTCTACAGCCGTGAGGCCAGTGAGTGAAGTTGCTTGGGAATGTTCATTCTCTCTAGCAGAGGGTTCCCTTTGCCTCAATGCCCTGCTATACAGAAGAGTTCTCCTGGGCCATGCCCTTGAATTTGGAGAAAAAAAGAAAACTTTGTTTTTTTTTATCTGAATGTGAATTAGTTTCCCCCACTTTTTAAAAATCTGTCTTGTATTTGTTTAGATGATATATTTATTGGGTTAATTTTAGACTTCATCCTTCATCTTTTATAGGAAAACAGTCTATAAAGTTATGTCAACAAAATCCAAAATTTGTAAAGACCTTTGCTTGTTTCTCTACTAGCTGAATTTTTATGCTTTTTCTGTAGAACAGTGAGATGCCTGTCAATGGAGTACTCAGAGAGAATAACTACATCCTTCCCTGGAGTATACGTTCCAGGAGTGTTGACAGCGTCTCCTTCAAAAGCATTTTCCAGTGATGTCTTCCATGGGTCTATGTGAATAATGCCCTAAAATAAATTCTTTAACTCAGGGTTTCATACTAATTACAAAAGCCCATTCTGAGTGGAAAGCAAACATGGATTATAAACATTGATCTCCAGTGGACAGATAACTACACAAAGAGCAACCTTAAGGAGTGGGTACAATGTGCACCCTTGGTCCCTCCCCTCAAGGAACCTGTGACCCATTCGTTAAGAACTGGCTCCTATTGTGGGCATTTGTGCAGGTCAGCTTCTTTCATGATCTGTTAAACTTTGTCTCCATTGGAAAGACCAACTCCTTGCATCAAAGCATTTCTGCATTCATAACCCCTTGCCAAGTGCCTGGTCACCGACACCATGGGACCTCTGATGGAGTTGATGAGAAATGGTCCCCAACCCGTAGGAATAGGGTGGAGACACACAGGGAGGGGGGAATCTGACTGAATAGTGGTGACATACCATAGCACAGGATTGATGGGAGGAACTGGGGAACCATGAAGAGCGCCCATCAAAGGAGCCAGGGTCCAAACATATTACAGAAGGCAAGGTGACTCCTGATGAGCAAGAGGCAGAATAAAATTGCAGCTTATAGCTCTGCATTGTGTGAGGAGTACACACATGCTAGGAAAGTAAGTTATGTGCTGCACGTAGAAGTTTCAGTCAGTTACAGACTTCTCGTACCATAGTGGTCCATTGGAGTTAGGGAAGCACAGAACTCCTAGTTCTTCATCCACTGTTTTACAGTCACTCCCAGGGTTCTGTTCAGCAGTGCTGGACGGCCTATAGCCTAGGAGTGATGGGGTGAAGGACCTAACTCAGGTGTGTGATGGCCTCGAGCATCAGCTTTGTGTGAGTATGCTGTGTGATGCTCACATCATCATGGAGCTTCCAAAGGACACAGTTCTTACACCCTGTCCCTGTTAAATGACACATGTTTGTGATACCAGATTAGAGTGCTTTTGTCTTCAAGACCACATGGCAGCTTGGCAAAAGCACTGCTTCTGTGGTCCCTTATGAAGGCTGTTTCATGATTGCTTGTCTCTAAAAGGAGGTATTTACAAAAATATTTATACCACAGGGATTAAACTATAAGAGGAAAGTTGCTGTCTACAGGCCATTGGGAAATCATTCCAAGATACCCTTTCAAGCCCAACTTTGTGTAAGTAGAGCCCCTCTCCCTTAACGTTATATATGAAATGTGTTACATGTATGAGCCAATGGCAGGTGTGGGTTGGTGGGTTGGCTGAAGCCTTAATGGGAGCTACTAATTTTAGTATTTTGAAGCACCTATTCTGGCTTCTGAAATGAGGGGGCAAGGCTAGTTATTCAGTCCGTTATTTTGTTGCTATAAAGATAAAACAACAAAATACAAAACACCCAACTCCTCTCATGCCTTTAGATAGAAACAAAACAAAACAAAACAAAACAAAACAAAACAAAACAAAACAAAACAAAACAAAACAAAACAAAACTCTCCTGGTGATGTGATGTTTCCCCAATACCTTTTCTTTCTTTCTTTTTTCTTTTCTTTTTTTTTTTTTTGCTTCAGTGTTGGTATGTATTGCCACAAGAACTTTTTTCCAGTGTTAATTTTATTTACTTACTTTTTATTGTGGTTCTGCGGACCTGAACACTGGGACTTTTTAAGCTAACTGTGTTGTACCACTGAGCTACACATCAGCCCTTTTATTTTAGCATCTTGAAAATATAAATGGTGTGTGTGTGTGTGTGTGTGTGTGTGTGTGTGTGTGTGTGTGTGTTTGCATATTTGCTCACGTGTAAGTGTGGGCATATGAATGTACGGTGTACTTGTTGAGGTCAGAGGACAAACTTGAGCTCTAGTCCTTGCCCCCTGCCTTTTTTGAGATTTGTCTCATGACTGCTGAGTGGGTCAGGCTAACTAGCCTCTGAGACTTGAGGGATTCTCCTCTTTACCCCCCAGATCATCATAAGAGCACTGGGGTTATAGACTCACGAGACTAGGCTTTATGTGGGTTCTGGGGATTTGAACCTCAGGTCTTCATGCTTGTACCACAAGCAGTTTAATGATGGAGCCATCTCTCCAGTCCATCACCTTTAAAATCTGGGTCCTAGCAGGGTTTTAACACGGATGTTCTGTTTCACCATCTCACCAGGTCTCTTACTGCATGCCACTGCAAAGGAGCTGTACAGACCACACCATCCTTTATGTGCTTTTGTCTTAAAGGCCCCGTAGCTGTTGCAGAAAAGACTTCCATTTCTGTGCCTGCTGTTGTGTATGGAGGGTCTGTCCTTTTCCAACACCATCACTCCCCAACACAGTGCTACAGCGTTATCTATTTCATTTGGTGTCTCATTGATTTCGAAAAAAACGATTCCGACTAATTTGTGCTATCCAATCTTAGCTATTTAAATTAAATCATATTCTTCCATATTTAGTCCCTGAATTGATTTTTTCCTATGAAGGTCACAATGTGTAAGGCTAGTGAAGAATCTTCCCATCCTTCACCTTTGTTCATCTTTAATAATTAACTGTGTTGTGTATATGAGACCAGAATAATTTATTGAAGGAATTAACTGCAATCGAAAGGTCACCTTTAGTCTTGAGATGTAGAATTATAAGTCCAATATTTGGTTATTTAAAAAGTTCAAAAAAGTGGAGCAAAGCAAATTGGCTGGATCAGACTCCTTGAGACACACAGATTGTATCCCGACACCTACTTTGATGCGCTGGTGTGTAGTGGAGTCTAACTTGGGAAGTAGGAGAGACCTGGGTGCTGAGCAGGCAGGAGACTGACTTCATTCTCCTTGTCACCTTGGTCATCTCGGCCAAGTCATGTGACTGGTAATGTCCTTAGCTGACTAGGAAGAAAAATAGTCCCCAAATTGAGGATTGGGCAGGATGGCATTAGTACACTGCTGTGTGCAACGTGTGTTGTGAGGAAACAGTTTCCACCCTGCTATGTACTGAGTCCTCACATGATGTCACCGAGTGTCAGGATCTGGGGCAAATTCAATCTTTTGCCTTTTGAACCTCACCCCATCACAAATATTGTAGGAATATTTGTTGAATATATGGTGGGTTGGTACATTTAAGTGCCGTTGAAGTAATTCTCTGTTCTTGGTAAGGATTTTGAAGGGTGGTGACTTTTAGCAGCCAACACAAGTGAAGACTGGCACATCCTCCCACACACCGACTGGACTCTTAAATCCTGGGAGCTCTAAAGAGCCTCTTTTCTGGGTCTTCATCACAAAGGAGGTCCACGTAGACTTATAAATTTGTGTATTCATCTTAGGCTTTGGGAGGTTGGAACAACACAGACACAGACATCTCATTTGTTGTATAAATAGCCACTTTATTGAAGTTTAATAATATGCTATACAGTAAAGCCCGTTAACATGTGTCATTCAACACATTTACTATATTTACAGTTATGCAGACATTCCAACAATCAATTTTAAAATATTTTCCTCTTTTAAATATGAAGAATATATTTATCAGCACATTTGTTAAAAAGTGCAGGCTGGGCAATTGGGTTGACAGATAAAGTGCTTGCTGTATAAGTATGAGGACCCAAGTTCGATCTCCAGCACCTATGTGAAGAATCCCAGGCACAGGAGTGATTCTAGTAATCCCAGTGCTTGGGATGTGGAGATCAGCAGATCCACAGGGCTCAATGGCCAGCCAGCCTAGTCTACTTGGTGAACTCCAGGACAGTGAGATATCCTGCCTCAAAAAAAGGAACATAGGTTACCTCTAGCTTCCACCTGAACACAGGCACACATGCATGTACATACACACATGAAGGGCTGTAAGTATGGCCTCAGGCTTATGATGTGAGCTTAACACTCAGGGAAGGAACCAAGATGCTGCATATAGATTTCCATCTGTTAGATTCTTCATGATGGTGCCCCAACACTTTTTCATATCTTTGACATATGATTGATATGTAAAAATGGACATGACTGTGCATGCCAGTTTTTTGCTTGTTTTAGTGCTGAAGATCAAATCTAGGGACTTGTGATTGTGAGGCATGCCCTGGTTGTCTGAGATGCACCCCAGGCAAATGGGAACAAGTTGGTAAGTCTGGACATATGCACATGTGGATACAGCCACCTCAGTGGAGGTAATACCTATGTCCATTGCCTCCAAAAGCCCTTCTCTGGTGGTACAAAGGCTTGAATGAGGTCTGCCATCTGAGGCAAGTTTCCAGTGTGTTGTGTAGTGTTGCTGACTATGGGACAATGTTAGGTGGCAGATCTCTGGAACTTGCCACACACAACTGAAACTTTATGCCCCTTGAATAATTAATTCCTCTTTGCCCCTATACCTGGGTCCTGGAAACCACCCTTCTAGTAGCCTGAGAGTCTGGTGATTTTAAATCCCTGGTGTAAGACGTCAGGCAACGTATTTCTTTCTGGGACCTTTCCTATTTTATTTATTATCTTATTTAATGTGAGTCATCCCAGATTCATTCACGATGTTTTGTGGGTTAATGGGATGGCAGTATCTGGGGGTTCCTGGTTATCTGGCCTCTGAATGGGGGCTGGTTGCCAGGGAACCAACCCAGTCATTAGCACATTGCAACTTTGCTGTGGTGCGGGAGAGGGGGCTAAAAGGTGAGTTGACAACCAGTTGCCAATACTATGAACTGTCACACCAGCACAGAGCAGCTACATTCCTTGCCCCATGCAGCCACTACATCTGGCTGGTCCCCAGCACCATGTTCAGAATGCACGAGATGTGAGCACAGAACTACCTTGAATCTTGTGGTTGAACTTGAGAAGGTGGTTTGGGGACACACCATTTACAGCTGTGGCTCTCAACCTTCCTAATGCTGTGACCCTTTAATACAGTTTCTCATGTTGTGGTGACCCCCCTCCCCAACCATAAAATTATTTCATTGCTACTCTGTAAGTGTAATTTTGCTACTGTTATGAATCTTACTGCAAATATCTGATATGTAGGATATCTCACATGCAACCACTGTGAAAGGGCCATTTGACCCACAAAGGGTCACAACCTACAGGTTGAGAACCTCTGATTTACGGCCAGGTGGTGAGAGTCTAGCTGGGATATGCTCCTAGCATCTGAGGTGGGTCGGTCTTGAGGGTCTGTGCTGTCTGCAGGTAGACAGTGTTGGCACTAACTTAGACTCCAGGATACCTGGCCAGAGGGCTGCTACGTGGGAAAACATCCAGATGTGGCTGTGTACAGCAGTGTTGTGCACTAAGTGCTGAGTCCAAGGTGGGCTATTTTGGAAACACACTGTGATGAGAAGACATATTTAGGAACTCAGTCACATTTTCTTTAATTCATTCATCTGCCTACCGCATTTGTGGGTATTTCTTGTCTTGATAGTTGGGGCTCATGCTCCATGGAACACAGGTGTGGCTTTCTGTGGTCCCTAGAATACATGGTTATCACTGGAAGGTATCTTCACTGAGCCTTTTGCATCACAGATTTCCCTGAAAGAGTGATAATTTATGAATCTGTGTTTTATTTAAAAATTAATTATCGTTTTGTACAGTGCTACTCGACAACTTAGTTAAAACAGGAGTCATCATCTCTCCTCCCTCTGACTTCTCTCCCATGCTCAACACTTCCTCTCTCCCAGATTCACAACCTTCTCTTCTTTAATTGGAGCTCCCCCGACCCCAGAGGGGAATCTTCGATGAAAGTAAGCAGAAGTCTGGTTTCTTTAAGGGAGAGGACCCTGATGCTGTCCTGCCCTTTCTTTCCATGCAAAAATCAAGGTTGTTTTGGATGCATGCAGCACAGTGCAGCCACGCAGGACCCCCTTGACAACCACTTCCTTCGCTCTTACAGCCATGTAGTCCATCTCCTTCCCTCAGCACGTGTCAGAGTTTATATGAGGATCCAGTGAGTCACTGCATAAAAGGAAGATCAAGGACACTTTTGTATCATTAAGACTGTAAATAATGAAGCCCACATGCTCTGAGAAGATATTCAGGAACAGGACCCACAACAGTGCCTTGAAATGGGGAAGATTAGTGTCTTACCCGGTGGGCTCAGTGCCTGCTTTTACTGAGACAGGGCAAGGCACACTGCAGGCTGTGAAAGGTGGCACTGGGCCATTCAGGGCTGCAGTCTGTCTGGAAAATGAAGGATAGACTTGGGTCACTGTGGGATGCTCTTTTGGGTGCTGGGCATTTCAGCGTTGAGTTGACTCAGGCTGTAATCACAGTTCTACATGTTCTCGCTAGCAATTCTGCTTTTCAGGAGAAGCCACTGTGTCTTAGGCATAAGCCCTAGAAATATCTTACTTGAACTGCTCTGTCCGAAGCTGTCCAATGCCTGAGGTAAGCTTCAGGGGAACCATTTTGGCTGTCATTGAGATGTGGGGGTAAAAATTCAGTTATGCCGAGGCTCAGTGGAATCTGGCTATGTCTGATAAGATGGGAAGACAACTTTCTGAAGCTGGTAGTTGGAGGGAAATTGAGATGGACTTGGTCACGGCTGGAGGGGAAGTTAACTGTGTCAACTTGGGTTTGATTTTTATTTTGTTTCCAATTTCAAACCAAGGAAAGTCTTAAGGTGATGATGGGAAGTGCTGAGGTTGACCACAGTGATCTGCATAACTTATGTTTGAGTGCTTTGTTCTAGCATGTGGCTGTTTCGGGACTCTTAGGCTGTTTTGTGGAACTCTTAGGAGGTGGGGAAGTGGACAGTGGGTTGCTGATGGATGTGCCCTGTGATTTATGGTTGGGTCCTGCTTCCAACTGCATCTCTTCCTCTGCTGGTCCACCAGGGGTGTGAAGAATAGGCTTGAGTTTCCACCATACAAGGGTGACGCAATGAACTCTACCATGACATCCCTGCAATAAGGCAAGATAAATCCTTTGTCTCTTGAGTGACATTGTCAGGTATTTGATCACTGTGATGGGAAAGTAATTAAAAGTGGTCCATAATTTCCCAATCTAAATAGCGTTCTCTCCCTCCAGGCCGCTCTCTAACATACATGCACATCTGTATGGTGAAGCTGCAGTTCATCAGCTCAGTCAGTAGGGAGGGTGGCTCATGATCACATGCAAGGACTTCTTCCCCAAATCTCCCTCTGTCTCCAGGTCAGGAGACCAGCCTTGCAAATGGATGCTCTTTAGGGAGGTTGGGTCAGTTCTATTTCTGTGTTGTTGGGACTGCCTCCTCTTCATCCTTCCTATCTAGGAAGGAGGTGTTTATTTCCCAGAACATTCTCAGAGTGACTTGTGTTGGCCTTTTTCTGCCCATTAAACTTTGAATCCCTTCAGACATCTTTTCCTACCACCCCCAACACAGAACACTCATTTAGAAAAAGATCCTGTTCACAGAGGGAAGAAAGAAAACAAAACAGGGTATTGCCATTTATTAAATCGATTTTTGATCCTAACTAGGAAAGCCAGATCTCATGTTCAAAGCCCACAAATAATATTTTAGATTGTGAAAACCAGGCCTCCCCAAATTCTTAGGGTTTATCCCTTCCTGTTCAGATATCATCTTCAGGAAGTGTGAAATCGCACCTCTTAAGGCTAGTGCTGGACTTGGCTTCTGGGTTTCCTTGCTGTATATGTGGAAGGGTCTTGATTTTGCTTCTCAGAGACAACTTTCTCATATCCCCACTGCACTGTTAAACACACACTCAATGGAGCAAATGCTTGCTCAGAGCACATTCTTCTGAAGTCAGGTGTTCCAAGTCAGGTGTTCCAAGAACTTGTGAATTACAATTCCCAGTGAAATTTGGCCTTGCATTCTGTCTTTGACAATTCCTGCATGAGAATTTGTCTTTAGCTAGACTTCATAATCTAGAGCATCCCTCCAACAAACGAATATGTTGAAATAATAGCATACTTACTTTATTTTGCTGGTAAATAATAGCATAAATCATTTCTACTTTCAAAACTATTCACCAAGAATTTTTATTTCTGATGATGATTTCAGGAGCGGTCAGATAATGCAATAAATAGGGGGAAAAAAAACCTCATAGAGATTAGTTTTTAGCAAGCTTTGTCTAAAATGTTAGAACACATTCTTGCATCTGCTGAAGGTCATAACAAGGCAAGGCAGGCTGGGAGTGTGTGTGGGCACACTGCATGATGATGGCTGAAGTAGCAGGGCAGGTAGAAAGTACTGTAGTAAGGGCCGCATGTACCATGGGACTCTAGAGGGGCTACATGCCAGTCCGGAGCCATGACAAGACAGGGAAGTCAGCTCTGCTACTGCTATTGTTTCAGTCAGAATGATAGTGGGAAGAATCTCTCATTATGTTGGTAGCAAGGGACAGATCCAGAACAAATGCGCGCACACACTTTGACATGACAACTGAACCATTTGCTTTTTTTTCCCTCCACAGCAGACTGCCTCCCAACTCCGTCCTTAGGGGCTCCCGGGTCACTGTTGTCAACTCAGCAAGCCTGTGTGGGTGGCCTCGGTCTGACTTTTGTCTCTACAGCATTTCCTTTTCTCACATGTTCTTCAGTCCCTTATGAATCCGTGAGTTCACAGACGGGAAACTATCTGCCGTGATTTTCAAGCAAAATGAGTTCATTCCGTCTGAAGCTTTGAAAGAAAAGGTGGATTCTTTCACCCTGAGATCAGAGCACTTGGTGGTGAAGACTGGGCCAAGGTTGCTCACATTGCGAGGGGCCCTGGTCTGCGTCAAGGAGGAGAGTTATGGGGGCGCAGCAGAGAGGTATGAGTGAACGGGCCACCAAAGCATGCCTTTACTCCCAGAATCTGATTGGAGAGACCTCCTACAATTACTGGGGCGGATCCAGGCCTGAGGACTTCTGCTTGGCAAGGTGGAGTAAAAAATGTGTTTATGAAGGAGCTAGTTGTGCAGCATAAATGGATGTTGAAATAGACCAGAACAAGGCAGAACAACCCACCAGCAGATAGCCATAAAAACTCAGGTTACACAACAGAACACATACTTTGCCCTCCTCATCTCTCTCTCTGAACTCAGGGTCAGCCCCCCCTCCCCACCTGAACCTCGCTTCCCAGCTGCTGTTTGCTTGCTCCAAACACTCTTCCTAGGTTCTTCAGGCCAGGCTAAGCCAAGCTGTCGCTTCTCACCATCTCTTTTCTAATATTTATTTCCTATTTTGTGTGTGGGGGATGATTGCCGTCGAGTCCTCTAGACAGGATGCAGGTTTCTCTTTGACATGCTAGACTTCCTGGGAAGAGGAAGGAGTTGAGAGGTGGGGACAGAGTGGGGAAGGAGCTTGCCAGGATTTCCCAGGGAATTTTTAGCCAAGAGACCTCAGAAAACCTTTCTCTCACCCTAGAAGCTCACCACTTTCTTCTTTGGACACTCATTGACCTCTGTGAACACTGCTTTGTGCCCGGGCCTCTGGCTCCAAGTGGGCCTCTCCCCTTAGCACAATGCCAATCGCCTGCTTTCCTGCGTAGAGAGTCTGAGAACATGATGGTGTGGAGTACCCAGACTACACATACAGATGTGGTGCAGATGTTCCTGGCAGCAAAGGGATCCTTTCGCAGGGGCAGTTCATACCACACTTTGCCAAAATTAGTCGTGGTTTCTACAAGTTTCCAGTTCTGCGGGGTATTTGGATCAGAATGCCAAAAGAGGAGAGAGAATTTAAAGAATTTCACTTTCCTATCAAGATGATTCAGATAAGTCTCCCATTTCCTATCACTCTTTCTCCTTTAATATTTTTAAAAATATTTTAATAGTTTTAATTTTTTTAAAGAATTCACAAAATGTGTTTGATCATAATTATTCCTCTACTCTTCCCCTAACTCTGCCCTCATCAACCCCCAACTTCATTTCTTTTACTTCTTCTTCTTCTTCAAAAAAAATACCCATGAGTCATGAGCTCCAATTTGTGTTGGTGATATACTCCATCCACTTCAATGTGGGCAGCCGATCAGGAGTCACACCCTTCAAGAAAACAGACTGTGCTTCCTCTAGAAGCCTCAGAGTGTCAATGGCTCCTCAGGGTGGGGGCTCATGGACCCCACTCCCCTCCTTGCTTGAATGTTTACCGGCTTGATCTTGTATCCATCTTGTGCAGGTAACCACAGCTCTGTAGCAGTTCCGTCCTGTCCAGAGGACACTGTTGCGCTCTGGTCCCCGCTGACTTCTGGTTCTTAGTCTTTCTATCCCCTCCTCCTTGACAGCCCCTGGGGCCCAGGGAGGGGTGTGATACAGATGTCCCATTTGTGCTGAGCACCCCACTGACACTTATTCTCCGCACTTTGCTCAGTTGTAAGGATAAGCAACAATAAGATGTTTAAAAAAGTCATATAGAAACCTATAATTTTAGTGTGTGTGTGTGTGTGTGTGTGTGTGTGTGTGTGTGTGTGTGTGTTTAATTGGACTTACTCTATACAGGGGATTAAGTTCATACCAGAAGTTGTTAAATAAAAAGCCCATTCCAGTGTCAGGTGTGGGGTACAACCCCACAAGTTCTTGGTCAGAGGAATCCAGGAGACACCCCAATATAATAAGGCTGTTACCATTTGTTCTTGGTTCACTACTAGAACTTGATGGTAAGGCTATTGCTGAATACAGCACAAAGATTTGTCATGGGATATGGAGAATCAATTGATACTGGCCAGGGAGCATCCTCCCTGCTGACCAGCTTTCAATACTGGAAAGCTTATAGGTGCTTCTAGGCTGTTAGGGGAAAATCATCAATAGTCTTACCTAACTTTGAACCCTGTGAACTGTAATAATGAACAGTGTGGCTAGATATGTTCAAGGATGCAATTGTGGCACAAATATTATAGGGGTAACCAACCAACTTTTGCTAGGATTTAAGGGTTACCCCACCAAGGAAACAAACAGGTCTAGTACTATGTATTTTGCCAACAATCATGGTTGGCCTCACAAGGGGTGAGTCTATTTCTATTATAAGTGGGCATAGTAATGACTGCCCTGTTAATCACATCTCTCTACCCATGGATTAGTGCAGCTCTCAGCTCATTATAGAAATTTCTTTGTGGTTAATCTATAAACCCATCCTTTTTCAGTAGCATGTAGAATACCCTAGGATTTTTAAAACTGCCCACCCTGATATATATAGATCTTTTAGAATGGAGTCCTTATAAATTTATAAGATAAAGATAATTTTGATGAAAATAATGGTTAGTGAGAGAATTTCATTAGATTTTCTCATAGCAACATTTCAGATTTTGAATAAGGGCTGGGAGATGGCTCAGTTTATAAAGGGTTTGTCTTACATGCATAGGCACGTGACTCTAGCTCTCAGGCCAATGACAGTCCTTATGTCAAAGGAGGTGGACAGTGTTTCTGAAGATGACAAACAATGTTGTCTTCTGTCCTGCACCTGTGCGCGCGCGCATGCGCGCGCGCGCGCACACACACACACACACACACTTTGTGTAAAATAACCTATAAAGACAGTACTGGATTGTGGTGGTATTGTGTTCCCCAAAATATTGAGCACCCTAATAAACTTATCTGGGGTCAGAGAACAGAACAGCCACTAGATATAGAGGCCAGAAAATAGTGGCACACACGCCTTTAATCCTATCACTTAGAGGGCAGAGATCCATCCGGATCTCTGTGAGTTTAAAGCCACACTGGAAACAGCCAGGCATGGTGACTCATGCCTTTAATCCTAGGAAGTGAGCCTTTAATCCCAGGAAGTGATGGCAGAAAGTAGAAAGGTATATAAGTCATGAAAACCAGGAACTAGGCAGGTTAAGCTTTCAGGCTTTTGAGCAGCACAATTCAGCTGAGAGGAATCCAGTCTGAGGAAACAGGATCAGCTGAGGAATTGGCAAGGTGAGGTGGCTGTGGCCTGTTCTGCTTCTCTGATCTTCCAGCGTTCACCCCAATACCTGGCTCCAGGTTTGTTTTTATTTATAAGACCTTCCAACAATTCATGCTACACTGGATATGCCAACTTTTAAACTGGCAATCTGAATGTATGGCTATTTTGACATTAAACCCAGAGACTTCTTCAATACAGCAGATTGTAACTTTTGTTGGCTCTTTGCAAGGCTGACTATAAAGCCAGAGACAGAATTACCCCTGGAGAAGCCTGTTGGAATCATAACAGAAATGAAGGAGAAAAATGACCAACTCCCCCCGCCCCCATGTGAAGATCCAGGCTAGGTAAACACAACAAGGTGTGACTTTCAAATCCTACTTCCCACTCCATCCCGTTAGCAGAAGCAGTGGTAAGAGGAGGAGGAGGAGGAGGAGGAGGAGGAGGAGGAGGAGGAGGAGGAGGAGGAGGAGGAGGAGGACTAATTTCCCTATATTTTACCGTGGCCATAAATGTCTTTATAACTAGAGCACCTGTTCACAGGATCTTTTTTCTTCTATGTAATCCTAGAATGATTAAGCCAATGGAAAAATCTAGAAAGAACAAAATTCTACAATTTGATACTTTCTGGGAAGAGGTTGGAAGAACAGCAGTCTTTCAAATTTGGACCCCTTGTGATTTTGTGACTCCCCTAAAAATTCTTCTCTGGTAATAAGGAGTACACTGGTGTTATTGAGCGTGCTTGCTGGTGATTGGTAATGAGTCATTCAGCCTTTACAGACACTTTAATAGAATACCCATCATGGTAGATCAGAGTGCACGTGTGTGTGTGTGTGTGTGTGTGTGTGTGTGTGTGTGTGTGTAGAGAGAGAGAGAGAGAGAGAGAGAGAGAGAGAGAGAGAGAGAGAGAGAGAATGCATGTTCACATGCCTCAGTGATTCTTTTCAGTGAGGGGGAGGCTCAGAACATCTGTCAGGACTTTGCTTCCTTCAAAATACAATAGGATGGGACACCAGAGTGTCTTGACTTCTGTCAGGTGTGTATTAAGTTGATCCAGGCCCATTGTTTGGAGAACCATATGAAGGACTCTTAGAATTTAGAACTTGCAAAAACATGTGGTTACCATCCCACTAGGAAGAAATCCCCTTCTCTTTCTCCAGCACGCCTTGCTCTCTACCCCTGCTATCATCCATCTGACTATCCGTCCTTTTGTCTGTCCCTGAGTCCTGAGGAAGAGGGTCTAAGTAACCACTTGAATTACTTTCTTTGCTTCTATACTGGGAGAAAATAGAGTTATGTCTCATGCTCAACTTCTACAATAAAAACAGTAATTAAATCAGCAAACATTTATCGAGTACTTGCTAGCCTATTTTGAGGTGCTAAGCGAACACTTTACATAAGCCCTTTATTTAGTCCTTAAAATGTCCCTACAAAGAGCTACCAGTGTCATGTTTACTTTACAGGTAACAGTGCTGAAGCCAGAAGCCATTGGCTGATGTGTAGGAAAGCTACTTAGTGGAGAATTCTGAGTTCAGATCCAAGCAGGTACCACATGATGTGGTCACCTAGTGCCCATTCCAGTCTGGATTTTCTGTTACAAAGTCTCCCTCTATCTCTGGTTCTTTTATTCTTAAGCGGTCGATTGTTGAAAGGCCACCTGCTGGAAAGCCCTTCAAATTCACTATAAAATCAGATGTGACATGAGTAATCAAGAGAAATAGAAGAACCGCAGCTCAGATGTTAACCTGATCCTTACTTCATCCAAATGGCGTGCACTCCCCTCTCTGCTTTTAACCTTTTGCAAGTCTAGTTACCTAGAATTTCTTTCTACTTGTCTGTAAAGATTCAGTTAACAACTCCAGTGTTTGACCGGCAAACTGTGAATATTAGAATCCGCATACATATAACCAGCACCGGGATAACACAGATGTGACTGTCATCTACACCGAGGCCATCCTAGCTAACCCAGTGATTCAAAAATATCAGAAAATGCATCTCCAGACATCTGTCGCGGGAGCAGGCCAGGTGAACATCACAGCAGGCTGCGGAGAAGCCTCTCACTGCACAGCTGACTGGAGCAACACACACTGCTGGAGACTGCCAAGTATGGTTCACATTGAAAATCACAAGGCAAGGGCTGTCTGTCCATGCAGTCACATCCCTGTGGCATGCAGACTTCCATCAAAAGAAAATTTAGAGACACATTGAGCTACCCATTCCCCCTTTCTTTCTGTTTCTGCCTAGCTCTGGCTGAGGAAGTTATTGTCCTGAAGTTAGAATGCATTCTATATATTCTTTTGGGGTTTTCCTCACATAGTGATATATTAATGGCAGATAGGCTATTTTATGCTTTATTTTTTTAGTTTTAATTGTGTGTGTGTGTGTGTGTGTGTGTGTGTGTGTGTGTGTGTGAGAGAGAGAGAGAGAGAGAGAGAGAGAGAGAGAGAGAGAGAGAGAGAGAGAGAGAGTCTGTGTGTGGGTATGTGCACACAAATGGAGTTGTTCATGGAAGCCAGAAGAGAGCATCAGATCTCCTGGAGCTAATTCAAGGGGAATGTGAGCTGCCTGATATGGGTACTGGAGACAGAACTTTGGTCATCTGGAAGACCAGGAAGTGCTCTTAACCACTGAGCCATCTCTTCACTTCTATTTTATGCTCTAAAATTTGCATGAATGGTACTATATTATTCTACCACTATTTTCACCTCACTATATGTATAAATATGATTTGTACCAATGATTCTGCAATGTTCTGTCATATGAATGACTGTTGACTCTTTTCCTCTCCAATGATTAATGATTGTCTTGCTGGTACAAATGGTACCTCATCAAGTATTCTCATGCGTTTCTGGTAAGATGCACTTTGAAGATTTTACAGCGGATAGGAAAACCCAAGAGCCAAGGTTCTGGATCATCCCAGGTGTTTTCCACTGCCTTGTTATGCAGCCATGTCTGTTAAATGTTGGAGACAGTTGGAATGGAGTGAGCATCTTTAAACTGCCCAGTTTGCTTCCTAAGGAACTGAATCAATGTCGTCTGAGTCCCTCTTTTCTTCCATTATTAGCACTATATTACCAGACCTAGATTCCAGATGAAAATCTTTCATTGTTACACAGTTTAGGGTACAAATACCTCCTTCTTACTGTTGGTGGAGTCTCTGCCTTGATTATATACAGTATCTTTTCTGATACAGAAGTTTTAGTTTTAGCATTGTGAATTATGTGTTTTTCCTGATGATTATGATTTTTTTTATGTTTTATTATACAAATTGTTCCATGTTCATAATGAACATCTCCTGTGCATGGTATGCTCTTCATATTTAGGACTTTAATCCATCTTAAACTCTTTCTGGACCTTGCATTAGACACTTGCTGAAAGATGAGATGAGGGTGCTGGGGGGGTGACTTCCAGAGGACCCGTTTTGTTTACAATACCCATATTAGGGGGTTCACAACCCCCTCTAACTCCATCTCCAGGGTATCTGACATACTCTTCTGGCATCCAAGGACATCCCCTCACATCTTTAGGGGTATCTCCACACATACATTTACAGAAACGCACATATACTCACATACATGAAAATAAATCCTAAAATGAAACAAAATAACAACAGAAACATGGGGTCCAAGAAGTACTTCAGAATGAAGCCAGAGAAGAGGGGTGGGAGATAAAAATTGTGTTGAACAAACATGGCAAATATCAATAAATCTCAATAAGTATTTACCAGAGAACTGTCACTAGTAATAACTTAATTTGGAGAGCTGATAATGAAGTAAACACCAGCCAGATGGCTCAGGGAATAGAAACACTTGGGCACAGGCTTGACTACCCAAGTTCAATCCCCGCAAGGTAGCAAGAGAGAAGCAACCTCGGAGAACTGTCCTCTGACCTCCACTTGCATGCCGTGACACACAAATAAAAAAAATACATAAATAAATAAGTGAATAAATTTTCAAAAAAGTGAAATCGAAATATCGGGCAACAATGAAGCAGTAAGGGAACGTCTGATACTACAGTGTTTTAAGCGTTGGCACTTGTGGCTTAAGAGCAGCAAGGAGGCTAATGGGGGGTGGGAGGGAGCAAAGGGACCAGGGGGTGAGGAGAAATAGTGGGGAGTAGACTGGTAAGAATAAATTTGCTTGAAAATGTCATTGGGGCCAAATACTCCGCATGCTAATTGAAATAAATAAACACAAAGCATTTCAAGATTCAAATATAATCTGAGGCCATTCTTTTCATTCTCTGTGTTGACTATACCCTCTTTATTCACATTCCCCATCTTCTATGTCTCTGTATATGCCTTATTGGCAATTTCCTTAGGTTGTCCAGTTTACTAGTATTTCATTAATTTATGTGTAATCTGTAGTTGGATGTTTTGAATTTTATATTTTAAGGACTTCCAGTTGATTCCTCTAAATATAGCTCATTTATTTATTTATTTATTATTTTTTACTATGGCATTCTTATCTATTTTGTGTATTTAAGTATGTCTGTATCATAGTGCCTATAAACCTATTTCATCATCTGTACAACCTGGTCTTCTCTGCCGACTGTGCTGTGGGAGCACATTTCCTCTTGTTTGCAGTTGTGAGCTGCAAGCTCATGTTGGGCATCAGCTCTTCTGTTCACTAAGGTCAATGGCTGCTTCCTGCCATGTAGTTTTACAACTGTTTTTGTTCTCCGTTCTAGGACCAGGACTAATTTTTATGTTATTTATTGCCTGTGGAAGTTCCAGACCATGTTGGTAGGTTAGGTTGGTTCAAACCCCAAGCACACATCATAGTCTGGAGTTTTATGATCTTAGAGTGTTGCTCCTAAAGCTTAGGCTGAACACATGGGACTCTTAGCTCTTGTAGGAGATCCTTGGTCATGAGTTCACAAACCATGCCGTCCTCTGGCTTTACCGCAATTTTGGTTCGAACTCTACATCTTGAATGGGACCAAGGTGTTGCTGCGTCTTGCTGTGTGGGTTTGCAAACTAAAGTGTCGAGGCACAGGTGAGGTCAGATGCCTGCAGTCCTCTCAGGAGGCACACAGGTCAGCCCATGTGACTTCAGTTGCCCCATTTTACAGTCATGTGCTTCTTAATGTTGGGGACATGTTTTAGGAAAAACAGTTAGGTGTAGTAGGAGATGTGTAGTGCACTTACACAAACTGAGATGTTCACAGTGTCACTAGTGTCTTCTTACTGGACTACATTTGCATATACAGACTATTGACTGGTATGTTATGTAGTTATTACTATACTGTATATCTTGAACTTTCTCCAGACGAACCAAGTCAGCTGTGTTATAATAGTTTTTGGCTGTTATCTACTACATCATCTCTAGGTACTGGAGTGAAATACTGTTCAGGCTCCAGGTTACCGGAGTCTTTCTGGAGCACATTTGAACTGTTTTCAGGGAAGGTAGTTCCCTACCCCCACCCTACCCCCACCCTAGGCCTTTGTGAAGCTGTTGTCAGGTATGGTCCTACCCCCTCCCCCCAGGTCGTTTGACCATGTTAATCTGTTTTCAAGGTTGGTGGTACCCCTTCACTCGTAGGTTCTTTGATCACATGAAGAAGTTTTCAGGGGATGGCGCCCCCATAGGCATGTTGACAGTGTGAAGCTTTAGGAGGACTCTGGCCAGTTTCCAGGACCCTGGCTGCTGTGAGGAAATCACCACAGTCCCTGGTAGAGAGCTTACCTCATCGTAGTCCCAATTTATCTCTTCAAATGGAACAACTAAAATCTGGTCCTCTCCTCTCGGACCCTCTTTTCAAATGGTGAGTCCGGTGTATCCCTTTCTCCTTTGTCTTCTGCCCTAAAGATGCCATTTCCCCCTCTTGTCTCTCCAGTCTCAGGTCGGCTTTTAAAGCCCTCACATCTCTCTCAATGCCTCTCCAGTCTCTCTTTATTTTGATCTCACTGTGAAAACAGCCCGATCTGATATTGAAGCTGAAGTGGGCTTTTCAAGCCCATCCTGTTTCTCTTTGATTATCGATCCAAGCAAACAGGACTTCTAGATGCCGAAGAGTCAAGGCTTTTAGAACACAGTTGAGTTTGCCGTCCTTTTATTGAGTTATTTTTATTTCTTCAGTTTCACTCATGATCACTGTCTACCTTCCTTTTCCAAGCTTACTGTCTTTCAGGAGTTTACTCCATGGGGGGACTGGCTGGAGGCAAGGCACATTTCTACCAACCTGGAATCCTTCAGTGGACTGAAGAGGTATTATTTTCTGTCATAAAAATGTATGATCCCATGAGAGATGAAGCCACAGTCCTTTCTGTGGGAACCTAAATTCAGATCCTCATATGATTTCTAGAAATTGTGCTAACTTGAGGTAACCTGGAATAAGGATGGAATGTCTTACAAAGGGCATGGAGAGAGACAGCTTGTCCATCTCATCCTCCTGTGGCCTGAATTCCAGTGCTGAGCAGGGAAGTACACCTGTAGAAAATAAGTCAAAACCAAATGACACATACATCCCTGTGGCACAGACCCCAAAGTCAACATTTTGATTTTAATTTTTCTGTGTGTGTATGTATGTACGTGTTTGTGGGTACACCACACATACACATGTAGGTACCTGTGAGAGGCCAGAGGCTCTTGAGGGCAGATGTTTCAACAGCTTTTCTTATTTATTGATTAGTTTGTTGGTTGATTTAGATGAGGTCTCTCACTGAACGTGGAGTTCACTAATTGTCTAGG
Organism: Onychomys torridus; assembly: GCF_903995425.1. Lineage (NCBI taxonomy): Eukaryota > Metazoa > Chordata > Mammalia > Rodentia > Cricetidae > Onychomys > Onychomys torridus. Next base: position 46,801,923 of record NC_050451.1, read on the forward strand.
CTGGCTCACCAGCAAGCCTTAGAGATGTGCCTGTTTACATCTCCTCAGTGCTGTGGTTACTGATGTGTTACCATGTCCAGCTTTTCACCATGGGCACCAGGGATCTGAACTCACGTCCTCATGCTCATGTGGAAGGCATTTTGTGGCTGAGCCACCTCCACCTCAAAAGTTTGTATTTTAAAGGGTTTGTGTCCCAGCCTCCTACCCTGTGGGCCTACCTGAGAAACAGCACAGGCAGCCACATACCGTTCTGTATTCTGATGTTTAAAGCCTTGTGCAGAGAGCATCTTTTTCTCCCACAAGAAAATCCATGCTTCAGCTGCCCTGGCTTATTACAGTCTGTGCCAATGCCCCCAAGCAGTTTTCAAAGGTTCCAATTTGCCGTCCTCTTACTTAATGCCCCAAGTGACCAGTATTTGCTGAATTCCAGCCTGTTAAGAAATACCACGAACTCCAAAGCATTGTAAAGGGCAAAGTCCCGCCCCAGCCAAGGCTCTGCAGCCGAAGTTCTAATCTGTCTCCTCCTGTGGCTGTCTCTGTGCATTGTTATGTGTCTTCCAAATCCATCTCCTGCTAGTGCCTAAGGGTCCCAGTGTGTGCACTGTGTACTAGGGTGACTACCAGTACACTCTTTTTCCTGACTTGAGCTTGGATTGATTGGGGTTCACTCTGCTGATAAGGGTGTTGGGGTATATTCCATCCTGCATCAGACTCAGACCCCCAACCCCAGGCCCAGGCTGAGAGAGAAGAACAAAATCCTCGCATACAATGATGCCCCATCCAAGAGACAAATGTGGTGAGCTGACAGAAAGGGACAGAACATGTGTCCTGGGTTTCTGTAGTTCCTATGGTTTAGGTGTTGTTCATTCTTTTCCATGGGAAAGAATGAGGAACTAGCTTGTAATTGTGTGTGTGTGTGTGTGTGTGTGTGTGTGTGTGTGTGTGTGTGTGTATGTATGTGTCTGTGTGGTATGGTGGGTACAAATGTGTGTGTGTGTGTGTGTGTATGTATGTATGTATGTGTGGTGTGGTAGGTGCACATGTATGGTGTGTGTGTGTTGTGGGTGTACATGTGTGTTATGTGTGTTGTGGGTGTACATGTGTGGTGTGGGTGTAGTGTGGGTGTACATGTGTGGTGTGGGTGTACATGTGTGGTGTGTATGTCTGTGTGGTATGGTGGGTACAAATGTGTGGTGTGTGTATTTGTGTGTGGTGTGGTGTGGTGTGTGTGTGTTGTGGGTGCACATGTGGTGTGTGTGTGTGTGTGTGTGTGTGTGTATGTGTGTTGTGGGTACACATGTGGTATGTGTGTGTGAGTGTGGTGGGTGCACATGTGTGTGCACCTATGTTCTTGCTTGCAAAGAGGCCAGAGAAAGATGTCCAGGGTCCAGCTCCATTGCTCCCCTTGTCTTCATGAACCTGGAGCTTGTCATTTTGGGGCTAGGTTGTTGGCTAGGGGGCCTCAGGGAAGCCCTTGTTTCTGTCTCCCACTCCCTAGTGTGCCTGCCCACTCCCCACTTTTTCTGAGGTGCTGAGGATCTGAACTCAAATCTCTAGGCTTGTGTCACAAGGGCTCTTACCCACTGCATCATCTCCTCAAACCCAAGGATGTTATTTTAATGGAAGTCTTTCCTCATGGAAACACAAGGAATTCACGTGTATGGGGGGGTGGGGACAGGTTATTTGTGTGTATGTGGGGAATGCTTGGTGGGTGTCTTCCCCAAGAATTATACCTTATATGGTTCTTGGAAGAAAACAATATAACTTTGCAAGGATGTTGTAGAAGATTCGAAACATTCTCTGTTACTCAGTGTCTTTTGCCTACTTTCTGTCCAAGCACACCATGTTCTAGCTTGGGTTAATCAAAATCAGAGCTACCTCTCCTGAAGGTCTCTGAGAATCTGCACTTTGGGAGAATTGCTTTTTTTTTTTTTTTTTAGTTCATTTTGTTCTTTTCCAACTGTTTCCAGAATTTTCCAGCTCCAACATATGCTGCCAACAATAGGAATTTACATATATTCTTCAGAGGATAGCGATGTCTTCCAGAAGTCGGTGACTGGAGCAGACCCATTTCACCAAGCTGAACAGGTAGGCTAGGTTTGTAACTTTAACATTCCTGGGCTCAACAGAACTCTTAATTTTGACGAGGTTTGATGCTCGTCTGGATCTCCATGACTCCTGGTTACAAATCAAATGGTGAGTTTTCACTTTCCTATTTATTTTGTTGACCAAATAACCCAGGGCTCTAAAGCAACTCTGCACAGCTAGATGCCAATCAATTAGCTAAGATAAGCATCTAAAACCCCTGCAGCTAAAACTCCAGGCAAATCAAATTGCTGCTCCACCTGGGCCTGTGGCACAACACTGGGACCACAGAACCATGTTTAGTAAAAATGGTGGCAAATTGTTAGCTGTGGGACAGCTGAAGGCCACAAACAAAACTCTCACTAGTAAGATTTCAAAACGATGATGATAATGATGATGCTTCTATTTCTAATAATAACCGATGCTTCCAAAAAGTCTCATGTTTGCAGTCACCAGCTTCAAATGAGGGGTGACTGCTGTGTTATCAATTCTGTGTCCTGAGAGACAGTTTACTGTGGGTGGTTTCCATGATACATTCTTGAAAAGTCTCCAGTTTTCAAGTGTACAATATAAATTCCTTAGAAAACTGCAGCGCCAGTCTGTTTTATGGATGGTACCACACCTCCTTCAGATTAAATAGCCCTCCTCACTTTCTTGTGATCATTTAATAATAAAAGGTGGGCGCGGGAAACCTCCCCACAAATATGAACAGAATGTTCTGATCCCGTTGGTGTAAATGGTCAGTTCTCACTTTTCTCATCTCAGGAGTCCACAGTGTTCTTCAACATCATGTCCATGAGTTAAATGCGTCAGTGCTTACTGTTGGAGAAGATGAGATGGAAAACGAAGTGTTTAGAGTACATATAAGCCATCAGTCAAGCAGGAAGATGGTGTGGTCCATGCAGCCCTGGGGAAACTCCGCTGTAGAGCGGAGGGTAAGCAAGCAACAAAAGGAGAGAATTTCAACCCCAGAGATTCCCCCCAAAAGAATTTTAGGGACCTCAGGAGGTCCCCAGGTCATACTTTGAGAAATGCTGGCTTGGATTTATGTTTGTTGTTTCTTTACATTAAAAAAAAAATTCGCTGGGTGGTGGTGGTGCACGCCTTTAATCCCAGCACTCAGGAGGCAGAGCCAGGTGGATCTCTGTGAGTTCGAGGCCTGCCTGGTCTACAGAGCAAGATCCAGGAAAGGCGCAAAGCTACACAGAGAAACCCTGTCTCGAAAAACAAAAAAACAAAACAAAACAAAACAAAACAAAAATCAGGAATTTTGTTGCTGCAATGAAACATCACGGTCAAAAAGCAAGTTGGGGAGGGAAGGGTTTATTTGGCTTAGACTTCCATATTACTGTTCAACATCACAGTCATCAAAAGAAGTCAGGGCAGGAACCTGGAGGAAGGAGCTGAAGCGAGGCTGTGGAGCGGTCCTTCTTACTGGCTTACTCCTCATGTTTTGCTCAGCATGCTTTCTTATAGAACCCAGTACCACCTGCCCAGGGCTGGCTCCACCCACAATGAACCAGGCTCTCCCCCATCAATCACTAATTAAGAGAATTTGCTACAGGGCTAATTCTCTCAATTGTGGTTCCCTCCTCTCAGATGAGGTTAGCTTGTGTCAAGTTGACATAAAACTAGCCAGCCCAGGTGTGCTTGTGTGCATTGAGTGAGCGAATGTGTGTGCATCCAGAGCCCAGAGGAGGACATCAGCATCCCCTCTATTGCTCTCTCCTTGTTCTCTTGAGGCGGGGTGTCTCGCTGAAACTGGAGCGCATTGTTTTTGCATAGGCTGGAGGCTAGCATTTTTTGTTGCTGGAATACCCCCAGCACATGTTACAAGCTAGGGGCCACACCTAGCTTTTTAAATAGTTTTGTGATCTGAATGCAGGTCTTCTTCATTTTTATACAGCAAAGCTCTTATCCACCAAGGCATCTCTCAAGCCTTACATTTTTAATTTTTTCTTTTTCTTTCTTTCTTTCTTTCTTTCTTTCTTTCTTTCTTTCTTTCTTTCTTCCTTCCTTCCTTCCTTCCTTCCTTCCTTCCTTCCTTCCTTCCTTTCTCTCTCTCTCTCTCTCTCTCTCTCTCTCTCTCTCTTTCATTCATGTTTTTGAGATAGGATCTCCTGTAGCTCAGGCTGGCTTCAAACTTTGTAGCTAACACAGGACTTGAACTCCTAATCTTCCTTTCTCCAGCCCCCAGATGATGGGATGGCAGATATTAGCCATCATGCTCAGCTTTATGTCATGTTACTGTTTAACATTTACCAATACCTTTGGTGAGCTTATTAAGCAATTGATGATGAATTGTTTAAAAAGTGTAGTTTATAACTGTGGTTTTAAAGTCAGCCAAAACTGCCCTTGGCTCCAATTCTCTCAGTTGCTAGGTGTGCGGTTGTGGGCAAACCTTGCCAGCACTCAGACCCTGGGTTTCCTGAGTGAAATGAGAGTGTGTGGTCATTGTGAGGACACACAGGGACCTGGGATGTACCTAGCTCATGAGAGGTCTTCAGCAGTGATAGCTGTAAGAGAAGAAAAACAGAGCAGAGGGCTTCTCTGCTGCCAGGCTCCCCCATCCTCCCTGCAGGGAAAGAGCTTTACTGATTACTGTGGTATGAGAGAGCAGAGTGCTCCTGGGAGAGATAGCTGGGAGAGAGGTGGAAGACAGCTTTCAGCCTCCCCCTCATCCCGTGCCCTGTTCCTTCCCTATAGTGTGTTTATCTTGAAATGCTTTGATCTAAAATGAGCCGCTCCGTGCACTTCCAAAGTCCAGGCATATTTGGTGCCCTCTATTTGTGCCGTGTTATTTCGTCAGATGAAGTTTTGCGGCGGCGAATACGGTAAAGACAGCTTTCCTTTTCTCCCCCTGACCCCTGACCCCGGTTTGGGCTCCTGCATCTCAGCTGCTTCCTTGCACTGTTTCACAACATTCTTTGCTCCGTTGATTTACCCTCGAACCTGGTGCCAAATGTGTTTGAGGTGACTCTTCTTGGTGATGTGTGACTCAATACCCTTTGTCATTTTCTGTTAGACTTGAGGTTTTGTGTCACACTTGGGGGACAGTCTTCCTCCAGGGCTGTGCAGAAGAACTGGCCCTGTTCTGAAGTCAGCAGTGACTAAGGTGGTGGGCTGGACGCTTCTCTTTGTTGAGTTAAGGGACAGGGCTAGTATGTGGGAAACTGGGAGCCAGAGCGGGTGGGTGGTCACTGTTTTTCAACTACCATCAATTCCTAAGACAGCTTCTGAGTTGTCTTGCCCCACCTAGTTACTTGGAGGGTGCATTCTTACCTTTTCTGTTTTCTGATGATTCATGAGAACTGAGCTTCCCCTCCTCTCCCCTCGTCCTCACCCTAACCCTCCCCTCCCCTTTCCTCCACTCTACTCCCCTCCCCTCCATCTCTTTTCTTTCCCTGTTGGGATGGTTAGGTTTTCCATGACAACCCAAGGTTACCAGTCATTTTACTTTCCCTTTGATGTGTTAAGAATGCTTGAAAATTTTGAGCTTGGCCGGGCAGTGGTGGCGCACGCCTTTAATCCCAGCACTCAGGAGGCAGAGCCAGGTGGATCTCTGTGAGTTCGAGGCCAGCCTGATTTACAGAGCCAGATCAAGAACAGGTGCAAAACTACACAGAGAAACTCTGTCTCAAAACAAAACAAAACAAAACAAAAAAGAAAGAAAGAAAGAAAAAGAAAAGAAAATCTCAAGCTTTTGAGATATGCAGGGATTTCCTCCCTCCATGGCCTCCATATAAAATGCACCCGACTGTCATTAAGTCCTAAGCTCACCTGGTCCACGAGGGGTAACATGGGACCCTGATGTAGAGGATACTTAAAGAAATAGTTCTTCTGTGAAGAAAATAAGATGAAAGTTCCATAACTCGCTGTTCTTTGTCCCCTCTAGGAACAGGACAGAGACAGTCCTGTCGGTGCCCCAAAGACCTTGCACTAGGTTGGTGCCCAACAGTGTGGTGTGCCCTTTAACCTCACACCCTCCTTTCAGAGGCACCTGCTGTTTGTAGCATCTCCTCAGATGTGCTCTGGCTGAAGTCGATAACATAGCTGCTAACCAGCATAACTGTGTGTCTAACATAACTACTAACCAGCATAGCTAACTATGTGTCTAACATAACTACTAACCAGCATAGCTAACTATGTGTCTAACATAACTACTAACCAGCATAGCTAACTGTGTGTCTAACATAACTACTAACCAGCATAGCTAACTATGTGTCTAACATAACTACTAACCAGCATAGCTAACTATGTGTCTAACATAACTACTAACCAGCATAACTAACTGTGTGTCTAACATAGCTGCTAGCCCGCATAACTAACTGTGTGTCTAACATAACTGCTAACCAGCATAGCTAACTGTGTGTCTAACATAACTACTAACCAGCATAGCTAACTGTGTGTCTAACATAACTACTAACCAGCATAGCTAACTGTGTGTCTAACATAACTACTAACCAGCATAGCTAACTGTGTGTCTAACATAACTACTAACCCGCATAACTAACTGTGTGTCTAACATAGCTGCTAGCCCGCATAACTAACTGTGTGTCTAACATAACTGCTAACCAGCATAGCTAACTGTGTGTCTAACATAACTACTAACCAGCATAGCTAACTGTGTGTCTAACATAACTACTAACCAGCATAGCTAACTGTGTGTCTAACATAACTACTAACCCGCATAACTAACTGTGTGTCTAACATAGCTGCTAACCCGCATAACTGTTTGTCTAACATACCTGCTAACCAGCATAACTGTGTGTCTAACATAGCTGCTAACCAGCATAACTAACTGTGTGTCTAACATAACTGCTAACCAGCATAACTAATTATGTGTCTAACATAGCTGCTAACCAGCATAGCTAACTATGTGTCTAACATAACTGCTAACCAGCATAACTATGTGTCTAACATAGCTGCTAACCAGCATAACTGTGTGTCTAACATAACTGCTAACCAGCATAGCTAACTATGTGTCTAACATAGCTGCTAACCAGCATAACTGTGTGTCTAACATAACTGCTAACCAGGATAGCTAACTGTCATGGCTAACATAACTGTTGTACTCCTTTCCCTACATCGTTCCAGCCTGTCTTCTGTCCACAGTTGAGATCTTCGAACAGCCCAGTGTTGGCCCTGAGCACCCAGTGGGCTTGCGGCAATTCTTGAGAGTGGAGCTTTATCTGATTGCTGCAGGTTAAGAGCAAGTCAGAGCTTTCTTGCTCCCAAGCAGAAAGTCACTGTGCAACCCTCTGGCTTAAAAAGTACCGTTGGGAAGATGTGTGGTGTACATATGATAGACTGACATTGCATTCGTGTAATTGCAAACAAGCCACACACACAGGCAAGTATCCTGAGAAGACCCAGTGGTTAGAGAAGTAGCTGGAGATGGCCCTCCTGCCCCATACCCTGCATGGCTCTATCTTGCTACTGGCTTAATCTAAGTTCCCAGCAAATTCTCAGCCTGCACTCCCCTGGAGTCTGGCATTGCTTGGTAGTCTTATCTCCTTTGAAGGGGCTGAACTTTAGCGATGCAGCAGCGCATGCTCAGGAAGCCCCTGTTGTGATATGCACCTCCTCCTCAGAGCGTTGGGGTTCTAGGTGACCACAGGCAGGGGTGTCAGACTGGAGTGGTCCTGTAGTTGAGGGTGTGTGAGGCTCCTGGCTTTGGGGACCTTACTTTGGGGAGCAGCCTCGACTTTTAATGTTCTTATCAGTCACTAATTGATTATGGTGCTTAATCTCGACTGTCTGCTTGATGGGGTTTAGAATTTCTGGGTATGTCTTAGACAGATTGCCTATATTATGTTACTTGAGAAGGGGGAAAAACCACCCTGTATGTGGATAGTAAGATTCTAGGCTCTGGAGTCCTGGATGAATAAACAGGAGAAAGTGAGGTGAGCATCCATTTCTTTCTGCTTCCCGGCTGTGGATGCGATGGGCCTCCTGCCCCTACCACTATACGGTCCTGGTTATGTTGGACTGAGTCCCCAGAATTCAAATATAAAGCAAACCCTTCCTTCTGTAAGCTGCTTGTGGAGCATTTTGTCACAGCATTGAGAAAAGCCATGGATACAGACACCAAGGCTGATCAACCTGAAGGAAACTCGATTGTGGCAAACCTTCCTCTAAAACTATCTGGTCACAACATCCAGGCAGCCCTGGGAACATGTCCTGGGGGATCATCTGTGCTGAGGCATGTATTGGTGTCTCTAACTGAAATGACCTTTATCCTACCTCAGCTGCACGATCTGAAGCCATCTGACCGCTATGCCTCTGTGATTCCTGAGGTAGCTCATGTGGAGGGCTTCTCAGAGGCTCTTCTGATCCGCTGCTGCCTGGTGGACCTGTTCAGACCTTCATTCACCTCTCCGTAAAACCCCTCTAATAGAAGAAACAAAGCCACCTGTGAACGCCAGCCCTGTGTTGGGCCGGTTCTGGTAGATGCTTAGCCCTGAGCGAGGGAATTTAATATCCCATCTTTCTCTCATGGAAATGAAGTGATGTGAAGTGATATGTCTCAACAAAAGGACACTGATGACACCACACTCACCACCTTTTGAGGAGCAAAGTTGAATTTTAGATTCCACAGATAAGCGATCGTGTATGAAAGGACTGATTGTGGCTTTGGGGGTGGGGTGGGGAGGACAAAGCCTTGTTGAACCCGAGCCATTCCAGAGCACAGGACTGGGGCAGGGGGTGTGAGAGTGTCATTGTTTTAGAAGCACCTTGAAAGGCCTACCAAGTCGCAGTTACAGAGGTGAAAGCGGACGTCGGGTCTTCAGACCCAGTTGAGTCTCAGACTGTGAGCACATGCTTGATGCTGCAGCAGGCCACTTACAATTTGTTTTAGACTGCTCACTCTATCTTGAGATGAATCTAGTGTTGCATTGTAGTGAAGTTGGACATATCTGAAGAAGTTCCCAGAGTCACTGAAGCGGTGGAACCAGACCCCACAGGTCACGAAGGACTCCAGTTGCTTGGCCCATACAGCTCCCACAACCGTGCAAGCAAGTTCCACCTGCTTTATGTATGGCAGGTCTTGGTTCCGTCAGGTTTCTTAGGTGTGTGAAATGGTGTCACAGGCTTGATTTGATTTTCCTACTGACTGGTGCTGACTGCACTAGGACCTACTTGGAGGGTAGTCCCAATCTACCTTGCAGGGAGGTTCTTCATGTATCTTTCCCCATTTTTATTGGATTATTTTCTTTATATGACTTTTTGACATTTTTTAAATATGAGTCCTAGAGTGAATAAGTGACTTCCAAATTAAAACAGCTATAGTTTTTCTTCCAATTGGGGGAAGTAGTATATGGAGGCATCAAAAGAAAGGAATTGAAGACAGATCAAATATAGATGAAGCTGCCATGATGATGTCCAGGAGAAGAATATGGAAAGAGAGAGTATATTTTTGTAAATATGAGTTTTCTAGGCTTGCTTAAAGATGAGCACTGCAGTTTTAGGGGAGTATTTGGAAAACAACATTTGACCAATGGGCCAGCCATAGGAGTGCAGTCTCCCTTTCTTATAAAAAAAAAATAATATTTACATTTTAAATGTGTGTGTGTGTCTGTCTGTGTGTGTGTGTGTGTGTGTGTGTGTGTGTGTATGTGTGTGTGTGTGTGTGTGTGTGTGTGTGTGTGTGTGTGTGTGTCCATGAGTGTTGGTAGCTGTGGATACCAGAAGATGTTGGATTCTCTGGAGCTGGGTCACAGGTGGCTCTGAGCTACCTATCATGCTGCTGGGAACTGAACTAGAGTTGTATTAAAGGGCAGGAAGTACTCTTATACTGCTGAGCCATCTCTCTGGTCTGCATCTCATTTTCCCCAGATTTTAAACACAGTGATACACTGACTGTAGAGACAGACTGGCTTAGTCATGCTTATAACGTGGTTCAGTTTCCAACTCAGCTGGCACCTCCTCGGGTCCTTGCTTGGGCTATTGAGGTGAAGCGTGTAACACGTTCATCCTTCAGCATCTTAAAGGTAACTCTGTGCAAGCAGAGAGTGAGGGAGACAAAGGAAAGTGGGAATCATATTAGAGAGTGGATGGTGGCAAGTCTAGATAAAGGAGAAAACAGGTTGTAGTTTTGGAGGAAGCCATGGGTTCAGGACTCTACATGTTGAATCTGGGACAGCTGGTTGGATTTTTCTTACAGCATCGAAGTAGAGGGTCAAGACAGAAAGAATGAAGTCTCAGGAATGGAGCCTATAGTCAGCTTCAGCGAAGACTCCCATTCACGACAGCGTAATAGTGCCTGAGATTTACGGTCTTGTCCTTCCCACTCCAGACTTGCTCTCAGGACTGCAGTCTTGAGCTCCATGCTGCATGACTGTGTTCACGGATGAAGTGGATGAGGAAGGAGCACCATGAGGCGTTAACTCAGGAGCTCTGCTGGGCTGTGGAACTGGTGAATCAAACAACCCAGAGGACAAGACTATGACCAAAGCAACCTGGGTCCCATTTGGCACCACGGCTCCATGGACCCTCGGGTGTACTCGCTGGCCTGAAGACGAGGAGGACCTTCCTTTTCACTGTCTAATTCTCTCAGGATCTGCCTTTTAAATCTATATTTAATAGCAATCGGCTCTCAGTCATAGTTTTTTTTTTTTTTTTAAGTCACTCATAACATTTTTTTTTTCCAAAACAGGGTTTCTCTGTGTAGTTTTGGTGCCTGTCCTGGATCTCACTCTGTAGAGCAGGCTGACCTCAAACTCACAAAGATCCGCCTGGCTCTGTCTCCTGAGTGCTGGGATAAACATAACATGTTTTAAAAAATTTTAGATTTATTTTACCTTATGTATATATGAATGTTTTGCCTGTATGTGTGTATGTGAACCATGTGTATATCTGTTGGATCCCCTGGAACTGGGTTTATGGATGGTTGTGTGTCATCATACAGGTGATGGGAATCAAACCCAGGTCCTTTGCAAGAGTAACAGGTGCTCTTAACCACTGAGCCATCTCTCCATACTTATAACATGTCTGATAGCTACCATATTCACCATAGGTGTGCCTTGTATTCAGCTTTCATGGGTCCATACTATCTACTTTGGGTATTAACTACCAGACAACTTCCCTCCCAGGCACAGAGTCTGTGCACATTGTCAGTGAGGCACAGAGGGTGTCCACCTTGTCCCTGTCTTCTCCTTCAGTGGCCTGCCCCAGGGACAGAGCAGACCTACTTACAGGGCGCTTGCTGTGCTGACCTATGAATATCAGATACTGTCACCTGCGCTGTGTTCATCTTACACCTGAGAGGTGCATCAGACTACATCCAGGATTGGTCACCATGATGACGCAGGCACCTTGGAGGTCACTAAGTGAGGTCTTCTCATATCCACTGCTCTCTCATAGCTCTGTCTAATACAAACAATGATGCATCTGTTGGAGCGGCTTCATTTTCCCGTACAAGTGAAGGGCTGTGCGCACGTCTTGCTTTGATGGAAATGTGGTATTGCATTTACCTGTCCCTGTGGAGCAGTGGGACTGTGTTTACATAGCGTTAATACAAAAGCATCAAGACAGCATAGCCCTCAGCTCTGGGATCCCTTTCAGGCAGAGTTTGGCTCAAATTTCTTTAATATGGTACCATTGTAGGGCTCAGACATTATTTCTGCCTATCCTAATTTGTTCATGGTAATATGTGAAAGCAATACAAATGCCCCAGATTTTCAGGTTTATGAATAAAAGCGGGCAGATATTCCACATGAGAACATGCCCAGTATTCTTTTATTGGTTGGAAGGGGGTCCCTGTACCCACATATATTAAAGTGTGCACCTGCCTTCAATAAGCCTGAATCAGCATATGTAAGTGAACTGCTTGCCAAATTTGGCTTGTAAATCGAGAATAAAAAGAGCAGACGTGTTTCTAGGCAAGGGAAAAAGTGAAGAGGCTCAGTGGAGATTTGTGAGCTGAAAATGATCAGTCAAGCCCATGAAATCCTCTGAAATAGTCCGTGTATTTGTAGTAGTTTTCAGAGTTCAGAGAAATAAAGGAAAATTAGCCAAATACTCTAACACTGCCCAGAGCTATGATGTCATATGCATTGTATAATTTAAAATCCCTGTTCTTGTTACCATCATGGAAAACAGAAGGCAGATAAAACCCATCAGCATAGATGTTGGATGATCCACTTAATGCTGGTTAAAACAAAACAAAGGGAAACTGACAGTAAAGTGATCACTGTGAAAACATAAGGACCTGAGTTAGACCCCCAGAACCCATGCAAAGAACCTGGACATCTAATTAGTCCTAGTGCTGGAGAGGCAGAGACAAGCAGGTCCCTGGACTTTGCTGGCTAGTGGCCTAGTCCCCTTGGCAAGTCCCATGCCAATGGGAGACCCTGTCTCAAAAAACAAGATAGATGGCCCCTGAGCAACAACATCAAGGTTGACCTGTGTTCTTTATTACACACACACACACACACACACACACACACACACACACACACACACGAATGCACACACACATGATCACACACACAGGTGAATGTACTGATCATAGTGTCCTTATGCATTTCATTGAGCCAGACCCAGATTCTGTGGTAGGTAATGGAATTGTACTCAATGAATAGCTCTCTCTCTCTCTCTCTCTCTCTCTCTCTCTCTCTCTCTCTCTCGTGTGTGTGTGTGTGTGTGTGTGTGTGTGTGTGTGTGTGTGTTCCTGGGGACAGACTCTAAGGCCTCATAGGCATACTCTCTCATAGAGCTATACTCCAAACTGCAAATAATTTATGATGCTGTCTGTTTCGGGGGGTTGAGAGGGGAGAAAAAGAAGGATAGTAGAATAAAGAGGAGGAGGAGGAGGAGAGAGAGAGAGAGAGAGAGAGAGAGAGAGAGAGAGAGAGAGAGAGCCATCATTTAGCTGTGTGAGGCTTGGTGTCAGAGTGGCGTATAGATTATAGACGTTGACTATTATCTATTATTTTCCAGGACTGGAGGGAGATGAAAAGGGAGGTGGAGAGCACATGCTGATTGCCTTTGACAGCTCAGAATTGTAAAGATTAACTACTCCATGAGATGGAGTTGCTACAAGTGTGTTGAAGCCGGAAAACAAGTAAAGCAGGGCGCACTAGGGATGGGGAAGAGCACAGGACCTGGGTGATCTCACCCACCTGTGCTGAGCTTGGGAAGCAAAAGCCACCTCTGAACTTGTTGGCATTTATTTATTTCACAGAGTGCTGGGCTCCATAAAGACATTTCATATGGGAGACATTTCATACTGACACGCTGCGTTTTGATCTTGTCCTCCCTCCAGCTCCTGCCCACTCCGTTTTTACCCCATCTTCCTTTAGTTCTCTTCATCACGTCTACTTTTATGCCTATAGCATGATTCTTTTTTGTTTCTATATAAAGTCTAAGGTTCACAAATGAGAGAAAACATGGCGTATTCATTGTCCTGAGGCTAACTACATTCGCTTATATGAGATTCTTCAGTGCCTATTTCTCTTCAAGTGATTTAACTGTATTTTTCTTTAAGGCTGAATAAAATTCTATTGTTTGTATATACCACATTTTCTTTATCCATTCCTCTGCACACCTGGGTTGATGTTATGATTTAGCCACTGTAAATGAAATGATGCTTCCATAAGCACTGACGGGCAAATATCATAGTTATTGACCTGAAGTCCTGTGGGTTGAAATCTGGGAATGGTGTAGCTGGGTCATAGAGTAGATATAGTTTTAGTTCTTTGAGAAACCTCCATATTGATTTCCACAGTGGTTAAACTGGTCTACATTCATACCAGCAGTGTATAAGGGTTCCCCTATCCCCTCTGACTCCCCAGAATTTGTTTCTTGTTTTCTTAATGCCATTCTAACTGGGTTAAGATGGACTCTCAAGTAGTTTTAAATTGCATTTTTCTGATGGCTCATGAGGTTAAACACCTTTTTCATGTTTGTTGGACATTTGTACTTCATCTTTTGAGATGTGTCTGTTCATTTTATTAGTCTTTATGTATATGTTGTGTTACCTGATTTCTTAGTGTTTAAGTTTCTTGGGTGTTTCATATAGTCGAGATATTAATCCTCTGTCAGATATGTAGTTAGTGGTTTTTTTTTTTTTTCTCATTTGGTAGATTGTCTCTTCACTGAATTGTTTCCTTTGTTGTTCAGAAGCAGTTGCAGTTCATGGAATCCATTAGTCAATTCTTGTTATTATTCACTGAGAAATTCAAGTTCTTTTCAGAAAGCCCCACCAGTCTATGCCTATGGCCTGAATGCTGTTTCTCTCACAGGTTCAGAATTTCAGGTCTTATTTAAGGTCTTTGATTCATCTGGAGTTGACTTATGTTCAAGGTAGAGATGGGGATCTAGCTTCATTCCAAGAACAGATAGCCAGTTTCAAGCACAGTTTGCTAAAAACACTATTTTCCTTGTGTTGGACAGTTTTTGTCAACTTGACACAAGTTGGGTCCTCTTTGTAGGAAGCTAAGATGAGAAAATGCCTCCATCAGATTAGTCTGTCAGCAGGTTTGTGGGGTCATTTTCTTGATTAATGGTAAATGTGGGAAGGCTCAACACACTGGAGATGGTGCCATTACTGGTCAGTTGGTCCTGGGTTACCTAAGAAAGCAGGCTGAGCAAGCCATGGGGAGCAAGCCAATATGCACTACTATGGTTTCTGCTTTAGCTCCTGCTTCTAGGCTCCTGCCTTGAGTTCCTGCCTTGGTGTCCCCCAATGATGGATTATGAACTGTAAGATGGAATAAACCCTTTCCTTACCAAACTACTTTTGATCGTGGGCTTTACTACAGGAACAGAAAGCAAACTAGAAGGAAATTTATACCAGGTTCATGGATATGGTTGTGACAGAGATGGCAGTGTTGTTTTGGGAAGGATTGTGAAAGGACCTTTGGTAACTTTGGGCTGGAAAAGCCATTGAGTCTTTAGAACCTAATGAACCATTGTGGGAACTTAGAAGAGGATGTTGAGAGCAGTGTAGACAATGGAGGCCTACTTCATGCAGTTTTGGAGGGAAGCAAAGACTGTATTGGGGGATATTTGTGTGATATTTTGAATTAAGAATATGGGGTTTCTGGTCATCTGGGGCTGAAGATTCAGCTGTGATTAATAAGAGACCAGCACAACTGAAGTAAATCTTTGTTTTGCTGGGACAATTGATGCTGGTTAGCTATGTTGAGAAATCACTGTGATTAAGAAGAAACCAACATCATTGAGGTAACATTTTTTGGAAATGTTTCCTCAGGCTCCATTACCAGAAGACATGTTCCACAGGGTATCAAGGCTACATCTCATGCTGGTAGCCCAACTTGGTGATGTTCAAGGGTCTCTCACATGGGCTAGTTTTGGCAGCATGAGAGCCTCAGTATTTGAAGGGGTCATAGAGAAAAGTTGAGGCTTAGCCCCATGAAGTGGGATCAGAGTCCCCAGAGAGAGACTAAATGAGGCTATTCATGAAGGTTCAGCTTCAGATGAAGTGGAGACTACAACTTACTGGCGATGCCAGGATTGTGGGACAACCACCAAGGACAGCAGCAGGTGTGGAGTGAAGCCACCTGAGCCTATGACACAAGTTATGTGTGCTGTGGTTGGCAGAGCCAGAGAAGTGCAGAAACCCAAGCCCTCCTGAGCCCAGAGGATCATGAGTGGATTCCAGGCTTGGACCCCTGAGCTGTTTACATTGGTAGAGGTTAGTTTTGCTTTGCTTTGATTCTGGTTCTTTCCTCTTGGAGTAAGAAAATATTTGGGTTTTGATTTTACTGCAATTGAACTATTGGATATTTTAAAGAGGTTGATTTTTTTTCCTTTCAAGACAGGGTTTCTCTATGTAGCTTTGGCACCTTTCCTGGAACTCACTCTGTAGCCCAGGCTGGCCACGAACTCACAGAGATCCGCCTGGCTCTGCTTCCTGAGTGCTGGGTTAAAGGCTTGCACCACTGCCCGGCTGAGGTTGAACTTTTAAAGTGTGTGTATGTTTTAAAGAGTGAGGGACTTAATAAACTTATACTGATTTATATTGTGATGTAAGTATGAGATGAGATCTTGGGTCTAAACAAGAAAGGAAAGGTTACTGTTTAATAGTGATACATCTGTATGTAAAGGTCAATTGTGCTGGCCAGCTTTTTGTCAACTTGACACAGCCAGGGTTATCTGGGAAGAGGGCACCCCAGTTAAGAAAATGTCTCCATTAATTTGGCCTATAAGCAAGTCTGTGGGAATTTTCTTGATTAATGATTGACATGAGATGGCCCAGATCACCATGGGCAGTGGCACCCAAGGACAGGTGCTCCCGGGTTTTATAAAAGCAGGCTGAGCAAACCACGGGGAGCAAGTCAGTAAGCATCATTCCTCCATGCCCCCTGCTTCACTTCCTGCTTGTAGGTTTCTTCCTTAAGTTTCCTGACTTCTCTTCACGATGGTGTGTAAGCTCTAAGCAGAAATAAATCCATTTCTTACCAATTTGCTTTTGGTCACGGTGTCTATCACATCAACAGGAAATAGACTAGGGCATTCCTCTATTCTAGTTTTCCTGTCTTTATAGGGAATTTGGGGGTTGTGGCTGTGTGTGTTTGCATCTGGGTCTTCTCTTATGGCCCACTGATCTATGTTTCTGGTTCTGTGTGACTACCATGATGTTTTCGTTACTGTAGGTCAGTAATATAACTTGAAATTGGGCAATGTTATTTCTACTCAGGACTGCTTTTGTGTTTCTGTATGAATTCTAAGGTTGCTTTTCTGTTTCTGCAAAGAAGGTTTTAGAATTTTGAAGGGTCTTGTATTTAATTTGTAGATTACTTTTTGTGGTTTTTTTTTCTATTTTTCACTGTTTTAATTCTGCCAATCCATGGGTATAGGCAGTCCTTCCATCTTCTGGAGTATAATTCAATTTCTTTCTTCAGTGTTTTCATCATGGAGGTCTTTCACTTCCTTGGATAGGTTTATTATAAGGTATTCTCTTTAACTTTTAAAATGTGATGGTATTATGAATGGGATTGCTCTTCTGATTTACTTCTCAGTGCATTTATCATTGGTGTATAGAAAGGCTGCCGATTTTAAAAGTCACTTTATTCGAATAAACTCACAAATACAAATGTCACACAGCTAGTTTAAGGAACTCAAACTCTTACCCTATTCCAGACTCTGCACAGCTCAGTAAACATCTGTACAGCTTGAATGGACATTGGGAAGCATTGCAGATACCAATATTTGAATGTTGATTTTGGATCCTGCTACTTTGTTGAAAGCATCTACAGGATCTAAGAGTTTTTATGCTGGAGTCTTTAGGGCATCTTACTTACAGAACCATATAATCACAAAGAAGGATACTCTGACTACTTCCTTTTCTGTTTGTATCCATTTTAGTTCCTTCTTTTGCCTCGTGGTTCTGGCTATGATTTCAAGCACTTTTCTTTCAGTACTGCTAAGGAAGGAGAACGTAGAACACCCTTGTGCTGTTCCTTACTTTAGTGGAAATGCTTTGAGGTTTATTTTTCCGACTTAGTGTAATATTTGCAACAGGTTTGTTGTATATAGTCTGTTGAGATAGGTTCCTTATATTTCTGTTCTTCAGGGCTTTTAATAATGAAGAGGTGTTGGATTTTGTCAAGAGCCTTTTCTGCATCTATTGAGATGCTTGTGAGATTTCTGTCTTTGAGTCCCTCTCAGTGATGTATTGATTTGTGTAAATTGAACCATCCTTGCATTCCCAGGACAAAGCCAACTTGATCATGATGAGTGATCTTTTTGATGGGTCCTTGAATTTGTTCATAATCCCTCTTCTGTTATCTGCTGATTTGCTTGAGAGATTTTGAGCCACAAGATGTTGACTGCTGAAGCTCTAACATGACCTACACTATTTTCAGTTCTTAGCTCTTCGTCAGGGCAGCTGTAAGATTAGGATAGGGACCAGATGTTGCATGTTCTTGTTTATGGTAAACCAGCTACTCCCAGGAACATTTCTTCACACCACCCACTCCCAACCTGAGTTCCCAGACTTTATTAATGTTAGTGAAAGGAGCTTCCTGGGCAAACCCAAACACATTCTTTATCAGCCTGTGCTAATTATGTTTATAATTACCAAATACAGTTTATATCAAGGTCTGGTTTGGAAAGTTGGTACAGGCAGAGGGAGACATCTGTGGTAGATTCCACATGAGGAATTCTAAATCTTCATTCCTTGTTTTTATTTTCTCATCAGGAGGATGTTAACAGACTTTCCTAGGCTGAGTCTCCTTCAAGCTACATACAAATTTACAATCCTCTGCAGAGGACATGGGAGACAGACTAAGGATATTTAATGAGCAATGACCAACTGTCTCCTGTCTTTGGCCTTACGTTAGTGACAGTTATTCAATGTAGATGGAAATTTGCATTGATATGTTTTTGGTTATTTTCATAATAAGCAGAGCAGTTATTCACACTATTAGTTGCATCAAGGCTAGTGTCTTATTCTGGAATTGGGAGTCAAGGACTTTTCTGAATCTTTGTCCAAACTGGTTTTCAGCTGATCATTTGTAAACGTAATAAAAATGATGTACAAGGAGATGACAAGCTTAAGATGAATTCACCAAAGCATGCTTGATGCCTGTGGAAGGTTGGCTATAACATGCAAAGGGATGTTTCTTGACTAATTATTCTAAGTTGTTGATTTTTTAATTTTAAATTTAGCTTTAAAGATTATTTCTACGTTTAATTTTGTATGTGTACATGTCTGCATGTGAATGTGTATACCTATGTGATTGTAGGTGCCTTTGTAGGTCAGAAGAGGGCATTGGATTCCCTGGAGCTAGAGTAACAGGGGGTTGTGAGTGCTGGGAAGTGAACTCAGGTCCTCAGGAGGAGGTGTATGAGCTCTTCTTACCCATAAGCCAGCACCACAGCTCCAGCTGTTAGCATTTTAAGCCTCTCTAAGAAAGCATATCCCTCACTCAGTGGCTGCTCTCATGTCCCAGTGTGTGGTGACTGGTATTAGCCATAGCTAAAACAAGTCACAGAGACTGTGAGCAGGAAGGCTTGTGCTCAGTGTAGTAGCATTTGCCTAAAATCTCAGCGTCTATTGGAGACAGGAGGATGGAGAGTTCAAGGCCATCCTTGGCCTTGTCATAGTAAATTCTAGGTGTCTGGGCTATGCACATCTTTTCTCAAACCAGAAACCCAAATCCTAAAACTGAAACAAAAAGTCTCTTGGAGCTGTTGGTGCAGTTCGGTGACAAATGCTTGCCTGACGCTAGCATGTGCAAGGCCCTGTGTTCCCTCCCTAGTACACACACAAAACTAGACCAGACCAGACTAAACCAAACCAGACCAAACAGACCAAAATAGATCAGACCAGACCAGACTAAACCAAACCAGACCAAACCAAACCAAACCAAACCAAACCAAACCAAACAGACCAAACTAGACCAGACCAGACCAAACCAGATCAGACTAAACCAGACCAAACCAGACCAAACCAGATCAGACTAAACCAGACCAAACCAGATCAGACTAAACCAGACCAAACCAGACCAAACCAAACTAAACCAAACCAAACCAGACCAAACAGACCAAACTAGACCAGACCAGACCAAACCAGACCAAAGCAAACCAAAGCAAATCAGACCAAACCAGACAAGACCAGAACAAACCAGACCAAACAGACCAAACTAGACCAAACCAGACCAAAGTAAACCAGAACAGACCAGACCAGGCCTGACCAAATCAAACTAAACCAGACCAAACCAAGCTAGATTAAACCAGACCAAAGCAAACCAAACTAGACCAGACTAGACCAGACCAGACCAAACCAGACTAAATCAAACTAGACTAAACCAAACCAAATCAGACCAGACCAGACCAAACCAAACCCAACCAGACCAAACCAAGCCAAACCAGACCAAATCTCACAGAGCTGACATCCTTTAATGAAGATAGTCTATTTTCTATTTTCCTGCAAGAAGGTGTGTACTCCAAGGCCTGGAGGACATTGAAGGAGACCTGGCTCTAAGCACTAGTTCTGTGACCTTGGTCAGACTGACCTCTGGAAGCTCTGATGTCACGAGTGAAACAGAAGTGACAGAAGTGGGGCACCTGTGAGGCTGCTGTCAGGTTGATGTCCTGAGCCTGGCATCTGGTCAGCTGGGGTTTTCAGTTTACCTGCTAAGTCAGGAGTAAGGACAAGCTCCCAACTCCAGAGAGGGCTTATTCTAGTCTGGCTTGCTATGCCAGCCACTGCTTCCACTGTGTGGCCGAAGCTCCAGTGGTCCTGTGGGTCCATAAGCAAAAGTTCAGCAGCACAAAGGTGAACTATGAACTGTGGATTTGAGACACCAACACAGTTCTCCTTAAGCTGCCATCCACTGCAACACTAGCATAGTTAGTGAATCTGCTCAGCAAATACGGTCATGCTTCAGTTTCCGGGAAGGTCCAAGACCTCCAGTCTACCAAAGTCTGCAGATATTTGCATAGGACCTAAGAACATCTTCCTATAGACTATTATATATCCTCTCTAGGTTACTGCAATGACTAATATAAATAGTATGTGAATAGTTGCTGTACCCTACTTTTTAGAGAATAGTCTATAGTGTTCAGTTTGGATTGTTAACTATGTTGCTTGGTATCTGGAATGTATCAGGCACTGTGTGGAAAGAGGCAAACACACACACACACACACACACACACACAAAAAAAAAACAAAAACAAAAAACAAAACAAAACAAAAAAAAAACCAAAAAAAAAAAACAAAAAAAACCCCAACAACAACAAAAAAACAAAAAAAAAACCCAAAAAACAAAAAAAACCCCAAAAACCCCAAACCCCAAACCCTAAAACCAAAAAAAACCCTATGTACCAAGTCAGAGGGTAGTAATCAATTTGGAGAAATTGAGAGAAAATGGATCAGAAGCACTAGAAAAGTGGAATTGTCCCTCACATAGAACAGTCAGGATCGGTGTCTCCAGTTAGGAAACATTTGATGGAAGTAGAAAGAAGTCAGCCATGAGGGTTTCTGAGAAAAAAGCACTTAAAACAAGGGGGCAAGGCGGATTCAAAGGCCTCGAGGTATGAGCTGGATGTCCCGAAGGCTTTTGTCAGTGATGGGGTGGGACCCATGACTTCACAAATGCCGGCAAACCCGACCATGGAGCTACACAGTAGCCATAGTTGGTTCTTCTGAACAGCTTGGAGGAGTAAGGTGTGTGGGGAGTGAGGAAAGTTGGTGACGGATTTTGCAGAGCAGCCTTGGGAGTAGGGCAGTTGTCACAAAGACCCAGGCTTCCCCCTCCAAGGGGCTAGAAGCTATGGGAGGCATTGGAGGTAATTCCTGGAGACGAGTGACAGGCTGTTGCCATGGTCCAGATGGGAGGGCAGAGCAGCTGGATGATAGTGATGCAGGCGACAATGGCTAAATGTTACATTCCTGATAGGGATTGATGAGGATATGCAAAGACAGATGTTACTGGATGCTGGCTGGGCATGTGAGTGTAAGAGACTTAGTTATGACCCCAAAGCCTCTGATGTCAACACTGAGATACTCATGTAGGAGGTGAGAGTTTATATGATTTGGGGATGTGTTGAGATGGGGATGCTGTTATGGTTTGGATATGTAATGTCCCCCATAGTCTCCTATGTCTGAACACTTGGTCCTTGGATGGTGGTGCTGTTTGGAGAAACTGTAGAATATTCAGCTCATCTGACAGAAGGGTTTCAAAAACATTTTCAACAGTAGCTGAGAATCTGCTGGCAGATTAAACATGCAAGCAAAGAAAACTGAGTTCACTATGTAGCACCTCTGGGTGATGGAGATGTGTTTCTCCACTAGAGAAGAAGATTGAAATAGTCAGTCTTAGAGGCTATCTAGAGAAAGTGGGTCGATGTTGGGCGGGCCTTGAGGTTTACCTGCTGGCCCCTGCTCTCTTCTCTCTCTGTGTCCGAATCAACTGGATATAAGCATGTAGTTGCTTCACACCTTAGTTTCTGCAGACCCTCCCACCACCGAGTATCTCCCTGCCAGCAGGGACTGTAATCTCTCAAACTGAGAGCCCAATCAAATCCTGCTCCCCCCAGATTGCTTTGCCTGATATTTGGTCACAGTGGAGAGCAAAACTACTCACTCAGATACTTACCACAGAAGTGGTCCTGTGAAGGCTGCAGGTAGCTACTGAGTGGCAGACATGCTTTTCATGTTACTGGGGATTTGAGGAGGGGGCTTAGGGTGTCGGTTGGGAGTGAGGGGCTGAAGACCATCTATGAACATTCTTTAACCATCCTAATCTTTAACACTAATCCTTTTTTCTGGGTTTTAGAGGTTTCCTCCCCAGGGCACTGTCATGTTGACCAGTGAGAGACAGTGGGCCAAGGGAACGGGGAGGGCAAGGGTAGAAGAGTGTGTACTCTTGGTAGCTCAGAAACATGCAGATGCTTTAAAGCTGATTGCTAGTGTTTAGTTAGAAGGAGCCTTCTAACAATATTAGTTTGTATTAGAGCTAGTGTCTTAGGAGTTGGGGACCTTCCTGAGCCTTTGTCCTAATTGGCCTTCAAGCAGTCATATGGAAGAGAATGATGGACAAAACCATGACAGGCTGAATGTAACACCAGGAAGAGTGGGACTTGGAAAAGTCAGGAACAAGGTGTATAGCTCTGCAAGATGGTATCTCCAGCCTCACACCATTGCTGTTAGCAGCTAGGACATGAAAAAAGGAGTTTCCTTGGTCACCGAGTTAGCAGCTAGGACATGTAGGAAGGTGTCTCCCTGGTCATTGTGTTATTGGCTAGGACATGGAAAGAGTCTTTTTGGTCACTGATATTGGCTAGGACATGGAAGGAGTCTCTTTGGCTTGCTGGGCTCAGTTTCATCTTTCTGGAAGAAAGCAGTAGAGTAGCAGTAGCTGAGGGAGATACCGAGTTCACAACAGTATTTATTATCCTAACTTGACAGAAATAGTCTAAAATGATTTATAATTGTATTCACAATAGCCAAGAATCTTATAATAATGGTGGCGGTTGTTTTTTTGTGCACTTCTTTTGTTATTTGAAGAAAGACTTGACTGTAAGTTGAAATTTAGAAAAATAGATGCAAATGTGTGAGTGGGTTTACACACATATATTAACACCCCACATATAATTTATGAGACTCAAAAGTATTTTACAATATGTATCCTTGCAGATTTTTCACTCTGGGAAGCACTTTTCTCAATAAAGTTAATATTTCTGGCATGGCTTTAAAAATAATTCCTTGTGATGGGAATCATGTGTCTAGATGAGACTTGACCATAAAGAAGAGAGGGGCTGAAGAGTTCATGGGCAACCCCAGGAGGAACAGGTCCTGTTTGTAATACATGACACTCCTGGTTTATCTCTGGGCCTGAATAACATGGAAGCAAGAAGTAACTCAGGCTGAAGAATCGTACTAGTGCAGTGAGGGTGGGTGCTGGATGTGTAGGAAAGAGACCGTGTCAGATTTTCCTATTTGCTATTCAAGAAAGAATCTGTCTATAAACACAGGAAGGTATAGCCCTCCAGATGTTTTGAAACAATTTGGTTATGTATTAAACATGTAAGCTACTGTTTTGGTCTTTGAAATGGGAACTAAAATGACTTCTGATTGTTTCTGAAGCCACAACAGGATTCACACATGTTTTCAATGAGCATGGTCTAGCAGGCATTGAGTTCTAGCTATAAATTATTTGTTGCGAATGGAAAATGAGTCGTCTAAAAGAGGTAAAAGAAACCTGTTGCTGTATCCATGTTCGGCCTTGGATTTGCAAACTGAGGGCTTTGGGTTTTCCTTACTAGAATTTCGAGATTCATTCCCAAAGCTGAAAAATAAAACACTGGGAACAAGTGGAGAGAGCAGAATTCAGGAACTCAATGAAGACAGTATACCTGGCCTGTGACGATGACGGGATGAGAGGGCCTTACACTGTGGGATTGTCGCTGCAGCTGCTGGCTTTTAGCTGAGCGCTGAGCCTCACATTAGACAGGAAAGAACCAGTACGAGTTCTGCTCTGAAAGACTTGAGCCTCCATCATTTCCCTATTTGATCCAGCTTTTGTGCTCATACACTGTGTGTGAGTGGGTGACCCAACTCTGAACATTAGCAAAGGAGGACACTCCGGTCACCATGACGGTGTCTTAAAAGGCTCCATTTCCCTCCTCCTTTGTGTCAACGGAGTTGAGAGCACAGCTACTTCTCCTTCTGGATTGTGTTTAAGTTTCACACGTTTGCTCCCGCATACGGGTCCACAGGCGCTAGCTTTCCTCTTTGGTGGGTTTGCCCATAGAAAACACTTTCCTTCTGATTTTTGGATTCTATAACTCTCCAAACAGGCCAGAAAAAAAATTTCTAATATTCTAGACAAATGGAAGCAAAAGTACGTTGTAATTATTTCTAAGCCTCTACATAAATCTCCAGAGCATTTCCCTGTGTGCTTTAGATGGCCAGCTAAATAGTTTCTATTTCTTCTCATTCCTCTTACATAAAAAAGTAAATAAACAACCCAAATTTAAATAGCAGCAATCTCTGCAAGTCCAAGTATCTATCAATCATCTTTATTCACAAATAAAGGACATATATATTACACAGATTTAAGGGCAGAATGAAATAAGTCCTACCGTGGTTGATTAGCTACAAAATCCATAAAAAGCAAGGGCAAATTAGAATCAAATTTTAAAGAATTTATTTCATTTTTTTCAATTACATAAAAATTCAAAACAGACCTGGGAACCCCGTGGATTTGATTTTCATATGGTTGCGATGCAGTTAGTTTTTGGAGAGGAGGCTGAGGAAACCTTGAAGCAATCTGATGAGATTTCCTGACTGGGGTACACCCAGGCTGCCCACCTCAAGGCACTTTTGGCTTTTCCATTAGAGACACCGTCTGGAGCAAATGACTTTACCATGGGTATTTGTCTCTGAGCTGTGGGGCTGGGCTGGTGGCTTGGCAAGTGCTCTGTGGCTTCCATAAAGATCACACTGGAACATGTAATGTGTGTATGAGGAGGAAGGACTAATTTGCTGTGTGTATACCAGGTACATTTACCTTACACAGAGCTGACTGGCACAGAGATGAGCACATATGACAATGTAAACACGTAGAGTATGCACATACTACACACATATTCATATACAGATAAAGTCACTCATATAGATGCACACACAAGACCACATATAGGTGTATGCACATACATATATACATACATTCATGCCCATGCATGCACATACCCACTTGCCTTGTTTCTTGTATAGTCTACAGTCTGCTGCACTGACATTTTAGTTGCACTGTTGAAGATTTTTTCTGGAAGGCTGGGATCCCTGTTCACAACAAAGCTTTAGAACCACCTGGTCCAAAGCAGGGAGAGACTTGGGTGATGTGTAGATAGTCTTTGGTATGTGATGGATAAAGATCTGTTGATGGTAACACTGAGGTATGTGCAGTTGCTGCTGATGCTAGTAGGGGTGCAGCCGGAGACCAGCAGTCTGCACAGAGGATGCAGGATGCCCTTACTTCTTGGGGCATGTCAGGGATGCCCCCAGCAGTCTGTTTTCTCTTTCATCACTGCTGTTTCTGGTTGGTGTCTTAGGCTCTCTAGCTAGTTTATTGAGGCATCTTTCCTCTTATCTCCCTACCTTCCCCATGCTTAGAGGATAATATTTTTGAATTGTTTATTGCTTGCTGGGAACCATTTCCCTATCCTTCCCCTGGTTCACAATGAACCCCAATCTCTTCCATCCTCAGCAGCCAGTTTGTAGGCGAGTCATACCTCTCTTGACCTCATCTTATCTTCAGTGGATCTCAGAGATTTGGGAGTCCTGAGCCTCTACTTGTGGCTGCTTGCTCCCTAAGAGTGTCTTGAAGGGGTAAGGAGGTGGCTTTAAAAGAAGATGAGGGAAACAGAGGAGGGAGGGGAAGCTGGTAGAGCTCAGACAGCCCAGCTTCTCAATTCTACTTACATCCCTTCCCTTGAGTTAGAGGCTGTAGCTTTCTGTCCCTCCTCCTGGTGGTCAGGTTCAGTCCAGGATAATTTGCATCAAAGGGGAGTTATTAGTTATTGGTGACATGCCAGCCAGCCATGGGATCAAAAAGACCCCACAACTGATGTTCTGTGCCTCAGTGCTTGGGGGCTCAGAGGTGCCAGCTTTACTGTGGAAGTGCCTAGCCACATACATCCACACTAGGCCTTCATGTCCCCCAAGATTTCAGTTCATATTTTGATCCTCAGCTTTTCATGGCTCCCCTGACCTAACCAGTCCTACTAATCCCAAGGAGTAGAAAAGATTCCATATTCTTGATGGTGGCAGACTGGGAGGCTTCTTGTCTCAAACAGTCTATTTTTTGACCCCAGCATGGTTGGAATTCAGGGAATGCTTCTGGAGGGTCTCAAAATGGAAGGGGCTTGCTCACAGGCTTCATATAGCTCAAGTGGAACATGGGTAGAGGCTGAGGGGAACGGGAACAGCTGCCTGTATTTGCCTTTGCACACAGGTTTCCATGAAACCCAACAGCACCCACAAGGACAGAAGAGGAACGGAGGAACACACAGCTTGTTGACGTGCTGAGTTTCATTAGATCTATGACACCCAGCCAGGTGCTACTTTTTAGAGCTGTTTCAGACTAATTTCTGAGGTTTCAGGCCAATCCATGTAATTATGGGGAAGTTTCCAGAATACATGAGGCATGGAGGTGGCTGGTTGCACAGCTTTGGGGGTGGGGGCAGAAACACCTGGAAGAGGTGGACACATATCACAGGGTATCCTTGCAGTGTTAAATCTTGTCTTCACCTTGGTAGTTTAGTGTTAAAAGCAGCTTGGAATTAGAGTCATGGGGCTACTTGTTTTTGTAAGACATAGGGAAAACAATGTAAGGTTGATTAGGTAAGGAGGACACTGGAAATTCGTCTCTAGTATTGATGGTCAGGGCAACTGTGCTCTGAAGCTTAGGACAATGCAACAAAACAAAACAAAAAAACAAAAACAAAAACAAAACAAAACAAAAACCAAAATAGAACAAAACAAAACACTCTGATCCATTCTCAATTAAACAATAACAACAAAAACAATGCTCCTGAGAAATGGAATTGTTAGGCATGAAAAGCCTATGTCCGATTTTCATATAAAGCTGTCCCTAGGAGCTCTCCGGATCAACAGGGCCGAAGACTGAGCAGTGATGTTCCAAGTGGCTGCTCCAGAATGTTTAGAGAATGGAACCCTGAAGAATTTGTGGAATCCAGGGAGGCTAGAGTGAATTCATTTGCCCAGTCCTGAATCTATCTGTACAGAAGGAGCCACAGAACTGGCCCTAGAGACCAGAAGCAAGGAACAGTGCATCTAGAAGAACTGGCAGGCATCAGCCTCTACTTTCCTTATTTCTGAAGCTAACTAAGGACATGTCTTCACTAATATTTGCTGATCAGAGAGAAAGAAAGAAGTCAGTAGCACGCTAGAGGGCCTTATGAGGAGCCATGGCTGATTTTGTCAGGTGAACAACGGTAGAGCTAAGATCAAACACAAGGGAGACTTGTCTCCACAGAACCATATGGAAGGACAGGGAGGAGGAAGGTGAAGCTTCTCGTCTACCCCTGTTTGCTGATGGCGGAAGTAGCACGGAGACCAGCTATTATAGACTAGTGAACACCTTTTCTGAGAGCATGGTGAATAAAGTAAGTAGAAGAGGAAGCAGGAAACTGAGTGTGGAGAAAGGGGCTTGCAGCCTGACCTGGGACTGTAACATCCAGGCTGTTTGTGAGGATCTCCTAAGTGTGTCCCAAAGGAATTCCTGAGTGCTTTTCAGTCTGCATACTCTCTAGGCGTGATGCAAGACAGCTACTCAAGCACACCATAACACTGAGCACAGGCACAGGCATGGTTCTGTGCGGGAACCTGCATTTAAAGCAAGAACGGAGAGAGGAAGGGCAGTTCTAGCAGGTACACCTTGTGGACACATGGTAGAACGGTGCTTCTGAAGACAGGTCCCCATCTCATTTACCGTGTTTGTCCCTGCTCAGGGCGGGTTAAGAGGAGTCCTGGAGTGGGCCTGTGACACTCACCTGGAATCCAGCATTTGGGAGGCTAGAGTCTGGAGTTTGAGGAAACATGGGGTACACCAGGAGATCATGTCACAAAAAGGAGGAAAAAAGAAAGGAAAAGAGGGGCCTGTGTCATGCCCAGTGGGTAAAGGTGCTCATTGTCAAGCTTGTTGTCTGAGTTTGGTAGAAAGAGAGAATTAACATGCAAGGGTTGTCCTCTGACCTCTGCATGCACATTGTAGCTGTAACCTTTTCCCCAAATTAAAAAAAAAAATGTGAGAGTGAGAGATCAAGAGAGAGGTGGCAAACCAGTACTCATGCCTTAAATCTCTTTCTTGGTTAAGCTATCTTTTTTTTTCTGTCTGTCCATCCATCCTTCCATCTATCCATCCATCCACCCACCCATCCATCTGTCTACCTATCTGAGACAGGGTATCCTTATATAGACCAGGCTGGCCTGAAACTCAAGGAGATACACTTGCTTTTATAGTATAGTATTAATACATTGTCTTCTTGCTTCTACATTTTAGGAAACTTTAAGAGATTCAGTGTAATTTTAAAGGAATTTTTGCCTTTGTGAATCTTAATTTCATCTTGGTATGGGAAAGTCAAGTCCACAGCTAAAACAGAAACTGTGGTAGCAATGGCACCCTGATGACCAGATATGGCTGAAACACAGGGGCTGGGGCAATACATTAATATTTTATCTTCATCCATAGACTCTACCGTGTGTGTGTGTGTGTGTGTGTGTGTGTGTGTGTGTGTGTGTGCATGTATGTATGTATCTTGACCAGCTGTTCCTGAAGTGTGGCTCTGGAAACTTGGGAGAAACTCAGACTTTGAGACTTCTAGGCCCTATCCCAGATCCTCTGAATTCCTGGGGTGGAATTTACATCTGGTTCATTGTATGGGCAATACTAATGCATGTTATATCTGAGAACCACCAGTTAAAGTCACTGTGTCTTCAGTTCTGTGGGCACATGTTCACCTGCAGATCTTCAAGTACAGCTTTCATTGGGTGGGGCTGGGTGGGCTGGGGGGGCTGGGCTGCGCTGAGCAGGGCTGGACTCTTCTTTTCCAGGTGTAGGCCTCACAATGGATCCAATGCACCGCTGTTAGAGTAGCCAGACTCTGAAAAGAAATGGCTATTATGCATAGGTATCTCTCCTTGGAAATGGACAAAGAACAACCTAAGCTTCCCCACATGTGGACACAAGAGAGAGACCAGACCAGAGACAGGTGACCTCAGAGACCGGAAGGAAGAGCCAGAAAGTTCTTGGCACCCGGTCCCTCTAGGGATGCTTTTGCTGCAGTCAACACTTGGCGCCTCTTCCCCTTCTGGCTCCAACACACCATTTTCATCAATTTTCCTGTAGTCAATGCTTCTGTGCACTCAGCACCAGACATCTTTGCTAAGTCTCATCTCTTTCCAAACACTTTCCTTAATTACAGTGGAGGTGGACAGGCACCCGCTTTCACTGCCTGGGAGCTTCCTGGGATTGCCACTAGCAGCCTTTGCTTGTGGGAAAGAGACCAAGGACAAGGTCTGTTGTCCCTGCCTGCGGAGAGCTTCTCCCTGTGCCCTGCATGCCTGCCTTTCTGTACTTCTAGGGTTTAATCTTCCATTTAGAAAACTAAGCCCCGGGCGGTGGTGGCTCACGCCTTTAATCCTGTACTTGGGAGGCAGAGGCAGGTGGATCTCTGTGAGTTCCCAGCCAGCCTGGTCTACAGAGTGAGATCCAGGACTGGCACCAAAACTACACAGAGAAACCCTGTCTTGAAAATCCAAAAAAAAAGAAAACTAAGCCCTTTCCTCCCAACCAACCTGTCCCATCATTCTTTTATTCTTCTGGCCTTCAGCACTCTCTTGTGGGTTGGGCAGTGTCCGCTAACCTTAGTCCAAGGCCTAGCATCTTTCTCGACAATGCACAGGCTTTGACTGTGGCCCTCTTCGGAGGCTAAAGGTCGAAAGGGTTGAGGGATGAAAGAAATCGGAGACACGCCACTGTCCTATGGTTTGTGATTCAAACTCAATCCTGACCAACATGTTTGGACTCTTGGGAACAGTGGGGACTCTTTCTGGTGAATTCCAGCCTCCACTGAGACTAGTTCCAGAAGCTGCTGCTGGTACTTTGCTTCCTGGCAATGCCCCTGCCTTTGTGCTGACTCAGTCTACGCACAGCCTCATTGCACCCAGGCATTCAGAGCTTCCCTCCAATCAGTTTACTTTCCTGTACACACAGACCCGTCTGTTCAATATGTAAGAATACTCATTTAAAAGTGAAAAGGGAAGTTGGGTGTGGTGCACACCTTAAATCCCAGCAGTTGGGATGCAGGGGCAGGTAGATCTCTGTGTGCTCAGGTCTACATCATGAGCTCCAGGACAGCCAGGGCTACATAGTAAGACCCTGTCTCAAGAGGGGAAAAGAAAAGAACTTATAATGCTTTGTTGATGTTTGCGTTGTATTTACATTTTTTTTTTTTTTTTTGAGACCATAAAGTGTTAGATCCACAAGAGGGCCCTTAGTAAAACAGCAAGAAGACAGATCTTGCTCCTTTACCCCTCTGGGGGACAGCGAAGTTGCATGACATTCTTTGTGAAGCTCAGAGAGCCAACGTGGGGCTTCTGAAGTTCACTCTGCAAGTCCTGTCTGGAGTGCATAACGGAGAGTCTGGTGTTGGGTTGCAGGACACCTCCCACAGTGTAACATTAGAAACATGTCACACTGGGCTAGAATGCAGCAGAGCATGGCTGTCAGCCCTCCACGCATGGAAAATCTGACCTCTCTCAAAGACAATGGCATCGGCCACGCCGACAGTCCCTCTCACCTGTTTCCCATATTTTCTGTAATGGGTCTATAAAATGCCCCCACACCAGTGCTCCAGTGAGAACAAGAATGGGATTTCACAAGTAAAGAAATACTTGAAGGAATGCTCAGCAGTTAAATCAGTCTCCTCTCAGATTCATGGGATTGTTTTTTAAAACATGCTCTGGGGGCCCTGGGTGACTTGTCATGTGCTCTGTGGACTTGGTAGCTATTTTTGGGAGTAATGTCGTTAAAGGAGAGTGACTTTGTGGGTCACTCACTCCCTTGCACGGATCCTAAATCTTTACCTTGGATTCATATAGACAACTCCCTTTGCCAAGAATCAGTCTAGCTTCTACAAAGGGAAAACGCTGGAGATGGTTACAGCAGCCACATCCATGACTCCAGAGCCCTTTGCAGAGGACAAAGCCCACCCCTCCCCCACTGACGTGTCAGCGGCAATGCAGGGACCGTGCGAAAAGTGACATTGCAATTTGCTTGCAGGAGGAAGCATCAAGGACAAGGCTGGGGCGAGCTTGATGCCTGAGTGGGTGGCAGCTACTGCCATCTAGGCGTTTAGATGGTTTGTCTCCAGCACTTTTGGCTAGGGATTGGTTAGGATGGCAGGAAGCTGACCCCAGAACCTTCTGGGGCTCAGGCTGACTTGGTGGTTTCTCATGGGTTGTCCCAACACTGGCTTTCCCGTCTGTCCCCTGCCTCTTGTTCTCAACTTTGCTGTACTCTGCCCAGTAGTTTAGAATTTGAAAAACAAACAAACAAACACACACACACCAGGTAAAAGCCGCCTTCCTTCTCTCCTCCGAGGCCCTTCACCCTCCCCTTCTTGCTCAGTTCAGCAGAAAGAGAGGAAGCTACAGTGACTTCATACATTAAATATAGGGTTTCCAGAAAGGAAAGTGAGTGCGCCTTGGAGTGGGATTCCCCACTCAGCTAAGCGGTTAGTAACTCACCAGGGGCTGGAGCCCAGCTTGCTGCTTTTGCATTCGAAGGTCTTGCTTGAAGCCATGGCACAGCTGCCCCTCTGTTTTCCTCCAGATCACTTTGTAAGTTGTTTGCTTATCCCCTCCTTCCATGACCAGATGCTTCTGTTTGGACAGGTCTTTACGTCTTCTGCAGTTTCCCGGAAGCTCCTTTGCTGTCTGTCTGGCGTGATGTTGCCTGGAGCTGGGAATTCAGTTTTTAGAGCGCTTTGTACAGTCAAAGTGGCTTTCATGTTTTCTAAGGATGCTATCTTTTGAGTGATAACCTAGTTTAGAATTCTCTTTCAAGAATTCAAAAGGAGGCAGCCTGTCCATATTTGCTCACAGGTGATAACAGTTCTTCAGGGAGGCTTAGCCTGAACTTGAGGAAAAGTAGCTAGAAACTAGGCTTGAAATAAACTGCAAGCCATGTCTGCTTGGAGCTGTCCTTTACAGGCCAGCCATGTCTGCTTGGAACTG
The DNA here is from genome assembly GCF_903995425.1 of Onychomys torridus. NCBI lineage: Eukaryota > Metazoa > Chordata > Mammalia > Rodentia > Cricetidae > Onychomys > Onychomys torridus. The sequence goes on from NC_050451.1 coordinate 46,834,249, forward strand.
TCCTTTACAGGCCAGCCATGTCCGCTTGGAGCTGTCCTTTACACGACAGCCATGTCCACTTGGAGAGCCAGTCCCTGCAAAGAACTCCCAGGGACTCCTAGGTACATGAGATTTCAACCTTTGACTCGTGGCAACAGAGCTCTGGTTTGAAGGACATGGAGTGACATGGCTTCCAAAGCAGAGACACTTGGACTAACTCTTTCTGAGGAAGCATGATCTTACGGAAGTAAAAATGCCCTGGGGTCTGGACATTGCAGCAGAGCCAGGCTGGCTGGAGAATGGTCTTGAACGTTGTTTGAGCTGGTTTCAGGCCCCTTTCCGGTTCTTTTCTGCAGGAGCTCTGATGCTGCCTGGGAGCTTGTCTCCATCCCTTTCCTGCATTCATTCTTCCTACTATTGTCTGCTCCCCAGCTGCTGGGGCACCTCTGGAAAAGTACCTTCTATATTCTGGAGACCTTATCATTCTTCAGACACAAGGCTGGCATTTCTTAAACCTGGCTACAGCAGCACAAGGAAATTGGCACGCACCGGATGGTAACATTGCCAGCTTGGCACAGTCTCATGCAGCTGGCCGCTGGGTGGTACCTGTGCTGTCCTGCTGCCTCTGGGCACCACATTCTGGCACTTGTGACCCACACAGGTGGGGCTGGGGCTCCACAGTGGTGGGGCTCCCATGCCAGATTCGGAGGGAAGCCAGAGTGGTGGTGGGAGTATCAGGGATGACAGTTGCTATGACAGCAGCAAGGGGCTCAGAGAATCCAATCTTCCTGGATCCTTCTCCAATTTCTCTCTCTCTGCTGGTGCTTCTGAAAAACTCCTGCTTACGTGGTCAGGCTGACAATCTGCTGGCTGCGTTGCTGGATGCCATGTGTTTTGATTTGCTTTGGATGGCACAGACTTTATTGGTTTTGTGATGCTGAGTTTCTGGGCAGACCCTTGCTAGGGTGCAGGCTGAGCCAGTGGATTCAAAGCCTTGACTAGGACCTGCCATACCTCTTGATCCTGTGGGCTGCAGTAGCATGGGTGAATCAGCTAGTAATGGTTAGCAGCCAGGAGGAGAGCATGGGCTTAACTCTCCTTTGGGCCAGGGCACAAGAAGCTGGGTCTGTCCAAAGGCGGAGGGTTCTGTCCATCTTGGTTGGAGCCAAGAAGGGTGGCTTTCCCTTTTCCTCCTGAGGCAGGGTAGAAACCCAGGGAGAATTAAGGGACTATGATAAGGGAAGGGGCCTGTCATCCCAGAGTCTGGTTGAAGTACCTTGCAGGCAGAGTCAAGAATTACAACACAGTTAACAACATTGGCTGTGAAGGTGGCCTACATAGAGACAGTGGGCCATTCTTTGATATAGAGCTATCTGAAATAAGAACAATTGTTAAGATAAACAGGGACCATGCTTAAAGCCTAAGCCATTAGTTCTCAACCTGTGGGTCAGGACCCCTTTGGGGACTAAACAACCCTTTTACAGGGGTTGCTTAAGGCCATCAGAAAATGCAGATTTTACATTATGACTTAAAACAGTGACAAAATTGCAGTTATGAAGTATTAATGAAAATAATCATGTGGCTGGGGGTCCCTGCAATGTAAGGAGCTATATTAAAGGGTCCCAGCATTAGGAAGGTTGAGAACCACTGCTCTAAGCCTTCCTGGCCTTCCTCCTCTCTCAGCTCTAAACCTGCAAGTTTCTAGGGCTTTTGCAAGAAACTTCTCAAATACAATACATGTTTTTACTCTGTGGCGGGACTCCTGTGACCCATGTTTTAAAAATATTTATCTCTATTTAACACGAGTGTGAGCTCCTGTGTGTGTTCGAACAGCATGTGGAGGTCAAGTCTCTCCTGCTACCAAGTGGGTTCCAAACTCAGCGTGGGAAACTTGGCGACAAGCACTTTTGCCTGCTGAGCCTTCTCACTGGCCCCCATGGTTTTATTTGATCAGATTGCAATCTTATCCCAGTACCTCCAGAGCCACCCTCTCGTACACCCCAAAGAAGTAGGGGGAGGGGCTTCCTTTAGCTACCCTTTGAGCAATATAATTTCAAAAGCTTCCAAAGGCTTTTGCTGAAAGGCTCTGTTGAGAACCCACACCCACACCCACATGTGAGTGCATCCTCCTCTTTCCTTGAACATTTCTATTAACCACTCTGTCCCCATCTTGTTAAGATCTTTTCTCTTTCTTTTTCTTTTGGTTTTCTGAGACAGTGTTTCTCTGCACAGCCCTGGCTGTCCTGTAACTTGCTCTATAGACCAGGCTGGCTTTGAATTCACAGAGTCCACTTGCCTCTGTCTCCCGAGTACTGGGATTAAAGGTGTGCACCACCACCACCCGGATTAAGATCTTTTCTAATACTGGCTCATCTTGAAAGTCTTTTCTGCGGTGGAGTCAAGAATCCTTACTTCCCGAGTGGAAGGCTCCAGAATGCTTTAGCCTGCCACAGGCAGGAGTGTGGATCTTTGTCTCCAGCGTGCCCCACTGCCTGTGACACTTCCATGAGTAATGCTGTCCTGAAGTGTGTTTCCTGGGTTCCAGAGTCCTGAAAACAGGTGGGGCCAGAGGTTGACATTCCATCCCCAGTCTGGGCAGTCAAGGGCATCCAGCGCCAAGCAGAGAGCTCCATCTGGGCCAGGGCCTCTGGGGAAGCGTTTTGGCCTGAGAGCAAGGTTTCAGAAAGCTGATGGAAGGCGAGAAGGGGCAGAGAAGGTTTTACTGGAGTCCTAAAATGTCATCAAGTCAAAGACCCATCTTGCTCCATGTGAGCTGGCCGTGTGGCGGGTTACTGAAGTACTGTGCACAGATGTTTGGAGAGTTGACAGAGACCTCCATCTTTTGTGCCCAGGACTTTGTTTCCTGTCAGTCTTTGGGGATGAGAGAAGAGGAGCTGGAGACGTCCCAATGACTGGAAGGCCGCATGGCCATGTACTGAGTGGGACAATTTCCTCTGTTTCCAGCTCTCTCTTCTGCCATCTGCCCCCGACCACAGTTTCTGTTCTGGACTCTGGAGCTCTTTCCCTGCGCAGTTTTCTGCTTTGCCTCTGTCTGCATGGGATGGTTCTCCATGACCACTTCCTTCTACCAGATCAGTCTTCTTGTCCGCCACTCCAGGGCTTCCTCCAGCAGCCTTCCTAGATGCCTACGCTTGGCAGAGCGGCTGCTGCTAATGGACTGCCAAAATCTTTCTCTAATCCTTAAATGGATATTTATTTAAAATGTCCTCACATTCTAACTCCTATCTAGAAGCCCCTTCCAGAACAAAGTATACAAAGTGAGAGAGACATGTGGGAATGTGAGGTCCAGCAGAACGTCAGGACCGTCAGTGTGCATCTTCTCCTTCCACCTCTATCCCTCTGCAGTGTGCACGCAGCTGTTTCCCTCAGAGCCATCTGAGGCTACTTTATGACTAAGTCTCATGTTCGTAGGTAGAAGGAAAGTGCAGCCCAGTAAACACACAGGACAGCAGTGTGGTCACACTCCAGTGGGACAGCCTGTGTGGTTACACTCCAGTGGGACTGCATGTGTGGTCACACTCCAGTGGGACTGCATATGTGGTCACACTCCAGTGGGACAACATGGGACAGCATGTGTGGTCACACTCCAGTGGGACTGCATGTGTGGCCACACTCCAGTGGGACTGCATGGGACAGCATGTATGGTCACACTCCAGTGGGACTGCATGTGTGGTCACACTCTAGTGGGACTGCACGGGACAGCATGTGTGGTCACACTCCAGTGGGACTGTATGGGACAGCATGTGTGGTCACACTTCAGTAGGACTGCATGGGACAGCCTGTGTGGTCATACTCCAGTGGGACTGCACGGGACAGCCTGTGTGGTCACACTCCAGTAGAACAGCCTGTGTGGTCACACTCTAGTGGGACAGTATGTGTGGTCACACTCCAGTAGAACAGCCTGTGTGGTCATACTCCAGTGGGACTGCATGGGACAGCCTGTGCTGTGATTTCCTGTGGTTGGTTGCACAGTAGGTTTGATGATGCCATGTGATGTTGATGGGCTACAGGGATTTTTCAACTCCGTTCCAAGCCAATGGGACCTTCGTGATATATGACATCATCAGGTGGCACATGACCTCAGAGAAGGAAGGAGTGATTTAGAGACTAGGATTAATTTTTTAATGAGCTAACAGTATAAACTTAGGTTATATCTAAAGTAGGGAACTGTTTTTTTTTTCCATGTAAAGAAACTTTTATTATTTTATGCATACAGGTGTATGTCTGAGTGGCACATGCATGCAGTACCCTCAGAGGTCAGAAGAGGGCATCAGAGCCCCAGAGATTGGAGTTACAGAGGGTGGTGAGCCACCGTATGGTGCTGGGGATCAAACCTGGGCCCCGTGGAAGAGTAGCCAGTGCAGTTATCCACTGAGCCACCTCTCCAGCCCTGAAGTAGGGGCTTCCTGAACCTTCCCACTCACCTTCAATCTTCATCTTACTAGAAGAGATGAAAACATTCAGAGGGTACTACATTTAATGCCTCACTGTGTGCCTGGCACACAGTGGCCGAGCAGATACTGTTGAGTGAGTAAATTTATAAATCAAGAACTATAATTGGAAGCAAATGGACGAGGAAATATGAACCTAATACCAGTTTCAAGGAGCGTAACGATGGAAAAGCCAAGTTCTTTGTTCTCTGAGGAATTTTTAGCATACACTGCATGTAGATATGTTTAAACACAACTTGTATAAGTAAATGGAATTATCATGCACGTGTGAGAGTATGTGTTTGGGCATGTGTATGTGTGAGTGGGTTTGTGTTCCTGTGTGTGTGTGTGTGTGTCTGTGTGTGTGTGTATGTGTTTGTGAGTGCCTGTGTATGTATATGTGTTTGTATATGTACTTGTGTGTGTATGTATGTGTAAACGTGTTTGTGTGTGTGTGGAATTATCATGCACATGTGAGTGTATGTGTATGGGCATGTGTATGTGCAAGTGGGTTTGTGTTCGTGTGTGTGTGTGTGTGTGTGTGTGTGTATGTGTATGCATGTGTTCATGTGTGTGCATCTGTGTGTATGTGTGTGTATGTGTTTGTGTGTGTACTTGTGTGTGTATGTACGTGTAAATGTGTGTGTGTGCTTGTATATGTATGTGTGTGTGCTTGTATATGTATGTGTGTGTGCTTGTATATGTATGTGTGTGCATGTGTTTGTATGTGCCTGTGTGTGCCTGTTTTTCTGTGTTTCTGTGCGGACATATAAACACCGTTGCTATGAACCTCTGGGTCATTTACTCAGGGAGAAAAGGCTTCCCGCAGACTTCATGCTATTTAACGGCCCCAGAGTCCTTAGACAGGAAAACAGGCATGTGCTAAATTGCTGGTTTGCCTTGGAGTCCGGTCTGCAGCATGGCAGGCATATCCTTACAGTTCTGGGGACTGCTTATGGCGACAGCCAGCGCCAATTGTGTCTGGAACAGACATATCATCGCGGTGCTAGCTAAAAATTGTACTTCAAATTCAGTTTGAGAGCAACTTAAAGTTTGTGCTCAGGAGGTTCGCAACAGCTACCTAGACATTATAGCTTATAAAAGAAACAACTTCTAAAGAAATAAATTCCCCTGTCTGCTTTTTCTAAAGTGTTTCTCCTGAAGGCTGGGCCAGGAGAGGTGGAGGGAGGCCGGGCGGGCTGTCTCCTCTTCAAGAAGAAGCGGGGAGCATAATTAAACAGGGGGGTGGGCTGCCGTGGAGGTGCTTTTAAGAGGCTGGGTTATCATGCCATCCAGATTTACCCTCTGCAGAAGTGAAATGCAATCCAAAGCATTAGTTATTGACGGGGAACAAATACACCCTGATGCCCTGGCCAGAGTGAAGTCATCGTTATTTTGGACAGGGCCAAGCTGATAAGAGAGGCTCTTTTCTCAGAAGAATGTCTTACTGTTTGGAAGTTCTCAGTGCACTCTGTGGGATTAAAAGAAGAATAATAAATTACCCTGGCTTTATCCTTTGAGTATCTGCTGAAAAGATCAGTGCTCGGTGGATATTGGATCCTCTGTACTTAGTTTAGACAGGTGAGGGAAGCCGTTCTGTCAGGGGAAGCCTCACCCTGAGCAGGGGCTTAGAGACGACTTCTTTTTGCCCAGGACAGGGCTCTGTGGAAGAAAACAATTCCCCTGCCTCATGCCCTCTCCCCAGGAACCCAGGGCCCATGTCTGCATTCCCAGACCCTTTCTGCTCTGCTTCTACTTCTCACAGGCATATGGAGAATGTCTGGGGAGACACGGAAAAACAAAGGCTCAGGAAAACATATGGCCAAGACTCCCCACAAAGGCAGCCGATAAATCCTGAGTGTGCCTGAGCCTGTGGCGGGTGAGTCCCCCACCTCCACAGCTAAGCACACTGGTAGAACTGAGGCAACAGAGCCTTGTCTCTGCCTCTGCTAAAACCCTCTGCCCCTCAACCATTGGTCTCCACGGGTCTCACTCCTTAGGGCAGATGCTACCCATCTGACATCCCAGCAGGGTTGTGGTAACTGTGAGCTAAATAAACTGCCTTTCATTGTGAAGCAGCAGCCTCAAGTATGTAGTGATAGTGGTGGAAACTAGACACATACAATATCTTTTCCAGCCCTTTTTCCTAGCTTTTCTCAGGCATTTGAGTGACAATGTTACACTATTTTAGTATTTGACCACCAAAGCAAGCATCTCCACAGTAGTTACAGAGCAGAGTGTGACAAAACTCTTTCATTAAGTTGGAAAATAGGTAAAGGCAGACCTCAGCAGAAGAGCCCTTTGATTTAGTTCTCTCACACACCCCCACCTTCTTTTTCCTTTAAAATACCATTGATGGGCCCATCATCTTTTCATGTAAAAGATTCTCATCACAATGTCTTCAATGAGCCCCCAGGCATGGCTGAGGCTGTATGTTAAAATGCCACAGCTGAATCTTTCTCTCTGCCTATGATGATTCGTACAGCCCTTCCACAAAGTGTCGTTCACAGTCTGTTAAAATGGCACAAGCAGGTGATCAGCTCTGGCTCGATTTCCTCAAAGGAGGGACATCACATACTGTAGAGAAGAGGGAAGGAGTCAGGGACTGTGGACTCCACAGAGAGGCACAGCGGGGCCTTTATCTGTGCCAGCCTGGTTCAATTAAAAGCTTCTCCACTTCAAAACATGTAGACCGAAACACAGGGAGGTAAGCACAAAGCATACTCTAGACACTCCATGCCAGGGGTAACAAGATTTTAGCGTCTAGCTCAAAAGAGAAAAGCCTTGTTAAATGCAGAGATTTCTGGGCCTTCTGCTTTGTGGGTGTCTGTAAGGCTGGAGGAAGCCTGCATGCTTCCTGGTCCCCAGGGATGATGATTGGCCTTGAACTGCGTGGAAACACACTTAATGTAGCCTGTGTCTAGACTGGTTTGTCTTTTAGGTGAGACCTCTTTGGCCACTGTGTGGTTGGTGAGATCCTGACAGGTAGTGGAGACAAAAGCCAGTGAGAGGCAACGGTCAGACTTGGAGAGAGTATGGGTGTGTGGTCCAGTACGATGGCTGCTCCTCTTGTTTATATGCCATCATCACACAAGGGCCACTGTCCTGTTCCTCCTCTGGTTGTATGGGAGTCTAGTCTGTGGAGAATTGTGGACATGATGTTGGCCCGAGAGACATGGCTCTACACAGTAGTGTCAAGGGGCCATGGTCCACCTTGGGTCGGGCATGTTGAAGCTCTGACAAGACTCACTGTCAAGAAATGCAGTGGCTATGACCTCAGATCACAGCCATCATTCATCATCAGGGAATTTTTGCTTTGTTTTGTTTTTCGAGACAGAATTTCTCTGTGTAGCTGTGGCTGTCCTGGAACTCACTCTGTAGACCAGGCTGTCCTCGAACTCACAGAGATCCACCTGCCTCTGCCTCCTGAGTGCTGGGATTAAAGGCGTGCGCTACCACTGGCCAGATTCTCTGGGAATTTTATTTTGTTAGTTCTTATTAGTGTGGTTCTTAGGAGAGACACATTTGATGGGTACAGTTCATTTAGACTCTAAACATGATGAGCCTCTGCTTGGTCTCAGTCCTACCTCTAGGCACAGAGGGTGGCCAGCAGGACCCTTGTCAAAGCAGTGTCCTTCATGCTTTGGGTTTCCCACTCCTCCAGTTGGCTTGAGAGGGCATGTGTAGGCACTGACTTGTCTGCTGGAAGGCATGACTGGGTGGCAGGCTGGGATATGATTCTCAGTGTCATAGGTGAGTCTGAATGTTGTGGCTTTATTAAATAACAATGACAAATAAGAACCGTGGCAGCTGAGAGGGGACCACCAGTCCCCCTTGGACTCATCTTAGTGCTCTCCCAGTACCTTCTCCTAAATCTACCTTGGAACTGCTCCATCCCATTCTAGCCAATAGAATATGGTGATACCCATCCAAGAGTGCCCGGTCTCACTGGCCTGTGTGAGTACTTCTTGCTTTCCTGACACCCCCCACTTGCTGGCCCTGACACGGGGCTTTGTTAGTTCCTATGGCACCTGTCAAGATCTCTCTCTGTAGTTCTCTTTACCTGGATTGCTGCAGATGGTCTGCATCTCCTCACCCTCTCATCCTTGCCAACTCCACAGGGAAGCCTGATCCATTAGCTGCCCTAGAAGAGACTCCTAATTCTCCTCTCCTTCCTCACTCTCCCCTCCCTCCGCTCCTCTCCTCTTCTTTTCTCTTCCTTTCTGGTCTCTTTGTGTTTGAACCTAGGGTGTCATGCATGCTGAGCAAGGACTCTGTCACTGAGCTGCAGCCCTACCTCTCTTTTCACCTAACCTTTGAGAAAGGCGGTCACTGAGTTGCTCAGGCAGGTCTTGAACTCTTGCCTTAACATCCTTAGTCTTTAGGATGGCTCAGGCCTGCACCATCAGCCTGATTGCAACTTTTCTTCACACAGCATTTACCATTATGTTTCTTGTGTATTTGTGGGATTAATCTGTGCAATATCCTTCTTTACTTCCTGTTGTCCCTTGCCTCTGCACAAAGTAGACGCCCAGTTTCACTAGGGCAGGGTACCATTTGTAGGCCACCTGTTATAGGCGAAATTATTAAGGCCACTCCACGTAGTTAAAAGGGAGGTTTATTTTGTGGGGTAACTTTCGAATGAAGGGATAGGTTGAAGGGTCTGGGAAAGGTATGGTGCAGCCCGGTGGAGTTCTCTGGAGAACTCTGCTCAGTCCACCTCCAGCGTCCAGGGTCCCAGAACCAAGAGAGACCTCTCCTCTCAATCCTGGGCCTTCTGCTTCCTCCCTCAGCCCCGCTTTGTGGGCGTGACCATTACCGAAGCCTCAATGGGGGTTGGAACTTCCAGGCCAAGGCTGGGATGGCTACCCACTACAACCTGTGTGTGTGTGGATGGGGGCATGGAGATTGGGGACCTGAGAGGGACACAGAATGTGTAGATTTCCACACCCACGGTACCCAGGGAAGCTCCTGGCACACAGCTGTAGACTCTGGAACTGCGTGTTGAGTTTGTAGCCGCCTCTCTTAGTGACAGTGGATACTGTTGTCATCAAACACCATGGCTGCGAACAACTTGTGGGGAAAAAGAGTTTATTTCCATTTACACTTTCACATCACAATCCATCACCGAGGAAAGCCAGGCAGGAACTCAAACAGGGCAGGGGCCTGGAGTTAGGAGCTGATGCAGAGGCCATGGAGGAGGGCTGCTTTCTCCTCATGGCTTGCTCAGCCTGCTTTCTTAAAGCTCCTAGGAACACCGAGCCAGGGTGGGGGCACCATCCACAGTGGTCTGGGCCCATAGGCAAGTCTTACGGTGGCATTTTTTTCAGTTGACATTTCCTCTTTCCAGTGACTCTAGCTTCTGTCAACTAGTCATCAGAGTATGACAAAGAAAGGAAGATGCTACCCTATATCCTTGGGCAAGGGTTTTCTGTTCGGGCTTCCATCCATTACTTATATCTTCTTCAGCCTAGATGGTCTCATGACAGATTGAGACAGTATAAAATTAGCATTCCCAGAGTAGAAATGGGATGAAGAGATGGAGGGGTGCTCATTAGTTTTTTTTTTTTTTAAAGGACCACTTAGGTTTTAGAATGCAGCATTAGAATTTTTTTCTACGAAGTGTGGATAAGTTCTATCCTTATGCAGGTAGAGAAGCTTGGGTGACTTTCAGAAAATTCCCCCATGTCTGATTTCCCAGCTTCCTCCAATAAAAATTACAATGCCCTCTTTGCTGCAGATATAGGTACTTTAAAAGAATTAAAATTTTTATTTTTAATTATGTATATGTATGTGTGTATCTGTGTGGGTATGTGCTCATGAGTATAGGTACCTGTGGTGGCCAGAAGAGGGCATCAGATCCCCTGGAGCTGGAGTCATAGGCAGTTCTGAGGCAGCTTAGCTGGGTGCTGAGAACTGAACTTAGGTCCTCCACAGGATCAGAAAGTTTTCTTAACCACTAAGCCATACCTCCTTCCCCACAATGCAGATTCCTTTTTTAAAAAAATTATTTTATTTATTATGTAAACAATGTTCTTTCTGCAAGTTTGCTGTATGCCAGAAAAGGGCATCAGATCTCATTATAGATGGTTGTGAGCCACCATGTGGTTGCTGGGAATTGAACTCACTCATTGAACTCAGGACCTCTGGAAGAGCAGACAGTGCTCTTAACTTCTGAGCCATCTCTCCAGCCCATGATGCAGATTCTTAACTCACATCTCATCTTCCTTCAAGGTTCCTCTTATAGACCAACTGACTTTGCTCTCAGGAATATTAGCTTCTGTTGGGCTATTTCTGCCATCTTTTAAGCCTCGTCTTCTTCTTTGATACTACTGATAAAAGCACAGATTATTTTTGTTTGAAACCAAAAAGAGTAAGAATATATTACCTTAGGGAAGTTTAAGAAGTTTTGGCAATTTCTTTTCTAGTTTAAATCATTTAATAATCTTGCATGCTGCTCTCTGATGCAGGTGGGGTCCATCCAAGGAGTCTCTTGGATACAGGAAGGAGGACCTGGGCCTTAAGTCTGGCTTTGATGCACAACTGTTAGGGAAGCTTTGGGTGGGACTCTTTAGTCCTTGGCTCTCCTTGCTTATGAGAACTGGGGCTGGATGTGTCTCTCTGGGTCATTGTGGGGATTAAGTGAGGTATATGAGTAAATGCCATACTATTGTGTAGCATGAATCTTAAAGGTACTTATTAATAAAATCAAACCTGAGGTCAGTTATTGGGGTGAATGCTGGAAGATCAGAGAAGCAAAACAAGCCACAGCTTCCTCACCTTGCCAGTTCCTCAGCTGATCCTGTTTCCTCAGACTGGAACCCTCTGAGTCCTCATCCGAATGAATCTCAGCTGAAACTGTTGCTCAAAAGCCTAAAAGCTTAACCAGCTAAAAGCTTCTAGTTTCTGGTCTTCACACCTTATATACCTTTCTGCTTTCTGCTTTCACTCCCTGGGATTAAAGGTGTGAGTCACCATGCTTGGCTGTACCCTTGAACACACAGAGATCCAGGTAGATCTCTGTCTCTGGAATGCTAGGATTAAAGGTGTGAGTGCCACCATTTTATAGCCTCTGTATCTAGTGGCTGTTCTGTTCTGTGACCCCAGATCAGTTTATTAGGGTGCACAATATTTTGGGGAACACAATACCACCACACTATTGTCTTTTGTTGTTGTTGTTGTTGTTGTTGTTTTTTTCAAGACAAGGTTTCTCTGTAGCTTTGGAGCCTGTCCTGGACTAGCTTTGTAGACCAGGCTGGCCTCGAACTCACAGAGATCCACCTGCCTCTGCCTCCTGAGTGCTGGGATTACAGGCGTGTGCCACCACCGCCCAGTTGACACTATTGTCTTGGTTAGTGTTCTATTATTGCTGTGAAGAGACACCATGAGCATGGCAATGCTTATAAAATAAAACATTTAATTGGGGCTTGATTACATTAAGAGGTTTAGTCCATTGTAGTCATGGTGGGAAGCATGATGACAGGCAGACAGATGTGGTGCTGGAGAGGTAGCTGAAAGTTCTCTATCTAGATCAGCAGGTAGCAGGAAGAATGAGACACTGGGCCTGGCTTGAGCATTTGAAAACCCAAAGCCTGACCCCAGTGACACACTTCCTCCAACAAGGCCACACCTCTTAATCCTTGTCAAGTAGGGCCACTCTGCAATGATCACGTATTCAAATATATGAACCTGGGGGAGGGCATTCTTATTTAAACCTCCATATTCCACTCTCTGGCCCCCAAAGGCTTATAGTCATATCAGAATGCAAAAATGCATTCAGTCCAACTTCAAAAGTTTCTATAGTCTATTACTGTCTACACTGTTTAAAAGCCCAAAGTCTCTTTGGAGACTGATGGCAACCTCTTAACTCTAACCCCTGTAAAATCAAAATAAAAAAGCAAACTCATACTCGCAACACACAATGGCACAGAATATACATTACCATCCCAAAAGGGTGGTAAGGAGCATAGTGAGGAAATGCTAGATCAAAGCAAGACCAAAAACCACCAGGGCAAACTCCAAACTCTGCATCTCCATGTCTGATGTTAATACACTCTTCAGATCTCCAACTCCTTTCAGCTTTGTTGACTGCAACACACTTCTGTCTCTTAGGCTGGTTCCACACCTGATCTGCAGCTCTTCTTGGCAGGTATCTTAGGGCTCTGTCATCTCTAACATCTTGGGTTCTCCAAGGCAATCCAGGCTTCACCTTCACAGCTTCATGCAATGACCTCTCCAGGCCTTGATGCAGGGACACCCCTGACACATGCCCAGCTTCAGCAGCTTTCCTTAGTGGTGGATGGAGATTCCATAACCATTTCTGATATTCTTGACTCTGAAGCCAGAACCACATGGCCAAAGCTGTCAAGTTCTGCTTCTTGCTAGTGCTGGAACATGGCCCCTTGTTCAATTACATTTTCACCAGCTTTCTGTTTTTAGTGGTTTCCTGTACTGCCTAAGTTTGGCTGTCCTGAAACTTGCTCTATAGACCAGGGTGGTGGTGTGAAAGAAAATGGCCCCCAAAGCGAGTGGCACTAATGGGAGGTGTGGCCTTGTTGGAGTAGGTGTAGCCTTTTTGGAGGAAGTGTGTCACTGTGGAGGCAGGCTTTGAGGTCTCATATATGCTCAAGATACCACTCAGTATCTTAGACCACTTCCAGTTGCCTGAAAGATGTAGGACTTTCAGCTATTTCTGTAACACCATGTCTGCCTGCATGCTAACATGTCCCACCATGATGATAATGGACTGAACCTCTGAACTGTAAGTGAGCCACCCTAATTAAATATTTTCTTTGCAAGAGTTTCCATGGTCATGGCATCTCTTCACAGCAATAGAAACCCTAAGACAATCAGGCTGGCCTTGAACTCAGAGATCTGCCTGCTTCTGCCTCCTGAGTTTGGGGGTTAAAGGCATGCACCACCACATCTGACCCTAAGCTTATCTTTAATTCCTTTACATAAGTTGGAATCTAAGCTGGGCAGCATCTTGCCTTGATGTCACTACTCTTTTTATTCCATTTAGCATCAAGATTAAAAAAATAAAACAACAACTTTTTAGTACATTACACTTCCTGGTGCTCCTTTGCTCCTCAAATAGTACATTTTGTAATTTTCCTTTCTCAGCTTGCTCCTTTTCATTATAGATCTGCATAGGACTGGCCACCAATATTGTAACTAAAATGTGACATAGTCAATACTAGGCTGTCTTAAAATCTCCTCTGCCAACACCATTAATCTAAAACTCTTCAATTTAACCTCAGGCAGACTTTTTTGAACAAGGTAGAAAAAATAGCCACATTCTTCACCCAAATATCACAAGAATGAGCTCTGAGCCCACTTACTAATATTCTTCTCCTCTGAAATTCTTTCCACTGGGCCACTATAATCTACATTGCTCTAAGTATCACTATCTTCCCTGATTCTACTAGTATGGTCCATTAAACCTCACTTAATGAATTCAACTGCTTTCCTAATCCAAAGTCCCAAGGTCCAAATTCTGCCAAAAAAAAGTATGGTCAGGTCCATCATAACAATACCCCACTTCTGGTACCAACTTCTGTCTTAGTCAGTGTTCTATGATTAAGTTGCTGTGAAGAGACACTATTACCATGACAATACTTATAAAATAAAGCACTTAACTGGGGCTTGCTTACATTCAGAGATTTAGTCCATTGCAGTCAAGGTGGGAAGCATGGTGGCATGGGCTTGGAGAGGTAGCTGAGAGTTCTACATCTAGATTGTCAGGCAGCAGGAAAAGTGAGACATTGGGCCTGGCTTGAGCATTTGAAAACCCAAACCCTGCCCCCAGTGACATGCTTCCTCCAACAAGGCCACACCTAACTCAACAGTTAATTAATTCTTGTCAAAAAATGCCACTCCATAATGACCATGCATTCAAATATATGAGCCTATGGGGGCCATTCCTATTCAAACTACCATACCCACAAACACAAATATTAATACAAATAATTAATTCTGGGGTAATAAACTTTACTCCTGTTGAAAGAGAATATCTTACATCTAAATTGTTTCCATTTAAGTAATTTAAAATGTGTGACAGCCAAAGATCCCATCTCTCACCACTTTCTTCTTACTTGCTTCCCGTGTCTTTATGGGAGTGAATTACCTGTAAGCTTTCCATTCATGTCTGCCTCTTCCTAACATTTTCTATCCTGGCTAAGTTAGAAACCAAGACACCATGTATTTCTCCCCGGCTTCCTTGTGTAGTGTCTGTTGATGGTATCTTAGTACCTAATTGTGACTGCAGTCCGGCCTCCTCTTTGCCAAGTTCCCATGCATAGCCGTGCCTTGGTGGCTGGGGACTATAGAGAGAGATGTTAGTTAAGAATATAATGTGGAAGATCCTCCACCTCTTGAGACAGTTTTCTTTAACAAATCTCAAAACAGGCCTGACAGGCTTGTAGAGGTGCTGCACCACTAAGCCTTCCGGTGAGAAGCAATTGTGCACATAGCTTTATGGTTCTTACCACGTTTTGGATGAACATTCACCAAGGTGAGGCTACAGGGAGGTAATGGCACCTTTAAGAGGAAGGAACTATGTGAGGTCCTTAGTTTGTTGGCTGTGCTCCAAGTGAGCTGTGATAAGGTCTCTCTGTGTCTCTTCCTGGTATGTCAGGGAAGAATTCCTACAATTGCCATCCACCACCAATGGGCTACTTACTGCTGGCTGGAAATTCTAAACTCTGAGCAAAATGAAATTTTTTTCTTTGTAGAGTTAATTGCCTCAAGATATTTTGTTATAGTAACTTAAAGGTGACAGATTCACTTTGCTACAGTCAAAGTGTGGACCTGAGTTTTTAAAGCTATGAAATATGTTATCTTAAAATAGGTTATCTCTTTGCTCTCATGTACTGGGGTTCTTTGTAGGAAAATAAGCACTATTGCTTATTTATTGTACATTTTACTTTCAGCTACCATCCTCTTAAAAATCCGTACTAATTGTTCTTTGTTTTGGCTATTATCTAGGATCTTTTTGTTTTCTTCAATGTTCTTGATACCTTATGACCTTTAATTGTAATTTTTATAGATTGCATATAACATTCCTAAAACATTCTAATTTTTTTCCCCTCTTAGGTTTGGCTGGAAAAAATACATTTATATCTAAATGTTTCTACTGTGCCCTCTGGGTCATTATCCTCCTCATTCTGAATAACTTCCAATTAACTACTGATGAGTAGGAGAGAATTTAGTTAGCCCTCTTCTCTGGCAGGGTACCCCTAAGTCCTAAGATTTCCTGGGTAATAAATGTGCCTGTTACTCTTGGTAGGCCTCTTAGGAATGCCAAGGTTTATGTTAATGAGGTGGCCCAAGGTGGCTCTGGGCAATTTCAGAGTGGACTTTTGACCATGTGGCCAAAGGGCTAAGGTTTAACTGGGGGATGTCAGTGTGACATCCTGACCTCTAGGGAGAGAAGTGGAGAAGGGGAGCTAGGAATTGAGTTCACCCACATGGCTGACCATTCCATCAGTCATTCTAATAAAAACTCAGGGCAGTCAGAGCTCCAGTGACTCTACCCTATACAGTCATACTGTTATGCAAAGAGTGTGAACACAGTAAGGTAACTCTCCTCATGTGTCTCTTCATTTGGCTGGTTCTAAATTGTATTTTGACTACTATAATCATAAGACCAGTGTTTTCCCAGTGGCTGAGTCATGCTCATAATGACCCAATCTGAGGAGCAGAAGGAACTCCTGAATTGCCTCTGGTTGGTCTCAGGTGATGGTAGCCTGGATTTGTGAGGCTCACAGTCGGTGTCCAAAGCAAGGTCAGTCTTCTGGAGAACTGGATCCTGGGGTTATCTATTATATGTATGATGGATAATATTGATTTTCAACTTGACAGGATTTAGAACCACCTAGGAGACATGTCTCAACAAGCTTATGAGGGATTATCTGGGCATACCTGTGACGGGTCACCTAGATTAATTGAAGTGGGTAGCCCACCTTGATAGTGAGAGACACGGTTCTATGGACTGTGGAAGAAAGTTGAACACAGCATTCATCACTCTTGGCTTCTGACTGTGGCTGCATCGTGGTCTCTTGCTTCATGTTTCTGTTACCCATTTTCTTCCCACCATGATGGACTGCGTGTTGAAGTGTAAGCCAAAGCCAACTCTTTCTTCCTTAGATGGCTTCTGTTGTGGTATTTTATCACAGCACCAGGCCAAGTAATTAATACAGTGAGTCCACTCCTCCAGGCAGCTTAGCCTCCTAGGTACTTGCCATGGTCAACTCTCAGTGTTGCTGTTGGCCACACCTCCCTCTTCCTGCAGTGCCTCATGCTCAGCTGTGCTGAGCTGCTCTCTGCTCCTCATCTCAGCTGTGCTGAGCTGCTCTCTGCTCATCTCAGCTCCTCAGTGTCTTTCAGCCTCCTGGGTGGGTGACCTTTCCCTCCCCTCTCACTGGCTCTTTTTGTCTGGTAAGGTTTAGTGAATGCCTGCTGCCTCTTTCGTGGAGTCTTCTTTTATTACTTCTTCCTCTCTTCGCCTTCTCTGCATGCCTTCAATGTTTGGGATTACTGCTTGTTTTCCCAGTCTAGTCAGCCCTCAGTTTCTTCAGACTGTTGGTTTCAGGAATCCCTGTAGAAATCCATAGTTGCTTCAGCCCCGCCCCCCCCATATTTAGTGGTGTATTTGTGCGTAACACAGGCACAGCCTCCTGTGTATTTTACATCATCTCTGGATGATGAGCTGCAGTACATAATGCAATGTAACTACTGTGTAAACAGTTGCCTGGACTGCACAGGGTGTAGTGACAAGGAAACAAAGTCTGAATGTGTTCAGAACAAATGCAATTTCCTCCCTAGTTTTGATCTGTGGATGGTTGAATCTACAGATGTAGGACCCACGAAAACAGATCACCAATTGTCTCCTGTTTTCTCAGCCAGATAGTAAGAGACACTGAGCTTTTATCTTAGGCCATCTTTCTTATAAAGTGATATGAGCTCTAATTAGCATAGTAATGAAGTATCACAATGAAATATATATCAAATAATTGAACAATGGGGTAAAGTGGCACTTGTGTTTACATGGATCTAGCCTGTAGACCACAGGAGTCCCCAAAAGAGAATGGTAGACACGGAAGGGATGTGTTTGATTACAGAATGCATTTACCTCTGGATGAGCTGGTGATGCCTATGGGGTATGTGAAGGCATTTAGATTCTTTTTTTTTTTTTTTTTTAAAAAAAATACATATGATATTCTGCCTGCATGTGTAGGCTAGAAGATGGCACCAGATCTCATTACAGGTGGTTGTAAGCAACCATGTGGTTGCTGGGAATTGAACTCAGGACTCTCAGAAGAGCAGACAGTCCTCTTAACCACTGAGCCATCTCTCCAGCCTGGAGTTTAGATTCTTAATTAACCTTTTTTGGAAGGAATGAGAGTGAGGCCTGACTGTTAACCCTACAGAATTTAGAATCATCAAAGAGACACATTTCCCAGAGTGTGTATGTGGTATTTCCAGAGGTCTAGCTGGGGATGGAAGATCTACCATGAATGTAGGAGGTGCCATCTCATGGGCTGGATTTCTCGACTGAATACAAAAGGGCAAAAGGAGGAAGCAGCCTAGAGACAGCTCAGATCTCTTTGCTTCCTGACTGTGGACACAACACAACCATCCAGCACATGTACTTGCTACCACAACTTTCTTGGTGGGATGGACTGACTGTATCTCCTCAAACTATGAGAAAGAAAACAAACTCTTTTTTTCCTCAAGGTTCTCATGTCATAGAAATGAGAAAAGGACTTAATACAGAAGACTTATTTCACGTATATCAAAATAAGATCGGATCAATCACTTCAGTTTCTAGGATGAAAGGAAGTAGAGTGAAAACCAATACCCAAATGTTGAGCCCAGTTCCTGTGCATGTGCACGTCCTAAGCATTTTCTCTGAAAACTCTGGTTTAAAAACAGTCTCAGCATGAATGCATTTGTTTGCTAAGTTATACTTTATTGCAAAGAAAGATGCTTGGTTTATTTTGAAGTATCATATTTTCAGCATGTTTTTTTGCCCAAGTTTTTCTAAAGAACAATGCTGCTAATGATGAACTTGAAAATTCACCAAGGGAAGCTCATGGTAGAGTCCCTCTTCCTTTTAGGACTTTAAATGAAATTATTTACTTTGTATCTCATGACTATGACCCACCCTAGCAGGCTTGGGTGAGCTCCAGAAACCATTTCCAAGCAGATATTTGCAAAGCACACAGTGGGCAGGAGCAAAAGAAGACAGCTCACACCTGGTAGGCCTTTTGTCTTCCATGAGGAATAAAGTAGAAATCCGGGGATCATCTCACAGCTCCTGCAACTAGTCAAGACATCAAATGCACCAGCTGGTGTCTAATGTTCTAGATTAGAACTCCAAATGTTCTGACCCATCAGTGATGATGAGCATCAGTCAATCTCATATTCAAATGCTCTTTGACATGGTGGGATCTCAAAAAGTTGTTAAGTAGGAATATTCCTGTGGAAGTTGAGAACTGGCTATGTCAAGGCATCAAAGGTTTGTAGGAAGAGATGGGAGCCCATCACCTCCTCTTCTAGGACTCCTGCTGTAACCCACCTCATAAGTTGCATGGGACTGAATTTTGTGATGCTACCAGAGTTTATAGCCTACAAGTCTTTATTTTGAAAATGGTGGCTACAGTCCTCATCTATTCAGACTTTGTGTATTATTGGAAATAATATGTGTAAAGGCTCAGAGCAGTGCTAGTATATAGAAAGCCCTTGGTCATTTGTGAGTGAATTTCCCTCTGTGATAACAATTTTCAAGTGTGACAGGAAATTGTTGTTGTTATAGATGGAAATTGTGTGGGACAGGGCCAGATGAATGGCCCAGTATGCATCTTTTTATGAAGGAAAGCGGGATAGAAGACAGCCCTGGCAGACAACACCACACAGAACGTGAAAAATGAGTGTTCTGCCACTTAGGTAACCACTGCCTGAGTTTATGGTTCTTCAGCCAGTGACTCCTGTGCTTCACGATGACATTTGGGCCAATGACAGATATGTATGACAGGAGTCCATAAGCTTCAACTCATGGTGACAAGTTCCTGAGACTTGGTGACATCACTGTACAAGCATTACTCTTTGGTCTGAAAACTTGAGTGTAAACAAGCCCTCTGCACTTACAGTCATGTGATGGTATGGCAGCATAAGTTACACTCACTGCATATCTAACAACATGATAAGCAATGATGCTACACTTATACACTTACTACATTCCTTGTCAGAAGTGTGTGGGGAATTAACTATATTCTTTATCATTGTTTTAGTTACAAAATTGCTGATAATGAAACACTGTGCCATGTTCTCTAGGCAGCTGCCTCAGACATCTCAAATTTAATACATATCTTGGTAGACACTGGATCATAGAGGTCTGGACAAGGTCATTCTAGAATGTTCTCCACAATGAGACCAACTAACAATACATTTCTCAGAACTGGTCCTGGACAGTTAAGTGAGGCATTTAAATTGTCTTGATCTTGAAGGTATAATCTTGGGCAGTGAGGATTCAAGGGGAGAAAAGTAAATTTCTTTCCCTCTCTGCCAGAGAGGCCCATTCCTAGAGCTTCACATGGGGGAAGATGATTGGGCTGTTACTGTTCAGGGGGAAATGCCTGGGTCCTGGTCTTGATTCCAGTGCTGTGTTGTTTATTTAGCTCCAAATGTATTAATTGTTCTCGGCAGTGCATTCCTTACCTTAAGTGCTTGTTAACATTCTAGAGAAATCTTATGGATTTGTTTAAAGATGATTTCAAAGTATTTTGAGTTCTTTAAAGTATGCTGCTATTGTGGATTGGAGGAAAATAAGATTGTGTAACCCAAGGCAACTTGAAAGAGTTCAGCAAATATTATGGGATAATACAAAGTAAAGATAAAAGGCCACAAGTTTATAGTTTAGTGACTAGACCATCAAACGCTGATGTCCTGAGGTTACAAAAATAGGTCAGAGGGTCTGCAAGTAGCAACAATAGCTGACTTCATCAGTCACCATGTCCCAAGTTCCTACCCTGTCTCCCACTGACTGCATGGAAGCTGGCCAGCCTTGTCTTCAGGTGTGCCTATGATAGATACATTGTCTTATGATATTTTACACATATTTAGAATGAGAACATGCTAACGGTTTCTCCCACTGCATAGAGCTTTCTTTTGGGGGTTGGTATAATACTGGTACAATTTGACTTGGGATAAATGATATTCATTTGTATAAGGTTGTGATTATTCTTCATTGCCAACTTATCCGGATTTGGAATCACCTGGGAGACACACCTCTATATGTGCCTAGGAGGGCATTTCCAGAGAGGTTTAACTGAAGAGAAAAGACATGCCCAGTATATTTGTGGCACCATCCCATGGATATTGAATGGAATGCAAAGAGAAAAGGAGGAAGCCAGCTGAGTGCCAGCATTCTTCTTGCCTGTCTTCTTCCCAGTGAGTCCTAGCACAGGCTCCTGCCACTGTGAACTCTGCCTTCCCCACTGTGATAGACTGTGCCTTCCTAGATCATGAGCTAAAATAATAGCTTTATTTCCTTAAGTTTCTTTTGTCATAGCAGCAAGAAAAGGAACTCACACACATAGCAATGAAATGACTCATTACACATAGCACTTCTGTAAGCAAGACTTCAGAGAGAGTGTTTGCAAGGCAAAGACGTGAAAGCACATGCAAACAGTGTGCAATTCCACACTATCCAATTTAGTGCCATGCACAAAAATTATTGTCTAAGAGTCACCTTTGGGCCTGGATAAATGGATATGAAGCACAGATGAGTTTTGTGTCTAGACTTGGGATGTCTTAGGTACGGAGCATCTGCTGAGCAATGATGGCCTTTGTTCTGATAACCCTTCCAAGTAGGTTATGAGGGTCTGAGTGAGTCTGTAGACCCCTTGAGGTCATACAGGTTGTAAGCAACAAATCAGCATTATGCTCTCAAAGGCAAAGTCAGAGCCTTAAGACTCCTGCGTGTCTGACTTAGAAATGGTGATAGAAAGCCCGAGGCTGTAGAAGAGTGCCATAACTGGATGCATCTTACCTACCTGGGGCTCAGTTTTGTCTCTTAAAGTACAGAGATGACAATTTCCAGGGTTCCTTTAGCTGTTCAATGATGTTTGGGCTCTGGGCTGCTGTCTCTGTGAGCCCAGTGATGGCTTCAAACATTGTTTTCTCACATGACACTGTGGAAAAGCATTTGAAAGAATGACTGGCAGAGAGCTTGCAGTACCAGTGCCTGGCGCTGACATAGTACCGAGTCAAGAGTTTGTCCTCTGGTGCTCCCATTGGTCTTGACAACAGTAAGGGGAACCCACTTCACATTCAAGAAGGCTGAGGTTTTAAGTGGCTCCACTCTTCATCACAACCCCATAGCTACCCAGAATGCTTGGCATGAGAAGTCTTTCAGATTTATGTCTTTCTTTGGCTTCACATGTAACTATGAGACATGTTGACACAGATCCCAAGTCTTAAACACAAAATGCATTCATGCCTCATATGCATTTTACCCAGGCCCAAAGGTGATTTTTAAACACTAATTTTAATAATTTTTGTGCATAGAACTAATTTTGACAGTGTGGAAATTTTCTCTGTGGAACTGTGTTAGTGTTCTAAAAGTTCTAGATTTCAATTATTGGAGTTTGGGATGCTCAAATTGCATGTCACAGAACTGTCAGGATGCAGTCCTACATGACTTCAGCATGAAGCTCCTTCCCCTGCTTGCTCTGAAGAGATAGGCCTTTTAGCTGGGTCCAAAGCACTTACTGCTTTCCATGTCCTTTAGTGAGTACTCCCACAAGGCTCTGGTCCTTCTGCTCTCGTTCCTAACTGTGGCTACCGAGTCCTTTCAACGCTGGCCTCTTTGGGCTCTGTTTTGTCCATTCTGGTCGCCTCTTCCTCCTTTTGCCTCAAATGTCACCATGTTATCCTTGGCAGCAGGCATGTTTTAAGATTTGAGGAGGGGAGGTAGAGGATGTCTAAAGTTTTCTTGTGTTGTGGACGGCATCCCTCTTAGACACCAACACAGCATTTTTGCCATCTTCATGAACCTTGCTATTTATTTTCTTTTTTAAAACCTTGATTTACATTTATTTTTTCAAGATAAAATACTGGCCCTGGTTTGGACTTGCCATCGTGCCTTTGCCAGAGGCACAGTCTCAGCTGTCTTCCTCCCTAACTGGCCTTGGCCAATTGGAAAGAGTGTGGAGGAGGGAATTGTTCTTCCAGAGTGTGGATCCGGTCTCCAGGCTGTGGCTGCTCCCATCTTCCTCCTGATGATTCCTGCCTCGTCTAGAAAGGAACAGCTGTAGCTGGACAGTTACCCCGCATCTCTGGTCTGCTTTTCATTCTGTACTGCTGTGAGTGATGTCGTTGATACTGCAGTGTAGACCAGTGCTTATCATTCCACAAATGGCAGAGGCTCTGGATTGAGCTGGAGGTGGCTGACAGATGGACCCAGACACTAGTAAACTCTCTGAGGCAAGCCAGACTCCACGTGATCTTAATTTGTGAAGAGAAGATTGGAGCGTGTCATGGTGAAGTCAGCTGGGGCATTTGTACTGAAGCTGTATCTATTCCCTATGCTAGAGATGTGAGTTTGGGCTTTCCTGGAGAGTGAGGGTTGGGACAAGTTGAAAGAACAAGAATAGAGACTTGGGTCACAAGAATCTTCAGGGGTACTCTCATATTCCACGTGATAGCATGGGTGAAGGAAAGATGCCACCCCTGTCACTGTCCCTTGCCATTTGTGGCAGGCTAGAGAGTGGGAGAGCTGGCCCTGGCCCTCACCAACTGCAGCACTTGGGAGAGTGGGCCCTGCATCTCACCTGGGCAAAACAGTAGACCTGGCTCTGGTGGTGTGACCCAAGGGCATGAGAGCAGGAGAACTGGCCCTGCTCCTTGCTGCAGGATGTACTGGGGGTGAGCTAGCCAGGGCAATGATGGAGAGCTTCTCTGCATGGTGGTGATGAGGGAAAGTTGGTGAGTTGACCAACTCAACTACTACCTAGGCCCAGATCAAAGGCTGTAAGTTAACCCATCCCAGCACCCACCTCATCTATGAACTAGTGGAGTATGTGAAGGAGCTAGACCTGAAGATCCAAAGCTACAGGATCCCCAATAACAGGATATCCAAGAGGAGTCCCAGTGAGGGCCCAGTATTGATGATGTAGCAGAAGCCAGACCAATGACTCTGCAATGAACACTTACAAGTAAAAAATGTTTGGACCAAAGTGTATCACACTACAGCTTCTATACTGAGATTTTTTTGTTTGTTTATTTATTTTTGCTTTTTATTTTTCTTTTAAATTTTCTTATTTTATTTTGCAGGGAAGGTTGCAAAGGCAGAGGGTGGATATAAAGAGACAGGGAGATGCACGGGATTGGGATGCATGATATAAATAAAATCCACCTAGAATCAATAAAAAGTTAAAAAAAATCTTCAGGGGTGAACAAACAAACAAAAGTTGGCAAAAGGAAGCAGTGACTTCTGTGTAGGGTATAGCATGGCCTTCGTGCATGGAGCGCTGTGAGGTGGTGCTCAGTGGCTGCTGTGTAAAGGAGTGAGGAGGGCGAAGGAAGAAACACAGGATGGACAGATGGGGAAGAGAGAAAAGGAGAGAGGATGGAAGGAGTGAGAGAAAGAGGAAAGAGAAGAGAGGGAAGAGAGACAAGGAAGAAAGGGACATGAAAGGAGGGAAGAAGAAAGGAAGGAAGGAAGGAGTCAGGAAGGAAGAAGGAAGTAGAGAAGGAAGAAGGGAGGGGGAAGGAGAAGAGAGAGAAGGGGAGGGAGAAGGGATACTGTGGCGGTATTGTGTTCCCCAAAATATTGTGTATGCTAATAAACTTATCTGGAGTCACAGAATAGGACAGCCACAGTAGTAAACATAGAGGCTAGGCAGTGGTAGCACACGCCTTTAATCCTAGCATTCCAGAGGCAGAAATACCTCTGGATCTCTGAGTTCAAGGATACAGCCAAGCATGGTGTGACACATGCCTTTAATCCCAGGGAGTGATGGCAGAAAGCAGAAAGGTATATAAGGCATGAAGACCAGAAACTAGAAGCTTTTAGCTGGTTAAGCTTTCAGGCTTTGGAGCAACAGTTCAGCTGAGATTCATTTGGATAAGGACTCAGAGGATTCCAGTCTGAGGAAACAGGATCAGCTGAGGAACTGGCAAGGCGAGGTAGAAGCTTGTTCTGCTTCTCTGATCTCCCAGCATTCACCCCAATAACTGACCTCAGGTTTGATTTTATTAATAAGTACATTTAAGATTCATGCTACATGATACCCGAGGCTGGAGCTCTGAGAGGCACATGGAGGACATATAACTTTGGGATAGCCGTTGACACCTGTGTTGAGTCCCCTGTCCAAATCACGAAGCCCTCAGAAAGCCCTTGGGTCAGCATTCATGAGTAAAAGGAGTCTCAGGAGAAGACAGGAGACTAACAGGTAGAGAAAACTTGAATTTCATGGAAACATCCCTCATTCTTGGGAAGGAATGGGGAAAAGCATTGCTGTGCTCCAGATGGGTGGGAGTGGAGCTGCCTGAAGAGGTGGTTAACTGTGAGCATCCTTGTAATATCAGTGTAGAAGGAACTGGTCCAGATCTTCTCTGCAAAGCTCCCAGTCCACATTCCTGCAAGATGATGCCTGATTCTAACTGCACATGGGTGCCACATGGACCAACAATGGCTTGCAAAGGATCAGAGACTAGGGGAGACCTAGATCACACAGTGGAATGGGGGTGAGAAGTGGGACTAGATGACCTGAGTTCGACTCATAACAATGCCTTTTGAGCAAGTATTTACTCATTCTGTGTTCTGCTCCTCATCTGGCTAGGTAATGGTGATGGTCAGTCTACTTGGTGCTTGGGTTGTAGTCAAAGGTGCTAATTCTTTGTGTGTGTGTGTGTGTGTGTGTGTGTGTGTGTGTGTGTGTGTGTGTGTGTATTTACATATATGTGGGTACAAATGTGCATATGGGTGTTACAGAACAAGCTTAAATGTTCTTTTCAGCACTGTCCACTGTTTTATCCAACATGAGTCTCTTACTGGCCTGGGATTTGTCTGGTAGGTTAGGCTGGCTGCCCAGCAAGTCCTAGGGATCTGCTTGCCTCTGCCTTCCCAGTGCTGGGGTTATCAACGTGTTCCACCATGCCTGGCTCTCATTCTCTCTCTTTTTTTTAAATGTGGGTTGTGGAATCAAACTTGGGTCCTTAGGCTTACAAGGCAAGCATTTTACACACAGAATTAGTCCTCAGCTGGAAGATTAACTCTTACATTGAATATCTGCATTTCTGTGGTCCCTAGCCGAGCACACTCCCTTCCTTTGGGGTGTGCAAGGCATATTTATGGAGTATTCTTTCCAACATATAGAAATGAAAAGTCTTCCCCAAAGAGGGTAAAGGCAGATGTTTCTTGTCCCAACCACCTGTTGTGCAAGGCATATTTATGAAGTGTTCTTTCCAACATATAGAAACGAAAAGCCTTCCCCAAAGAGTACGTATAGGCAGACATTTCTTGTCCAGAACACCTGTTCCCAAACACCTGGCAGCCACTTCCCAAATTACCACACAGAGGCTTATATTAATTATAAGTGATAGGCTGATAGCTCAGCCTTGTTACTAGCTAACTCTTACACTTAACCTGTAATTCTTACTATGTTTAGCCACGTGGCTTGGTACCTTTTCTTAGTATGGCATTCTCATCTTGCTTCTCTGTGTTTGCTGGCGACTCTTTGACTCCACCCTCCTCCTAGTCCGGCTCTCACACTCAATCTTTTCCTGCCCAGCAATCAGCTGATCAGCTTTTTGTTAGCAAATGAGAATAATATATATTCATAGTATAAGAAAGGATTGTTCCACAGCATTGTGACTGTTTGGGGTTCACACTGTAGGAACTACCTAACTCACTGCTTAGTAGACCTACAGGCTTATGAGTGTGTGTGTGTGTGTGTGTGTGTGTATTATGTAGGGTTTATTGCAACAGAATCACAAAGATGAGTAAGTGTTTTGTGGTTGAGTACTATTCTTTCTCATCTGAGTCTACATCTTCAAATCACTACAGATGCCCTGTTCCTGGAATACAGAAATTTTAATGAAGTATTCTTTCTTTAATGTACGGATTTTCTGTGAAACCTGAAAGAAACAACTCTCGACTTTTCCCAAACCTGCTTGAATTAGCATCTTGGTTCCTGTGTTGATTCTCTACCTGCTCCCGCTCTGTCTCCTCCTCTCTACCGTGTCCTGTGTTGGGACTACAAGCCTTCAGATGGCCACTGTGGCTCACTGACATCTCTTTGTGTGAGGGTTGGGGTAGGAACAGGGTTTGTGTTTTTTTGGTTTTTAGGGCTTTGTAGACATGTTTCCCTTGGTACAGCTGGAATGAGTGGGCAGCCAGGGCTGACTGCCAGTAGGGGAACTCCCTCCTTGCTCTGAGAAGTCCTAGATTTGGGCAGCACTGTTCAGTTTCTCTCTCAGTTTTAAGAATTATGATATTTTCTTTCTTTTGATTCACTGTTGCAAAGAGGAATGAGCTTGGGTCTGGAGAAATGGTTCAGCTGTTAAGAGCAGTTGTACAGAGGACCCGGGTTTAGTTCCCAGCACACATGGTAGCACACAACCATTTGATACAAGGAGTCCAATGGCCTCTTCTGACATCCACAGGCACCAGGCAGACACATGTTGCACAGATATACATGCAGGCAAAACATTCATATATGTAAAATAAAATAAAATAAACTAGAACAAAAGAGGAATGAGCTTTGCTAAGGTTTGAATTGTTATCGCTGACTCCATCCCTCTACCAAAATTTTCTAACCCTTGGTGTTCAATTCCTAACCCTCAGTACTTCAGAATGTGACCTTATTGGTGACATGCTCTTTAAGTATTGAATGGAGATTAAATGTGGTTTCTTAGGTAATTTTGATCCCAAATGGCAGGTGCCCTTCTAATCACTGGAAGTTGGATGCAAACAGGTACAGAAGGGGATGATGGGTCCAGAAGGGGATGATGGGTACAGAAGGGGATAATGGGTACAGGAGGAGATGGCATCTGAGGGCCCAACAAATGGAGGGGGAGGCCTCTGAAGGAACCTGCCTGGCAACACACTGATCTTGAGCTTCTGGTCGAGAACTGAGATAACAGAGGTCTGCTGCGACATTTGGTCAGTGATATTTTGTCATGGCAAAAAAGGAGATGATTTCAACAGTAGCCTACCCATGACTGGAAACAGCATACGTGGATGGGCTTCATTAGCTGAGGCCCTCCTGGCCACACCTCCTCATTCTAAACCAACAGGCCTAAGGCCTCAACTGCAAACATAAACAGGACACATCTGTCCTCCCCACCTTCTACCCCAAACAAGGAGAGCCTTGGCCCATCTGGGAAGCCACCAATTAAGGACCGAGATTTTAGCCACATACCTTCTTGAACTTGTCACACGACCAATGCTAACCATGACTTATAACTTTATGTTTGCGGGAAAATATGTTCTAAATTCCCAACAACAATTTACAGATGCAGTTTTGGACCGCAGCTTGTTTAAATTGAGGGCAGCCAATATTTGTAGATTTCTCATCAACACTCAAATTGTATATACTTTTTACGGACACACTATGTAGTTCAACCTTTTCCCTAATTTAGACCAGTCTTTCCATAATTCATTGTAATTGCTGTACTTAATTGTCAGATTGAGTACATTATTTTAGAGGACTTTGCATATATAAATAATAGGCTTGGGAAATTCCTTTTATGACATTGTAAATCTCTATTAAACAGAAAGGATGGAAAGTTGTACTATTTAGTGTTTGAGATGCTGTCTCCTATTGATGTGAAAAACACTCTGAAACATGTAAATAATGGTGAGAGAGAATCATGTCCTTAGGATTTGCCGTGAAACATTGCATTCTCTTGCTCATTTGTGTGTGTGTGTGTGTGTGTGTGTGTGTGTGTGTATGCATCAGTTAGTATGACAGTTAGTTTTGGCTGTCAACTTGATTGTTAACCTAGAGTCTTCTGGGAAAAGAGTTTCAATAAAGGATTATATACAATGGGTTGGCCTGTGGGCATGTCTGCAGGGGATTGTCTTATTGAAATTAATTGATATGGGAAGACCCTACCCACTGTGGTTGATACCATGCCCTAGGTGTGGGGGGTGGGGTAGGTTGGGGTTTCCTGAACTGTTGTATAAGCATAGAGAAATCAAGCTGAATACAAGCAAGGAATCAAATAAACATCTATGCATTAATTTTTCTCTGTTCTTGACTGTGAATGACTAGCTGTTTTGGGGAATGGAAGAAGGCTCGAATAATTGAATTCCTGAGTGAATGTGAACTCTTGAGATGGGCATGACTGGGTCAAGGACTCCAAAGTCTCAGATCCATGGGAAAGTGGGATAAGCCTTCCCTGTTGATCTGCATGCAAATGTTGATGGTACATGAAGAAAACATCTACTATAGCTTTTTTCCCCCGTAGATAATTTATGGCCTGAAGACTGCTCTTACAGAGTCAGCTCCTACTGAGATCAGCTAAACCTGTTTCCTAGCTCCAGCTGTATACCATAAACCCTGACTCCTTGTTTATCTGTGTGTAATAACCACGTCTCCTTGTTTAGCTGTACTCAATAACCCTACCTTCGTGTTCGACTCTATATAATAAACACACTAAGTTTTTGGGTGGTTGTGGTTTCTCCATCAGAGACCCAGGTCACCTGAGTCCAGCTCTTCTGTATGTCTGTCACTCTCCATCTCCTCATTGCCCCCAGTCAGGAATAAGTCCCTGGGGTACAAGGACATGGCACCGTGTGAAGCTCCAGCCTTGATTTTTCCACAGCAATGGACGGTAATCTGGAATTGTAAGATGGAATAAACCCCTTCTCTAAATTGCTTTTTTTGTTAGGGTATTGTAACATAGCAACAGAAGTTAAATTAAAACTGTCAGCTTTCCATCGGCGTAACAAATATCTGAGATCGTCAGTTCCTGAGAGGGAAGGGTCATTGATTGCATGGTGTTGGAGTTTTCATCTGTGACATTAGCCTGTCTCTTTGAGCCTGTGCTGAGGCAGTGGATCAAGGTGCGAGTGTGTGACTGGGAAAACTGTTTTGTTCTTCTGGGGACTAAAAAGAAGGGAGAAGAAGGTGCGAGTGGCTCATGGTCCCCTGAAAGGTCATGCCTTCAGTGACCTGAAACCTCCCATGAGACTTAATGGTGCCACGCTGGAAGCAAGCTGGTTCAAACTGTAGTGGTAACTTATGTAATCCTATGTGAGGGGCAACTGTGCACTTTATGAAAAATGCATTAAGCAAGTTCAACATCACCTAAAGGCAAAGAGTTTAATATTCTGAACCAGCTCTATCAAATCCAAGGTCAGGTTTCAGGAAAACAGTTGAAGAAACATTTTTTGTGAGCCTACTCTGCACCTATCCCTGGCTTTGAGGAATGAAGTATGACTTCAGCCCTCACAGGCATTCAGTCTAAGTCACAGTCACCAAAGGAGTTCCCTGCAATGCCCATTATTTCTAGAAATAAGAGGAGACAGTCATAAAATGCTTGGCATGTACTCTGGTATTTAATGAGTATTAGTAGTTATTGTCATCATTGCAAAAACTACAAACAAAAATACAGCCATCTCCACCTTTGTCATCTGATTTTCTTTCTCCATTGCCACCTTCAAGGTAACACTTGTAAAACCAGCGTTAATTATTTACAGATCTATAACTGTCTTCCCAAGTGTTTGGTGACTGCAGTGGCACCTTCTTCTCACAGAGGGGCTAAGAATAACCAGCTGCTCCTCTGGGTAATAGTGTGCAGATCTTCAAGCACCTTGCAATTCTGATCTTGCATTCCACGGCCTTCTTAACAGCTCTGCAGAGATGTTCTTCTGTAGTCTGGGGAACTCACTCTAGTTTAAAGATTTCTCACTCCTGCCCTTACCCTTTACAACTATGTCGACTAAGTTAGTCACAGCGTTTGAAGGGGAAGGCAGCAGGCTTGGGGTTCATGTCTATTGGCTGGTGTTTCAGCTACATTTTTTAACTTGAGGGCCACACATTGACAGTAAAAAAAGAACAATTACAGCTTAGTGCTGAGATCCAAAGTGAGGAGATCCCTGGCAGGGTTCCTGGGGATGGCTGTTCCTTTATACCTACAGTAGATCTGCACACTTACAGGGGAACAGGATGGCTTTCAGGGCTCTAGGGGTAAGAGAGCACATTGGGAGATGGTTGTGTCATTCGAATATAAATTCCAGCCTATTTAAAAATTTCCTTGTGGCAGCTCCCTACAACTCTGGCAGCTGACTGATCCCTCTAAAGGACAGGGCTTGACCTCACGCATGGCTTTCTAAATGTGACTACATGTTAATCCCAGCCCCCACTGTGGTGTGCCGCACAGGGATGCCCACTGTTGACGCCTTCCTCTGTATCCCTCAGAGTCTCCAACAGCTGGACCCCATTAAGGCCTGCTATGTGGCCATGCAGTGCTCCATCGTCCACCACTGATGGCCTTATTAAGGGCAGGTGTGCCTCCTGAGGCTCTGTTCCATCCTGACCATGGCAAGCACCGGGGCTTTTGATAGAGACTGACCTTGGTGGCTGCGCAGTATCTCTTTTTCTATGTCTCCCCAGGAAGTCTTACCACAGATGAACATTTCCACTTGCCTCTTGCTCTGGCAAGAAACTCCTTAATCAACTGTGTAAATATGGTTGTTTGTGTTCTACAGCAGAAGAGAATTGTTTAAAAATAGTCTTTGTTCTTGAGGAACCCCATGTATTTACCAAGATTAAATATCACCTCTTCCATCTCAGGGAGGTGAAGGCAGAGATATGCCAGGGCAGTATTCCAAGGGAGGACTGTCACAAGAAGTACAGAAAGGCAGAGTGAGAGGCAAGGCTGTGGGATTTCAGACAGTTTTTCCTGCATGGGAGGCCTAGCTGGCTGTGGGGACAAGGTAGAGTGGTGGCTGTGTTTAAGAGAACTCCATCAGGTGAGGTCTGGCTCTATTCTCAGGACCATTCAGGCTGGAGGATGCTGGGAACATAGACAAGGGTAGATTGATTCCTTCTAGAGCTAAAGGTCAGTGTATTTCCTCAGGAAATCTGATCAAATTGTCACTGTCTGGATCAGAGTCCCTCTCAGAGGGTTGTTGTTCGTGAAGTCCTCATACCAGGCTGCCGGTATGACTGTTTGTCCCCATCCTTGGCTCTGTACCCGGCCAGGATGGCCACCCTGCCTCTCGGATGCTATCCACAGGAAGTACTGTGGGTCTGTGCTCAGTGAACTCCTAGTGAGTGTCTGTGGGAGTAATAGATGGGAGGAAGGGGTTAATGAAGAGGAGGAAAGAAAAGGAAGGAGAGGAAGAAAGGTCGGAAGCAAAGGAAAGGAGGAGATGGGAAGGGAAAGGAGAAAGGATGGACAGAGGGAGGGAAAGGGCTGGAAGGAGGAGGGGCCAGTTAGTCTGCCCTTCCTAATTTCCTTTTTTGTGAGGGTCAGATTGGAGAAATCAATCATGTGCAAAAGAATGCATTTATAAAATGCAGGAATCTGATGCAAAGGCTGAAAGCATGTGTGGAGGTCAAGTGGCTGTCCGCGGTCCCTCTGAGTACCGTGTGGAAGTCACCTCGGCACTCACACACCATTCCCAGATAAATAAAAACGATGTATGTTCTAACTTTATTATTGCCCACACTTGTGGATCTGCCACAGCTGGCGTGTTCACATGTGCACATATGTGCAGGGCTTGCACAGGCCAGAAGACAACCTCGGTCATTCTCAGGAGGTGCTGACCACCTTGTCCTTTTTATTTATTTAAGCAGGGTCTCTCACTGACCTAGAACTTGCTAAGTAGGCCAGGCTGGCTGGTCAGTGAGCCCCGGGGATCTGCCTGTCTCCATCTCCCCACTATTGGGGCTGCACATCTACAACTCCATGCCTGGCTTGTTTATGTGGATTTTGTGGTCTTGAACTTAGATACTCATCCTTGCAGGGTGAGCATTTTACAGACTGATCTATTGCCCCAGTCTTGAAGATTCCAATTTTAAATTGAGGGCCAAGAGAGAGATGTTAAGGCACCAGATAACTAAATATTATGTTTGTAACCTTCCTTCACTCATTATCTGTTCCAACACTGCTGGGAAAACCCTTTCTCCTGAAGCCTTCAGAATGGTTCTGTCATGGCAGTGGGAATCAGGCATTCCGATAATCAGGGGCTTGGGCCCTAATCTTGTGGCAGCTTGCTCCTGATGCCACCCAGCTGGACTTTTCAGTATGGCATGATGTAAAATACACACAGTCACCAGCTACATAAAGCATGTTTCCTGGAGTCTCTTCTGTTGGCCACAACATGGGAACACACAGGAAGATCCCAGGTGGATAATTTAAAACAGTTGCATCATATATCAAAATAAAAAGATATTATGAATTGAAAACAGCTCTATTGCATGAATTTGAAAACTCAAAGTCTGACTTCAGTGACCTCATCTGTGGCCGCCTACCCATGTTGTTGACATCTTCCACAGGGTTCTGGGGCTGTCACTGTGCACTGCTTGGTGTGGGTAGCTTCGCTGGGAGGGTTTGAGAATTGACTTAACATTAAAGGGTCTCAGATGTTCCTGCCCAGATCTTATCAGAGCCCATATTTGTCTCTGTACAGTACAGAACTTTAAGAAGAGAAATTTGATACGGTAAAAATTCTCTGGGTTCCTGTTAAAAGCTCTTCAAACACCCATGGAATGTTTAAAAATAAATGGTATTTGTCACAGATGTTCCAAAATGATCACTGTCATTGGTCAAATGTGTTACAAGGTCAGAGAGAAAGGTCAGTTTCTTCCAAATGAAGACTCTGGGTGTCACAGGCAGACTTAAACCTGTGGAGCCTGTTTTCCAAGCCAAGTTCCATTAGTGGTCTGGAGTGACAGGGGCAGGGCTGGAAGCCTGGGCTGAAGCCGAGGTCAGTCTTCAGGAGAGCTTTTTTTATTCATCCCTAGGAAGACAGCTTTTTATTGAAGATGTGTGTTTTGTGCTATTCAATTCCAGCCTCCTTGCTGTGAGTGTGTGTGTGTGTGTGTGTGTGTGTGTGTGTGTGTATGGTGGTGGTGATGGTGGTGGTGGTGGTGGTGGTGATGGTGGTGGTGGTGGTGATGGTGGTGGTGATGGTGGTGATGGTGTGGTGGTGGTGGTGATGGTGGTGGTGGTGGTGGTGGTGGTGGTGGTGGTGGTGGTGATGGTGGTGGTGGTGATGGTGGTGGTGGTGGTGATGGTGATGGTGGTGGTGGTGGTGATGGTGGTGGTGGTGGTGGTGGTGATGGTGGTGGTGGTGGTGATGGTGGTGGTGATGGTGGTGATGGTGTGGTGGTGGTGGTGATGGTGGTGGTGGTGGTGGTGGTGGTGGTGGTGGTGGTGGTGGTGATGGTGGTGGTGGTGATGGTGGTGGTGGTGGTGATGGTGATGGTGGTGGTGGTGGTGATGGTGGTGGTGGTGATGGTGGTGGTGGTGGTGATGGTGATGGTGGTGGTGGTGGTGATGGTGGTGGTGGTGGTGGTGATGGTGGTGGTGGTGGTGATGGTGATGGTGGTGGTGGTGGTGGCGGTGGTGGTGATGGTGGTGGTGGTGGCGGTGGTGGTGATGGTGGTGGTGGTGGCGGTGGTGGTGATGGTGGTGGTGGTGGTGGTGGTGGTGGTGATGGTGGTGGTGATGGTGGTGGTGGTGGTGGTGGTGGTGATGGTGGTGGTGGTGGTGGTGGTGGTGGTGGTGGTGGTGGTGGTGGTGATGGTGGTGGTGGTGGTGGTGGTGGTGATGATGGTGATGGTGATGGTGGTGGTGATGGTGGTGGTGGTGTTGGTGTTGGTGATGGTGGTGGTGGTGGTGATGGTGGTGGTGGTGGTGGTGGTGGTGGTGGTGGTGGTGGTGGTGGTGGTGGTGATGGTGGTGGTGGTGGTGATGGTGGTGGTGGTGGTGATGGTGGTGATGGTGGTGGTGGTGGTGGTGGTGGTGGTGGTGGTGGTGGTGATGGTGGTGGTGGTGATGGTGGTGGTGGTGGTGATGGTGGTGGTGATGGTGATGGTGGTGGTGGTGGTGATGGCGGAGGCTGCAGTCATGGCGGGGCTCCAAGTCTCTCAGGGATTGGGATATTGGAGTGAGTAAATGGTGGCACCTGGCTCCACTCCAGGGCACCTGATTCAGGCCCTTGGGTTGTGGAACAGTGTGACTTAGCACACTTTGTGTTGATTGACACAGCAATGGTTCAGTATAAATTAGAATCAGAAGCTGAGACCACGTGGGACCTTAAGCAAGAATCCACCAAGATGAAGGTTGTTAAGGGTCTCAAGCATCCTTCTTGCCTCTATCCTGTCCTTTTCAGAAACTCATAGAGGTAGACAGAGCCCACCTTTCAGATACATCAGGGCTTAAATTCTAAGTAGGGAGCCAGAGCTCCGAAGCTATGAGGTAGGTAATAAAACCACCTCCCTGATCAGACACATTGGAAATCTCCTGCCCAGCCTGAGAGCAGCTGAAAGCTTTTCCACGCCAATCAAAGGCAACAGGGTGGAAGATGAAAAATATAAACCCCCCAAATCCTGGGATCTACTATTCATGCAACAAAGGCATTGTCCTCATATAGCTCCTACAAGGACAGTGCAACAGGCTCTGGAGAATAAGAGCAGATTTCATCAGTTGTCACCTTTGGCCCTTTCCTTTGCCACCTGCTGACTTTAAGAAAAAATTGTCTGATGATGAGGATTAATGGGATGGCAGATTCCATTGCTGGTGGAAGCTTGGGATGAAATTTGATCTTCCTGCATCACGTTCCTCCTCCTCACCTGCTCCAGAAAGCAAATTGAAGTCTTTAAAAGAAAATTCAGTCCAGACCAGAACACACCCAGTACCAGCCCCTTGATCACTTCTGAAAATTCAAGGCTCTCTCACAGTCCCAAGGCTTCTCCTCTGGTTTGTTTATGTGGCATGGTTTATTCCATTAAGGTCCGATTTCAGGTGCTCAGTGAAACCCAGATGACTTGAGGCTGGCTGCCCTGGAGAATTTAGGTGCCTGCAAGTGAAATGTCTTACTCTGACTTCCTTGAGGAACCTACTGGAGTGCCCTGGAGCCCTAGCCCACCATGCAGTGATTCAGTGACAGTCTGTGGGCTGTTCACTTCTGAGTCAGCCCAGCTGAGCAGAGCACCTCTTTGCTAATTCAGCTTTTGGTTTGCACAGACCGGGCAATGACTGCTTGGGTATCAACAAATCAAATATAATCTCAATAGATCCCTGTCCCACCTCTACCCACGTTTTATAGATTTTTGTCCCAGTCCCTCCCCAGGTCCTTTCCATATGTTACATAGGACATCATTTATACATTTTTGCTATATAGACATCAAATTTCAAGAATTTTCCTTGGTATAAATGTATGCATGGCTATATGTATATGGGTGGATGTGCATGCATGCATCATGTGTACATGCATGTGTTTATGTTATGCATGTGTATGTGTATGTGTGTATGGAGGTCAGAGGACAATCCCAGGTACTCTTCTTCAGGCTGTCTTCCATCTTTTGTTTGAGACAAGGTCTCTCGTCGGCTAGGAACTTTGTCAAATACAGCAGCCCCGCTAGCTAGCCAGCTTCCAGGAATGTGCCTGTCTTCACTTCTGGTCTTGCCATCCATGGGATTACAGTGCATGCCTTCGGGCCTGGCTTTTCATGTGCGTTCTGGGGATCCTGACTCAGACTGGCATACTTTCAGTCAAGGTCAGGTCAAACTCAAGTTCCTTCATGACTTTACTCTGCTGGCAACTAACCTTTCTGAACTGTGCCATACAGGGCAGTGTGCATGCTCTCGTGTGGATGTCTTGAACTGGTTTTCTCCCAGCTAACCCACAAAGTCTACAGGAGTCACATCAATCATTTCTTCTGTGTTCAGAGGAAAGCAGGCATTACAAGCTAGATTTTTCTTTTGTTTCTTTTTGTATTGTTATTTTTTTTAAAGACAGGGTTTCTTTGTGTAGTGCTGGCCGTCCTGAAACTCACTATGTAGACCAGGCTGGCCTTGAACTCAGAGATCCGTCTGCCTCTGCCTCCCCATGCTGAGGTTTTTAAAGGCATATGCCACCACTGCTAACAGGTTGGATTTTAAATGTCCCCCAAAGCTCATGTGTTAAGGCTTTTTACTCAATGTAGCTACTGAGAGGAGGTGGAGTCTTTACCATGTAGGACCTAGTTAGAAGAGGTAGGCCCTTTAGTGGAATATGAAACCCCAGACAATTCCCCCTTATAGAAGATTTTTCTCACGTATTTTGTCACAACACTGTAAAACAGCCTAATACAGCATTACCTTGCACACACAGCAGACAC
Source organism: Onychomys torridus (assembly GCF_903995425.1). NCBI lineage: Eukaryota > Metazoa > Chordata > Mammalia > Rodentia > Cricetidae > Onychomys > Onychomys torridus. Next base: position 46,871,033 of record NC_050451.1, read on the forward strand.
TGGTTGGTTTATTCATCGATGAGTTAATGTGTGCATTTTGGCTAATGGGTTTCTCTGTGTGTAGAGTTTTTGTTTGTTTGTTCTGCTTGTTGACAGCCTAATCTTTCCATGAGTCTTGAAAGGCCCTTTATTGGCCAGTTCTGGGTTATTCTGGCCACACTAAGCTCCTGTCCCTTCCCACAATCAAATCCTTCAGGTCCTGTCCACCAGGGGCAGTCTGCCGGGCTGGCATATGCACACACCCTTGTACCATATGTTTTAGAATACTCTTCACACCTCTGTTTATCTTGATGCCATCTGTAGGCAAAGTAGCATCCACAATGGACAGCAACCTTGTGAACCTACCGTGTGCCTTCCCACACCTCTGTCATTGCTTGGTATATCTTATTTCTACTTGCTAGGGATCCTTCTTGAGAGACAGGACCTTTCTGCTGTGCTTTTACATAGGCTCCACCCCGGGTACAGTGAATGCTCCAAACAGACATACTTCAGAATGTTTGCTGGAGGGTGTGGCCAATTGGGCTTGCATCCTTAGGTGGAGTGGCAGGAAGAGAATTTATGGAGCTTGATGGTAAGAAGCTCTCACTGGGCTGTCCGTAGGCCATAGAGCCACCTTCAAGCTTATGGAAAGTTTGAAATAGGAGATACTGTGCCCAGGGAACTTTCCATCTATTGGAGAGAAAAAAAATCAAGTCTGCAGCTGGATATGTTGTCGGGCAAAAGCCACTTCAACTTTAGGGATTTTGATTGCCCAGGCCTGTTGAAGGTCTTACACTTAATTTTGAATTTATAAATTTGTGTTCTTTCTCTTAAAGCAAACTTAGGAACACATAGAAGGAGGGGTCCACAATGATTTGGGGACAGTGTCAATTTGAATCATGGACACATTTAGGGGATTACTCTGAACACAATCTGTAGCCTGGGCTGAAAGGGCAGTTGGGGCTTAGGTATTTTTTAGTATTTAACAGCTATTTAACATTTGCTAGTTTACCACTCTGAGAGAAACAAAATCAGGCTCCCAAACTCCATGACAAGGGTGTTAAGCAATGGCTGAGATGAGCTATCCCTTCCCAGAGGCTTCAGGGCCCTATGCCAGGCATCCCTAGAAGGCCATGCCTATACCCGCTTGTGAACAGAGCACTTCAGAAACAGTTCCTCAAGAGTCTACACAACCCACTCATGAAACAGCACTCAGTACATGAGTGTTGTGCAAGATGCCAGTAGCAGCATTGGACTTCCTTCACCCCCTCCCCCACACATACACCCAGTCAGGTGTGCTGGATAGTTTACGTCAATCTGACACTAGCTAGAGTCACCTGAGAGGAGGGAGCCTCATTTGAGAAAATGCCTCCAGAAGACCTGACAGTAAGCAAGCCTGTACAGAATTTTCTTAATTAGTGATTAATGGCACAAGGCCAAACCCACTGTGGGTGGTGCCATCCCTGGTTGGTAGCTCTGGGTTCTAAAGAAAGCAGGCTGAACAAGCCATGATAGGGAAGCCAGTCAGCAGTACCCCACCCCTCATGGCCTCTGCATCAGTTCCTGCCTCCAGGTGCCTGCCCAGTTTGAGTTCCTGCCCTGACTTCCCTCAGTGACAGACTGTTACCTGCAAGTGTAAGCAGAAAGCAATCCTTTCCTCCCCATATTGCCTTAGGTCTCGGTGTTTTATCACAGGAATACAAACCCTATCTAAGGCACCTGAGCTCCTGCTTGAACTGTGGTTCCTGACTGGGAAGAGCCAATACTCAATACTGCTTTCTTGGATGGCCTAACAACAATTACAGCTGTCAATCATTTCCTCAACTTAGGTCTAAGGTATATTAATTAATTAAAAGATTTTAAAGACAAAAAAAAATCCCAAAAGATCCTGGTAAATTTTTCCGAGGGCAGGAATTACCTGTGAGGCAGAGATGGGTATTTCTGAATAGAGTCACAGTGGGAACCTGAACACTGAGCACAGCTTTGCTAGGGTCACTTTTCTGGGCTCATTCTTTCATTGCTAAGTGCCTGGCTTTATACATAGCTATAATGACTTCCAACTCTCCTAAGTAGACACACATCTTTCAATCCCAATACTGAACAGAACTAGTCTTAACAAACCTCCTGCAAGAGCAGAGGCCAAGCCAGCTTGAGAGTCTGAGGTGCAGAAGAAGAGGGTGGGAGGTGGTGCTGCCATTCTTGGACCGAGAGGAAGACGGTGAGGTAGCACTTGTAGATGCAAGTCTGGGGATGGGAGGAGAACCCAAGCAGAGCCGGACAAGCTGATGGCATTGATCACAGCTGGAGCATAGGGATTAGGGGACTGAAGAGGGAGAAAGAAGAGGGATAAACTATTAAAATAAGCGTTGAATCCAGAAATGAAGCCATGGGTTTTATAAAATGGACTCCAGATAAAAAGGAATGCCATTTGGATGTCTATCCCAGTTAGACAACAGCAGAGGGAGAGAAAAATGTGTGGCCTTAAATGGAAGGTGTTTTCAGATGTGTGACCAGCATAAAAGTCCCTGTGGGTAATCTACACACTTCTGTGTCACACACAACTGGAACAACCTGGCCATAACACCTACCAGATCTACAAACACACTTCGTCTGGTGCTTGATGGAAAAAAATCTCAAGATTTCTTTTTTTGTGTGTATTGTGTTACTGTACCCCAATGTAGGAACCCACAAACTTGCCTAGGAGGATAGCTTGCTAGTCTTTCAAGCCAGGGCTTTCTCTAGGCTGTGCATCTTGATGTTCAGTGCGGTTGGTTGATTATGACCAGAAGGGTGCATGCAAGGGTATGGACCCTCATGTCCCTTTCAGGGGTCAGGAAAACACAACTGTTTAGCTCTGCTCTTGAGTGTTTAAGTGTGTACTGCCACCTGATGCCTGATACGAAGCTACACTTGGTAGTCACCAAACAGCTTAAGAGCATCCGCTGAATGCTTGGGTCTGTTTTGTAGAGGCTTGCTTTTGTTGTTTGGGTAAGCAGCAACAGCCAGCTCCCAGTTCTGTTAAAATAACTTGCGTGTGTGAGGAGAGAAGCATTTTGACATGTCTCAATATCCCTTCATGGCTACTTTGATGGCTTTTTATTTATGGAATATTGACACCTTTTGATCCAAAGGCCTTTGGGTTGGTTGTTTTAGAAGGGAGCGCTTTAGAGAAAAATAAATGAATGATGGGCACAGCCTTGGACAACCTGTTCTAAATTAAATACCCTCTGCTTGATCTTGCCATTTTATTTTTAAAATGGAGAAAGTAGCACGGATGCCCTTACTATCTTGAAAGGGCCACGCCAGAAATAATTTCATAATCCTAAGGGCTGGCTCTTTTCTGAGACTCTGCCTAAGCCTCTGTGTAGCTCTTTAAACACGCAAGTCTTTATTCCAGCTTGGCCTTCCTTTTGTGCGTCTGTAGGGCTTTGTCTTTAGAGGCGACCACATGCTTGTGTTCTAAATTCTCCCAAAGTTAATTCCTGTAGGGAAGTCCTTCTGGGCTGATGGTCATATGAACATTCATATTTCCATTGTTTGAATGAGAGAATTAGGTCTTTTAAAAGAAAAAACTTGTACAATGCAGCACCAGATGAAGGAATGTGCATCTTTTACCTAAAATATGAAATCATTTCAAAAGGACTATTAAAACCATCCACATTCCATTGAGAGGGCAGTGAGGGGTAAGGAATCATTTTTGTATTAGCTCACAGGTCTGTCAGTTATTATAGTGACTTGCCCAGAAAGTATGATAGCCCCCACAGCAGCCCTACCTTGACTTGATCTTTGGCACAAATTCTGAGTTTTGATGCCATTTCTATGATTAGACCCATTTAAGGTGCTCAGATTGTAACATCTCACCCAAACAATTTCGCTATGATCCTTTCTACATCTCTGTCTTTGGGGATGTAATTAGATTTATTTATGAGTTGGAGTCAAGTTTTTAGCTTTGGTTAGGGTTACAACCAGGGTGGGCTCCAGTCAAAGCTGTAAAATTGGCATGGTGCCTCTCTGGGCTACTTTCCAGAGCCTTCTCTGATTCACCTGGGACCACCATATTGCCCATTGCTCAGGACCAGGCATTGTCCTGTGCTACACTACGCTTTATCCCACAGTCCGTACCCTTCCTCCAGTAGACTTCTTCCTTGTTCATTCATGTGCTCTCTCAGTTAACAGATACTCTGGAGTGGCTACCAGGAAAGCCATAGAGTGCTCCCTTCCACCCACATGTTCTAAGACCTGGTGGGTCTGTGTAACTGCTGGTAGCTCTGAACCCTGCACACATTGTTTTCTTCCATCTGTTTATTCCCATGACAAAGTATGCCAACTTGACACAGCACAAGAGAAACAGAGGAGCCTGGGGAGATGGCTTAGTGACTAAAGTACTTCTGTGCAGCATAAGGATCTCAGATTTCACGGGAAAGCTGGCAATGATGGCAAGTTCCTTTAACTCCAGTGCTGGAGGCAGGGACAGGAGGGCCCCAGGGGTTCACTGACCAGTGAGTCTAGCTGGAAAGTTTCAGTAAGAGACTGGTCTCAAGTGGATGAGGTGGGGAATTGAGTAAGGAAAGACATCAGATGTCAGGCTTTGGTCTCTACTAATGCCTGTGAGGTGAGCCTATTTGCACATACGTGTGTATATGAGCGTGCCTGCACACACACACACACACACACACACACACACACACACACACACCTTTATACCACTCACTCATACACACAAATTAAAAAAATAGATGAACAATGGTAATTAACAATGAAAACAGAACAACTACAACCATATACTATAATAAATGTTAAGTGAACATGGCTTCTCACAATATTTTATTATTTCATACTGTATTTTTGGAACATGGCTGGACACAGTGGGAAAGAACAGGGCAACAGTGGAATCAGCCCTCGGGTACAAGAAGGACTTGCCACTCTGGGTGAGCTTATAACTACATCACCATCTAATCAGGCCACAGAAGTGAGGATGCTTCTCTAAGGAGAGGGGAGGGTCTAGGTAGGTGGAGTGGGAGGAGGGACACACTTGACAGGAAGCCCCCTTGTAGAAGGTGGGGACAATCTTGGGACTCCCAACAGGAAGCCCTGGAAGCTGGGGCAAAGATGGGGATGGGCAGGTGGTGAAATGGCCCGCTCCCGATCAGCTTTTGGGGTGTCTCAGAAATGGCATTTGATTTCTTTTGTTTTATTTTAGAATACCATTTTAAAGTGCTGTTTAACTTTTGGATTGCTAACAGTTACAAGGCAGTTCAGTTTTATTCAGAAAAGCGGGTTTTATGATTAGCATCTAAAATTTCAACATTGTAGTGTTGGGGGTGTAGCTCAGGGGTAGAGAAGCTCAAGGCCCTGGATTTGGTCCTCAGCTTAAAAAAATGAAATATAAGTAAAATTCAACACTGCATGTAAAGCATTTTCCTTTGAATATATGTTTATAGCTTTGCTTTCCAAGTTTTAGAAAGTTTAGGATTCTTTTGTCAGTTTCTCAAGAATCACACCGACTTGGGGTTGTTATTTCTAATGCGGTAGCCATTCATTCTATGCTGTGGGAATTACTTTTGTCTTTTCCTGGCTCATTCCTTCTGGTGCCCATCTTTTGCATTTATCGTTGTTAAATATCTCAACAATTTCTCATGCGTTGACTTGATTTTACATTTCTGATCTGAGCTCACTTTGGTATGGTTTTATTTTAAATTGTTACATTCAATTATGGGTATTTCTTAAGAAACTTCCATTTTACTTTGGAGTTTGTGAGAATGAAAATATGTTTGTTATTCTTCTCTTATTGGCTCCCACTGTCCTTATCAAATGTTTACCTCTGCCCTATATAATCATGGCTCTAGAATATGAAGAAGAAATGAAATCTCTGCCCTGTAAATTCACTGACTCTAAACAATGGGCCTTTTTCTGCAGTATCTTGTTTCTTTAGGCTTTTAGTGTTTTGCCTTAATGAATTACTATACTACTGCAATGCACAACATACCAGCTATTCCTCCTCCTAGGGACCCGGCTCTCGGTAGTGTGTCACGGTTTGAATAGAAATGGTTCTCAAGCCTCATGTGTCCATCTGGGGATGCTGTTTTGAGAGATTGGGGAACCGTTGGGAATAGAACCCCTACAATCATGAGTCCAGATAAATCTATCATCCCTTAAGTTGCTTTAGGCAACTTGGTCACAGGAATGAGAAAAACAGCTAATGTGATATTAACTTCCTCTTCTGTTTTCTTCTCTTTGTTTTGAGGACGTGGCATAGTATTCTGTTTCTATTAACTGTTAAAACTAATGTTGGCAACACTTGACTTTTAACTTTTTAATTGTTACTTTATGTATGGCTAGTTTGTCTTCTGCCTGCATGTCTGTGTACCATGGACCTGCCTGGTACCTATGGAGGACAGCCAAAGGTGCTGGATCCCCTGAAACTGGAGTTACAGCAGGTTGTGAGTCTCATGTGGGTGCTGGGAATCATATTCTGGTCCGTTGGAAGAGCAGGCAGTGCTCTTAACCATTGGATCATCTCTCCAGCTCCTCCTTCTAAAAATTTGCTAGCTTACATGCTTCTTATCTTTTACACCCCCTTTCTCTCTCTATAAATAAAAAGTGGAAGATGGTTAGAGAAAAAACACGTCTATGACTTTTACCTTTCAAATTTCAGATCTTCAGCTTGAAAGGCAGTCTGGAAAATGTAGTTTGTACAGGGAAAAAAAAAGCACCCCAATAAGAGCCAAGGAGGAATGCTGTAGGACAGTTAATTCCATCTACTACAATGACAGAAAGGCAAAGTGATGGGCACTTCCATGAGTACCTGTGATGACTTGTTTTGACTGTCAGTGTGACACAATCACCCGGGGGAGAGAATTTTAATGATGGATTGTCTAGACCAGTGGTTCTCAACCTGTGGGTCGCAACATACTAGATATCCTACATATCAAATATTTACATCACAAGTCATAGCAATTGTAAAATTGCAGTTATGAAGTAACAATGAAATAATGTACTTTTTTGGGGGGGGTCAGGAAAATGTGAGGAACTATATTAAAGGGTTGCAGCATTAGGAAGTTTGAGAACCTCTGGTCAGCTAAACCATGTTTATCTATGGGCATGTTTGTGTAAGATTATCTTGATTATGTCAATGGAGGTTGGAAAGCCACCATGGGTAGCACCATTCCCTAGGCTAGGGCTCCTGAATTGTGTAAAAGTGGAGAAGGAGAACTTAGTGTAGGCATGTATGTATGAGTTCACTTCTCTCTGGTTCTCAGCTATGAATACAGCGTGACCAGCTATCCCAAGCTCCTGTGGCTGTGACATTCCCACAGTGATGGGCTGTAACCAAATCCTTCCTTCCCCAAGTTGCTTTTGTCAGAGCATTTTATCACAGAGGTAGAAAAGAAACCGAGAGAGTAGAACATTTCCTTTATGGGGAAGAAGGCCTCCTGGGCTTTCTTGTCATCAAGGTCACAGACCAGTGGCAGGTCTGGAGAAAGCAATCAGGCCTATCTCTGGATGCGTCTGTGAGGCAAGACCCACCCTGAATGTGGATGGCACCATCCCATAGGCCTCATGAGAGTCCAGATAGAATAAGAGGGGACAAAGGAGGAAGCCGTCCAGGGGCTACTTCTCTGCTACCACGATGAGCTATGCTCCACCAACATCTCTGAAATCAAGGATCCAAATAAATCTCCCCCAACTTCACTTGTTTCCATCAGGTGTTCTGATAGAATTGCAAGCATAGTCTGGCTGTAACCCCAGATCCATCCTGCTCAGCTTGCACATGGATGCAGACCAGCAGGGAATGCTGGTAAATACCAACCTTTCAAAGAAGAGAGGGAAAGTAAGGAAGGAGGGCCACTAGCCCTGGAGATTTAGTAGCCATGGCTGATCCTGGGTCTCTGGTGGCAAATAAGGTAATTTTACAGATTCATGCACAGTTCACACGGCATCAAGTGAGTTGGGAAGCCTTTGATATAGGTGTGTGACATGAGACCATGCATGGTTGATAAAGCCGTGTTCCTGTTTGAAGGGTCTCACTGATGCAGAACAAAGACTCTTAAATGTTGAATTAAATGAGCTTTGTAGTATTTTCCTCTTTTCCATGTGTGTGCAGGTGTGCCCATGAGTGTGGAGATCAGAAGTCTTCCTCAACCATTCTCCACCTTATTTTCTGAGACAGGTCTCTCGCCTACCCTGGTGTTCACCAATTTGACTAGTGGGTTCCATGGATACTCCTGTGTGTCTCCCCACCCTACCCCCATGCTGGGATTACACGCCATGCTCTTGAGCTCAGCTTTTTTGATGTAGGTCTTAGGGACTAAACTTGGGTCCTCATGCTATGTAGCAGTCATCTCTGCAGGGCTCTTAGATGAACTTCCTTCTGGCCTTCTTAGGGAAGGAGATGTCGGTTGCTTGAGGAACAATGCCATGCAAGATCTTGGAAGAGGCTCTTCTCTGCAGACTGGAAGACCCAAGAGGAAAGAGGCACAGGGCCTTGCTGGTTCATAGGACTGCAAAAACTAGAGTTGCTCTCTCCCTGCTGCCCCAGCTCAGTTAGACTCATCATTCACTGTGACATTTTGTATGGGACTCTGGAAGGGAACTCCCACTTTGGTGTCTAATGAAGCCTTGTGGCCATAAGGATATGAGGAGATTTTGTGGTTAAGTTTTATTTTCAATGTAGATGTAACTGTCTTGTTAAATAAGAAACAGAGCCAATTGCAGAGTTAAAAGCCACGAGGTCAGAGAAAGAGCTGAAAACCTTACCCTTCACTGCTTCTGCATGGAAACTCTCCCAAGCCCTTGGAATACAGATTAATTCTGTGTTTCAGGCCAGAGAGCTACAGAGTTCTCCAACTTCTGTTAGCTCGAAGGAGAAGGAGTGCCTTCAGATCCAGCAAAGCCCATGAGCCCCACAGGAATCTGCCTGCTACTGACCAACGCTTTGCTTAGTCACAGGGCTGGGAGCATGAGTCACCTATAATTTCATGTTTCTGAAAGTTTCGCTGAGAAGTCATTTTTAAGCATCTCATCTTAATTCTATATCATGCTTTTTTTTATTGCTTCCACGTTTTAGACAACAAGGCCTTATAAATGGCCTAGCCTATGGGGATGGAACTTTCACTCTTAACAGTTTTAATTTCTCAGGAAACTAGTATTTTGTCAGGAAAAAGATTTTTGTTTTTGTTTTTTGTTTTTTAAAAGTTGTTTCTTTAGTTTAGCCCAAAATTTGACGTGCAAACTCTAAAGATCTTTTGGCTGTGTGAGGAGGACAGAGTCTGAGCCCACAGCAGTGCTGTGTTGCGTCATTCACTGTGGAACTATTAGCACAAACCCTAAGACCTTTTGAAGGTCTCTTCTTTTCATGGGGAGGGGAGGTGGGTCTGGGTTTTAACAGTTGGTCACGGGACACCATTTTCCTCTCCCCATGTAATCACACTGTTTATTGGAACCAAGCAATGCTAGGACAGTCCAGAGGCTATTTTATTTCAAGCATGGTGATGGGACAAAATGACAACCCAAAAAGTGTGCTTGAACTATTCTGAACTGTGACTTGAACATGTAGAGACTAGAGAATGATGTCTAAGGAATCCTCTGGCAATCTCGACATCCCCCTTCTAAGAAATCTAAGATAGAATAGTCATTTATTCTAGTTATACCCTCTGATGCCTTACTGGATTTGAAGCTGCTTTTTGTTACCGTGTGACCAGAGGTGATTTACTTAGTCCTTTTGTATCCATAGCTTCTGGGTCACTATAATTTAAAACTGCCCAAGATGCTAACTCAAGAGGAGGAAGGTGGACTTTGGCGCTCAGTTTCAGAAGCACCTGTCCCTCATGGCAAAGCATGCTGGGAAGTTTTTAGTACCAACTTGATACAAACTAGAGTCACCTGGGCAGAGTCAACTGAAGAATTGCTTCAGTCAGATTGGCCTGTGGTCATGTCTGTGAGGAATTGTCTTGTTGATGAGGTAAGCCCCGTACTACTGTGAGCAGTACCCATCACTAGGCAGGCAGGTCTGAGCTGTGTAAGAAAGTTAGCTGAGCATGAGCCAGGGAAAGGAGCCTGAGAACAATGCCCCCCCCCCCCCCCCCCCGACAGTTTCTTTCTGAAGTGCCTGCCTTGACTTCCCTCCATGTTGGTCTGTGACCCGGAAGTGTAAGCTGAAATAAACCTTTACTCTCTGAGTTGCTTTTGATAGTGGTATTTTATCACAGAAGTAGAAATCAAATTAGAACACCAATCCAGGTAGCAGTTAGGACCAACCACCACACAGTCCCTTCTCTCCTTTCTACACAGGCTGGCAGGGTTAATATGACTACATGGATCTGCAGTTTATAAAGTTCCTGGAAAAGCCAGTGCAGCAAAGGAATGTTAGGTAATATAATTAAAGTTATTAGTGACTTCCTGTCCAGCCTGGGCCGGTGCACACTTCTATTTCTTTAGCTGCTCAGTTTGAGTAAATGCTGAGCAATGTGGTGAATTAATTCTATTACTTTCTATTTCACAAGGCCATTTTCAGGCTCAGGAAAGTGTTGTTCCTAATAGTGTCCCCATAGCCATTGGGGCGTCACATTATCTGTGTAGTGTGGAGAGAGGATCAGAAGATGATGACCGTAATAAAACAATGATCTGAAGCACTGGGTAAGATAACGTCTTTATAGATGCTGTTGAAATGGACTTTTATGAAAAGGACTTGCATTGCCAGGACTGTGTATGCCTTTCTGATGTGTTTGCTTATGAACAACACTTTCACAGGGCTTGGCCTGCACGGTATGTGCTCCCCCTTCCCTGAGTGTGACTTCATTTCGAAGAAGTTGTATGAGTTTGTTTTCTTCATTGGCAGAACAGCAGATCCAGGAACTTGGCTGGGTTCCTGGCCCTCCTGTGTGGACTCAGTGGGGGATGGTTAATGAAAAGAAGGCCAACAAAGGGGAGTCACTGGTGCACAGTAGGTCCTCAATAAATGGCTGTCAGAAAGGATGAGGATTTGGCAGGGTATAGCCTGAAGTTTTCTCTGAGAGCTTAGAGGTGCCACCTGCTGGTCCCTGAATGTCCCCAACTGATAGATGGGCCTCCAGGAGTACTTGTGTGTGGCTTTGACCCACTTGGCTGGTATGTAGCTTTGCAGTAATTTCATCTTCCTAGTTAAAATCTGTCTTTCTCTCAGTGGCTCTGTGGGGTCTACTTCATTCCTCGGTTGCCATTAGGTGGCAAATCCCTTTGTGGTCATCTGGCTGTTGGCTCAGGATTCAGAATGACCCAGAACCATGAGGATTTCAACTCATCATCCTGTAGAAACCACCCCCAGTACAGCCACATAAATTTTGAATAGAATCCTTAGGGTATACCCTGTGGCTATGAGGAGAATCTGTACATGGCCCTTTTGACAAGGAAGATTTTCTAGCTTCAGTTCTGGTTGGCCGGAGTGGAATGGGACTTATGTCTGCAGAGACGGAGCAGGAAGAAGGCTTATGCCTATATTTAGTTTGTAGGATGCTTCAGACATGTGGACTGTAGGCTTCCCAACACACCCTACCTTTGTTATAAAGCTACCAGGACACTTTCTCTGAGGTATTACTTATTCATTATTGCTTATTTATTTGTGTGTGTGTGTGTGTGTGTGTGTGTGTGTATGCCACATGTATGTTGGTACCCACAGAAATCAGAAGAGAGTGCCATATTCCCTTGAGCCAGTGTTACAAGCAGTTGTGAGTCACCTGACATGGGTGCTGGGAACAAAGCTCAGGTCCTCTGGCAGAGCAGCAAATGCTACTCTTAACTGTTGAATCATCTCCCAGCCCCTAGGCACATCATTTTATGCTCTATGGATGAGTCTATGCAGGGAATTCACAACATCTGATTTATATAATTTTTAAAAAGTAAAGTATTATCTAGTATTTTAATTATGTAAATTTATAGGCACAGTGTAATGATCTGATACATGTAAATAGTATGTAATAAAAAAATCAAGGTACTTACCATCTCTGTTTTCTTAAGCTTATATTTTTATTAATTTGGAACAATCACACATTTTCATGTACACAGTGTATGCTAGTCAAGGAGGGTAATTGCCCTTCCCATCTCCTTGTCATTGTGTTTGGTGTCTCTGAGCCCCTACCTTCTAATTACTCCTGGGACAGGAAGTAGATTGTAGTGACCTACTGTAATCTTAGCAGAACTTCACTCTTTGGACTGTGTTGGCTTAGATCATTGTTAGACTTGAGTAACCCACAGACATCCTTCCATTCCCAGTGCCTCAGACAATAGCAGCCATGGCCAAGGTTCTCAAAAATCTTGCAGACCTTGCTCAGAGATATTAGTCATTTTTGTGGTTGCTGCTGTTGTTGGGAAATGCAAGGTCCTCTTGAGGCATTCCCAAGACATCCAGACAACATCACATGTGTGTTGAGCTCTTTGAAGTGACATTTTGTGTAGAGCTGGCAGGAGAAGGTCTCCCCAAGCTAAGATGTACCACTTCTACCTGAAGCAGAATTGTACACCCTTTCTCTGTTCCCCTTATGGGTTAGAACCAACCTCAAGGAGGTCTAAAGTTGAATAGGGAACAGGTGTAGGAAGGAAGGGCTCGTGTGCATCACAATTTGTTTCTTTAAAGCACCACTCCGCATCTTAAATGTTTTGTGCATGCACCTTGAGTACAGCTGTACAGAATGCCGACCCTGTAGGGTGTTTCTCTCCAGTTGACATCTCCCACAGAGAGACCCCACAGCTTCCCAGGAAGTGTCTCTCCACCCTCTTCCAGAGGGCCACAGTCACTTCTTGTATCCTTTGATGAACAGGCAAGGAATCAGATAAGCAAACTGATATGGCTGGTGGAAAAAGAAGCCTGAAGCAGCTTCATCTGAGCATGCGCTCCGCTATTTCATGGCACAGACTTTAGACTGGAGAGTATCTCTATGGGCTGTGCTCTATGGAAAGGACAGGGTGCAGCCCTTGCTCAGACGAGGATGCTCACTTCACACAGGGAGGCAGACAGAGGCTCAGAGGAAGTGGGGGACTGAGGATGTCTGGAAACTTAAGTGAGTAGTAGTCTGTTGTGTACCATAAATAATAATTTTTAAAAAAGGACTAAAAATCCTGACATTTTTCTCTTAGCCTTATGATGGATTTTTATAATTGTGAGAGTTTTTTTTTGTTTGTTTGTTTGTTTAGGCCAGAGGGTTTTTTTTTTTTTTTTTTTTTTTTTTTTTTTTTTTTTTTAAGACAGGGTTTCTCCGTGTAGTTTTGGTGCCTGTCCTGGATCTCACTCTGTAGACCAGGCTGGCCTCAAACTCACAGAGATCCACCTGGCTCTGCCTCTCAAGTGCTGGGATGAAAGGTATGTGCCACCACTGTCTGGCTTGCCAGAATTTTTAAAGAGTATATTCTCACTTTCAAAAACTCAGCTCAAGACCAGGCATGGTGTTACATGTCTGTAATCTCAGCACTTAAGTAGCAGAGGCAGGAGGATCAGGAGTTCAAGGATATCCTTATCTATATGGTTTAAGGCCAGCCTAGGCTACATGAGATCCTGAATCAAGACAACAGAAAGGTCAGATGAAGGCAAGAATAATCAGTAAATGGATTACTGAGAAGGTCACCTTTGGCATAACAGATGTTTAAACATGCAGGTGAGTCCAAACTTCAAGGATTCTTTATCTTGGAGGACTGCTACCTTGTACTTGAACCCAGCACAAGCCAGGCCTCCCAGGCATCATTTTCTTCACAGTGCCCATCTGGCTCTCTCCACTACATCCTCCAGAGCCAAAAATCACAGGGTAGCTGCTTGGGGACAACTGCTCCCCTTCCCACCTGACTCCCCAGGCAAAATCAGCAGCCACAGTGATTTCAGACACTTCTACGTGTCTCCATGGATGATGGTTTATTCCATGATTATGCTGTGATACCCAAGGGATTAGACATTTGTCTCAAAGATCTTTGCACACTCAGGCTCTACCCACCACCTCAGGCTGAGCATTTATTTGTGTATGGAAGGATATAAAGAAGGGAGGAAAGAAGGGACTGAGTCAAGGGCTGCTGAGGTTGCATTGTTTTAGCTCTCAAGAGGCATGAACACATGAACATGTGAGGTATAGAGAGTGACCCAGCCGGGCAGCTCTTGAGCACACAGGCTTCCACAGCCACAAGTAGTTAATAAGCAGCGAGTGCTTGCAAAGGTTTGTTCAACACGAAAACTTGGATCACCACTGCAGGTGCTGGCTGCCAGCTTCTACAGATGAGAAGGCCAGCCCTGAAACAGAACTGACTTTCCAGGTGTCTCCCTGGTACCACATGAGGCTCTTGCTCTGACCCTCAGCCTCAAGAGAAGTTCCAACCCTGTGAAGCAAACAGAAAGAGCCAGGCATATTTGGTTCATAACCCCAGACTTCCCTGCTTCCATTGATTTCTTAGGGGAAACAGGTTTGGGAAAGCATTGTAAATGAGCAAAAGGGAGTCCTGTGCTGGTAGCTCAGGGCTCTGTGGCTGCTGGTGTTGCCTGCACTGCCCATCTTCCAAACACACTGAGGCCCCCAGAAGCTCAAGTCCTTGTGCTATGCATTGTGATAAGGACTCCCCATCCATCATTGTCAAACCCAGGATTCACATCGATTTTGCTGTTTCTAACATAAACTGACTATTGAAGCGCTTTGAGGCTTTGCAAGGAGCAATAAAATATGAGGACACTTCATTTACTTAAAGATTACACATGTCAGCACCCAACTGGATACAAAAAGAGGAGGAAAAATAAACTGACAACGATTAATATCACTAATGACTTGTTTTGCTTATTTTCTGAAGTAGTAACTTGATCTTCTCTGTTTGAAATACAGAAATTACAGCAGGAAGTAATACCATACTTGCTTCTGTGTTTTCTTGTCTCTCAGTCCTAGTAGGGGGAATGCTTTATTTTCTGTGGAATTCATGTGCAATTATTAGTTTGAATTCAACAAGATAAATGTAGACGACTCTGTGGATGTGATACTGCAGAAAAACATGCCTAAAGCAGAGATGGCTGCTCAAAGCTGATGATGGAATGGCTGGTGAATTGTTGATATTGTTACTATCTATGAACCATGAAGTCACTCCTTAGCACTTTCTTTCAGGACAGAAGTCACTAATACATGTGTAATGTTGGCAAATTTTACTTCTGCTTGGACAAATTAAGAAAAATAACAGATTTGAAGAGTTGGTGGAGACTTTGACAATCAGCTGAGATATTTGGCTTGATTTTTGTTGGACACTTGAAGAACAAGCGATCGTAAGGTGTTTCTATGGCAGTAGTTTTAGTGGGAGTGGCTCTTCTGAAGAGTCTATGGGATGGCTGGCTAGTCTGGATATTTTTTTCTTCCTTCCTATGATAGTAATGTGATTACAGGCACCATCACCTTGTGAGTGGAGGCTTCTTTGGTTTGATGAGTTGGGTTGTTAAATGCCATTTACTATTTTCCCAAGAACATCAGTTTGTCCCTCAATAGCAGGGCCAATATTGCCAACTCAATGGTGTGACTACATGACATGTGTGAATCTGGATTGCAGATGTGAGCTATGGGGGATTTGGTGGAGTGTCAAGAGAGGCAGTATGTATCATTCCAAAATGGAGACTCACTTATGAATTAGGCTGGTGACTCTGGACCAAAAAAGGTCCAAACATTTGCATGAGATTTTTCTTTCAGGGAGAATGCCTGAGGATGCTCTGCCATTCATGGAGAACTTTGGATAATTGCTGCCAGTGGACAGCAAGAAATGAGTGTAGAGGGAATGGAGATCAGGTCAAACCTGGCCATCCCTGTCAGATGAGGCTATAACACCTCCATTACTGCCCTGCAAGGCTTCTTCCTAACCCAAAGGAAGTGGCAAGAACTTCTCCATGCCTAATTAGCACTGGGTCATTCAGGCTGCTGAGCAAAAGGAAGCATGTTAATTTAAAAATGTGCTTTATGATTCTGGGTAAGAATCTGCAACCTTAGAACATGGCGGAATCCAGCCTGCTGTCACCTGCTTACACAAATGGAGCTTCACTACAGCCATGTTTATTTGTTCATGCACCATGTGGAGCTCGTTTTCCCATGACAGGAGAGTGTAAGAGCTTCAAAGGAGATGGTATAGCTTGCAAAGTGGCATCTTCCACTTGTCTCTTCTCTGGAGAAGTTTGCCTACCTCTGCTCTGCAGGCACTCAACTCCATAGAAACAATAGTGTGAGCCATTTAGTCATCTACTTTTTCCCTGGGGCCACAGGTTAAAAAAGAAAGAAAGGAAGAAAAGCGCCCATCAACAGTAAGGACAAGAAGTAACTTTAACAATATATTTTTAAAAATTGATCAATGTTCTTTCAGTTAGCAATTCATCACAATTGCTTTTTTTTTTAAATAAATGGAATATTTTCCTTATTTTCATCACATGAGTCTCCAAAAATCTAGTGCCAGTCACTCTCTAAGATCTTGTGTTTGGCATGAGCCTCGTGTGAAATGCTCTGTGTCCACACATTCTTCACAGCTTCCTTATTGGCTGGATTAGCTCAAGACATTAGAATCAACACCCTGGCCTTTGGTTTCTGTCTACACACAGACTTATCATCTCATCCTCAGCATCATGGCTTCAATTCTGAGAAGGAAAGATCGTCCAAGAAGGGAGCTAGATGCTTCTGGATTTCTTCAGCTCTGGAATAGGGAGAGAATATGTATCTCCAAATCAGGACAAGTGAAAGTAAACTCGCCAGGACCCTTAAAGGCCCAGGACTCCAGGGAGGGGCTGGTCTTTCCTGGGTAGGCCCAGGGTATGGTTTCCATTATGGTGATGCAGGTGCCAGGCATGGAGGATGGCACCTGTTCTAATTTTGTTTCCATTGCAGGGATAAACATCTGGGGAATAAAGCAGTGTAGGGGAGGAAGTGTTTATTTGACTTACAATTCCAGGTCAGAGTTCATCACTGTGACGAAGTCAAGGAGGAATGCAGACAAGCTCCTAACTCCACATCCAGGAACACAGAGAGAATGAATGCCTGCATGCTCAGCTTGCTTGCCCCACATACACAGTGCCCTGCCTAGGGAATGGTGCCCTCCACAGTGAACTGGCCCTTCCCACATAAATTAACGTAATAAAGACAATCCCCTACAGACAGGCCCGTGGGCCAGCCTGATCTAGACAATCTTGAGTTGAGTCACTCTTCTTCGGTCATTCTGGATTGTGTCTGGTTGCCAAGGAAAACTAACCACTGTGCCTTCCAACTGAACTGAGACTTCTGGCTTGGCCTTTGAGGTCTGTGAAGCATCATCAGAAATGATTGTGTTTCGTCCAAGTCTTCTCTAACTTCAGCCTAAAGCGAGGCCACACTTTTTCACAGAACTGATGAGACCTTTTATTCCAGGTATGTAGGAAAGAGAGATTTTCACATTGTTTGTTTGTTTGTTTGTTTATTTGTTTGTTTTGTTTTGTTTTCTGATTTGGAAAGGTTCATTTTCACTTGATCTGGCTAAAAACAAGAGACAGTTTATATAAAATTCAGGAGTGCTATAAAGTAACAACAATAACAAAAACTAGAAATGAACTTAATTTTTAAGATTAATTTATGTGAATGGCTGTTTTGTCTGCACATATGTCTGTGCACGATGTGTGTGTCTGGCTTTCACAGAGGCCGGAAGAGGATGTTAGATCCCCTGAGACCAGAATTTCAGAAAGTTGTAAACTACCACGTGGATGCTGAGGATTGAACCCAGGTCCTCTGGAAGAGCAGCCAGTGCTCTTAATCACTGAGCCATCTCTCCAAACCCATCCTTTTTTTTTAGTATCAGGGAATGATAAGTAGAAAGTAGAGATTCATTTCTAAGTGACAGATATTTCCCAGTGTCTGACTGAATGCCAGGAAGCCCTGGAAAAGATAACTTGTTTGTATTCTGTGGCCCCTGAGTTGCAAAGTTCAAAAACATCTTTAGGCACCAAAAGGCTTGGAGCACAAAATTGTTGCAATTTAATACTCATAACTAATATTTAAGAACTGAGAGCTGAAATGAAATTCAAATGAAACGTGTATATGAGAAGTTCTTGTCTCATTTTGGACTTTTTATGTATTTCATTCTACATTGTTCTGGAGAGTTCATTGGATATATTGATTATAATGGACCAAACTGGATCTAAATTGCATTCTGAGAAGCTGAAGTGAAGGTAAGGAGAGAGAAGGCAGAACAAGAAGCTTGAGTCTTTGCCTTCTGACTGATATTGTCCAAAAGAGAAGAAAGTCATGGGTGTGGTAACTGTGCTCTGGGCTGACCCTGAGTTTCAGAGAGGTCACATGAGAATCTTTATTCCTACATCTAGAGAGAATACTAGCCTAGATTCTGTCTACTGATCTCTCAGGATTTGTGGGCTTCAACAAGACTAAACAGTGCATCATGAGCTGGAAGCCTGGAGGGAATAAAGGTACAATGGCTGACTTTGGAGAATGAGTGTGCATTTAGTACATGGATGCATGATGGCTCTGCCCTCATCCACACGTGTAGTTCAAGGGCTCCCATCATGCTTACTTCCCTCCTTGGTGTGACTGAAACCTGACAAGAAGCAACTTCCCAGAGGAAGGGCTTATCTCCACTCACTGTAAAAAGGGCACAGCCCATCATGGCTGGAAAGACTAAGCCTGACCTCAGGAGTGTGCCGCAGCTGCTTACAATGAATCTGCTGTCAGTTAGCAGAGAGTGGACAGGAAGCCTGTGGGGTCATCCAACCTCAAGGCTTGCCCCCAGTGATACACTTCCTCCAGGAAGGCTCGCCTCCTAATGGTCCAACAGTGTCTGAAAGCAGCCACTAACAAGGGATGGAATGTCCTCATGGGCCTGCAGAGGCAGTTTGCATTCAAACCACAGACATTTCAGAAGGAATAGCCCCTAAACTGACCCCTGGGAGTGAAAGCGGTGACCTCCTCCAGCGGGTCCCAAGGTAACAATGTGCATTTTTCTGATTGTAAAGAGGAGGAAAAGGCGAACCAAGATGTAACCACCCGGAGAAACTTAGGAAGATGTTTCTGGCTTTATTTTTAATCTCTTCAGCTCTGAGTTGCTTGAAGCTCTGTCTCAGAAAAAGAGGTTATTTTGAAATAACAGGACACGGTGCCACCAGCACTGGGCATTGCAACCTGGGCTGGTGTGAGGAGTCAGTGTGCCTTGTCGGCAAGGCTGAACGTTTATAGAATTTTGTTAGTCCTTTTAGTTGGCTCTGGAAGACTCAGGCAAACAGTGTCCTACAGGAAGTCTGATTACCTATTGAGCAAAGTGGAGAAGAACAATCGAGAGTGATTACTTTGCAAGAGCACAGAAAATACCCGCGTCCTTGCCAGAGTTTTTATCGGCAGGCAGAAAAACAGGCTTTATCAAGACTGTGAAACAGGGCGGCTTTCAGTCTGACATCTCCTGTGTAACTGGAGAGTCTGACTTCTCAACATCTTCTCTGCCACCGAGTCTCCGAGGTCCCTGCATGTGGGAAGGCTCTGAACCAGTGAAAATGCTTGAACGGGTCTGTTCAGTGACGACAGTAGAGAGTGCACACAGAATTCACTTAAAAATGGATTTTTGATGTGGCTGATTTCGTTTTAAATCTGGAAGTTTTAAATTTAGGAAACTACCCCCCCCCCCCATCCAGGATGGTTTGTGAGGACAGCCCCTGTGGGAGAGTTATAGTTACACTATCAGGAGTGTGAATACCAGATGAGCATTCTTAATCATATAACATGAAATATGATATACTTCAAAATCCAAAATGTTCTCAGCATTGACATGGTACCATAGTGGAAATTCCACATTTGACCTCATGTGATGAAATTCAGGGACCTTAAAAAATTACCTTCAGGTCTGGTATATATGAAATATAAATGAATTTCATGCTTAGACTTGTGACCCATCCCTCATTTATAAGGTATATATATATAACACATACAGATATAACCAGATCCCAATGTCTCATAGACCTGATGCTTCTGGTCTCATGCATATTGGATAAAGGACCCGCAGGGATTTGCCTACAGGTGGGTTAGTAACTGGCTGCTATTCCAGTTCCAGCTCATTTGAAGTGTCTGCCTGGTCCATTTATGTGGTATGCTGGCTGGTCTCTTCTTTCTTCTCCTTTCCTTCTGTTGTTTGATTTGCTCTTACCACATTTCCTTATGACTCTCTGTCTTCGAGTTTCTATTGATGGGATAAAACACCATGACCAAAAGCAAGTGTGGGAAGAAAGGGTTATCTCATTTACACTTCCAGGTGTCAGTCTCTCACCCAGGGAAGTCAGGGCAGGAGCCTGGAAGCAGGAGCTGATGCAGAGGCCATGAACGAATGCTACTTATTGGCTTCCTCTTCATGGCTTGCTCAGTCTACTTTCTTCTAGAACTCAGGACCACCAGCCCAGGGGTAGGCCTGCCTACAGTTAGGTAGGTGAGACCTTCTCCCTATCATTCACTAATCAAGAAAATGCCCCCAGAGACTTGCCTACAGCCAGATCTTACAGAGGCATTTTCTCAATCGACAGTCCTTCCTTGCAGATGACTCTAGCTTGTACCGGCACACTCTCCATTTCTCATCTACTAAGAACATCTCCAAGGATGTGGGCATAGTTCACCCTTCAAGTTTCTCTGGATTTTGCAAGTTTCTCCTTGGGCAGCTGGCTTTCAGAGTGATTTCTCAACCTCTGAACTCTCGGTAAACACAATCAACCTTAACAATATTTTAAGATTTTGGTGCTACGAAATGAACTCAAGGGTATTTTGGAGTATATTTTGTTGCATATTGCTTTGTGTGAGCCCTTTTTTACCTCACTGGTCTTTTACTTGTATGATTTCTGACTTAATATTTTTATGGGCTTTGTTTGTGTGTATGCATTTCTTGTGCCTTTTCTTATTGGTTGTTGTTGGGTTTTTTATTCTTTTTTTGCAACTTTCTAAAGAAAGACAATGAAGGTATGGAGTTTGGAGGGTGGGGAGGTGAGGAGGTTCTGGAAGATGAGAAAGGGGAAACTCTGATCAGAACACACTATATAAAAATACTTTATTTTCAATATAAATGTTAAAAGATTTTAGTGCAAGGCCCCTGTGTATTTTGTTATGTTTGCCTTCTTATCCTGTGTGTTCCTGGGATAGGTGCATAACTGAGAAAACATGCAAGTTCTCTTGGCTGCTTAATAGCTGTGGAGTTTTGAATTTTTTAATTGCTTTGAACCCCAACCTCATTCTCTGCAAACTGAGCAATTGTCTCTTCTGATGGGGACTTGAGGAACAAAAGGATTGATGTGTGTTGTTGTTTAGCCCATGGACTGAAAGCATTTAGACCGATTATATAGATGACCAATGGAAACATTCCTTTGAATAACTGGTCGGATTGCCATGCGATACCGCTGTGATGTTTAGTTCAGGGATATTCCATTTAAGAAAGGCCACGTCAGGGTGTCTAATGAGTGAGGACTCACACTCTCTCTACCAACTTGCTTCATTTCCTCCAGGTCTTGGGTTGTCATCATGTATATAAGTTGGTAGATCATCGCTTTAGTCTTAATCCTGAACAATTGTAACGGTGATTGGCCAATATAAAATGCAGAGTGCCAGGAGGGTCCACTGTGGCTATAAGAAACGATTGAACAGATGTGAAAATATCTAAGGCAAGGACTTTCCCCTCACATCCTCCTATGGGTGGGTAGTCCCTGGAGGGGACATTCCATAGCAGTGTATAAAACTTTCCACTGAAGACCAGCCTCCAGCTGCCAGGGTCTATGCTTTCAGACTCAGTCTTTGCATCTACTTATGCTGGTTGACAAAGGTATGGTGGAGGGTTAGGGCCACAAAAGGTTCTAGTTCAGTCTTTGTTTTACCTGGAAATGCTATGTAGTTATTCTATTCACTGATTTAAGAATGAACAGAGGCCATAGGTAAAAGAATGGATCCAGTACCAACCTGCTTACTTGGCAGATTTTCTTGCAATCATCTTGTGGCCACAGTGAATGTTTTACTGAGCATCTTCAGCTTTCTAGGTAAAACAAAATGTGCACATTTAAGTATGTGGTAGGGGTGGGGTGGAGTGGGTTCTGGGCAAAGATTTTTATCTTTTAAAGTCATCAGAAAACAAATGTGGGGAAGCCTTTGTGAGTTAGACATCTTTTGAGATGCTGCTAGCAGACAATACTGTTAAGTTTTAAAAACTTTTTAGAAGGCAGGGGAGCCTTCCTGTTGAGTGGTCCAGTCACTTGGAGAGATCAAACACATTTGTAAACATGATGAAGAGAGTTACTGGAGAGGTGGCTGCTGTCAGTAGGGCCATCAAGGCAGGCTCTGTGAGGTAGCAGAATTGAATGAGGTATGCATGATGAGGACAGAGCATCACACACAGAGGTCCCAAGAAGGGAATGTGTGTGGGGGTCCAAATGATAGAATCCTATAGATGGGTGATGTGAGGGGACTGGGGGCAGTGAGTCTGGGAGGTGGATGGGGCTGCCTCAAGTGGTACAGAATGAAGACACAGCAGCCATCTCACAGAGGGAGGCCTGCATCACTACCGGTATGGAGACATGGACAATGGAGGTGCATCCAGTACAAAGTATCAGAACCTTCCTGATGGAGCAAACCAGCTCTGTGTCTCAGGAGTGTGGAACAGACCAAGATATGGCCCACACTGCAGAATTCCAAGTACAGAGAGTTTCTCACAGTAGTCAACCCCAACCCAGACCTTCTTCCCCATTGGGCAGAGTGCCTAAGTTAGACTGCCCACCTTGTGGGAAGCCTGAAAGCCTAGACTTTACAACACAGTGCCTGGGAGAGTAATCCATGGACTGGGAAGAACATGAAGGCTTGATGTTTGAGACTAGGTCCTGTGGGTTAAATAGCCACAAATGGTATTTTATATGTTCCCACCAGGCCACCATTTAAAGGGTGTGACCCACACAATTAGTTGGGGATAAAGAAAGCCAGGAGAGATAGATAAATGTCTTCTATATCTTTCTAGAATATTCTTGCTGGTCAGCATTTCCTAAGAGATTGGGATTTTGGAAGGCAAGGAAGGAATTGATACTGACCTGGGTCCATGGGAAATGGTCTTCTGAGGCACATTTAATGGTTATTTATGGGCTGGTATGCTCCCAAATGCATCAGAGACCAACCTAAACTCAAATCTAGTACCTGCTAGCCATGGTCGTACTGTTTTGGACAGCCCCTCCATTTGGGTTAAATGGTGACAATTTCCTGAATCACAGTGATTAGCGTTCCCAGAACTGAAGGATCTGTTTTCCTAGATTCTTGCCACTCCCCGCAGACACCTGGCAAGGGCTGGCCCTAAAGGTGTTTATCCATCACTGACATTCTTTCACTCATTCCTTCCACACTTGGATCACTCCTAACAATGCCAATCTAGGACCCAAACAAGATGCTGTGGTCCCCTTCTCCCACCCCTCCCCTCAGTGGTTGCTCTGATAACTCTGCCTGGGTGGTAGGCGGACAATGAGTACCCTAGTTTCCTGGCACAGAGAACTCACTTCCGCAGCTTTCCTTTGGTCAAACCTGTTTTGTTAAGAAGTTGCTCATTTCCGCATCTGTCTTTCATTAGCTGGCCTTTCAGTAGCCACACACTGTGCACTGTCCTCACCAACAGGTCTTTGCCACAGAATCATCTTTATGAACACTGCTAGAAAGGTCACCTTAGGCATGTCACTTCCCTGTTTTTGATAGGAGCCTCCTGAAGGACTAACAGTTGACCCTACCCTTCAAAACTAACCTTCTTCTACCAACCCCAAACTCTCACACTGCAGTTCATATGCACTCTAATCTGACCATCTGCCCCAGAAAGACCCACAGTAACCCAGTGTCAAAATGCCAGTAAGATCTGAGCTTGCTCCTTGGAGAGACCAAAGCCCCAGGGAGGGAGCATCTCCCCTTGTGGGGGTCAACAAACAAGGTTCCTTTATGTGACCAGCTTGTGTTGGAGGCGATACATCAGGACAAATGAAATAAGCAGAGGGGCTTCCGTCCTGGGGTTGGGGACAGACTGACAACAAATGAAGAGAAAGAAAATCACAGCGCAGGAGGAAGCCTTTGCAAAGTCCATGTGCATAGAAAGCACCATCAGGAAGGAAAAGAAAAACTTGAACAGAAATGGGCAAAGTCTGAAGGGATACTCCACCCAAGAGATTCCCCAGATGACACACAGCATAGAGAGAGCTGTGTATCAGAGCTCACGGCTCTACAACATACAGCCTGTGATGGTCAGTAGGGATGGTAGTCAACTTGGTGGGGTCTGTGGCCACCTAGGAGGCACACTTCTAGGGATGTCTGTGAGTGAATTTCAGAGAGGATTAATTAGGGTAGGACATCCACTTTCAAAGTGGGTGGCCCAGAGTCTAAAGAGGTCCAACCCCCAAAGCCAAATGTGCTTAGCCCTGAGCAAATGCTGCTGATGCTGCCACTGCCATCAACTCCCACCAGACTCCAGCTTTCCCAGCCTTGCAGTGTGGACTCCACATCAATCACTCTCCAGGACTTGCATGCAGGACCGGAACTGCTGAGATCTTCAGCTTTGTGGACTCAGCAGCACCAGGTTCTTAGTCTCCCTAGTACGCAACCATCGTTGGAACACACAGTCCCATCCAGTAAGCCAGGCCTATGGCTCCCCTTATATAGGCCATACATATCCCATTGGCTCTGTCCCCCCAGAGAGCCCTGACTATGACATACCACTGCATGTTTACAATAATGGAGTGTCTCCGTCACTGACAGCCTGATGGCCGAGAGGGTGTGGAACATGGGGAAACTCAAGTTCAAAGCTGTCAAAGCTGGTGAGGCTGCAGCCCCTGGAGAAGATGCTGGGGAGTATCTAACATGACTAAACACACGCAGACTGCTACAGACTCCAAATGAATACACTGAGACCAGTACCTCCCGGTGAAGATGATTAGGTCGAGAGCAGGCCCCTGTGAATGAGCTTCCAGCCCATATAAAAGGGCTCAGAGAGCTGCCTTTCCCTTCTTGCTTTATGAGTTGGGGCGATAAGGTGAGTAGAAAGCCATGTTTTTCCTTTGGATTGCCCTGCAAGCCAGAAAGTAGCCAACAAGCTCAATTAACAATAAAATTAAACCCCAGATAATTATAAGATGGTGAGGTAAGATATCGGGAGGAGGGCTAATACCAGGGGGCATGAATCATATGCCCACAGAATTTGCCCTGGACCTGACAGGTAGAGCCACTCACATAGTCCAAAAAGTCCTTGATGCCATGGTGGTGACCTTGAAGAGCCCCAGGGAGTGAGAAAGGACTGGCAGGTGATGAGACCCAGGCCAGGTGAGGGGGAGGAAATAGCCCGATGGAGGTCCAGAGTATTAGGTGGCTTCTTCAGGAGTTTCTGCCCAGTGGAGGCAGGGTACCAGAGGGAAGGGCCTGATGCCTGGTTAAAGTGGGAAGAGCTCTCTCCAGGAGGCAGGCCCTCTGGTGGCAGTGGAGGAGTGGGTGAGAGTAAAGTTAGTGTCAGTGGGCCCTGAGGATGACCCACGGTACACCAAAGGTTTGAGTTTTGATGCATGTGTGTCCTTCCTGCTGGCCCCAGTGCTGGATTTACAGCCCTGAGTGCACAGTGCTGAATGGCTAATGCTGGGGGCACAGTGCTAAATGCTCAGTGCTGGATATACAGCCCTGACTGCACAGTGCTGAATAGCTAATGCTGGGGGCACAGTGCTAAATGCTCAGTGCTGGATATACAGTGCAGTGTTGAATGAATGTCTAATGCTAGGTGCACAGGACTAATGCTCAGTGCTGGATATACAGTGCAGTGTTGAATGAATGTCTAATGCTAGGTGCACAGGACTAATGCTCAGTGCTGGATATACAGTGCACAGTGCTGAGTGGCTAATGCTGGGTGCACAGTACTAAATGCTCAGTGCTGGATATACAGTGCACAGGCTAATGCTGGGTGCACAGTACTAAATGCTCAGTGCTGGATATACAGTGCACAGTGTTGAATATCTAATGCTGGGTGCACAGTACTAAATGCTCAGTGCTGGATATACAGTGCACAGGCTAATGCTGGGTGCACAGTACTAAATGCTCAGTGCTGGATATACAGTGCACAGGCTAATGCTGGGTGCACAGTACTAAATGCTCAGTGCTGGATATACAGTGCACAGTGCTGAATGTCTAATGCTGGGTGCACAGTACTAAATGCTCAGTGCTGGATATACAGTGCACAGTGTTGAATATCTAATGCTGGGTGCACAGTACTAAATGCTCAGTGCTGGATATACAGTGCACAGGCTAATGCTGGGTGCACAGTACTAAATGCTCAGTGCTGGATATACAGTGCACAGTGCTGAATGTCTAATGCTGGGTGCACAGTACTAAATGCTCAGTGCTAAATGCTCAGTGCTGGATATACAGTGCACAGTGCTGAATGTCTAATGCTGGGTGCACAGTACTAAATGCTCAGTGCTGGATATACAGTGCAGTGTTGAATGAATGTCTAATGCTAGGTGCACAGGACTAATGCTCAGTGCTGGATATACAGTGCACAGTGCTGAATGAATGTCTAATGCTGGGTGCACAGTACTAAATGCTCAGTGCTGGATATACAGTGCACCATGTTGAATGGCTAATGCTGCATGCACAGTACTAAACACTCAGTGCTGGATATACAGTGCACTGTGTTGAATGGCTAATGCTGGGTGCACAGTACTAAATGCTTAGTGCTAAATGCTCAGTGCTGGATTTACAGTGCTGACTGCACAGTGCAAACTCAGGCAGCATCTGCTGAGTAGTCAGAGGGTAGGGAGCAGGACTAAGATTTTCTATGCCAATGGGCCTCGAATTACAATGGAATTGCTTTTTACTTTCTGTGGGGTATGGCACCAGGAATTTGTCACTTGGCTAGGAATTAGGCTTTGTGGTAGATGCCTCTGCTCCTCTTCAGGCTAATGGAAGTGTGCTGAGTACAACACACAGGGGAGCCAGGCTAAGGCAGAGTGCTTGGAAGGTTAGGTGGGCTCAGTGCAGGTCCCCTGGGTTTCACCTAGGATGGGCTTCGGGCTCACTCAGCTGCTTCTTCCACTACAGCTACAAACCACAGCCCGGACGCCTTCCCCAACCTCTGATCTGAGGACCGAATCAAGTGAGGGATGCTGTGGGCTGACTCTGAAAGGTCAGGATAGCGGTGCTGTCTTCGGTCTCAGAGAATGCAGCATTCATCCCAACCTCTTGGTAGAGAAAATAGGGAAAAGGACAGAAAGAAAAGGCTACAGAATAGGTTTCATTTTTGTAGTGAAAGGCTCCTGGGCTACAGAACAGCATGAGTTTCAGCAAAGTGCATAATAACCCTCTTCGTTAGTTTTTTAGCAACTTATTAGGGTATTGGGGAGGCAGAATTTTCTGTGAATAGGGAAAGAAATGTACAGAAGTGAGCCACAGAAGCATTCTTGCTGACAGCGTAATCATAGCTCTGCCCTGGCATCCCAGAGCAGAGGGCCAGGCGGCACTCCTGACTTCAAAGCCACTTTCTATTCACAGCCATTCACTGTAATTCCTCACAAAAGGGGCCTTTGAAAATCACATTTAACATATTGTATCCCTCTAATCCTTCATGTTTGGCCTTCCTATAATTTGTGCTACAGACATTATCCGTTAAAAGCAAATTTTAAAATATAAGATCAAAGTTGACTCTGGTTACGGAGAAAGACAGTTTGAATCAGGTCGCATTTTGGTTCACACACAGTTTTCCTTGTTTGCTTTCTCTTTACAGGGACCCGTCTTCCTCAGATGTTTTAACTCATGCTTAACACTATCATTATTGTTTTCCTTGGGTCTGGTGTCAAGGCAGGGCTTTTAGAAGGTGCTTTTTATCTGTGGTCCCATGGAGCCCCAAGGATTTCACTCAGGAGTCCTGAGTCGGATACAGGGCTGGGGCACCTGGAGATGCTCTGATGCCTTTTGTCTTTTATGCTTCTTTGTATAGTTGAACTTAGGAATAGGACTCCCCTCTTAAACAAAGGGACAAGATAGGTGAGGGCCTGAGCACACATGCTCAACTTCCACAGACACCAGCCAGGCAGATGTGTGTTCCCAGAAGAGATCTCAGTAGCCCTATTCTTGTTCCATTTCAAAGGCCTCATTGATTTGGATATCACTTTAGATCAGTCTTCAGCTGCCTCAACTCTAATTCCATGTCAGCTAAAGCTAAGATTCTTTTGAGGGTGCCAGACTCCAGCTATGGGAACCCAGGAGCTGAACAGATCTGTAGAGTGTGTCAAGCATTGCCCCGGATTCTGCCCACCTTAGCTGTGAACAAGACAAATTCCTCCAGCAGAGGAAATCGAGAGGGCAAGACCTTCCTTCCACATCCGTGTTTCACACTGTCCTTAGAGCAAATCAATGCGTGGGTGTGCATGTGCTGTATGCACCGACTCATAGTGTTTCCTTAGACTACACTTGAAAAGGCCAGAACAGAAATATCATGGGCAGTGCAGGGAAAGTGAAAGGGTTCGAAAGCATTGTGTCTGGATGGTTCATATCTGGCAGTAAAGAAAGTCAAACTATTTCTCAAAGACCTCCTCTCAAGTTGTCACTTTAAAACATTCCAGTGTAGGCTTTAAAGCTCGTGGGTTTGAGTTCAGCTAGATGTGAGCCATGAGGAGTCTGGGAAGGAGCTGGCGTTGGGTTCATTGCTCTCTCTAGCCAATTATGTGGGGAGTGTGGGCAGGTTTTCATCCCCCTATGCCCTGATTTCCTCTTGTATAGAATGGGACTAAGAAATAGTCCTCCATCCAAACAAGGGTGCTGGGAGAGGGATGGGAAGAGCAAAGATGAGAATGTGGTCACAAAGGGCTGATTGAAATCAGGGATCCACGGCCCAACACATGGTGTTTAGCAGTCAATAGTCAACCAAACACTAGACCAACCAAACAAATCAACCCCAAACTAGAAAACTAGGAAATCAATTAGGATTCCAAGATGAAAATATGCTGGCAGCTTCACTGATGAAATCCATTTTTTCATCTCCCATATGGGGAATCAAAGGGCACTTTTTGAAAAAAGGAGTAATGGCCCCAACTCTAGGGTCATCAGAGAAAGGACTCTTTGGGCCAATTTTCAGGAATGACTGAGAATCTGGAGATGGTGGGGAGCCTTATGGTGGCCTGAGACCCAAGGGTGCATACAACAATGTGTGGGGGACATTTTTGATTGCCACAGAGGGTAAAAGTTAGTAGTGTCTAAGGGTAGAAGGAGGTACCTCAAGACATGTTTTCACAGGAAAGCCATCTCCATTGATGTATTCTCTGCTCTAAAATGTCTGTGGCGTCAAAGCTATGATTGACTTAGGGATGAGTCAAGGACTCTAAAATAGTGGGGCTTGGCCTGGTGGTCCGAGTGTCTGGGAGATGAAGGCATTTCTTTCTGGGAACCAACAGCCACCTGTGTCACCCTAAGCCTCTCACAGTGTTCTAAGAGCTGGATATGGTCATTATGCTGTGGCGATCAGGAGCCAGTTGGCTGTGTTTCAGGAGACTACTTACTGCAGGCTGCTGAGAGCCTGGGGGAATGGGGACACAACTGACTTAGATTCCATTCCAACTGGCCACCCACTATTTTGGAAGTCCCAGCTGGGTCTCCTCTCTCCCTGTGTCCTGTCCACAGAAAAGCTAGACCAGGCAGCGCTATTGTGCCCCTCAGAGTAGATGATTGACTTACTGACTTCCCCAACATCTACAGTTCTTTGCTCAGAAAAACACCCCAGAAAAACTTTCCTAATCCTGAGATAACCTTTGCCTTCTCCACACATTCCTTCGAATTGCCATATGTATAGTTTTGTTCTTTCTGAGATTTGAAATTGTTACTCGTTTACTTATGTGTTTTTCTGCTTCTGACAGGAATTGAAGTTTGAGGCTGGCGTGTGCTCCTCCTGTGAACACTCAAGAAGCAGAAGCAGAAGCAGGTAGGTTGACCAGAAGTTCAAGGCTGCTCTGGATTACATAATGAGTACCAGGCCAGTCAAGGGCCTATCTATAAACAACCTTTAACCAAATAAACAACAAAAAAAGGAATTTTAGTCCCTTTGGAGAAAAGATCTTGGTCGTCATAATAAATGCTTTTTTCTGTGTTTCATTATTACCATGACTGAATCAATGTTTTTAATTTTAAGTGAAGGCATGAAAGTGATATATGCTTAGTGTATGGCACATGTATGGGCAGAATGAATGCTTATTTGTGCTGTGTGCATAAGTATAGAGGACCTGTGGGTGGGATATATGGTTGTTGTTGTTGGTGGTGATGGTTGTGTGTGTATGTTTGTGTGTGTGTGTGTGTGTGTGTGTGTGTGTGTGTGTGTGTGTGTGTGTGCCTGTGTGCACTGTTTGTGTGGTGTGCAGGTAGTACACATAGTACATGTGTGATATATGTACTTCTATGTAGCATGTGGTATCTGGCCATGGCTTATAGAGATGGTGTGTATAAAATATGTTTGGGATGTGTTTACATGTGTATCATGTATGTGTGCATTCACATTTAAGTATATATGTGTACCTGTGAGAGATGTGTGTGTGTGTGTGTGTGTGTGTGTGTGTGTGTGTGAGTGTATGTGTGTGTGTGAGACACAGCACATGTTTGTGACCCACAGTTTCAGGACTCAGGAACTAGACAAGGTATACAAAGTCTTGAGAGGTTAGCCTGCCCCTGGAGCCCATGGTCCTTCTGTGGGGATGGCTCACACAAAGCTCACAAGCCTGCCTCTGGAGCCCATGGTCTTTCTGTGGGGATGGCTCACACGTCATGAGTTCACCACTGTCGACTTCAGGTGCTAAGAGATGTGTGGAGTCTATTAAAGTGGCACCACACATCACAGCAGAAAGTGGAGGCTGCCTGGCTCCACAGACTCTGCTCAGAGCACGGGGAGAGGTGGCCTCTGATCTAGAGTTGAACAAACCTGCACTCACACCATCCGTTTTGGGAACTAAATAAACAGCACATATAAATTTAAAAATAATTAAGAAGACACACACTGGGCAATCACTTACCTATGTAGGAAAGCTGGAGTGATGTGGTGTTATGCTCCAAGTGCCTCAGTTATTCCTAATTGATCAAAATACCCTGATGTTTATAGCAAACGAGAGAGTGATTCAGAGTGAAATGAAGTCAGCAAAATGCCAGAAGTTTCTACATCCAAAACAGAGACACGGCCCATATGTTCTGAAATACTTTTGTCCTTAGGAAATGTTTATGAAAAAAATGAAAAAAAGATATGCAGAGCTAAGAAAAGAGGGTCAGATAACATGGAGAAAACAGGAGCACCTTTGTCCTCTGAGCCTGTTTTCAGTGTTATTTGTTAACTGAACATTGTGTTTGAGAGATCACTCAGACAGAAAACAAAAAGGTAGCAGTTATGACACATTAATTTTTATGTGCAAAAATGTCAGGCTGTTGAAATGTTTTTAGAAAATTGTCCATGGTACCATATGATAAACTTTTATGATCAAAGATAAATAATGCCCTTGTCTCAGAACACGCTAAATATATGCATACAAAAATCCCTTCCAAATCTAGACCTTCCTCTGCTCTAATCAATCTCAGAAATTTACAGCATGACCCGGAAAAGCAGGGTGTTGACCAGATGATGTTAGTAAACAAGTGGAATATGTGGGTGTGGACAGGACAGTGGCATTTATCCAGAGGGCTCTGTGTGCCTTGGACAGTAGCTGCTGATTAACATCAAGAGCCAGAGTTGCAAACCTCTGTTGGGAGGTCAAGCTCAGAGCTTGTCTTGGAAAAACTGTCCTATGATTGATTGTCTAATTATCCAGTGAGTGCAGAGCAGCACCTTTGAAAGCAGAAGAGGGTGTCATGAACAGTAACATGGGCAGCCGATATGAACAGAAGGATTATTGCATTCCTACTAGGTGCTATGCAGAGCACCTGTCAGGACTATTGCTCTTCCTGGGAGACCAGAGAGAACTGTAGACAGCCAATATAGCTCCCAGTAGGCAATTTTCCACCCCTCTTTCTGAAACTTCTCCTAAGTGTGTGATGTGCATGGATATATGATTTGCTTGGAACAACTTGAGTACATAAGGCGGTCACTTCAGAGACTACATTATAAAATGCCCATGGCTTCAGACTGTCTCTATAGCTTCCACATTCTCTGGATCCTTCTAGGGAGCAGGCTTTGGAGTTGTGAACTGCTCCTTTGAGAAGCTGAGGATGTGAGGAGCCCAAGTCTCTGGCCAACCGTCAGCAAGTGCTGCTGTGTGGGCTTGCAGGCCAACGTCCCCCCCCCCCCCCACCATGAACACCCACATGACTATATTTGCAGAAAACACCTTAAATACAATTTTCTGAATGCCACAGGCTGGAGGACCCAGCTAACTGACCTGCGGAAACAGCAGGATCACACAACATTTGCTTTGTGAAGCCTGTAGAGTTTAGAATGGTTGACTTTGTGGAAACAGCGAACACATAGCATTTAAGATGTACCACGCTAACCAGTTCATTTCTAACTAGAGTGTCAAAGATACCTAATATATCAGGTGCCAAGAAGACCAGATGATCATGCTGGACAAGAGCTGACCCACTGTCCAGGAGCAGACCAGTGAGCATCAGCCTTGCATGTAACACACACATGAGGACCCCTAATCCTTGATCTAAAATAGGCCTCCCTGTTTGTAGAATGGCATATGCAAGTAGATCCAGCTAAGCCTATTCTTAAAAATGCCAGTACTCATAGGATCAAGGTAGATCACAAACAAAGCAAGAGCAACACGGGCCATCAGGGATGGCTACTGACACTTGATGTCAGAGTAGGTCAGCAGTGGGATCAGGGGTTGTGCTCAGTCTTTATAAACACACTTGGTCACATAGTGTTGGCTGGAGCAGAGATGTGAATATGCAATGTTTCCCAGAGACCTGGCATTTGGCTCCTTGTGAAAGGTTAGAAGAGACAGACATTTCTACCTGGTCGCTCAGAGTGGGCCTGTGCTAAGGAGGCCAAGGAGGGCCCAAGAAGTCCCAAGGTTCTTCAGGGGATGGTGCAGATGCATGGTTGATGCATGGGCTCCCTTTCTCATGGCCACTGGCCTCTGGTGCTTACTTTTCTCTTTGCTGTCCCCACTTCTGTCTCTGTGCCTGGCACTGGTTCTGATACTTCTCCCCTCTAGATTCCAGCAGGGTGGCAGAGCTGTATGCGTGGGCAGAGCCACCTTGAGGCCTTGTGGTGGTAGCTCAGCTGTCTCTGGCCTTTATTATAACTCTGTGGAGACCAGACATAGGGGTGTCCCACAGACAAGTCCAGGTCAGAGCAGCAGTTATCAGTGTGACTAGAAGAAGTAGGCCTTGATTTAGTTCACTAGATGGAAAATAAAGGCTACAGCTTTGTGTCTATATAAACCTTCAATGTCCTGATTTCTGAGCATCAGTCCTTTGCCTTTTACTGAATGTAGACTTTGAGAAAACACGGAGACAAAGCCAAACCAACTGCCTGGAGAAGCTCCCCACCAGCCACTGTGGCTTTCCAAATGTTCTGAAATGAGTTTCCTTTTTCTCGGCAACCGCTTCACAAGATACAAAGAACCCGACTCAATATTTATGATGAAATGGTTTCAAAGTCATTTGAAATTAATGAGTCAGGAAAAAAAAACAACACCATGTAATGCCTTTTCTCCCTCTGCCTGCCTCTCCTACCTCCTCCATCTTTTCTTTCCTTCTTTTCTAAGTCCTGAGCTGGTGAAGTTGATCCATTTCACTTTTGTTGGGTTTTGTTCCTGGGAGGTACACTTTGGATGTTCTAGGGAAGCACATCAGGGTCCTATTATCAATGGCGGTGCTTTGCCATGTGGAAACATTGAATTGGAATTTATTTTTGTATGCTTTGTGGCTGATATATCTAAGGTGCTTAAGGTGCCCCGGGGCTTCAAGGTGAATGCGTGAAATGACAACAGCTAAATGAGATCCAACTGAAAAAGTAGATACTGGAGGAATGTAAGCCTGCGGTTGGGAAGGGAGCCAACTGAACTCACTAGTCAGGAGGGAACATCCGGGACCCGGGTGTTGTCATTACCTCGGAAGGCTCTCGTGCTCACAGCTTGTGGCTCTTCAAGGTAGCTTATGTGTGTTCTCCTCCAGCCTTCCCATTGTACACAAAAAGATGCGATTCTTCAGGGCACGCACTGACTCTGGAACTTAGAACACATACCATCAGCCCACATTTTCTTGTCAGGCATCTAGCTGAGTGGCTTCATTCAGGCCAAGGAGGCAGGGGTGGTAAGTACGAAGCTGCTTGACTCTGCAAGGTGTCTCTTAGATCTTAGTGGAAGCATATGCACACCACTGTATCAATGTTCCATAAAACACCAATGGGAAGTGCCGGGATTCCTGTCACCTTAGGTGGAGAAACCCAGGCACTCAGCTTGGGAGTAAGTGAACAAATCATTGCAACAACTGGTGGTAATCCGTGCCAGGTGCAGGGGTAGGTGAGAGCGGAGGTGAGCTGTGTGACCGTGGATAGAAGGGTTGTGGGGAGGCAGGACTGGTATTTCTTCCACTTATCCTGCAGAGGTTGGGCCAGGCTGAGTCCTCACCTGTTTAGCTGATACTCGCTGCTGATGTGAAACTTGATATGGGTTCTCTAGCTCGGCTCCAGCTCTTCTATAACAAAAGGTTGACAGAAAGTACCATCATCAACCATGACATTATGTATTGTGTAAAAGAACACAGTCCCTGTCCTCTAGGCTGCAGGGCACAGGTGAAGCAGGAAAAGTGAAATGTTTCCTTCCATTGTGTCATGGCAGGGGTCCTAGAGCAGATGGCTGAGTTGAGAAAGCCTGACAGCATGTGTTCCTACCTAACGTACATTTGCTATGAGGGAATCATCAAACAGAGACCTCAGGCCATGGAATGTGGCATTTGTGAAGTGTGGGCATTTGGGCAGAAGTCTGGGTAGACAAAGGGGGTTCTCTACAAGACTCTGAGACTGAGTGATACTTGTTTGGTAGGTACTTCCTGTGTCTCCAGAGGTAAAGATAGAAGATGGTTCCTTCTTCAGGCCATAGGGAGGGGACCTGAGGGTCTTTGTGCTTCTGGGGAGGAGAAGAAAAAGAAAAAGGGAACTTTCTTGCCCTAGACATTTCCTTCTGTATCAAGGAACCCTATTTGTGGTGGTGCATCCTGAACCCCTTTAGGCAGCCAATACAATTTCAGGGTTGGGAAGTGCCTTCAAATAGATTACTTTTAAATGCTAGGGAGAGGGGTGCTATGGGGAGAAAATGGGATGCTTCCTCTAAAACTTACCTTGCAATGTGAGTGGTGTGTGGTGCCATTGAGAGGGGTAGACTTTGGGAGATAACTAAGTCACAAGAGTTGACTGTGGGATCAGCTCTACTTCTCAAAGGACAGAACCAGTGCCTCAGCCAAGGTCGTGACAGAAGAGGCTCTCCTTCATGTCTTGTCTCTTCCCTCATGTGCTCTTCCTCTACTTTCGCAGTTTCTGCTGACTTGAGGCAGCACACAGCCTTCCCTGAAGCTAAGCAGATTCTGGCACCATGCTGTCAGACTTCCCAGCATGCAGAACCATGAGCTAAAGAACCCTCTTTTCTTTATACATCACTTAATGTTGGACATTCTGTTACAGTCACAGTGTGTAGATTAATATAAAGGGCTTTTAGCTGTTGGCATTCAACAAGGTTCTCAGGCTTTTGAACTGAATTTTAGGCGACGCTTGACAGTTTATTACTGTGGACCCTAGGTGTGTTGTAGGTATGCTGGAAACCAGCAGGTGCCAGTCATCCTCCTGTCTCTGCTCCTCTTGGAGCTGGGGTTACCAGAGTTTGCAGTGAAGTTGGCTTTGTCCGGTTGGTGCTGTGGTCTAGGCTCCATTTCTCACAAGTGCCATGGAACCATCTGCTCAGGCTTCTCTCAGGCTCAGGACTGGAGGGTGACAGCAGCATGCATTTGCTCTTGCAGGCATCTCCTTAAACATGGACCCACCTGGCCCACGTAGTTCTTGGAATCACAAGGAGAATAAACAGGGGTTTTCATAAGCCTGGTCCTTGCCATTTGTAACTTAATCATCAACTTCACGTTTCATTTCCATCCCATGCTGCTGCTATCTGTTCTGCTCTGCACGGCATTCTTCTAGCTCAGATCCTGTGATGGTGCCGTGGTGGCAGTTAATTGGTTTCTTCTTAGCTAGCTGTCGCAGTTGGGGGCTGGGCTGTCCCCTCCTGTGTTGAAATGTGTGGCCCCCAGCAGGTGGAGCTATGCTGAGAGCTTCTGGCAACTTCCAGAGGTGGGGCCTCGCTGGGAGAAGTGGGTCACTAGGAGCGGGTTCTTGAGGGGGAATCTTGTCCCTGGTCCAGTCTTGACTTCCTCAAGCCAAGGAACATATTTTTTACCCTACGGCCTTTTCTGATGAGGGACTGAATGCTCAGAGACTATGAGCAAAATGAATCTTTCCTGGCCTTAAGATGGTTCTATCGGGCCTTCTGTCACAGTGACAACATGTGAAACACTGTTTTTTTTTTGTTTTTTTTTTTAAGTTTTATTTTTTAGTGTCCGTAACTGGCCTTTGTTGACCACTAATGAACTTCTCTGAGGTGTGGTACAGTATGTGAGCCCGGAAGGAAGCTGCATGTGATGTATTTTCTGGATGTAGATGAGTGATGCTCAGAGAGTTAGAAGGTGAATGAAAGATGGGGACAGCAGGACTGCTGTGACAGAGCCCTGGGGATCGCCTTGCTGCTTATGCGCAGGCACGCGGGGGTGGAGTGGGGGGTTGCTACTTTCAGGAAAGAGGAATCGTGGCGGGCCATTCTGGACATGAGGCTGGGCAGAGGAGACACATTTCCTTCTACTCTGGCATTCCAGCCTCCTTACAGTTTCTGGCTCTTTTCTCATCTATCACTGATGTCTCCAGACAAGGACCTTGTAGGTGACGGCAGCCTTGATCCTAATGGCTAATTGAAAAATCATTGGGTTTTAGAGTTCAGAAAGCTTTCGTCAAGACTGATGGTGGCCTGTGGGTGTGGCAGTTACCTTCTGTGGTTCCTATTTCTTTCTTGAGGATTAAAACCAGGTGCTTCCCCCCATGCCCCTGAAGCCTTGGTAATTCTGGTCTTGTTTTCTCTAAAAACTATAGGTGGAGTTGTCGCTATAATTTATCTCATATCATGGGACACATGTTGTCCTCTTCTGAGGTAGGAGAGACCCCTTAACAAGGAGGTGTCGCTGCATACACACAGAGGCTGACAAACACCGTCAGCACCTAAATAAAATGTCAGTAGTTCCCACTTTGTGTAGCTCTCTGCCTTCCCAGGACACTGCAGTTACAGCCCAGGGGTTTCTGAGAGAAAGCCAGCTTGAATAGGAATGAGCATCCATGCAGAGGAGGGGCAGGGCACTCTCTTCCTATTGTCCCAATGTTCTGGAAATTTCCCAAGAGAGATTCAATTTCCATATAGACAGGGTTAGAAGTTTTATCAGACTTTGGCCTTTCACACTGGAGAAAAATTTCCAAGCCCATGAGAGGTACTGATATGTCTATCAATTTTTAATTTTGTCTAAAAGAATAACACTGAGAATATTTATTTGAAAAGACAATCTAAAATCAGATTTTAAAAAATTAGCCCTCTCTCCAACCTATAATCACCACATCTTTTGTAGAACAAATTCCATTTCAGTACAAAATATTTGGAAAGCTTAGTCGGTAGACTGTAGACACCAGTCTCTTACATAGGTTGTCTTGTTTTATAAACAATTTGCTACCCTTTGTTTATTTTTATCATGGGGTCACCTTATGTTAAAGAGTCTGACCAAAGGCGAGCATACATGCTCGATTAAATGCATGGGGGCAAGCATGAACACTATGGAAATTATACCATTGTTCTATCTCCCCTGTGGAACCAAAGAGGATTTTCCCCTTTTTGTTTATGTGTGTTCAAAAACATGTAAAAATATAGTCAGTATTATGAACAAGCAGCTTATGTAAGCAATGTTCAGTAAGAAATATGTCTTTAGAACCAGATGTGGTGCTGCATGGGAGGCTGAACATGGGGATAGCTATGGGTCTGCGCCAGACTTGGCTATATGATGAGCCTGTCAGCCACAGCACACACTGCATATGGCTCTTTGTGCCTTAGAGGCTGGTGTTGTTCATTTCAACCACGACTCTCAAGTGTCTCTTGCCTCACTATGCCCCATTTTAGCTCCTCCTCACTCTGTTTCTTCAGGACTTTTCTTGACACTTCATGGCACCTCAAGGCCCTTGCTTTGGGTCTCTGGACCCTATAGGCTCTCAGGTTATTGTCAGCTCAAATTGCCCCCAAAGGGAAAGCTATAAGGCCTGTTCTTCACTAAGCTACTGAGTGAACATTTAACCACCTGATGGTAGCTGCTACTGAGGCTCTGGACCAGTTTGTTGTGGTCTGGGGCTTGTGTTTGAACTTGGTACTTCACACGAGTTTCTTCAAGAAATTCCTTGAATAATACAATGTTAACAACAATGCGTCATGGACATGAACATCTACACACCCACCCCACCCCCCCCAAATCACACACACACACACACACAAACAACATGAAGTAGTGTTCTAGTTTTCTTTCTACTGCTGTGATAAACATCATGACCAAAAGCAACTTAGAGAGGAAAAGGCCTCTTTGGTTTATAGTATATAATCCATCATTAAGGGACATTAGGGCAGGAACTCAAAGCAGGAACCCGGAAGCAGGATTTGAAGCAGAGACCATCACTTCCTTGCTTGCTCTCCCTGGCTTTTTCAGCCTGGTTTCTTAGACAGCCTAGGACCACCTGCCCAGAGATGGCATTGACCCTCAGTGGGCATTTCCACTTTAACTGCTAATCAAGAAAGTGCCTTGCAGGCTTGCCTGTAGGTCAAATGAATAGAGGCATTGTTTCAATTGAGATTCTCTCTACCCAGATGACTCTGTGTCATGTTCACAAGTCTACCCAGCATTGATAGCACATGTCTGAATTACGCTAATATAGCCCTTCTACGATGTACATATATTTCAAAACATCAGGATGACACAATATATACGTGTGTATCAATGGTATTTTATATATGTATGCGTGTATACAATAAAAGAAATCCAAAATATTAAACACAACCTAAATGCTTACCAAGCAGTGCATAAATAAAGGAATTATTATATAGTACATGATTGAACATTATTCAGTTGTTAAAAGGAAGGAAATATCTTCTACAATGACATAATGGAGCTGGTGAGCCCTGGGTAGACTGAGTGAAGTCAGGCACAAAGCTATGAATAGCATATGACTTCATTTATGTATGGAATCCTAAAAGGAGGGTCTTATAGGAGCTGAGAACAAAGAAATGGTCACCAGAGTCTTAGGAGACTCCATTAGGAGCAAAAGATGGGGACAGGCTGGTCCATGGAGAGTAGTCCCAGTTAGGGGTAAGTTCTGGTGTGCTATTTCACACCAGTGAAATAGTAGCATGATTGTAGAGGCCTATGCACCACTTGTCTCAAACAGATAGACAAAGTTTACCGGAGAGAAATAACAAATGTTGGAGATATGATATTTAAGTTGATTCAGTATTATACAATGTGTGTATACATATGCAAATGTCACCAGCTCCCCCCAACAAATACATACAGTTTCTAGTCATTAAATTCAAAAGGAAATATCATTTCATTTTACGAAGCTCCTGTGAGGTAGGTGATCATGGTGAGTCTTACACCCAAGCAGCTAGCCCTCCACTTTTCTATGATCCCAGCAATGGCCGGTGACAAATAATTACCTTCTTGTTTGGGGGGAAGACCTCTCTCTGCCCCTCCCCACTTGGTAGACATGCATCTGTTCATGTGTGGGTGGGGTGTGGGTGCAGGTGTGAGTACACATGTACAGGAGAGTGTGGAGACGGAGGTGGACACTGGGGATCTTCCCCAATCACTCTCCACCCCTACCCTCCTGTGACACAGGGTCTCTCCCTGAACCTGAAGCTCAGTGATTCCTGTTTGGAGGCTGCCTGGCTAGCAAGGCACCAAATCCTGTTTCTGCTCCCAGGCACGAGGGTTCCAGGTCCCTGTGTGCTAGGCCTCTGGAATTGGATTTTCATGCTTATCCAGGAAACACTTGAGCCACTGAGCCGTGTCTTCAGCCCCATATCTCCCACCCCAGGCTTTATGAACATCCACATCTCTGACCCAGAAAT
Source organism: Onychomys torridus (assembly GCF_903995425.1). Classification (NCBI taxonomy): domain Eukaryota; kingdom Metazoa; phylum Chordata; class Mammalia; order Rodentia; family Cricetidae; genus Onychomys; species Onychomys torridus. Next base: position 46,911,168 of record NC_050451.1, read on the forward strand.
TCTCTTCCAAATGCAGCAGCTCAAATCTAACCTTCTTTCTTGCTGTGTGGGGTGTTTTGTCTTTCACACCAGAAGAATTTTCACATCCACTGTGAGCAACGGAAACTGACCCTAAAGTCACACATGGAAATGACCAGTGCGTGGTCTTCAGCATAGCCATGGGAGCAAGTCTCCTGGGCCCCAGCTTCATATCCACTCTCGTAGTCATGTCACGTGACTCTGTGCTTCTGCTGGCCTTTTGTGCCAGATCTTGGGTCATTATGCTCAATGTTCTTTCTCCACAGCTCATGAGTACTGGCTGGAAAGCAAACTTTGCAGTATGATCCTAGCATGAGAGCTCCAAACATTGCCAACCACTGTGTGCCCCTGGGTTGTGACCAGGCACCAGGGATTTTCTCTGCTCCGAGGGCTACATCCTGCAGGACTCTTTGATGTAGCAAGATGTCTGATCCCAGTAGGTACTTTGTGATCATAAGCAGGATTTGAATACATTTATAACATGCACTGTGTGTTGTGAATATCCCCCAGTGTCCCCAAATATTTGTCTTTACTTTATGTATCAAAGAATGTTGGTGTCTATATATAATAATAGTGAAGACCTTCATAGACTGAGTTTAGCTGATCTTAACTTCTACCCAGGGCTGAATAGGCTTTAGAGAGGAATGCTAGTCATTATGTGTAGACAGTAGGATGGGGGCTTGTGTCTGCTCCTGGTACTCTGATCAGGAAAGGCCACCAGGATCTGTGAGATGGTGGGGGGGTGGTCCTGGAGCATAAGAGAGCTTGTTAGCCACTGCTTTATGTAACTTGGCATCACCCTACACTTTCTGACTAGTTTAAAAGAAATAGATAGCCCCAGCCTTAGCTTTGATAATAATTCCAGAGTAACCACCCACCTTTTTATTGGATGTAAGAGGCCTGTTTCTCAAGATGGAACCCATATCTGACCAAGAATCTGAGACTCGAGAGGTCATGGGCTCTAGAGGAAAACCCAACTCTATTATTCTGCTAAATGAACAGAGCAATAAAATGACTCCCAATGACATAGTGCTTTTATGCTCATAGATTAGAGCACCATTCAGCCATCATCAGAGAAGCTTCCTCCTACAGGAGATAAGTTAACACAGAAACCCAGAACTGCTCAACATTCAGAGAAAAGGGGACTTTGGAGTTCTCAGGCCTAAAGCAGATGTCTGTATCACACCCCTCCACTCAAGGCTCTGGGATCTATGCCAAAGAGTGGGAGGGAAGATTCTAGGCCAGAGATGGCGGATAGGTTTAAGTCAATAGCAGTGTTTCCCAGAGACATTAGGGCAGGTGGACATATGAACTCATAGAGACTGTGGTAGCGTGCACAGAACCTGCACAAGCTCACACCAGACAAAATCCGAGCACAGAGCAGGGAAATGGGCAGAAAGGCCCAACCCTAGCCAAGGAGCAATGTGCAATTGATAGCTGCTGGGAGAGGTAACCTTGGTTTTGTTCAGTCAAGTGTCACATGGCACATCAACAACACTTCAAGACATATCCCATGCTCAGGAGCAAACAGAAGCTGGACTTACTGTATGTTTTGTTTTGTTTTTAAGAGAGAGAGGGAAGTGTTCATTAAATGGGGTGAGTAGGGAGGACTTGGGTGAGGGGAAGGAATATGATATGAATATATAATATGAAACCCTCAAAGAAAAAGATTACTTTAAATTTATGAAACTCTCTACTATCACCTGTGGACTATGTGTATAGTATGTATATGAAACATAAATGGATTTCAGGTTTAGACATGAGTTTTGATCGTAAACTACCTCATTATATATGTGAAAATAATTCTAAAAATCTGAAAAATCCCACATTTGAAATTTGAAATATTTTTTGTCCCAAGCCTTTTGGGTAAAGGATGCTCAGTTTGTGACAGTTACCATTCACTGCCCTTACCAGCCTGGAGCTCCACACGTAGTCACCAGTTTATAGTCTTACAATGAGGACAGCCACCATTTGTCTTGTCTGATCTTGGTCCAGGCTGGACCAAGTGCCATCCTGCACCATGGTGATCATGCCAGGCTGCCTGGCACAGGGCATTGGGTGGTCTTCCTTCCTAGATGTAAACCTTTACTACACCCAACCTGGTGAGCAGGGAACATCCTGAGCCTCCATTTCTAATTCTGTTTATGATTAAGGATGTCTTATCTGGAATGGTTGGAACCAAAAGTGTTTCACATTCAGGATTTTGGAACATTGATGTATATAATAAACAGTTATTTTTGAGGATGGGTCCCAAACCTGATATGAATTTCCCTTATAACAAACATGCTTTCTACACAGAGCCCAGTGGTAATTTGGTCCAATATTTTTGGTATTGTATTTTGGCTGTGACCTATCCTATGAGGTCAGACATAAAAATTTTCACCCATATGGTCATGCTGTCATGTAAGTTTCTGACTCTGGACTATTTCAGATTTTAAATTTTGGGGGTTATAGGTGGTAAAAACTTGCTGAAGTCACCAACATCCTCTGACCAAGTATCATAAGTGTTGGTATTACTCTAATACATGTGAAAACACTGAAAAATGAAAAGTAAAATTGACCTCTGCTAGCATAGCCATGTGTGTTCTGATTTTTGAGTCTGTGATGAGTTCCCTCAAAACCAGTTATCTTTGTCCTGGCTGATAGTCCCATGCCCCTCATTCTAGAGCCAAGAGTGGCAGTCCCAGAGGACAACCGCTTAGGGGATGAATCTAGAGAAGACAACGCTGGGCTCCAGGCTGGCCAACAGAGATACCCTGCTTTTATAGAGACAGCCAAGCAAGGTGTCAGGAAGGTGTTTGCTAGGAGTTTCAGCAAGAGGCTCCAGAATCACTGTAGCCATAAGAAACGTGTTTGCTGAGCTTCCAATGCCTGGCAGGTCTTAGAGCACACCAGAAGGGCTCCCTGGAGACTCAGCTAGAAGGTGGATGCAGCTGTCTGCCATCAGCAAGAAACTACATTTCACAAGAAGATGGATGGTGGGTGTCTGCATCAGCAACCAGCCCTGTGTTTGGTCCCTCTGCAACTGCCTTTGCCTCTGAGGGATGACAGGGATTTCCAAGGCCTCACTGTGGACACTAGCTGAGAGACTGCTCTGTGAAGACACTGAGATGAACATTTTATGTGTCATTTTTTCTACCTCCTGAAATGGGGGTGTATTGTGGGAATCTGGGAGACTTTGACACTTGATTCTGTTGGGATATTCATAGCTATGGCTATATCTGGACCACTCAGCCATTTGGAGGCAGGGAGAAGTAGGAATATGCCTAAACTCTGCATGTTCTTCAACATTCTACAACCTTCTTAATTCTCTTATTGTGCACACCAATTACATTTTGGTATATGTTCAGCAAAAAAAAACAAAAACAAACAAACAAAAAACCAAAACCAGAATCTGACAATGATCCTCAAAATGACTCTAAGCATCTAGAGCTAATATGCCAGACAGAGTTTGCTCTCTAGGCTACACATCTAGATCTTACAGAAATGATACATCAGGGCTGGTTTTAGTCAGTGTTCTGTCTCCATAGGAAATACTGAAACAATGAGCTCATATTGGGTCTCAGCTCATATTGGGTTGGCCCTGTGCTCTGGGGCCTGTGAGGAGATAACACATCATGGTAGGAGTGTGTCATGGAACAAACTGTTCCCTATAAAGCCAGGATGGAATAGTCAATCAAGTTTCGCCACCTCCTGTCACCCCATTGGTTGGGATCAAGCCATTAAGACTTCGGCCTTTGGGGGACACTTATCGAAACTCTCACACCTGAAGTGACAATAATTGCTAGTTACCTGTTTCATGATGAACAAACTAGAATGATTCACATTTTAAGTAATGAGACACTCTGACCTACTTCTTTTGTGTGGAAGTGAGAATAGAAATTTGTAGTCTTTGGCATTCTATTCACACACGTACCTGTACTGACAAGCACCACACATGTACACACAGAGCAGGGGAGCCCTAAGATGATGCTAGGGAGAAGGGTTCCTTTTTAGAGACATCTAATATTTCTATAGGAGTTTTCACAGCATGCAGTGGCTACTCCTATGTCTGTTCCCTTCTGAGACTGGAGCAGCTTTGCTGACTATGCAACCTATGCAGGGTCTAGCGACATTGGCTAGTTTTCTCACGTGGTGATCACACCTGACAAAGAGGAGAGGTTTATTTGAGCTCCATCTATAATTATGAGGAAGATGTAGGACAGGGACAGGTGGGTCCTGGGTGGTGGGAGCAAGTGGCAGCTACTTGCTCACTTCTCAGCAGAAACAGGAAGCAGAGAGCAGGAAAAGCTGGTGCATGTTCTTCAATTCCTTTTCTTTTGTTCCATCTGGAATTCCAGCACGTTACATGGTGCCTTCCTCATTTGTGATGGGTCTCAGCTAAACATCTCTGGAAACACCCTCATAGGCTTCCCAGTGGTGTGTCTCCTAGGTGACTCCAAGTCCAGTCAGACAGATAATGATGATAAACCATACAGGGAAGAAATGTTTCCCAGACTACTTTTGTTACTGAGAGGATATTTTTCCTCAAGGTATTGTGCTCTGGCCCTGATCTGAGGTCTTTTCTTGATGTCTTATGAGACACCCAAAACAGGTGTCTCAGAGGAAGGATAAATACTTTAGCTTTTCTAAGGGTGTCTGTAGTTTTGCTTGGTAGATACCATGTCAGAATGTCTGCAGCCACTGGGAAATCTTATCTATGATCACCAGAGACTCTCAGAAGTTTCTTCTTGTGATATTTTTTTTCAGTCAAGGTGCCTGTAGTCAGCCCATTCCGAATGGCCTTAAATTCCCTCTAATTGCTGCCATGCTGCTTGGCAATGGACATCGGTGGCTCTGGCACTTTTGAGACTTCAGCCGTCCCAGAAGGACAGCAAGAGATAGACAGTTTTAAAAACATGTTGACCTTGAGGCAAAAAAAGAGACTTTCCTTTTTTTTTCTCCAGATTTTACCAGGTGCTTTCCTGAAATTCAAGAGGCAAAAGGCAACAGAGGAAGGAGACATGTACTTGACCTCAAAAGTCCAGGTGGGCAGCTCACTTGACCAATGAGGTTTTTGTCCCACATGATAATTGAGTAGACAGCTGTTTTGGACTGTTAGTGAGGGTCTGGGAGGCTAAGTGTTTTATATGTGACTGTGTGGACAGAAAGCATAAACATGGACCCCAGAGAACATGCTATGTGCCATGTTTGTTCACCATACACAACAAACTGAGCTTAGGAGTGACGGGGAAACATGGGGAATTTAGTACAAGTAGTGGGGTATTTTATGTTGAAATAGCATGCTACTTATAAGGAACATTGTGGAAGGAACTTTATGGAGGAAAGTAGGTTGCTTAAAAAAAAAATAAAGAGGTTCTTTGCCCTGCCAACAGGAAAAGCTGGATGCTGACCCAGATATGGTGATGGACCTGTAATTAGATGATGAATCTGCAGGGGAGGAGCCTGTACAGAAGGATGTATGTGTAGCAGGAATCTTAACAGGTCTTATTAATAAAATAAAACCTGAGGCCAGTTATTGGGGTGAATGCTGGAAGATCAGAGAAGCAGAACAAGCCACAGCCACCTCACCTTACCAGTTCCTCAGGTGATCCTGTTTCCTCAGACTGGAAGCCTCTGAGTCCTCATCCAGAATGAATCTCAGCAGAACTGTGCTGCTCAAAAACCTAAAAGCTTAACCAGCCTAGTTCCTGGTTTTCATACCTTATATACCTTTCTGCTTCCTGCCATCACTTCCTGGGATTAAAGGCGTGAGTCACCATGCCTGGCTGTTTCTAGTGTGGCTTTGAACTCACAGAGATCTCTGCCTTGGAATGCTAAGATTAAAGGTGTGTGTGTGTGTGTGTGTGTGTGTGTGTGTGTGTGTGTGTGTGGCCATTTTCTGGCCTCTGTATCTAGTGGCTGTTCTGTTCTCTGACCCCAGATAAGTTTATTAGGGTGCACGAATATTTTGGGGAACACAATATCACCACATGTGTGTGTTACTAGGGAACCCAGCAGGTCCTAATTTGCACCTCTGATGTCCCTGTCACACAAGACTGGTAGCTTTAGTGTAAGTTGTCTAAACAAAGGGCCCACTGTAGGACTCTTAGGGACATTAGAACCCAACAGAATATTTAACTAACAGCGGGTCAGCAACAGTACCCATTGTGCACTCTATTCCTATCTCTTGGTAGTTCTTAAGCCCCACCTCTGTCTCTCTGTCTCTGTCTCTCTCTGTCTCTCTCTGTCTCTCTCTCTCTCTCTCTCTCTCTCTCTCTCTGTGTGTGTGTGTGTGTGTGTGTGTGTGTGTGTGTGTGTGTGTATAGGAAGGGAAAGTTTGCTTGTCATAGCTGGGCCAAATCTGGTAAGTCCAGTGGAAAAGGAAAAATTTCCCATTCCTGTTTTGCTTCAAAGGCATCTTGTTATGTGGTTGTCAAGTGTTTAATCATGTCAGGGGATGTCGAGTGCTGAGTGAGGTGAGAACAGTACCCAGCTTTCAGGGTCACTCACAGGGAAGGGACAGTAGGCAAGCAAGGAGAGCAGAGGCCTGTAACTGGTGGTCAGAGGATGCATTTCCCACTCTCAGAATTCTTGAACATGTCTTATGTGTCAGCACACCCTGCTTTCGTCAGAAACTCTTAAATTTATTCATTTGTTAATAAAGAAATATTGAGACCCTAACGTGTGAGATCCTAATGTGACTAGTATCATTTTATGAAGAAATAAAATCAAATTCTTCAGGCTCCTGATATTAAAAAATAATTTGGAGCTTCAGATAACAAAATGACAGTGTGTTTTATGTGTGTGTCTTCTATTTATTTTTAGCACAATGTTTCAAATCCAGGGCCTCACACATGAGAGGGCAAGTGCTTATCCCCTGGGATACACCCCTGAGCACATATGTTTCTGCTACTACCTGTCCAACGCTGCTGGAAGCACAGATATTTCTCACCTCATTTTCTTTGGGTATATACTCTGCAAGCCATATGACAGATCATGGTGTATGTCCAGGGCACACAGTACATATATTTTAAAAAATTAATTAGTCAACCCCTCTTTTCCACCTGTCTATACTTTTGCAAACTTCTTTGGTTAAATGTTTTTTCATGTCCTTTGTCAACTGAGATGTCACTGTGGCATGCATTTCTTCTGTGTGTGTTTCCTCCCCATCCCAGGCTGCTGCTTGCTGCTTGTCGTAATATGCTGGTGTGATCTTGCTTCTTCATTTCTGCCCATCTTACCTCTGCTTTTGGTAAGAGCCAAAAAGTGGCTCTCAAGGCCGGTATCAAGGGGCTTTTCTTTGGGGGTTTCCCAATTCCTGCCATGTTAAGCCTTTGATCTGGTTTGAATTGATTTTAGGATATGCAGCAATACCAAGGGCCCACTTGTTATCTGAGTATCATGCTATTTGTAAGGAGTCTTGTAAAGTAAAATGTGGTCTGGAGAGATGGCTCAGTGGTTAAGAGCACATGGACTACTCTTCTAGAGGACCCAAGTTCGGTTCCCAGGATTCAGGTTGTAACCCCAGTTCTTTTTTAGTCTACATAGGCAAATACACAGATATGACAGACTGACAGACAGACAGACACACACACACATACACACACATGCATGCAAATAAAATAATAAAATAAAATCTCAAAACATTTTTAAGGCCTAATTCCCAAGACTAGTTGGACAGCACAAACCAGACTCAGTGTGGGGAGAATCTCAAAGTTGTCTGGGTGCAGGGGTTGGGGAGTACTGGAGAGGGTAGATACAGAAGGATCTGGGAGAGGAGGCTGGGTAAATATGATTAAGACACATTGTATAAAATTCTCACAGAATTCATACAAATATTATCTTTAAAATTTAATAAAGAAATGCATAGTGTAATTCTTCCATCTTAGTCCAGCCCTGCCACATGTCCTAGATATTCTTATATATTTTTTAAAGAACTGGTCAGTTTCTTGGAGGAAAGGAAAAGCCTACTAGGAATTGAATGAGGTTATACCAGGTCTGTAGATAAGTTGGAAAAGAGTTGCTGCTTAGTAGCTGGGTGGATACTTCAGCCAAGAAGCACAGTATGTGTCTTAAATGATTTAGGCCTTTCCGTTCCTATTCCTTAGGATACAGCTCACAACTGTCACTGAGCTGTTCCTCTATTTTGTTCAATGTAGCCCTAGAACTTTGTGTTCTGAGTGCGATTTTAACTCTTATTAAGCTTTTAGCTTATATCCAAATTGTTCATTGCTACTATACAGTACACGGAATTACCATTGAGTTTTGTTTGGTTTTCATTTTGAGTGGCCTTGAATTCTGTCACATTACACCTATCCACCAGAGTCAGCTTAAAAGGAGCCCCGAAGGAATATTCTTTGTAGATATTTATGCTGCCTTTGAAGGGGGCCCTTTGCTACTCTCTAACTTCACACATTTTCATTTCCTTTCTTGCTTTGGAACCAACAGTGGTATCATAGTGAGGAGCAGCGGTAAGAGGAAACATCCTTCCCCTGTACTCACCTGGCAGGCTCTGAGTTTCTCTGTCCAACTAGCTCTGTCTGCTGTTTTATTTTTTTATAGGTACCCTTTATCATATGAAGGAGAATTTGTTCTAGTACCAGTCCATGGAGAGCTTTGCTTTTCAAAGCTGTGAACAGTGCTGAATGTTGTCAGAGCCTCGCTCATCTTCTCAGATGGTCGTACGCAGCCTTGGTTTTCAGTGTGCTGACGATAAATCAGCTGAAGCCTTATTCTCTTGGTACAATATCAGAACAGAAGTCATTCTTATGTATTTCTTGTTTTTTTTTCTAATTAATGTGTCTGCTCAGAATACTTGAATCAATGTCCATTAAGTGTACTGTTGTCATTTAGGGTGAAGGACAACTTTTCTGTTCATTTTTGATGTCAATACAGTGTGAGCTTTGGAAATCAGGCTTCTTCCATATTTCCTCCCTTTCTTCATTCCTCCCTCCCTCCCTCCTTCTTCCTCCCTCCTTCCCTTCCTCCCTCCTTCCCTTCCTCCCTTCCTTCTCCCTTCCCTCCTTTCCTCTTCTTTCTTCCTTTCCTTCCTTCCTTCTTTCTCTCTGTCTCTTTGTCTCTCTGTCTGTCTGTCTCTCTTTCTTTTTTCTTTCTCTCTCTTTCTTTCTCTATTTCTTTCTCTGTCTCTTCCTTCCTTCCTTCCTTCATCCTCCCTTCCCTCCTTTCCTCTTCCTTCATTTCTTCCTTCTTTGTCTCTGTCTCTTTGTCTCTCTGTCTGTCTCTCTTTCTTTTTTCTTTCTTCCTCTCTCTTTTTTCTTTCTTTCTCTCTCTCTTTCCCTCTCTCCCTCCCTCCCTCCCTTCTTTCCTTTCTCACTATGTAGCCCAGGATGGCCTTAAATCTACAGTGATCCTCCATACAACCTACTAAGTACAGAACTATAGGTGTGCCCCATCCACACTCAGGACAGTTGCATGACTTTGTTGTTTTCTGGAATTCACCAATAAAGTCTTTGGAGTCTGTATTTGACTTTATTTTAGAAGGATTATTTTCTTAAAATAAATTTTGTCTGCTCTGTTTCTTTGAAACAGGTTGTCTTTAAATCCTCTGTCCCCTTTGCCTGACCTCCAAGTGCTGGTGAGAACTATCAATCACCTCTTCCTTCAGTGTTTCTAGTCTTCTGTGACCGAAGCACACACATATAAGGCCCTGTTTGATTGTCCTGCAGTCTGTGATCCTCTATGTCATCTCAGAGCTTTGATTTCTCTTTGTGCCATTCTGGAAAGTTTCTATACTGTGCTTTCAATTTTATTAATATTTTCTTCTTTACCATCCATGTTTTTAGTCCATTGAGTATATTTTCTTATTTTTTTTAAAGTATCTACTATTTCCACCTAAGTTTTTGGCATCCTCTCTCTTTCTCTTTCCTGTGCACACATCCTTCCCCAGGTTGCACACAAAGTATAGCTGTAATATCCACTTTGATATCCTCTCTAATAGTTCCATCACTAAGATTTCTGTTTTTGCTTCCAGTGAATGTTTTTTCTCTTGATTATAGCTAATAGCTTCTCACTTTCTCTCATGATTGCTTGTCAATTTTGTTTTTGTGCTGGACATTGTGAGTTGAATATTTTCAGGGGCTGGGATGTTTCTGTCTCCCTTGAGTAATGTTAGATTTGGGCACACATCATCGCTACTAGCCTAATCTTTTGGGGCCAGATCATATAGTTTATTAAGGCAAATTCAAAATATTTTTAGGTTGACTTTGCACTGCTATGGAGTGTGAAAAGAAGGAATAGTTGAGGAAAGAAACGTCAGACAAAGAGGAACAAGGGTACTTGATGACTGGGGAATTCCCACCTAGCTGGCAGAAGCCTCCTATAATTAAAAGATCTCCCAGGCAAGCATGCTGGGGATAAAGAACTGAGCATGTGGCAGGAAACCTTGGCGAGTGGATCAAAGTGACAACACATAGTGACATCAAATAAGAGGGGGCCTACTCCTTTTATTTTGCTAAACTGACATAGTATTTATTTGCCTTATGAAAGCATATCTCTCTACCCGTAGACTAATCCAGGTCTCAGCCCTCATCAGAGAGGCTTTTCTGTGCAATGGATAGAAGTTAATCCATAACTGCTCAAAATACAGAAACTGAACGGCTGCAGAGTGTCAGCCATACAAGGGTCTTCTCTATCACAGTCCTCCATCCACAGCCCCGGAACTTCACGGAAGAGGGCCGGCAAGATGGAAAGAGCCAGAGGCTGGGGAGGAGGGGGCAAAGCAGGGTCTTCTGGACATGGCAGTTGTGCTCATGAGCTCATAGCAGCTGTGGCTGGTCTGCATGAGACCCAGCCAGTCCCCATCCCAACACGGATGGCAGTGGGTACACAAGTCCCTAACCTTATCAGAGGAGCTAAGGACAGTGGTAGCTGCCAGGGAAGGGAGAGTCAGTTCCCCTCAGGAGTTTGATTTCGGGTAGATCTTCCATATTCCAGGGGATGACTCCACACCCATGCATGTATGTGCAGGTTTAGGACTCAGTGGGTTTTTTTTTTTAAGAGTAGGATATGAGTTGGAAGGTGAATGTTGTGGGGTTTGGGGGGGGAGTAGAAGTATGAATACCATCAAAATACATTGAATGCACTATGAAATTCTTAAGGAATAAATAAAATACTATATTTTAAAAAAAGTTAGGCATATAAGCCCCCTTAGCTGTCTTAGCAGAATACAAAAATAGAAATGGGATTATCTAGGAAGATTCATGGAGAAGTCTCTTGCTTACAGAATGAATCTTTACAACATGTTTCAGAGATGTTCTATCAGCAATCACTGTCAACTTGGGCTGACTAGAATAAGAGAAGGCAGAACACAAGAGGCTATGAGTTGTAGTTGGACTTTCTTTGGATCACCAGCTCCCAAATAATGACACAGAGACTTCTTACTAATGATGAAAGTTCAGCCTTAGCTTACGCTTGTCCCCACTAGCTCTTATAACTTAAATTAACCCATTTGTATTAATATACATTCTACAGTGTGGCTTGTTACCTCTCCTCAGTACATTACATCTGGCTTCCTCCATTTCTTGATGGTGAATCCCCGTCTCTCTGATCCACCCCACCCTACCTCCAAGTTCTCTCTCCCAAAAAAGTTAGAAAGACAGTCCTGATTATCCTCTCTGGCCTAGCTATTGGTCACTCAGTTCTTTATTAAACCCATCAGAAGGTGCCTTGGCAGAGACACATCTTCACAATGTACAAAAAGATTATTCCCAAACTGATTTCTCCCCAATTCTACAAGCAAGAAACAAGCTCACAAAACCACTCAGCTGTGTCCAGTCTTGTTTTCATGACTTAAAGGCCTCAGGGGCAGCATCTGAGATACAGAGAATTGTTCTTAGGTCTTAGAAGTAATAAGAATTTTCTTGGAGGGATTTTCAAATTACTTTCAACCAACAAACCCTTTTATTTCCTTCTATTGTGGCCCTTCATGAACCAGAATATCTGTAATGCTTATCTAGTGCTAGATCTTTTTGTTCAATTCCTTGAACTTGAAAGTCTCTCAAGTGATAGAGGAATTTGTACCTCAGATGGACTACACACACAGCCTCTTCCATACCCTGGGACACATGATTTAATTTTGTTGGGGGGGCAGATGAGATTTTGGATTCTCATTCAATGATAGCCCTATTGAGACTTTGAAGGAATTTTGAATGAAATGAATATACTTTGCGTGGGGAGTGGCATGCATCATGGGGTACCAGGAGGTGAACTATGGTGGACAGACTAACAGCTTTCTATAGATGTCCACCTTTTCACTGCTGGGATTCATGACTTAGTTTTCATGGAATGGGGAAGTTAAGATTGTCAGTGGAATCCATGTTGCTTAGCACTTAGTTTTAAGATATACGTGTTGCCCAGAATTATCTGGTTGGGCTCAGTGACATCTCAAAGGCCATTCAAAGTAAAAGAGGTGGATGGAGAAGTGAGAGTGATGAACAGTGTGGAGGACTGACCTAACACTGTTGGCTTTGAAACCTGAAGGAAAGAGTCAAAGCATTGGAAGCGTTTATCACACAGGAGCTGGAAAGCTGAGGGCATGGTCATCTCCCAGAGCTTTTGTACAGGTAAGCAGCCCTGACACCACTACCATTACAACTCAGTGAGATGAGTGTTGAACTGTGTACCCACAGAACATTAAAGGCATGAATTCAGATTTCTAAGACACTAAGGCCCAACACTGTATTAAACAGCAAGGAAAGCTAATATATATACCCATTATCTTCACACATGCAACAACATTCACTGTAAAAATTTAGCTGAACTGGGATGTGACTCAAAGGGTGAACACTTATCTAGCTGATGCTCTAGCTTTGATTCATAAAAATGTTGGGAGAAAAAAAAAGGCATCAGGGACTGAAAAGCCAGAAGGTTAGAAAGACATAGACAAAACCTAGAAATAACAGCTCAGAAAGCAACTATCACTTTGGAAACTGACAAATCCTGAGAGGAGGCCTGGGGTCTTACAGATGCTCACAGAGACTACCACCTCTAAGTAGGGCCAGAGCCAGCTGCTCAGGTGTTTCTTAGGGAGAATCTACTGATCTGAAAACAATAACAACCAAACCAACCAAATCAAAATAAAACAACCAAACCCAACCCAATTAAAACAGATCAGGTCAAACCAACCAATCCAACCTATCCAAGTCAAATTAAACCAATCAGATGACCCACTGAAATGAAACCAACCTAACACAACCAAACAACTAGCTAAACCAACTCAACTCAATAAAATCCAAACCAACCAACCCAACTCAACCTAAGCAACTAACTAAATCAAGCTAATTCACGAAACCAAACAAATCAATTCAACCTAACTAATCTAACCAAACCACCAACCAAGCCAAATTAAACCAGTCTAACCAAACCTAAGCAACTAACTAACCAAACCAACTAGCCAAACTAAACCAAGTCAGCGAATAAGACCAAATGAAACTGACCCAACACAACCAAACTAATCAAACCAAACCAAAATAAACCAAACTAACCCAACTAATCCAACCCAAACCAACTGATCAAATCAAATCAAACTAACCAAACCAAACCAATTCACTAACCAAACTAAGCAACAAGTTTGACCCAACTCCACTCAACCAAATCAACTAGCCAAGCAAACCCAACCAACCCAACCAAACCAAATCAAATCAGACTAGATCAAATCATTTAACCCAACTCAATCAAACCAGAAAAAAACGTTAACCAAATCAAACCAAATCAATTAATTAACCAAGAGAACATAAACAAACCTCCAAAGCCTGCCTCATGGTTGGTTGCAGGCCTATTTCTGACAAGAAGTGGAGAATGAAAATGGACCCATCCAATTGTGCTCCCTCCTCCCAGCATCCTCACCTGATAGCTTTTTTCAACAGAGCCCAGTATCTGAGGGCTCTGCACTTGAAGGATCAGTACCTGGGGAATGAGAAATATACTTTGTAGGGTCCCAGACATAGTATAAAATGGCAGAGTCCAGAGGGAAGGTTTGACCCTGAGAAGCAAGCTCTTAATGAGTGTAGATACTTCTCAGTTCAGTCTCTGCAGTAGCCACAGTGAGCTTTGAAATATATATGCATCTTAAAACACAGGAATATGACTGTTCATGTGCTGTGTAATGATATTTTGCCAACAATGGATCATATACATGATGATAGTCCCATAAGTGTAATGGAGCTGAAAATTTCCTGTCACCTAGTGACACTGTAGCTGTCAGAGCAGTGCAGCAAGTGCACTGCACTTGTGCATGAGGTGATGCTAAGGTCAGCAAATCCACTGCACTGACAATCATAGGAAAAGGTAGCAGTGCAGTTATGTACATCATCTGCATGCTGTGTGTGTGCTGTGTGCATGCTGCATGCTTATTGTAGAATGTTTTCTCTTTACTTCATAGAGTACACCTATCTGGAAAAGAACTCTACTATAAAATATTACTGTGTTTCCCTAGCAGTCAGTGGTGTTTACCACATCTCTTGTACAAAGAGGCCATGATGGAGTCAAGCTTGAACCATGGAGGCTTCTGTGTTCATTCTAGGTTACTGGTGAGACTCAACTGCTAAGGACCCATTTGTGGGAAGTACCCCCATCCTTAAGGATTTTTCAGACAGTCTTACCTCTCTTCTAAGAACAGAACATGCTGATGATGTTTCCCCAGGACACGTTGCATAATAGAAAGGTTCTTAATGTAGCCGGTGCTCCCTTAGAATCAGCTCATTCATCTTCAGAGTCTTCTATTGTTTCCTTCTTTCCTTCATTCATGGCATGGCCCCTCTTCATTCTAACACCTTTCCCTCTCTCTGGAAGGCTGCTTTGCCCATTCTTCACCAGGTTGTCTCCTATTTAACCTCAGGGTCTCAACTAAAATAGTGTTACTTCAAGAATGTCTTTGCTCTATTCCAAATACAAATGGGCCCCTCTCCTATACATATCTCATTTTTATATGTGTATCTCACTTGGAGGTATTTTTGTTTGTTTGTTCAATGGTTGGTTCCTTGTTAGACTTCGACCTAGCTCTACCAGACAGGAACCTGGCTGTTATTCTCATTCTAGTAAGATGTGTACATTCTATGCATAGCTGATAGTCCATCCTTGACTTTGGAGTGAATGTTATGACTGCTGTTGATCTCCAGGGAAACAACTGCTCAGAAACACGGCATGGGAGGAGGTCAGTGACTGAACACAAGGTGATGGGTAAGAGAGTAGGAACAGGTTGCACCGAAGGCACCGGCTGTCCAGCTGTGTCCAGCTGTGTCTACCTGAGCTCCTTTCCTGCAAATGCCCTGTTGGATGGTGTCTGGGATGGTCCTCTGAGTTTTCTAGAAGAAAATTGGTATTGCCATCATTTTCAGAACCTCAGTTTGACATGTTAGTTCTCCCACCAGAGCAGAATAAAGGAATGAGAACACGGATTCTGGGATGGGGAATGATCCAGAAGCAAACACATCTATATTATCTAATTCCTAGATGCATCTATTTGTAAACTACCCAGATTGGCATGTCTACTGCTGATCTATATCTCTTCAAGGAATCCTTATCTGGAACCCAATCCAGGTAGCAGGAGGCCTACAGAAGTCAGAACCAATTGCTGTTCCCTTACAGAAGCTGTCTGCCTGAGGACTAGACATAGAGTCCATGCTGTGAAATCCATCTTGAAAATTTCTATTGCTTATTTATTTGTTTATTTTTGCATGTGTGGTATGGGTATGAAAATATGTGTGCATGTTCACAAGTGTGTGGGTACACTACAGGTGTATGTAAGTGTGCATGTGAAGGCCAGGGATTGACACGTCGTCCTCCATGGCTCTCTGCCTTATGTATCATGGCAGGGTCTCTCCCTTGAAGCCAGAGGTTGCCAATTTGGCTAGACTAGTTAGTAAGCTTGCCTCAGGCATCTCATCTCTGCTGCTTGCACACTAATTAGAGGGGGCTTATCCAGTATTTAAGCGAGTGCTGGGGACCTAACTCTGGTGCTCATTCTTGTGTGACAAGCACTTTACCCACCAGACCAGCTTGCTAGCCTCTAAAAACTTAGAATCTAGAGTAGAGGTTTGCATGAGAGCTCAGTGAAGGGAACAGTGAAACATTCCCTGCGCAGGAGGAATACCAAGATAGTCTCTCTGCACTCACTTCTGAGTCACTTGCTGTCTTTGGATCTGACCCTCCTCTGCTTCAGAGCTGCCTTCCTCGCAGCTGACCTTGTTTCTTTCCACAAGCAGCCAGCGAGTGGATGATAAAAGGGGCTGTGACTAGCATTCTGCAGAGGTGGATGGGCAATGGTCTCCAATGGAGGGGCTGGGACGGGCGGGGCTGGGTTTGGGCCCTGCTTTTATAGCTGTACCAGGTTCCTACAAAGTCGGCGACTTTGAAAGAGTGAGGCACAAATGGCATGGCACAAAAGGGATTCTGTAAGTCGGAGCACTGAGTGCGCCATGCTGCTGGTGCCTGAAGAGTCTGAGCTATCGTGGACTTCATAGTCACTCTGAGAGTTGAGCGGTCATCTTGAAACAAATGACTCGGGAGGGAGCAAAATGGACAAAGGAAAGAGACCTTTACAACGAAGGGTACAGTTTCCTGTTACACACGCCCTGCGCCTGTGGTGTGATGCCCTGCAGGATGCCCTTTCCACACATGTCACTGAGGGAGTGCCAGTGCGTGTGGTTTCGTTTTTCCCAGAGCAGCCAACTTGCCCATCAGAGGCCAACAGCTGTTTCCAGGGCTTCGAGGGAGCCACAAGCAGAGCCCTGAGCTCACTTGAGGGCAGGGAGGGCTGGGGCTGTGAGTTGAATCCTCATCTCTGAGGGGTTACCCTGCTCTGTCTCTTTGGCTTTGTCTGGGCACCCAAAGAAGTTAAGGGACAACGCTAAGCCTGTCTGGGTATCTCAGGCTCTCAGCATAGTAGAAACATTTGCTCTCTGGAAACAGACAACTTGAACCACCGTGGGCTGCTTCCTAGGCCTCCAGTGTGGTTTGTGGGTACCTGAGTTCAAGCCAGGCCTCAGAGACAATACAACCCCACATTTGATGCCCAGAGTTCTGTTGGCTACATGGTGCCTTTGTGGTTGAGGATTCCTTGACTTTTCTGTTTGAAATAGTCCTAGGTTTTCTTGCTGGATTAAGCTCCCTAAAAGGGCCAAAATGCTTGCACAGTTCAGCCATGGTCGCCACATGGAAATCTGCAAGCTCCTGTCTGCAGTGAAGTGGTTCATGGAAGGTAAGCCAAATGTGGTATTGTGTTCCCTGAAATATTGTGCCCACTAATAAACTTATCTGGGGTCAGAGAACAGGATGACCACAACATTAAACATAGAGGTTAGGCGGTGGTGGCACATGCCTTTAATCCCAGCACTTGAGAGGCAGAGCCAGGCGGATCTCTGTGAGCTCGGGTCCACATTGGAAATAGCCAGGCATGATGACACACGCCTTTAATCCCAGGGAGTCGGGACAGAAAGAGAAAGATTATATAAGGCATGAAGACCAGAAACTAGCAGCATTTGGCTGGTTAAGCTTTTAGGCTTCTAGCAGCAGTTCAGCTGAGATTCATTCTGAATGAGGACTCAGAGGCTTCCAGTCTGAGGAAACAGAATCAGCAGAGGAAATGGCGAGGTGAGGTTAGCTGTGGCCTGTTCTGTCTCTCTGATCTTCCAGCGTTCACCCAAATAACTGGCCTCAGGTTTGATTTTATTAATAAGTACCTTTCAGATTCCTGCTACAGTAGAGACCAGAAGGTGAGAGAAGAGAGACCAAGGAGTGTGTGTCCATGGGTCCCCTGAAGACTGAAGTCCTGGATGCACCATGGGCTGCTCTACAATCTGGTCACAGCAGAGCCTGCCTGAGGAAGGATAGCCACTTACCTTCAAGCTCAGATCACCATCTCAGGCCGTCTCTAGAAGGTCCTCTTCGTTTGCAATTCACTCCCCCAGTCCCAAGGGAATTGGGACTACCTCTTTGCGCCACCTCAGCTTGTCTGTCAGCTAGTGACTAGCGGCACAGGCACATCCACACCGAGCACTAGCTGTGCTCACACGCCTCCAGATGGGAAGCCCTCCGGCAAAGGGGGTCTTGGCTGTGTTCCTTTTATATCCCTTCTCCCTGGAATCCTGCATACCAAACAGTGTCACTCATGGTGTCAACAGTAAGAATGAAACAGAGACAGGTGTCCTGTGCGGAGTATTCCTCTGAATCATTGCATAAATGTTGGGACATACACAAACTCATTTAAATCCTCACTGGAAAATGCTTGTGGTACATGATTCCTCAAAACTTGCATACATAATGGGGACAGGGGTGGTGGTGCTTGCCGGTCTGACTTCAAAGGCCATCCTCTAGCTTCTGATACATTGGTAGAAGGAAAAGTGAGTGAAACCAAATGCTGGAAATGCCAGTGCTGAGCAGTGGAGAAGAAAAAGACACCCAGAATCAAGGGCTAGCTTTTATTCTATGTGTTGTCACTCATAGGGGACACTGGGATGGAGTTATAGAATGTTTGTGGTTTTAAAGACTCAGCAGTTCACAGATCCTGCCTTTGGGATCTCGGTGTCCTCCACCCCTCTGTGGGTCCCGGCCTCTGTGGGGCTGGCTGCACTTTCTCCTGCTGCTTTGCTAGGATGCAGGCAGAGCCTCAGAGGTGCTGCAGTGATGTCAGGAGCTAATGAACTTGAAGGCAAAAACAAACTATGGCAGCAGTCTGATCTGGCCCCAACCACTGCTGGTGATTTCAGGGAAAAATGGGTGAGCCAAGGCGGGTGTCAAGGTCACTGCTGGGCAGCCTGGCCTGTCTGCTGTGCCCCATGACACATCAAACCTCTGATGAGATAGTTGTCTATGGGGGCAGGCCCTGCTCAGCTCCTCCCTTCCCACGTGATGCTGGCTTGTGTGCACACCCAATGGCAGACACTGAGGTGGGAGGCTTGCCATTCATATCTGCAGCTCATAGACCCTGGCTTGAGTCTGTTTCTCCGTAGGCTGTGTTTGGTGATGTGGGTACCATGCTGTGATGGGTGGCTGGTACTGTGGGCTCTTCCAGTTCACTTAAAAACTCAGAGGTTTTATTGGAAACTCATCTGGAACCATTTTGATCCTTTCTTGAAACAGGTAACGTGATGTTGGCTGTGAGTGGCTATGTAAGTTTTACTAAATAGAACACTCATTTAAGGGTTAGATAATGACACCATGGCATGGACTGACTGTATGGTTTGAGAGGAAGAAGTGTTTTCTCTAGAGTCACACACAGGATGTCACAACACAACACATCAGTAGGTAGCTTCCCTAGCTCCACATCACATTGGCTGTAGAGCAAGCTGCTTCCCCCTGGTTGAGTTTCTACAGCCAAACGGCTTGAACTGGCCTCCTGCCTTTTCTGTACGGGGGGAGGGAGGGGAATGTCACTGTATACTTGGCATGTAATTCCAGCCCAAATCAGACTCTGTTCTTTTTATATGACACCAATCTGGCAAAAGGTTTGAGAATCACTGTCATTCTCACATCATCATGAGGCCATTAGGAGCAGGTCTGTCCTGACATACTTGATATTTCTTTCAGTCTTTGCAAGGGAGGTGAGGTGGTGATGCTGTGGTTCAAATGTGCTTCTTCCCCGTGAGAACTTCACATTGGAGCTGGACTCTTACCAGCCACCTACAAAGGGCAGAAACCTAATCTGACTGTAGTGTATGAAGGTGGAGCTTTGGGTGGTGATGAGGATTTGGTCAAGCCACTAGGGTGGGTCTGCTGTGACTGAGTCCTGGTGACTTTCTAAGAAGAGGGTGAGAGACCAGAGGAGGCATACATACCTCCAGTCTCTTGCATGGGGTGGCTGGACTTTGGCAGTAAGAAGGTCATTTCCTGATGTGGCCTCTTGACCATGGATCAGAACTATGAGACTAAATATACCTCTTTGCTTTATAACTTCCAAAACCTGTTGGGTTAATTCCAGGAGTTAGGGATAGCAGAGGTAGTGTGGGTGTGGGCTATGCCTGGACCAGCAGCTAAGACATCTTCTGTTGTACCCATTCCACTGTCTCAGTAAGTAAGGCTTCTGGTGTCCCCAGGATGAGAGTGAGGGCAAGTGGGAAGTCCACCCTGTGCAGTTCAGCAGCTGCTGGACACATGCATGCAGTATGCAGCTGTCCCAGTGGACATGTGCTATGAAGGGAGAAGCACATGCTACCAAGAACTGGTGTCACGAGAATACAGAATGTGATACCAGTAGTGTTTTATATTGCTCATCTCTTCAAATGATAATGCTTTAGATATATTGCTTTAAATCCTAAAATTGATTCGCTCTTTGCTTTTTAAAATCTGGCTGCTATAAAATAAAAGTTACTTGTATCACATAACCGTTTTCACTTGAAATTCCATTCTGGAGCCTAGGTGGCTGAGTCCAGAAGCCCAGTGTGTGCAATGGGCAAGAATAGGGAGCGACAGTCCTGAGCTGCGGCCGGGGCCCTATGTTGCCAAGCAATTCCTCTGAACATGGAGGCTTATGAATCAGCCTGTCTGCACTTCAGATGCACGTGTCATCTGGGAAGAGCACTCTAAAACCAGTTTCTACAGGTATGGTCCAGTTGATGGGTCAGTGTCCTGGACTCCAGCACAGGGACGGACCTGCGGTTGCCTTTTCTTCAAGGTATTATTCCACTGCTGACCTGCTGCCTGCCTGGGGACAATGACCATAGCGGTGACATCTGTTGGCCTCCAGTTCCAACATTTCTTTTTCTAGTAAAATGAAGGAAGAAGAATGCTCTGAATGTTGTCATGTGAACTGGGGATCAAATGACCCCTAGGTTCAGCCAGCATGACTGGATTCTCTCTTGGCTTTGTTTATGTGGACTTTTGTTGTTGTTAGTCTATGGCTGGGAGCATTTTCTGAGGCAAACAACCCCATGGGGCTGTTTAGAGCCACAATCAACTGAGATGGAGCTGTAATCTGCACCCAGTCTTCATCTCTGGTTGTTGATTGGGTACCATGTCTCTGTGGATAGGAAGTTCTGGATCCCTCCTGGGCACAATGGAAGGCCTCAGGGACAGTAGACATGACAGCACGCTCTTTCTCAATGAAGACACTGTTGCTAGAATAGAGGTAACACTCAGCATCATTACCCATCATCTGCCGCACTGGTCGTGCACAGACACTATTTGTCATGGAACATGTCAGTGGGGTGCTGGTCCTCAGGCGGGAACCATATGGATCCTAGCTTTGAGTTCTTAGATTTGTTTACTTAACTTGGAGGCCCTGTAGAAGCCATAAAACTAGAAAGGTACATGAGGGTTCTTAAGGGAGGGGGTATTGTAGAACACAATATGAAAGGGTGAAGGGGAATAATGGGGGGAGATTTAAGTGGGGGGGGAGTAGGAAGATAGAGTGAATAAGGGGAGGAATATATAGTACTAAAGATGCTTGATGGAGCTACCTGGAGACCTACTGTTTTATAAGTGTACAAAAACTACAAAAGTTTAAGCGTTTAAGTGGAAACACCTTGCACGAGGGGTGCCCTTCCTATAAGTTTAAAAGTGAGTTTATTTGTATTTTTAAAAACCCAATGCTAGGCATGGGATATCACCCATGCAGCTGTTGGCCAGGGGTATCCCAGAGGCCCCTCCAAACAATACAGGTTGTTGCCATTGATCTCAGTTTCCCACCAGAACTTGAGGGGAAGACCCTGTTGCTGAAGACACACACACCTTGGTCACGGGACATGGAGAACTAGAGCTGGTACCTCATGGGGCAGCTTTCTCCCTGCTGGCCAGCTTTGTAGTTCAGAAGGCCTCTGCAGACAGCTGTGGGAAGAAAATCATCAACAGTCTCACCAAGCTGTACACCTGTGAACACAGTAACAACTAGTCAGGCAACACAGGCGCATTCGTGTAATAGTGGCAGGAATGTTATGGGAGCAGCCGACCTCTTTCCAATTGGATTTAAGGCCTGCCTGAGCCATAGGCGGGAACTCATGTCCAGGACTGTAAATTTGCTCAAGAATCTGTAACCGGGCAGTTAAGAAGCCCTAGGGGAAGAACCTACCTCTGCTCTTCTTCTAAACGGACATAGTGCCAAACTGCCTTCTAAACGCTTACTTTTATGTCCATAGATGAGTGCAGCTCCCAGCTCTCATCAGAGGAGCCCCTTGTAGTAGGCGATGATTAATACAGAGACTCAAAACTAGTCAACATGCAGAGCATAAGTAAGTAGAGAGCATTCAGCCTTACACAGAACACCTGCATCGTCTATAAACAGTGTCTTCTGGACATACCAGGGCTGTCGCCCTCATAGCTCACAGCAGCTGTAATTTCCCATAGAAAACCAGCACAAGACTGAACCCATCAACATTTCATCAAAGAAGATGGAAGAGCTCCTGAAGCCCCACCCTTCCCTGAGGGACCATTTGCAGCCTTAGGCAGGGGCATCACTTTCCTCAGTGGCCTAACTGCCAATAAGTTGTTCATGCTCCAGTAAATGCACTCCCACACATGGTTATGCAGGCTACCCTGTGGTGGTATTGTGTTCCCCCAAAATATTGTGCACCTTAATAAACTTATCTGGGGTCAGAGAATGGAACAAGCACTAGATACAGAGGCTAGAAAATGGTGGCACTCACACCTTTAATCCTAGCATTCCAGGGGCAGAAATCCCGCCTGGATCTCTGTGAATTCAAGGCCACATTGGAAACAGCCAGGTGAGGTGACACACACCTTTAATCCCAAGAAGTGAGCCTTTAATTCCAGGGAGTGATGGCAGAAAGAGAAAGATATATAAGGTGTGAAGACCAAAAACTAGAAGCATTTGGCTGGTTAAGCTTTTAGGCTTTGAGCAGAGCAGTTCAGTAGAGACCCATTCGGATGAGGACACAGAGCATGCAGTCTGAGGAAACAGAATCAGCTGAGGAACTGGCAAAGTGAGGTAGCTGTGGCTTGTTCTGCTTCTCTGATCTTCCAGCATTCACCCCAATACCTAGCTCAGGTTTGTTCTTATTAATAAGACCATTTAAGATTCATGCTACACTACCCTATTTAATCTCAGTGAGTTGTGTATCTGCCTGTTTGGTGTCTGTCTGTCTGTCTGTCTGTCTCCCCATCTACACAGAGTGGGCAGGAAGGGAAGGGAGGAAGGATGCAAGGAGGGGTCATGCATGAAAGAAGAGGACCTGCTGGGGAGAAGGGCTTCATCAGGAGGAGGGTAGATAAGGTAGGGTAACATGGGGTACAGAGGACTAAAATTCATCATCCACCTATATGAAACCGTTAAAAATAGAATTTTCTTTAAGAAGTATAGTGGAGAAAAGGACATGAGTAATGTGGACAAAGAGTAATGAATTCTGCGCGGTGTGGCATGTGTGTAGGGGGTACAGAGTAAGTGAGATGTGTCATTTAAAGGCTGACGTGTGGCCTTCTAATTGAAAGCTGCCTACAAGGAACATTTGATATCAATCGAATTTTTCTTAACCAAATTACTGTTGTTGCTGAGAGCCAGTGACAAAGAGCTCTTTGGCATCCACACATTTAATTTTGGTGATTATTATTTACACATAATGTATCGCCCCAGAGTAGGCACAGCCAGAGGGATCACAGAGATGACTCACCATTTTTTTCTAAGGCCAAAGTTTGGTTTGGTTTGGTCTTGCCAAACTGGTGGTTTTATTGAATCCCCTGATGCATCCCTAGCACCAAGCACTGCTGGAGGAAATGCATGAACACTGAATTAATTATCAGTTTGATTCTAATGATGGGTTCAGATTTCCCTTTGCTCATTGATGAGAAGCTCCAAGCAGAGGTCCCAAGAAGGACCTGAGTCTAATAGCTCCATTAAGCCAGAAGTTGCAGACTACAAAAAGGACACAGTAATGGCATGTTGCATTCAATCACTTGAGATTATTTAGTGACAGTATTCCTATCATTTCTGATAGGACCACTTTTAGTGGGGCAGGCCTTGCAAAGTATGCATCACATATTCTAATGTCACCCAGACTCTCATGTAGCCCAGGCAGGCCTTAAATTCACTATGTGGCTGAAGATGACATTGAACTTCTAACCACCACCACCCCTGCATCCACCTCCTGAGTGCTGGCACTACAGGTGTGTGCCACCAAGCCTAGTTTTTGTAGTGAGGGGAATCGAACCTAGGCCTTTATGCACACGAGGCAAGCACTGTTTCAACCAAGCCACACCCCTAGCCCATTAATCACACATTCTTAAGCTTGCACAAGAAAAGAATTTGTGTAATGGTTATATTCAGGGAGCAGAGAGGCCAGTGAGGTCACATTCTTGTCCCTGTATCTAATTCTGTGTCAGGCACCAACTGCTCCTCCTGGCTGGCGACCATCCTCTGTCTGTTTGGGTTGGGGCTGGGGAGCACTTACTTGGCAAAACATTCACTTCAACAAAAAACCTGCAACAGTAAATTTAAACAGTGTCTCCTTTATAGAGAACTTTTGAAAAGAGGACACGTAGACTCTACTACATGATAAACCAAATACCAGCAAGTATTGATAAAAGGGCAACAATCTGCTTAGATGATTTAAATGTGGTGACGGGGGACTGGGCACAAAGCTCAGGGACAGAGGGCATGGTGGACATGTGATAGACCCTGGCTCCTCCTTCAGACCTGTGTGGGGATGGAGAGAAAGCAGAAAGTGGTCTTTCAAGGAACCACATTTTCAGACCTTCTAAGGTTTTCTTTGCCTGAGCAACCACTTTATCTGTGCCCTTTGGCCCTCAGGAGAAGAGCATAGTTCTCTGGCCAGAGAGAGCTTGTCACATCTGCCTCCAGGAGCCTCTGACCAAGCCGCTTTAGCTGGGGACCAGATGCTAGGTAGATGGCTCTTTTACTTACGTAAAGAGCAAAAGCCATGGCTGCAGAGGGCTTTCTTGACACACAGCAAACTTGTGACTAATCCACCGCCCGACTTTTCACCTGTAAACCTGTAAACTGGGAGACTGCCGCTCTCTGTCTTCAGTATTTTATGCTTTCTATTCTGACTCCAACCAGGCTCGTCTCTAGGATTTCTGACTCATTTGTAACCTGGAGGTTCTCCATAGTTGTGATTCCTGTCCTCTACCCAGGATAATAGTATGTATGTTGTGCACATGTGTGCGCCTGTGTGTGTGCATATGTGCACCCTGGCAAAGCATGTGGCTGTCAGATGACAACTTACAGGAATCCTTTACTTCTCCCATGTGAGTCCTAAGGAAAAACTCACGTTGTCAAATTCAGTGGTGAGTGTCTTTATCCCCACCTTCATCTCACCAACTTGTGGAATTCAAAAGTTAAACTGCCTTGTCCTCTATCCCGGAGTGCCCCACCAAATCTTGAAGTTGATGTGTTTATTTCTGCTGCAGTTAGGTTGGGCCATAAATTCTCCCAGATTTTCTCAAAGATAGGACTTATGTGCTGTAACAAGAGTGGCCAGCAGCCTTGGTAAGTTCTGTTGAACACCATGGGACCTTTCTGGTCAAATCGATTGCTGTTCCTCCATGGGTAAACTGAGGTAGAGTTTGTGCCAAGATAAGTGGAGTGACATGTTTGGGCTCCCAGGTCAGATTGACAATAAAGCTGCAGAAATCCTCTTTCTTACCACTGTGACCCTTAACCTCCAGGCACCCCAGCTCTTCACTTTTGCTAATTGCTGCAGTCTCTCTGAAACAATACGGAGTATGAAAACGTCTTTGAAATCCCCTCAAAATTCATCAAAGTGATACCAGGAAAGTGTAACCAGTCAGTCTGTATAACCAGGTCCTAGAGATTTGGAAAAGGAGGGGTTTGAACTCTGTGAAACAATCGATGCCTGAAGACACAGTTAGAGGTTTTAGTGTGTCAGACCACCCCACAACATCACAGATTATACTCAGTGTAACTCTGACTTCCACCCTCTTCCTACAGTCCAAGTTTCTCACTGTTATTCACTTTTTGATGACCCTTGTTTCAGACAGACCTGTGATGGTCACAAAGGCCTGATTACTGGAAATGGTGTACGCATTAGCAAATGGCAGTTCTAATAAGTCATAAAACAGAAACTTCTCCTCTTGGCTGTAGCTCTAACACCTCCGATGTCTCCTGCTGACCCGTGTGTCTAAGTGACACATGGCTTTGTGTCCATATCTCCCTTAGCGAGTGGCTCTCAACTTATTAACATCTTTGCAATGAATGTTTTTCTTTTGCTAAGACAATGAGTGTAGATAATGAAAGAACCTAAAGTGTTTCATCTTTTAAAAATGATTTCTTTTGTTTTTTCGAGAATTTAAAATAATATTTAATTTTATTAATTTTTTAGTTGGCAAACAAAGTAATGGGCTTCATCTGAGTATTTTCATACATGTGTGACATTATACTTCATTCTTACTGTTGCTCCATTGCCTTTTAGACCTAAATTTTAGAGACGTTCTGCAAATAAGTGCATCAAATGGTGGTAAAAGAGAGCTGGAAGTATTAATTAGAGTTGGAACAGTCCAGCACCAGGGAGTGCAGGCCATTTGACAGACAGGGCTGATGGCTAAGGATAGGAAAGAGGAAAGCCAGAGTTGCAGCTATGGATGTGTTATACCTATGTCTGTGTGTGCAGCTGAGTGTGTGTGCCCGCTGATAGCGTGTGCCTGTGTGTGCAGCTGAGTGTGTGTGCCCGCTGATAGCGTTTGCCTGTGTGTGCCTGCTGATAGCATGTGCCTGTGTGTGCACTGGTGTGTATATGAGAGCCTGTGTACATGTATTTGCAGCAAGGACAGGAAGAAAGGCTTGAAAACCATCATTCTCACCTGAAATCCTGGCCCAGCATCCTTTTTTTTTTTTTTTTTTTGTTCCCTGAGAGGCAGAAGCAACCCCTAACCCCCAACTTTCCTGCCTCAGACCCAGGGCTGGATGCTGCACAGCAGGAAGTGGCAGTGAGCCCTCCCAAGGACTTTGGCCACCGTGGCTGAAGCATTTGGACTTGCTTGTCTCTATAATGAAGACAACACCTTCTGACTCGCTGGGCTGCTCTTCAGCTTTGTTTACGTTAGCATAAAGTCTCCCACCCTTTAAAATATTACTCTCTCTTTTATCTGTTTTATAGTATTAAAAATACATCAATGTGGTTATGTTTAAGAATGGGAAATGTCAAAAACATCTTTATGGCATTTTTCTTTTAATCTTTGTTTAAAGGACTTTGAGGGGAGAATAGCTCCTAGACTGTTTCTGTTCTGTCTGTTTCTAGAGGGGCTTGGCTTTTCTATTAAAGACTCCAAGTTTGTTGTGCTGGACAGATGTTCAGTACACACACACACACACACACACACACACACACACATCTGACCTACCTTTCTGATCCTAAGAGTTTACATTGTGTGTTAATATAATATCAGACAAATCAGAATTAAAATTTCTGCTAATGGTATTTTAAGATTTTGAAGTATACAGTTTTTGAGTGAGGATCTCCTTTGAATTTAGCTGTTTGGAAATTGCCAGGCTGGATTGCAGGTCCCTGGGAGGATGAAGGAGCTCCACCCTGGTTTGGGTTAGAGGCGCACAAAATACACTGCATCGGCAGGAAAAAACTCCAGTGCTTCTCTGTATACTTGTGATTGCTGTGTGGCTTGGTAAGGTGACAGAGCTGTTCCCTTTGTGACTGCTAATGAGTAGTAACCACATAAAAGGCTTTCAGTTGGTGGTAGTACAAACAGATATATATGCTGGAAACAGACAAACAACAAAACCCTCATAAAAGGTTAAGAACTTGGCTTTTCTTTCATTTTAAGCAATATAATACTGAGCTTTTTGAGGTATATAGTGAGTACACAGATTAGATTTTTGTTGTGGGGAAAGCAGACATTTTTTGCTATTGTTTTTCCTCAGAAAAATTTATTAATCAGATGGAAACCTGTGATGCTGTGAAATGAACTGGAAAAGTCATTAAACTGAAGTAAGAGCATTCATGAACTAATTACAGTCTACACACTGAGAGTAAGTGAGTGAACTAGAAATACAAAGATTTGTCCGAAGGTTAATTCATGGAAAGATCCTGGGCTGGAGAAGGGCTCAGCAGTTAAGGTCTTGCTGCTCTTGCAGAAGACCCATGTTGTGTGCCCAGCACCCATATCTGAAAGTTCTTGAGTGCCTGTAACTCCAGCTCCAGGGCACACTACACTCCCTTCTGGCCTTCCAGTACAACTTTGCATCATACACACACACACACACACACACACACACACACACGCACACGCACACGCACACACACACACACACACGCACACACACACACACACACACACGCACACATGCATTCAGGACTTCCAAAAATACAGAAAGATCAAATTCTCTTCAGTGAAATTTACTTTATTAATGTTCTTAAGTTAGCTATGGATTTGCTGTCTAGTAAAAGATGGAAAGGATGCAATGGAAGTGGACGTAGCAGGCTAAGTGACTCTCTAAGGACACTGTTTCTTCATCTCTGCCTCCTCACTCTCTTGCACATCTCTGAGATGTGTTTACATTTGCATGGCTTCCTTGCTGCTATCATCTTTTCCCCATCCAAGAAGAGTCCTTCAAGGGACATGGTGACCCTTAATGTCAATCATCTAGTCTACTTAACTCTTTAGGACTTCCCAGCAAGTCCCCTTCTCTCTTCTACTGAGGATGATGGAGAAAGGGTCCTGGAAAGATGCATTAGCTAACTCAAAGATGCCTTTGAGTTAGGAATTTCCTTCTTAAAGTTTGGCCTTCTCCTTAGAACTAAGAGGAAGCATTGGCTTTCTTGAGCCAGACAAATAATTTTAAGACATTGTGTGTGTCAACAAGTTGTTTCCTAAGCTTAGCTGCATGTTATACAGTGTACTGCCTTTCTCTGTAAACTAATCCCAAAGCATATTAGGAATCAGTGCTGGATCCTGAAGGAGATGAATTGTTCTAACTGTAGTCTTCTAACCATGAGTTGCCTCTGCATTGACTCTCCAATCCTTCACTGCTGCTGACAGAGTGGTCATCAAGACCCCACTTCCTGTGTGTGCTTTTTATGATGCCAAGGGTCTCCCTAGTGTGGGGTTTACAGATGTGTTGGGAAAGACAATATCTTTTATGTTTCCTCCTTAACGCAAATAGATCATGCTGATCGGATGCTCCAAACTCTATCCCATTGTCTAAGGTGTTTATCAGCCTTCCGTGTCCTTTCATACTGTTTAGCATTACCATACACTCAACATGAGACGAGTACACCCTGATTGGAAAAATCAGTGAAGACAACTTCTCTTAGGATTCAAAACAGGTGCTTTCATCCCATTCAGGCATCTTCACTGACATTCTTCTACACGGTCAAAAACTGGAACAGTTTGTTACTGGTTTGAAGGTCTACCTTCTATGTTCCTGGCTCGCAGTGCTGAAAACCAGCAGGTGTGAAAATGCACCACGGCGAAACATCAAAAGCCACGCCGCCCCCTTATCATCGTGGGTTGGCAGTAAGCATCTGAGCTCCCGGACACCCACATTCATGATAGTTGGAATGCATGAGGCAGCCACACATAGACAGAGGCCTCGGATTCCAAGACTTCAAGTGAGATTCAACAAACCTAGACTCTGGAACAGCTCATTCAAGTCCCCACAACACAGACACAGGCATCAGAGGAGGAGGACTCGGTACCCCTAGGCCTATGGGGTCCTTTAATGTTGTAGGTATGCTTAATGCAGTCAAGTCCTACATAATTCATAGGCTTTGGCCGGTCCTTTATAAGGTGGATCTGCTCGCCCCCTTCAGAGGCTGACTACTTTTAAAAGATGGCTTGAGTTGCCTGCCACTCTTTGGTATGGATAGCCACCCTTTTCTGAGCTGTGCATAGACATTTTATTTGTGTTTACTTTAGGGATTATTATGTTCCAATGGTCAATCCCTTCTTTGTTCTTCTAGTCTGCCTCCCAGAACTCTAGAACAATCCCCATGATCATAATATGGTTTTCCCATGCATGTGTTTCCTTTTACTCTACAACCTGATCTTTCGGTGCTGACTTAGAATTTAAATTACCTTCCTTCCCCTTCTCTCCATCTCTCTCCCTACGTCTTATAAACATGTGTGCACACACATTCTAGTTTGCCTAGGAGATGAGAAAAAATTGATTAAAATTTAAAATAGCAGGAATAATATGTTGACTTGCATAGTTATAGTAGTTTCATTTTTTTGTTTAAAACTTATAATAAACATAAATTATTTTTATTAGAAATACGTTTAAATGACCCTTGGAGGTTGAAACACATAAATTATAAGATGAGACATAGATATATCCAGGTCAATATAAAGAATACCTCCATATACGTATAAGTAGTTTTGTAACCATATAACATTTAAAAAACTATTCGACAGGGACTGGCTGAGAAGAACAGTTAAAACTCCAAAGGACATTTAATTTAATTTGGCACCATACTTAGCTACCGCTAAGTAACCATCAGTTTAATAGCATAACAACATTTGAGAGATTATTTAAAGAAAAACCCTTAAGAAGACAAGTTGTATTCTGGTTGTGGAGATGCTAACACGCACATCTTAGAATTGGTAAAATACGAAACCATCCTTGCCTTGCACTGCCTGAGGAAACACAGGAGAGCACACTACCTAGGGTAAGATCAG
This sequence comes from Onychomys torridus, assembly GCF_903995425.1. NCBI lineage: Eukaryota > Metazoa > Chordata > Mammalia > Rodentia > Cricetidae > Onychomys > Onychomys torridus. The sequence goes on from NC_050451.1 coordinate 46,941,738, forward strand.
TGTGACTGAGCTCTGACGGGTGCTGAGTGGTTAAACTGCCCACCAGCCAGTGTTATAGACAGAGATGAATACAGACATTCTCAGCAAATCTGAGTAAGGCAAAGGCAGGATGATTTAATAAGGAATAGGAGCCATGACAAATCACACTGCAAGGCGGTTCCTCTCGGAATGGATTGTGTAACATTTACAATTAATCAATTAATCAGTGTGATTTTTCACATTATCAGGGCAAAAGAAAAGTCATATGATGAGCTCAATTGATATTTAAAAAGCATATGATAAGTGTTTTAAATAGGATAATAAGGAACATGCCTGGTTTCATAAGGATGTCTGCAAAGATCTCACAGCAACTATTGTGTCTAGTCATGAAATACTTCCTTCCTAAGATCTGGAATGAGACAGAAGCTGATGGATTTTTGTCAGTCCTGTGATATTGTCCTAGAACTTCTAGCTAGGACAAAACAAAGCAAAACAGCAGACAAGACAATACATGAACAAAGAACCCGATGAAAGAGCCGAAAAGCTTAATTTGGAAAAAGAATTAAAAGAGTACTTATTTCCAGATGATATAGTCACACAACTGAGGAATTCACAGAGTCAATAAAAAGGACATTCTAAAACTAATAAAGTTAGAGAACAAACTTCAAACTAAAAAAATGAATTGTATTTTGATATGCCAGCTATGGACCATCAGAAACTAAAAGCTAAAGGCTGTTCTAACGGCAGCAAAACCATTAGATTCCTAAGCACGGACATGACAAAAATGGCTAAAATCTCCTGCTGGAAACTGCAGAGCATTGCTGAGAACTCATGAGACTCAAGCCAACAGGGAACTGCAACATGCTGGTTTTCAGAAGAGTCCCAATGTTACCATGCCTATGTCTTCGAAGTTTCTGTAGGGTCAGAGCTTTATTTTCCAATGTCTATAATCTTACAGGAAAAGTTTTTAAAAATTCCGAATTCCTATGCTATATTCCAGTTTATTCTTTTTCCTATTTTTTTTTTCTTTTTGCTGTGGATTGAACCCAACCAGGCAAGGTGTTTTGTACACTAAGCCCCTCCCCCCAACACTACCACCCTGTAATTTTTTCTGTAAGTATTTTGTAAAATTCCATCTTTCTATTAAAATGTCTATTGGCACAAGCAGATTCTAATTGATAGTTATTTGTTAATAAGAAGATTTAACTACTGATGAGTTGTCTATGCTCCAGCAGATAGCTCCACATGCATGTGCATATAGCCATCACTAACTGGATGAAGCGAGTTATAAACAAACACAACAAAACAAAGGAGGAAGGAGGAGGAGAGGAAGAATAAAGAAGAAGGAGAGAACCTGAAGCTAGAGGGTAGAAGTATGGGGGGGGGGCTCTAGGGGAGCTGGGGGCTCCAGGGGAGTCAGAGGGAGAATTTAGGTGGGATATGAACAAGATACATTGTACATGTATGGAATTGTCACATAATAAAAGAGTTCTTAAAAATCCTACAGCGTCATAAACTAAACAGGCTAAAACCATCTAGAAATGGAAAAGCAGAGTCGGGAGCATTACATCTTCTTACTTTTTAAGATATACTTTAAAGGCATATTACAAAGTTAGTATAGTTAGTATAGTATCAAGATAGTGTAGCTCTATGGAGGAGACCAGACAAATCAGAATTAAAGCCGAATAGTTATGATGAGTTCACTTTCTTTTTCCTTTCTTGCCTAGGACTTTGTGCAAGCTAGGGAAGTCCTTTACCAAAGAGCCACATCTCAAGCCCTTATTTCTTCTTTTATCTTGATACAGGGTATGACTAAGTTGCCTAGATTGTTTCCCAGGTGGGTCTTTAATGTTCAATCCTCCAGCCTCAGCCTTCTGAATAGGTGGGATTACAGGCCAGTGTCATCAGGCATGGCTTTGGTGATTTTAAGTGTGGTGTGTGTGTGTACACATGCCTGAAGGTGCATGTGCCCATGCCCATGCATGGCTTCTTATAGGGGTTTGGGAATTTAACTCAAGTTCTCAAGCTTGTAGAGCAAGCACTGTTACGCATCACAGTGCTTTAACCAAGAAGACAAAGTTCTTCAATAGCAATGGCAAGGTCTTTTCAGGAGGTAGTGCTAGGACAAGCAGACAAGTGTGTGTGTGTGTGTGTGTGTGTGTGTGTGTGTGTGTGTGTGTGTGTCAGGGGTGTGTGCAGTTTAACCTCTAGTTAATAAAAATTAATTCTAGAAGGATGAGAAAACTAGTCCTGAGAGAACTGCCCATCATGTCAATGACAACACTAGAAGATTTCATCCTAACTTTGAGATAGAAATAAATGCCCTGATAAGGAACATATAAGGGACATTAAATAGAAAAATGTAATAAAGTAGGCTTTGTTGAAACTGTAAATTTCAGGACTGGAGACTTGACTTAGTAATTAAGAATACTGACTGCTCTTCTAGGGGCCCTGATTTTGATCCTCAGCACTTGCATGGTAGCTCACAACTGTCTGTAATTCCAGTTTCAGGGGGAATCCGATGCCCCCTTCTGACCTCTGAGCATTGCATGCATATGGTGCACAGACATACCTAAAGGAAAATACTCACACTCATAAAATATAAAAACAATGGAAATGTTTTAAGGTCTTAAAAATTATAAATTTCTTTTCATAAAGGTACTGTTAATTCAAGGTCAGGGGAGAATGTTTGCAATATAAATACAATATCTGAAAATCACTTTACAGTAGAAGATATGAAGACCCCTTACATATCATTGATGAGAAAGAAGGACAAGCCATCAAAACCAAGTGAGAGACATGGTCAGCAAGACTTCGTCTTGATGGTCGGCAAGTACATGTGAAAGTGCTCAGTAACACATTGCTTCAAGGAAAATACAACCTAACTTGCAGTGAGATGCTTCATATATACCAGAAGAACTAAAGCAAAGAAACTGTCAGCACCCAAATTGACAAACCAGACCTTTCAGACATGGCTTCGGTGTTTGTGAAATGCTACAGGGACTGTGAAAAACCAGTACTTTGTTGTGAAGATAAACATCCATGTCCTACTCTGTTTAGAGTCTTCACTCCTGGATATTTACCCCAGAGAAGTAAAATCATATGTTCACAGCAAGTCTTTATAGAAACCCATGACCAGGCACAAGAAACCCTCTTTTGACTTGTTGGTCAGGATTGTCCAAGAGACTCCCAAAACTTACATACTGTTGCCTTTGCTCTTGGTTGCCCCAGAGAGGAGGGATGAAGAATGCAAGTGGGAACTGGAATGGACCCCAGGGGCCTGTGCTAAAGGGTTTATCCTCAGCTTGATGCCAACAGAAAGTAGTTGTATTAGCTACTTCTTTTACTATTACAACCAGATAACTGACAAGAAGTAGCTTAAGCGGGGAGGGTGTATTTGGTTCATGGTTCGAAGGCTCTGTCTATCATGGCACAGAGAAGGCGTGTCCATGGGCAGCAAGTGAGAGCCTGGGGCCGTTTGCTCATATCTCCACAGATAGGGGAGTGAAGACAAGACAGAACAGGATAAGGCTGCAAACCTCAAGGTCCAGCCTAGCAAGCCATTTCCTCCAGTTAAGCATTACTTTAGAAGGGTTTGACAACCTTCTAAAATGGTGCCATCAGCTGGGGACCAAGGGTTCAAACACAAGAGCCTTTTGGGACATTTACATTAAACTGTAACAATGCTGGAGTCATTAAGAGACGGAGCTGATCTGGTTGTAAATCTTCAGATGTGAGTACATATCCTGGAGTAACTGCCCAAACCAGGGAAGTAAAAAGGGACCATTGTTGGGCTAGAAGGTTGGGGAACAATAGGGAGGGGAATAGTAGGGTACATGTGATCTTCCTGGGGAAATGGGAAAAGTAGGGGAGGGTTATAATTATAGAGAGGGGAAGGAGATGAACACAGGAGTGTAAAATAACAGCAAGAATGTCTGAAAAAGTCATGAGGAATCATGCTATTAACTATCTACCTAAAACAAAAAAACCTACACTACATTAAAGTGTATATATAATACAGAATTTTCTTGTCTGGGCTGTAAAGGCTCCCTCCAAGAGCCAAAGGCCACCTAATAAAACCTCAACCTCAGGCATGAGAAACCCTCTTTTGAGTTGTTGGTCAGGATTGTCCAAGAGTCTCTCAAACTTACAGACTGTTCTTGTTCCCTCCAGAGGAAGCTAAGTCCTTATTGTTGAGGACACCATGCACTTCAGATGCAGGGCCCAGAGGGTCCTGAGCTGGAACTAAGGACCAGCTTTCATGGTACCAAAAAGGCACAATGCAAGCTTCTAAAGAAGGGAAGCAACCAGCAGTCCTATCCAGATATGATACTTATGAACCACATCAATAACCAGCATGACACAATAACCCTAAGGTTGCAGTAGTGGCATGCATACCTTGTTGTAACCAACACCTCTCTGATTGGACATAAGGCCCATTCAAAGAGAGTGAAGCCATGCCTGGTACTAGAAACCTAGCCAACTACACAGAGTTAGTGAAGTCATAGATCTTGTAGTAGAACCTACATTGCTTATTAAACCCTCATAATCCCCCACAATAATATAAATATTTGTCTTTATAACCATAGGTAAGTCTAGTCTTAACCTCTCATTAAGGAAGTTTCTCTTTGGAACAGAGGGAGATCATTACAGAAAACCATAACCAATCAAAATGAAGAGCCATGGAACTCATTCCTAATGGACACATATACAAAACAAGTCCTATATCAAAGGCTCAGGGAATATTGAGGAAGAGGGGGAAGAAGATTGTAAGAGCCAGAGTTCCAAGGAGCTTGCTATGAGATGGTATCTCCTAGTAATGTCAGAAGCTACATCCATGAAATCTCACCAATATGAATGTCCAAAAACATGAGCTGAACAAGGATGACACCAATAGACATGTCAAAGTGGACAGGGGAAAGACCATGAGGCCTCAACTCTACACAAAGAACTACAGGTAACTAAAGAATGCTGAAAGCGAGAAATAATCTCCCCCAGGGAAGAGCATGGCAATTGATTACCCAGTACCCTTTGGTCAACACTGAAGACATGGCTACAGTGTATTATATGGACCGAGCAAGTTACATTTAAGAATATGTATGTATATATGTATGTTCATGTTGTAACAACTGATGAATAAAGAGTCCATGAATTTGAAAGTGAATAAGGAGGTGTATAGGGGAGGGTTAGAAGGAGGAAAAGGAAGGGAAAATGATGTAATTATATCACAATCTCAAAAATAATAGAGAAAAAGGTTAAGAAAAGAAATGGAGTTGAATGGAAGGCTCTAGGTTGTGTGTGTGTGTGTGTGTGTGTGTGTGTGTGTGTGTGTGTGTTGGGGTGGAAGGTGGTCCTCAAAGAGACATCTGGGATGCTGGTCTCTTTCTCTTTTCTTTTTCTTTCTAGCCATGAAATGAATTCACTGAAAACCTAAAAGTAATTATCTGTGATGGGAAGCTCCAAAACAGAGTCAAGATATCCATGTTGTTTTTGTAAATTGATCAGCTCGGCCATTAGTCACTGTAGGGAAGCCTGACTGGCAGCATGCATACCACCTCTGCCCAGAACTCGCTCCTCTCTCCCTTTTAGTTTCTTAGCATTATTTTTTCAGTTACTGAGTCACTCAAATGTTCTTTCTCTTTTCTCCCTTCTTGTGCCTATGTAATGCCTGGCATGGGCTATCCCATACACTTCTTAGAACACAGATCACTCTCACTCTGTGAGCACCCATGTCAGCCATTTTTTCCCTATTAGTCATGAACAAGTGCAATTCAGAGTTTGTGATACTTCACCTCCCAGGTATTGTAATTCCTGCTTGATAGTTGTTCTATTATATGTAATTTTACTATGTTAAAGTTAAAACCTTCCTTTTTGATTAGACAGAAAAGGGGAGGTGATGTGGGATGTATTTCCGTATGCTGTGAATTTGTGTTGCTCTGATTGGTTAATTGGGTTAGTTGAAGATAAAAAGGGCTAGATAGTGAGAAGCCTGAGCCGTTAGACCATACAGTTTGTAAGTAATATAAGCCTCTGTGTGTTTATTTGTCTGAGCATCTGTGGGACAGGCAGGGCACAGGAAAACTTCTGACTACATCCAGGGGCCTCACTCAGTACATCTTCATGAAATGGAATGGAATGAAGAAATCTTACACATGCTTTCTGGGGCCAACTGAGGGGATTGGCTGACTTGTAATAGTGTCCTCAAGTGTACAGAGCACTCCTCCACCACTCTAGTTAGCACTGACTCAAAGATGGTCTGATGAAGTTCTTCTGACTACTTCCTTTTTCTGGACAGGAACAGAATGTCTATTCTTTCAATAAAAGCAGAAGAGTTGAGCTTCTGCACTCCACATTGAACTGTTCTGGGAATTTCTTCTCACAGGCAGTCTGATAGCCACCATGTCCTTTAGTTGTCACCATATGGGTTGGGTTCTGTGAAGCTGGAGTGTTGGAGACACTGTGAGAGGCAGGTGATCACCTTTAGGGACAGTGGTTGTGACCTAATATGAGAATTTGACAAAAGAGGATGGAATTGAACTATTACTTCTTGGGCAGAGGACCAGGCAGTCAAACTGGGGAGATCTTCAGAGTCTCCCTCCCCACAGCTGTCCTCTGAGTAGGCCATGGACTTCACATCTTCACTTTTCTCCAGAAGGAGAGAGAGAGAGAGAGAGAGAGAGAGAGAGAGAGAGAGAGAGAGAGAGAGAGAAGAGAGAATTTATCTGAGCATGAACAAAGCATTTAATTGACATTAGAGAACAATGATTCCTTGTAATCATTGTAATTTGGACATACTATGTCCAAATAAGCTGCTTTTAATATGAGGTTGGTATTTTCTAGATTATTTCATTAGCCTCCTTTGTGGTGATATTGTGTTCCCCAATCATGCACCCTAATAAACTTATCTGGGGTCAGAGAACAGAACAGCCACTAGATATAGAGGCCAGAAAATGTTGGCACTCACACCTTTAATCCTAGCATTGCAGAGGCAGAGATCCCTCTGTAGCTCTGTGAGTTCAAGGCCACACTGGAAACAGCCAGGCATGGTAACAAGAGCCTTTAATCCTAGGAAGTGATGGCAGGAAGCAGAAAGATATATAAGGCATGAAAATCAAGAACTAGGCTGGTTAAGCTTTTAGGCTTTTGAGCAGCAGTTCAGCTGAGATTCATTCTGGCAGAGGACTCAGAGGCTTCTAGTCTGAGGAAACAGGATCAGCTGAGGAATTGGCAAGGTGAGGTAGCTGTGGCTTGTTCTGCTTCTCTGATCTTCCAGCATTCACCCCAATATCAGAGCCTGGATTTGTTTTTATTAATAAGAACTTTTTTTAAGATTCGTACTACACTCCTTGATTCATGTTTACTAGGAACTTAGTCCAAGCGAGGATGCCACTTTTCTTGGAGACAGGAAGGTGTGCTGGCTAACAGCCAACCTGGAGAAGTAGGTGTTTCCTGCCTCAATTGTCCCTACTGTCCCAAGAAGTCACCAAGAGTTTTTAAGTTCCCACTGGGACAGGGCATTGGGTTCTCACCCTAGGGTGACTGTCTAACACTCTCCTACCAAAAACAAGAGTACTTCAAAGTTGAGCAGACATCTTATGATCTTGTGTCATTTGAGATGCATAGGGATGCTTACAGAGACAGGGTCTAAGTTTGTTCCTCTAGATTGTTATTCATCACCTTTGTAGGGATGAAAAGCCAGCCCAAGGAGGCAAGTAGATAGAGCATTTATATGGCATTGTTTATTATAAAAGCACCTGTAGATGATTTAAAGAATGTTGGTAGAATACATGTAGGTTCTATATGAATTATGTGTTGGGGAAAATCATTCCATTTTTGTCTTCTCTGGAGAGAATGAAAAAAGAATAATACTAAGGTACCCAAAGTGGGACTCATGACTAACAGCGTTGACCACGAGCCCCTGGAATACACTACAGCAGAGGCAGACAGCCTGGAGAGTTTCCTTTTGTTCTCCAAGCCCAGAAGTCACTTCTGCTCATGTCACCTTCCCTATCTGACACTTTGTATCCATTTGAGCATTAGTCCTCTTAGCCAGCCACGCAAGAGTTGGAACACACCTTCAGAAGTATAGAAGATCCCAGAAGGCCAGCAGAGGAAAGGATGAAAGAGGCTGGCTTGGAAAGGAGTGTGGTGGCCCATCTTACTTCCACAGTCAGCCATGGCCATTTTGAACACCACACAAGGATGTGCAAGGCCCATTTCCCCCTCACTATGGGAGGATGGTGTGCAGGGAGTGCCTAGGAGAGCTTGGTGATAACCAGTCTAGATGCTTGCCACCAAAGAAAAGTCTGAGGTGTCTCTTTCCTATGGTGACTGCCTCTAGGACTAGACTCAGGTGCTTCCTGGGAGCTGGAAGCTTCTGAGAGGTCCTGTCAATACAAGAAGGAAACAGTAGGCTTTAAAGGGGAAGCAGTTGGTGGGTGGATGAGGCTAAAGCCAAGCAGATTCTGGAGTCCATTGATCAGAGAAAGAGAGAGTTGATTTACCACAAAGAGGAACCAGGGAGACCAGGTACAGAGCCAAAAGACTTGGAAAGCCAGGCACAGATTTACAGTCTGGTGGAGGCCTAAAGGAGGGCAGAAGCAGCACTGGCAGTGGCCTAGAGAGACTTGATTTGCAGCCGATTTTGAAAAGGGGTACATTTTAATTGAAATACAATGCCATTCTCCAAAGTTAATGCTTGATTTCTTGGTAGCGTTTGTGGACCATATATGATGACCACTCTGGGTTTTTGCTTATTTGTTTAGCTATGCTAGCTAGGGATTGAACACAAGATCTGGTGCATATAGGCAAGCCCCTGCCTCCCATTATTTTAAACACTAGGCCACCCCCTGCTCACCAAGCCATTTTGCTCTGAGCCTGTGTGTGATTAAAAACACTTAACATGGATTTTATCTGTGTGAATTTTCAACTCGTCTCAGGTGCATTTGTGGAATCCTTGCTGTGCTGGGGCCTCCTGCTCTCCTTGGCACAACACATATGGCAGTCTGGTTGTATCTGTGCCTTCTGGCCGCAGGACAATAGCTGTGGAATAGCGAAGTATGGCTTGCCTTCTTTGGAAATGGCAGATGTTCCTGTGTTTCCATTTAAATCGCACAGAGGCAGGGCAAGTGTCAGGCTGGAGGGTCTTGCAGTCTTCTATACTGGGGGCCAAGAGGTTGGGGCAGCCCCTCTGCCTGTGTTTGCTTGGATTCTTCTTCTTCAAACTTGCCAGGTAAATATAAAGACATCTGAAAATCCCACTTCTGCCCCAGAGTTGCTCGGCATCTCCACCAGAGGTTGTGAGAGTAGTAGTTCTGGGGGTTCACACGCATAAAGGCTCACCTGTGGGACCATATCTCTGTAGGTCAACCCTCAGGAGACAGAAAAGGTCACAGGGAAGACCAACATTGTCTCAGCCTGTGCCTGCAGTATTCCAGGTTCAGTGGATGCAAAGTGGTGCAGTGATGCACCAACTACCAAATGCATCCATGATGGACCACGTGTTGTACCTCCAGATCATCATGGAACTGGAAAAGGCCCATCACCTAGTGATGTAGTAGTTTGAGTGGGTAACATTCCTCATTTTGCAAACACACCTACTACAGTGTCCGTTGGATAACAGTAAAGCAATCTAATTATGTATGGGAGGTAAGACTTGATGGAAGTACCTGGGCATGTTCTTGGTTTAGTTCATTGCTAACGCCTACATTTTATTGTCATTTTACGGTGTACCTCTACTTATAAAATTGTTACTGTAAATTGTAAGCCGTGTTCTTCCAGCAGCAGCCTCATCTGTTTTGTGTTAACCGAGTCCACTAAAGTTTGTGTGACACACTCTAGGACACTCACACAGCAAGGAAACTGCTTAGCAGCACTTCTCAGCACTCATCCTACTGTGGAGTGATGGGACTGCTTTATAAAACGGAATTCCTGCCCTGTGTTACTTATAACTCAGAAAGGCTTCTTGACAGACACCCAGGAGGATAATCACACCGTGTGCTCTGTTAGGTGCTACCCAAGAGATTTGATCCTATGAAGCTGGTCAGCATCTCAGACGTGCTCAGGGGCTACCATCAGGACCATTAGAGAAGATGCAAAGTAGAAGGGAAAGGTCTCTAATAAGGAAGGTGCTCAATGTACCATCAGAGCAAGGCAAGGAAGCCCTCTTCGCAGGGTGGGCAAGAAGACTGCTGTGAACAGGAGAGGAGGCAGGGAGCTAGGTAAGAAGTAAAGGCAGGCACTGGAAGGAGGAGGAGCAGTTTCTAGGAGCCGTGGAAATCTGCAACTCACTCAAGGTGCAGTCCACAGTCTGTAAGTGAAGTTGAACCCTTAAAAGACTGTCTATTGGTGAGTCATTTCAGCACAGCTTGGGACAATTTGGACTCTGCGAGAGTGGAAGGTTGTAGCTCATGAGAGTTATCAGAAGGTTCGAGTGGCTATAATTCTCTTCTTGGTCAACGCTGTAGCCAGTGATCACCACTGTCAACCTGCTGACGTGGGTGGCTTCATTCCCTGAAGACTGTCCTGGAAGACAGGGTTGTGTCAGTTAGTTTTGATCACCAGGTTTACTGGATTAAGAAGTACTCAGGGCATTAATGAGGCACATCTTTGAGTGTAGCCAGGAGGTCACTTCCAGAATTACCGAAGGGTAGGGTACACCCTGAATGTGGGAAGCATTATTCCACAGGCTGGAATTCCTGACTGAATGAACAGGCAGAAAGCCAGCTGAGCTCAGCTATGTGCAAACAGGAATGGGGTGACATGTTACTCATGTCTGTATCCATCACACAACGTGCTTGTATGTTGTATTCTGTATTTTTTCTGCTAACTGAACGAATTGGTAGGCAAGCGCTGCCCTGGGCAACCCTTGGCAATTCTAACTTTTTGTTGATGGTTCTAGAAGAATTGGGCTATAATTATACGTTTGTTGGGTCTGGGGGGGGGGGTAAATGGTGCAGTGGGGAATGCTCAGTGGCACATATCTTTAACTCCGGTACTGGGATGGCAGACCCAAGGGGCCGGGTGGCCAGTCAGTCTAGCCAATCTGTAAGCTGCCCATTTAGTGAAAGAAAGAGATTCTGTCTTAAAGAATAAAGTGGAGAGTGTTCAAGGAAGACGACAGACATTGACCCATGTGTGTAAGCATGGGTGTGTCTACACATGTGCATACAGCATGTACACACCCACACAAACACACACATTTACACAAAATTTTAAAACAAAATAAAAATGCAGAAAAAAAAGAACTTTGCCAATGTGTTTCAAAGATGTGGGGTGACTTAGGTGTACTCCCCAAGGCTACAGGTTTGAGTTTCCATGAGCTGTCTGGGTGTAGCAGGTGTGAGCAATCGTGAATCAGGCAACAGCAAGCGTTACCCCGAGGCCTGAGCTGGCTGATTCCTATGCTGCTAATATTCTTTCTTCTCACAGAAGAAAGAGACTCTTGGAAAAGACACAGAGCTGGTTCTAAGTAACTACTGGAAAAAGTATCAGGGCGGGCACACCCTGGATGGGAGCCAATGGAAACGCTGACTCCTGGCCCTGTGGTCTATTGTAAAATCCAGTGAATCGTGCATTTAAAAAAAAAAAAAAAGTCTTGCATCTGGTTTGAGATTTATCTCTGCCACCAAATCAGCCTGTCTGCATTTTTCTCTGCATTGTTGGATGCTTGTCCACCTAGGGATAAGGAGCTACCTCAAGGGAGACACAACAGGAAAAGGAGATTTGGAAGGAATACAGAACATGAGTCTCTCTTGCTATCATGAAAGCTTATTCAAAACCCCCCTGAACAACAAATAAAAGATGTTGATATGAACTCGAGGCAATGGGGTTCAGGTCAGGCCTTCTTGTTTGGGGCAACAAGGTTTGGTTCTGCTCACAGTGAGACTCATCAAACTGGGTCGTGGTTTAATGGGAGTGTGAAGTATATGAGCAATGGCATAAGAAAGGTGTGGAGGACCCAAGGTGTTAGCTGTGAGGGTTCTAAAGTGTGGCTTACTATTTTTCAACATCCTTTATGCAAAGGCCCAAGGGAGGGGATTAAATTAAATGTGGGTACTGAGACAAATTTTAGTCTCTTCCAGGGCTGGATTAAGTTCATTATTACAAAATTCCTTTGCGATTATGTCTTCTCATCAATGGGGCCTATGGGTTCTATACAGGCAGTTTGCCTTCCCACTTCATTCTCTTTGAGTTTCCTCTGGTCAGAGTTTTAATTGCAATTTTGCCATTTTATGGTATGTATTTCTAATTAGTTGTTCCACAGCCTTGGTGGGATGGGAAGTATCCACTTCTCTTGGATGTTCCATGAAAAGCCAAAGAACTTTTCTTGCATTGGTAATGAATGCTGACATCTGTGATGAGAACACATGTAGTTCCCTGCTCTACATAATTCACAGTAGAGGTTCAGTTGGGAAGCCAGCAAGAGAACTAGCCATACCCAGAGCAAAAGACTGTGAAATGCTCCCCTTCATCTAGAAAGCTAGCTCCTGGAGGGAGCTTTGAACATTCACTGGGATTGATGTATTTGGAAATAACTTACTGAGAGTAATCGCTATGGATCAGACACTTTAGAAGGTTCCAGAGCTCTGTCAGCTATGTGCTGTTTCCCAAAGACTGCCTATTTCCTCATCACTATGTCTGATGAATGCAATTTCTTCCCTAGTTCTTGGTGAATTTTGTCATGACTGGGGGATGGATTCCACATACAGAGATGGAGCCCCAAAGCAGCAAGACAGGTGGGGGAACTGGGGTGAGGAGAAGACACCAGGGCAACCCATGCCAATGGTTATTTATCTCTTTCATTGCATTTTTACAGAGACCATGGGCTTTGCTTTCCCTCCACCAAGAATTATTTTGTAGGGTATATAACATAAAGCTTTCAAGAATTTCAACCAGCTTTAAGTATACAGTTCAGAGGCAGTAAGTACATTCATATGGTACACCTATCACTGTCATCCATCTCCAGAATATTTGCATCTTCCCAAAGGGAAACTCTGGACACATTAAACTACTCTACTTCTCCCTTTGCTTGCTCTGCTTCCTGTCCTTAGGAATCCAACTACTCCAAGGGCTGCAAACAAGTTGGCTCCTAGTACAATATTTTTCATTTTGTGTCTTGTGGTGGTATTGTGTTCCCCAAAATATTGTGCACCCTAATAAACTTATCTGGGGTCAAAGAACAGAACAGCCGCTAGATACAGAGGCTAGAAAATGGTGGCACTCATGCCTTTAATCCTAGCATTCCAGAGGCAGAAATCCCTCTGGATCTCTGTGAGTTCAAGGCCACATTGGAAACAGCCAGGCATGGTGACACATGCCTTTAATTTTAAAAAGTGAGCCTTTAATCCCAGGGAGTGATGACAGAAAGAAGAAAGACATATAAGGCGTGAAGACCAGAAACTAAAAGGTTTTAGCTGGTTAAGCGTTTAGGCTTTTGAGCAGCAGTTCAGCTGAGACCCATTCAGATGAGGACTGAGAGGCTTCCAGTCTGAGGAAACAGGATCAGCTGAGGAACTGGCAAGGTGAGGTAGCTGTGGCTTGTTCTGTCTTTCTGACCTTCCAGCATTCACTCCAATACCTGGCTCTGAGTTGGTTCTTATTAATAAGATCTTCTAAGATTCATGCTACAGTGTCTGGTCTGTTTTCTAAGCATATTACAAAACCTTTCCCTTAATTTCATACAACACTGTTCCACTGCATGTGTGTGATGTATTTATGGATCTATGCGTCTATTGACAGGTGTATCCATGTCCTGCCTGTTATGAACAGTGCTACTGTGAGGGTGATCAAGCAGGTCCCTGAGCTCTGGTTTTCAGTTACTTTGGGTCTGCATCCAGAAGCAGAACTGCTGTGTCTTGCATCCAGAAGCTGAACTGTCTTATACTAACTTACCTGTTTCTGTGGAATCACCAAGCTGTCTCCTGCCACGGCTGTGGAATCATTGTGTTATAAAACAGGTGTGCAATGGTCTTAGTTTCTCTACATCCTTGTTATTTTGCTGTTTATAATGACAGCATCCTAGTGGCCTTGAAGTGGTACCTTACTGTGATTTTACTTTGTGTTTCCTTGATGAGAATGACTCCCAAGCCTTGAATGTTGAGCCTTTTTCATGGGATAGTTGGCCAGATGAATTTTCATGCTCTTTGCTCGTATTTTAATTATGTTATTTTACTGTTGAATTTACAGGTTACAAAGGTTTCTTTGTGTGTTTGTGTGTGTGTGTGTGTGTGTGTGTATGTGTGCGTGTGTGTCAGTGAATGTGTGCATGAGTGTGTACAAGTGTGTTTATACATGTGTGTGAATGTGTGCATGCATGCTCTCATTTACATACTACAGAAATACCACTTTGGAGCTCTTGAAATCCCTCGTATTTTGTCATCCAATTGATCTGAATTACTGACCACCGTTTCTTTCAGTCACACTTTGGACAGTGTTTTCCCCCTACTCATCTGTACCCCTCTCTGAGGACCTTGTTTCCCAGGCTTAAAGGTTTGATACAATGTTTTATTTTTTCTGGTCAGTATTTGGCCTGAAGATTAAAAGAGTCACTAAATAAACTCCGCACCTTTCAGATCAGTTCACAGAACTCCACGTTCAACTACAGCAGAGGCAGCTGCTGGGAGCCTGCTCTGCCTCTCTGCCACACAACCAGCTGTAGAAAAGTTGGTAAGGAAGCTCTAATCTCTCTGGGGGAGAGGAGAGGTGTCGGGGAAGCTGTGGTTGGGATGTGTTGTATAGAGAAGAATCTATTTTCAGTTACAAAAAGGAAAACAAGGAAACAAAGACCCCACAAAGCTCTGATCTCTGGGGGCCTCAGTTCTGTTGATTGTGAAATTAAAATGATTAGCCAATCTCTAAGATACCATTTGGTTTTTAAATGCCATCAGTTTTTAGAGTCAATTTTTTTTCTTTGGTTTTTTTTTTTTTTTGGTTTTTCTTTTGGGGGGGGGGATTGGTAGTTTTAGCTTATTAGACCACAACTCAAGTCAACAAGGCTGCAAGTAACACTGGACCCATCATTTGGAAAATTGTTTACTCCGATATGCCAAGTCATGGCAGAGGAGCAAGATGGTTTCACCTCTACTATGGATTGTCGTTGTGGAGAGACATTTAAATTGGTAGAACATCTTATCCCCGGTGCCTGCTTTTAAGCCTTGAGGCATCTATTTATTTATTATTTTAATTTATGTGTATGTTTGTGCCTGTGAGAGTTTGTGTGTACCATGTGAGTTCTGGTGTCTTCAGAGGTCAGAGGGCATCAGATACTCTGAACTACAGTTACAGGTTGTTGTGAGCCCCTGAATGTGGGTGCTGGGAACTGAATTCAGGTCCTCCATGAGATCAGTGAGCACTCTTAACCAATGAGCCACCTAAAGAGGCCTTTAAAAGCAATTCCAAACATGATTTAGTAAATAAAGATGTCTAGCAGGCAAAGAAATTTGAGAGTGATATTTATGAGAGTGGAAGTCTGATGACATCATCGGTGGGCTTTATTGTTATGACTTGGAAGCTCCCTGGGAATATATGGATGACTGAAATCAGTGGATGTGTGGGGTAAAGAATGTCTCAAGTGTAGGCTTACTACAGATGTGTTCCTAACAGAATGTGTTTCTAACTCCCCACACGGCACACCTTTTACTGGACCAACAATCAGAAGTCAGTAGAATCTTAAGGACACCAGTGCTGTTCTGTCTGTGCTGGAGAATTTCAGGCAGAAGAGAAAGGGCATGTGTACTAGGGGGACAATCACAGCAGAGGGTGTGCTGGAGGACCCAAATGCGCCAGGACAGTTGAAGTCAGGTTCTGGGTAGCTGCGAGTCTTTGGGGTTCTCTGGAAACAGGCTGATGACTACTCTGCTCTTGTTTGACTAAATGAACGTCTTTTGTGTTTGGCTTTTGAGACTGGCTGGGTTTTGCAACATACTCCTGGCTATCCTAGAACTCAGTCTATAACCCAGGCTGGCTTTAAATTCACAGTGACCCCTCCTCTCTCTGCTTCCTGACTGCATGGATTATAGGTGTGTGCCTGGATTAGGGCTCCTGGGACTGTTCATTCAGCAATGTTTTAATTTATTTGCAAATTTTTAAAATGGTAAAATGTATCCAAATATGTAGGAACTAAAATCAGGAATTAGGTCAGCTTCGCCAGGCTGTCTCTTGGCTTTCTTGCTTGCGAACTTGGTTTTCCACATGGACCTGCTGTCCCTACCACACCATCCCGCCACACAGCCATCACTGTCCTAAGGCAGACTAGCCTACATCACATGTGGCTGCCTCAGTTTCACCTTCCCTGCTTCTAGAATTCTGGGCTAAATAAAATCCCTTTCTTTAGAGGGTACCAGCCTCAGTTATTTCATTATAGCAACACAAAATAAATCAAGACACACAAGATGAGATAATTAATAGTCATCAAGTTGCCTACAAAACTTATTTCCTAATTACAAACACATTTGGAATGTAGATTGCTGTTGGGTTTTTAAAGGGCAGAAGTACATATATTAGATCTGGTGTTGAGTGACTATAGAGGTCTGAGGTCTGATGTAATTGCAGTACAATGGATTCCAACAAACCACTAACTCCATGCTGCAGTGTCTTGCATGAGGATGTCAGTGAGCACCATGAGTGAGAGGGAGTCAGGAGTTACGGCAGCTGGTGCCCCACATCCTACTCACACAGGAGCAGATACTTGGCTAGTTGCTTGGCAGAAATAGGATTGTACAGGATGGTTTTGATGAGCGAAAATGCTAAGCCTGTAGTTGGGAACTGTTTTATAATTTATGGGTAGTCTTGCCTCTTTTCTCTGTCCCACTTTCCTCCTGCAGAGACTTATTTGATTCATTGGCTGTTTAGGTCTCTGTGGACAGGCCACAGCATAAGCATTTATTATTTATGCTGTTGCTTTTCTTTATTTTTCCCTCTTATCATATATCTCAATCTACATGCCTGCTATATTTCCAAATTTAAAAAAAAAAATGGCTACAAACCTCTGGTCTTCCTTCACAATCTTCTTCACAGTGAGATTTCTCAGTATTAAAGAAGGATTTTTGATGAATTTTCCAGATCTGGAATATGAAAGGTGTGGTAGATATTTAATTCTCAGCTTCCTTTCCACTTAGTGTTTTTCATCTAATCATCAATAATTTAAAAGTTCTCTGTATTAGATTTTTAAAAATTAAATTACATTAATTCAGTATATGTTTGTGCACCCACATGAGGTTGGGGACAAATGCCAAAGCAGGTCTGTGAAGATCAGAGCACAATTTGGGGAGCTGACTCTGTCTTTCCACTATTTAGGCTACCCAAGTCATGTCAGGCTCAGCAGCAGACACATCTACACCTTGCTGGCCACATTTTGTCACAGTGCCCTGTGCTAGCCAGCCCCTTTTTAATGTCATATTACCATACCTATCATACCATATTGTTTTCCACTCTTTACCACCCTCAGGAGGGCAACGATCATTCGGGCTCATAATCATACTAGGACGCGCGACTACTTCCCTTCCTGCACGCCCCCCTAATCAATAATAAGTCTAAAACTTTTGGTAAACTTAAGATTTCATGGTATTAGTTTGCTAATTACTTTCTCATTATAAAAATTTTAAGGCAGGCTGAAAGTCTAGTAAATAATACTGCTATTTAGTGAGTAATGCTAAATAAGAGTAAACATTCACCAAACAGAGCATCTTTATCAGATTTTGCTCTTCCCCACACAGTGGTTACTGCACAGTTGCATGCAAGTTCTTTAGAAAATTGAAGGCCCTGTGTATACTTCCAGAGTCCCTTTGCTTCCCTTCATCTTCCTAAGAAAACAGTCATCAAACTTATTTGTATTTCCACATGGGTTTTTGGGTGCCTAGTCTATCTGAACAAGCTTTAAAATGATGTGTTCTGTCTTTTCAAATATTTCTGAATGGTGTGGTGTCCTCTGTGTTTTTCTGCAACTGGAGTTTCCCAATTGGTGTTCTTGAAATTAGCGTGTGTTGATAGATGCTGCTCTGCCTCGCTCATTCATTTTAATTGCAGAATGGCATTCCACTGTGTGAACAGACCCAGGTCTTAATCAGATGATGGGCATTTCAGTGGCCCTCCCATAGGTTTCCTAGTACAAACAATGCAGTAATTAACATTCTTGGACATGCTCCCATTTGCACATATGTAAGTGTAGTTGCTGGGTCAAAAGGCTAGAAGCTATTTCCATTTTTTCTAGTTATTGCAAAAGTGCTACTTAAAAATAAAAATTAATCTGATCATTTTTATCATTAATTAACTGCCAAATATATTTTTACTATAACTCCTCACATATTGGAATTCCTCTCTGTCATCTTATACTGACTTTCGAGTCTTTCTTTTCCCAGCTTCTCTTACTTTACCAATACTCTGTCCTGAGCCTGGACTTTAAGTATTCTCTTTCTATTTTCCAGTGGGTCCCTCAACAGTCTAAGACACACATTTGGAATACTCTTTGGCTAGTCAACAGCTGTATTCTGCAGTAAATTAGCAAATAACTGACAGAACATTAGTCCCCAGGGGCCATTTCCACATTATTCCTCCTGACACTTTAATTCTCAAACTTGACTTTTTAAAGCCAATACCAAGTCATGATGAATTAGAGTTTGCACAAGTTTGACAGTCATAGGCTTCCCGTTTCTTCTGGAATATTCATGCTTCCATCTCCTTTGTTTCCATTTTTGTGAATACATTCTTTTCAAAAATTCTCTTTTAAATATTCAAAATTTTATTGTTGTTGTGCATGCATGTGTGTGTACATTCATACTTGTGCTTCCACACATGTGAGGAGTCCTTCTGTTTTCTCCTGCCTCCTTTATGCGACTGTGTACAGGTCATCAGACTTGTGTGTGACTGGCATCCTGCAGGCCCTCATGAAGACATCCTTAGACAAGCCTTTCTTTTTGGAGTTTATGTATTAGTATTAGATTTTAACCTACATCAGTTTTAACATATTTATTTTTCCCATTTCCTTGAAGTCATCTGTAGGTCCCCACACCCTTAGGATGACAGGAAGCCTTGGGTGATACAAATCCACCCTTGGAGGTCACTCTTACATATCTCTTCCCTAACACCCACGGTCCAGGCTTCTACCTTAGTTCTTCAGATTCACCATCCCACAAAACTGTACTGTTCTAAGTCTAGAATGTTCTCTTTTCCAATTACTCTCTGCTTAGCTAATTTCTAATTGATTTTTTATTTAAATTGGCAAATACCATTATATCTTCCTCCTATTATTATTATTACTTGAATGGGTGCATGATGTGTATGGAAAAGGTGGGTATGGAGGTTCAGATGATCACATTGTGGAGCCAGTTCTCTCATTCTGCCTTTATGTGGATTCTGAGGAGTGGACTCAGGTCATGGGGTTTTCAAGGCGAACACCTTTACTGGCTGAACCATCTCACCAGCCCCATCATGTGCTTTTATTGTGCACAGCATGTCATTTGCAGCATATGTACATTGTGGCATGGCTAAGTCTAGCCAATTAGTAAATTGCACCCCCTTGCAAAGTTACTAGTATGGAGCAATATGTGCCACCGTCACTGTCTTTATTGTTCCCAAGAAGCCAGTGTGCCATCAGTATGGTTAGGTTGCTGTCCATAGATCTCTTGAAATGTATTCTTGCCAGATAAATGAAATGATACACTCTCACCGTTACTGTTCAGCCCTCTCTCCCTCTAGCCACTGGCACTGATGATAAACACCATTCTATTGTGCCTCCATGAGACCTAGATTCTGCATATGAATGATGTCATGGGACTTTTGTCTTTCTATGCCTCCCTTATTGCCCTCCTGGTTTGCCTATATGGCTGTAGATAGGAATGTTTTCTTCTTCTTAAAGGCCGAAGAACACTCCATTGTAAATATGAATCACATTCTGGATTAACTAACTGATCATGCTCTTCACTGGGTCTACCTCCCCAGCCTCTCCTATGACTTCCCCCATACTTGAAAACTGTTAACCTCTAGTATGTGGGGAGTGCCCTGAGCACTTTCCTCACCACAGGTGTTTGTAGCTTTAAGCAGAGCCCTGCTCAGGCTTTCCAGGCATTGACTTACCCGAAGATGGAAGCAGACCTTGCATTTTCTATGGGGCTCTTTTTACGTACATCACTATTTTTTAATTTTTCCACATTTAACTGTTTTTCTGTGCATTTTCTAAATGGCAAAAGTTGAACAAATGAAGTTCTTTCTGGCTTCTTTGTCTGGCATCCTCACTGTTCACTTCTTCTCTTACTAAGAATTCAATGGCGGGCAGTGGCTCTAAGTCAAAAGCTCTTGTCTCATCTCCATCATATGTAGGGCACATTCTGCAGGCACCGGAAGGGTGCATGGGTTTCTCAGTGTGTCCTTCTTATTCCTACTTGACATTGGTCTTCGTCCAGTGCTACTTTAAGAAGTCTTTTCAAATGCTTCTGTAAAATTTCTCCTTTAATCTTCGAATACAGTGATATGGGCAGTTATGTCTGTCCTAACTTCTCCTACCTTCCCCGTCTCCCCCTTCCTTCTTTTCCCACTTTAGATTTTTGAGATGGAGTCTTGCGATGTAGCCTAGCTGTCCATGAAGTCATGATCCTTCTGCCTCCGCCATCTTGGTGCTGGGATTACAGGTGGGTATGAGCAAGCCTGAATTCTTGATTGACATTTTAGCCTTAATTTCACTGTGGTTGAAGATACTGGTCATATGTGTTGAGACTTGCTTTGTATCCCAGTGTGTGGTCACAAGTTGAAATGGTCCACGAGTATTTCAGAGTGAAATGTTTTCTCTTAGTTAGATCCTGCTTGTCAACCATGCTTCCTGACTCTGCATATTTCTTGCTATTTATTTTTCATTGCTTCATTTGTTATTTTGCTGAGAGAAATGTGCCAAAATTTGTTGATGTTGGCAGATGTGATCCTCAATATTTTTGTCAATTTCTTGCTTAGTACTTTTAGGATTCATGCAAGATTGAGGCTATTGGAACTTTCTGGTGACCTGAATTATTTGACATCGTCAGAGACCATCTGTAATATGTCAAAGCCCAAGGGTGTTGAAGTTAAAAAATCCATCCCAGAACCTTAGCTTTACCTGGTGGTTATTACTCTATTAGTGTATTTAGAAACTGACCCATTGGGGTTTTGGCTACCATCTTACACTGTATTTTCCATTGCCTTGGCTTCCCCTACCTTCTGCTTGTGGCTTTATTGGAGATTGAGCATTTCACTGCACCCGCCTCCCTTCTACTTAATTAGAAACTGTCTTAGGTGTTTATCCTCTCAGGGAGGAGCTTGAAACCGGTATGTTAATGAATAGTTCTGGCCTCTTTGTGAATAGCTAAGAAACTGTAAACTATCACCTAAAATACATGAAGTTAGAGATTACATGCTTTGTGGATAACAAAGGAAAAAAAGAGAAGGAAAGAAAAATGAAGGAAAGCAAGAAGAAAAGGAAAGGAGGAAGGAGGGTGATTAGTTATGTCTCTGTTGCTGTGAGGAAACACCACAGCCAAGGCAACGTGGGCTTTAGTTGTGCTTACAGTTCCAGAGGGGTAAGAGTCCATGGTGGCGGGGTGGAGACATGGCAAAAAGTGGCAGGTGTGGCAGCAGAAGCAGGAAGCTGAGTGCTCCCATCTTGAACCACAAGCAGCACAGGAGAGCACACTGGGAATGGGGCTGGGCTTTAAATCTCCCCACCCCTGCTCCTAGTGACACACTATTTCTCAACAGGCCAGACCTCCAAGTCTACTCCAAAAGCCCCAACTGGGGACAAAGTAATCAAATGCCTGAGACTATGGGGGGGGAGCATTTCATCCAAAGGACCACAGGGGGAAGGAGGGAGGAAAGAATAGCAGAGTCACACAAGTCTGTTGTTTGGGGGCCTTTGAGGCTTCCCTGACCAACAACTCATAACAGTTATCTCATCCAGCATTGGGGGTTTTGCTTGGCAATGTAATGTTTATGCTGTGTGTGTAATGCTGCTGCCAATCATGTTCTCTCGGCATCTTGGCAGCTTCACGCATCACTGGTACTGGCAGCTTGCACATCAGTATTATGATCGTCTTTCATGACTTTAGAATGTTTGCAGCTATTTTCTCTTTGTGTCTCTTCCTTGTCTTCAGTTTCTCATCTGGTTATGGATTGAAGTATATTTTTTCCTTCAGGCTTTTTCCTGCGGCATTTCTGTATCTTAATGTTTGTGTCAAAGTGAACTTGTACGATGTTAGTTCATAGAGCTGACTGGTTGATGACTTGGACAGAGTGTCTCTTGTGACTCACAGTGTCATGGAAATAAGAGGTCCAGCAGGCTGCAGACCGTGGGGCCACATCAAGGTGGGAGCAGAGTTGGTCCAGGGGCAAGGGTGTGTGTGAGTGAAGGAAAGCATACACCCTGAACTCACCAGAGTTTCTGTGGAGGAGTTAAGGCGGAGGTATGTTGATGGCTGAGGACTGGCTCATTTGAATAATTAAGTGGGATCTGCAGCATGCAGCCTGTCCCTGGTTGTCTGAGACTTTGTCCTGGATAGATTTAGATCAGGAAATTATTGATTTAGTTTGTGAGCACAAGATATAGGAAGTGGCCGGGAGTATGTGCCTTGGGTTGGTTTGTATTTGAAAAGTATATTTGCGGTTAAGTTGTTCATTATCTAAGAACTGACCAACCTTAGGAAGAGCTGCCTCCCAGTAGCAAGGCCCCATAGGATGTCATCAGAACTGTTCTCTGAAGCTCCTTCACCATTTTCTTCATCACTCTGACCCAAGCATCTATTCAATACACTTATGGACCTATTTTTAATCAGAACATCTTTCATTTGGATAATTTAAAGTACTTTCTTTCTTTCTTTTTGTTTTGTTTTGTTTTGTTTTTCAAGACAGGGTTTCTCTGTGTAGCTTTGCACCTTTCCTGGAACTCACTTGGTAGACCAGGCTGGCCTCGAACTCACAAAGATCCGCCTGCCTCTGCTTCCCGAGTGTTGGGATTAAAGGCATGAGCCTCCACCACCCGGCTTGAATAGACATCTGGGAAAGATGCTAGACTGGAAGCCACCTCTGTGTGACCTGTTGAAGGGAAGAGTCAGAATAAGAAAATATAAATTCCTTTCCAAAGGAAGGAAGTGCCCCAGAAGTCCACAAAGGAAGTGCAAGGATCCTGGACAGACACAGACAGAAAAGACTGGGGGCTGGGCAAAGAGAGACTGCTTCCAGAAGAGTTCATTTTGTCCCTGTGGTTGTGAAGACAGAAACTTCAGGAATAAGCTGCTTAGGAAGATTCCCTTTACTACACACACACACACACACACACACACACACACACACACACACCCCTCTACACATGTACAAACACACACATACTCACAGACATGCACACACAAACACATGCAAAAAGACACAAAGGCACACATGCACACACACATACACACAAGACAATCACACAAACATATGTGAAAAGTGCAGCACAGAAACTCAAGAACCATGAGAAGGTAAGACAATAGGGCCCTTCAAAAGACAATGGACCTCAACCACTGAGCTCAAAGATGCTGGAGCAGGCAGAATGCCAGAAGATTTCAAGTTTTTCAATAACAGTGACCAATGACCTGAAAGAAGATACAAGCAAAGAGATGAGCTCAATGAAGACCTAGAGAGAAAAGTTAGCAACATGGCTGAAACAGTCAGGAGAATGGATCAGTGCAGATGGAAATATTGTCAATAAAATCATTGCATGTGGAATTCAAGAACACATTTAAAAGATAATGTATCATGGCCAAGTTTGCTTATTTCCAGGGATGCAAGCTTGGTCCTGGGTACACATGTCAGTAACTGTAGCATAGCACATGAACAGAAGCCAAATGATCTTATCATTGATACAGAAAAGGCCTCTGACAAAGTGCAACACCCAAAGTCCCGAGGACACTGGGAAGAGAAGGAGCACCCATCAATATAACAGAAGATACACATGACAAATCTATAGCCAACATTGTATCAAACAGGAGAAAACTGAGGTCACTGCCTGGGAAGCCTGGAACAAGGCCTGGGTGTTCACTGTCTCTACTCTTAGTCAGCACTGTGCTGAGAGTCTTAGCTAGTGCAACAAGATGGGAGAGGGATGTGGGTACCAACAAGATGAAGTCAAACCATCCCCACTGTGACAACACAGTCCTTTGCTTTTTCAGACTTCTCCAGAAAATGAAGAATCAATGAATACTTTCAGCAAAGTAGCCGTGTACAAAATCAGTGTGCAAGATATGAGCAACTTTCCTTGTTATCAATAACAAAGTTATTAAGAAACAAGTCAAGGGGAAATTGCATTTACAATAGCTTCAAAAGTACCCTGAACTAGACCTAATACTATACAGGAAATTAATATGAGAATTACAAAGATCTGCAAAAATTAAACATAAAAAATGCTTTAAAAATGAGAAAAAAGCAAATTACCCAGTTGGTAAGTAGGTGAATGAACTCAATAGACTCGGAAGAAGAAATATAAGACAAATAAATAGATGAGAAAGTATTCAACATATTTAGTCACTGGAGAAATGCAAATTAAAACTGCTCCTGGAGGTCATCCCACTCAAGTCAGAGTGGCTGCTATCAAAAGGAAGATAAATGAGTACAAATGCTGGCCAGCAAGTGGGGGAAGGAGCCCTTATTCACTGCTGGAAGGAGTATAAACCTGTGCAGTCACTATGGAAATCAGTGTGCAGGTTTCTCAAAAGTCTAAAATTAGAACTCCCATATGACACAGCTATACCACCCTTGGGCACATACCCAAAGTCAACACACAGATGTACTGGTACATACATGTTCATTGCCAAACTCTTCACAACAGGCAAGGATGGAACCAGCCCCGCTGTCCATCCAACAGATGAACAGATTAAGACATGATACACACAGACAATGCAATTTTTATGCAGCCAAAAAGTAAAATGAAATAATGACATCTGAAGGAAAATGGATGGGACTGGGAATCATGATGTGACGTGAAACAGGCCAGACTCAGAAGATGAACGCCATGTGCAGCATACATACACAGCGTAGCGTGTGTGGCTATGCTGCCAGTGGGTCGGGTCTAGTTCAAGAGTTTCCACGTTCTGACCTCTAATGCCAGGAACTGAAATCAGGGACACAGATTCATAAGAGAACTCTATTCAGACAGAAGCAGCAGTACAGATTATAAAGGGCAATCCTCAGGATCGACAGAGGGCCACATGAGTGAGGGTATTAAAGGGCCTGTCATTATTTGGGGTTTCCTTTTGGAGTGCTCAAGAAGACGAGCTGTCAAGGGGTATATTTGGGGTGGTTCTCTATTTTGATTGATAGATTAGGTCATATTCATTTTTTTCCTGCTGCCGTGTCCCTTGCCATAATGCATCTGATCTTAATAATATGCACACCCAATTATGCACAGGCACAAGCTGGTAAATATGCATTCTCTCTGAAAGTTCACTTGAAGATATAATTTGTACATGCACTCAAAACCAGTTCAGGCCAGATTGGCCCTTCTGTTCTTCATGCCTGGATATATTGGGAATATGTTTGAATAGAAACTCTCTAAATTCAGCTGTTACATGGAGGGAGGAAACTTATACTATTGTTCAGAGATGGGGTATGTTTAGCTTGAAATGGGGGGGGAGATTCAGAGGTGTTCTGAGGTTGCTAGGTACAGTTTTTGGAGAGGAGTGTGTGTACATGGGATGTGCAGGTGAAGGGGCTAGGTGCCAAGTGCATTATTACAAGGGGCTGAGGGAAGTGTGTCATAAATTCAAACCAAATACAGTCCCAGGCTAAAATATCTCCTATTCCTCTACTCTTGTCTGTCTCAGAACATGGGTTATTTGTGTGTGCATGTGCATGTGTGCATGTGTGCTTGTGCATGTGTCTGTGATGACATCAGAAAGAGGATCATGAGGTGGGGAAGATGTGATATTAAGGGACGCGAGAAAGAGGGAAAGTAAGTGTAATAGAACTCATGTGAAAGCAGAAAGCGTTCCCTGGAGGACAGAAGGTGGCCACAGAGAGATGCGGGATGCAGGGGGAAAGGCAGTGGGGGGGGGGCAAATGGGAGTAAAGCAGAATGACACACATGTATGAAAATGCCACAATGAAACTATTACTTTGTATGATAGCCTGAAAAAAATGAATTTAAAAATCACCTATGCTCCTCACTTCTTGTTTGTTTTTGATTATTTTATTTACTCAGTGTCTTAAGTAAGTATCATTGTATTTGTGTGAAATGTGGTCCTGGGTCTGATGCTGCTGTTATTGCTGGCAGGAACTTGCTGCTTCTCTCTCTCTCTCTCTCTCTCTCTCTCTCTCTCTCTCTCTCTCTCTCTCTCTCTGTGTGTGTGTGTGTGTGTGTGTGTGTGTGTGGGTGTGTGTGTGTGTTGCTTACACTGTGAGCTCAGGTTACGGGGAAGTTTACTGTGGGCACTCTTTTGAGACCAAATCAAAGGAATACTCTTCCAGAAAGAGACCTTATAAACTGAGGTCTGCCATCTATGTTTTAAAATGTGTGGTTTTCAGCATGCAGCTTGGGCTACACTGTCACTTGTAGTAGCTTGGGATTACAAACTGTCAGAGGAAATATATTTCCTCTCCTTGGGCACCGATTTGCTTCAGGTTGATTTCAGGGTTCCTCTTCTCAGATCAGACAGGAGAATAGATAAACTGGTCTGGACCTGGCAGCTGTGGCTTTATACAGTGGCCCTGGTTAGAGTCTACCTCTGGACTATCCTACACTTTTTAGTGATGCCTGTACCCATGCTGGTATCATTACTTATTTATTATTATTATTATTTTTGTTTTTGGCAAGTTCATACACATATGTAATGTATTCTAATTACTCCTAACCCCTATCCTTTCTATCTTCCTGTTATATCCCCATCTCTACAGGTTCCTTTTTCAGATTCCATGGCTTTAGGTCTTTGTCTTATGAGCCATTTAATTTAACCAGGGCCATAGGGTTGAGACTATCTATCAGAGCCTGGTAGGTTCATCAGTGGGCACACCACTGAAGGCACACCACTGATTTCTCTAAATCTATCCATAGCAAATAGCTCAGCAGTGAGGGCTTGGGTCCTCCTCATCCATGCAGACTCAGTGTATGTATCATCAATCATGATTGCATAGTTCTTTTCTACTATTCTCTCTCTCTCTCTCTCTCTCTCTCTCTCTCTCTCTCTCTCTCTCTCTGTGTGTGTGTGTGTGTGTGTGTGTGTGTGTGTGTGTGTGTGTGTGTTGTACAGGACTATCCTCCGAGCCAAACTGCCACTATCCTCAGGAGTTCTGATGGGCCTGCTTGGAGAAACTCATCACAGTTGAATCTACTGACTGTTTGTTCACGTTTCCTCCTAACAGAGGGTGTCAGGGAGGGTCACAGGACCCTCACCTGAGTATCCAGCCACAGACTCCCAACCCGTTGTATGAAATTTTGCCCTAACAGCATGTTCCTTGGGATCTTTGGAGAGGGTCTAGAGGATATAGGTGGAGAAACATGAGGGATGAGGACTCCATCTTCACAGACACAGGGAAGTAATCGTCCCTGCTGGCTGCAGACCCTCCAGTGTGGCTGCTTTTAGCCACCTGTGCTCCTGCCCATAACCCATTGCTCTGTAAGTAAACTAATAAGCTTACTATTCCCCTGGGTGAGCTTTGGTAGACTCTGCATTGGTTTGCTGTTGGGACTTAAGAAGATGTGCAGGGACCCTTAAGGTATACATACTCTCCATAGGGTGGGAGCCCAGGCCACTTCAAGTCTGTTTTGGGGGTCCAAGTCCCACTTAAAATTGAGTTCACATGTTGAGGATTTAGCTCAGTGGTAGAGCGCTTGCCTAGCAAGCTCAAGGCCCTGGGTTCAGTCCTCAGCTCAAAAAAAAAAAATTGAGTTCACAAAAGCTTCCATTCTTTCAACCTTTAGCTTAGGAAGGGCACCACTATTTGGTATTGGATCAATACGTTTCCCTTATCACCAAGGAGACACCTGCACAGACGTCTTCCTTTCTCTTGTGAAATAAAATCTCATTTGTACCCATGAGTCCCACTCACATTTGTTTGACTTGAAGGAGAGTTAAGTTAGGAAAGCCATCCGGCACTGAGTTTTACAGTCTTAACCCAACAAAGACGGCAGAGGCTCTGGCCTCCCCTTGGACGCTTAGTTTTTTCTATGTCACTGATCCTGACCTCACTGAACTCCTGCTTTATCTCCACCTTAGCTGCAGGGAGTGTGCGAACTAGAACACTCCTTTCGCAGCTTGCCTGGGTCAGGGACCTCATAAAGGGAAGACTCGGAGTTAGGATCCTTGTTGGTCTGACTCCAAAGAGCATGTTCATTATCATCTAGCTGCATTCTCATCTTCATTAAAAAGATGAAATACCCAAATAACAACAACAACAACAACAAACAACAACAACAATGTTTTAGTTTTCCTACCAGCATTTCTAAAAACTGTTTTCTGTTACCATGACAGAATACTAGGAGAAAAAGAGGTTTGTTTCACTCACAGTTTGCAAGACTCAAGAGCATGGATCCAACAACCGTTGGGCTCTGGAGAGGACTCGTAACAAATGTCACCACGTTGTGGAGAATACAGGGTGAGACACGAAGACACAGAGATTCGTGGGCCTAACTTTCTCATTTATGACCACTCACTTGCCTGAGAACTCACTCTAAGACCACCTTTCATCTCCTCTGGAGGTGGAGACCCTATGACCTAACCATTGTTCACTCCACTCTAAGGCTTCTGTGATCTGTTAGCACTGACACCCTGGTGACCAGGTTTCCAGGGACATAGCCAGATCACATCCAAGCAGGGAGAGGCAAATCTTGGCACTGATTACCTTCTGTCCTTCTTTTAAGAATTAAATTCTTAATTTAATGATTTAAATTTAGTGATTCTCAATTAAGTGAGTTTTCATTTAGATGCTTTGTTGTGTTTTGTTGGTGGTGGTTTGTATAAGTTTGTTCCATTGGAGCAGAAGCTTGTCACTCACCGAAAGAAGCATCAGCACCATGCCTTGTGATGTTGTGGATCTCAGGGATTCCTCCTGAACTCTGACCCCAGGCTCTGTGCATGGGTCCTCTCCTTGCTGGACATGGGCACTTCTGGATGCTTACCCTTGCTCTCTAAGTTGTTTGACCAGCCATTTAAGTAACTACTTCCGACTCCAGGAGAAGCATTGGGTTGTCATTACGGAAACAAAAATGGTTAAAACACTCTGTCCTCAGGAATCTCAAACATTTCTCAGTAGTGTGCTTACTTCAGTTCTACTATTTTTAAAGTGCCCATTATTAATTATCACCACATCTACATATTTGTTTGAGACTCGGTCTCACCAGAATGGCCTATGATTCCTAACAGTTTTCCTGCCTCAGGCTGCATGACTGATACCAATATGCCAAGTTTTGCTTTCCTAAAACACATGCAGAGAGGATAGACAAGGTCATGTGAGGAGGGACAAAGCTTTGTTACTGGAAAGACCAGTGAGGAGAAAGGTGTGTCTTTCCAGCAGTTTAAGGACCATCACAGGAAACAGTGGTTCTCTTACAACTCAGAGACAGCATGACTCCATCTCAGCTTCTTCAGCCAATCAGTGGTCTACCCAAGAAAAAGTGGATTACATTGATTTTAAAGAGTGGGGGCGGGGTGTATGTGGCATGGCAGGGAAAGGTGCTCACGTGCCACGCCTGTCGGTCTGAGTGTGATTCCCAGAACCCACCTAGAGGAAGGAGAGAAGAGTCGGCACAGTTATCTTCCGACCTCTGCATATGAGCTGTGATGGGAGTGTATGCCTCCTTCCCACTAAGTAAATTTCAAGAAGTCCAAAATGCATTATATAAATGTATGAAACTGTCAAACAGCAATAAAAATACAAAGTAGAGAGCAGAAGCACTAAATTGTACCTTACCAGAAGGCTCTTTCTGACCTGTGCCAGTCAATGATGAACTGTGCTATGACACCGGCAGCACCCTACCTGTGATGACCAGGCTGTGTTTATGGCACTGGGAGCACCCTATGTGTGATAACCAGGCTATGCTATGACATTGGGAGCACTCTACCTGTGATCACCAGGCTGTGTCATGACACTGGGAGCACCCTATCTGTGATGACCAGACTATGCTATGACATTGGGAGCACTCTACCTGTGATCACCAGGCTGTGTTTATGACACTGGGAGCACCCTATCTGTGATGACCAGACTATGCTATGACATTGGGAGCACTCTACCTGTGATCACCAGGCTGTGTTTATGACACTGGGAGCACCCTATGTGTGATGACCAGGCTATGCTATGGTACTAGGAACACCCTACCTGTGATGGCCAGGCTATGCTATGGTACTAGGAACACCCTACCTGTGATGGCCAGGCTGAATGCCCCAGTGTGAGAAAGAGGCAGTAAAAGGGATCCATGTCAGGTACTTCTTTACTTAAACATGTGTGGTCTGTAGCCAGATGAGCTAAATTCTGGTCTTGCCATGCTATTGACCAATTGTGTGAACTTGGGAAACCAATAATCTTCCTCTTCCATCACTACCAATCTGGCTATGGAAAGGATGAAGTTGGTGAGAGGACAATGTTTAGAACAGTTCTTAGCAGATCAGTGATAAACATTAGCCATTACAAAGGATTCCTTCCAACTCTGATTATGGCAGTATATTCCAATGGCTAGTCATGGGACATCATCCCAGGGCATTTGAAACTAAGTGAAGGCTTTAAATAACCAGGTAATATAGATAATATTACACAATAGAGAGAAAGGTAGGCAGTCCCATCAACTGGGTGACACATCTACATTAAGGTGTTAGAAACCTGGCTGGGGGAAGAGTGTTCATAAAATGACAAATCCTTGTTTTCCAACGGTGTGGTTAGAAGAGTGTTCACAGGTGGTCTGGGCAGCCAGATGGAAGAAGAAATCACTGTTAGGACTTGAACTGACAGCCATCATGGCAAGTATCTCACAGGTAGCCCAACATGTCACTGACTGAAAATAGCATGCATTTATTACTAGAGGTTGCCTGTCATCGTGGGCAAGCCAGTGGGAGCAGGCCACTTTCTAGACTCCCACAATCAGCTCAGGACTTCTCTCTGTGAGCGTCACTTTAGGAGTGAGGCTGGGGAGCAGCCCACTCGTGGGTGATTTCCATGATAGGTATCCCGTGTGCAGAGTCATGAACACCAGCAACTGAGGCAATGTAAAGCCTTTCTTGTCTTGGGGTTGGCGTGGTGAGTGCACTCTTTCACCTTGATCACAGAAGGCCACATGGCCACACTATGTGTGAGTGGGAGCTGAGTGCCTATTTTCTCCACAGTGAGCTATGGCCAGGGCATGGGACATGAACATGAGGACACAGCCTGGCCCACTAGAAGCCGCTTTCAAATATGAAAGCTGTGCTTCAGTACTTGGGTAGGTGACAGATATCTAGAAGGAAAAACTCACAGGGCTCTTCTGCACCTGATAGGCCTGTTCTGCATACAGGTGCTGTCGAGAGGGCACCAGCCAAAATCTAAACCACAGCAAACTCACCAGCCACTGAAAAGTGCTGTCCATGAGCTCCATGGTCTACCTGGAGATGAGCTGAAGTGCTATAGGCAAAGTCCTACTCCGAGGCATCCACACTTTGGTGAGGGATTCAAACAGCAGGGCCGTTACTCGGTCAGAGTGGAGGCCTCTATCTCTCTTTAGTCGGCACATTGAAAGCAGAATGTCATCAAATATGGCTTGAAGGCCTGTGGTAAACTGAGCACTCAGAAGCACTCTGTAGTTTCCAGAAGCTGGTGTGGCTACTGTGGTCAACTTCATGCCAAGGCTCCCAGGAGGGGCTATGGAGCCTCTAGCATAGTGGAAGATCTGGGTCCTAGTTAGCCTCATATCGCTACAACAAAATACCTGAGGTGGGCTGCTTATTAAGAAAAAGGGGTTTATTTAGCTTACAGAGTGGGAGGTTTGTATTATGGACTTATATTATCGATATTTTCTCATGGGTGTTTTTTTATATTATGGGTTATAGGCCATACTGCATTACTTCTTTGCTTGCTCACAGTGTCTGAGCTTCAGTCACTGAGAGCCCTCGATGACATATGTGCCCCTTGCTGAGTGTGTTTCTGAGTGCTCTCTGGAAATCTGGCCAACTTTGGGCTACTCTGACACTCCTTGTGTTAGGCCTAGAATCAGCCCTTTCTCAGAGGAACTATGATTTCTTTATTAGTGTGTGGTACAGGGCGCCAAAATCTGGGTCAAGAATTGCAAGCTAGATTCTAAAGGGCAATGGGCAAGAGGGATGAGCAGGTGAGAATTAAAGCCTGCCGCTAGTAAATTTCCGGAGAATTCTATGTGTGTGTGTGAGGGGGGCGGCGGTGGTGGTGGCGCATACAGTAGCTCAGAGGCTTTACAATAGTGAAAAGAACTTATTTAGGCGTTAGGTCCAAACTAAACAGTTCTGTCCCTGAGCCCAGGTCTACTTCACCCTTTTCTCCCTGAAGTGGCTTCACCTAACCACTCCCCTGCTGATTCAAAAGCCAACGTGGAAATGGCCTCAATTATGCCTCATCAAAATGTAATGATCTACCTTTCTTCTGCCAGGAGCCACATGGCTTGCCCAGCATTCTTCAGTGGCTGCTGCCATGGTTTCAGCCTCTCATGTTCTTCCTTCCCAGCAGCAGCCCTTCAAATGCCACCTTCTACCATGTTCAAGGCCATTGGGCTTCCTGGTGTAGTCAAGACAAATCCTGACAAAGGCCAACAGATGGGGTGTGTGACCTGTCCCTCACACATCAACCTAGATCACACTTGCGGTGCATTGATTTTATGCAGTAAGATCTTTGCCAAGCTCAAGTAAGCAGCAGTAGGGCCATAGGTGGGTACAGCCTTTAAAATGGTGTGCATGCCTCTCACCCCCCTAACACATGTTGTCTTTGTTTAAATGTCACTGGCTTGGGGGGACTAGCCTGAGAAGATGGATGGTCAGGATCTGCAGTGGATCCTTGTACAACCTTGCTTCCCTCGGACTGTATGCTCCCATGCTAATCATTTGCTCGTGCTTCATGTGAGAACTATTTCCCCAGCATTTCATTACGGATGAGGAGAGGGGCTAGAGATGGGCAGTGAACAGGATGGAACAAAGCCCTCCTCCACTCGGAGCTGATAGTCTGATGAGGATAGACAGGTAGCTATGCAAGATAAGATCTAGTATATTTAGAATTAGCAAGTGCCACAGAGACAAGGACAAGGCAGAAGCGGTCAGCACGGCATGGTGGAGTTGAGGGAACTTTAGACAATCATAGAAACCCCCAGGAGAGGATTATACCTAAGCAAAGACTTGATGAAGGAGAAAGAGCCCACAGGTGTCTCCTCAGAAAGTATTCCGATAAAAACCTTAGTTAAGGCAAGAGCGTACCTAATGGCTTCTGGAACAGGAAGAAGGCTGAAGCTGAGGAGTCTCAGATATCTGGTGTTCTAGATATCAAGGAGACAATTTCTACACAGCTTCCAGTTTAGGATAGTGTGGTGGTATTGTGTTTCCCAAAATATTGTGCACCCTAATAAACTTATCTGGGGTCAGAGAACAGAACAGCCACTAGATACAGAGGCTAGAAAATGGTGGCACTCAAGCCTTTAATCCTAGCACTCCAGAGGCAGAAATCCGTCTGGATCTCTGTGAGTTCAAGGCCACATTGGAAACAGCCAGGCATGGTGACACACACCTTTAATCCCAGGAAGTGAGGGCAGAAAGCAGAAAGGTGTATAAGGCTTGAGAACCAGGAACTAGGCTGGTTAAGCTTTCAGGCTTTCGAGAAGCAGTTCAGCTGAGATTCATTTGGATACGGACTCAGAGGCTTCCAGTCTGAGGAAACAGGATCAGCTGAGGAACTGGCGAGGTGAGGAAGCTGTGGCTTGTTCTACTTCTCTGCTCTTCCAGCATTCACCCCAGTAACTGGCCTCGGGTTTGATTTTATTAATGAGACCTTTTAAGATTTGTGCTATAGGTTGGAATCTTTGGCTTGGCATACAGATGGTGTTTGAAGGCATGGGATCAGGTGTGACCTTAGTGAATTGGTACAGAGAAACTGATAGATAGCCAGCAACGGAGCCCAAGGAGCAGCAACAGGAAACCAGTGGATCTGGTATCCTGGAAGCCAAAGGGATTCAAGGTGACTGATCTCTTTAATGAGTCTTACCAGAACAGCCCACTTTCTGGCAGGCTGTTCTGAGACCTGAACACCCTGATTTGCTGCATCCCTATCAGCTTCCTAGTGAGTTTTTTTTTTCTTCCATGATACCTGCTGTACAGGTGAGAAGTGAAGCCCAGAAGTAAAGAAGCTTGCCCAGCTCTAGAGCTCACAAGCATCAAAGCCTGTGTTTCAATCCAGACTGTCTGGTCTCAGGATTCTTGGCATTTAATTATGACATCATCTCATCTAAAGATTGCAGGTATATAAACTGAGACTCAAGGGTGACCTGGGACGTTAAGCAATGTGGGTCCCCTTGTTGGGTCTCCAAGAGGAGTTTCTGGTGAATTATGGAAGAGAAAGAAGAATAAAGGTGGAGTCAGTGAGGCATGGGGTGATATAGACAGTGAAGACCCCAAATATAACAACCTGTGAAGAGCTCTGCCGTGCAGGGAAGCAGCTAGGGCAGCTGTGGGAGGGGTTGATATCAGAGGGGAAAGTTTTAAAAGGAGAAACATGTAGCCTGTAGGAAATGAAGAGGTTAAGAAAGATATGCTCCTGAGGAAGCAGGATTTGCCTCTACACTTGTGACTGAGTAGTGGCCAGGGGCTAGCTGAGATGCTTCAAGCTCCGTTGTCTGATGCGATGTACTATGTCGCCAGCCACTCTGTCTCTGGTGCCCAGAGAACACATGAGCAATCATGGGTTCCCAGAGCTGCAGTCAAGTCTCTGGTGCCTTACGCTCCCGCCCTTCCTGTCCCAGGAACATTTGTCAGGAGACCCACTCACTACTCACTCTTCCACAATGAGAGGCCTCCTCAAAACATTTTTCCCTAAATGTCCATGTCCAAAGCCACCAGCCACTGCCTACAGAAATGTAAGCAGAAGAGAAAACTACAGAAGAGAAAGACAGCAGCCCCTCAGTTCTTGAGAATCTCCTGGGTCAGTGTGCTGGCCAGGGTTCTCTACAGGGACAGAACTGATGGAATGAACATGAGTCACAGAGGGGATTTATGAGGTCTACTCACATGATATTGGGTAGGTTGTTTAACAATGGCTAGCTTCATGCTTGGAGAGGTCCCGGTAATTGCTCAGTTCATGACGCTTGGTTGCTTCAGCAGTTCCATCCTGGTACTGAAGGTGTGGAAGACTCCTGGAGAACCTTTGGTCTTCAGCCCCTGTTGGAAGGCTGAAGAAATTGGGTTCTGATGTCAACAAAGGTGGGCACTGCAGCAGCAGCAGCAGCAGCAGCAGCAGCAGCAGCAGCAGCAGCAGCAACAACAACAACAACAACAACAGAGCAGATGCACAGACAAGCAAGGAGTGAAGGCACATGGCCAAAAGTAGCTGCTTTCTCCTAGGATCCCTTTCTATGTGGACTGTTAAGGGAAGGTGCTGTCCACTCTAGAGGGGGGTCTCACCCCTTTAGTTCATCCTTCCATCAGCTACACTCACAGACCTGCCCAGAGCTATGGCTTTTAGTTGATTCCAGATCAGTCAAGTCGACAACCAAGGGTCACCATGACAGGCAGCTCCCTCCCACTGCCTCAGGCTTTCTAGCTATCTGGGCTCTACATCCTTCTTCACTCCACCAGGGCCACGGCTCCTGCCCTTATCATCTTTATTTCCAAGCTTAAATGGCCTGCGAAGGATGCTAGAGTCCAGTGCTTCTCCATGTTGGATGCATGGACAGGTGGTCAGCTGATTGATATCATAAGAGGGGACAGTGTGAGCTGGGCATGGGAGACAGGTTTGCATTCCACAGAATTGCCTTCCACTCTGCCACCTCCACGGATAGTCACAAAGGCCCATGGTGAAGTTGGGAAGCTGAGCTAACTCGAGGCCACAATGGTGTTTCTAAGGTGTGGCTTACGTGGTGGGGGGCGGTTGTTGCTCTCCCACTACGGGTCTGAGATTAGAACTGATGCATGTTTATAGAAGTAACTGGGCAGCTGATGAAAATGCTGTAAGGACACTATTCAGCCACAGGGATGAAAGTTTGTCATGGTGACAACAGAGAGGACGTCATGTTGGATAAAGTCAGACACAGAAAGTGATTTACTGTGTGAAGAAAGTGACTCCATGTGAAGAGAGCACCACAGTGGCTGTAGGAGGCTGGAGAGAAGGAAGGTGCTGGAGATGGAGAGATCTGGGACAGTGCATGCCAAATATAGTCAGAGGGACGCATTTCTCCTGAAGCCGAGTTTATAACAGCTTATCATAGATTTCATTAAAAACTAGAAGGGTTGGGGAGATGGCCAGTGGACAAAACACCTGCCCTGCAAGAGTGAGAGCCAGAGTTCAGATCCCCAAAACTGGTATAAAGTCCAGGCAGGAATGGTGGCCCATCTGCAGTCCCGGCACTCAGTAGGTGGTGATGGGATATCTGAGGCAAGCTGGCTAGCTAGACCAGCCAAAACTGGGGAGTTCCAAGTTCAGCCAGAAGCCTTGCTAAAGTGAAGGGTGACTGAAGGTCAACTTCAGGCCTCCAAAAGTAGATTTATGTTC
Organism: Onychomys torridus; assembly: GCF_903995425.1. Lineage (NCBI taxonomy): Eukaryota > Metazoa > Chordata > Mammalia > Rodentia > Cricetidae > Onychomys > Onychomys torridus. The sequence continues at coordinate 46,978,374 of NC_050451.1, forward strand.
ATACATATATGGGCTTCACATCCACACCCACATGTGTGTCCCCACATATTCCCATATATATGTACACACATGCACACAAACAAGAACCTCACAAGAATTCATTTCAAAGTTTCTCAGCACAGAGAAATGATATTAGTTTAAGGAAATGGAAATGATGATCTCTCTTTTGCCCATTATATATATTTATAATATCCAACTATCATGCTATAACCCAGAAATGTATAAATGAAAAACAAAAGAATCTTTTAAATCATAGTTCCCAAGATGTCTGGGAAAAATCTACTCATATCTCCTTGCCTAGAAGGCATGCTGCTAGCTCACAGAAACACACACATACACACATACACAGATAATCACACATATGTGCAAACATACACTCACACAAACATGCACTCACATATTCACATACACACTCACACAATGTACACACACACACACACACACATATACACACACACACACACACACACACACACACACTCACACACAATGTACCCACAGATGCACACACGGAGTATTGACTCAATCACTCACCCCACTTCCCCCATTTTCTCCAAAGTACCCCACCCTTCCAGCAGCCCAGAGCCAGCAGTATCCACACTCACATGGGTCAGACCTGCCTACACTGTTTGCCTAAAATACTTGTGAGTATATACAGCATGGTACGGAACTAATTTTTGAAGCAAGTGTGGGGCTCTGGGGCACTCTGCCATTTCCTCTTGTCCCTAAAGCTGTTAAAGTAAATTATAGGGCTGGGAGAAAGAGAGGCCAGCTGTGCCTCAGCTGCAGCTCCAGTTGTTGTGACAAAGTGAAAAGTGTGGGCACCAACAGATCATTAACTGTGAGGCCAAAAATAAGCTGATGATTGGCTCACACGCTGGTCTTGGAGGAGAAAGTGTGGACCGGTCTCATGCCAGGCTGGTCCCAGCCCAGGATGGCACCCATCTTTTCGCCAAAAGAGAATTGGCAGTCATACCCAACACACTGCTCCACATTCCTTCTATTCTATCACACTGGGCAAGTTTCACTTCTTTTTTCTAAACCTTTTTGTTTTTGTTTTTGGAAATTGACAGGAGTTTGTGTCTTGTTTTGAAATTTCCCCCACAGTTTCCTGTTGGGCTTCTTTTTGGGCTGAGTTCAGTTTCACTGTTGACTATAATTACTGCGAGCCTTGTGAAGAGAGCTGAAAAATCTAAGTTGACATTAAAGGTGCATTACACTTGAATAAACCCAGAGACAGACTATCACATGCTGGGTTGGAGCTACCCCTGTGTTCTGTCTAGATTAACCAGTGTTGACGGCTGTTGGTTTGGGTAGCACTAATAACCACCGGGTGCTCACGGGAACTTATAAACACTGCTCATAAATAGTTGCTAAAGTGTGAGGTGAATAAACATTACCTCAATGGTTTGTGAAGCATTGGCCACAATGGAACCTAACTATGCTTTGAAATAAGACCGTCCTCATTCGAAAGGCATGGAGGGATACAGGACGGCAAACTCTGAATCCTTCAACCTCTTGGTTTTTCGGTCATCTGCAGGTGGCCATATGTAGCCAACACCATAGTGAGGCTGCCTTTCTCTCAAGTGTGGATGCAGTCTATAGTGCTAATAACACGTGAATGTATATGTTTTGAGTGCATGCATTTTTATCTTGAAGAATCAATCCATGGGCACCTATTTTGTAAATAGAGCACTGAGGCCCATGGAACATGTTCCAGGCTCTGCCATGGACCTCTAAGAGGCCTACTTTTTCACCGGGCAGTGGTGGTACCTTTAATCCCAGCACTTGGGTGACAGAGCCAGACAGATCTCTGTGAGTTCAAGGCCAGCCTGGTCTACAGAGAGAGATCTAGGACAGGCACCAAAACTACACAGAGAAACCCTGTCTTGAAAAACAAAACAAAACAAAACAAACAAACAAAAAAAGAGGCTTACTTTTTCAAGATGTCTACAATCTGTGACTGTCATCTTGGCCTTCATGATGCCTATTTGCAACATGACATGTATTTAGGGTAGACATGGAGTGGCCTTGCCCTGTGTGGACCAGGTGCCAGAGTTTTGAGTAGCATGGCTCACTACTCAAAGTCTTTGAGGCATGTGTTATTAGAGATCAGATTGTTATATTCAAGGAAACTGAGATTGAAGAGGTTGGCTTTTAGGCTCAAGGTCACATGACTGGTGACATCACTGGGATTTCTGGCAAGTTACCTTACCTCTCTTCTCTTGGAAGCCTTCCCTGCCCGTGCTTTTGTTCATAGATGTTTTCACTTTTTGTGTGTGAAGTAAACCAGTGTTGACTGTCCACGGACAGGAGGCTTAGGAGTGGAGAGTGGGCAGGCAGTGTAGAGGTAGAGGGCTTGCATACAGGACTGTCTGTGGAGAAACTGCAAGCCTCCTTGCATGTTCCTCTCATGTTCATTCAATTCACATCCTTGATGGGGAGTCAGAACCACACCTTAAAGAAACACTGGCTATCCATGAGCCACCTTGATAAGCTGGGGCACATTTTTATGGTGTGTTTCATTGACCCTGTGATCATTTGTTCAGAATCCAGTTTCAAGCTTATTTCTTGGAGTCCCACCTTACATCCCCTAATGACGGGCAGAATGTCAACGACATGGCTCAAGTCCAACTCAAGGGATACTTCTCTTTGAGTCACTCCGATTCACTGTGACACAGATTATTCATTATCTACTTCCCAGCTTGACCTGTTTTCACTCCTGATAGGAAATTGTGATCTCTGCAGCAAACATGGGGGCTTAGAACTCCCTCATATCCCCTGTGCCTTGCAACCCTTCAATGTTCTTCCAGATCGAGCAAATATATGAGATCCCAGAAAGGTGACCTGAAGTCAACATTCATTTAGCTGGCTGTCTTGGGGAGGCACGGGTGAACTAATTTCTATTTTATTATTTCCATTCCACAGGTGAGAAAAGAAATCTTGTCTTCAAAGGATTGGGATAAAAGTAGACGTAAATAGTTTATATCTAGTAGCAAGATTCTGACAGAGGAGCATTTCCTAATAGTAGTCATTACATATTTGTTCATGGATGTACTTGAATGTGCTAGGTAAAGATATCTTGTGGGTTGCATGCTCCTTGAGACTAAGGGACATCTGTCTAACATAGTATTAGTTTCATCAACCTTCACACACATTGTAGACACCTGCTCAATACTGCTAAAGTTAATGAAGAATTCATGTACATAAATGTATGTGTTTGTATAGACATGTCTATATATGTAATATGGGAACACATATAATAAATATACTAGAATTAAGGAAATCCACATGAATGTATTTGAGACATTTTTTTATAAACATCAAATTTCTTCAGCCATTCCTCAATCATCTTCTAACCTCCCCCAAAAGATAGTAATTTGAGGACTAATGTTGCTATGTTTTAAGGTCCCGATGGTAGGATGGTATAAGATCTTTATGTAAATGAAGAGAGAAAGTCTAGGCTCTAGATTTCAGGATTGAGCCCATTCCCACAGATCCCTGGTTTTGCAGGCTTGGAGAGAGTATGTCTAGAGTCACACCAATGCACTTTGACAGAGGTTATTTATTACTTATTCCCCGGCTACTTATTCATTTCTGTGTCTTGAAATCCGCCTGTGAATAAGGGCTTGTGTGTGACCGCGAGCAGAGGGAACAATTCTCATTTGTTTTTGACTAACAACGTGGGTGATTGACCCAACTATGTCCCCGGTAAGGAGGTGGGATGTTGGGGGCCAAAGGTCTGGATCAGGAAATGTCTCACACCTTCCCACTACAGGACACTTTGGCACCTACCTAATTTTTTGTTGTTGTTGTTATGCCCTTTATTCTTGTGAGGCTTTGGCTGTTTGGAGAGATTACACAGCCTGAGCACCAAACATTTGTTAAGTGAAATCTTCCCAGCTACCATTTCTGTATCAATGGAATAGATTCTCAGGGGCCTTTCTCTCCATCATCTGTCAAGGCAGACAAAGATAATAGAGCACCAAGGACTCCATCCATAGCACAGGCATCACTGCTAAAGCCCAGGAAGGAGTTTCCAGTTCTTTCTGTCTCTGCTGCCGGCCTTTGTTTTTACAAATGAGTGGAATCATGGGTGGGCAAGGGATTTTGTTGGGCAATCTTAACGTCTCATCCCCTCACTCAAAGCTCTGGGGTATTTTAATTCTTAGCCTTGGTGCCCAGCACTTAAAGAACATGAAAAGGAAAGCTTAGCTTGAAGTTGAAAGAAAATACCAGAAATGGCTTTTGGAAGCAATGAAATATGGCACTCCACAGATGAGACAGGCAATAATGCAGTATTAGCCATAGAGTTCACAAGAAAATTTCAGGGTTGCATGGGCCATTAAGAGCAAAACAAAAACCATAATTGCCCTTAATCTCTATTCATTCTGCACGTGTAAATCCCGTTCAAAGGGAGATTTCAAGGAGGAAGATCAAGAGAAAAATAAGCAGGCACCTTTGGACAGTGCTGGATTTGATCCCCTGTCTTTGAAGACTGTGAAGGGTAGGAAGGGGTGGGTCTGGGGGAGAGAGCCCTCCCTGAGTACTGATGCCAGGTGACAAGCTCTTGGAGACTTGACTTGGGTGGATTGTCTGTGCTGGTTCCTCTGTGCCCACAGTCCCCATTTGTGCAGGTTCAGTAATTCTGCTAGGCTTCCGGCTCAGGAGCCTAACAAAATGATTACACTTACAGGTGTGTGTTCACTCAGCCCTCCTTATAAGACAAGCAATCAAGCATCCAACTGACTCTATTCCTAAGGGACTGCAGTATAGGAGCAGAAGCTCTTGGGAAGAGAGTGCCTGGTTTAATGTGATCCCGGAAAGGTAGTCTCCACTGATTTTCAATGCTGTCCCTCAGCTTACCCCAAAGAATGAAGTCCTGATCAGTTCTTCATTCCCTTACTCACACCATCAGGATTTTAGAAATGTGAGATAATAGAATGTAATAATGAAACACGTTTATTTCCCAGAGAATAAGGAGCTCTGACTTAACATAGTATGCATATTCTAGACTACAGAACATCCAGATGTTATGATTCCATGTAAGAATAACCTGGATAACACATGCCATACTGTCACAGAGGGTCCAACACCATAGTTTGTACTGTCATACTTTGGGTAAACATAGAAGTGACAGAATGACCATAAGCCAGCAAAGTCTTATTTATTTCCATGTTTAATAGAAATTACATTGAGTTTGTACTGAGTGGTAAGTCTCCTGAGAAACACTCCTCCATCCATCTCCTGCTCTCTCCTTCCTTCCACGCACCAGGCAGGCATTTTTCAATGAAGCTCATGAATTCTCGTACTGACTTTCCATTTAACCACAACTCCACTTTGACATTTACTCACTCATTCATTCAGTAATTTGGTGGTAGTGGGGATTGAACTGGGGGCCTCGAGTATGTTAGGAAAGCATTCTATTGCTAAGCTCTACCCCCAACCTCATTTTGGGTTTTAAACTCTCTTGAGTTTCTTTCTATTGCTATTGTAGACAGATTGTCTTTCAATAGGTTTTTTTTTCCTCCCTGCTTTTTAGAATATCAAATCAGACATTTGGTTTCAAGATAAACGAAGAGTTGGAAAGAATTACTTTCCCATGGATATTCAGGAGGTCCTGAACCAGAAGGAGCATCAGACAAGGCATGACTGGGGTTGAGCAGAATGCAGGCTGGTTCTCATATGTTTGAGTTTTCATTTGATTTAGGATTGGTTAGCTCTTGGGGCTCTTGTTTTGAGCTTGAAGTTTCTTTTAGCAGCTTTCTTTTCCTAACGGGCAGGTGCCAGAGTGATGATTCTCTTCTGGGTACCATCCTGTCCTCTATCCCTCTCACCCCTCTGTAATGGATGGGCCAGAAAAAGATTCTGATTTCTGCACATCATGCCATTTTAATCAGTTAAACTTTTAAGGGCGGATTCTTCAAACCATGTCAAGAGCTGCTTCTAATTGAGTGACCTCATAACAAACACAGGCTAAAAACTAAGGCTTTTCATCAGATTTTTCTCTTAAAGGGACACATGTGGCTTTTCAAAAAATTTCTTTATTCAAATTATAGCACTTAATTGGAAGATCACCCTCTGGAGACGCAGAGACGTCACTCTGCTCAGATTATTGCTCCATGAAAAGTTACAGTTCCTTTTACCCCAGACTGTGACTTCTCATTACCATGGGGATCAGGAGCCCCAGAAGCTCAGCCAAATAGCATTGTGGTGCTCAGGGTTGCTCAGCTTGGATATGGATCTGCCTTAGTAGTTCCTGAAAATTAATGTGGACATTTGCACCATGAACAAAAGCTTAGTATTTGCTACAAAAATTATTCAATCGAAACAGTTACAAATTTAGGTAAAGCTAATATAAATAAACAGTAAGAAACCATAGATACATATTTATTCCTTTGTGGGGAAAGAGTTTCCAAGATGCTGTGGGAGGATTCCCAGGAGAAAGATAGGTGGGCTTTCTTTCACAAGACTAAAAATGCTTATGTGTCTGTATGTTTTAAAAACTTCATTGAGGCTGGATGGTGATGGCATATACCCTTCATTCCATTACTCAGGAGGCAGAGGCAGGTGGATCTTTAAGTTCAGGGCCAGCCTGGTCTACAAAGTGAATTTTAGGACAGCTAGAGCTACACAGAGAAACCTTGTCTTGAAACAACAACAAAAGAAACAAACAAAACTTCACTGATAAAATTAAAACAAATGTAAATATAGAGAGATATTCACACCAGACCCCATGCTGAGGAGCTGTTTCTGAAATTTAAAGAGCTGGTATGCCAGTGGTTGGACTCTAGTCAGTAAGAATACATGAAAAATAAAAGAGAAAATAGAAATGTTTCTTCGAGAAAGCATGAAAAATATTAAATTGCTTTAGTGCTCAAAAGTGTGAAAAAGTTTAACACGTCCACTAGTGGTAAAGAATTATAAGGAGTAGTGGTTACTGGCAAGGGTGTCATCGAGGGTGTTTGCTGTGACACTGAAGGACCTGTGACCTGGAATGACCTTCAGAGAGGTGACTTGGTAACTATGTACAATGAACTTCCCAAGCAGCTCTATGCATTAAACTATTCATGTCAGCATTTTTACACCTAACAGAAAATTAGAAATGATCAAATAATAGAGAAATTATAACAAACCTAGGATATACAGTGATATGTCCATTAAATGCTTCTCACTGACAATGCTAACAATAAAGAAAAATGCCAGGATGATTGTACAAAAAAGACGAAGTTATGGCCCCACATGCAACAAAATATGAAGGATTATTTCTGAGTTTTATTCTTTATGCGTCTTGTTTTTGTACCTATAAAGTATGGAACATACTATTTCAATGTGCTACCAGAGACTCCAAGCTACTTACACACGCCGGTGCAAACCTCATGGCTCTCAGTTGTACTGTTCTCCCCAAGGAAATTATTGATTTGTGTGTCCATATATAAAGCTTAATATTGCAGGCTATATATTATAATTATGTGCAGCTCCTATGCTATGTAATGATACATACTCTATAAGCATTCTAATTTTTATTAGTATATGTTAGTTGTTGAAATAATGAGTTTCGCTTGGGCATTCTTGTACACACCGATAGCTTAGCGTGACTGCATTTACACCCCTCCCTTACCACACTCCTCCCCTCTGACACGGCGTCTCTGGATGGCAGGCTCTTTTGTCAGCATTTTTAGATTTTTGCCTTTGAGAAAAAGTGTTTTCTGATCTTGTTTATTTCAGTTGCTATTGGTGAGCTGTAGTTCCATCCATTTTCTTACACACGGCATGAATTCATTCTTGACTTCAAATAGCTCTCTAATATGCATCTCTATCTGTAACTATATCTATGTCACAGTTTCTTTATCTAGTCATCAGTTCAGTTTTACACATGTTAATGTGTCAATACTCATTAACTTGTATTATATTAATAATTACCGACTAATGTTTTATGTAGCATCAACATGTATTGCATGTAACATCAACACATATCAACATTGCAATGTTTGGATGTTTTAGCTTCTCTAATATAGTGACTTATATTTAAAATTAGTTTGGAGTTACCTCAGTGAATCCCATGTTGTCCTTTTCTTCATGACATAGTAACAAGGAAATGTCATTTGATGCTCTCATGCTCTAGCACCCTATGCCCTGACCAATCCCCATGCAACAAGACCTTTAGAACTGTGCCCTGGCATTCCCTGTAATAGAGAATGACTTTTGCAAGGTGAATCGACACAGTAACTTGCTCAGATCAGCTAATGTATTGCCTTTGAAAAATAGAATGAACTCAGTCTCCAAGGAAGGGCAAACACACGGAGACTCAAAGGGTTTTTTCAGTTTGTAAACCCAATATCAAAGACGTGGGAAGTCTAGCCCAGCATTACAGGTGTCCTTCGCTTTGATCACTAATTAGAATGTGACTTCTATGCACAGTGTCACTGTCTGAGGGCCTGACAAAACAAAGTGTGTCAGGTACCTGACAATTTCTCATAATGCTGGGAAAGACAGGTGTTCATTCCTGTAAAAGCTTTGAAGCTAAAAATAAAATAAAACAAAATTTAAATTAAAGGATATTCCCAAGTACATAGTAATCATCTTAAGACGTACATTTCAGGGTCTCTTTTTTTTTTTTTTTTTTTTTTACCTCCCTGATGGTGGATGTGGTGGTTAGGGGGAGGGGTAGTCCTTGTTAAATACAAGCAAAAGCCTGGGTTGGAAAGGAATGCAGAAAATGGGAAAGTAAAGCCTTGTAAGTCATTTGAGATCAGTCTTCAGAGAATGTGTCTCAACGGTGTCATTATCAGATTAATATTTGAGTTCCAATTTAAGCTGGAATTATTTGGATAACAAAAATCAAAAGAAAAGTTTTTACAAACAATTTTGCCTCGGAGCAGAAGAAGCGTCTCTGGGCTGGGATTTGGGTGATTCTCCACCACACCTCACATTCTTGCAAGCCTGTGTGTGGCTCAGTGAAGGATCGCAGACGTCCTTGCTTTCATGGGCACCGCGGCTTGCTCTATTTCCAGTGAAAATCAGAGAAAAACAAAATTCTTCTTGAGTCATATGAGCTTCGGCTGTATTTTAGACCTCACGGCAAAAGAAAATCAGAGCAGATTTCTAGTCCTCGTTGAAAGACAGTTTATTGATAGGTTGTTCTATCAATGAGAGGAGATGCTCCAGGGGGACAACAGCTATCTTTAGTTTACCGAGTTTGCAGGAATCCTCTGTGCACCCCCACAGCAGCGTTGACCAGGTCTCTGCTGTGAGTTTATGAATGAAATGGTTCTTGAGCTTTGAAGGAAACCTACAAACTACAGTTGGCAGTGCTACCAGGCAAGGGCAACTAGCAAATAAAAACATCCAGGCAAACACAATCCAGGAGACGGAATCTAGAGCATTAAAAGTGTGGCTGCCTTTATTAAACATAATGCTAAGTGGAATTCAGCTTCATGATGGTGCTGGGGGACGGTAAGGGCAGGGGCGCTGTGTCTTGTTACTTCAGAAAGGGGTGGGATTGAAGAGGTCCAGACTGACAGGATGCTGCAGGTCCTGTATGCAGTATCCAGGAGCATTGCTATCAATGGGACTCACCAAACCCAGTCTATGTGATCAGGAGCCACCCATGGGACTAGTGCTGGTGATTACTGCGAGAAGTAACTGGAGGGTTCGAAGGGCTCAGCAGAAAAGGCTTTGGCATGAGAAAAATTACTTTTGTTTGGGTGTAGTAGGGTGTTTAAAGCAGGCAGGCAATCATTAGAGAGAATGAGGTACAGGTTTTGTTCAGGCTCCAGAGAGACCACTGAAATCACGGTGCAGGAGAATACTGATGAAGAAACGTTTCTGGATAGGTCTGAGTGAAAGTCACGTTTTCCTCAGACCTGCTTTTGCCCAGGAAAGGAGCAACAGCTGAGGACAATGTGGCTCCCCATGTCCTTTACGCTGTGGCAGGAGGTTGCATCTCCCATGCTTAGGGTTGGTGTTTGTTCATGGAAATTGGCTCTTTTGAATAGGTGATTGTATCGTTGCAGCAGTTACGTTTCCCAATTTTGTGGAGCCATTTAAAGATCTTTCTCTCTCTCTCTCTCCCCCCTCCCCCGACATGCACGCGCGCGCGCGCGCGCGCGCGCACACACACACACACACACACACACACACACATCTATGTGTATGTATGCGTGTGTTTGTGTGTTTGTGCTCATGTGAGTGCAGATGCACTCTGAGTCCAGAAGAGGGCATCAGATCCCCTGAAGCTAGAGTTTCAGGCTGTGAGCCTCACACTGTGGATGCTAGGATCTGAACTGTAGTCCTCTGCAAGAGCAGCACAAATTCTCGACTGCTGAGCCTTCTCTCCAGCCTGCATGGAATCACAGAAGAATTCTGCCCTCCCTACTCTTTTGGCATTACTATAAGCCTTGGAATTCTACTTTTTTTCCATGTTGGGTGATGGGACACTGGATTTAAGGAACTCTAGGACACATACAGCATCCTGCCGGGCACTCCATACTTCCTCTGGCTCATGTTGCATGTAGCACTTTCCTGCCTGGAAGCATCCCCAGCAGTTAGAGTTGACGAAGCCCATACAAGCTAGTGTTGGTGAACTCAGTGTAATTAATGCAGCTCCCTCCTTATACCTTGTGTGTCAGCTCCTTGTGTCAAGAACCTCTGTGTGCTACTTTTAGTGGCTTTGAACTCATCTATATGATCCCAGCTGACATCAAAGTGGGTGGCGAGATCATTCCAGGGACAGTGGTTAAGAGAAGGAGCTGTGTATTTGCTTCTCAGACTCCCAAAGGGAAGGTTTTCAGTGCACTTTTGCATAACATTGTTTTCCTTGGAAAGTCCTGAGTTTGCTTGATCAGGGAGCCAGCAGTTGGTTCTTTAGGGAAACATGGAACATTCAGAGCCAGACACAAGTGCAATCTATTGTTCTTTCATTATAAAACAGGGCTTCTGAAAAACACAGTGCTTGGGAGTTCACTCTTGCTTATTTGTTTGTTTTGAGACAGGATCTCACTATGTAGCTCTGGTTGCTCTAGAACTCACCATGTAGACCAGGCTGGCCTCGAACTCACAAACATCTACCTACTCTGCCTACAGAGGACTGGGATTAAAGGCATGTGCCACCATGCCTGGCACAGATAGTATTTTTTGATGTCATTTATTGGACTCTTTCTGCATCAGGCACTACACTATGAATTGGATATTACTCAGCTCATCCCAGTTTCCCATCAACCTTGTGATGTGACATTTTAATAACTGTTTGACTACCAAAACTAAAAATCAGAATTTGAGTAAGTCCACAGAATACATTTCTGTCTGCAGCCTGATTGTAGAAGAGTACAGATCTTATAGAATGCACCTCCCCACCTTTCAACAATTGTAAAAGGCACAGGGTACTAGGCGAGCTAAGGCTGCACACAGTAAGCTGATTTACACAATGTTGAAGAAGAAGAAGAAGAAGAAGAAGAAGAAGAAGAAGAAGAAGAAGAAGAAGAAGAAGAAAGAGAGAGAGAGAGAGAGAGAATGAATGGGGGAGAGAGGGAAGGAAAAAGGAAGGAAGGAAAAGTTCTGGAACTTTCTTGTCATTAACTTCCTAGTGATTCAGTATAGGTCATAACAAACAACTTAAACATTTTAAAACTCTCATTCATAAGTATTGGCCAAGTAAATTTTCCTCAACTGTGATAATGATGGGTCACCTGATTATGACCAAGCTGTCAACATTCCATTTATATTAAAACACAAATGTTCCTTGGGACCCTTTTCTTCTCCATCCTCATGCCTGGTGGCTCCTCCTCTAGAGTTAGAAGCCAAGGCATAATGCCTAGCTTTAGATTCTGGAGGATAATGTACCACTTCTACTATTTTTAATCCTTACATACAAATTCATTTGTTTATTAATTACTAGCCTCTGAATTTGTCATCAGAACATAATTCTGAAATCAATCTCACTTGGGGAATAAAAATATTCAATGATAGCATTACCCTAAAAAATTTTTCATTCTTCCACAATTTCAAACATGTGCAATGTCCTTTGATCGTTTCTCCCCATGCCGATCTTTCCCTTCCCTAGAGCTCCATTTTTGTGGCCCACTTCATTTTATTAGGATATCTTGCATGAGCCTGCACTTGAGGGGTGGGGCTGGGGGTGTTTTTCACTTTAGCAAGGTCAACTTACCAGGGACTACACCACTAAAGAGTATGACTCTCCCTCCCCCAGGAACTAACAATGACTTCTAGCTCCTCTCCCAGCCATGATAGAATGTTGATGGGCCCAGCCTTGGGCAGGTTTTGGGCAGACAGCCCCTGCTGTCAGTTAGTGGGTGCATTAACCATGCCATGTCCAGGGGACAGCATTCACAGCACCCTTTCCATTGGCTCTTACACTCTTTCTGCCCCCTCTTCTACAGTATTTTCTGTACCTTGACAGAGATATCCTGCTGAAATTACATTTCTTTTGTCAAGTTTTGATTTGGTTAAAGATGTTTCTAGGCAGGTGTTGGAGGTACATGCAGAGGGAGGCAGAAGCAGGTGGTTCGAGGCCAGCCTGGTCTAAAGAGCTAGTTCTAGGACAGCCAAGGCAGTTGTTACACATAGAAATCTTGTCTTGAAAGTTAATAACAACAACAAATGTTTTCAAATGAATTCTTTTGTGTTATCCTTATGCCTCTGGGTGTCATGGGCTATAACATAAGTAGAAAAGAGGACAGGAAGCTAGGATGGGGCACAGAAGGGCCAGATTTTAAAGGAGTGAAGGGGAGCTGAGGGTGAATATGATTAGAATACATTGTGTGAAATTCTCAAAAATTTAACATTTTTAAAAAAATCTATTTAAGAACACATACCTGTCAGATGCAATACTTTCTGGTTATAACTGACTGTTTTATTTTGTTTTTGGTAAATGGTCTAAATAAAAAGAGGATAAAGTATAATAAAAGTTTGCTCTTGTATCATCTGTTATTATGGACATTATATTTTAAAACTCTATTTTTTTTTTAAAGGGAAAACCACAGCCAGCTCATTGTTTATCTGTCTTTACACCACATTGACTTAGGCAACTTAGGAAAGAAAGTATTTAATTGTGGCACTTGCTTACAGTTTCAGAGGATGAGTCCATGACCATCAGGGCAGGAAGCATGGTGGTGGATGGGCAGAGCTGGGGCTGGGGCAGTTGCTGAGAGCTCATATCCTTATTTGTGAGTAAAAGGTAGGGAGCTAACTAGAATGGTAAAATGATGAAATAGTACAGTCCTGTGAAATCTCAAAACCCACCCACAGGGACACAGTGACATGCCTCCTCCAACAAGGCCAGACCTCCTAATCCCCTCCAAAACAGTGCTACCAATTCAACTAGGCACCAAACACCCAAATCCATGAGCCGATAGGGGCCATTCTCATTCAAACTACCACATTTGTCATGTACAGGAAGTCCATAGTCCTTTAACTCACTCATTTATCTCAACATGCATTCATGAAGCATGCTGTGTGGGAACTGTGCTAAGTTTTGGAAAAGCAAACATGATCATGGTATAGCTCCCACACCTGTCCATGGGAGTATGAAGCAGGCCAGGGAGTCAGCCATTAGCCCACCCTGAGAACAGCTGTGTTGCCCTGTTTGCGAGCTCTGCAGCCCCAGCAAGGAGGGGACAGGCGTGGCCTCCGCTCCAGTGAAATTTAGGATGGAGAAGTCATCATTATAAGGGCACGGGTGTGAGCAGAGTAAGAGCAAGGATGGCCCATAGGTTGGATCCAGGGAGCCTTCCATTGTCTGGGGTGTCAGAGGAGTGTTGACAGAGGACGATAAAATTGTTTGAGGTAACGTCTAAAGCTACAGTTACAGGTGAACTGGGAAGTGGAGGTGAGGTGAGATGAATATTCCGGGCAGAGGGAAAGCTTGTGCCAAGGAAGTGAGGTGTGGCAGAGGGAGTGGAGCCAGGTAACATCAGCCAGGTGCCAATTCAAGCCATCTAGCCATTGTGTGCAGCCCAGTTCCTTGTGGGAATGTGCTGAGGCTGCGATTGAACATTGCCACCAGCTGCCAATCATGTGTCCCACCAAAGCAAACAGGGCTATCCCAGGTTAGCCTATTCTTCAAAGGGTTTGCATTAGGCCTCAAAATCTTCACATTAGACCTCAAATCTTGTTGGTAACATTTACAGCCATGCACCAAAATGAAAGTGTGCTGAGATAAAAAGCAGCCTCTGGCTTTGGCCAAAGATTCCCATCTTCAGAAATTTTAAGGAGGTCTGAATTGCAGTTTACAGGTTGGCCCCTCGGTGGTTCTTGTAGTAAACCAGGTGCTTTGAGATTGCTCAAGCTTTTCTAGTCAGGGGTTGGAAAGACTCCAGATGTGACGCATGTCTCCTTTCAGGAGGTGGAAAAAGTGAAAAACAAAAGCAGCTACCAGCATGTGAGAGTAGATTTGATGGGAACACAAAACAGAAAGCAAAGTCCAGACCTCAGAGGGTCATTCGGGAAGACTTTCTCACATTGAGCAATCGGATCTGTATCAAAGCTGGGTTTGCTAATTATTTGCATTGGACTAGTTGTTTGAAATGAAAGTTTGGGTTTATTTGTAGAGGAAGATAACAATTTTGGGAAGAAACAGCGGGACTTAAAACTTTTCAGATGAAAACAGGACACCCAGATCTCAACAGTGTTGGCAGAAACCATCTTATTTCATTCTTCTCTCATTCCCTAAGTAAAAATAAATAAAACACATTCTCTGGATCCTTGGGATTACATGCTAGGTATAATTAATGTCTGTTGAATTTCCTGTGTGGGTGGTACTGCTTAACAATTTGGAAAAAAGAAATTTCTTTCAGCACTTTGAGCATCATCACTCATTTGGTTTGACTGTTCTGCATGTTGTCAGTCTTTACTCCATAGGGCCTTCCTTCTAGTTTCAGTGAAACGTACTAAGCACTACTGCAAGTATTCATAGGTGAGATTGCCCACAGGCATCTCATAGGTGAGATTGCCCACAGGCATCTCATAGGTGAGATTGCTCATAGGTACCTTTCTCGAATTTTCTCTAAACCACACATGAGTGAGATTTGCAAAGGTAAATATCTATAGTCTAGAGACCTGTGCATTTTCTCTGAAGTTTGTGTTTTCATATTTTCCTTCTTTTTTGTTTTTCTTATTATTGTAGTTCTCCTTGCCAGAGCCTTCATTTGCTAAACCTCGTGACCCTTCAGGAAGAGAAGGGTAATACAATGTTTTATAATATTGTATGACCACAAGTTACTTTAAAATGATATTTTTTGTTCTTTGAATATTTCATACATGTATAGAGTATCTTTATCACATCCAGCTCCTACTCTTCTCCTCCAACTCCCTCAGCCTGCCCAACACATTTCCCTGCCAGCTTCATGCCTTCCCTTTTTAAAACCCACTGAGTCCAATTAGTGCTAGCTATATGTAAATGGATGTGGGGCCATCCACTAGGCTATGGGCCACCCATCAGTGCCAGACCACCAAAGCGAAGAGACTCTTTCCTTCAGCAACCATAAACTCTCATGGCTCTTCAGATAGGAGTGTTGTCTCACTAGCTCCCTTTCCATCCACATTGGGAGTTTTTAACTGGCTTGTTCTTGTTCAGGTCTTGTGTAGGTAACTACTATGGTTGTGGGTTCATGCATCTAACATGTGTTATGTACAGAAGACAGAATTTCAGAACACTCCTTTGCATCCTCTGTATTCTTCCTGCTTCTTCTTTTTGGAGTAGGGGATGGTGACAGTGTGTGAACTAGATGTCTCATCTGTGACTAAGTACTCCCGTAACTCATGAGAAACACTTTGAGCAGCATGAGTCTCTGCATTGACTCATGGGGCAAAGAGAAGTTTCTCTGGCCAATGCTGAGAGCCATACAAATCTTTGGGTAAACATAAACATTTAGGAGGCGTTTTGACTACATGACCATTTAGAAAATCAAGAAAAGTAGGATCCGCCTTGGGACCTGTGACTTCCCTAGCTATAGATTTTAAACCAGGTTTATGGTATGAGGCACTCATTCTTTACTTTGAGCAGGTCTCAGATCTAGTCAGAATGTAGTTAGTTTTCCTATAACAGTTATGCCACTATTGTTCCAGTGGACACATCTTATTGGCATATAAGTATTGTAGCATGCACAGTCCAGCACTGGGTAAAGACCATTGATGTCTTTTCTCCCCCAACAGCCTACACACCCCACTCCTGCATTATAGAAGCTTGTCATCATGGACAGAGTTTCCTGGCAAGCTTAAAAATATTTCTGCATGTCTCGCAACCAAAGTATGTGATACCTTCAGGGACAAGATCTTACCATCTACTTATTGCTTGTTAGCTAAGAGCAATGGCAATAACCTGTGTTGTTGCTTTGGGTATCTCTGGGGCTTCTCTATCACTTACAGGGATGCACTGAGATTTTCATTTAAATAACCCATGTGTTCTGGGAGCAGCATTGTCTACCATTCAGGGTACCTCACCTCTGTTGTCTGATACTTTGTGTTCTGACAGATAAAGCTTGCTTGGAGTCAGAGGGCGGAGCTAGCCACTAGTTAACCATAGAGATCTGGAGGTTGGTACAGAAAAGAAACAGGAAGCGGTAAGGTAGGGCAGAGATGGGATCTCAGCCCTTTTGGACTAAGGAATGGAAGAGGTAGGAAGTCACTGGTGGCTGCTCCCCTGCTTCTCTGATCTTTCAGAGAAAGATCTGAATTCTGGTTTCTATTAATGAAATTAGATTTACACATCACTGCTCAATTTCTATTTAAAAATTATATTTTTAATTAGCTTAAAATTAGTGGTTTTTCATAAGAGACAAAGTCTCCTGTACCCTTGACTGCCCTGGGACTCACTATATTGCTGAGGATGATCTCTAACTCCCTGTCTTCTTGCCTTTACCTCCAAAATGCTGGGATTTGCTTTGATTGACACCAGGATAGCTGTCATCCTTGAAGTTGGCATTTGATAGTTCATTCATGATAATTACCTTTGCTTAATATGTGGCTTTTAATGAACCAATTAATAGGTTCTTATAACATAGCCCACGCTACCCTTGACTTCACTTATGTCACTGGGCTGGCTAGTTTTTATGTTAACTTGACACAAGCTAGAATCATTTTGGAAGAGGGAACTGCAGTTGAGAAAATGCCTCCACCAGATTTCCCATGGGTAAACGTTTGGTGCATTTATTGATTGATGATTGGTATGCACTGTGGGTGGTGCCACATCTGGGATGGTGGTACTGGGAGCTATAAGAAGGCAAGCTGGGAAGGCCATAGGAGCAAGCCAGTAAGCAGTACCCCTCTATGGCCTCTGCATTAGCATTCTGCTCGAGGTTCCTGCCCTGCTTGAGTTCTGACTATGACTTCCCTCAGTGATGGACTGTGATGTCCAACTGTAAACTGAAATAAACCCTTTCCTTTCCAAGTTGATTTTGTTCATGGTAGTTTCTCCCCCCCCCCACAGCAATAGAAAACCCAAGACAGTCACCTAGACTGGCTTTAAACTCATTTTGATCTTTTTGCCTCAGCCTCCTAAATCCTGGGATTATAGGAGCAAACCACCATGCTCAGAATATATTTGGTTCTAGATGTCATTGAGTTTCTGGAATTCTGTAGTTGGTACAAATTGGAAAACAATAATGACAAGCAAACATGGTAACAAACCATTAAACAGGTAAAAATATAGTTTGCTTGACAAGTAAAGCAACTAATCCTAGGGCAGAGGAACTGCTCTTGCTGGAGTCAGATCCACTTGGCTTCCATGCCTGGTTTACCATTTATCTGTTTTCCCTGACATGAGTCATTAAACTGTGCTGGTCCCTGGTTTATCCCACTATAAATAGCTCTAATAGATGCTATAAAGGTGATGAAGACTGATGATAATGCACATGTACATAATAAGTGGAAGCTGTTATATAGTTGGTTTTCAGATCCACAAACAGGTTCGACTAATTACAAATCCAAAATAACTGGAAAAAGCAAAAACAAAACATGTCTGTGTTGAACATGTACAGTGATTTTTGTGCCAGTATTTCCTGAGCATGGTGACAACTAGTCTCCTGGCATTTGTGTTAATGAAGCATACTAAGTCATCTCAGATGGTTGAGTGTGCAGGGGCTTGTGCAGGTTCCATGTAAGCCTATTACATTTTATACATGGCTTAAGCATCTGTGGATTCTGCTGTCTTAGAGAAGGTCTAGACCAGTGGTTCTCAACCAAGGTCCTAATGCTGCGACTCTTTAATACAGTTCCTTGTGTTATGGTGACCCCCAACTATAAAGTTATTTTTGTTGCTACTTTATAACTGTAATGTTGCTACTGTTATTAATCGTAATGTAAATATCTGATATGTGACCCCTGTGAAAGGTTGTTCAACCCCCAAAGGGGTTACAACCCACAGGTTGAGAACCACTGGTCTAGAGCCAACCCATGGCTAATATAGGTAGATGACCGTATTTATTTACTCAAGTATCATTCACACACTCATGTACCTTCACTATCAGAGCGTTCACCTTCAGAAAAGGAATCTGTTTAAGCAAAGAGCAGAGTCTTACCCTGAGGACCAAAGTGGAGTTCAAATGGAACAAGAAGTAGATTTAGAGAGCTGCTGAAATTAAAGCAAGCAGACTTTGGGCAAAATAGCGGACAATGGTCAGAGGATACACAATAGGATAGAACATTCTGAGATAACTAGGACTGCCTTCTGCACAGATGATGCCTAGTCTGAATGTGTTCCACCAGAAGGAGATTGCTGGCTGGTCAGTACTGTTGCCAAGGAGGTTTTCTCTTTGGGTGAGACATGGATGTGCAGTCTTAGACAGTCTGTGATGCTCAGAGTCTCTGATGCTGTGGCAGCCATGGAATTAGTAGGCATGGGAGTCCAAAGTCCAGAAGAATAGAAAGGAGGCTGCCATGGTGTTGTACCTCTCTAGCAAAGCCCAGCTTCTTTAGTACACTCATCCCTCAGTATCTATGGGGGATCCTTCCAGAACCCCTTTTAGCCACCAAAGCCTATGAATACTCCCGTCTTCTGTGTAAGAGAATACAGTATTTACATAGAAACAACTCAATCCTGTATACTTTAAATATCTCTAGATGATGTGTAATACCCAGGAAGTGTAGCCATCACATACATAGCTGGTAAGCTTATTATTCAAAGAAGGGTGACAAGAAAATCTCTGTATATCATCAGTCCAGATAGACTTTTTTCCTTTTTGAGGTTTTCATTGGCACTTGGTTGAAGTCATGGATGTCAGTCCTTAGATAGGAGAGCTTCCCCATTACTATGCAATAAATCAGATTCCCAGGCCAGGAGTCCAAGCTGGTGCCTTTCTGCTTCTCCTTGCCCCCCAGTCTTATGGAGGAGACTCTGAAGACTTGGAGAGGGCACAGCCTCAAGGTGAGAGGATCCTGAAGCCAGGAGTCAGAGCCAAAGTCAAAGTTCCTTCACTGACTCATACTTCAGTGTGGCATGAGAAAGCAGTAATCTTAAACTGTATGTAGACACTGAAGTCTGAGGGTTGAGAGCCATTGTCAGAGTAGGGACACCATCCTGACCCTTTCCATGATCAAGCCAATCTTATCCTCCTGCATTCAGGAATGTGATATGATACTGTCAGAGGTCTTGTAGAAATTTGAATACAATATGTTCCCAATATTCCCTGGAACTTTGTAAGTATTTATAGTGAATACTATTTATTGGAAGCCATTCTTCAGCCAACAATGATTGGTATGGACTCCTAGTAAACCTTTGAGGCTTTAAAAAATTCACCCAAATTATTGTTAAGTCATTCTATCCCTTTTTCTTTAAATGATCAAGAAGACTGATAACATATTTAACTATTCTATAGTTTTGCTAATGTCATTTGCTTTGTTTTAAATTTGTTGTTTTGCAAGTTTGCACATTTATGAATTATAAAAAAATTATTGAAAGTCTTACTGTGTAGCCCAGGCTGATCTCAAACTCATTATCCTCCTGCCTCAGCCTCCCAAATACTATGATTATAGGCACGTGTCCCCTCACTTAGATCTGAACTCATTCCGGACTCCATTTGTGATTTATATCTGCCCTTGATTTTGACTATGTCCCTTGAATCTTTTGGGGAATGGCTGGCCCAATCTGGAGAGTTGACTAAACCTAATTAAATGCCCTCTTACTATTTCTTTACATCTTTCCTCCATGCTCCTTCTTCCCATTGGCTTTAAATGTAGCAGCACCACTAACTCACCCCTAGACATCAACAGCCCAAGAAGTGGGAAGCACTGCTGCTCTTCCAACCTCCCTACACATGCTTTAAAGACTGCAATAGACAGACGTTGAAATTCCTCCTCCATTTTGTCATTCTTGTCTGCCTTCACTCTAACCTTCAATAATTGTTTTTCATTATATGCAATTTAGGAACTATGAACTTCTGACTACAGTGAGTGAAAAAATAAATCCTTTTAGTGGATTAAATACTTTTCATTCATCCAGGAAAGTTTCAAAGGGGAAAATATCTCTCAATAAACATGTGAAATGACTAAGATGATTTCTCAGAAATTGTTAGATTTGATAAGCACCATGATGAATTCAAATGCAGGTTAAAATAACACTTCCTTAGTTGTGATGGTTCATTTCAGCTGTCAACTTGACCCGATCTAGGGCCACCTGGGAAGAGAGTCTCAATGAAGAATTGTCTAGAGACTGTGTGGATAGGTCTGTAGGGGATTATCTTGATTACACTAACTGAAGTGGGAGACCCTACCCAATGTGGGCATACCATTTTCATAGGTTGGACTGTGGGCTAAATGAAAAGGAGAGGGTAAGCTGAGCAGTAGCAAGCCTGCATGCAAACAAGCATGCCCTCTCTGTTCCTGACTGGTTGTGACTGACTGGTTGAGGATCTGACCACCCTGACTCACCACCCCTCAATGACAGACTGTAACCTGAAACTGTGGGCTAAAAGAAATCCTTTCTTCCCTAACATTACCTTTGTCAGGGTATTGTGTCAAAGCAATTAAAAAGCAAGCAATGATACCAAGTTAAAAAAAAATAAAATAAAACAAGTGGAGATGTTAAATGACAAATGTTAATTTGTTGGCGTGTCTGAATAGTCTGTGGAGTCACAATTCACTGTGGTAGCTTTTGCCAATAGCGTGACAGTTGAAAAATTCTGATGGGAACTTGCTGCAGTGTGCCCAAGTTGGCTCTTCAAAGGGAGCACCTAGAAGTTTCTTCTCATTGCCAGTAGCACATAAACTAGACTGGGTGAGATACCAGGTTAGAGCTTCCAATCTATGGGACTTTTGAGAACTAAGACTACTTTTGAGCTACAGGCGTCACAGGCTTGAAACATCTCATTAACAAAATGGCAGGAGAAACAGGGAGACCGAGAGTCAGGGACTCAAATGGCAAGTTTGGAATCACTTTACATTTGTATGTGTGTGTTCACACATGTGTACACACGCATACCTCTTGAGTGGAGTCAGAGGACAATTGAGTCTTAGTCCTCACTTTCTACCTTATTTGAAGCATCCTTGTTTTTCCACTAGCCATACTGGGTTAGCTGACCCATGAACTTCAGTTGATTGATTCTCCTAGTGACCTCCTTTCTCTTAGTAGGGTCATGCTGCGGTTATAGACATTGGTCTTACTGTTTCTGGCTTTTATATGTGTTCTGGAGACCTAAGCTCATGGCATCATCCTGATGCAGCAAGATCTTTACCTACTGAGCCATTTCCTCAGCTCTGAAACTACTTGTATTTCTAAGGGTTTCCTTACCGATGAAATAAGACTGTGTGGGAAACTGGGCAGCTTTGAGTGTTCAGGAGAGGCAGCCTTCTGTGCAGGAAGAAACCCTAGACACAGAAGTCAACCCACTGCTCCACAGAGGCTGAGCCTGCTTCCTGATACAGAGAAGGTGACTCAGAAGCTCATCTTGCTTTTGGCGGATGTTTTGAGAGTTAAGTGATATAATGACAGTCTGAGATCTTTGAGTCATAAGAAAATAAATTTCATTCTTCACTTTGAAAAATTGAATATTTTTAATTTTTCTTGACTGACTCAAATAAGAGCTTGAGATTCTCCTAATTTTCTCACATCAATCATATTTTTACATCACCACCCATGAGAAGAAATGCAGTTTGAGCCTATGCCTGGAGTAATGTCAATTAAATCCTTTTAGTTGGATTTTTAGGACAATTTAAAATAGCCATTTTATAAATTTCCCAAATATCTAAATTTTTCAAAGCACTTAGGTTATTAGCAATTGCTTTGGCAAGTCACACTTCCCTCCAAAGTAGTTGAAAGGTCACCTTTTATCTCCTGGTTTTTCTGGTCACAGCAAGGCATATTGGAGATGCTTAAGCATCAGTACAAGTATCATGGTTTCATTAGGACAGTGTACTCAACCTTCCTTTAATACAGCTTCTCATGTTGTGGTGACCCTCAAACAAAATTATTTCATTGCTACTTCATAACTACTATTATAAATTGTAATGTAAATATCTGATATATGACCTTAAGGCGGTTGCAACCCACAGGTTGAGAACCACTGTATTAGCCGGCTAGGAAAGTTGCATTCTTCTGTGTTTTGGTTAGGATCTATATCTTGAACCCCAGTCATGTGACTTCCTCATTTCTATGTTTATGTTCCCACAACAATGAGGCCTCGAGAAAGAAGAAGTCATCCATCCAGCCATCCAACCAGCACACACAAACTGAACTCTTTCCCACTCCACATCCAGGCCCATCCTTCTCTTCACTTGGAAGTTTGGATGTAGAGACCAACATTCCATACATAATAATTAGGGTGATGAATGACACAGAGAAAAAAGGCATGGCTCAGGACATAGCCACCATTAATATCTGTATCATTTCCACACAGGAAATCCATATGCTAGTATGGTATTTATTATTCACAGGATGTGATTTCCCTTCTGTTCTTTCACGGTGCTGAGAGTATGGCTGTGGATATCAAGATGTTGGGCATGTTCAGAGAAAAAGTAACCAGACACCATGAAGCTCATGGGTAATTGTCACTCATCATTCTTCTTGGAAAAAAAAGAGTCGGCCGAAGCTTTGCCTTTAGCCATCCTCAGCCATGGTTGACTGTGTTGAAACAATGCCAGACTGAGCATTGATACCAGGTGCCTGTCCAAGCAGAATCCAATGTCACACCTGCAGATAGAGGGTAAGATTACATCATGTGTCAGGCCCGAGCACCACAAATGACTCTCTGCTTCATCTCAAATAACATTATAATTTACACTTGGAGACTTCAGACTATGCAGTCTTGGCCAAATGAAAGTTTTTGCAGCCAAACACATCAAACTCAATATATTTTGCTTTGCCAATGCGATTATTTTTTTTTTAAGTTGCACGTAATTAAATCTATCAATGGCATTTCAAAAAAAAAAAGTATCCATCCTGGATGAGAGGCTTAGGGACATTTAGCTGTCAATTATGAAGATGCCATGGAGTTTTGTGCCGGAAACCAAAGAAAGAATAAAAGGACCCTAGTGTGCAATGGGAGAGAAATGAGAGTTCACAGATGAAAGGGTCTACAATGAGGTCCTTTGTTTTATAAAAATGTCATAGTTATGAAGGTGTAACTATGGAGATGGAGAACTACTTCAGAGAAAAATGAACCCCCCCCCCCAATTTAAACATTTTTCCAGATCCGGGACATAACCTGCAGTGATCCTCAATGAACCTTTGGAGAGACTGTGTGGGTATTTCAACACCTCCTCACCTCACCCATTCGAATTTCCACCTTTGCACTTAGGTGCACTGGTGGCCTTCACAGGGTGGCTTGTTTGCACTTTGACCCACTTATGGGGAAGAAGCTGTGTGTTCTGAATGCTGCTGCAAATGTTTGCATGAGCAGAGAAAGGGAAGAATGCCCTCCTGTCCCCTTCTCCCCACCAACTTCTTCAAGGCCTGGGAAGAAGTGTCCTTCTGGCTATTGGGGGTTTTGACTTTGGGACTTGCTCTAGAGTTCTTCTTATTCTCTATGGAATGGCCCCAGCATTTTGAATCTTTCAGAGAAGCTTATTATGTTTAAAATGGATAGTCAAAAGTTGTGATCTTCGATCTGGTGGAGGGGTTCCCTAGCTCTAACAAAAATGTTTCCCTCTTTACTCTACCTTAACCTCTTTGTATTTCCATGACGTTTTAGAGAGTCTTTAGTCTTGAAGTTCTCTCTGTGCTCACCAAGTCCTTGCTTAGCTCCAGAGAGTCACCTAACTGGGGATGCAAAGCAATGAAGAGATGACAGACAGGTGACATGGGTAAGGCTGGCATCAGAAGGTCTGGGCTCTCTCATGGAGAAGCTGTAGCACCCAGAAGCTCAGCGTGCTTATTACATACAGTTGGACAGGAAGGCAGGGTTATTGTAGACAGCTGAACAAGGAAGTGGGTTATTACACACAGGCAAACAAAGAGGTAGGGTTATTCTATCCAGCTGAACACGGAGGCAGGTGTATTACCCAACTTTTCTGTGCTAACAAACACTTCTTGTTTCCATAGTTTCCAATTGGGTTTCCTTGCTGGCATCTCGTGCTGGTTACTGTAGTACTCACCTTCTTAGTTCTTTGACAAAATACCAGACAAAAGCTACTTAAGGAAGGAAGGAAGGCAGGCTTCAAAGTGGCTCTTGCTTTAAGGGTAAAGTTCTTCAGGCCTGAGATGTCATGGCGGCAAGAGCATGGAGGATCTAATCATATGATGTCCACAACCCAGAAGCAGAGAGCAGACAGGAAGTAGGGGCTGGGTATGAAACCTAAGAAACCTTAAAGCCCATCCCAATGACCCTCTTCATTCAGTGAGGGCCCACCCCCTAAAAGGTCCCACAGCCTCCCCAGACATGATCATGGGCTCAAACATGAGCCTATGGTGGAGGGTCAAGTGTATCACGGGAGTTATGTTAGCTGGTGATGGCTGTGGCTATGGCTTCCTTCAGTGTTGCTGGTTCTGTACCAATTGTCTTCTCCTCCACCCAGGCTGAAGGCACAATGTCTACTTTAGACAAGCCATCCTTGTGGAGGAAGAAGGCAGTAAATCTGGGGTAACCAGGATGTTGTTCTGTACAGCATCACCATTTCTATTAGTTCAGTAAAGCCACAGAGCCTAACGGGACCATGTCCCAGGGAGCTGCGTTCTGCCTACAGGGAGACACTGAAGGCCTTTTGTGTCATCAAAGAAGGGACTGAAGAATTGGGAACTGTTTATCCCAGCATGCCATCCTTATTTCTTTTCTCACTCAATTTTCTATAAATACCAACCAAATTCAGCCTTAGAAACTCAGAAGTATTGATGCATAGAAATATGAACAATTTTTTTAAAACCCTGTCTAGTTCTGGTCTGTATATTGAATGTTAATTAATTTTCCAATTATGTGATATCAAGCCAGTCAAAATGCTAGCATGGATTGAGGAAGGGGTCCTGAAACTTCACCCCTGGCTGAGAGCCATTGAAAGCTGATGACTGCTTCATGAAGGAAAGTCTGTTTTCTTCAGGGATGTGACCCCTAATAGTTTGTTCATGCTCCAGTGGGCAGCCCTACACCCATGTGTGTATGAGCAGCACTAATTAGACTCAATGGGTCAAAACAGAGGAAATGAAGTTAGGAGGGAGAAGTGTGGGGGGTTGGTATCTGGGAAGAACTAGAGGAGTGGAATGGGGGATGGATATGATCAATGGATTCAAGTAGGCCATAGTGGGCTGAAGGAAATTGTTTACCTCTGTTGAGTGATTCTTTTACCTTCGGATTAGAATGTTAAATAACTCCTTTTCTTGTCGCTATTTAGTGCATCTATTAAATTGTATCACTGTGATGTGCAAACACTTGTGTTTGCCTCAGAATGGGCTCCACATTATCTGGTGGGGCTCCAGATGCCAGCATAATTCAGGTAGACTTTCATTCACATGTAATGACAGAAATGTCCCATGGAGCTGGCCCCCAGAGGATGCTGCAGTGTTCAGTTCCTCTGGTGGTTAGCCCCTGGCTTTCTGAGTCACTCAGTCACTCAGGAATAGTCTGCATTTTTCCCAAAGACCCCTACGTGTGATGACTTTCCTGATAACTATCTTGGCTGCTACCAAAAGCAGGTCCTGGCCTCCTAGCTGAAATTTGCTTGGGGCGGGTCATCTTCGGTGAGCTCTTCTCACAGAGACTAGCCAGCCAGCAGAGCCTTCTGGGTTCTACCCTTGGCTGTGTCTTTACCAGCTACCTACTTCACAGTGTTGTGCAGTGATGCCACCATGGTGACCCTCCTGCTGGACAGCCCAGAGGAAACATTTCAGATCCAGAGTGGAGCATGTAAGGATCTCTCCACCCCCTACCCACTTCTTCACCAAATCCCTGTGGCAGGTGCCAACTCTCCCAACCCTCCCTCCCTGGCCTCCTGTCACCTGTCACCAATGAGCTCTCTCCTTTTGCTAGCTTCCTTCTTTCTTCCACGCAGGCAGGTCACAGCATCCCTTTCCTGCTGTGCCTTTGGCTCTTGCTGCTGGTCATCATTATTATCCCTTCCACTAAAGTCAACGCCTCTTCTCTTTCCCACCCTGCTCTCTGGTTTGTAGTGCTCCCTGCTGAAGAACACGAAAACACTTAGAATGTAAACATGTCCAACCAGGCTCACACACACACACACACACACACACACACACACACACACACACACACACACACACACACACACACACACGAGAAGAATCGATGACCAGCAGGTTATTTGGGGTTGCTCGGCACTCACTCACTCCAATTCCATCAGTTCTGTACTGAATGCTCAATATATGTGGTTTGATGGTAGATACAGCACAGGGGCTCTCCAGAGGCGGATGAAGTGGTTCATTCATCAGTTTGTGGGGGAGAAAGGTGTGGAACACAAAGACTAAATGAATCCCAATTGTCTGGTCTCTGTTTTGACTTCAGTATTGGAACACATGGTTTTCCAATTAAAGATTACATTTCATAGCTTTGTCTGCAACCAAGACCTCAGTGTCCCGATTCTGGCCCATGGAGATCTTAAAGCCGTGAACACCTGTAAGAAATGAAAGGAACATGGATTTCTCCTTCTATTGGCTGGAATGGTAGCAAATAGAACCTATCTTTGGACAGGATCATAGTAAGCCTGATGTGCTGAGAATACGCAGTAAAATAAGGTTGGAGTAGGCTGGGTTCCTGTGTCAGCTTTTGCAATAATCAGTTGAAGAGATTGTACATTAAACCTTTCTACTAAGGGGTTGGGGAGATGGCTTAATGGTTAAGAGCACTGACTCATCCAGAGGACCCAGGTTTGATTTCCAGCATCCACATGGCAACTCACAGCTCCAGTTCCTGGGAATCTAGTACTCTCTTCTGGCCTCTGAAGATACCTGGCGCATACATGGTACACATCCATACATGCAGGCAAGACACCCATACACATAGAATAAAATGAAATATTTTAAACTAAGACAGAAAAGCAAATCAGAAAACTCCTACTGAGGCGGTAATGGTAGTCAGGACCCGGGCTTTGCGTTTTGCTGACAGTCCTAGTGTTATGAGCTTTCTTCTGTTAAGCTCTGGGTTTTACTGTGTGTGTGTGTGTGTGTGTGTGTGTGTGTGTGTGTGTGTGTGTGTGTGTATGTGTGCATTCTTGAGTATAAGACTTTGAAGGCCAGAGGTTGATGCCAGGCATTTTTCCTCTGTCATTCTCCACCTTATTTTTTGAGACAAGGTCATTCACTAAATCTGGAGCTTGCTGTTTTGGGGGTCACTCACTGAACCCAGAGCTTGCTGCTTTGGCCTGGCTAGCTGGCCCACAAGCCCCCAGGACCTGTCTGTTTCTGCCCCCTACCTCCAGTACTGGGGTGGCAGGTTGCTGCCATGCCTGGCTTTTACATGCCTGGGGATCTGAACTCAGATCTGTCTTCCCAGACCTTGGCTGATTTGTGCCATTCTATCTGGGGGAGAGGGAACATCAGAATTAGAGATCCCTTCTTTGGCAGCAGCCAGCTCAAGTGCTGTTAAGCCTGGACATTAGGCATTTTCAACAAATATAGATTGCCAGTCTACTTTCTCAGAGAAGTGTCTTGTGTCACATAAGGTATAATTCCCTACTTTTCTCTCTCTCGCAACTTACTGTGCCTTCAGGGTTCACTCACAGGAGCAATGACTCTGCTCTTCCTTATTGGAGCAGTCTTGACATTGACATGAATTTCCCCTTGATTTCTAAGTGCAGTTCAGATTGGATTGGCCATTTACAAATGTATAGCTTTTGCTCTGTCTTCAGGATCACAGAAGGAATAATTTGTCTACTGAATAATACATGAGCTGGCACTCTGATTTTCTCAAGTCCTCCAGCATGAAGCCATCTCACAGAACTCTCTGTAGCAGTCTTGTGTAGAGCTTGAGCCCTCTTGCTGCAGGTGACTTCTTCCATCCCATTTGCCTGGGATTGCTCTGGAACACAGGTGAGGTCTCACCTACAAAGATCTCATGTCTGCTGTTCACCTCTCCTCTCCCCTAAAGGATTGCTGCTGGGATGACTGTTCCTTTCTACACTGGAGACAGCTCTGGGTCCACAGAACAAAGCCGTGCTGCCACCCTGAAGCCAGGAAAGGGTTGTTTAGAGGACTTCATGTGCCTAGCTTCACAGTGAGCAACCAGGGATGAGGGCTGAAGTAACTGACCCTAAGTCCCACAGCCTGGATGTGTCAGAGTCATTATCCTAATCCAGTGTTTATTCCTGACACCCACCCATTCCTCCGCATATGATGATCTGCTCCGAGGCCTTTGGGAGTTAGTTTAGATAGGCATAGATTTCTGATCCCATCGTAAAAAAATAGCTTTTAAGTATTTGGGGGATATCTTGAGACTCTAAGTATTATATTTTTTCATTTAATTTAATTTTGTGTTTTGGTGTTTGGAACTAAACTTAAGCTCTTAGAGATGGTGGGTCAGTATTCTACCACTGAGCTGTAGTCCCAGCCCTTTATCTCTATCTATCTATCTATCTATCTATCTATCTATCTATCTATCTATCTATTCATTATTACATTGATTTATTTGTGTGTGTGTGTGTGTGTGTGTGTGTGTGTGTGTGTGTGTGTGTGTGCTTGTGCCTATGGGTCAAAGAACAATTTCCAGGATTTCCTTCCACTAGGTCATAAGACTTGATGGCAAGTTCCTCTATCTTCTGAGTCATTTCACTGGCCCTGATTTTTTTTTTTTTTTTCAAAACAAACTTTCCAGGTAGCTCCAATACACTGTAATTGGAGGACAACTTTGTGTGCATGCTGAGCACAGTGGCCTCAGATTTCCCTGTCCTGTTTCTTTACCCACTCATCCTGTTCCCTGTCCCACACAGAATGAAAGCAGTGAGGGCTGAAGAGATTGCTCAGTGGTTAGGGGCACTTGCTGCTCTTACAGAGGACCTGGGTTTGATTCCTACAACCACATGGCGGTTACAACTGTCCAAATCTCAGTCTCAGGAGATTCAATACCCTCTTCTGACATTCACAGGGTCTAGGTAACCTTGTGATGTATGGACATACTTGCAGGCAAAATCTCATGTGCATAAAATGAAATTGATTAATTAAAAATAAGAGCAATTCTGTGTCCAAATAAAAGCAAAATCTGCTATCAGCTGAGGTGTTGCTTTGGATATGAATTATGTGATCCTGTTACTCCATCAGCTCTGACCTCTAGCAGGGCTTTTGGCTGGGCTTCCCACCCATCTCTTACTCCTTAGTAGTGGATCTTGTGGCTAGTTCTTATAGGGACAATCGGAAAAACCTCTCAGCCTGAGAGGTCTGTGAAGGAGACCAGAGTACACATATGAAAGAACTCAAGAGTGAGGAGAAAACAAGCTGATAATAAATCCTGAGTCAGGTATTAGTGGGAGCGAAGCAAAGAGAGAGACAATAGTGGTGGCGAACTGGGGAGGCAGGGGCAGTTCAGAGCAGAGACAATTTGGTTTGGAAGAATCCTTTTCAAAAGTGGGATGGAAGATGGAAATTTTGTGTAGCAGGAAAGGGGTCAACAGAGTCACACTCTGCCTTAGGCCAGCCCACGCCTCTGAGGATGCCATTCTCCATTACAGGCATGCATTTCTTGAGCTGTCGAAAACAGAAGTGAAGAGAGAGACAGAAACACAATGATATCCCATGCATATTAATCTAAATTGTGTGTGTGTGACTTTCATGCTACCATGTTGGAGACCAGAGGGAAACTGAGGCTGGGGAGGTAGTGAGCGACAACACAAACAACGCTGGGTGGGTGGGGGTGCTGTGACACCTTGAGCCCCCCGAAACCTGAAGGAACTGGTGGTACTGACTGGGATGTGTGTTTGGGGTGCACGTATAACGCAGATAGAGACAGCATGTCCGAGGGCCTGGAACAGAGCAAGGCTCTGTGGTGAACTGATGAGTAGCTCGGGCGACTTCTGACTTCGTGCCCAGTGGCATTTTCTTTTCTGTTCCTTTGGTCGAGTTGGTTTTGGATGTGAGACATGTGTTTTATTTTCCCTTGAAAACAAACTTTACATCACTGATGTGCCACTAAAAAATGTTGGTGTTGAATTCCTGCCTCTGAGCCAGGGTCTGTGACTCAGATGGTGTGTGTTTCAAAACTCTCTCAACACAATTTCCCATAAAAAAGAGACACCTTACAGGGGGCCAACTCTGCTAAAACCAACTGCCTTGTATCACTAACATGTAGCAGGATTGATTCATGGCTGTGCATCTGCAGAGGCATGGATAATCATCTTTGTTTGTGAATTCCTTATTAACATGGAGATAAATGTTATCATACATTTGAGCCTTTTATATTAAGACTAAATTTTTAGTCTTTAAAATTCACTTTCAGAATATTCGATAGCAGGAGACTAAAGGTTCTATGGCACTTTCCCAATTGGACACAGTTTGAGATTTTTTTCTGTCTCCATTTTCTTTAAGGGAGATGATAAACACTTAATGAGAAGATGGGGCTTATGGAAAGCAGCCAGGAGAGAATAGCATTCTCCTGAAGGAATTCCATTTCAGATGCAGTGTTGGAAAAGGAACCCTCGACTCCTGCCCTCTTTGCCTTTTGATGATGGTTTTAAAAACTGTGAAAACAGAGAAAGCCAAGTGTGTGGTCTTTGGCAATTTCATAATAGTCTGTGCGGGAGACAGAGGGGGTGGTGGATTGCTGGAAAGAAATGATTAGCTTTTTCTTTATGATGACAGAAAACAGTTGCAATTCAAAAATGTGAAAGGTTCTGCAGCCCTCCCTTTTGGCAAATCATTAGGTCATCACTCTGTCCATGTGGTGCTTTCAATAAAGACCTGGAAAAGTCACACCCCTAGGGGTGTTCTCAAGGTGCAGACTTTGTCAACCGGGAGAAACTTGTAGAATTAATGAGGTTTAGAAGAAAAGGCTCTGGATTTTTCTTCAGGGGACTTGGGACTCATTTCCTACCAGTTTCGAAGGCCTCTGCCCTAGTCCCCTGAGCACAGAGTATGCGCCTGCATTTTGCAGGGAGCTGAAGGAGTCTGCATCGTTCCAGTCACCAGCAGCATCTGCATCATTGCCTCGATTTACATTATCACAGGAAGCAGCAAGCATGCTCAAATTGAGAGGACCTCTCCGTGTCCACAGCCGCTTAGCAAAAACAGGCTCTCATTAACTCCCCACCTCAGAACAGACCAACTGTTCTGACTTTTTCATTTTTTAAATCTTTCCCAAGGCTGGTTTTTATTATGTAGAAATTTAGTCAAGCTGCCTGGAGCTGAACTTTGGACTAACTCCACCTTTTGAATGTGTGTGGCTCTGTGTCCTTTCCTTTATCAGTGTCATGGAGTGGAGACACCACAGAGACCTAGCAAGGTGCTGGAAAGGCTGTATCTCTTGGACCATTTCAAAGTTCCCTCTCAGCACAGTGTTAGGTGTGGGTCATGCAGAGGTGCCCACGGCAATGGAATCCTGGATGGTTTAGACTCCAGGGAAGATAGGTGTTGCAATACTAATCAGGAGAGGTATTCAGTATGTCCTATAAACAAGAGTTAAGTTTCCTGTTCTTGACTCCTCCAACCCTAAGAATCAGCGTGTGAAAATGAAGTTTCCTGTGACCCCCTGTGTGTCTTTGGAGGCCAGAGGCCAGCGTAGGGTCTTTCATAATAGCTCTCCACCTTAGCTTTTGAGATGGGGTCTCTCACTGAAACTGGAGCTCAATAAATAAGTGAGACTGGCCAGCTAGCTAGGCCCAGTGACCCTCCATCTCCCCAGCACAAGGATTATGGGTGCACTCTGACACACTCAGATTCTCTATGTGGGTGCTGGGGACTGAAATCAGGTCCTCATGCTGGCACACCAACTACTTCACCTACTGAGACATTTCTCCAGTTCCTCTCTTGAGAAATTTTTATATGCAGATATAGAAAATAGGTATACAAACCAAACATTTACTAATAATAGACCATAAGAAAATTCATTTTAAAAAATTCTTTGTTATGCATGGTGAAATGAGAAAATTAACTTCTGAAAGTGGTCTTCTGCCTCTCTCTCTCTCTCTCTCTCTCTCTCTCTCTCACACACACACACACACACACACAATTTTAAAATACAATTTTACACAAAAATTCAATCTCAGCTGAATATTGGATTCTGCCAGACAGAGCACCATCCAAGTTTTTTGTAATTGTTCCATGTTTTGATTTTATAGTTGTCATTGTTGAGAATGCAGCCTTATGTACTTCAAATAGTAGAAGTACTGTTAGGACCATTACAAAATTGTTGAAAATTCCATCTTAATCCAAAGCTAATTTTTTGTTTGTTTGTTTGTTTGTTTGTTTGTAGCTGAGGACTTAACCCAGGGCCTTGCACTTGCTAGGCAAGTGCTTTACCACTGAGCTAAATCCCCAACCTAATATTTTTTTAAATGGAGTGCAAATTAGCAGCTCTACTTGCATGCTAAAGGATTTGGTAGGAAAATGTGAAAAATCATTGATAGCTAGACCATTGTGTTTTTGTATGTGAAAATCTTGCATGTGGAGTAAAAACAAAAACCGCAATTCATAGCATGCAGTCATCTGGAATCTGAGCTGAGATGTTGCAGGCAGTCTTCACTCACATTGCATGGGGGATGGTTGGAATGGTGTGAAGTCTGTATCCTTTGTGTTCAGAACCAAGGCTGCAGTGAGGCAGTGCCCTGCAGCACTGTAGAGTGTTTCCAGGAACACTTTGGAGATCTCCTATGTTTGATTTTAAATTAGTTACTGGTCATCTTACAATCAGAAACCTTAAACTGTCACCTAATTGTGTGTGTGAGAGATTTCCCAAGTTTCATTATGTAACCCCTCACCCCACCCCCCACCATGGGGTCAGGACCCACAGTTTTAAAAGTCGGCACGCCAGGGCTGGGGAGATAGCTTAGTGGGTAAAGGTATTTGTTACTGAGCCTGATGATCTGAGTTCAGTTCCGAAGGCCTATATGGTAGAGGGCCAGAACTGGCTCCTGCAAGCTGCCTTTTGGCCTTTTGACATCTTCACATGCTTTGTGGCATGCATGTACCAGAGCACACAGACTCATGCTCAAACACCACATAAGTAGTTAATTTAAAAACAAGGTCGATGAGCTCCAAAAAAATTGTGATATTTGTGGGATGTGTGATGGCATTAAAGCATACCTGAAGTTGGTTGATGTGTGTCTTGATAGCCTTGCCAGGACACAGATCCTAAACAACAGGCACTAAACAGCCCAATGACACTGCCCAAGTCCCCACAAAGGAGGGGTCCTCTAACTCCCTTTGCATAACTCCATCACAGGAGGCCTCATGTGGCTGCCAAACCCACAGCTGTGCTGTATCTGCTGGCTTCTCCTTGGAGGTTGAACAAAACTGCACATTCAATCTCAAATCTCTCAGATGAGTCATGGTCAGGAAGGCCTCTAACATGATTCTGGTGGCACCTACCTTTGGCTGTCTGCGACTTTGAATCTTTATCCTCCATAGCTTCAAGACTCTGCTCTGGTGACATAGGTCAATTCCTCTGTAGTTCTGGAAAATTATCAGCAATATAAACCACATGCATCTCTGCCTCTCTGGGAACGATTCCTCGGAAGACTGAGGTTTGGGATTGTTCTTCTGTGACAGATTCTTCTGCTGCAGTGAACAAGAAGAGAGATGTCCAGGAACTGAGGAAAAAACCATTCCCAGAGCTGGTTTAGACAAAAAGTGCCCTTAATTCAACCTGGTCATTGTGGAAACCCTTAATGAAGGGCAATTCAAATGGGTACAATGAGGTCCTGTGTTGGGGAGATACTTTGGAAAAATGGCATTAAAACAGAGACCCAGACTGTGGGGAAAATGGTCCATTTGGAGCTGGCTATTCTTCTTTGGAGATTGAATTGCCAGGAGTTGGGTGGAGCACAGCCATCCAGAGATAGTGTAGGGAGAAGGTGACCTAGCTGGGCATGGGCTGTAGCATCATGAGACATGCCATGGGCCTTTGGTGCATGAAGGGAAGGTGTTATTTATGAGAAAAGCCTGGATAAAGGACACACGTCTTTAGGGAGGACATAATTATTGACCAGATCAACCTGCTTTCAATTAGAGAACTCATTACTAGCCACCTCTCCACAAATGCCTCCTACATCCCTGGGACTCTGCGTTGTGCAGCCTTGGAAACTTCTTTGAAGTTGCTTGCTGTACATACCAGACTACAGTGATTATATAATAATGCATGTGTGCTTTTAACTACAGTCCAAGATGGAAGGCGGGGACTGTGTCGGGTCCCTCTTGAATCTCCCTTCCTTCTCTGGTACCACTCTCTAAGGGGTGTTCCAAAATGTTTGTTCAGTCCAGCCCATCCCTGGGCGTTCAAGATCCAGGCCAGACAGGAGGGTGAAAGGACTGTTGTAAATCACACCACCTCCCCCTTGTACAACATTTTCATCAAATAAAAATGCATTTCAAATGAACATCAAAGGCAACGTTAAAAGTGAAAAGTAATAACAAAAGGCTACAATGCGCCTAAATTGCATGTTTGGAATACAGAAGGGGTGTCCAGTCTGTACACTCTGCAGAGTTCTGATTAATGTGGTTTACAGTAAGCATTGGGTCTCTCCTCTCTCTCTCTCTCTCTCTCTCTCTCTCTCTCTCTCTCTCTCTCTCTCTCTCTCTCTCTCACCCTCACTAGCTAGAAGACCCTTCCTGACTATCTCACCCTCTTGGCATTTCTACACCATCCATACTGCCTCTGGGCTCTGCTAGTGACATGGAGGATTAAAGGCGCACTACAGACATTTCAGGGGACCTTGTGAGGCAGCGGCAGCATGAGGAGGTCAGCTTTAGTGCCCATGTGTAGCACGTGGACACAAATGAAGCCTGATTCTTCCTATATTCCCCTAACATTCAGTATTGATTCTAGGACTGGCCCGTTCAACATCTGGCTAGCTCTACATCTGTTTTAGCGTCTCTTCAGGGATGCTAAATTCATTTAACAAGATAGCAATATATTTGTGGCAAAGTCCCACGCTGCAGTCAGTAGCCGCAATGATAGAGGTTAATTTTACACAAATGTATAGATCATACATGTTTATTCTCTTGAAGATCATTCAAATTCACTTTCCAGGAAGCCCAGATGAGGCCATATTTGTGTGCTCTGCTCTTCCCCCATCAGTATGTGCTCACAGGAAAATTTTAATCATGTGCTTAAGGAAATTTCCTGTGTGTGTGTCTATTTGTGGGTATGTACAAATGTGTGCAGATACCCTTAGAGGACAGAAGAGGAGGTCAAATTCTCTGGAACTGGAATTATAGGCAGTATAGATTGTTAGTTTATTTAAGGCATCTGCACAGAGAGGAAAGGCCAAAAGAAAGAGAGGGTTTGTCTGACCTTAGATAGGACCTTGTTTATTCATGACAAGGGGGCATTTTGTCATCCTTGTATGCAGATGGTCAAAATGCCCTACAGAGGAAGATTGGATATAGCCTCTTATAGAGATGGAAATGAATTTTGTAGTCCACAAGGAAGCTGGGACGTGTTGTCTTTCAGCAGGAAACTATCATTCCTAATTCTGAGAAGATAGAAAATAATGCAGGGCGGGGATGTTATAGCTGTTTCTGCTGATGTCTTTGTCAGAGGGGCTGATCTGAGTCCATTGAAGAGGGGGCCCTCTGGTCCCCTGTAGCAAGGGGAGAGTCTTCACTTGATGGGCTGTGAAGGATCAGATGATTGTCCTGTATTCCTGAAGAGACATGGAAGAGCTGGAAGCAGATGGTTTGTTTACAGAGTTGAACTGAGGGGTTTTCTGAGAAGGTTGAGCTACAAGGAGGAGAAGAGGTGGGGGAAACCCAGTGGGCTGTTAAGAGGAAGTGGACACAGAGTTGATTCATGGTGACAATGAGTACTCTTTGTCAAGAAGGTTGCACCAAAATGAGCTAACAGAAGTAGCAGGGGGCTACAGAGCAATACAGGAGGGGATCAGGAGAAAACAAAACCATTGTAAAGGATTGTATCCAGCCTGGAGTGAAGGGCTGAAGGCCCTGTTTAGCCAGTTTCGCTACAGCACTGAAAAGGCCTTTTAGCAGATGTGTCAAGAACAAATGGAACAAATGGAGCAAATGGAACTATTTTAGGGTTAGAGATACTGGGAGAGCTTGTATGGAATATTTCTTTTGGGTATAGGGTGAAGTTCAGTAAACAAAGCATTTAAGAGACAGGGTCAAGCTGGGTATGGTGGTGCTCGCCTTTAATCCCAGCACTCGGGAGTGTTTGGGTGGGAGCTCCATCTCAAACCCTGGCTCCCTGGCATCCCTACACCCAAAGAGTCTGGAATATTCTGGTGGAAGATCCACCTTAACTCCCCTCCCCTACCTCTTTCCCTAAACCTGCCCTTTCAAAGCCCGCCAAACACAGCTCCTCCCCCAGAGAGGCTCAAGACCACCCCCACAGGGTATTTAAGCTGCATCCCAGAGAACAGACACGTGGTTCTTCCAGTCTCTCATCCTGGTCTCCTCTCTTAGGGACCAGGAATCACCTGGTAATGCTTTACCTTACCCACTAAACCGTCTGATTTGGATGGCTTCGTCGGCAGAGAGGCCTATCAGGGTGCAAAAGACTTATCAGGGAGACAGAGGCAGGCTGATCTCTCTGAGTTCAAGGCCAGTCTGGTCTACAAAGTTCCAGGAAAACTAGGCCTGTTACACAAAGAAACCTTGTCTCAAAACAAAACAAAACAGGACCCATTTCAAACCAATTAGGATTGTTGGCCTGGAAGCAGCATTATCTGAGGTGGGCACAGATCCTACCCATAGTAGCAGTCAGAGCTAATGTGAATACTGCCACAGTCCAGGAGTCGGGCAGGTCCTGAAGGATGTTAAGTTGACCTGAGATGGTGAGACAGAAAGGTTAACTGACGCAAAGGAGGCTCAGTACAGCCGCTTTAGTTCTGAGTCCCAGAAACAATGTCCAGAGCAGCAAGAAGAGGCATGAATTGGGTGGGAAAGGCCCATTAGTTTC
Source organism: Onychomys torridus (assembly GCF_903995425.1). Classification (NCBI taxonomy): domain Eukaryota; kingdom Metazoa; phylum Chordata; class Mammalia; order Rodentia; family Cricetidae; genus Onychomys; species Onychomys torridus. The sequence goes on from NC_050451.1 coordinate 47,015,822, forward strand.
CTGGTAGACGTCACCCAGACTGCTTTTTAGGGGTTTGTGCTATTTATTTGTCAGTGTTATTTACCAGGCACAAGAAAACACAAGGAACAACAGAACCCATTAGGGAAGGGCAAGCATGGAGGTGGGTAGGCCTACCAGAAAGGAAGGTGCAAGGTGGGGGAGAAAGAGGAAGAGAGAGAGAGAGACTACCTCTGGCGAGAGGGAGAGAGAGAACGGGAAGTGGGTAGAGCCTGCTTTTGTAGGTCACCTTGCTCATGCGTATATGGGTTTACGAAGCTACGCTATGCATGCACATAGATTATGTCATCATGCTGCATGCAGATTACGTGAACATGATGCGCATGGATTACATAAGATGCAAGGCCCTGGAGTGACTAAGCATTTTGCCTAACTGCTGGCAGTGCATGCGTGGTCATGTGACTCTAGAAGTGGCTAAGAATATTAACAGTTTGGAGGTGTCCATCTCTCAGCAACTGTTTCAAGGCTGACAGAGGGTGAGCAGGGGAGCAGCAGTTAGAGTGCCTCAGAAGAGAGCCCATCCAAGGGGCCATGATAAAACCTAACCATTGACAAAACAATAAGTTGGGAGGTAATAGCTGTACAACTTTGTGGGGAACATTAAGAGAATGAAAACTTTTACATCAAGATTAACATGAATTAAATGCAAGTGTACAACTGACTGGACCATATACCAGAGTTCTGTAGCAGGATAAGGAAACATATTAGCTGTTAGTTACATCAGACTCGCATCAGAGACAAGCACCTGGAAGCCTTGTAAAAGAAGTCACAGTCAGCTCTAAGAAATGAATCTGGACAGAAAGGGGTCTGAGTGATGCTCCTGCTTCCACATATGATGAACTTTGTATATTTGCTCTAAATATTAACAAAATGTTATTTCATGAACAAAATCAGAGTATCTTTAGTTGAACAAAATTTTTGGTTAGAAACAATTTGATAAGGTGAAATTTTAAAAATTGGGACCATTACCTTAACTGATTATATTTGGTATTTTAATGACACTACACATTTTTAACATCAAAGTATTATACTTATATTCCAAGATTATATAGTAAATATCAGGCTACATGAAAAGACAATTTAATTCTAAGTTGTATTCCACCAAAAGAAATCGTTTTCAATTTCCAATTTAAAATTACTCCCAGAGACAGTGACTGCCTTGACTTCTTTCTCAACGTGCACTTCCCTAGAACATCTTAAGTTACTGCCTGAGACAGTGATTGACATGTCAAGAGTAGACGATTCATTTTACAAAGTTTTCTAAAATTGACCCTATTAACAGAAAATTTTAAAAATCTCTATCTTCTCATTCCATACACTCAGCCAAAAGGTGAAAGATGATGGCAGTTAGTCATGTCAAATCTGTATACATAATGTACACCATAGACTAAATTAACAAAAAAGGCTAAAGCCAACTCTTTACTCCTTCTGCCCATGGACAAATGTCTAGGTCACCACGCACAGACAGCAGTAAGCATATTTCTTAACATCGTTCAATTTAAAAATGGTCTAGAGGCATAATTGTAAAGCAAGATAACCAAATCAAGTGAGCTTTATCAAACATCGGCTTTGGGAATTTCTTAGAAAACACCCACAAGCATCACTGCTGAAGCTCGTGTACTTGAGGCTTCAAGGAGAGAATACAGGCATGGCCCTGGAGCTCTCCCTCTGGGTAGAGACTAGATTATAGTCTCAGAGCGCCGCAGGTAAGCCTGGGTGAGAGATTCTCCTTCATCTAAGTCATCTCCTCCCGAGGAATCTAAAGGCTTGGGATATTACTTAATCAAATAGTTTGTTGACTGTACAGACAACAAAAACAACCATCAAAGACTCCACCTGTGTATTCTAAATAAATTTCCTCAGCTGTGAGTTTGATGATGGAATATCCAGCATCGTCCTTTAACCAGGGAGCATGGGTGGTTAGGTTATAGACCCTGAAGTTAGCTTTTGCTAAGAGGAAGAACTGAATGGTAGGTAAAGGGCATGGCCACCTGAACAAGCATGCAGGTCCTAACCAGCTGGGTGGGTCCCCTGTTCACAGCATCCTCGTATGTCAGTTCAGGAGATATTGAGGGGAGTGATTGCTATTTTTCTCTCTGTTGTTGGAGACATTTATGATGTAGTTGTAGACTCTGAGATCCTCCATTGGTCAGGAGACTCAAGCTTTCTGTCATGTGAGACATGAGAAGTAATTCATCGTTTCTGTAGGTTTTTTTTTTTTTTTTTTTTTTCTGGTTTGGCCTACCCTGCCAGAACTGGTCAGGCCTATGCAAAGCAGTACACATAGGGCACATCTTATTTTCCATGCATCCTTTTCTTGTAATGAGGCTAGTATCCAACTTACTCTGGTGTGTGCTTCTTCTAAGTGAAGGGTTCTCCTTCCATGAAAGTGTAATATGAATTCAACCAACTTTACTCGATCTTTGATAACAATTTTTTAAGATATTATTTTATAGTGAACAAACTTTAAATTTACTTTAATTAAGCCTGTTTAGTTTTACTTTCTTTAGGCTTAATTTTGACAACATACAGCAGAATACTATATGATGGGAGATAACAGAAGATTATATAATGGGAGGTAATATTGATCTCTTTATCCAAGCTTGTCTCTGTAAATAAATTACATTTGTATTTAGCACGACTGACCCTTAGCCTGTGTATCTTAATTATCTTTAACAGTTCACAATAAGTTGGTACCTTTTTATAAGACTAGGATTTTATGTTTTATCCCTGTTAGTTTGAGCCTTAAAAATTATAATTCATGAATTAAAGATCATTTAGTATCAAAATTAACTTTAAACTATAAATATAGTCTACAGAGAGACTGGGAACCTCATTTTCCCAATCCTTTTATAGTATACCATTATAAATTACCTGTTTTTTGTATGACTCGGTTTTAAAATAAACCATTTTGGAAGCCTGGTGTTGCCTCCTTAGTCTAATAAAAGGGAGCTACGATGATAAGCAGAGGGCTCGGAGGGTCCAGCTATTCTGTGGGTACTGCCATAGTTGATTTACCTACATGGTTACCTTATTCAAGATGGTAGTGAAGTCAGATGGCAGTAGGGTTGTGGCTGAGTCACATGGGTGCCAGGAGAGTGGCAAGCAAGCTGGTTGTTATTTACTCCAAGTGAGCCTAGGTCATCAGCCAAGATGGCAGCAAGCCATAAGGTACTTCAACGTGAGCCCACCCATCTCTCTCTCTCTTTCTCTCTCTCTCTCTCTCTCTCTCTCTCTCTCTCTCTCTCTCTCTCTCTCTCATCAAGAGTTGAATCCAGTTACATACTGTGGAGGCCCACAAAGGTTTCCTAGTGAGATCTGAGCTTGCTTTAGCCAGCAGAACTGCATTAGAGGATTGCTTGACCTCTAATAGTTACCAGGTGATTGGAAGGGTCTACACTTGGCTGAGCTAGGGGGAGGTCTTTTGTTACACCCTTGGCATTCCTATAAATAGCCCTTTAGAAGAGACAGGAGGGACCAGTGGATAAGGATCCAGGCCCTCTTGAAGCTATCCTGTGTCTCTATCTGTTTTTCCCCTCTCCCCTTCTATCTAATATCTCTATTCCCTCTCTCCTCAAGAGTACCCTGTTGTAAAATGTGGGAGCTGGTCACCCAGCTGGGCTCCCACAACATACACGGTAAGTTACAGCAAATGAAAATTATCTGTACACCCTTCTAAAAATCACATTCAATGAATTTACAAATCCTAAAATAAAAAAAGGAAAGTTTCAACAAAAGTTTTAAAGATAATAAACAAAATCAAGGAAAAGAGAAGAGAATTCAGAATTAAACGCCTTGCTATTGTAACCTCTATGAGAAATAGTTTATTTCTTAATTGTTCTCAAGTACACAGTGTTTGTCCCTGGGCCATTCTATTTTTCCTCTCCTGTTCCCTGTCACAGAGTCAGGTGGCCTCCCTGACCCAGAATAGAGACTTTGGAGGGAACTTTCAAACAAGCATACTTGGTTCTGGAGCAGACAGGCCAAATTCTCACCCCAGATCCAGCCTTCTTAGTAGACTAGGACAGCATGAAGCAAGTCTTCAATATTATCCATACCCCAAAGATATTAGAATCTCCCTAAGACTAAACCCAATGATCCACATATCTGTAAGCAGTTGATGTGTGTCTGCAGATGGGAGCAGACAACCCGAAAAGCTTCTACCTCTTAGCTGCTAAAGATAAAAGCAGGATTCCCCAGTCTCAGGGAGGTGGAAACACAAATAGGCCAAAAGCATAAGCCAAAGGAGGCATGAGGAAAAAGTGGTCTATGCTATCTCAGTTAGGAATAAATGTAAATGTAAGATGGAAGTTTGGAGGCCCAGCTGAAACAGCAGACATTCTGGCTGTGGGCATGGTTGTAAGTCAGGGCCTTGAGAAATGAACTGTGAGTTTTATAGGGGAGAGGGCCTCAGACTATGCTGATATTTTATTTATGGAAATCAGTTTAGATATTAAAAACTGACAGTTCCAAATTTGGGCCAGCATTGACCATTTCAATTATGGAGTTCTAATGAGCTTTAGATCTAAGATCATAGGGCCAATGGAAGTTTCTCAAGAGTTTTGGCTATGGCCCAATGGAGAATTCCAGGAATTCCCTATCAATTTTAGCAAATGGGAAACCTGGGAAGCATCAACTGAGTGGGTCTTTAGAAATTTTGGAGCAGATGAGGGCAAAGGCAAGAACAAAGATCAACATCAGTTGTTTAGAGCGTCCTCTAAGTCTTTAAATGACCAAACACACCTAGAAGGTTTTGGGGGGCGGTGTGGTGTCACCAACCTTTACAATTCCAGGGTTAAGATAGCATGGGACCAGCACAAGTTTCCCAGAGCTTTCTGCTGACTGGATGGTACTTAACATCCTATGGAAAGTCTCAGGTACCATTGACCAACTGGGTCTTACATAAGAAGGCTTCAGTGAGCTCCTGGACCAGGTGGGCACCTCTGAGTTAGGTCTAAAAGACCTCCTTGTCCCCATGTTTCCCTATGTTGCACACATGTTTTGGTTGAATGCTCCAGGGCTTCCCACCTAGGTCAGACTGTGTCAGGGCAGTAAGGTGGAGACAGAGTGATGAGAAAAGGGTGGCTCTGCTTGACCCTCTAGGCTGGGGCTGGAGTGTGCACGAGAGCCGGGGAGGTGTGTCTATGGGTGGGCTTGATCCAGTTGTATGCAGATTTCCCATCCCAATGGGTCTTTGGCACCATAGGTTAGATTGTTTAATGGTAGCCATAGAGAGACAGAAGACTGAAAGAGAGGCTTGGTCTGACCTTAGATGGGACCATATTTATTCACTGTGATGGAGCATTTTGTCACCCATATGTGCAAATGGCCAAAATGCCCCACAGAGAAAGTTGGCATGTGGCCCCAATAGGGGCGGAAATGACTCCATAGTCCATAAGGGAAGCTGGGATGTGTAATCTTTCAGTAGGAAGCTATCAGTAGTGAGCTGCATGACATGAGTGCTGGGAACTAAACCTGGGTCCTCTGCAAGCTCATTATTAAAATGCTTTGCTGCTCTTACTGAAGACTCAACTTTGGGTCCCAGTTGGCAGCTCACAATCTCCAGTTTCAGGGGATCTGATGCCCTATTCTGGACTCTTTGGGACCCAGGCCCAAACATGCCTTGCATACATATATGCAGGCACTCACACAAATGTATAAGATAAAAATAAATAAACCTTTAAAAAATACAGTCAGATGCCACATGTCAGGATCCAGGTACTGATGCACTGCCTATGTGATGTGCAGGTTCCCAAGACAACTCCTGATTCCCTATTGATGATGTGGTCATCTTGATTTTTATACATGTACTCTGATGTTTGTGTAATGACAAAATTGGCTAATGGCTCATTTCTAGAATGAATCTTGGCTGCTACATGTCACGTGTTACTATTTGCTTTAAAATACCGTATGCTTGGTAATTTTGTGTCAACTTGACACAAGCTGTAGTCATCTAAGAGGAAGGAACCTCAACTGAGAAAAATGCCTCCATAAGACTGGGCTACGGGCAAGCCTGTAGAGCATTTTCTTAATGAGTGTTTGATGGGGAGGGGCTTTCCATTGTGAATGAGTCCATCCCTGGGCAGGTGGTCCTGGGTTCTGTAAGAAAGCAGGGTGAGCAAGCCATGAGGATCAAGGCAGTAAACAGCACCCCTCCATGGCATCTGCTTCAGCTCCTGCCTCCAGGATCCTGCCCTACTTGAGTTCCTGCCCTGACTGCCTTCAATGATGAACAGTGATGTGGAAGTGTAAGCCTTTCTTCCCAAGTTGGTGTTGGTCATGGTGTTTCACCACAGCAATGGTAACCCTCATTAGGACATACTGAGAGCAGTCATTTAAAAGAATGTAAAGCAGTAGCTTGAGGAAAAAAGTCAAAATCAAGCATACAAAGGAAGAACAAAGCAGAGCTTGGATGCACAGTACTAGATTGCAAAGGGGAATCAGCACCGTGTCCGACCCCTCACACCACCCTCCTACCAATGACTGAAGGCTTTTTTGTTCTTTGCTTTATTCTCTTGGTAACTTTTCATGCTGATGTCCCTTACCAGGATTGACAAGTCTTTCCTACATTGTTTTCTCTTTCTTTTCTTTTCTTTTCTTTTCTTTTCTTTTCTTTTCTTTTCTTTTCTTTTCTTTTCTTTTCTTTTCTTTTCTTTCTTTCTTTCTTTCTTTCTTTCTTTCTTTCTTTCTTTCTTTCTTTCTTTTTTTTCAAGACAGGGTTTCTATGTGTAGTTTTTGGTGCCTGTCCTGGATCTCACTCGGTACACCAAGCTGGCCTTAAACTCACAGAGATCTGACTCTGCCTCCCAAGTGCTGGGATTAAAGGCATGTGCCACTGCCGCCTGGCCTACAGTGTTTTCTATTTTCAATACTTTTTCATATATTATTGATCTACTTGGGGAGTGGACTGGTCTGCTCTTGATTACAAGACTGATCTTATTGTTGAGTTGACGCTGACATTGAGTTATACTCTAATCTCATGCTTTACTGTCAGTAATCCCAAGATCCATTCTAATGACCCATATTATATATTACCATCTAACTAGTGGTAAAGATAATTTTAAATGAATAGAAATCATTTCTCTTCCCCTCTAAGATGGTTGGGGTCAGAGAAACTCTGGCTTGCTATTTCCAGGGCATTCCTGCTTGATGTCAAAACTCAACTGAGGAGTTGGCTCCTCAGTGGCCTGGTTAAGTCCCTGACCCATCAGTGTTTCAGGAGGAAACAAACTCATTTAGATTTAAACCCATCCCTTCATATTTTCTCTAATGTCCATTTAACTCATTTTTCTCAGCGTATCTTTAATCAGTATGACTATCCCTCTGAGCAGATATCCATAACTAACTCCTTACATCAAATCTTTAGTTGGAAATTCTGGAGCCTTTTTCCATAGCAGAGTATAAGCCAGCATTAGCCATGAAACAGAGAAGTAGGACTCCACACCCAAGAAGACTGTGAGGTGACATCCAGAGGGTGTTAGAGATGAGGCAAGAAGACATCGTGCTTCTATTCTGATCAACTGCTCCTTGCTCATGGCAGTCTCCTGTGTCCTCCTGGGGCCTCTCCAGCCCATGCCCCACACAAGCCTTTGCTAGCCGCTATCTTTATCATGACCTTATGTACTCAAAATTAATGCTTACTACTAAACATGGACCAGGTAGATTGAAAACAATAACTTCCACCTGCTAGAAGGAAAACAACCTGAATTCAGCTGCTGGACACATTTAGAATATAGTTGCAAGTGATATGTGAAAACAATGATGTTTTCCAGTGTACGTAAAAATGTAGGAAATAAAGAACAAAGCAAAGTAAAATTGTGAGCATGTGTGTGTGTGTGTGTGTGTGTGTGTGTGTGTGTGTGTGTGTGAAACTGTATATGCAAATGTATGTGTATGAGTGAGGAGGCCAGAAGTTGACCTATAGAACATTGTTTCTGCTAGACTGGCTGACTAACTCTCGGATCTTTCTCTCTTTCTTCCAAATGCACCCAATCACCAGACACTTGGGTTATAGAAGCTTAACCACTAAGCCTGGATTTTATAGGAGAGCTGGGGATCTGAGCTTGGGTCCTCATGCTTGCATAGCAGGCACATTACTGACTGAGCCAGTGCCTAAATACAGTTCTGGCTATGAATTTAAACAATGATAATTACTTTATCCCTTGTTGCATGGAATGAGGAAATGAGCCCATGATTTTAGAGATGGTGCTGTGCAAAGATCTACATCATGCATTGAGGGGATCAGCTTTGCTTCCTCAGTCACAAAGTGGTTGTGTGTTTGGTGTTGTAAAAGCCTTCTTCTCTTTCATATTTGAATTTTAAACACCGATCACATATTTTCACTTTTGACTACATGGCTCTACTCCTAAATTTGGACATATGGGCAGATCCATTCATGCTTTGTGAAAGAAACACCAAAAGGGCAACTTTATACAGGTCTGACCTTGATTCAAGGTCAGAGTTGTCTGTAATTTCATAGCCCTGTACTCACTGACATGTGCATCCTATTTCACTGGGTTCACCTTTGGGAAGATGATGCCTATGAAGGACCATGTGATGCTTTAGTCTCCCAATATGCTCTGTTCCATCATTTGAACCCTTGACAAAGTGTCCTCTCTCACCTGACACAGTTATTCCCAGTATCCTTGAAGGATTGGCTCTAGTATCTCCAGCGATATCAAAAAGACAGAATCCATGTATAATAAAATCCACAGACTCTCAAGACTTATACAAACAGCAGAGTATAAGTATATAATCTATATACATCCTATATAACTTAAATGGTGTGTGTGTGTGTGTGTGTGTGTGTGTGTGTGTGTGTGTGTGTGTGTGTAGAGGACAGAGGACACCCTTGAGTATTGTTCCTTAGGAGATGCCCACCTTTTATATTTTATTTTAGGCAGCATATCTCACTGACCTGGCCTAGAACTCACCAAGTAGCCACCGAAGCCCAGGGATCTGCCTGCCTCACACTAGTATTACAAGCATGTACCACCACACCTGGCATTTTTATGTGGATTCTGTGGATCTAACTTGGGTTTTTCTGCTCCCCTTTGCTGACTAGGCTATCTCCCTAGTCCAATTTAAGTTGTTTATTGTATTTTTTAGGAAATCATAACATTAAGGAGTTTGTAGAGATTACAAGTCTCCTTAGTATAGAAACATTTCTCCCTAATATCTTTGGGTCACATTTATTACATCCATAGATAGTGAACCTTGGATTGTGGATGGAAGGTTCACGCTGTCATTTGGACAGAGTTTCCTAGACTATGTGAGGTAAGATGAGCAGAGCCCCCATGAATGCTAGTTACTATGCTTGCTCATTACTCTGCTTGCTCCTCCTTGAGTTCAGTCTCAATTACATACTCTGACAGAAAGAAGAGGAGAGAAGACTTTGCAAGCCGTCTGCACTCAAAGAAACTCCAGGTAAGCAGTAGTGTGGGGTAAGAGATGGCAGACCTGAGGAGACCACACATGCCATGTGCTTCCAAGAGATAGTTGTGCTTGGCTTGGCCTTGCCTTCAGTGTTGGCTTCCACCCTTCTGTCAATCACAGTCCCACACATCATCACTTCTGTGAGCTTAGATGCACCTCTGTCCTGGACTCAGTCTTCACACTCTGCTGCAAACCTGAATTATGCTCCATTTGGTAAGTTTCCTTTATTTTCTGTCCTTTGCCTTAGCCAACGGGAGCTGGCCTCTGAAACAGCAGATCCAATTCTTGCTATGATTACTAACAGGCTCTTGACCTCAGATAGTATAAGACCTTTGTGTGTACATCCTTCAGCCTTTGAAGTTATGCCAACTTGACTTTCATGGATTCCCTACACACACACACACACACACACACACACACACACACACACACACACACTGAACTGAATGAAATGGCTTCATAAGCTGATAACACAGACAAAAGGCTCCTATAGACGGGGATTTTCCCTCGAGGACAACAGACCCTGACTCCCTTCTACATCAATTTTAGCCAGCTTTTTCTCCTGAAAAAATTTTTACCTTGACCTTCATGTGTTGCTGTCTGTGGATTCTCTTGCTTCACGGACCAGGCACTTTGAAGACAGTGATCTAGGTCTAGGGTGATAGGGACAATATTTGTCAATTGGTGTGGTATTAGTTTATAGCCAGTTGGCACATATACAAGTCAGCATGCTGGGCTAGGTCCTTTGAGGCCCCTCAGCTGGATATGTGAGCTTCCCAGAAGAGAAACTCAGTGTGAGTGTAGCTGGAAAGGGTGCTCTGAGACAAGGGATATTTCCACCTTCTCACATCCAGTCTGGCCATCTTCCTGCCTTCTGTCTTTTGATGCACAGCCTAAATGGGGTCAATTTTGTTTCAGTCACCGCTTTACTATTGGCACAACTACACCAGGGTCATTTTTGTACCCAAGGACACAAGGTGCTAAACCACACTGCAGGCAGGTATGCTGAGACAACTAGGCTTCATTTTATAGTTTCTCCAAAATGCTATAGACTGAGAGCTTTGCTTAGGCTTGGGTGAAAACAACAGGTTAAAAAGAAAAAGAAAATCAATGTTAATATTTCTGGTGCATCATCTGACTATTGGCTCCCAGATACAAGTTAGTTGTGGATCACATGAAGTCCAAATTGGTGCTATTTCCTTACGTTTTGTGGTTTCACATCTACTGGCTATGATGGGGTTGTTGTGGTGGATCACACTGACAAGGGTGTTTTTGTGCACTGCAAACATTTTAGCAAAATGGCTAACTCCTCTGGAGGAAGGCTTATGTAAAGGTGAAGCATGTCTGCTCTCCCTCAGTGGGTTCTGCATGTGAGCAGTGATTATCCACATCTGGAGACTGCAGGCCATGGCCTTTTTCTGGCACCAAGCATCCTTTTGGGGACATGAAACTCAGGCTGATGGGATGAAGTCAGCCCCAACGTTCTGCCTTGCTTGATACTACTAGAGGACTCTGCTACCTCTCTCTGGCCTGCCATCTGTCTCCTGGCTGTGTGGCTTGGAGAGCAGCCATCATTGACTTCTGCATTCATTTACAACATGCACTACATGAATACAAAGCCCAGCCTTGGTAGGAAATCTCCAGAGACAGTGCTCAGTGCTAGCCCAGAGCCAGACTTGACACCAGGATAGGAACATTCTAAACAGAATGTTAGGGGCTTATACTATGTTTGTGCCTTTTGCTTTCTAACATCAGTTTTGTTACCATCGCTTAATAACTTTATCTTCCTCTTCTCATGGAGACGTTTCAGCACTATAAGGGATACACTGCAAGTCTAAAGGGAATATGGACCCTTGGGCACCTATCACACAGCTTTGCAGATGAAGTACTTGTGGTTTTATGTTCTTTTATGTAATCTATCCAAGCAATTACCTCAACTTCCCCCCCTCACCCCCATGTATTTATTCTTCTCCAAGGAGCTGATTCTGCTTAGCTGAACCTGATGAAATGAGTTCTTTCATTCACTTCTGTCTGTCAAAAGCTCTTTTCCTTGAGCGATGGAGTGGATGCATCATGGCAGCCCCTGTTGCTTCTGCCTGTAAGCACCCGGTGTTACAGAGGTGGGCAGTGGAGGAACCCAGACAGAATGAACTGTAGACAAACCCAGACTGCTGATGCTACAGGACTAGACTAGTGGGAACTTTCAAATGACGTCATTAGTGTGAGTGAGGATCCAGGAGAAAGGGAAGGAATGCAGCTGACTCTGGGGAAAAATGCATCCTACTTGGAAAAGGAAAAAGGAGCAGGCAGTCGGTGCTACGTGGCCTTTGTACAATTAAACAGACACACATGCCACACGGAGGTGCTGCATGGACATTGACAGGCACTGAGTGAGACAGGTGGAAATGAATTCTCTTGGAATAATGAACTTAAGTCCCTTGCAATAAAGCCTGTGAACAACACGTTTTTATTTGTGTTTCCTAGAAGCCAATGATAACTCTCTATCCACCCCATGTTCTGTTCTTTACCTTTTTTTTTTCTCTCCATTTAGATAACAAGGATTGTTTGTTCAACTGAGACAATTGTTAATCTTTCTAGGAAAATCACATATGGAATTCTTTTTCTTAACATAGTGCCTGTTACATTCTCTTGGGTGATTTTGTAATATCTTCAGGTACCTCAGCTCCTTATTTCCATAATCAAATGCATGCCTAAGTCTCATTCATGTCTGTATTCATTGAAAAAATACAATCCTGTAATGTATGCTATGTGTGGTATATTAATGGGGATGAGGACTCCTGAGCTCTTGCCCCTTGGAGGGCCGGAGTCAGCTCTGGGCACAGGGTGCTGCAGGACTGCGTGGCCCTGAATTAGAAGAAGTATCCAATAGTGCTGATTCTGGGGTCCTGGGCTCCAGTGGAAGACATGAGCCTGCCTCCCAAGGGGAACTTTGTCGCTTATTCATTCTGAGAACCTCTGCCTTAGTTTCTTTGATTATGACTTAATGCCTGTTGAAGACTTTGTGGTTGTCATTGTGATTGACAGCACTCAATTTTGGCTGGGGTCAGATGTTGGGCCAGTAGCACAAAGCACCTAAGGCTCTGATCCCAGAGCACAAGGAAGTGCCTCAATCCTCGGCATCATAGTCAGGGACACCATCTATAGCCTTAATAGCTGGATGCATACTGTGGGGGCAGAGGAGCTTGCCAATGTGAGTAAAATAATTCAAGGAGACCAAAGACACTAGTTTGTAGGCACCTGGCAAGAGATAATAAATGGATTGCAGAGACGATGTAGTCCTAAGGGAGGCAGACAGCCTTTGCCCCTAGGGAACAATGAAGCTTTGACGGGCTGCCTTGGAGCTGGGAGTCTTAGCAGACCCTCAAAGACACCTGTGATTCCTTCAACATCTGAAGACACAAAGGGGATAGCCAAGTCCAGGGTCACACAGCTGCTTTGCACCAGTGGGGCCTGTGATCCAACCTGATTCTCTGGAGGCTAATCCCTGACTCTGCCCCTGGCCTTAGCTGCCTCCCTTGTCTACAAGAACGCAACAAAGAATGTGTGTGTACCACCCATCCTGTCCCCGAATGGAGAGGAACACACAGCCTCTGGGCTGCCATTCTGAACTGCGACTAACACTGTGCCTTTCTAGTCAACCCTCTTGTAATGTCAGAGGATGACAACTCATTATTCACCCTTGAGTGTTTGCTGAGCAAATACACAGTTTGTATGTTGGCAGGAACCCAAGGTGCTGCCCGAGGATTCTCTCAGTTGCAGCTTTTGGAGATGTGGGCGAGAGAAGGAGATAGGGTTGATGAGAACAGGCAGATGTGAAGTGATTCATTCGCTCATTGCACAGTGTGTTTCTCTGAATGCCTTCCCTTGGATTTGTGAAGGACAGGAATATATAAGCCCCCAGTAATGCGATCAGCTTTAAAACCTAGATGATGTCTATTTGAGCTTTGGCAGGACTTCAGAAGTAGGATTTTTCACTTAATTTTGAAAACTGTGTGTCTTTATGCTTTGAGGAAAATGATGCTGATTAGAAGTTTGCAAAATCAGAAGTTAGAATATCTGCAGTTAGGTCCAGCTGGGAGTGCAGAGGGCTTACTCTTTCATCAAAGGAGGTGTCTTAAGCCTTAGTGTGCAGGACCACAGTCCGAGCACTTAGGAGGCTGAGGCAGGAGGGACGTTGTGAGGTAAAGGCTAGGTTGGGCTAATGGTATTTCAAAAACAAAACAAAACCCACCAAAAATTTAAGAAGACAATTTTAGGAAACCAATATCAGTCCCATTTCAACCAAGACTTAATCTGCCTGTATTTTGTTAATATATATGTCTTGTTTTTCTTTCTTTTTTTCCCCTTTGTTATGGTATAATGAGAATGTGAATTGACCTAAGCCTTAGAGTTCCCTCAAAGGAGCTGTTTTCCTGGAGTGGAAGTGTTTAAGGGACAAGCAGCTGGGAAGGAGGGCAAACGTGTTTCCTTTCTTATGTTCACCTAGCCTTCAACAACAGGCAGAGCAGATGACTTGGATTCTTGTGACTTTGGTTCCCTCACTTGTAAGACAATTTTAATAACAACCAGGAAATGATTTTATACTTCTAGCAGAAGTGAGCTATCAATGTATGATGCTCAATTAGACAATCCATCGCTTTTGGTATGTGCTAAGGTGTCAAGTTTAAGCAATATTTTCTTGGCCAGCATTCTGCAGGCAAGACCTGATTTTCACAATTTGGTTTACTGGCTCCTAATGACCACAATAGCTATGTGTCTGAATAAAACACACGTTCTTCTCTGTTGTGCCAGGAATAATTGTTCTAGGGGGCTAAATGTAATTCAGCCTCACTTTGGGGGAGGGTGTCTCTTTATGATCAAACATACATTCCAATAAATAACCTAAGATTTATATCTCCATTAAAGAGACCTTCTCAGTTGCACATTAATCAACTGAATAGAGGCAGAGAGCCCAGCAGAAGAAGCTGTTGCTCGTTCAAAGTATATGTGTGTGAGAGACAGCCCTCCCCTCTTTGTAACTATTGTTAGAAATAATGAATGATGTATCACGAGATGCCTTTCATGCCAAGCAGTTCCAAGGCTCTTTGCAAATGCATGCATAAACAGGAATTCCTTCACCTGCCATTGAAATGGGCTGCCTCTTGGAGGGGACATGCAGCTGTTTATTGGTGTGTAGCAACATTCCCAAACAAGCCAGGCCTGGAAGAGAGGGGCACATTGGCATGACATCCCACTCAGATCACCTGGGATGTTTCTGGCATCTGGGCAGGGCTGTGAGGTGCATTTGCAATTACAGCAGGCTAGTTCATGGCCACCTGCTGAATTATCCAAATCCCAGAGGACTAGGTGATGAGCAGTCCTCTGCAGTGAAGTCGACTTTCCACACACTGGCTGATAGAGGAGGCTGAGTGGCATGGAAAGGTAGTCCTGAAGGAGGCTACCTTGACCTTTGCCAAAATATCAAGATGTGAGAATGAGAAATGGTTCCAGGGGAAATTGGTCTAGTTTTTGCTATTTTCTTGTCATTGAGCAAATGTCACAAACGAAACAAGTTATGGAGGAGTTTATTTTAGCATGGTACAGGGTGTACACAGGTCACGACCCCTCAAGTGTTAAATAACCCTTTCACAGGGGTCACCTAAGACCATTGGAAAACACGGATATTTACATTATCATTCATAACCATAGCAAAATGATAGTTATGATGTAGTAATGAAATGATTCTATGGTTGGGGGTCACCACAACATGAGGAACTGTATTAAAGGGTCCCAGCATTAGGAATGTTAAGAAACACTGCTCTAGGGGGATCAGGAAGCTGAAAGCAGACAGGAAGCGAGGTCATGCTCAAGATCAGCCTTCAGCGACCCACTTCCTCAAACAAGGCCTCACCTCATTGGTTCCAGAATCTTCTGAAATAGCCACTAGCTGGGAACTAAGTGTCAAACACAGGAGCTTCTGGGGTCATTCCAGTTCATACCACTACGGTGATATTTTATTTGTGTGATGTGATCTTATTTGTATTCTAATAAATAAAGTTGCCTGGGGGTCAGAGCTAATAGCAAGCCATAGCAGAAGCCAGGTGGTGGTGGTGGCACACACCTTTAATCCAGATCACATGTTAGATCTCTGTGTGTTCAAGGATACAGCCAGCATGGAGACACATGCCATTAATCTCAATACCAACCATAGGAGACCTGGAGGTCTGTACAGACAAGCAGTGACAAGGAGGTCATGTGGTTGGGTTTACAACCAATGAGAAGGCAGAAAAAAGTCAATAAAAAGACAGACACACAGGAAGTGGGTCTCTTTCTGAGGGGAAGGACGGCAGCAGCAGCGAAGGGTAAGAAAGGTGGTTTTAAGTCTCAGCTACTGCTCTGACCTCGTGGGCTTTTAACTCTGCGTTTGTCTTTGTGTTTCTTATTTAATAAGACCGTTTAGAATTACATCTACACACCACAGTATTATAAAGCATGTTCTCCAGCACTGGAAATGGTACCCACAGTCATGAACTTTGAGTCTCTACCATGCTTCTCATGGGTCTGCCCCACGTACCACAGGATATCAGGCAGGACTACAAAGTATATATATTTTCAGCCAAATCTGCTCAGCAAAAATTTCTCCTCTTTCAGGTCAAATAACTCAATTTACAGGTAGATCCATTTATTCTAGATTGGGAAAAGTCAAAGTTTGGTGGCCATTTGTATTGCCTAAAGTATTCTGAGTCCCCTCCATCTATTGTTATGATTGAGAGGAAGGAGTTAATACAACACACCAAAATTTATGGAAGGCAGCAAATACAGTGCCCAAAGGAAAATGAATAGTGTGAAGACATAGCCATTTAAAACAGGGCATAGGGGCTGGAGAGATGGCTCCTCGGTTAAGAACACTTACTACTCTTGCGGGGGGGGGGGGGGGCTGGAGTTCAGTTCTCAGCACACTCAGGGAACCTGGCACCCTCTTCTGACCTCCATGGACACCAGGCACACACAGAGTACACAGACATATACATAGGCAAACCATTCATACATATAAAATACAAACAAATCTCTAAAAATGAAATACCTTTAGAGAAATTCCTTCACGTGACATCTGGTTGTATGCCTCAAGGAACTACAGAAAGAACCCCAAACCTAAACCCACACAGGGAAGGAAATAATGATTAGAGGGGCAAGGGAGAAAGTAATGTAGGAAACCACTCAATGAAACCAAATTTAGCTTGAGGAGAAGTTGTTCAGCCTTTAGCTGGACTGAAGAAGGAGGGTGGCAGGGACTTGATGTTCTGTTTTGGGTCTGGTCTAATTTCCTCCTCATCACGGTACAGGAGTCTTCACTGTGCTGCCAGGGATAACAGTGGTGGAGAGCTGTAGAGGCTGGTCCTGGAAGCGTGTGTGCCCAAACAAATCTCCACATCTCGCCCTCATTAGGATTTTGAGACAGGACCTGATTTTCAACTTGTGATCCTTCTGTCTCTGTCTTCCAAATGCTGAAATTGCAGGTGTGTTCCACTGTTCAGTGTTCTGGGTAGCACATGAGCAACAGAGAAATCACAGCATGGCAGGCAGGCAGGTAGGTAGGTAGGTAGGCATGCAGGAGGCAGGCGGGCATGCAGGAGACAGTCAGGAGGCAGGCAACAGGTAGCAGGCAGGCAGGCAGGCAGGCAGTGAAAAAGAGCAGCCTGGAGCAGAGGCTGGGATGTAAGATCAGGTCCAAGTTTAGTAAAATCAGGAGGAAAACAGCAGTAGTGGGGTGACCTTTCTGGAGTGATTGTCTAGCCAGGGTCTTGGCTCAAGGCCTCAGTTGGCAAACCATCTCCATTCCTGGTCTGAACCACTCCCAGCAGCTCTGTCTTCTCAAAATGCAGGAGCCAGGGCTGTTGTTCCAATTCCCCAGCTTCTGGTGGCCGCTCTGACTCTCCGTGGAAAATTCCACATTTCCAGACTAGGTCCAAGTTAAATATTGACTTTGCTAATTTTAAGCTGTTTCACCAATAGACACTTGTGCTTTTAGGAGGGCATTTTGAAGACACATTCTGAGTGACCTCTAAGTCACCATTTCTACTGCCCAGGGCTTCACAGGGTGGTGAGTTGGGGAGCAGGAGGTATAGACCTCCAGCTATTTTCCATGTGGGGAACAGCAAAGGACTTAGCCGTAGGAACGCTGGTCCTGACCAGCATTTGGAGATGCAGTCGGGTCTCTGTGGTCCTGTGAAATGTATATTTTGTTACAGTTACCCCATTGCTTACCTGCAGCACCTGACCACTCTGGGTCCCATTGATTTTCGGGTCTGCCTATGCCCTGCTTTGGAGGCTCAGTGTTCCTTCTCTGGCCCATTCACAGAGGCTGCAAATGCACCCTTTATTTAACAAAGCCTGTCTCCCCAACTTACAGGAGATAACTTTTCAAGTATTTGAATTCAGAGATCTACCATGCTATCAGCAGTGGTCCACAACGAGGGCTCAGCTCAGCTTTGGGGGCTTTGCCGTGTCACAGAGAGGCAGGGTTTTAGCAGGCAGCTTGGGCAGTTTGATGGTTACTCTTGACTGTCAGCTTGGCATGCTTTAAAAGTCCCCTAGAAGACACCTTGGGGGAATGTCTGTGAGGAGGTTCAGGTTAACTGAGGAGGGAAAACCCATCTTAAGTGTGGATGGCCTCATCCCATGGGATCAGATACTAGAACGAAAAGAGATAGGGAAGAACGCTTGGTGCCGGCAGCCATCTCCCTGCGTCCTGTGCACAGTGCAGTGTGACCAGCTGCCTTGTTGTCTTCTCACCATGATGGACCCTAGACCCTCAGACCACAGACTGAACAAACCCCTTCCTTCTTTAAGTAGCTTTGGTCGGGCATTTTGTCCCGGCAAAAAGAAAACAGACTCATAAACTGCGATATTGGTATTGTGATGAAAACCACTTAATGCCTTTCTCGTAACAGGTCCCCGTGGGCAATGTAACACATGACTGTGTTTCCGGAAGTCTCCCCAAACAGTAGTTGCATTTGTATGCTCAGTGTGGAAGGAACAGACCCAAAGGTCTTTTTGTTCACCCGATCAGCTGGTCATGTGTGTCATGGCTTACATAGCCCAGAACATAGCCCAGTGTCTTTCCACGTCAGGGCAGCCACCTATGAAGCCATTGGAAGAGGGACAAATTAAAAAGACAGCAAAGTCTGAGGTCTATAACCCTCAGTCTGTGGCTTTAGACCATAGCCTTGTGCTGAAGGCTGGCCTGAGATACACGTGGGACCACCAAAGCCCCCTCTGTGTGGCCTGCATCTTCTCCTTCCCTTCCTTCTGCCTTTGCCACAAGTGCCCGGAGTCTATTCCATTCACTGTTGCTGGGCACTGCTACGAATTCTCAATACTTCTACTGTCCCACTTTGCATATGAGGGAGGTGGTCTCTCTACAGCCCTTCCTCCTCCCTCCCCGTGACCTAGAATTCAGTTAAGAGGCTTTCTCACCTGGAGAATTATCACTGTAAACAAGTCTCAGGTGTGAAGGCAAAGACTATGGTCTATGAACAAATCAGGATCTTGTTTCGATTGTAAATGAAGGCATCAGCATTAGTATGAATATTTCTCAGGCTATATTTGTAAAGTAGAAGTCAGAGAATGGCATCAGTGTTTAAGATGGGCCCGAGTCAGGCAAGTCAGGAGAGATGCTGGGGCCCAAAGGACAGTATTGGCCAGAGACAATGGTATCTGGTGTCCACCTACTCTCTCCTTTCAAGAAGAACTGAGGTTGACATAAAGAGGATGTTTTCCCATGACGGATCTGGAGATCCTCTTTGGAATGTGCATCCTGTTATACACACTGTGCTAGGAGTTGGGTGTACAAGGTGAGTATGCCCTGTTCTTGCCCTGGGGGTCCTCAATAGGCAATTAATGTGAGTCTTTCATGCACATACCAGTGAAGTCAGCTCACCTGCATAGTGTGGTAATTACGCATTTCACGCAGGTTTAATGAGATGGTAGGCACAGTAGGAAAATGCAGCATAATTACTTAAAATTGAAGCAAGACATTTTCTTAGATGTTGTAGGTGTTTACATTTAGTGACCCAGACAATCGTCTTTTAAAACCTTTTTCTTTGAGCCTGCCCAACCCCCCAGTATTGAGTACTGAACTCAGGACCTCCTAAGTTCTAGGTTAGTGCCCTAATGTTGAGCTATACTCCAGCCTTTTTATATGTTAGCGGTTTGAAACGGGGGTTCATTGTTGTAGCCCAGAATGACTTTGAACTCATTCTCCTGCCTCAGTCTCCCAGAGGGATTGCAGAGATGTACACGACTATGCTTGGCTTCTTTGAGCCATTTACAATGTCCCCTACTTGGCATAGGGGCAGAAAATTTATAATAGGTCTGCAGGAGAATGACTTAACCAACCCAGCTTAATTAGCCCTTCCATAAAGTATTATTTCCCCACTGATTGCATGGTCACATTTATTTCTTGTTTTACTCACTCATCAACAAGCCAAAGGAAGAGAAGACCAAACATAGCAAAATATTAAGTCTCTTTTTCTCTGGGAATAATTTATTTTGAAAAAAAAAAAAAGAAAGAGAGTGTATATTGTGTTTCTTAGTTAAGAACATTAATCTCTTTCTTGGAGTTTGAAAGACTTCTGCCCCCTCACTCTGTAGCCAGTGTGGATAATTCAGCCTTCTGTGTACAGGTATTATTTTTCTCTTATAGATCAATTCTAAAACAGTAGTGTGCATCACACAAAAATCCCATGGACTTATGGCCATGGAGAATGAATGCTTCCTGGCTGAGGCAGAGTTGGAGACTCCGATCCTCTAGGTTAGCTGAGCCCACCTGTCCCGACTCTCTTGTCTTGGCCAGTTGCTCTGAAGGCCTTGAGAAGCCCTGGGGGAAGAGAGCAAGGGCTTTCCAATGATCCTCTGCAGTTTTAGCTTGCCTTTTGGAGGATGGATGCCCTGGGATGTGAGAAAGGACCAGCCCCAAAAGAATGGCAGTTTTCATTCTCCATGACTACCTTACTGGAGGGTGTGTCGGAGGGTTGGCATCATCAGAAAGGACTCCTGTGTGGGTCAGAAAGAAACTGAGCATACTGTCACCTCTATGCTAGAAAGTCCTCTCTCCACCCAGCAGCACCTGTCCACAAAGTGGTCCGTTTCTACCATCCATGCAGGCAATAGGTTCTTACCCCTTTCTTCAGAGTCATTTCCTCTTCATCTTGAGCTATTGTGTTTGCATGTGTTTCATGAGGCAATGCATTTTGCGGTGTTTTCCTTTTCTCTTTGAAAAACAGCTTTTTGTTTTTTTTTTTTTTCTTTGAATTTTGTTCTCTGTATTAAAATGGTTTCCTACTTTGTGTTTCTGCTACATTGGTTTGGTACATGTCTTCACCTTTTAATACCTCGTGATTCTTTCAGGTTCTGATAGGAGAACCTGATTTCTATGGTTTCTGGGAGATTTACCTCTCAGTGTAGTGTCTCAGTGTTTTCTCTGAGTGTCAGCAGAGGAGTCTGGAGAAGCAACAAGCACTCTGCCTCAGAGTGTTACCATAGATTTGGAGTCCCTTCATAACTGGCTCAGGACTTTAGGAAGCAATTACGAATCTTCTTCCCGGCAGGTTGCATGTTGTGCAAAGCCTGGGTAATGTAGGAGGCTGCCAGTTCCTTGTTTGTGGGTAGCTGGGCCAGGGTCTGTAGGTGAGGAGGTGATAAATATTAGCCATGAAAGGCAATGCCACTTTTTCTTGTTTGAGAATGGACTGAATGAGTAAGGTTTATCAAAACCAAAGTGTGCTAGAGAAAGAAATGACAGAGGCACAGGAGAAAATCGAAGGAAGATGCTCCCAGTTGCTGAGATTTTGTTTATTCCCTCTTGCTGATGTGAAGGAGAAGAGCCACAGGTGAGCTGCTGTTCCCTGGCATGGCATTGTGGGAAAGGATTGCCTGGCTGTTTTGAGGTGGCAGTAATTCAACCCTACATGTAAGAACTGACACCTTCTTCCATTCTGAGTTCACCAAAACTGCCTTGCAAATCATCATCTCCTTGGTCACTTCAAGTGACTGTTTGTCTTTGGAGCAACAGCTCCCATCTGTCTGTCACTGGGATGTCCTTACATGTGGAGGTTACTGTGAGTTTTCCCATCCCTAAGAAGGCATCAGGGCTAGGCAGGAGGATCAGATGGCAAAGTGATGAAACCAGAGACAAAGCAGAATGAACTGAGAGCTCTCTCCCACAGGCTTCTCTGGCCCAAGCTCCCTCCACTAAAGTGTGGTCCCACTGCAGCTGGTTCTGTTTCACTTCCTGTTATTCTAATAGGCCATCTCTCTTGGCCTGTGATTGTTTGACCAACCTACACTCACATACATACATACACACACACACACACACACACACACACACACACACACACACACACACACACCGCTGCCCCTGCCCCCGTCCCGCCATTACCCAAACCATAGCAACATCAAAATGCAAGGGCTTTAGAAGGTCAGCAAGTCTGCAATGTTTGTCCTGAAGGTAGAGCCTCTGGTTTTCACAAGATTAAGCAACAGTGCTGGGTAAGTGGAAAGCTTAGGCCAGAGGACTCCAGCTGCACTCTTTCCTCCCTGGACAGGAGACGGTATTGCTTCAGATGCTTGGGGTCATTTCTTTTCCTCAGATGGAGGAACCGATACGTTGGGTTAACTTGGAGTTGTGAACTAGCCTAAATCTGCCCTTTATTCACCTGCCTCCATCAGGACTCAAAGATCCCCAGCCTCTGATAGTTTCGCTCGTTTCCCATGCAGCAGATCTGTTAGTGGAGAAACTACTTCACTTGAGAAATGTGTAAGCAGTTGTCATTTCCTACTGTTTATTATATCTGGGAAGGGATGCAAGTTTTAGTTGGCTACACATCTCCCCAGAGCAATGGTTCTCAACCTTCCTAATGCTGTGACCCTTTCATACAGTTCCTCATGTTGTGGTGACCACCAACAATAAAACTATTTCTTTGCTACTTTTGCTACTGTTATGAATTGTAATGTAAATAGCTGTGTTTTCCAATGGTCTTAGGTGACCCTTGTGGGGGTCGCACCCACAGGTTCAGCACTGCTGCCCCAGAGGTTTCTCATGTGAGAGCATTTACTCTACTTGTTTGAAAAGTGTTAAAGGACAAGGACTTTGGAGTCAATGTTGTCTCTTTGTGTTAACAGAGCAGCTATTTAGACTTTCTGATCCCCATTTTCCATCACTTATGAAGTGGGAAACTAATATATCCCACACAGGAAACTCACTGGGCTCAAGCAGGTGGGTAGACAGTGCCTGGGGAGTCCAACAGGTTAGTGGACCAGTTCTGGTATGGTTCTGTGTCTTTTGCTGCAACAGTACACATGGTAGCACTGATTTGATTAGTGTAGTAACTATCAAAGGTGGTGGTTTGGATGACCTTTTTTTTGATTTAGCCTCATCCCTCAATAAACTATTTTTTTATCTATGACCAAAAGAAGAGACACTGAGCTCCGTGCTTTTGCAATATAAAAGAAAGTCTTGTGATTTTTTTTTTTTTAACCAGAGTTGAGACATACTATCAGTGAAATTCTTCAAGACTCCTTATGCCTTGGGTTCTCGAGATGCAAAGGTTTGTTTCTTGGTCACAGGAGGACAGGTGGAATAAGCACCTGTTGAAGAATAATCTTTTAGTACACTAAAGATGTGTCCTTGTGATTGGTTTAATAAATAGTTGAATGGCCAATAGCTAAGCAGGGAGAGGTTAGGGAGGACTTCTGGGGACAGAGAGGTCTTGGGGAAGAAGAAAGGCATAGATACCAGTGGATACGGAAAGGAAACAGGAAGTGAAGATGGAAGAGAGGTAAAAGTCACAAGACAAAATACAGAATAATATAAATTGGTTAATTTAAGTTATTAGAGCTAGTGGGACAAGCCTAGGCTATAGACCGAGCTTTCATAATAAGTATCCAGGTCATTTTTTGAGAGCTGGTGGCACAAAGAAAAATCCATCTACAAGTACCCTTATTCCAGTGGGGATAAAGCTGCCCTTCCTATGACAGTGGTAAGCCATTTACACCTGAAGTTAGGATTTCCAGACGGGGTTTTGCATAAATTTTGTGAAAAGAAATTAAGTTATGGTTCTTAGTATTTGGTAAATATTAAAAGTCACCATGAAAGTGTAATGATGCAGATTTTATAGTGCCTCCCCTCCCCCGTTTTTTGTGCCTGGCATTTTCTTTTCAGTGGCTTCTGTTTGGAACCTTTGTGTCTATAACACCTGGCCCCTGTGTCTTGTAGCAGGGGAAGCTTCTTGGTTGGACTGTTAACCCAAACCTGCTGCAGGATTACAATATCAAGAAAAAAAAATCCAAATCCTTTTCTTTCTTCTCATTTTAGGGATGTAGTTATAAAAATGGCTCAGACCGGAGAATCCAAGGCTGAGCCAGAATGTCACCCCTGTGAAGTGAGTGTTCTGTCCTGGAGCCTCAGATGGGAGGGCATTTGTTTAGGACAGGAGACAGTTGGCCTCTGTGGAGTCAGGGCCAAATGGACGAGGATCTGAGAGGGAATCTGGCCTAATGGGGAACAGATTCAGATGCCCATTGGGACTGAAGGGCTCCAAAATGGCAGGGCTGGGGTCCTTGAAGGGCTGTGAACGAGTCCAGGCAAGCAGTTCCTGAAAAGATCCCTGTGTGCACTTAGGAAGGGAAGCTAGGCAGTTCATCTTGAACCTGAACGTGGTTGGGGTTTTGAGTGATAGAGCTGAGTGGCTGGGAGAAGGCAGAGACAGTTAAATCTGTCCCTCCTGACTTACCTCACCTTTATGTCCGGTGGGATGGTAGAGGAGGGTGTTGGGAGCACATACTGAAGAAAGGCTTACATATTTATTTCTTTATTTCGCTTCATGAGCACTACAGGAATTGTGTAATATAATTCATAAAGCAGCATTTGCAAGGGGCCTTCCAGGGAATATAGTACATCAAAAGTACAAGGCAGAACTAACTTCTCTTTTTCCATAGCTCCTCCAGGTATGTGGTCCCAGAAATAAAGATCTGTAGCTATTAGGTTGTCGGGAATGAAGGCTTCGGATGCCACCCTGAAAATGTCGTGCTTTTTCGGCCTATGGATCTTCAGTGCAGGCAGCTGTTGGCTTCTCTGTGGCTGAGTTGAAATGCCTTTGAGGCTATAGGTATATCCCACCAGAAGCTGAACTCTTAACAAACAGATAGACGGGTAACCAAATGTTGTGCCCATTTGGAAGTCATTGGTAACCTGATTTCACATTGATGATTGTGAAATCATCATCAAACCCAACATTTCATAAGCAGGTGGTTTTCTTGGTCCTTCCTCCCTTCTCCCCTCTTCATCTCTTGCTGCATTCCCAGTTCCTGTATTATAAATGCTTCCTACACGTCCATCCAATGCTCTCAGTGATAGTAATGTGCAGCAACTCCCATAGGCCAATGGCTTTGTGAGCAGAAGCCTCAGGAGAGCAGTCTAGAATCTTTTAAATAGATTCACTTGTCTTGTAAAAGGAAGAAAAGTTTTAGTTGTCTGGTCTTGCAGACAAGCATGAACAATATCAGGAAAGGCCCTGGATGGAAAACTGGATCTGAATTTGAGTTTTGTGATTAAATTAGTGAAGTCCTTCTGGGACCCCAAGCTATCACTTAACTCATGGCTTTGTGTCATATATCTAGAGAAAAAAATTATCACATTCATTACCTAGGCTACCCATAGCTTGCACCCTTCTAATGAACTAGTTAAATGAAGAGAGACTGGGTTCAGACATAAAATGTAGGGGCCTGAAGAGATGGTCCAGTTGTTAAGAGTACTTGTTCTTTCAGAGGACCTGGGTTCAAGACCCAGCACCACATGGCAGCAAACAACCACCTGTCACTCCAGTTCCAGGGATTCAGTGCCTTCTTTGTCCTCTGTGGACACCGGGCACATACTTTGTGCACAGATATGTTGCAGGCAAACACTCATACAATAAAATAAAGAATTAAAAAACATAAAATGTAGATAATAGTCATACCAATCATAAGAATAATGCAAGCTCCTTTTTCCCAGCACTTTCTATGTACCAAGCCCTCGATACTTAGGAAGCCTGCTAGTCCAATAATATCTTGTCTTGTGTCCTCTTTTTTAGTAAGTATATCTAGGAAGTGAGAACTGATGGAGACCGAGAAGCCTCAGGTCAGAAAGGTGGTGTGTTAGAGGTGGCAGAGGACGTACACACAAAGTGACTTATTCTAACCTAGAGGAGCACTCTGTCATCTAATCCACACCTGTGTCTCCTCCTCTGAAAACTACATAGGGACATAGTTCCCCCTGAGGTAACCAATGGCACCTACTATTGCTGGCAACAATGAAGTCATGAATACTTCCAATCATTTTTACTTTTAGCATCTTTGCCTGCTTTCCTAGAATGGTCTGGAGAGGTACTTGTACTTTCATACATCCTGGACTCCCACTTCCTTTTCATTTGACTCTGGTCCTGGAACATCCACCTTTCTTGTCCTTGCCATTGGTGACACCTGGGTGATACTACTGAGATTCACAGTGTGCACTGCAGAGATAGCCTTTCCTCAGTGGTGGTCTTTTCAAACGCTGAGAAAACCCTTTGCTTGCATAGTTGCAGACTCTTCACACGCTCTGTTCTCTGTTTTGATTTTCTTTCTTTCTGCTGCTGCTGCTGCTATTTCCCCTCCAAACATTGAGGTTAAGAGAGATAAACCTTATGGGGTATAGTTTTCAAAGTGTCTGAACTTCTTTGCCAACAAAGAACCCACAAATAGATAAAGACCTCACCCACGGGAAGCATCCCAGCCCTGATGTCATCCCACCTCTCATCCCACGGAAAGGGTGCCTTCTCCAGAGTGTCTGTCCCCAGAGATGGACCTCTGACATGGCTAAGGCTTTAATGCAGAGGCTAACAGCTAACAAAGCTCTGATTTCCTAGAGTCCACTAAGGTGTGGAAATGTCTTACATTTCATTTTTATAGCCATAAAATGTGCTTTCCTTTTGTTATTCTTATTGGCTGCTTAACAACATTCCCAGCATGGTAGAATGTCACCATTCCATCATGGCTGTTAGCCCAGACAGTGGACACAGACAGTGGACACATCGTCTGGTGGGGAGACTCTCCCAGGTCCTGTTAGATCTTACAATCTCCTTTGCTGTCTGTCTGTCATGACCTATGACCCCGTGATATGCATAAAGCTTCAGTGGACATGAAAATATTTGCTACCCAACTCTAATCTCAGTTATACATTGAATAAAGCAGAAGTCCAATCCAGAGCCACCCCCCCAACCCCCCACCCCCCCAACCCCCACCCCCCATCCCTCCCAGGCCAGCCTGGCTCTTCTTAGTGTACTGAATGTTTTTCTGGTAATCTCTATGTCCTTTGGTGTGACCTTGCTTAGCTTCTTCTTTGTTCTCTCTCACTTGGGGATACTGGTAATCATCTCAGACTTTATATGGAATGGCCCGGCTTTCCTAGTG
The DNA here is from genome assembly GCF_903995425.1 of Onychomys torridus. Classification (NCBI taxonomy): domain Eukaryota; kingdom Metazoa; phylum Chordata; class Mammalia; order Rodentia; family Cricetidae; genus Onychomys; species Onychomys torridus. Next base: position 47,042,765 of record NC_050451.1, read on the forward strand.
GTCAAGTTCTTTTTGGCGTATCTGAAAGGAAAAGAATGAGTCACCCACACAAACATCTCAAACACTAGTATTATAACTCTGGCCACCTTCCGAAAAGCCTCCAGCCTCTTGCTTTTAGAGAGCTGGCTGGACTCCCTGACCCTCGTGGTTCGGCTGCTTTGAGCTTGTGGGTAAGGCCCAGTGAGGACCTGGCAGTATGAAGTCTATCCTGCCATCCTTCAGACAGAGTCTGGGTTTGCTCTGAAGCCCTGACCTCAGTGGTCAGAGGAGCAAGACCGAAGCACAGCGCTCTCTCAGCACCCATTACCTGTTGTCCCCTGGGAGTTCTCAGTGTGCCTAAGCATGACAATAAGCAAAGGCCATGAAAGTGCCAGGTGATCTCAACAGGCATTCTGGGTAATGACACTCAAGGAATGCTGTCATACAAGGGAATTAATTTTCACACGTAATTTATAGGACCCAATGTTGATTTTTTTTTTCTATTTTAAAAACGTTCTACAGTTTTTCTGACATTAACACCCTGGGAAGCCGGATGGCAGAATGGGACACCCCACTGGACAGCCCTGAAAGCCAGTGTTGGAAATTATGAGGGCGACAGAAAACCAGTGAAATCAGAACTTGGGTATTTCAAAGTTCCTGTGGCTGAATGTAAAATTCCATGAAGCAGGTTCTAACTGTCAGTTAAAACTGCAAGGTGTATGGGGACCTCCTTCCTTGTGAATGTCCAGCACACTCAGCCATCAGTAACTATCCTGTGGTGGGGCTAATAGTGGGCGTCCTTTCCACTTGCAAATGGCAGACTGTGAATCTATGCTCTTCCTACCTGGGACTGCGAGGGTGTCAGCACTGTGCAGAGAGGACTGAGCTCTCCTATTTCTTTTTTAGCCAGCTGTTGCCTCTTCCCTATAATTTTCCCTGCTCCATTTAGACAGCTGTGCATCCACTAGAAGCAGAGTTGGCCAGCCAAGCCCTGGCCAATCGGAAGCCTTCTGGTGCTTTGAAAAGATGTCAACTTCATCCCACAAATGTCCCCTCCCGTGGAAGAGGCTAACCTCTGTCACAGCTATCATATGCCAGTTTGGGCCTGGAATATAGCCTGCTGTTTACCGGTGCTGGGTGACTCCACCACCTGCTGTTTTTCAGGTGGCTTAGAGTCGCAGAGACAGATAGCTTCTAAATTTGTTCATGTCTCTTTGAACGGCCCCCACAGTCATGGAGCAGCCTTCTTGGTGAAGGAGACAGTTCTTGACCTCAGAGTTGGCTTCTTGGTGTCAGTGTCAGAGAAAAATGGAGAGTGGAGGGGAAGTTGAAGATTATGTTTCTAGAAGATAACACGCTCAGCTACTGGTTATGGCTGGGAGGGTGGGATCCAACACCAGGCTTTCAGAAAGTGTGGTGATCTGCACCTGGATTTAACATCATGTGACTTTTCTGTATTTAGAGACAAGAAGGTAATTACCATAGAGAGTATTTTGTCCAGGCGTCAAAGTTGAAGACTCTTGGGGACAGAGTCTTTTCTTTTGTCTTCCATAGAGAGTTCAAACCCACAAAGGTATCCTAAACAGGATCCTGAACGCTTTCAGATTGTGTCATTGGCTGAGCAGTAGGGGAGGGACAGAGGCCCACCTAAAGAGTCAGATAAAAATGTATGTTCCCAGTGTGGGCAGAAAGCTTATGGTAAAGTGCTTGGCTTGCAACCATGAAGACCTGAGCTCCAGCTTCAAAACCCAAGTAAAAAAAAAAAGCTGTGTGTGGTGCGCACTTGTAATCCCAGTTCTGGGGAGGTGGAAGGTGGTGGATTCCTGGGGCTTGCACAGTGTAGCTTACTCAGTGAGGTGCAGGCCTTGTCTCAAAATTAAAAAAAAAAAAAGAAAGAAAATAAGAAAGAAATTGATAGCCCTTGAGGAACAACCAAGTGTGGCAGGGTCTGGCCTTCCCATACACATGCACACACATGCATACACAGTTGGACACATATGCATGTGGACCTGTACACACATGAACATGTATACACACAGTGCTGGAGCTTTTCAGAAGGCAGAGATATTGTTTATTTCCCTTCAAAAGGCGTGGCATTTCAATATATTTAACAATTAAGATGGGATAAAATGTGGCAGTTTAGAACCTTGAGGCGATCTAGAAGTTGCAAATAGAAGGTTCCAATGAAATGTCTTATCTGAGTCCTGAGATTCAGCAGCCACAGCACTTGGGGAGTCAGGCCACCTCAGGGGAGCTTTTTGAAACACAGACAACTTGTTCTTTTAGGATGGAGTTGATAAGGTCCTTCATCAATTTGCTCTGAAAATTAATGTCTCTTTTATGCTCGAGGTAACACTGGGAACCCAAAGACATTTGCTGTAAGATGACAAATGGGAGATGTCTACTGAAAACAAAACTGTTGAACTAACAACAATGGGGTTTACCTTATTAACAACAATGGGGTTTACCTTATGGGGATTGTCTTAGGTAGCGGTTCTACACTGTGATCAACACTATTAGCAGGAACAACTTGGGAAGGGAAAGGTTTATTTCAGCTCTCAGGACAACAGAGCGTCAGGCAGGAATTCAAGCAGGGCAGGAACATGGAGGCAAGAATTGATACAGAGGCTGCAGGGGATGCTATTTACTGGTTTTCTCCCTATGGCTTACTCAAGGGTCTGTGCTGTGGATATCACTCTGTGTAAATAAAGTTCTGATTGGCCAGTGGCCAGGCAGGAAGTATAGGTGGGACAAGAGAGAAGAGAATTCTGGGAGGTGGAAAGTGGGGTGAAAAAAGACACTGCCAGTCGCTGCCATGAGAAGCAACATGTAAAGACACCGGTAAGCCACAAGCCATGTGGCAAAGTATAGACTAACAGAAATGGACTAAATATAAGAGTAAGAGCTAGACAATGGTAGGCCTGAGCTAATGGCCAAGCAGTTTAAATAATGTAAGTGTCTGTATGATTATTTTATACATGGGTTGTGGGACTGCAGGGGCTTGGTGGAACCTGGAGAGAAGCTCTCTAACTACAGGTCTGTCTTTTTTTAAACTATCCAGGACACCATACATAATGACCTGGGCACTCCCACATCAATCAAGAAAATGTGCCATAGGCTTGCCCACATGCCAATCTGGTAGGGACATTTTCTTAATTAAGGTTCCCTCATCTAAAATCACTCTACCTTTGTCAAGCCAACATGAATCTAGTCAGCACAGGCTCAGAGATGATTATTCTAAGTGATTCTTCTTCATGTGTAAAGTATAAAATTCAATACTACTGTGAACTAAGAGAAAGATGGGGGTGAGAGGTGGGGAGAAGAGGAGGAGGTGGGAGGGATATTCTCTAAAGAAGAATGATTCTGACCTGGCAATAGCAGAACTCCTGAAGACTTGCCATAGAAAAGCAGGGGCTTTTCAAAGAGGCAGAAGTGAGGCATTAAAGTCAAGAGAGGAGACATAAATGGCTTGAACCCAGAGTTTGTTGGTCTAGAAGGACTGGGGCAGGATCTGTGCAGGCTCATTGATGGAAGATCCAGTGTCACCTATTGGTGGAGGTGTGGGGCTTGGTGTCAGCTCATTGGTGGAGATGTAAGATTGGTGTCCACTGATTGGTAGAGATGCAGTTGGCTGGGTGAGTGTTCTGTGTAGCCCCTGCTGTCTGGATTGTTGCAGTCTTCAAGAATATTGAAGCTAAACTCTGCTCCAGGAATCTGTGTATATGTTCATGGGATGCATATGGGATGAGAAGGAATCTCTTGTGTGTCTTTAGAACGTCCTTGAAGCTGTATTTATCTCAGGCAGGCAGGCAGGCAGGATAACCCTACCCCCTCTTTCATTATGTCCCAGCTCCAGGTTTGTCTGGGTCAGACAAGAATGATTTCATCCTGTATCGGGCAGTCTCATGGTACTGAGACTCAACACAGCATACAAACAACAAGAATGTCTCTGAAGGGCAGTCTGGCTTCTTAAACGGGCTTATTTGGATAGCTCCTGCGGTCTGGCGAAGCAAAGATGGTTGTCTTAGCGCCAAGTGCTCTAACAAACTACTCCAGACTGGGTGGCTAAGCAACAGGCATTTCTTTCTTTTCCTTTTCTTTTTACAAAGAAATATAGATGTTTTGTACTTTATTATTAAAATATATGCGAGTCAGAGTAGATTAGAAAAAATGAAAAGACATTCTGAAACTTTGGAGAAAATTCTGCAAGTCACATAGGATATGATTACATTTTCAAAATACACAAAAGATACCTATGGATCAAAACTAAAAAGACACATATCAGAAAAATGTATAAATTATTGATTATATATTTTACAAAGCAATTATTGCTATAGATTATGGCTTATAGCCCTAAGAGAACAGATTAATACTAAAACTAATTACATATATTTAGAGATTTGAAAATCAAATGATGCTCTACATCCATAGGGAAATTAAAATACTTTACAAATCTTAAAAGCTTGTTTTTATTTTTGAGAATTTCATACATCCTACTAGTAGCCACATCCAAATAAACAAACGAAAATAAAAAACAAAACAAACCAAGATCTCCTTCCTCTGACAATTTTCTACATCCAGTAGCTCCCCAATAAGATGTGTATGCTGTAATTTTGGCTGGTGTGATAATGTGTAGTAGGTCTTGTGTAGGTAACTGCTAACTACAGCGCCTGTGAGTTCATGGTTGCCATGGCCATGTCATGCCCAGAAGACAGTACCCCAGAGGACCCCTCCACATCTGTCAATGCTTACATTCTTGTCCTTGGCTCTTCCATGATGCTCCCTGAATGTTGGCAGGTAGTGGGGTTGATTCAGATATCCTGTTTAGGCTGGGCATGTAGTGTCTTATTCTCATCACACTGACCAGTAATGTATCTCTTCATTGACTGATGCCCACTTCCTAAAGAAGCTTTCCTGGACAAGGTGTGTGTGTGTGTGTGTGTGTGTGTGTGTGTGTGTGTGTGTGTGATAGCAGTTCTCCCTAGGATCTAGGACCTGCTCATCCAGGCTCTTTTGACCAGGTCCACATATTCAGGCATGATTTTCTCCCCATGGAGCAGGCTCAAATCCAATCAAAAGCAGGTTATTTGAGTGCTAGTTTTATAGTTTGTATTAGTTTATTTTCTCCTGCTGTGATAAAACACCCTTACCAAGGCAGCTTACAGAGGGAAGATTTATTTGGAGTTTATGGTCCCCCCCGGGGTGTGGGGGGGGAAATGGAAGGATAGAAATACATCACCATCATGGTGGCAGGAGCAGCTGAAAGCTCCCATCACAAAACAGAAGCAAGAGGTAGAGAACCGGCTGGGAGTGGCATAAGTCTTATGGAACCCCAAAGCCTTTCCTCAGGGACACACTTTTTCCAGCAATGTTATAACCTCCAACCCTTCCCAAACAGCCACCAGCTGGGACCAAGTATAAATGACCCAAACTTGTGCAGCATGTATCATTCAAACCACCGCACATATATGTTGCTACTGCTCTAGCGAAACGTTAAGGTCAGTACTGCAGCATGCAGGGCCCAGTGTGGCCTAAGACCAGGGATGTCTTTTGTTCCCCATCAGCCTGCATAGCAGTTCAAGATTAATTTCTCTATGTCCTGAAGCCAAAGCCCACAATTCATAGGGGGTGTCTCAGGCCTTATATTGTAGTTTGCACTTAACAACCCCTGTTTTCTAGGTAGGACATTGTCTGCTCATGCAGGGCAATCTGTTTGAACACTTAGTTTTTCAAGTTGTGTTTTGAAATTAGTTTTCTAACTAGTGGACTTCCCTAAGACTACTAAGGTTAACTTTGGTTAACCCTCACTCTACCACACCATCTTCCCCATCCTTCAACCCTTACTATTGCTCTTCTTTAGTTTACAAAGGTTCTACTGTTCCTCCATATAGTTTTTAGTTGGGTTGGGAGATTGTAGGCCTCCATATAGTTTTTAGTTGGGTTGGGAGATTGTAGGCCTCCATATAGTTTTTCATAGACCCTTTGTTTGGGTTAGCCTTCCCTATCTCCCCTCCTGATGTCTTCTATACTCCCTACCTCCTTCAAGAATTTCTACCTCCAGTATTCCATCTCATTACTTTTGGTTTGCTTATAGTCTATTATTTCCCCCTCCCTTAACATGACCCATACGACCCTTATCTGGTTTCCTGGCTTCCACTTGTGTCTCACGTTAAACACTCAAAGCAAAATATTTGAAGTTAGGATCCACATATGGAGAAAAAAAAAAAACAAAAACAAAAACAAAACATGGCACTTACTCTCTAGGTCTGAGTTAGCTTACTCAGTATAATTTTTCTAGTTCTACCCATTTTTCTGCAAAGTCCATGGTTTCTTTGTTCCTTCTGTTGTGTATATGGAGCCACATTTTTTTCTTATCCATTCTTCAGCTGATAGACATCTAAGTCAATGTTATTTTCTAGCTAGCCTGCAACTTTGCTGAAATTATTAGCTCTCTAAGACTTTTTTATTTCCTTCTCTTGTCTTATCACTCTAGCTAAGATTTCAATCAATATATTGAACAGTAGTGGGTAGGGTGGACATCCCTGTCTTGTTCCTGATTTTAGTGGGAATTCCCAGGCACATAAACATTCAGAAGGCACATTGTTTAGGAAAATAACAGCAGTAAGTTCCTCTCTAGAGGGCTGTGACCTCCAAACCCATGGACTTTTTGCCAGGTTTACAGTTCTAGGCCAGAATCCTTTCCTATGGAGCAGGCCTCAAACCCAGCCTCAAAGCAATTGGCTATCCCCATAACCTTCCTAGCACTATCATGCCAGTGGGCACATTTTTTTTTTCCAGAGCTGAGGACCGAACCCAGGGCCTTGCGCTTGCTAGGCAAGCGCTCTACCACTGAGCTAAATCCCCAACCCCACTGGGCACATTTTAAGGCATAAATTTTTCCTGTTTGATATCTTTCTTTCCTCTATTGTATTTGAGAATTTCAAACATGAATATAATGTGTTTTGATCTAATCTACTTCCCACTCCTTGCCTTTAATTCTTCCCCTGCCCCCACCACTATTTTCTCCTCCTGCTGTGGATAATGCTTTTATACACTGGTTTAATAAAATGCTGACTGGCCAGTAGCCAGGCAGGAAGTATAGGCAGGATAAGGAGACAAGGAAAATTCTGGGAAGGCTGAATTAGGAGATACCAGCCTGCTGTCCAGAGAGCAGCATATGATGGCACACAGGTAAAGCCACAGAACATGTGGCAACATACAGATTAACAGAAATGGGCTGAGTTTAAGTGTAAGAACTAGTTAATACTAAGCCTGAGCTAATGACTGAGCAGTTTAACTAATATAAGCCTCTGTGTGTTCATTTGGGTCTGAGCAGCTGCAGGACCATGAGGACACAGGAGCCAGGTGGGCACAGGTGGGCACAAGAAAACTTTCAGCTACCCCCTCTGAAGTTCATGTGCTCTGTTTTTGTTTTTAATTTAATTTTTATTTTAAAATCCACCTAATACTACTTAAGTCTCTTTAATGCTGTCTGTATATGCATGGGTTTAGGACCATCTACTGAAGCATGGGTAGCCTCCAATGTTCTGCAGAATACTGACTCTCCCTCCCTCAGAATTCATCAAAGGCATTTCATGAGCAGCTCTTCCCTTCATGCTGGGAATGTCTGGCTTGATCTTGCGTGGGTTTTGCACATGCTGTCACAATCACTGTGTATTCATATGTGCAACTGCCCTGTTAAATCTGCAAAACAATGTTTCACTGTAGTCATCTAAGGAGATACTGCGAACTTTTGTGTCTGTGCTCATTAGGGCGATTGAGCCGGGATTTTTTCTTTCTTTTGTTTTATCTTTATTTGGTTTTGCTATCAGGGTAACATTGCCTTGGTACAAAGATTTTGGCAGCCTTCCTTCTTTGTCTATTTTTGTGGAACAATTTGAGTAGTATTGATGCTAGTTCTTTGAAGTTCTAGAGAATTCTGCAGTAAATCCATCTGGTCCTGGGCCTTTTTAAATTGGGAGAGTTTAAATCACTGTCAATCTTGTTGCTGGTTATGGAACTGCTTAAATTATTTACTTGGTCTTGGTTTATTTTGGGTAGGTTGGATGTTTAGATTTTAAAATTTAGTGGATTATAATGTCTTAGTTAGGGTTTCCACTGCTGCTACAAAATACCATGACCAAAGTAACTTGAAGAGGAAAGGGTTTATTTGGCTTACACTTCCATATTCATCATTGAAGGAAGTCAGGACAGTGTATCTAGAGTTAGGTAATCTTCAAACACTTCAAAGACCTACAGAAAAAGGCATTTAAAATGTTTTAAAATTTTAGACTTTCTGAACGAACAGTGAGCCATATCTTCTCCTGGCAGCACCGATTTACTTCAGAGAGGAGGATGGGCATTGAAGACACTCTATATGGAGTTTATCTTCTTCTTGGCAAAAATATCCATTTGTGCAAGAAACTGTTCTTGCCTGGACTGCTTGATCGACTGGACATGCAGGACCCATAGGAAGGTGACCACTGAACTTTGCTTGGCAAAATGGTCCTTCAGGTTCCTGCTTTGCAATTAAACTGCCAGACAGTCTACAGGACACAGTGAAAAATGACTGAGAGACTCTAGGCCTGTGGGCTAAAGACAGATGCCCCAACTTTACAAAGGAACATTAGGTGACTGTCCAGGCTGCCAGCTGTCTCTGTCTACTCTCACAAGACTCCCAAAAGTTGCTTGCATCCTTTTCCTGTTTCTCAGGAAATATTATATCCTTCTGAGTTCTTTGATGTAGTTGAAGACTAGATAGTTATAATTTCCTTAGTTATGATAAAAGATAAGTTAGACATGAAGCATTAGACTCACAAATATAGGATAGATAGGATATCTTCTTTAATTTTACCAAGTAAAAAGAGACTAGATATTATAGCTATAATTCTTTTATTATATATAATTTTACTATGTTAAAGTTAAAACCTTTTTTTTAAAAAAAAAAGAAAAGGGGAAGTGCTGTGAATATCTGTATGCTGTGAATGTGTTGCTATGATTTATTGATAAATAAAATTCTGATTGGCCAGTAGCCAGGCAGGAAGTAAAGTATAAGTGGAACAAAGGGAGAGGAGAATTCTTGGAGGTGGAAGGCTGAGTCAGGAGATGCTGCCAGCCACCGCCATGAGAAGCCTAGGAATAGCACCACCCACAATGGGCTGAGCCCTTCCTGATCAATTACTAACTAAGAAAATGCCTTACAGGCTCATCTACATCACACTGTTACTTAGACATTTTCTTAATTGAGGTTCCCTCCTCTCAGATGATTTTAGCTTGTATCAAGGTGACATAAAACTATCCAGTACATATAGATTTTTAAAGTATGTTCCTGAATTCCACTGGTATCTGTAAAATATCCCCTTTATTTCCAGTTGTGTTAATTTGAGTCTTCCTGCTCTATTTTTCAGTTAATTTGACTAAGGACTAATTAATCATGTTTATATTTTCTTAGTTTCACTGGTTCTTTTTATCTTTTATTTCTATCTCATTAATTTTTTCCTCTTGTTTTGATGATCTAGCTCTTCCTATCTGCTGATGTGGGTTTTGGTTTGTTCTTGATTTTGCAAGGCATGCAGGTCCATCATCAACTTATTAATCTGAGATTGCTCAGATTTTATTATGTAGGCATTAGGCACTATAAACTTCATCTAAGGAACACCTTGCTGTGGTCTTGGTATGTTGTGTTTCATTTTCATTCAATTCTAGGAATTTTAAATTTCTTTCTTATTTCTTCTGTGACAAAATTATCACTCAGTTGTATGTGGGTCAGTCTCCACAAGCTTATGTATTTTCTATAGTTTTTAGCACTGCTAATACCTATCTTTATTCCATTGTGCTTATATAGAATACAAACTGGTATTTTCTTTTTCCTGTGTTTGTTGAGACTTGCTTTGTATTCTAATATGTGGTCATTTCTAAAGAACTGTTGCATGAGCTATTGAGAAGAATGTATGCTTTAGTGTTTGGCTGGAATGATCTGTAGAAGTCTGTTAGGTCCATTTTATTTATGATGTTATTTAATGTTGTTGTTTTCTTTATTCTTTTGGGGGGCTGCCACTCAGCTCCCAAGTAAATCACTCACAGAGGCTTATTCTTAATTATAAATGCCCAGCCTTAGCTTGGCTTGCTTATTGTCATCTTTTCTTAAAATAGCTCATCTGCATCTAGGCTTTTATCATTCTCTATTCCTGTATACCTTTCTTTGTTTCTTATTCTGTGGCTTGGTGTATAGCTGCATGGCTGGCCCCTGATGTCCTCCTCCTTCTCTGGTTCCTTCTTTTTCCTCTCCTAGATTTCTCCTATATATTCCCTCTGCCTGCCAACCCTGCCTATCCTTTCTCCTACCTCGCTGTTTACCATTCAGTTCTTTATTAGGCCACCAGATATTTTAGACAGGCACAGTAACACAGCTTCACAGAGCTAAACAAATGCAATGTAAACAAAAGTAACACACCTTAAAATAATATTCTACAGAAATTTAGCTCTGTCATTTCTCTCTTTCATTTTTGTCCAAATGGCCTGTCTATGGGTGAGAGTCAACTATTGAAGCTGCCCACTATCACTGTGTTTGGGGGGTTTTCTGTGGTTTTACATCTAGTAATATTTTGGAAGAGCAAATTTGGGAGCATCTGTGTTAGTGGCTTTATATAGAGAATTATAATACCCTTTTGGTGTATTGTCTTTCTGATGGATATGAAAAGACCTTCTTTATCTCTTTTGGAGTGTTGTGGTTTGCAGTCCAATTATCAGACATTAAACTAGCTATGGCTGCTTATTTCCTGAACCATTTGCTTGGAATATCTTTGACACGAAGGTAGCGTTTCTCAACTGATGGTAAGGTATATTTCCTGGAAGCAGTAAAAAGATGGACCTTATTTCTAATGCAGTGGACTAGTCTGTGTCTTTTTATTAGGTAAATAAGGCCGTTGATATTCAGGGTTATTATTAAAAGATGTGTATTAATTCCTGTCATTGAGCTGATTCTATTGTGTTCTCTTTTGACGAACTTTCCTGGTGATGTATTCCATGTGACCTCTTAGTGTACTTAATCTCCTCTTGAAACTTAAGTATTACCGCCTTTCAGAATCCTCTGTAGAGACGGTTTAGTGGTCATAAACTCTATTACTCTGATTTTATCCCAGAGGTTTTTATTTTTCCTTCAATTTTAAGACATAATTTTGCTGGTTATGCTAGTCTGGATTGACACTTGGGATCTTTCAGAACTTGTAACACACCTTTCAGGTATAATTAGGTTAATCTGAGGTCACACCTTTCAGGCATAATTAGGTTAATCTGAGGTACCCGGCTTTACCTGATTTGACTGTTCTCTCTCATTGGTTTCAAGACTTTTCTCTATTCTGTGGTTTGTTTTTTCTTTTAACATTTTTAAAAAAATTTCTAAGACTAAATTTATTCAATACCCTAGAGTAAAAGTTTTGATCATAAATGTCCAACAGTATAAAAAAAAATATAAAACAGACCTGAAGATTTCTAATACATTAATACAAAGTGCATGACTACATATAGTACATTCTTTTAACATTTTCAGTATATGCCTTCGCTAGGGTTTCCATTGTTGTGAAGAGACACCATGACCATGACAAACTTTTATAAAAGAAAACAGTTAACTGGGGCTAGCTTATGGTTTCAGAGGTTTAGTCCATTGTCATCATGGAGAGCATGGTGGCATGCAGGCAGACATAGTGCTGGAGAAGGCCCTGAGGGTTCTACATCTTGATCTACAGGCAACAAAACATGAACTGTTCTACACTTACGTATCCTGAGCATATATGAGACTTCAAAGCCCACCTCCATAGTGACAAACCTTCTCCAACACCACCACACCTCCTAACAGTGCCACTGCCTATAGGCCAAGCATTCAAACACATGAGTCCATGGGGGACCATACCTATTCAAACCACCACAAGTATATTATGTCATGGGGAGTTTATTTTATGGCCCTGTGTATTGGGGGCTCTGTAAGACTTCTGTACCTGTATATACATCTCTTTCTCTGGGTTTGAACAACTTCCTTTATGGTTTTCTTGAAATTATTTTCTATGCTTTTGGTATTGTATTCCCCTCCTTCTATGCCCATAATCTAAAGTTACATCTTTTCATGGTATCCCAAAGCTCTGCCATGTTCCATTATTGGGTTTTAATAGATTTATTATTGACCTTTACTGAGTAATCCAATTTCTACCTTGCCTTCCAGATCTGATAATTAGTTACCCACATGAATTATTGATGAGGTTTTTATCTGAGGTTTTGATGTCATTTACTGAGTTCTTCATTTCCAGCATCTTTTCAGTTTGACTTTTCTTCAATAATTCTAGCTCGTTATTGAATTCTGTGTTTATTCTTGAGTCGCATTCCTTAAATCATTTGGCTCTGTTTGGTGCTCTTGGAGTATACTCATGTCTTCCTTGAGTTTGAACAGTTATAATCATTCTTTGGAATTCCTTGTAAGTTCTTCCAGGTCATTCTGATTGAGGCTCACTTTTATGGGATTAGTAATTTTTGGAGATGACATCCCATCTTGGATTTTCCTTGTGTTTTTGTTTTTGTGCTGGAACTTGCACATCTGGAGTTAGTTGGTTGTGAGTGTGAGCCTGGAGCTGATGATCTAAGTACTACTAAGGTGTCATCAGTGAGAGCTAGGGGAACTAAAGAAGTGTGAGTTGGCAGTTCAGGATCCAGGGACACCTTACATGTCACCACAAACCAGCCAGTGGCAGAAGTGTGAGGTGGGGGTTACCTTGCCTGTCAGCGCTGGAGGCCAAAGAGGTTGAAGAAGTTTCAGCCAGATCACAAGGCTCTAGGGCTTCTTTACCTCATGGTAGTAGGAGCTGGGCAGAGGACAGAAATTTAGGCAAGAGTGCTCAGGAGCCCCAAATCCCTTACCTATTGATGTCCTGTGCTGGTTAAACAGGAGAAATTTGGGCAGACATTTATTTCTTAGTATTGGGATTAGAGAATTCAAGGTGCTGCCTGTAGGTAGATACAGTGTCTGGTGAAGGCTGTCTTCCTGTATTGCAGATAGTGGTTTAATTTTATTTCTTTTTTTTTTTTAACTTTGTGTATGCATTGGTGAGATGGATCCCATTCAGGTGAGCTTCTACTCCATAATTTAATTACTTCTCTACAACTAATTAAGAGGCTAATGCTTGCTGTCTTGAGAGTCAATGTGTGCATTTTAAGAGAGTACTTTAGGTACATAGCATTGGTTAAGATAGTGATTCTCAATTTGTGGGTCATGACCTCTTTAGGGGTTGAATGACCCTTTCACAGGGGTTGCCTTAGACCATCTGAAAACATAGATGTTTATATTATGATTCAATATCATAGCAAAGTTATAGTTATGAAATAGCAACAAAAAGCACTCTTACAGTTGGGGGTCACCACAACATGAGGAACTGTATTAAAGGGTTATAGCATTAGGAAGGTTGAGAACCACTGGGTTAAGAACTTTATGTCAAAAGAACACTAGATGTTTAAATAGAGGAGGCAAAGACATGGAAAAACAGGAGCTACCAGGAGCCAATGGAGCTAGACAATGGAAGGCTGACCACTCCCTAAGCACTCCTCTGCTAAATCACTACGAAAATCTTTTAAGATAACTATGGGTGATGCAGGTGAGTGTTTTAAGTTCTTATTGTAAACACTCCTTCTAATGATCACTTTCCAGTCAGTAAGCAAAGATGTTGAGGGACAAGGTGTTGTGACTTGCTAATTGGCAGCTGTTGGAATCTCCCTTGTTCCTTGGCTGCCTTGAGCAAAAGGAATGTCAACCATCTCATCAGGAAGTTAGGCTACCCTTAGGCCAAAGCTGGCCTGGCTATTGTGAACACTTCCTGGATGTCCCAGGAAACTCCATGGCAGGTGTGGCTCAGGAAGGCACAGCCTCTGCCAGGTCTGTTTGAACAGTTTTCACTGTCCTTTTGGCTCTAACAAGCCCCAGTGGACTTTAGATGATCTTACAAATACACTCCAGCCCGAGAGGAGGCACCCACCCCCTGTACCTTATGAAGAAGAGACAACCCATGATTGGTGTAAACACAAATCTTCATTTGCATGATGGCTATGCTGGATTGGTGCAAGCAACCCTTCTTTGACTCCATAAGCAAGCTGTTCTGCTCACTTCGGAGTCAGCTTGGAGACACCTCCAGTACTGGCATTCTTATACTTAGAAACTGACTACTTAGAAACTGACGCCAGGGCTGGTCCTGGCCAGTGCACTCAGGCGCAGTGATTGGTGTAGGACATCCTCACAACATGGCATCTGGGTTCTGAGGGCAAGAATATTGGAGAAAAAAATAGGACTTGGGATTGGAGAGAAACATATCACCTTTCCATCCTAGCTTTAGAAACCATGGAAAATATCTCCCTTGGGGAATCTTTATTAAAGGGTTGCCACTCCTGTCTAGGTTCCAGGGGAGCAGAAAATGACTGCTCCTCCTGTTGAGGACTGCCATGTTTGTATAGGGACAGGTGGAACCAGAAACACCGCTGGAGCATTTTGGGAAGTTGTAGTCTTCCAAAATGTCCCCGAGAGGAGCACACAGAAGGCAGGTTGGAAGTGCCCACAGCCAGGTCCCACTGCTACAGAAGCCAAGGTACAAGATCACTTCTGTAGCTTCTGATCCAAGTGTGATCCCGGATGCCTCAGACCTGAGAAAGAGCTTCTCTCAAGATTTCACTTTCTGTTTGAACTGCTGAGCTGGTTCTACAAGGAAAGAAGCAGTAGCAGGAGCAACAGCTGTGACCGTAGTGGTGGGCTGACCAAAAACAACAAAAAAGTGGCAGTGTGGTCTGTCGCTTTGATGACTACCAAGGAGGAGGAGCTGCGGGAGCCATGGGACCCGGGTGAATGGCAGAGGCAGGCCTTGAGAAACAAGTGGACCTGATGCAGCAGCAGAGGTGGCTCCGTGGGGACGGATGGAGATCCTGACAAGTGGCGGAGGCAGAGATGAGTGGCTAGGCCGAGCTACCAGGGCAGTGAACTGAACAGCTGCACCGACAGCTGCTGGAGAGACAGGGCAGAAATACTGGTGGCTGCTGGTAGCAGAAGGAGCCACAGCAGCCTAAGGATGTTGGTAACCGCCTCCTGACGGGAGCAACTGGGCAGCAGTGTTGACAAGGAGCAGCTGCTGAGCAGTTCGGAGGGAATGTAGAGGCAGAGAGGAAGCAAAATGGAGCAGGGAGGAGGAGGGCTTGCAAGCTACACCACGGTAGAGGAGAGAAAATGAAGGTCTTGAGTTTCGAAAGAGTTACCGAGAACGTCCCTGTCCTTTGGGCTGAGGAGCTTAGGCATATTGATGTAGGAGCCGTGATACTGGGTGTTGTCAAGAGTTGAGGAACTTAATTCCTAGGCCCACTGGGGAGCTTCGACACCGGCTAATACCAAGGCTGCCAACGTGTGTGGTTATCCCTGACTTCCTAGCCTCGCACAAAAGCCAGAACCTCAGAAGGTGCTGCTTGGTGCTGCTTCCCTTGTCTGCGGTGGCTGCTTGCTCCTGTCAAAAGCTAAGGGATACAAACGCTGCCAAACATCGGCCAGCACTTCCCAAGTTTCCTCTCCCTTATCTAGAGGTTCTTTCTGGGTAGAGCAAAAGGACCCCAGCCAGTTAACCAGACACAGAGAGCGGACAGTTTTGTGTGGATTCTTCTAATGATCATAAAAGGGGGTCAAGGGGAAAGTCAGTGACACAAGTGTTTGAAAGGCTGGATAAATGGATTGGCATTTAAGAGTGCTTGCTGCTCTTCCGGAGGACCTGAGTTTGATTTCCAGAACCCACACTAGCTGGTTTATAGTCACCTATAATGCCAACTCCCAGACTTACCCTAGTATACAGAGCACACACTCACACACACATAAATAAGAATAAAAATAAACCCCTTTTAAAACTTTTTTAAAAAGCTTACTAAAATGGGGAAACAAACTGATTTTTATCTTCACGTTTTTAGTAATCTGTATTATATCACAAACATAACAGTTTCCAAAAGAATTGCTGCCCCAGAATGTCCCCAAGTGTGTAGATATCTATTCAGGCTAGCACACTGCTTTACTCAATCAGGTTCTACAATCTCAATGGACTGGGTGTCTTCCTGAAGGAGAAGTACCTCATGTCTCATACATGTCCTTCTGTGGCTGTTTACGATGGAGTGGATTTCCTTAGTCAGACTTGGAAAACGCAATGGGACATAGTATCCTGCCCCACTCACTGATGCCAAGTTGGTTTTGATAAATGCTCAACCCAGAGTAGTGTTTTAAGAGGTAACAGAACAAAAGCCCACAGCACCTCCCTTAGACACCATTGATGAGTAATCATCTGTTCAGCCAATCAGTCATTCACCCTACAGAGGCTAGCTAGGCACTTAAGACTCACAGCAGCCGTCGAAGACACTAAGAACTGGCTTTTGACTTGCCTCATCTGGGAAGATAAGCAATTGTGGGTAAAGACCTCAAGAAACCAAATATCAAGAAAAAAATAATCAATTAAAAATGGGGTACAGATCTAAACAGAGAATTCTCAACAGAGAAAACTCAAATGCTAAGAAACTCTTAAAGAAATGTTCAATATCCTTAGCCATCAGGAAAATGTGCACCAAAACTACCTTGAGAGTTATCGTAGGCCTGTCAGAATGGCTATGATCAGCAGAACAGGTGACAGCTCGTGCTGGAGAGGATGTGGAGTTAGAGGAACACTCATCCATTGCTGATGGGAGTGCAAACTTGTACAGCCACTGTGGAAATCAGGGTTGTGGTTCTGCAGGAAGATGGGAATCGATCTACCCCAAGATCCAGCTATCCCCCGATTAGACATATAACCAAAGGATGCTTCATCCAACCACAGAGACACTTGCTTAACCATGTTCATTGCTGCTCTATTCATAGCAGTCAGAAATTAGAAACAACCTAGATTTCCCCCAATAGAAGAATGGACAAAGAAAATGTGGTGCATTTACGCAATGGAGTGTTCCTAGTAATGGCTGTTAAAACAATGACATCATGAAATTTGCAGGCAAATGAATGGAACTGGAACAGAAACCATCCTGAGTGAGGTAATCCAGACTCAGAAAGACAAATATGACTAGCTGGGCATGGTGGTGCACGCCTTTAATCCCTGCACTCGGGAGGCAGAGGCGGGCAGATCTCTGAGTTCAAGGCCAGCCTGGTCTACAGGGTGAATTTCAGGACAGCCAGGGCTGTTACACAGAAAAATCTTGTCTAAAAGAAAAAAGAGGAGGAAGAAAGAGTGTAAGAGACAAAGAGGACAGAGAACAAGAAGACAAGGCCCTCTAAATCAACATGAGCAAAGCTCGTATGGACTCCCGGAGACTGAAGCATCGTGCACAGGGCCTGCACGGGTCTCTACCAGGTCCTCTGTGTACACATTATGGCTTCCAGAGTGAGTCTCTGACTCCTGTACTCCTGTGCCTTCTCTTGGGCTCTTTTTCTTCTCTTGGTTTGTCTTGTCTGACTCCAAAATGACAGTTTGTGTTTTATCATATCATATTATATTATGTTATATTATTTTATATTGTATTATATTAATGAATGAAAACCTAGCCACTAGGGGTAAAGGTTAACAACTGAGCTGTCCCTCCTATCTGCTGAGAGAGGGAAAACCAGTTTTCTCTAATAGAGTGACACTGGGCATATCAACCACTCCAGGACAGGCCTCAGGTTCAGGAACAGTTGACCAACATATCATGAACTCCTCAGTTTTTGTGTATATGTGCTCTTATTTGGTTACACTTTAGTGGGTTGTTTTGCTTTGTTTTCTGAGTGGTTTTACTTTTTTTCTTGGTTTTTGGAGTTTTTATTGGGTTTTTTGTTTGTTTGTTTTGAGAAAGAACTTTGAGTTAGGTGAGTAGGGAGAGGAGAGGGTCTGGAAGGACTTGAGGGAGGGGAAAATATGTTCAAAAATATATTTAAATTTAAAAATTGTTTTAAATAAAAAAATAAAGTATCAAAAAGATAGTTCAAATTTTAAAGTCTTATAATGATGAAGAAAAAAATCAGGTTCAGCATTTGAGAATAAGGAACATGGAATTTATTAAAATACGATGGCAGGGAAATTTTCCTGAGAGGATCCTCATGACTTAAGCTATACTGAGATACATCAGCTCCATGAAGCATTTTATCTTCTCTTGGCATTTTGGCCTGTATCAAACCTAACACTTTTATTCAGTCTCTGTATAGCAGCTATCTGTGATCCTATGTACAAATAGTTTATAGCATGTCTTAATAAGCATATACAGCTATGATATAACATTATTATTCACATTTATAATGTTTTTGTCTTAGATATACTTTTAACATGCCTATGTCATATGTTACAGTGTCTCTGTAGGAACGAGAGGAAAAATTTCAGGCTAAACATTCTAAGTCAATATCTATGGCGTTATTAGCCTGCTGGAACACATTCACTGTCTACCTATCTCTCTTCACACTGTCTCTTTAAGACTGCTAAATACTTTGAGACATTACACATGTATCTAAAACATTCCTACAACATACATATAATGTGCACTCATACCACACACACAGCACATACACAATATACATGCATCTCACTGGTATGCAGACACAGGTATAGCATATATGTCTTGGGCATATACTAACATTTACATACCACACAGATACATGAATGCATATATTCACACATGACACATATCACATATACATACCATACCACACACACATAGGACACACCCCATATGCATGTTCATGTTTACACATATCTCACTGCACATGTGTACATCAGGTATGTATAGCACAGACATCATGCGCCTGTAGTCAAAAATGTGGTGACTTCCCTTTGTTCCATGCTGGCAGGACAGTAATTGTTCCTACAAAAATCTTCTCACTTCTTTATGATTAACATAAACTTAATATTTGGGGCTATTTTACATCCTTAGGCCACAAATCTCAGTGAGGGCTGTTGTTTTGAATAAACATTCCCTAAAAATCCCCATAGTCAAGGCTTGGCTGCCATTGCAGTGCTAAGAATGTTACTAGA
Source organism: Onychomys torridus (assembly GCF_903995425.1). NCBI lineage: Eukaryota > Metazoa > Chordata > Mammalia > Rodentia > Cricetidae > Onychomys > Onychomys torridus. Next base: position 47,061,772 of record NC_050451.1, read on the forward strand.
TGGAGCTGAGGCCCTTAGGCTATTGGGACAGTTGTTAGTGAAATGATGGCCTGTTTCCTTCTTTGCTCAGCTTAATTCTTTCCTGTGTCCATCTCTGTTTCACCATGAAGGGAGCTCTTCCCTGTTACTGCATGTTCCTGTCATGATGTGCTGTCCAGCAACACATCCAGCTCCCTGTGGGCTAGACCCTCCAAAGTTGAGCCTAAGTAACTGTTTTCCATATGAGCTATGTTAGGATATCTATATTGATAGAATTATGGTTAACATAGCAGGACATTTGGAGTCCTAGAAATGATGACTAGAGTCCAAACTTCTTTAGGTTCTCTAACAAAATCTCCTGGCTTCAGAGTGGGTACCAACAAAGTACAGAGCTTCCGATGTCGGGGTTCTTCAGTCTTATCAAGGTCTCCTGAGGGCCATGTGAAGAAGTGTTTGAAAGGGAAAGGACTAGAGTTTGCTTGTGGATTGCTGTTCTGGAGGACTTTGTACTTTTCCACGCATGCTTGATTCGCTGAGCTGCTGTGTCATGTTGGTGAACATCTGGCTCACTCTTTTCCCCCTGGACGACTCATTTCAGTCTATGGAGACACATTCACAGATGGTGATGACATACACAAATCATTTGACTGGATTCAGTAAAAAGCAAGGAAAAACAAGCTAAAATAAATCAGGCTAATTGAATTCCAGCAAGCACTTCTCTTTATTTGTAAGTTCACAGCTGGCCTGATTGTGCACTCTTTTATATCATCGTTATGAGTTCTGAAGACCAGAGATTAAATAATAGAATCTGAGCTTGCTCCCAACCTCTTTCTCCCACACAATGTGCTGGCCATGAAAGGAAGCTTAATTTTCATCACAGGTGACAGACTAAACACATAAATTAAGCATACTTACCAGAGTTGATCTCCTACAGAAATCATTTGGTTTCCTCAGCTCTGGAATGTGTTTTATAAAATACCACAGTTTATTTCATTACTTAACAGGAAAGAAATGTAGTCACATGCCCTGACTGCAGGAGGAGTTTTAGCTGTAGCCTGTTGTTGGCTCAGACTGCAGAGTCAGAGGTCACTAACCTGACAAAGGTTCAGGATGAAGTTTGGCTTCTGGTCCCTGGTTTGCGGGTGAGATGAGGCAGAATGATAGATACGAGTGGTTTCTGGCGGGTGAGATGAGGCAGAATGATAGATACGAGTGGTTTCTGGCATTAACCTGGATCTGCCCGTGAGATATTTCTCTCACATCTTCTTGAGGCTTTCGGGAGTTCGTGTTTTGATTTTAAGGTAAGGACAGTATTTCTTCAGTGGTAAATGAAAGACATACCTAGTGATAGTGGGGGTGGGGGAGAGCAGTGAGCTCAGCCTTGCCTAGATCTTAGGGGGAGAGAACTCAAGAAGCCCCCCCCCATTGTATTTATAGAAACATTCACAGCTCAGTAGTAAAGGCAATATTCACTTTGCTTGTAGGCTTGCTGAGTGGGCATTGGCAAAGCAGCTCTTTCTGCTCCGATTGGCATTACCTTGGGCAGCTCTGAGTCTGGACTGTTGCCCCTTGAAGGCCTTCATTCCTGTACTTAGAAACTGATGCCAGCTGGCTGGTGCAGGCCAGTACACTCAGGCGCAGTGATTGGTGTAGGACATCCTCACAACATGGCAGCTGGGTCCTGAGGGCAATAATACTGAAGAAGGGAAGAGAGCTTGGGGCCAGGAAGAAGCATGTTGCCTTTCTGTCCTAGCTTTGGAAATGATGAAGATAAACTCCCTTGGGGAATCTTTCTTAAAAGTTTACCAATCCTGCCTAGGTTCCAGGGGAGCAGAAAATGGCCGCCCCTCCTGTTGAGGGCTGTCATGTTTGCATAGGGACAGATGGAACCAAAGCACTGCTGGGGCAGTTTGAGAAGATGCAGTCTTCCAGAAGGTCTCTGAGAGGAGCACACAGAAGGCAGGTTGGAAGTGCACATAGCCAGGTCCCACTGTGTGTGTAGAAGCCAAGGCACCAAGAAGTCGCTTCCATGGCTTCTGATCCAAATGTGATTCCCAGATGCACTTCTTATTACCATTAATAGTGAACCTCCATAGGTATCACTACTCTATGCTCTTGCAGGCATGAGCTACCCAATTCAGAGGAGTAAAAGCAGTCTGAGGACTAAATCATTTTTAATGACTTTTTTTAATTAAGGTTTTTTATTAAGAATTTTTTCATTCATTTTATACCACAATCAAAGATCCCCCTCTTCCCTCCTCATGACCCCCTCCAGCTTTTCCTTCCAACTCATCCCTCACTCCCACCCACAAGAAGGCAAGGCCTCCCATGTGGAGGCACATTCAGTAGAGGCAAGTTCAAGCCCTTCCTCCTGCCTCAAGGCTGCACCAGGCATCCCATCATAGGTAGTGGGCTCCAAAAAGCCCACTCATGCACCAGAGATGGATTCTGGTCCTACCACCAGGGGACCTCCCAAGCAGATCAAGTTACACAACTGTCTCACCATGCAGAGGGCCTAGTCCAGGCCCACGCAGGCTCCACAGCCATTGATCCAGCTTTCATGAGTTCCCTCTAGTTTGGTCCAAGCATTGAAGTCAGTGTCAAGATTGGAATTCAAACTCACATCTTCAGATTTCAACTCTAGTGTGGTTTTTTTTTTTTTCATTCTAATCACATTAAACCTGAGGAAGGAGAGTCCAAAACAAGCAACATTGGTTGTTTAAGTGATGGGGTAAGAGATTTACAGGGGAGGAGTAAGCTGTAAGATCTCAGAGTTCATTTTCCCCCACCTAACCTATATGGGACCCTACATTCATTTATCTATTAATTTTTAAATCCTTACTAAGTTCTTATCATCCTCCCAAATGATATAGGTAGGATTCTATATGCATGATTAGTGCTTTTAAGGCTCCATCAAGCTTAATGAGAGGAAGAGACATAATAAGATAACATGGTATGTCCCTCTAGACATCATACTTACAGTCTGTGTGTGACGGCCCATACCTATGACCTCAGCCCCATAGGTCAAGGAATGAAGATGACAGCTTCAAGGCCAGCCTGGACTGTGTAGAGAAGCCCAGGTTCCTCATCCCTCAGTCCTTGGGTTGTCTCCCAGGATGGTCCCACAAGTCTTCACTTGAGACTCACTTGTAAGATGGTGCCATTGCTTTGAGGCAGGTCATTTACAGGGAAACACACACACACAGGGAAGGTGTGCTGATGTAGAAACAAGGGTATGTGCTCCCTTTACTTGGGAAACCCCAAGGCCACTTCTGTGGCTGACTGCATCATGACATCTCTGTCCTTTCTTGCATTTAGCTCCCAACCCCATCCTCTGTGACTCTGCCTAAGACCTGTCCTATGGCTGCTGCTGAGGGTTGGGACCCAGTTCTGCCCTCCTTGGTGGCTTTCCTAGAACCAAATATTGGACCCACTTCTTGAAAGCTGCAAAGAGCTGCTGCCTGAAGAGAACACTTTACATTTCTTATAAAGAAAATCATATTCAACACACCTTTGTGAGTTTTGTGTAAGAGAAAAAAAAATGTCAGTAAAAAGGTTTCTGATTTCTGTGATGTGGGACAGGGCTGAGAGATGCCATGGAAGCAGCAACCCACCTGACCTTGCTTTGAAAGTAATCTCCCGGAGCAGAGCTGCGGGACCACACAGGAGAAGGCGATTGCTTGCTGGCTGAATTCCTTCCCCGCTCCTGTTTAAAAGCTCTTGCTGTTTCTCTTTCATCTGCTGAGGGTGTCTTTTCTACATGTCAGAGGAGACTGGGGCCACTACCCTCTTGTGTCTGTCATGATAACCTTGTCCCAGTGGCTTGCACCCTCTGAGCTCCATGTTCGTGGAGTTGGCTTTTGTCTCAGTTCAATGCTGGTGGTGCTTGACACCCAGGAGAAAGTGCTGAACCTTAAATTAATTATCACACATTTTCCTATCCAGCGATAAAGACATCAAAGGCCCCCATCTAAATAAGGAAGGGATACTGAAGAGATGAAGAGAGTATATTCTCTCTCTCTCTCTCTCTCTCTCTCTCTCTCTCTCTCTCTCTCTCTCTCTCTCCCCACCCCTACCCTGCTTCTCAGTAATTCTCACTGTGTCTCATTTAAAACACAAAATTGGAACCAATCAAGGTAAACTCACATGAAATACCTTTTTCCTGGATTCAATGGTGAAGAAAGAAATTGCTTACCAAAGGTCTAAATATTGCCTGCTTCCTTCCAGAATGTTCTAATGAAGTTCTCCTCCTCCTGCTCCTCCTCCTCCTCCTCCTCCTCCTCCTCCTCCTCCTCCTCCTCCTCCTCCTCCTCCTCCTCCTCCTCCTCCTGCTCCTCCTCCTGCTCCTCCTCCTCCTCCTCCTCTCCCTGAATGCAGTAACTCCATAACCTCACAAAGGACAGGTCTTGGAAACTTTAACGGCCCTGTGATCACACACTCCAAAAGTTACTTTAGGAGTTGGTAGTTAGACTCTCTGCTCTCCTGAACCCTGGCCTTGCCCTGATATTAGTTCTGAGCTCATTGGCTTGCTTCTCACAAGTGCCCCACTGTCACTTGGTTTGATTTTCAGTGTCATTGCTATACACTGACCTTCTGGGTCCTGGCTGTTTTGTGTGGCTGACTTGAGTTAGCTTCACATGCATAACGACAGTGCTTCTCAGCACAGTTGGCAAACCTAAGGATGCCATGGCATCTATATTTGTGCTGAGCAATATTCTAGAAATTAAGTGTTAAGTATAACACTGGGTAACAAGTATCCTGGATCCAACATAAATTGTGGATCACTATTTGGATACTTCCAGTTGTTGGAGTCTACAAACTCCTTCAACTAACAGCTGGTCCTGAACTTGGCCCTAAGAGTGTGCTGAGCACAGTGGGCTTGTTTCTTCTTGTGTAGAGCTTGCAGTCCATGAGGTAAGTACTGATAGCACAGTGGCCCCTCTCACAAAGATCAAGGATGAAGTGCCATGAGATGGTGTTGCAGAGACCTGTCAGGGTCTAAGAGGGCTTCCACGGGGTGCCTGAGAAGGGGCTGTAGAGCTGAAGTGGCCACAGACATCTGAAGGATGTGTGAGATTCCCAGGTGAGGGCAAGATGGGGGTGGGGCATCAGGATCGACGGGGGCCTGACCATCCCAGGATTTGAAGTCCTGAGTTTGTGGATGAGATCTGAGAGGGAAAGAGGGAGCCAGGATTATTGGAGGAAGCAGAAGGATTTTACGGTTTGCTTATTGGTGCTGGGCATGGACTCCACAGCCTTTCACATGCTAAGGGTCTCTACCTCTCTAACACTGCTACATCCCCAGCTCACTCAATCTAACAGCAGAGAGAAGTCTGTCCCTGGACTTCTTGGCACTCGGCTCTGGGGGATAGGATTACTATACTAAAGGGCAGCTATGTCTTGTCCCTCCTAGATAAGACACCACATACTCTGCTAACACTCCTACCCACAAGCACACACTGGCCTCTAAATGATTAGGCTAGTCACAACTGGGTCTCTTCTGGACCCTTTCCTTAGTTAACGACAGTGATGGAAGGACCTGGTATTACTTCTTCCAGTTGTATTTAAAATACTCAACCAAAGCAGCTTAGAGGAGGAAGGGCTCCTGTGGGCTGCTGGTTGGAGGAGACACTGAGCAGCAGCAGGGAAGGCATGGCAGCAGGAGGGTAGGGCTGCTGGCAGCAGAGAGATGAATGCTGGGAGATAGTTCGCTTTCTCCTTTTTATTCAGTCTGGGGCCCTAGCCCACAGGATGGTGCTGCCCACAGTGAGGGTGGGTATTCCCTTCTCACAGACCTTTCTAGAAATACTCTCACAGACATGCTCGGAGGTTTGTTGCCAACCTGATTCTAAATCTTGTCAAGCCAATAGACAAGGCTAACTGTTACAGGCTGTGATGTTTGCATGAGAAATATCCCCCATAAGCCCAGGCATTTGAATGCTTGGTCTATGATTGGTGGTAGTGTTCAGGGAAGCTTAGGGAATGTGGCCTTGTTGGAGGAAGTGTGTCACTGGGGGCAGGCTTTGAGAGCTTAAAGACTCAGGCCGTTCTATTTCTTTCTCTTCTCTCTTCTTCTCCCCTCTCCCCCTCCCTCCCTCCCTCCCTCCCTCCCTCCCTCCCTCCCTCCCTTCTTCCCCCCTCCTCCTCCTTCTCTCTGTCTCTCTCTGTCTCTCTCTCTCTCTCTCATGCTTGCAGTTCAAGATGTGAGTTCTCAGCTGCTCCAGCTGCTGAGTCTGTTGCCTGCTGCTTCTGCTCCACCATCATGAGTTCTAACCTCTGGGTCAATAAGCCCACATAAACTCTTTCTTCTAGAAATTGCTTTGGTCATGGTGTTTTGTCACATCAATAGAAAATTAACTAATACATGGGCCCTTACTCTGCTTCCCTGACAATGTTTGATTCATGACCATTTTGGATATATGGAAATAAATGACCCTACTATCTTTTCAAAGAACACACATGTACAGCACACTCAGTGTGTCACACACATCACTATTGCAGTCAATCTGCTAATGATCTTGAACACTTCAGATAGCAAACATGATGCTTCTGATAATAACATTTGAATGTTATTTCTGACATGTTGAAGATTAATAATTGATACTAGGGCATTCTCGTGTGAAAGATGATCATTGTCCCTATGTATTTATCAGATGTTTCCAGAACATAAACCCAGACGATTCTGTTCCATAAGGAAAGGGAAACAGGCTGAAGTAGAAATACTTCTGCCTTGATTGCTTCCTGAACAGCTTCGTGAACTTGGCCCAGTGGTGCATTCTGTTCCACTTGTCTCTATTTGCACACAAGATGCAACTCTACCCATGTCACATTGCTCACATGCTGTATCCCTGCTCATTTTGGCTAAGGGAGATATGGGAGGTCTAATATCATCATCATCATCATCATCATCATCAGAAAAGCACTGCTCAGTGAGAGCCTTTCAGGGGAGTCCCTGCAGGACGAGACATTTCTAAGGTCTTCTGCTCCTCTGATTGCTCTCCTTGAAGCACTTCTGTGTCTATCTAAAGCTATTTCAAGGAGTCAAACATATACCCAGGGGCACTAGCAGAGTTAAACTTGACTTCTGAACTTAGCTCACCTGTAGGACTCCAAGTACTTAACAGGTTTCTGCACATTGCATAGTCCACAGTGTTCCCCTCTTCTGTGTATGTGCATGCATGTGCACACACACACACACACACACACACACACACACCACACGCATAGTCATCTATGACACAGTTGAATAATGATAACCTCCTTTTCAGAATCCGCCACTATCCTAACAACCTGTAGCTGTTCTCTCACCTGTCCATCCTGCCCTATCTGGTCCTTTATTGAGAAGACAGTGACATGTGTCTCCACTTCCCTGCTGTCTTTTCAGGGAGGTTTCATCACAGCCACTCCCCAATCACATAGCAATCCACTCACACACCAGTGGATTTATCACAATACCATTAATGTGTGGATTTATCACAGTACCATTAATGTGGGACTTTGGAGACAACAAACACACAGATACCTGTGGTGATATATTGTGTACCCTAATAAAATGTGCCTGAAGACCAGAGAACAGAACAAGCCACTAGAGTAAACATAGGGGCTAGGCAGTGGTAGCACACACCTTTAATCCTAGCACTTGGGATCTCTGTGAGTTCAAAGCCACCCTGAACTACATGAGATTGACTCAGTCTAGGAGAGAAACAGAGCCAGGTAGTGGTGTTACACACCTTTAATCTCAATACTTGGGAGTCACATGCCTTTAATCCCAGCATTTGAGATCTCATGCCTTTAATATCAGTATTCAGGAAGCACATACCCCATTAATCCCAGCACTAGGAAGGAAGTGATGGCTGGGCAGAGAAAGGTATATAAGGTGTGAGAAGACAGGAACTGAAGCTTTCTTAGGCTGAGGAGTCTTAGAGATAAGATAGGGCAGTAGCTTATTCCTTTGTCTCTCTGATCTTTCAGCATTTACCCCAGAATCTGGCTCTGCATTTTTATTAAATGACCAATTTAAAATTTGAGCAACAGATCCCCGGAAGCAGCATTTAACTATAGCCCAAGACAAGAGAAAATATTTAGCTGAAGATGACATTTCCAAAGTAGTGTTGGGCTAGCTCTACCCTGCTCTGGGAAGATGGACATGTTCTCTGTCCTGCTGTCCCTAAATCACAGGGATTTCGGATACTGAGTCATGGGATGTGGATGGGGCAGTGCATAAATTCAATGTTAAAGTTTATTATCTTTTAAATTAATTTTAATTTGAATAGCCATACAGAGCTAGTGTCTAAGATCTGAGATAGTGTAATAAACTTTGTCAGACTTGAAATGATTCCTTGGTATGATGCAAGGTAAAATGCTTCAAACCAGGGAGTATTTTATTTACACAAGAAATCTTATGCAATTCAAGTCTGACTAAATTTATCACTACTCTTTCTTATTCATTGCATGCATTTGGGATGCACAAAGGCCTAGGGTTACTTGGTTTTCTAGGGGGCACCTAAAAATAGAGTTCTTTTATTGTTAAGTTTGGAAAGATACCACTAAAACTCCTGTCCTGTGTACAAATGGGAGATAGTCCATGCCCCAACTCTTCCAGATTTTTTTTTTTCTGTGAAGTGGGTTTAACCTGAAGAATGCATTCACTGGTTGCATTCCAGATTTTTTTTTTTTTTTCAAGACAGGGGTCAGGGTTTCTCTGTGTAGCTTTGCACCTTTCCTGGAACTCACTTTGGAGACCAAGCTGGCCTTGAACTCACAGAGATCCGCCTGCCTCTGCCTCCCGAGTGCTGGGATTACAGGCGTGCGCCACCACCACCTGGTGCATTCCAGAATTTAATGCTGTCTCCCCACACATGTTCACAGAATTGCTGATTGTGTCTTTCACTGGAGGACGATCTTATTCAAAAAATTTTTAAACTTAATTTTGTTTTATACTCATATTGTCTTTCTGAATATTCTTCCAGTTTAGTTTTCTTCTATGATGGGCTCATTAAACATTTCAATAGTGTGTTTGATTTCTATGGGGTTTCTTTCTTCCCCTTAAAAAATATTTAGTTAATTAGTGGTGTGTGAGAGCACATGAGTGCATGTACTATGGCACATATGTAGAAGTTGGGGGATAACTTATGGGTGGGAGTTGATTTTCTCTTTCCACCATGTGGGTTCCAGGGTTGAGTTCAGTCTTGGTTGCAATCCTCTTCACCCACTGAATGGTCTCAACTCTTGATATCATTTTGCCCTAGTCCCCCCCCCTACTTGGAGGTGTCATGAAAGTCTGTTGGGAGCTCTCTTTGTTTCTCCAGTCCTGAGCTTTCCTCCAGAGCCTCTGAACAAGGGCACCAGGAGGCTCGCCAAGTTTCTTACCTAGCAGCTGAATTCTGCAGAAGCCAACAGATCTTCTTAACCTGAGGCCTACACAATGTCACCTTCTTTGGTCAAATGTAGTCATGGGCCAGTCCTACTTTAAGGGAATGGTAAATAGATTTGGTTTCTCAGCAGATATAGTGTGTTGTTTTGTTGTGGGCTATAGAAGATGGAATCCAGGACCTCCTCTAAGTGTCCCGATCCTCTCTGCTCTAGGCTTCCTTTCCCAGAGAATATTAAATTAATAGTAAAGTACCATATAGACTATGTATGAACACTATACAGTTGTCATCTGATAGGGATGCTGCTTGAGCCGTTTCCTGAGTGTGTTCTTTATTTCTCATACCAACTGTCACATCTAGATTCGGAATCTGAGTTCGGCTTCAGGATTTTATATTTCCATTTCATTCAAGGTTCTCTGTGAGGTGAGACAATTTTAGGCACCCCCAGACAGGCTCACTTCTCTCCTTTGTCCGGGGTGGTCTGGCTTCTCCCTCCTGTAATGCTCTCTTTTTCTTGCCACCACTCTTTCTCCCCGACAAATCTCACCCAAGTCCAAATGCTTCTCCAGGTCTTCACTGGCCAGTTAATTCTGAACTGGATGATCATCTAGTTCCCACGTGAGCCTCATCTGCCGTGCTTATAGAAGAGAAGCAAAATCAATATCTCTAGATTCAAGCTGAAAAAAAAATGTAAGATGTTCTAGAACATCCTGCATTTTGAACAATATTAGAAGAGTCATAATGAAGACTAGATGAAAGGTATTGAACTTACGATGCTCAAAGCATTTCCTGTCCACTTTAAAATATTATAAAGTGTCATGGGCATAACCTTCCCTGTGTATGAAGACAGTGGTACGTACCATCAGGATTACCTGTACTCCTTGTTGTCAGAGTGATCCAGCACAGGTGGAACTCAGTGGTCTGCATTCCATCTCTTTTGCTTTTTGACACCACAGTCCCTCTTACAAGATGTGGAGATTTTATTCACACATTCCACCAAATAAAACAAAATTCAGAATCTTCTCCAGTTCTTCCTGGAGCAAGTCCTTTGCAATTAGCATCAAACCTGATTGCCCCAATCCCCTAGGTGGACTTCATTTAAGAATCTTTACTCGCTGGCTTAAGAGTATTGTGGGATGCTCATTGACATCCTCTTTGGCATGGCTAATTTCTGCTTCAAGCAGGGCATTGGGAATGTTTTTGTTCTGTTTTGTTTTCCTGTTCATACTCAGATCCCTTCTTCACCTCTACCCTCACCTCCATTTAAAAATCAGTTTCTTTTTCTTAATTAAAATCCTTTAATAAGTGTATCATAACCAACTGATGAGATTACTATCCACATATCTTTGGAAAAATCTAATAATATTCATATCTCATATATTCTCAAATAACACTAACAATGTTCATAGAATGATATTCAAAAGCTATGAGACTCTGGTTTGAGTTGTGTCAATTTGAAATTGATTCATAACTTTTGCTTGCCTTTTGTATTTTGCTGCAAGTCACTGGATTACAAACATGCTATTTTGTAAACAATGTTATTGGGATGTGTGTCCTTATGTTGACAATTAAATCTTACATACACTCTAATATGTCCCATTAGATGAGAAGGGGCAAGCGAGATGCAGCACAGGCTGAGCAGTCCTTACTGAAACTCAACGGATCAGATGTGTTTGGGGTTTGGGAGTTTTTCAGGTTGTAGAAGATTTTCACAAATGATATCCTGAGGGAACCAAAATCTTGTGGTTTGAATCTGAAATCTGGCATGATAGGCGTGATGCCTGGGGTTCTTAGGAGTCTGTCAACTCTCAGGCTTTCCAGCCTTCTGCCTAAAAATGCCTGAACTCTTCAAAGTGGCAGTGTGTCCAGCTTGCCCAGGGGTTCTTGGGAAGTTGTTTCTCAAGCCTTGTTTCCTTTTACTCAGCTATGCAGGCACACAGCTGGTTCAAGGCCACAGTTGGGGACAGAACACAGCTCTATCCATCTGATGCTGGCTTTTCAGGCATGAAGAATGCATGAAAGATAAAGACATGGAGGCTTCCACCACATTTCAGAGAAGGGCCTGGGAGGCCAGGCAATGTGAGGCAGAACTGGAGCGTCTGAAGGAAGTCTCTGTTAAGGTAAAGCTAAAGATAGAACAGTAACCTGGTGACCTGGTGACCCACTGACCCCAGGAGCTAGAGCCTAGGGTGCTTGAAATGCCAGAATCATTGAATGTCTGCTGACTAAAGCCACAGGCAGTGAGTGGAGCCAGCCTAGGGGAGAGACTTTGTAGCTGGCAAGACCACAAGGATTAAATTGCCCACCTACCCCAGATGCCAGACTTGGATCTACAGGATATAATTGTCAATAATGCAAAAAATACAACTCTTACCTTAAAAGGAGATACAAGATTCTCTAAAGCCAAATCAGACTGACCATAGCCCGGGAACACAGACTTAAATTATCTCAAATTCCACGTTTCAAAGTAGAATCAGCTTCATGACATTTTTTCTTATAGGAACCAAGAAAATCAGGATACTTTTTTTGTTCAATATTTTAAATATGGCCTCCAGCTTGAAGGTGTGCCAGTAAGTGCCCTCACCTCCTGAGCTATCTGATTGGCCCAGAAACTTGATTTTAACTAAGCAAAAATACTTTGTAGTTCATGTATCTTAGTATTTTTGCCCCAGAAAACACAGAAAGCTTGAGACAGTCACAGGAAGAGAAGAATCAGTGAGGGTTCTTAGGTACTCAGTGGACACTATAGAGAATGAAGAAGCCCTGGCTCCAGCACCCAGACCATTCAGGAGCTTCTTGACCTCATTGTGTGAGAGTTTGTCCACACTCCTTCATTGCGGGGGGTGGGGGGTGGGGGGGATATTAGGGCCACTGGGCAAGCTGAAAAATGGGGAGCTCTAGGTTTACTGTTTCGAAGGAATGAGAGAGGAGGCATGAAAGAAGGACACCTGACTCTGCTTTTGGCTTCTGTGTGTCCATGAACACACACGTACACACACACACACACACACACACACACACACACACACACGTATACACACACACACACACACACACACACACACACACAGAGGAATGTTCTCACAATTATAAAGTATAAGCACAACTTTATAAATAAAAATTGTTTCTGCTTGACTATGTGACCAGTTAAGAAATGAGTTTTCCTAAATTCTCAAAAGCAATGATCAAATCAATGACTTTCCCTAAGGCTGCTGATTTAGAGGCATAACAGATCATTCCACACAGAGAAAACATGTGCTCTTACTCTCCTAGAACTCGGGTGTCTAAGAAATTGACAGGCCATCCTATGAGAATGTTGGGAATAGGACGAATGCTGAAGAAGGAGCTTGACAGGTAGGTGCATGTACCCAGCCTGGTAACCTGAGTTCAATCCCTGGAATCCACATGATGGAAGAAGAGAATTGATTTCTGTGGGTTGTCCCCTGACCTTCACATGCGCCATGTGGTGTATGCCTAGCTCTCTGTCCATTTCTATCTTGATGAACTGTCGGTGTCGACAGTCTGGGTGGTTGTGATGGTGATCTTGGTTGTCAATCTGACTACATCTGGAGTCAAGCAGCTGCACATGCCTGTGAAGAATTTTCTTGGTTGGATCATTTGAGGTGAAAGGACCCACTGTAAATCTGGGCCACACCTTATGGTGGCAACCCACATAAAAGGACAAGGAAGAAGAAAAGTTTTGCTTTTTATCTGCTTGCCCTCACTTCACTGGCAAGTTCATTCCTTCACTGGTATTAGGGCCTACTTTTTCAGGATTTAGATGACTACAAAGACCAGCTGAGACATCTAGCCTCATGGACTGAACAACTATTGGATTCTTGGACTTTACATTGGGAGCTGACCATTGTTGGACTCGCTGGACCATAGTCTGTAAGCCACTTGTAAATCACACACACACACACACACACACACACACTCAGGTACACACCACATATATGAAAGAATATGTATGTATTCCTTCTTTCAGATCTGTCCCTCTAGAGAACCTGGATAATACAGTGATAGATAACATGCTCAGGTCCAGGGAAGAATCTTAAAGTTCCCTACTAACTAAATTACTGATTAGATTGAATTATATTTTAAAAGTTGCTCCAATTCAGATTGTTAACCATGGTTTTACTGAAAGGTAGAGTTCTTGAGAAACACTGGATCATTATAGGAGATAATGAATTAATTCAAAAATAAAACTTGATATAATTTAGGCCACTCCTATTTTATTTATAAATTTTCTTTCTGTGGTGGTCTAGAAGTTGTATTTTGTAGGGTTTTTTTTTTTTTTTGTAAGATTCTAACCCCAATGGAAAATCAATGTAACCTTGAAATATACAACCATTTAGAATAAAGCATAGGACCAGGAGATTAATAGTTAGGTATGACTTCTGATGTCTTTAGGCCCACAGGTCTTCATTGCTCATCACTAGTTCCCAGTCATCGTGTCTTCTCCACCATTACTCACAAGAGGAAACTGGCAGTTTCACATGTGAGAGGCACATTTTTCAGCTACTAGAAACTGCTTTCTTAATTGATCAAACTCTATTTCAGTAACCCTGCCACTTACTTCAGTCCTCTAAAGCCACAGTTAAGGAAAGTAAGGAGAGCCCCGAAATAAATGGTACAAGCACATGCCACAGGGGTGGGGGGTGACTCACTGTACACCAAACCAAGGTGACTGTAATCACCATTGACTTCAACAAGTCAAAAAATGACCCAGGAAGTTTAGGCCATCTTAAGCCACCAATTCTGGAGTGACCAGAGCATCTCTAGGCTGGCCTTATCTGTGAAGGCCATATGGAATTGTCTCTTATTTAATTTTTAGTATCTCCTTCAGATTTGGCCATGTTAATGTCCCAAATCCCTTCTTTAGGCTACTGATCCTTATTCTTGCAGAGGATGCTTGTTCAAAGACTTTTAGTAAAAGAAGTGGTCACTTGAGCTTGTCTCCCTTTTAAATACTGTTTTTCAAAATGGAGTAGAAATTTCCAGTGTGGTCCACAATGAGGAGAGAGAGGGGGAGAGTGAAGAGAAGGGCAGGAAGGAAGGAAGGAAGGAAGGAAGGAAGGAAGGAAGGAAGGAAGGAAGGAAGGAAGGAAGGAAGAAGGGTTTGCTGACATGGTTGCTGGGAGTCCTGACTTGTGATGGCCAGATCTTTATTCCATAGTCAAATTATTCACACATTGTTTGTTTGCTAATTTGTGCAGAGCATTTCCTTGGATATACAACCTGTCAGGACCACACACTGCAGGATGGACCCCACTGGGGCACCTGGGAATGAGGATAAGACAGATACCAAATGAAATGCTGGGACTGGGTAAGCTACGCGCTCTGGTGGAGACATACCAGCAACCTGAAAACTGAGTGTGTTCATTATATACAGCTGACTGAGTAGGCAGGCTACCTAATCTTGGTAGGGGGGTCTTTCTAGGGGAGCAGTCCCTGGCCATAGTCACCAGGAGGAGGAAGCTAATACTTCCTACACACAGTCAATAGCACTACTGACCAGTGGAAGTCTTGTTCCCATGTGTCTAGGGCAGTGAGGTCCTTGACATGGCATGCTCATGCTGGCTGTCCACACTCACTCAGGACTACATCTGCTCTCCACATCAGCCTGTGCAGCTTATGCCTTTATCTCTTTCCATTTAAACACTGCAACCGTTATCCCTCTCCAATCGTCCTACTTATATTTCCTATACATCTTCCAACCTTAAGGCTTAAAGCTCTGCATCAGAGATCAGGGCACAAGATCAAGGAAAAGACAAGCTTTCCTGAAAATCAATCACATTGGATATCCATGCCTATGCCTTCAGCAATTAGTTATACACAAGAAAGCAACACTCAGTGAATCAGGAGAGCCAGCAAGGCCAGAACAGGTGCTGATAATGGAATATTTAACTTGTCCAAACAGACAAATTTGCATTTATGTATAGGAAAATGCTCTATTTCTACATGCATAGTCGATGATACATACATACCACCTTGCTGCACTGTCTGCTTCAAATCTCAAGGGAAGTTTTCAACCGTATGTTGCAAAGAAGCCATAATATTGCAAAGAATTTCAACTTGTTTTACCTGCAAAATGACAACTTCATGTGGTTTGACCTGCTCCCGTGTTCAGAACAAATGAGACAGAGGCTGCTGCTCTCAGGGTAGAAGATGGAGAGAGTCTCCTGAGCCAGGAGGGGCATCAGGGTGCTGGTGTAGACTATGACTCTGCACCCTTGCCATCAGTACACCACCTTGCCTTTGCACACAGCTTGGGTGGCTGGCCAGCAGTACTAAGTAGTTTCTCCAATGTTTGTTGATAGGCTCACAGGATTGAAATCACTTTGGTACAGTAGTCAATGGTCTGTTAGCCCTTACATCATTTCTCCAGGGTGACTCCTGAGTGCTGTGAGCTCTACAGATATAAGAAGAATTTGAACTTTCAGCAGTAGACATTTGCTGAGTGGCGGCAATGGATGGAGAAATCCAGCTCGGTTGCCACCATCCCTCCTGACTCACAATGTTGTCCAGTGGAACAGAGACTGGAATACTGGGATGGAAGAACTTACCCCCATCCCAGAACTTTTCTGAGACAAGAATTTTTTTATTCAATGCCTTTATCTCTCATATGTTAAATGTGTTTCTCTATTAAAATGCATCTGTGCATGCATGCATGTGTGCATACACATATGTGTGAGTGTGCATATATTTAAGAAAGGGAAGTGCCATGATGTAAAACTTGTTTAGACAGGCTGCTGGCTGCCGGTGAGTGATATTTACTCATTCACATTGACTCATCCTAGATGACTGGGACTTTCTGTGCAAACATTATTTATATCTGAAATTATAATCAATATTTCAGTCATCATGGGGGCATGATAGAGCAAGTAGTATCTCAGTAAACTCACTGAGCTGATTATAACTCCTGATCTGTTTTGTGGCAATAAACCTCCAATCACCTGTGGCAATTTTATAGCATAAATAAGTGCTCAGGAAAAGAAAGCAATTTCAATACATGTTCTATTATAATATTTCATATAACGATGTAGACAAGACGGAAAAATTTCCCTCTTTTGCAGATAAAATTGACCCAAAGAATAATTTAATTAGCTCCCTGTATTAGGATTCTCTAAAGAAACAATTTATATAATGGATCTCTCTTATACATCTATATGTATGTATATACATATAAAGGGAATTTATTGGAATGACTTAAGGCTATAACTAATCCAACAATGGCTGGCTATGAAGGAAAGTCCAAGAATCCAGAAGTTGCTCAGTTTACAAAGCTGGATGTCTCAGCTGGACCTCGGTAGACTCTGGAATCCTGAAGAACTAGTCTCTAGCGCTACTGAAGGAATGGACTCCCTATTGAGGCAAGAAAAAAACAGGCAAAGAGCAAAAGCTTCCTTCTTCCATGTCCTTAAACAAGCTTCTAGCAGTGTGGCCCAGATTAAGAGTATGTCTTCCTGCCTCAAGATCCTGAATTATAGTTCATTCTAGACATAGTCAAGTTGACAACCAAGAATAGCCATCACAGTCCCCAAACAGAACCTGGTACTACAATTTTGATACAGTACTCAATGTTCCTCTAAATACTCGACCTTGTCTAATAGATCAGCACAGCTCTCAGCTCTCATCAAAGCAGCTTCTTGCTAGAGTGGACAGAGGTGGTACAGAGAATGATGGCTGACGAAAGTGCTGACTGTGTGACTGTGAAGTGTCTGTGACCAAATGGAACAGCTATAGTACATCCACTACACCAGAGGCCCAGGACTCATGGAGAAAGAGAGAGCTGAAGGATTGTGAGAGCCAGGGAAGAGACAACTGTTGTAAAATAGTGTCTTCAGGACGTAGCAAGGCTGTTACTTCCACAAATCTCTACAGTAGGGATGTCTTCACAAGACCACACCAGTTGACATCCCAGCACAGTTAGCAGGGAGGACTCATAAGACCCTCTCCATAGTTGAAGAGCTACAGGCAATCCATGGCTGCGGAGAAACAGTGAGTTCTCTTAGACAGTGATGAGCCCCCAGTCAGGCCACCCACCCTGTTCCTATATATGAGGGCAACACAAACTGGACTAGTGGGTTATAGGTCTAGGATTTATTTGTTATAGAAGAAAACATAAATTTGAAATGAGAACATGGGAGGAATTGGAGGAGTAGATGTGATGAAAATGTATTTATGAAATTCTAAAAAGAAAAACAATAAAAATATCTCCTTTTAAACTGAGAGTGTTTTCTTTCTCAGCAGATAAGACAGGAGATTCAGGAGCTCCGGGGCATATGAGGTGGGCCTATGAGGGGAGAGGGAAGTCAGCCTGTTCAGAAGGATAAACATGTCAGGACCAAAAGCAGTCAAGAGCCTGGCCTGTGATGGCAGTACTTTTATCTAGAGTGTGACAGCAGGGATAGGGTGGATTAAAGTTGGTTCTTTTTTTTTTTTTCAGAAGGATTGAGAAACTACATTCTCGTCACTCTCAGATGGATGGATGAGTTGTGTCTCCTGCTTCACACGTTTCTCCTTTTCAAGAGACGCTTTGCCTTATTCTCACAAAACATGGTCAACATACAGAAATCCATGAAACTGGCAAAGACAGCCAGCCTCTTTTCAGCTATGCTAACCATGAGGATTGTGAGTATCATTGTAGTAGTGGTTAATTACTAAACTTAACAATTCTGGATCACTCCCTCTAATGAAATGGTAGGTGCAATGGAGCAAAATGGAATTCCAGTGACTGTAGAAAAATAAAAACAGGGCAGAAAGGAAATCAACAACCACAGCAGACCCATCTCCAGAGAAACACACCCTGCACTCGCCTTGTGTATGTCAACGTGGCCTGAGATACCTGAGAGGCTTCTCCATTGACATCAGGATGGGAAGTCAGACCTTCAGTACTTGCTTCCCGAACACATGCTATCCTCATCATTTTTATGATCCTTGTTTATTTGTGGCATAAAACTAAGTTGAAATGTCACAGTTTTTTCCATATAATTACTTCAAATCTGAAGCCATTTCTAACTACTGTTTCCAACAAGACATTTTCTTTTTTTTTAATTTAAATTTTAAAAATTACACATCAGCCATGGGTTCCCTTGTCCTCCCCCCTCCCACCCCTACCTTCCCTTCCCCTCACCCCCTCCCCTCTATTCCCATCTCCTCCAGGGCCAAGACTCCCCTGGGGATTCATTTAAACATGGTGAATTCAGTACAGGCAGGTCCAGTCCCCTCCTTCCAGGCTGAGCAAAGTGTCCCTGTGTAAGCCCAAGGTTCCAAACAGCCAGCTCATGCACTAAGGACAGGTCCCAGTCCCACAGACTGGATGCCTCCCAAACAGTTCAAGCTATTCAATTGTCTCACTTATCCAGAGGGCCTGATCCAGCTGGGGGCTCCACAGCCTTTGGTTACAAGATCAACTCAAAAAAATCAGTAGCCCTCCTATATACAATAGACAAACAGGCTGAGAAGGAAATCAGAGATACATCACCCTTTACAATAGCCACAAATGATATAAAATACCTTGGGGTTACTTTAACTAAGCATGTGAAGGACCTATATGACAAGAACTTTAAGTCCCTAAAGAAGAAATTGAAGATGTCAGAAAATGGAAAGACCTCCCATGCTCATGGATAGGCAGGATTAACATAGTAAAAATGGAGATCTTACCAAAAGCAATCTATAGATGCAACACAATCCCCATCAAATTACCAACACAATTCTTCACAGATCTGGAAAGAATAATACTCAACTTCATATGGAAAAACAAAAAACCCCGGATAGCCAAAAGAATCCTGTACAATAAAACAACCTCTAGAGGCATCACGATCCCCGACCTCAAGCTCTACTATAGAGCTACTGTAATAAAAACAGCTTGGTACTGGCATAAAAACCGACATGTGGACCAATGGAATCGAATTGAAGACCCTGACATTAACCCACACACCTATGAATATATAATTTTTGACAAAGAAGCCAAAACTGTACAATGGAAAAAAAGAAAGCATCTTCAACAAATGGTGCTGGCATAACTGGATGTCAATGTGTAGAAGGCTGCAAATAGATCCATATCTGTCACCGTGCACAAAACTTAAGTCCAAGTGGATCAAAAACCTCAACATAAATCCAGTTACTCTGAACCTGATAGAAGAGAAAGTAGGAAGTACTCTTGAACGCATTGGCACAGGAGATCACTTTCTAAATATAACACCAGTAGCACAGACACTGAGAGAAACAATCAATCAATGGGACCTGTTGAAACTGAGAAGCTTTTGTAGAGCAAAGGACACGGTCAACAAGACAAAGCGACAGACTACCGAATGGGAAAAGGTCTCCACCAAGACATTTTCAAAGACAGGTTTTAAAATTAGCACACAAAGTAAGGGTTTCATGATGATGTTTTCATACGCATATTCTCATTTATCTTGTCGGTCCTCCTCTTGGTGGTCCTTCCGTTGCCCTTGCCCCATCCCCCTGTCATCTTCCTCTTTCTAAAGATCCCACTTCTACATTCTCATCACAGCCACTCCACTGCTCTGGAGATCTCAGACCTCTCATCATCCCCTTTCTACTTTGTGACCCCCATATGCATGTGCTTGTGCATGAACATACACATAAAGTAAAACCCCGAATCTGAATCTGAGGGAAACATGCAATATTTGTCTTCCTGTACCTGTCTTATTTATCTCAACATGATGGTGTCCAGTTTCATTCTTTTTTTTTTAAAGTGGCAAAAGCCAGATTTCACTTTTTTAAATTTTATTTTATTTATTTTTATTTTTTTGTAGCCACAACAAGTTCCATTGCATGTCCACACACCACACTTGCTTTGACAGTCTCTCAGCTGATGAACTCTAGGCTGGTTCTATTTCTTAGCTGCTGGGGATAATGCAATAAAAAATGTGAGTGTGGAAATATCTCCATAGCTTTCAGTCACTGGAGACAACTAAGGAAATCAGCATAAAGGAAGAATGGTCTGTTTTGGCTTACAGATTCAGAGATTTCAGTCCATGGTTAGTTGCTTCACCACTTTTGCGCTTGTGGCAAAGTGAAACACCCCAAGATCAAACATAGGAGAACCAAGCTGTTCACCTCCTGGGAGCCAAAAAGCAAAGGGAGAGGGGAAGGGTCTGAAGTTCCAGGATTTTCTTCCATCGCACACTCCCAATGGTCTTGCTTCCTCCTACTAGGTCCTACCTCATAAACATTTTGCCACTCTCCACTCATTTCAGAGACTTGTGGTTAAATCTTAATGTGTAAACTATAATTTTAAAAAAGTAACCAAATAATCATTGAGCCCAGTACCTTATGTTTCACAAATGGAGACTATAGGGTTTTGGTACAACTTTCACACAAAACTATGGTCATTCTTGAGTGGTGTCTAAATGCTTCATGGAGATTTTCAGGCTGCATCCAGTCTGTTAGGAGATGACTAATAGCATTTACTGTCTTTATTCTAAGAAATACTCTGCAATAAAACATGGGATGCAAGAGAGAACAAAAGAGGAAAACAGAAACTCTCTAGAAAGCTGTGGGAGAAAATATCATACTGAATGTGATTTTAAGACAGGGCACCCTGAGCTTAGCTATATTTTATAGCACTCCAGTGTGTGTGTGTGTGTGTGTGTATGTGTGTGTGTGTGTGTGTGTGTGTGTGTGTGTGTGTGTGTACATAAGCATATGTGTGGACTCTGAACAACAGAACTTGGCTGTTATTCTTAAGGTGCCAATGTATACTGTGGTTTCTGAAAAAGGGTCTCCCTGGAACCTGGAGCTCACCAATTAGATTGGGCTGGCCTGTCAGTAAGTTCCAGGGAGTCTGCCTGTCTCTGTCTCCCCTATGAACAAGCCTGTGACATCTCTTGAAATATTTTTTTTTGTGTGTGTGTGGGGGCATTCTGGGGAATCATACTCAGGTAAGGCAACTAGTTTATTAACCGAGCCTGCATCCTAGCCCTGTTTCATAGCTTTAATTGCTGTATCATCATAAAATAACTAGAATAAATAAATAAAAATAAAAAATAACTCTAAGGAGTCAGAACATGAAAAAACACATTTTAAATAAAGCCACTAGGAAGAAAAATTAATAAGAATTAAGGCCAAATTACTGAAATGAAAAATGCAACAACAAAACCTCTGAAATGTTAATTTATACCTAGATATTTCTCGACTGACAGAGGTAGCAAGAGGGAGGGAGGGACCATGCATGACCTTATTCATGAAATAAGAAAGGCACAAAATAGATATCCTTTGACAGAACATTCATTACATCTAATCAGTCTTTTAAAAGAAATTACAAAGAGGAAGTAACATGGGGTAATATATTTCCTTTGTCAGTGAACGATGACAAGGTGCTGACTTGTAAGAGGAGGCCGGAATTTTTCTCCTGATGAACATATCTCTCAATTCTGTAGCTCACAATACCCTGTGATTGTCCATTGACCAGGGCTGACCTTTAAAGTGTCTTCAGACTCCACAATTGGAGTCAATACATTTGGGTAACAATGGTGCTCAGTGTAACAGTTACTAGTTAGGTTGATATTGAAGAAAGGCTCTGGAAAATAATATAGATTCTGGGGAATCTACAGTGCAGGCTATCAGTGCCACCCGTAACCCACAGGCCAGGAGTTTCCTCTGTGTGGGTGTTTATATTTGAAAACACTGCTATATTGGTAGAGAAGAGGGATGTTGGTCAAAATAGATAATTAAAGTAATTGTGTTACTTATCCTGGGGAGATAGGAAGAAATGTTTATTCATCCCAGATAAGGCACCAATAATAGATAAAAGTAATAATTCCATGAAATTCCAATTTGGTGAGCCAATGAGTTTGTTGGGTTTATTTCAGAAGTATTGGCAAGAGCTTCCAGGAGCATGTGTAACTCAAAAACAGCTATCTCACCAGAAGGCTAAGCTTCCACCCCATCATGGAAGACATCATATAGGCTGCATCATGGAGGCCCACCTTTAATCTCCAGTTAATCTTCCTCCCTTTATATACTATAGAATCTCCTAAGATCACATGCAGGTGGAGGCAGGAAGAGTAATGGCTAGAACTCCATGGGAATGACCTATGACCCTCCCCTTCTGACTAGTGCCAATAGCCCTATTACAAAGTACACAGAGGTATAAGGTTCTGATGATTCCTTGTCTTAACTGGAGGCCAAACACCACAGAAAACTCTGTTCCTTGATGATGGTCCAGGCAGGCCTGGAGGACACAGGCATACCACACCAAAGCAGACAGTGGTGGGATGTTTAGTAACACTAGAGGACCAATAAGTGAGCTCTCTAGTCTTAAACAGTAGCAACAACAATGTAACTTGCAAGAAGATGAACATGTTCATCAACATCACAGTTCAGAGAAGCAATGGTTACCACTGAGCTTGAAGGTCTTTATTCTATAGAGACACTTCTTTAGCTAAAATGAAACTTGACCTTTGAAGATGTTCATATGCAAAATAAGAGTGACTGAGGGGCTGGTTAGGAACCTTGCTGGTCCTGCACATCTGGTGGCTCACAGCTGCCTGTTACAACAGTCCCAGGAGACCAAACCCTCTTCTGGCCTCCATGGACAATGCACACACATGGTAGACATGCATATAAAAATAAAAATTTAAGTGTAAAATAGAGAATGTACAAAGTGAGCTGAGAAACCGATTCAATCCCACTCCAGGCCTCCACACCTTGTGGGAATGACACTTCATGATGTGCTCTGAAAGAAAGCAAAATAAATAAAATGGAAAAGCACGTACAATGTTACTTCTCCAGTTCAATAAGAAAACGTAAAAAAACATGCAAAGACTCTTAAAGAAGCAGAAACCCAAATTGTAGCAAGCTGCTCTCCTCTAAAAGGATCTTGACATCCATGTGATCGTGGGAACCCTGCCAGGCAAACTTCTTTTCATCGTGCTATCATACTCTGGATCCATGCACACAGTTGATGGGGATTGCATTGCAAAGAAGTGAGACACCTAGACCCACTGTCTTGGTCTTCACCACTACTTTGCGAAGAGAAAACAGAGAAGGCAACAGCATGTCATGTCATCACCAGATCTTGCTCTGGTCTCTCCTAGCCCTGTGATCTCTGTTGAAAGAATTCAGAGAAGGGCATGGATTAGGATAGAAGATAGTGGAGTTTTTTATAGGATGAAGTGGGGCACTCTGAGGATAAGAGAAGATGATGGCCAAAGGGACCAGTGTAGAAGAAAACACCAGCCAAGAGAGGGACCTTTGAACTAACCTGTATTTCTAAGTAGACTCTGGGACTATTTCTAAAGTTTCTGGAACATAAACTTTCCTAAGAGTGTTTTCTGATCCAGGCGATTGACAGACCCATTTAGAGTAATTCCAGGCAGGAGGCAACGCTTCGTCTTAATTCTTCACAGAAAAACTTTGGCTAGACTGGCTAGACAGTGACCTTGCAATCTTTTGGGCTAGGACACCGATCCCAGCTTAAATCCCTACAGTGCTAGTCCCTGGTTTTATAAGGTGCTGATTATAAGAATGGGGCCAACTTTGCAAATAGCCAAGTAACCACCTAAAAGTATCTATTGATTATTTTATTTTTCATCAACCCATGCAGAATTTTAACCATCTTAGGAGCGGGCAAAATTATGTTGAATGTGAGTGATGATAGAGTGTAGGAGAGAGCAAGAGAGAATGAGAAAGCAAGAGAGAGAGAATGAGAGAGCAAAAGAGGGAGAATGAGAGAACAATGAGAGAGCAAAGAGAGAGAGAGAATGAGCAAGCAAGGGGGTGGAGGCTTTTATATATAGCATACACCTGGGAAAAATCCAAGCCAAACAAAATGAGGGTTGAGAGCAAAGCCATGTTTCACAGGTTTTTTAGCCTGTGGCCTCATTTTCCACAGAATGACACAAAACTCTTCTCTTCTGAGTCAGAAAAACTGTCCTAGACAAAACATTTGTCTCAGCCTCAGGAACGACCTCAGTCTGGAAGGGACCAGACTCACAGGCTAATTTTCTCCACTACATGGATCTGTTTCCAACACACATATATAACACACATACACACACACACACACACACACACACACACACACACACACACACCATGTGCACACAACTGTTCCTGTCATTTTTTTTGCATGGAGAGAAAGTCACTGTGTACAAGCATGACCTAGACATTCTGTGCCACTGACTTATCTGCCCCTTGGGTTGCTCTGTCTTCTATCTTGTCTGTTGTGCTCTGAGAATGAGAGAGAGGGGGTTTCCTCTTCATTTTTTTCCACTGAAGGTGGGTGTGAACTTGGGAGAGAGGAATCTGTGCTATCTCTAACCTCTCACAGTATAATCATGGCCACATGTCATACAGGTGTCAATGTGCACTGCTTGCACACACACACACACATGCTCACCTGTACTCACACATGGATTTCAGTCTCCAGACACACTTAAGAACTATCACTAAGTTGTTTCTGTTAAATTCATGAGCCTATCACTTAAAATATCTGGGGGATGGAAATCCATGGAACACAAAATCCATCATTTTGAAGTATTAAATTTAGTGAAGTTTGGTGTACAGCCCACTGGTATTTAGCATTTCATAGTGCTGTGCTATCTTGCGCTCTGACTAATTCCAGAACTTTCTCAACATCACCTCATGAAGACATCTCATTCTCACCAGGTCATTATTCCTTTCCCCATATGTAGGAGTCAATTTCTTACAATAATGCTACTGATTTGTGAATCACTTTCCTCTATCTATCTATCTTCATCATTATCATCATCATCTTTCCATCCTTCCTATTTATTGAGTTTCTTTGGAGAACCCTAACTGGTGTATCATTACAATGAGACCTTTTGTCTCCTTTTTATTCATGTTTTTCATCTGTATCCAAAGATAATATATATCAATACTTAATCCCTTTATATAGAAAAATAATAGCCCATTGTATATAAATCACAATTTCCTAATAATCCATCCTCTGATAAACATATGTGTTGTTTTAAACCTTTAGATACTACAGATACTATGTCTGGAAATACTTGTGTGTATGTTTGTGTGTAAACATATATTTTCACTTCTAGAAGAAATGCTTAGGGTAGAGTTCCTGGACTGGATGTTAATTCCATGAGGAGTCAAGAAACTCCATTCCATCATTGTATACTTTTATGCTTCAGCTAACAACACCTGGGTTTTCTTATGTGTAAACATACTTGGCAAATTTGTTACTTTTTGCATCTTGGACTAAAGTTATCTGGGTAGGGCTCAGGTGCTGTGACTTTGATTTTTGTTTCTGAATGATTTTGCTCTAGACTTGTGTACCACCCCACTCAATGATGGAGGCAGATCCTGTGTCAATGCTTGGTTGATTACAGGGGTGATATTCAGCTTTTCCCATTGAGGAGGGAGTGAGCTGTGTTTTCTTCTGAATAATTTTAAAACATTTTAATTGTTTTAAAATTAAAATTACATCTTGCCCCCTTCCCTTTCCTCCAACCCTTGCCTAGGCTCCATCCCCAATTTTTTTTTTTTGGAAGTTTTTCTTCCCTTTTGATTTTGTGATTTTGTTATAAAAAGGTCTTGGGTATTGTGAAATGATGTTTTTACTTTGCTTGGGTGATCATGGTTTTGCCCCATTCTTTCTGTTAATGAAGGTTTTGTGTACTGAATTACTTATGTCCAGCAGCTCTTGACTTCCCAGAATAAGTGCCATTTGATCCTGGTATAGACACCACAGTTATTATCTTGCTGGTGTTTGTATGCTTTGTGTCTCTGTACACACAGGGACATGGCCTTGGATTTTCTCACAGTACTTTTGTTGGCTTTGGATCCAGTGCAGTATTGGTTTTGGAGAACACTTTCTAAGCTTTGTACGGTGTGTGAGCTCACAGAGAAAGCTTCCTGTCCTGGGCTCTCCTTGTTGGGAGTTTTTAATTACTGATTTGATTTCTTTATTGTGGTGGGTGTTTCTGACTTTCTATTTCCTTTGTTAGTCAGCATGGATGTCTAGGTTTGCATCAAGTTGACAAAAACTAACAGTATACAGTTGATCTAGATGAAGGCCTTTAATGGTTTTGACCCCTTTAAAGAACAGATGTACAGTTTTGTTGATTCTGTTGCTTTGCCTAGTCTTCATTTCTTCTATCTCTGTTATGCATCTCCCCTCTGAAGGCTCTGGCTTTCTTTTTCTCTTTCTCTACTTCATTGATGGATAAAGTTGTCAAGATCTCTTTTCTTTTATAATGTAGACATTCATGGACACACACACACACACACACACACACACACACACACACACACACACACCCCTTCATTAACAGAAAGAATGGGGGAAAACTATGATCATCAAAGCAAAGTAAATGTGTGTGTGTGTGTGTGTGTGTGTGTGTGTGTGTGTGTGTGTGTTCCAACGTTTTTATACATTGAGTTTCTTTTAACTTCACAGAGCACTTTTCTAAGTTCTGGTGATTTTTGTGTATTGACTTATCAGGTGCTTAAGTTAAGTGGCATAGACTTTATATATAGATATATTCCAGTTTTCCTTCAATTTGTTCCTATCTGGTTGGAAATATATATTTTCTTGACTTTTAAGATTTATTGGGTATCATTTGATGGCCAGACAGACATATGTGTACCTTGGAAGCTATTTCATGTTCACTTGAGAACATTATATATTGTTTTCAGGGGAGTGTTTAGTGTATATACTCAGTCTACGTTTACAATATTGCTGAAGTTCTTTATTTCCTTATTAATCTTCTCTCTATATGTTCTATATGTTATGAAAAGTGAAGTGTTACAGACTTCAATGTCATTGTAAGACTGCTGCTCTCTCCCTTCAATCCCATCAATGTTTGCTTCATCTGCATCTGGGTCGCTGCTGTCTGGTGCATGGGTTGTCCTTGGTATATTTACCAGAGGACTGGTTATTTCGCTGACATAATGCTTCCATCATTTGCTCTTGGAACAAGTTCTCTCTTATTGTTCAGGCATCAACACTGCCTCTCCCATCTTTTGTACTATTTATACAGAATATAATTTCCCTTTTTCAGCACGTATGCCTTATTTGTATTTAGGGGATTAAGATGCATCTCTTGGAAGCAGGACAGTCAGCTCACTTTCATTATACATTCATTCTGCTGATTTTCTCTTAGAATTGGCACATTTAGACCATGTAAGGCAGAACTTCTTCCTGTGGTTGTGCTGCTCCTACTCTTTATGTCCTCTCCCTTACTTTTCATATTCCTCTAGTATTCCTTCTCTTGTGTATGGATTTACTGATTGCTTTATTTTTTTTCTCTGCCATTTCAATTTCCTCATTCATTTTGTCTATTGCATAATTTTTTTCTTTTCTTCCCCCCCCCCTTTTTTTTTCTTGGTTTTTCTAGATAGGATTTCTCCATGTAGTTTTGGTGTCTGTCCTGGATCTTGCTCTGTAGACCAGGCTGGCCTCGAACTCACAGAGATCTGCCAGGCTCTGCCTCCTCAGTGCTGGGATTAAAGGCATGTGTCACCGGCACCTGGCTTGCATAATTTTTTTAAGTTATTTTATTGTTGTTTACCAGGAGGATAATAGTTAATATTTAAAGTGTATCAATAATTGGATTTGATACAAAATGATATCACTAATATACACTTTGTTCTTGCTTTGTTATTGCCAAATTCCATCTCCTTTATGTTACTATTATTATTAATTACATCTCAGTATATGTTGTGTGTCCAAGAACATAGATTTTTATAACTATTATTTTATGTATTTGCCTTAGTCACATAGAAAACGAAATTACAAGCAGAAAGTATAATAATATTGGCTTTTATATACACCAGGTGTGATGGTTGATCTCCATTACCAATTTGATGGACACAATCCTTTGGGCATGTCATAAAGAGGTGTTTCTAGATCAGATCAATTGTGTAGGGTGGAGTCAGTCTAAATGTAGTGGTACCCACTACATGGGCAAGGGTCTCAGACTGAACAAAAATAAAGAAATAGGATAAATATCAGCATGCATCACTCTTTACTTGCTGACTGTGGATGCAGTGTAAGCAGCCACCTCCCAGTCATTCTGACATGCTTCCTCACCATGACAGACTGTATCCCTGTGAACCATAAGCCTAAATAGACCCTTCCTCCCATGACGGACTTCTTTTCAGATATTTGGAATTCACAAAATAAGAGGAGCAGCTGGTATACTTGTGGAATTGTAACCGCCAGTGATATTTATCCATCATATGGCTTTGGGCTACAATCTAATAGCATCAGGGTGTAGACTGAGAGACTCGCTCTTCAGGAAGGCCTACCAGTGACAGCTCCCTTCAGCTTCCGGTCAGTTTGGGATGTCTTACTTTAGTACTCATTTTTGAAGAAGTGTTTTCCAAATCTGGAAGTCTCAGTTGTCAGTTTCTGAAATTTCCGTTGTTAGATGCATCCTATTACCATTTTGTTTGTCTGATGAATGATGAGCTGCTCACCGTATTAAAGTGCCTTTGTATAGGAAACTTTCTTCTCTGACTGTTTATTCCTTTTGATGACTTTTGACACTCGGTTGTAACACATGTCTGTGGGACCTTTTGCTTTCAGTTGAATTTCTTCTATATTTAAATTCATGTCTTTCATCTAACTTTTAGGATTTTTCCCGCCATTCTTTCTCCAAGTGTCTTTTTCTGCTTCTCTTTCTCTCGGTCTTTCAGTGCTTCTGTGATGTGTGCACTGATCCGTGTGACCATGAGCCACGGGCATCCCAAGGCTCTGTTTTCTTTCATTCGTTTCTTTGGTTGTTTTCCATATTTTCCTTTCAGCTCTTCAGTCTGGGTAATTTTAATTAAATTCTTAAACATCCATTCTCCCTTCTGTATACTTCTGAATACGACATGGATGTACTATTGAGCCCTCTTCAGAAAAGAATAAAATTTTAATCTTTTTACTTGCAGCTCCAGAATTTCCACATGGGTCTTTAAGACAATGTCTACCATTTTTTCATGTTTCCCTCCAGTCTTTTGTCCCTGGTTCCTTTCACTTCTTTGAGTCATCAGGCAAGGTATTTGTCTAGGTTTCTGATCATTTCTATTTTTCTTGTGAATGGGCCATAGTTTCTTGTTCTTGTATGCTTTGTAATTTTGGTTGTGGATGATGAGAACTGAGTACCTTTAGCATGAGGTAATTCTGAGGAGAGTCTCCCCCTCCTTGGGGATGTTCTTGTTTCTTGATGAAGACTATAATTGTCTCTTTGTTCAGTGACTTTCCCAAGCTGCTTTTGGAGAGTCTGTCCTCCTTGTCATGCATGTCCTCTGGAGTACTCTTGTGTTTTCTCTACAGCCAAATAATGGCCTGACAAAGATTGCCTTACAGCTTCCCCAGTGAAGACATGAAAAGGAAGGAATGTCATTCATAACCTCTTCTGACTTAATCAGTAGGTAGAAGTCATTTCAGCTGGTGGTTTGATGGAATGTCCTGCCCCTCTCCTGGTTCCTAAGTAGTGAGAAGCAGGGAATGAAATGCCTAACTCTCATTCTGAGGGTCCCTGGTGCCCAGTCTGGCTCCACTCAGTCACACTACAGGTCTCATCCCTGAGAGAGATGAGATGATACCTAGAGAAAGGAGATGATAGATACAAAGCAAAATATCGAAATACAATTAAATTTACTGGCATCTTTCTCCATCAAGTGTTCCCCTTAGTGTTGGGATGTTACCTTAGGCTCCACATTTCAGCATTAGGTGAAGCTACTTTGCCAGCTCCACGGGGTTTTGATCTGGATGTGTGCTTTGTAGTGGAGGGAACCTCTGGTAACTTCACCATCTTCTGTGATGTAAGTTCTACATTCGTTCTGTTCTTCTGTCGATAAAGAAGAACCCAAAGCCATGTTTAGCCTCTTAGCCCAGGTAGAAATGACTCATACACTGACTTTCCTATTTTGTTGCTATGGATCAGAGAGTAACAAGTGGGAATCTGGAAAATATATTAGGATCTTAAAGTGG
Organism: Onychomys torridus; assembly: GCF_903995425.1. Taxonomy (NCBI): domain Eukaryota; kingdom Metazoa; phylum Chordata; class Mammalia; order Rodentia; family Cricetidae; genus Onychomys; species Onychomys torridus. Next base: position 47,092,060 of record NC_050451.1, read on the forward strand.
CCAGTGTGGAGGCACTCTGGGACTTCCAGGGAACAGCAGAGAAGCAAGGTGACTTTGAAAACTCTCGAGAGTGGAGGCATTATATTTCATTCCAAGAAAGTTATATTTGATGTGGAAACTCCACTGCTTAAAAATGTTTCCTGCTATGAAAGAGGAACTTAAAAAGTTATCAATATGGAGAAAAACTTCCTTATCATGACTAATAGGTTTTTGTACATTTACAAAATAGACAATAGCCATTATAAAAATATTTCTTAAAATAGACCAAAGTAGAAGTCATGGCGTTCAGAAAGTTGTAGCGATGACTTAATTAGTCTGAAGCTTGTCTGTCCCCTCTCCTGAGCAGCCAAGTTAGCAAGGCTCTCAGCATGAGGCGGGACCCTCAGAAGCATGGTCCCGGTCAGACTTACTCAGGTTCTGGAACTTCCAGTGTCTAATAAAATTACCAAAAAAAGGTGGGGGAATTTGGTTGTAATGTTTAGCATTTTCACGATAGTGTTATTAAAAGAAAATGCATCCTTAAACTATGTGATGTTTACTAATTCTTCCTAAGGTAAACTACCCTTTTAAAAAAACATTAGCTACTAGCATGACTTAGGGAGACCAATTCCTAAGGCAGATCTAAGAGGAAATGAATCTTAAAAGTCTCATGTAAAGGAGAATATAGAGAAAATTTAATTCTCATTTTGTGATGGGAACCTAAAACAGTAACTGAACAAAGACCCCATTTCACATGTATTAAATAAAAACAACAAACCTATTAGGTCAGTCTTATTTTAGTTATAAGGTATACTATACATTTGAATATAAAAAACCAAACATTTTGTAATCATGTCAATAAATCTGTAATAATGCTTCAATTTAGTTATTTCATATATATATATATATATATATATATATATATGTAATTTTGGATCTTAAAAATGCTATCAACTCATCCACAAAATACAGTAGATCATAACTCAAAAACAATGACAGTAATAAACATAAGAAAAACAAAAATCTAATAGTAAATTATGGTTTTTTGCATATGGATGATAAGTTTTTGGAATATTAGAAATAACAGAATTTTTATCATATGCAAATAGATAGTTCTGTAAAATTTCATAATCCAGCCAGCATTTCAGAGGGGAGTATTGATTAATCATGTTAGAAGTAGGCCTTTTACTCACTGACTCTCCTGAAAATCAAATGTTTCAAGTAAGGAAAAGTGTTCCACAGGCAGTTATGCACTTGATTTTGAAATGTCTATGGTTTGAAATAATTTTTGCAACTTAATGAAAATCACACTACACCTTACCTCTTCACTCAGCCAGACCTCCCACCTCCTTCTCTAAAGTCTAGCCTTGTGAGACTCGCTGACTTTCCCATCCATGCCTCCTCCCCATCCTGCCAGGTCCCACGTTCAATGCCCTGGTTTAGTCAGTCTGACCTCCTAGCTTGCACTCCAAATGACTTATAGATTTCTTCCAGGACCCTGCTTACATATCCCACAATACAGGCCCCTTTCATGCAAATCCAACCTTTATACCCAGCAATATGAACCCCAAACTCCAGGCTTGGGCCAAGAGGCACATACTATGCTCCAGTGTAGTACCGTCTGTCTGATTTCATTCCATCCAAGCCATTTCCAATCTCTAGGACCAACCTGCCCACACATCCTCTCTTCTGCCACAAGCTACTCTGTCCATATCAGAACTAGAACTAACAAAAAAGTCCACATGCCCAGATCTCATTGTAAAAAACAAAAAAATAAACAAACAAGCCAACAATATCAAAGAGCAAGCCTGCATTTTTCTCTCCAAAATCTACTAATCAAGGAAAAATGTTTGCCAATGAGAATTTCTTAGACAACACAGGACACAGAATTAAAAAGAACAATCATATACCTCAAAGAATTGAGGAGTTTAAAGAAGTCACAAAGGAACAGCACAGTGAAATTAGTAGGAAGGACTTAAGGAGAATAAAGGCTTGATTGATGCTCAAGAAAACACAAACATAGAGTGGTGGAAATGACGAAGATGATCCAGAACTTGAGAATGTAAAGCAATCAGGAGACAGAGACTTTGAAGAGGACTCAATCTGAAATGAAGATGAAACTTAAAAACCCAATAACTCAACTGGAAAGCTTTACAAGTAGCATGAATCAAGCAAAAGATAGAATATCAGGTCTTCAAAATAAAGTAGATGATCTAGACCAAATAAACAAGGAATGTGAAAAAGTAAAGGAACATACATGAAGTGTGGGACGCCATGGAAAGACCAGACTTTCAAATTACAGACATGGATGATCAAGAGGAATCACACAAAAGTCAATGACATAGACCAGATCTTCAACAAGATCACAGAAGTAAACTTCTTCAAACCAAGGAAAGATACACCTATACAAATACAAAAAGCACACAGAACACCAAATAGACAAGACCATAAAAGAAAACACCCATGGCATATTATAACTGAAACACTAAGAATACATGACAAATAAAGTTTACTGAAAGCTACAAGAGAAAAAAGAAGTCACATAGAAAGGAAAACCCATCAGAGTAACAGCTGATTTTTCAGTGGAAACTCTGAGGCTTGAAGTGCCTGGAGCAATGGTTCCAAGTCCTAAAAGACTATAAAGGAATAGACTAATTCACTCAGCAAAACTCCCTGCCATCATTGAAGGAGAAAGAAAAACTCCTCACAATACAGACAACCTAATACACACACACACACACACACACACACACACACAACAACAACAACAACAACAACAACAACTAAACCTCGAGAAAATACAGGAAGCAGTATTTCAGGCTAAAGAGAAGAATGAGCGTAACAGAGAGACCATGGAAAGAAATGCTAAGCCATAATTATGAAAAGACAAAGTACCACTGACTATACCAAAGTACCAGCAACAATACCAAAAACCAACAACGTGAAGACTCAAATTACCACAGACATTACAATAATAACTTTAAATATCTGTAGCTTCAGTTCTCAAATTAAAAGATATAGACTGACTGCATGTATCAAGAAACAAATTCCATCTATCTTTTCCCTACAAGAAGCATGTCTTAGTTTTAAAGTTAGACACTATCTTAGACAAAAGTACTCCAATAAAATGGGACCAGGAAGCAAGTGTCACTATCCTACTATCTGACAAAACAGACTTCAAATTGAAACGAATCAGAAGAGATAAAGGAACACTTTAATCAAGAGAACAGGTAACCAAGAAGACATTACTATCCTAAAAACATAAACTCTAGGGCACCCAATTTCATTAAAATAAAATATGCTACTGCATTTAACAATATAAATTAACATCAGTTCTTTTACAGTAGGTAATTCCAATACCCTACTTTCTCCAATAGATAGGTTGTACGGATAAAAAATTATCAGAGCAACACCAGACTTAATTGACATCATTCATCAAATAGACTGAACAGATAGCTACACAATATTCTACCCATACACCAAAGAATACACAGTCTACTCACCAGCATATGGAAGGTTTTCTAAAACAGACAATATTCTGGAACACAAATCTTTACAAATTCAAAAGGACTGAAATCACTCCTTGTATCCTATTGGCAGCTGAGATGATACTATATATTAGAAAGCCCAAAAATTCTACCAGAAAACTTCTGGAAATGATAAACAAGTTCAGCAACCTGGCAGAATACAGAATTAACTTGAATAAATTAATAGCTTTTCCATATACCAACTATAAACATACAGAGGAGGAGATCATGGACACACACCCATTCACACTAGCCTTAAAGAAAATGAAATATCTAGTATTAAGCCTATCCAAGGAAGTAAAGGACTGCTTCTAAAATTCATGTGGAACCACAATAGACCCTGGATAGCCCAACAATTCTGAGCAAATGAATAATGCTGGGGGGGATTATTGTTCCAGATATTAAGATATATTACAGAGCCATGGTAATTTGAAACAATATGGTATGGCACAAAAGCAGACATGTAGACCAAAGGAGCAAAACTGAAAACCCAGTGTAAATATATGTAACTCAAGTAACTAATATTTGACAAAGATGCCTAAAACATAAAATGGAGAAAAGAAAGCATCTTCAACAAATGGTGCTGGGAAAGCTGGATGTCCATATGCAGAATGAAACTAGACCCCTGTCTGTAGCCTTGCACATAAACTAACTCCAAATGGACCAAAGAGAAAACCTGAAACACTGAAGGTGCTGGGAGAAAACGTAGGCAGTACCCTACATGCTACAGGTGTAGGCAAGGACTCCTGATTAGAATTCCATTTGCTCAACGATTAAGGCCAACAAGTGGGACCTCATAAAACTTAAAAGTTTCTGCTCAGCTCAAGAACCAAGCAGGTGAAGATGAGGCTCACAAAATATAGAGAATTTTTTCCAGCAGCCTATCTGACAGAGGATTAATAACCAAAACATATACAGAACTCAAAAAAAACAAAGAATCAAAAAGCCAAATAACTCATTCAAAAATGGGCCTGGGATCTGAGCAGAGGATTCCCAGGAGAATAAAAAGGGGAAGGGAAGGAAATGGCTGAAATAATGCTCACCATCCCTAGCAATTAACGAAATACAAATTAAAACAACTTTGAGATTTCCCCTTACCCCAGTCAGAGATCAACAAAACAACGTCCAAAAAATGTCAGAGGGGGACTTGGGAAAAAGTCCTCCCCATTCACTATTGGAGGGTTAGCAAACTGGTGCAGCCACTATGGAAATCAGTGTGAAGAATTCTCAAAAAGCTAAAAATAAATCTACCATATAACCCAGCTATATCACTCCTTGGTATATGTCCAAAGGATTTGGCATCACACTCAACAGACACTTGCTCAGCCATGTTAATTGCTCTCTTCACAATAACTAGGAAATGGAAATAACATAACTATCCTTCAGCTGACAAATGGATGATGAAAATGCGGTATATACACACTATGCAATTCTATCCATGTGTAAAGAAATATGAAATAATGAACTTGGCAGGTAAATGGGTAGAACTAGAAAAGATCATGTTGGGTGAGGTAACCCAGACCCAGAAAAACAAACATCACATATTTTCTCTCACTGGAGACTCCTAGCTCCAAATCTTCAGATGTGAATCCATATCCTGGAGTAACCACGGAAACGAGAAAAGGAAAAAGGGACTGTTGCTAGAGGAGGGGCTAAGGGATCAGGAGAGAGGGGAAACATCAGGGTACAAATAATCAGTCAGGAAAACGGGGAAAGGGGGCTCTAACTAGGAAGAGTGAGGGGGCTAAATACAGAAGAAGGAGAGAGGAGGGTAAATAATAGTAAGGAGATCTGGAAAAGTCAAAAGATCATACTTCTAAATAGTTACCTAAAAATAAACTCCGTAATACATGTAATTCTGTGTATAAACATGCATACATAATTTAAATGAGCTTTTCTCATCTGGGCTGACAATGAACCCCCAAAGAGCCAAAGACTACCTAACAAAACCCCAACACCAGGCATGAGAAGCTGTCTTTTGAGTTGCTGGTAAGGACTGTCCAGAAGACTAGCAAAACTTGCAGACTGTTGCTACTGCCACCTCAGAGGTAGAAGGCAAGTCCCTATTGCTGAAGACATCATGTACTTCAGACACAGGGCTTAGAGGCCCCTGAGCTGGAAACTGACCTGAATGCCTCCCCTCTGAAGACTAGCTTTCATGATACCAGAAGGCACCATGCAAAATTCCAAAGGAGGGAAGCAACCAACCATCCCATTCAGCTGTGATTTCTACAAACCATAGCAATGACCAGCATGGCATGATCACTCCAAGGGTGAAGTAGTGGTACCCAAACCAGCAGCTTCCTAATCAGACTTAAGACCTCCTCAACAAGAGTGAAATCATGTCTGGTATTGGAAATGTAGCCAGCTACCCAGGGCTAGGTAAGTCATGGATCTTGGAAAATAATCTACAACCACCATTTTACTAAGCCAGTGTAAATTCCTACTGCATTCTAAATATTTGTCCTTATACCCACAGGCAAGTGTGGTCCCCGCCCCATCAAGGAAACTTCTTGCAACAGACAGGGACTGTTACAGAAAACCACAACCAACAAAGTGCAGAGTTTTAGAGCCCAGTCCCAGTGAATACATCTATAACTCCTGCACCTAAGGCTCAGGGACCATTTCAGAGGAGATAGATGGGAAGACTATAAGAGCCAAAGGATTGGGGAGTTTGCCCTGAGATTGTCTCCTAGTAATATCAGAAGCAACATCCATAATGTCTCACCAGCATGGCTGTCTAAACATGAGCTGAACAAGGACAACACCAATAGACACGCCAAAGTGGGAAGGAGAGAGACCACACAAAGAGCTAGAGGTGACTAAAGAACTTAGAGACTAGGACACATTGTCTTCCCTTGGGAAGAGCACACCAACTGGTTATCCACTACCAAATGGTCAGCTCTGAAAACATGTACACAAGTAACAGACTAAACAGGTTACATATATATGTATATAAATTTATATGTATATATGTATGTGGTGATATTTGTGTTCCCCAAAATATTGTTCACCCTAATAAACTTATCTGGGGTCAGAGAACAGAACAGCCACTAGATATAGAGGCCAGAAAATGGTGGCACTCACACCTTTAATCCTAGCATTCCAGAGACAGAGATCCATCTGGATCTTTGTAAATTCAAGGCCACACTGGAAACAGCCAGGCTTGGTAACAAGAGCCTTTAATCCCAGGAAGTGATGGCAGGAAGCAGATAGGTATTTAAGGCATGAGGATGAAGAACTAGGCCTGGTTAAGCTTTTAGGCTTTTAGCAGCAGTTCAGCTGAGATGCATTTGGATGAGGACTCAGAGGCTTCCAGTCTGAGGAAACAGGATCAGCTGAAGAATTGGCAAGGTGAGGTGGGAGGTGGTTGTTGCTTGTTCTGCTTCTCTGATTTTCTAGCATTCACCTCAATACCAGGCCCTGGAGTTGTTTTTATTAATAAGACCTGTTAAGATTCCTACTACATATATGTATGGAGAGAGAGAGAGAGAGAGAGAGAGAGAGAGAGAGAGAGAGAGAGAGAGAGACATGTATATATGCTACAACAATTAATGAAAAAAGAGGCCATGTATTTGAAATAGATCAAAGGGAGGAAATGGGCGGCAGGGAAATGTAATTATATTATTATCTCAGAAAGAAAAGAAAAATAACACTGAATAATTGAAAATATTCTTATATAGAAATTCATTTCAGGTTCTTATAAACAGCTTTCTACCTAGTACTCTGTCACTTGTAATGCTTAGAAAAATTCAATGACAAAAGTTGTAAATATGAAGAGTATGTGTATTATTGTATTTATATGCACACATGCATATAATCTACACTTGCTTTCCATAAAGCAAGAAAAACACTAGATTTTAAAGCAAAGTGTAATTGTGCTGATTCTTGACTATTCTGAGCACTATTCTGGGTTATATGGTTGGTCTGGGTCAGTCACTATATATCTGAGCATATGCTCTCAGGTAAAATTGGTTTTGAGAGTGGAAGCCGGAAATCCTTTCATGCTATGGATTCAGCTTTGATAGCAGCTGTCTAGCTATTGCAGAATATGTTTTGATTTTTACTTAAGGCATTTTGGGCAAGAGGCAGCCCTGGCATTAATGGAGCTGTGGAGCTGGTGGAGGTCATTGTTGCTTTTGTCTTCCCTGCCCTGAGAGATTAACATGATTCCCAGCACTACTGTAGGAGCATTCACCTTTGTGTAGGTGTACACCAGCTTTGCACCAGTTCCCCGCTGTCCATTCTTGTTGATATGCACTGTTTGAAGAGTCCCTGTGAATGTGAATTCCTCTTAGACCTGTAGACACAGAAGACGGCAGTCACTGGCAAGCACGGCGGCTTAGGTGAGCATCTCAGCCAGGGGATTTGCAGTGCGATGGGAGCCATCCAGGCTGCTGAGGGGAGAGGATTTTGCAAGTTGTTCAAATGTGTCCTCCAGCAAGAGCACACAATGGTTTCACTGGGAAGGTAACACAGTTTAGAGATCTTCCAGGAGGCAGGAACAGCAGATAAAGCCAGACGGTCGATTCCAACGGGACCATGGGAGCGTCCCTTTTACCTTCAAATGGTTTAGTTCCATACACTCCATGGGAGTCCTGTTTCTCTCGCACATGGATGTCACAGGGGTGTATTTTCAATTTATATGCACTGTGAAGTGCCAGAAGATCACTAAGGGAGTCTGGGGTATGTGTTGTCTTCAGAACGTCACAGGCTCAATCTGTAGCAATTTTGCTGGAGAAGAATTGGTAACCCTAAGTGAATTCCAGTATTTCTTCTGTAACTTTTGTAAAAAAAAAAAAAAAAAAAAAAAAAAATCTGCTTGGCTTAACTAGAAAGTCATATCACAATGGGGACTAAGGATAAGCACACATGAATGGACTCGAAGGAACCTCTTTCTCTGCGGCTCCTGTGAAGAGTTGCTACCTCTTCTCTGGCTTCTTTGTTCCTCTGAGTTTTATTTTTCCCTTTTGAGAGTGTAGTCTCTCCCCTCCCCCATGCCACCCCCATACATAAAATCTTTTCACTCTTTAGAGACCCTCTGTTCTGGGTCTCAAAACTTTTATATTGCATTTATATACTTGCTAAGCTACAAAGGTCTCTCACACATGTTACACGTGACTGAGGGACCCATCACAGGTGTGCTTCCTATGCCATGAGAGAATTTGACAACAGTGATGAACCACAAGACACGAGTGTCTTGTCAGTGTTCTATTGCTGTGAAGACACACCATGACCATTGTGACCCCCATAAGAGAAAGCATTCAATTAGAGGCCAGCTGGCAGTTTCAGAGGGTAGTCCCTTATCATCATAGAAGGGAGCAAGGTGCCAGGCATGGCAGGCATGGTGCTGGAGAAGGAGCTGAGAGCTATAACCTGATTTGCAGACAGGCAGGCAGGCAGGCAGGCAGGCAGAGAGGAGATAAAGGGGGAGGGGAAGAGAGAGACAGAAAGAGAGAGACTGGAGTCTAACATGGGCTTTGGAAGACCCCATGTGACATACATCCACCAACTTCAAAGCCCGCCACCAGTGACATACTTCCCCAACAAGACCACATCTACTCCAACAAGGCCACACCTCCTAATCCTTCTCAGTCTACTCCCTGGTGGCTAAGTACTCTGGATTCCTTTTCAGCATACAGTCTTTGGTCATACAGTCTTCTCACTGTGCTGTATTATAGTTGTTTACTTACATGTGTGCTTCCTTCCACTAGATTGTGAAATGAATTCAATGGTTCATTTTAATTTAGAATGATAGATATGTAGCCTGGTCACAATTTAAGCTGAACCATAAAGAAAAGCAAGCAATCCAAGGACCAAACCAAATGAACCAAATCCACTCTGCCCACATGCCTTTTCTCCCTACCACCTCTTACTTTTTGTTTCTAGCCCACAATGAAGTGCTGTGGTCACAGTGTCGCACACAGAACCTGGGGACCCCAGCTCTCAGAGCTGGCTTCTAGCAGCTGGGGTGGCAGGATTTAATAATGCCATAGAGTTCTCCAGCAGGGTGAATAGACCACACTGAACCTTTCTCCCTTTGCACTGTGTGTAGACCAGGTGGATGTGCCCACAGACTCCTGCTGGTTTCACGGGTATACTTGCACTCCATTTCTTCTTCTTGAAACCTGCATGCCCTGGCACAAAATCCTTCTGATTTTGTAAACTCTGTTAGACCACATCACTTATTAATAAATAATATGGAAGGACGACCTTGGTGAGTCCAAGACATTTATCAAATACTTGTTATTTAGGGCCCTCTGCCAGTATCTACAATATACAGTACAATTACAGATATTGAGTGGTTCTTGAAGGCATGGTAGATTTTGTATTCTGAAACAACGAAGATATACATATATAAAGCCATTTTGGTCAACATTAAATCACATATATTATGGTGTTTACAAAAGGTTATAATGGAGCTGGGAAGATGGCCAGCGGACTAAGTGCCTAGCACTCAAGTACAGGGACCTGAATTTGATCCACAGCACACACATGAAAAGATGGACATGGTAGCACACTTGTCAGCACAGTGCTGGGAGGTGGGGTCAAGGGGATCTCTGGGTCTCATTGGCCAACCAGTTCAGCCAGGCAGTGAGCTCCAGGCTTACTGCAAAACCCTGTCTCCAAAGAACAAGGTGGGATGAAACTGAGGAAGACAGCTGACTTTAACCTCTGGGTTTCATAGGAACACAACTGGGGTGGGGAGGGGAGAGAGAGAGAGAGAGAGAGAGAGAGAGAGAGAGAGAGAGAGAGAGAGAGAGAGAGAGAGAGAAGCCAGGAAATCCCTCCCATTTGTACAGAAACAAGCTATAAAGACTTGTATGAGAATAGCAGGCTGCCCAGGACAGCCTAGGTATGTAGTGGACCGTCCGCCTGTCTTTGGGTAAATATATTCTCTGGTGGTTATCCACTGATGAAATTGCCTATTAATTTCTTTCTCAGACTATATCCTCATGTTTAAGTAGAAGCAAAAAGGGTTAATAACTCAGTCTGCGCATGAAATTTGTTTCTTATTTTCTCTTGACAAACTAGGGCCTGTCCTGAGAAGCATTTGCACAGCACTGAGAGGCTTCAGCATCCTGTAATGAAAAGAGCAGGTGAGAGGATTCAGGATGTTAGCTTGGGGAAGAGAAGACATAATGGGGACAAGATAGCTGTCTTGAAACCTTTGAAAAGCTGTCAGATGGGTAAGAGATTAGGATGATTGGGTGCACCTCCAGAGGGCATGACAAAGGGGGCAAGTTTCAAGGAAGCAAGTTTGGCCTGAAAGAAATTTCTAGCAATTTGAGCTATTGCTAGAACAAATGATGTGTTCTAAAGCACTGCAGGGTATGCTGAAAGAATTTCTGCACCAATTAATCCACGGGCGTTTGGATTAAGCGGATTAAGTGGTCCTCTAAGGGACCGCTTAACTCAAAGATTCTTGGGGTTTTTTGGATATAAAAATTCTACTTTACACAGAGTTGGTTTAGTTCACCATAATCTGTCCTGCTAGCCAACTTACAGGCATCCCATCAGGCAGATGTGAACATAGCTCACTGGGACCTCTGAGCCAGACAGCTGCCAGCATTTCTGTCCAATATAGACGAATTCTCCTGTTGTATGATATTTTGTGTTTTGACAAATAAAGCTTGCCTGGAGATCGAGAGTGTGGAGCTGGCCACTAGTTAACCACAGAAGCCAGGCAGTGGTGGCACACACCTTTAATCCCAGCACTTGGGAGGAAAAAGCAGGAAGATCAGGAGTTCAAGGCTACCCTGAGCTATATGAGATTAGACCAGTCTAAAAGAGAAATAGAGCCAGGTGGTGGTGGCTCACACCTTTGATCCCAGCACTGGGGAGAATCATGCCTTCGTTCCCAGCACTTGGAAGGCTCATGTCTTTAATTCTAGCACAATCAGGAGGTAGAGACAGGAATATAAGGTTGGTGGAGATAGGATCTCGGCCCCCTTTTGGTAAGAAGTTTCTAGTGGCTGCTGCTCTGCTTCTCTGATCTTTAAGCTTTCATCTGGATATCTGACTCTGGGCTTTTATTGTTAAGACTATTTAGGATCATGCTTCATTCTCTTTAATGTCCAAATCTAGGGTCTAATATGCCACAGAATCAATGTGACACTACCACTGGAAAATATCACATCTTGAAACTTTATATCATGCTCCAAATTATTAAAGAAGTTCGATAAAGTCGCCTTCAGGTTATGTGTATAAAGACTACATGAAACAAGCTGGTCTCATGTTTAGATTTAGGGTCTGCTACAGCTTCAGTATCGTTTGTCCTCCCACGGTTCCACTTGGTGTGGCGCTCGGCATGAGAGGAATAAGTTGCTGAAAATTTTAAGAGGGGACCTAGTGGAATGTGGGGGCATAGGATGTAGAAGAGATTAGCACAGTTGTTGAGGAACCCTAGTTCTTCCCCTTGGGAGTGGGCTGTTTTGAAAGAGCAACTCTGACCCCTGAATTGTTCTGTCTTTCTCTCTTGCCAAGGGATTTCTTTCTTCCATGCTCCAACCATGATACCATTGGCCATGTCATCATGCCACCAAGAAGGCCTTCCTAGGCTGCTAACAGATGGGGCCACTCAGTCCTCCATTTTCATCCTCCCAAACTGGGAGCCAAATGAACCTCATTTTTCTGTAAAGTAGCCAGCTTGGATACTTCATTAGCGTAACATAAACAGGACAAGTAGAGTCCTTACAGAAGAGGTACCTCACTGTGGTTATGCAAGTATTCCATATCAAAACCTCTAAAATCCAAAGCCTAGGAACAAGGTCAGCCCAGCCTGCTACATACCCTTCTGCTCACCCTCCCCTTGCTAGGCCCCAGTCTTTCCTTCTGTGCTGGGTAGTTCTATGTAAACAAGTTAGAGTCATTTTAAAGGAGGGAACCTCAATTGAGAAAATGCACCCACCAGATTAGTCTGTGGGCAAGTCTGTAGTGAATTTTCTAGATTGATGTGGAGAAACCCTGTTCACTGTGGGCCATGCCATTCCTGAGCTATTGGGCCTGCATACTATAAGAAAACAGGCTAAACCAGCTGAGAGCAAGCACACCAGTAAGCAGTGCTTCTCCATGTCCTCAGGGTTCCTCCCTGTTTGATTTCCTGCCCTGACTTCCCTCAGCAATGCAGTGTGACCTGACAATTGTATGCTGACATAAGCACTTTCCTTCTCTGATTGTTTATAGTCATGGTGTTTGACACATTAGTAGCCATCCTTGATAAGAAGTCACAACATGCCCACATGGTCGGGCATGCCCGGTGGACCTAGACACTTCTGCCTAGTTATTTCCAGTTCAAAATAGCCATTTCCGGGTCAAAACATCTTGCATGACTAGGACTCTGTGGCTTTGCATGGTTGTGTAAAGCATGCACAGCCATGTAATCTATGGGCATGCGTGGAGTAGCCACATGAGTTCCTATACACATGCAAAGCCCACCCTCTATAAAGCCGGCGCCATTTTGCACAGGTCCCTCTCACCCCTTTCTCTTGACCACATGTTTTTACCACAGGCCTGTTCACATCTGTCCCTTCTCCTATCTTAATAAAAACTCTTCTGTGGATTTGTCGTGTTTTGGGACGTTTCCTCGCAGGGTTAGAGCACCAAATAACTAGCAATCCTGACCAAGACACCTTATTTCCCTAGATGACTTTGGAGCTATCAACAAGGATGTCTGTCTTCTAGGGAGGAATTCTTGACCAACCCAGCTTCCCCGTGAGGTGCCTGCACAGTCCACACACTTCCCTTCTCGATAGTTTCCCCCACTTGTTCTCTGTCTTCCTACAGGAACATCACTTCTGTGAAGATGGGGACATACACATCTGCAGCTCTTGGCTGTACCTAAGCACAGTATTTCCTGAGTAGAAATATTTTTAGGTGAAAGTTAGCCTGGTACACTTGAGGAATACTCATGCATGTGGATACTGGATTTCCTTTCAAACTTTCAAGAACTTGTGTCTTGTGTGTGGTCCTTGGGTTATTTCAGAGAGAAGATGGGAAGGTTTAGGGATTGGAAATCCTTAAAGAGTTTGATGTTTTCTGGGTCAAGGAATATTCTTCCCATGGTGATGCCTGTACAGTTCTCCCAATGGCTCTGTAGACAGAGTACTGTAACTCTCCAACTAACAGGAACTGAAACTGCAGTTAGAGTCTCCTGACGTCTGGGCAGAGCGAATGTAAGGCTGGATGTGCTAATGGGGAGGTGAAAAGGGAAGGAGCCAAGAGCTAGCGTGCCTTTGCATGTGGTTAGATGAGTTCACTTCTTCTCAGCTGAAGTGACTCACACCCCCCATCTCTATCCCAAACTCTGATGACCCAACCAACTAAACAGACTGGACACTGCTTGGCTTGAGCCCCGGGAGTTGGGGAGAGTGTCACTGCACTCTACCTTACCCTGTGACACTTGGGTTCTCTTCATCTCCATTGCCTGAATGCCATTCTATGTCTGTGTTGTTTTACCCAAGAAATTTGGCATTCTCCCTCAAGGGCAGTTTTCAGTCTGTTGACAGTTGGCATAGAGATCATTAGCCAGGTTTCAGTTCTTAGGGCGGCCTCCTCATTCCTTCAGGAGTTGGTAGGGATTCTTGATCCCTACCCCTGTGACAATGGCAGTCTTATCTCTGGGACTGTTACAAGACCCATTTGATGAGGCTTAGATTCAAAAAGGAGGAGAAACCACACACACACACACACACACACAGAGGCACACGCACACGCACACGCACACACGTGCGCGTGTAGACAGGCATGCATGCAACATTTACATCCAACCATATGCCTTCTATCCCTTTATCAGCAAGAAATGACTCCATTCTACTTAATCCCACCCCCTTGAGAATGTGGGGAGTGGAGGAAGCCCTGAGTGTACGAGGCTCCGAGTGTATGTGTGTTGTTGACATGGGCACAGCCATATCAAGACCTTAGACTCAGACCCAGAGGGAAATGCCAAAGCCTTCCCTTCTGTCTCCTGTGTGGATGTCGACAGTGTGTGTTGAAAATGTCCACCATAGCTTCACCCCCACATGGATATTCATGGCCTGAAGACTTCTCCAATACAGAGGCTGCTCCTACCAAGATCAGCTCAACCTGTCCCCTTGGTCCATCTGTACACCATAAACCCTGCCTCCTTTTTAATCTGTGTCTAGTAACCCCGCCTCCTTGACCAGCTGTATGCAATACATGCTGAGCTTCTGAGGTGCTGAGATTTAAGGTAACCCAGACCACCTGACACAGCATTTCTGTCCATCTTTCTGTCTTTTTCTTCCTTCTCTTACCTCCCCTGTCAGGTCATTCTCAAAGTCTGTGCAAGGAAGGTGGCTAATGCATTCTGGCGCAAAGCCCTGAGTGGATGGAAAAGACATTGTCAATCTCTGTATTTTTTAAAGCTCATGCATTGGTTTTGTGGTTGTTGTTTATAATGCTGGAAGGATTACTTTTCCTATTGGTCTTCCATGACCTAATTGAAGCAGAAACTATGTGAGGATTCAACAATGTA
Source organism: Onychomys torridus (assembly GCF_903995425.1). Lineage (NCBI taxonomy): Eukaryota > Metazoa > Chordata > Mammalia > Rodentia > Cricetidae > Onychomys > Onychomys torridus. The sequence continues at coordinate 47,107,060 of NC_050451.1, forward strand.
TAAGCATGGTCCATCCATCCACTCTAAGCTGAGTTGCATTTCCAAGCCCTGGAAGATCTTCCCTGGAGAAGTCCCTTTCACCCAAGAGTATGTCTCCTCGTTATGATAACTTCCAGCCCTTCAGGAGAGAGATCCTCTGGACATCCAAGAGGAGTGTGAGAGAAGGAAGAAGGGTACCACAAGAGCCTAGCTTCCCACCAGAGTGCGCGTGCAAGGCCTGAACACGTGGGTGTCCACAGCTTGTGCAGAAACTTCAAGAACAGGAGGAGTCAATGTATTTTTCAGAATGCGGCAAAAACTCTCTGTAGTGTCTCTACCTGAGGTAAAATGATTCAGACGTCAGGCAAATGTGCCTGCCCTGTGTCTTCTAAGAAAGAAAAATGTAAAAGCCCCTGAGCAGGAAATTTGAACACTGACCTTAATGTGGTCTCCAATGTATGGTCTAAACCATTTGTTTCAGATTTTCAGTGTTCAAATGAAAGTGGCTTCACGTGTTAGCAATGCACCCCAGCAGACTGTACATAAGAAGCTAAAATCCTGGTTATCTCACAGGATACCTCCCCAGGCTCTCCTTCCCTAAGGGAAGACTCGAGTGGGGTCCAGCCACCTGCTGAGGGCAGCAGACTTGGGGAGGTAACCTGGGCCGGGCAGTCAAGGCCAAGAGTGCAGAGTCAGATGCCAGGCTCCTTTTCATCCTTCCTGCTGATTGCTCAGTCAATTAACAATAGAGACATTATTAGCTGGGCTCTTTCATGCTTCCCCACCCTGGATCTGTCTGCTAGGTTGTACCTCTGTTGAATTCTCTATGATAATTTTCTGGAGTCAGTCCTTTGATCTTGTTGATCTTCCTGTAGTCCTGTGTTCATAGTGAGGCCTCTAGTGCCAGAAACCCAGGGCTCCAGTAAAGTCACCCATCTCATTCTTCTGAGATTGTCTGCTGGGAGAGCCAAGCCTTGGATACAGAAGGTCAAACCAGGACATGAAGGTGACTCAAAGTTAGTATTTCCAGACTCACCTCATTGGTTCCTTTGCCTGTCTAGAACAAGCCTCATGGCAGATCTGACCAGGCACATGCTGGAAGATGAAATCTGTTTTATCATCATTTTAGGGGAGGGGCTTAGAGAGGGCAGAGTGGGTCACCTTGAGCTATTATGAATTGAAATAAGTGTCTTAAGTAAGGCCTTCTTAAAGCCTTAGTTTATCTTCACAAAAGGAGGCAATAATATTGCTGTCTGGACCCATCATTGAAAGAATTGAAGATGCTCTTTGAAAGCTACACAATTTATGGTGCTTAATTATGATCAATACGTATTAGTGGTTCTGAAGGGGATGTATTAAGTAGTACAGGGGAATGGCTGAGTGTTGCCAGGTGAGTCAGTCTGATGATACAGAGGGAAAGCAGTCAGCCTGGTGGGATGGGGGAAGGGCATTCTGCCTCCTCAATTATAGGAAGTAGCATGGAGCACCTGGGGAATGCTCATTGGTATAAGGCTGAAGGTGAAGAGCTGGTGAGGTTGGCTGTGGACAGGAGGAGGGACGTGCACAGGTGTCACAATGGACACCCTGCGTTAAGCTAACAAGCTTCAACTTTATCCTGGAAGTACTGGGGATCTGATGAAGGAATTTAAGCAGAAGAATAACATGATGAGATTTGCATTATAGAAATAACAGATTGGCAACTGTGTGGAGTAGGGATTGGAGTCATGCCAGTCTGGAGACAGAGAGCCCAGTTACGAGGCAGTTGTAGTAATCCAGGCAAGAAGTGGTGAGGGCCTGGATTAAGGTAATGGCTTTGGGGATCGAGAGAATAGCATGGCTCTGAGTGGATATTAAGAAGGTAGAATCTGCAGGGCTTGGTAACATGATGTGGGGGCTAAAGCAGAATAGGAATCTGGGATGCCTGCCAAATGTTTGCTAGGTGGAATGCATGGATACAGGGCGACATCACTCTGAGATGCAGAACACTGAAAGAAAGGCATCCTGCTAATGTACTCAGTGCCTTTCCTTAAAGAATTATTTAAGGACAGGTATCTAATGAAATTAAGGTGTTTTTTTTTCTTCAGATATACTCAACCAGTGTTCAGGAGATACTAAATGGTGAACTATGTTCATAAATGTTGAGTGAGAGCCAGAGGCAAGGTCTAGGGAACTGACATGGATGGGATAGAAAAGGAAGAAACAGCAATACACCTAACCAGACAAATCCCAGAGTTTGGGAGAATCAGCAATGGTCTGTTGATGCTATACAAGGTGAAGGGGTTTGTGGGTGGGGTTCCTGTGTTCACAAGATACAAACTGAAGTGACAGGAGAATATGAAAGTGACCAGCAGCCTGGAAAGCAGGGAGGCCATTAACAATGCTGGTGGCAGAAATTTCTTCGGAATTAAGGGAGTGAGTGGTGGCCGGATGCAGTACAAAGGGAAGAACATGGGGGATGAGAAAGATAGAGATCAATGCATGCTGCTGTTGCTTTAAGAAGCTTATAGTGAAAAGAAGGCGGAAGAAGGAAAGAATGGAATTTGGGAAAGGAACTGAATTTGAACATATGGTTTGTGACTTTAAAAAACTTTTAAAATCTCGTTCTCTCTCTCTCTCTCTCTCTCTCTCTCTCTCTCTCTCTCTCTCTCTGTGTGTGTGTGTGTGTATGTGTGTGTATGTGTGTGTGTGTGTGCACATTTGTTAAATACAGCAGAAAGACAAAGAGAGAATGAGTACTGTCCATCCTTCCATCCTTTGGGGTGGGGCAGAGAAGCTGCAGAATGCACAGATCGGCGGGTGCTCTGGGGAGAGGTTCACATCCTTCCTGGAGACAAAGGAAGACAAAATAGTATGGGAGTGAGCATGAGTGTATTTTAACAGCAGGAAGAAAGAGTTTGCTCTATATACTGTGTGCCTTTCTGTTGAGAAGGACAAGGTTACTTGTTGGAGTAGATAGCTTTGAAAAGAAATGTGAATTTTTATTTATTTTTTTCTTTATTATTATGTGTTTTAAATTTTATACATCAGCCATGGGTTCCCCTGTCTTCCCCCTTCCCACCCCTACCCCCACCTGCCCCCACTCCCTCCCCTCCATTCCCATGTCCTCCAGGATCAAATGTGAATTTTAAATATCTCTTGAGAGGAATTGAAGAAAGAATAGTTAACATTTATTGAGTGCTTACAATATTGTGTCACAACCAACATTGAATTACATTAAATGTACTAACTCCTGTAGTTCTCCTAACAATTCTACAAATCAGGTTCAATAATCACACCTTTCACAGATTAGGAAACCAAGGCACAGAGATTAAATACCTAGGTAGATGCAGAGTGAACCCAACATTTTGACTCCATAACCCATTCTTTTAAATATTCCTATATTTTCAGAACACCCAAATTTCATTAGTTCTGTCAACAAATTAATCAAATGCTTTGTGTGTGTCAAGCGCTTGTTTGAGTTTTGTGAGTACATTCATAAATCATACAGTCAGGATTCCTGTGTTTATGGTTTTTGTGAAGAATTGGTGAGAATCTAGGTAATAAAATCTTACAGGTGATAAGCAGTGTAGAAAACAATATAAAGCAGAATACAGAAGGCTGGTGCTATGGAGGGCTGTGAACATAACTAGAATTCATTTGAGATTGTGACTGTGTGTGTATGTGTGTGTGTGCGCGCACACATGCACACATGTAAGCAAGCACATATGTGCAGGTGTGTGTGGTGTGTAGGCCAGAGGTAAGGTAAGATCTCTTCCTTGATCGATCTCATCCATATTTTATTGTGTGTAAGTAGTGAAATAAGTGTATACATGTGTACCACTGTGGAGGTATGGAGGTGTACATGTGGAGGTCTAGGTTGACATTGGGTATCTTTCTTTATCACTCTCCACCTTACTCATTGAGGCTGGATTTATAAGTTGAACTTGGAGCTTGATGATTGGGCTAGCCTAACTCATCAGCTTGCTCAGGGCCCCATCTCTATCTTCTCAGTGCTGGGATTACAGGCAAGCTGTCACCGCCATCCCACACTCTACATGAGTTCTACGTCCAATTTACAGAACTCATGCCCTGAGCCATCTTCCAAGCCTTTTCATTTTTCAGACATTTAAACTTCATTTTCATTAACTGAAACTGAAGTTCATTGCTTATCAGCAAGCTCCCATACATCCTTCTGCCTCCACCTCCCAAGCACCGAGACTGCAGCCATGAGCCACACAACTCAGCCTTTAAAGGGTGCTGGGTTCTGAACTCATGTCCTCAGCAAGCACTTTATTGGCTGAACCATCTCCTCAGCCCTAAAGACTTTTGAAGAAAGACTTTTGAAGTAGTGGACTACTCAACCATGTGAATATTCAAGAGAAGAGCACCTGAGCCCTACTGCAGAGCTCTGTTTACATAGTGAAGGAGAAAGGGATGACATGGCTAGTGGGGTGGAGGAGTCCAGGAAACAGATGCAGAAGGTTCTGGAGATACCTGGGGGAGCCTTAACTTTCATTCAGTGGAATGGAGACACTGCAGAGTTTTTAGCAGGGAAGTAAGTAAGCATTCTTACATGTAGCTCTGGATGTATGCTATAAACAGACCCCAGAGAGAGTCTGGGTTTAAGTTAGTGATGAGGTAAAGGAGCCCAAATTGGAGACTGTGGCCATGACTGAGGGGCTCTTCTAGATCATTTGTCTCTCCGTATAAACTTCAGAGTAAGACTCATCATTTCTACAAAGCAGTTTGCTGGGATTTTGGTTGACATTGCATTGACTGGGCAGATGAAGTTGGGAAGAGCTGACAACAATATTGAGCCTTCCTATCCACAATGTGGAATGAGTCTCTATTTATTCTGACATTCAACAATTTGGAAAATACAAATGCTATTATTGTGATTTAAATATTAAATTTCAAGGGTCAATTCCTAATATGGGGGAATTGCCAGCTTTTTAGTTAGCCTTCCCAGCTAACCTTTGTTATACCCTCTGAGTTATATAACCTGTGTTATACCCTCTGAGTTATATGCATTTTTGTTGTGTCTTGGGAATTGTTTACATAGGCCATCAGGTATCTGAAGAAACAAAGACTCTTTCTTCTTTCTCTCCAGTCTGAACATACTTTGTTTTCTTTCCTTGTCTTTTGAGTTAGCTAGAACTTCTGATATAATGTTGAACAGGAAGAGTGAGACAAGGCATCTTTACCTGCTCCTTGTCTTGTAAGACGGAGCATCTAAAGTCTAAAGAGCAAATGTAACTTTCTGTAGGGTGTTGTGGGTACTCTTCCCTACAATGAGGGTGCTCCCCTGTTTCTAGCTTGCTGCACCATTTTATTGTTGGTGGCTGTTAGATTTTGGTCAAATATATTTTTTGCATCTGTTGGTAGGCCCATAGAAATTTCCTTCTGTATTTTGTAAACATGCTCGGTCACATTAATTGATCCTGTAATGTCAGACTGGTCTTGCATACCCAGCACAAGTCCAAGTTGGTCATCATGTCTAATTCTCTTTTTCTGTTCCTCAAAATGAATGTCACCACATGTCGCCTCCTACTAAAGTCTTGTTTGAACACCTACTTTGGGAGCACTCACAGAACTCTGCTTCTGCCTTTATGATGGAACAGACCAGATTACATTGTTTTGATGTCACCTCAGTCCCACAAGCGCACTGCCCATCTGAGAGGTAAGCTACTTTCAAAGGTTGTTGTTTTTCTGTTTGTTTGTCTAAGCTATATAGCCCCCAAGGTGTTACATTTAATTCTAGTCTCTTCACGGTTCTTTCTGTCTCTAGTGTCCAGGATCCTGCTGGACACATGTGTGTATTCTTAGAGACTTATTGAAAGCGAAAGGGCAAAAAGTAAGTTCCAGACAGAGAACATGGTTGAAAGGCAGTGGGCAGCGTGCCAAATGTTTCAGTAACATAAACCTGGTGCTAGGGGTGACATGGCGAAAGGAATCCCCGTCTATGTGCAGTGACATTTGAAATTAATAAGCTGGGAGACTTTATCAGTAATGCAGTTGCAGGTTTCTGACCTCTGACCTCTCTGAGAGAGGAAGGGGAGGCGGGGGGAAGGATTGGGACTCGGCCAGTGGAGATAGGGATTTGACGTGTGTAGTGCTCTGTGGACGTGCTGACACTGCACAAGAGTTTTTGAATGCTTCAGTCACCTTGAGTTAGCTCTGAGGTCAACCTCTCCGGACCATTTGCAGCCTGTGCTCTCCTGTGTCAGGAGGGAGGGAAAATAAGGAGGAAGTGGTTTGTATTGTGGGTCAGAGATGCGGAGGGAAAGCTGCTGCACCCCAGATCTGGGAAACCGGTCAACTTGGGGAACCATAGTGAACCCAGGGACTCTCTAACATTTCTCTATAAAATGATAATGAAAAGGGCACAGCCTTGGCAATTTGGTCCTTCTTTCTCCTCAGATGTTTTGAAGCTCGCTCTCTCTCTCTCTCTCTCTCTCTCTCTCTCTCTCTCTCTCTCTTTCAGAGCTTAGGACCGAACCCAGGGCCTTGCACTTGAAGCGCTCTTCTGCTGAGCTAAATCCTCAACCCCTCCTTCCTTCTCTCAAATGAAGATGCCTGTCGTGAAATTCTTATCCCAACTGAGGGTCATAACTATGAACATCCCTTATTATCCATCCATTATGCCTGGAAATGTGTTATAGCCAGGAATAAATCAGGTAAGAAGCCTTACCTAATTATGCTACTTAGGGTAACCACCATCTACAAAAATGTATGCTATATTTTAAAATTTATAGAAGAATCTAAAGGTTCCCAACACAGAGAAACAACAAATACTTGGAGGAGATAGAATCACCAATTGCTTTGATTTGAGTTTGTGTAGTGTATATTGATTTATGCATAAATTTATCATAGTATGCCCATAAATATAAGTAAGTGTTATGTCAGTTAAAAACAGATGGAAATATGCATATCAATGCTATTTATGTATGCAAATAGACCTTAATGAAGCAAAACAACCTCTTACTACCCCACCACCACCCAAAGAGTCTCTAAATACAAGTGTTATCCATCCTGGCAGTTGTCAGTGTTCCTCAGCTTTTTAATGAGACCTTTCTCTCCGCTGCAGCAGAAGAAACCTAAGCTCGAGCCTGCTAATTGCAGTGGGTTGTTTAAACAGGGCTATTTTTGTTGTGAGAAACCACTGCCTTTGAAGGAATGCCAAGCTTTTCCTCCTCAGCATATGACATTATCTCTTCACCCTGGTCCTCTCCTGCCCTCTTTGGGCAAGTCTATATTCTAGCTAAATCCATATGGATGGATTCTTTTCTCTTAATCTTCAGGAAAACATAATTAGTTTCAAAGGAAGCACAGCAGTATGGAAGTATTTTCCAAGTATTTTTCCTTTTGAGTATTACAACATCCCGATAGAATGGAGGCTGTGAAAAACCAAGCCTTCATGACATGATGGATTGTAACACCTATAAAGATGTTGTCATGGGTAATCTTTGCTGTCAACTTGACTGGGTTTAGAATGGCCAGGGAGGCACACCCCCAGGCATCTCTGTGAGAGTGTTTGCAGGGGAGTTTAGCTGAGGAGGGTAGACCTGCACTGAATATGGCTGATGTCATCCCATGGACTGGGGAGCAGGTGGTCCAGATTGAGTGAAAAGCAGGGAAAGGAGGAAGCCAGCTAAGTCCCAGCATTCATCTCTTCCTGCTTCCTAGTCTGCCTAGATGTAAGCACTCCATCTCCTACCATCATGAGCACTGTTGTGATGGATTTTATCCCTTTACACTGTGAGCTGCCATAAATCCTTCTTTCCTTCTGTTCCGATTGGCAGGTTCTTTTGTCGCAGCAATGAGAAAAATAAAACCCAGGCTTCTGGATGTCTAAAGAAAGCTTGTTCTACCAGGTGACACTGAGTGCTAACCAGTGTCAAGGACATTGTCATGCTCACTAGTGACTGTGAGATAGTATTACGCAAATTTTACGTATGAAGGGTTTGAGGCTCAGGGATATGAAGCCATGTTCTCCAGGAGACACAAGAATTTATAGACTGAGTGGGACAGTTGGGCCACACTGTAACAGCACTTCCTTTGACTGGAGCTGGCTCTCTATCTTCGATCATTCAGAGGATAACACCTGCGCGGAGGCACCCAGCCTTTCAGATCTAAAAGGTTGAGATCAGCCACTGCATTGGCCAGATTCATCAGGCCTCATTCCTTGGCAAGAAATGGTCCTCAGAGAGATAATGAAGATTGGAATATCTGGGGCTGCAGGACATATTTTTCAGTCCCCCACAAATATGGAGTATGCCTTATGTGCATCATTTGAAGAGGTCACTGACTTGACCACTTATACACGGGGCCTTACCCTTTATGGTCTTGTCCAGCCCTCCAGAGGACAGGCCAACAACTGTAGTTTAGGAGAGAGGAGTAAGAATTGTACGCTGTCTTCTCACTTCAGGGGAGAGCCACACGCCTCACTGGAAATCATCTCCCCTCCTTCCTCACGGCAAAGAGAAGCCAGTACATTGGCTTAAGATTGTGGGCTTTTATGAAGAAACTCAGAGTCCCTGAAAATGTTATATCAGCTACTAACTTGTTGCTGATAAAAGACTCCTGTAGTTACTGGGCAGTTAAATGATCACGCTACAGACTAGGAATTTCTCTATTCCCAATAATTGATGTTTCTGGTGAAACTCAATTCAGTGCCTGAGACCATCCCTGGAAAGTCCATAAAACTTCAGAAATCTATAAAAAGTCAAAATAATGACCTTAAATTTCCCAGCATGCCCATCGTTTATACTTCAGCTTTTCCATATGTTTATCGAGAAAGAAAACTTCTCCTGAGCCACCAAGCCCCTAGATTCTCCAAGAGTTAGCTTGTAAGGACACATGACCTGAGGGGTTTCTTTAAATAGTGAGTGAGTTAACGAGTGTTATTTACGTGTGGATATAATGATGGGCCCAACTGGCCTGAAGTCAAGGTGTCTGGGAAGTCAGTAGCAACTTGGCTACCCTGCATTTATATCACACAGTTAAACTGGACACCTACTGCAGGGATGGAAAATACTCCTACTCGGGAGCTACCTCTACTGGGAAAACCATAACTTTGGATTTATTGACTTTGGTGTGTTGAAGGTGTCAACCTGTTGCGTGGGCACATTTGACAGAAGTATCCAGGGTAGATGCTGTGTCTCATTTTCAGAGGGAGATCGATCCAACTTTAAACATTCCCCCACCCCCCAGGACCTCTGTCTGGGACTTCCATGCTCGTTCACTAACTCCAGGTTCATAGCCTGACAGAAAATCCATCCGTCTGTGTCTGACTCACAAAATTGAGACCCAGAAGGAAAAATAAATTCCTTGTGAGGTCATCCCTACAGTCTGAACACTATCTGGTAGACTCCTTGAGCCACTAAAGTGGCAAAGAACTTGGCTGTCTGCCCAGTTGTTGGAGAAGGTGCCAGAGACAAGAAAAGTAGTCAGAGGTGGTGGCACGTAAGAACACCGAGTCTGACTCAAAGAGCAGAAAACAGGGCAGTGGGGGCTGAGAGGCTTGCACAGAAAAGCAAACCCAGGTGTTTGCACGGGGCTGGAGGGGATGCAAACCTGCTAGAAAAAGAGAAAAGGCTGGTGCGCTTTTACAGGTGCAGAGTCACAAAAAGCTTCACGACAGCGCAAGAATGTAGCGCTTTTTTCTGTGTTTGAAAAAGTTAAAGGAGATGAAAGGCAGAGCAGAGGCACAGAGCTCTTTGGAAGAGAGGTTTGGGTGTGACTCGAGGCTCTGACTTCCAGCCTTGTTCCCGAGTGCTCATGTTTCCTCAGACAGCGTTCGCAGCCAGCTCTCTGATGACTAACCTTTGGAGGAATAAGTTGGAGCAGGGGGATGTCAGTAGTCCATTCTCAAGCCTGGCTGGAGGCATCTTCCTGCTGCTGCACAGTCTTTCAAAATATATTGTCTTCAGAACAGAGATAAGAGACTAAGCAATCCCTGAGTTCTAATCTGGGTGCCGGAGGATTGTGTTCCAGCAAGCTTCCTCATAGGCACTCAAAGACGTTGAGAATCCATAGTGACGATGAGTTCACTTGGTTTTTCTTGTCACTGTTCTTCTAAAAAGCAGTAGGGTACATTTTTTTCTGTATTAAATTGGGTGAAATTATATTCTACTCCTTGATAGACAACACTGTGGGTTTTTTTTCTGTTCGTTTGTTTGGTTGGTTTTTGTAGTTGTTTGTTTTTTTTTCTTTTTTTAGTGGGGAGGGGTGTTTAGAGACAGAGTTTCTTTGTGTAACAGCCCTGCTGTCCTGGAACTCATTCTGTAGACCAGACCAGCCTCAAACTCCCAGAGAGCCACTTGCCCCTGAGTGCTGGGATTAAAGATGAGCGCCACCATGCCTCGCTAGACAACACTGTTAAACCTTACTATGCAGCCTGAGTGTCAGAGAAGTGCAGCATATAGCACACATTTGTTGAATTCATTGTAGCCTCTAAAGATAGGGTGTCAATGCTGCTGTAAGCACCAAGGTACCTCTGTTCTCCTAAGCATAGTGGCTATCCAGATACTGATTGTTAGTTTGATTCATGTGTTAAACACTTTAAAGAGAGATCTATATAAAACAGAACCCATTTTGGACCACCTATAATTGGTGTTGTATAGCAGTTTCCATTCTTATTAAGAAAGGAAATAAATAACTCAAAATAGCTTCAGGAAGTCCCTGAAACTGACCAGATTCACTAGGCCTCTTCCTCTTCATGAGTATGTGAGCAATAAAGACTGCTGAGACTGACTCTTAGACAAACCCAGAAAGCAGCTGAACTGCCTAGAAGAAACAAAGACCAATCGCGTCACCTGGAATGAACACCCTCCAAAGGGTTGAGCTGCCTGCAGACAATGCAGTGTGCTCCAGGTTCCTGGCTTTTGAGAGCTGTCAGCCATGTCAGGTGAGCTTTGGTGATTCAGCCATCTTTGAGTCATTTCTGCTCCTGTAAGTGACCCTTCGTTCATACTCCTGTAAGTGACTCCAATAAAACTCATTGTTTCAGCAAGTTGAACTTCAGTGATATCTATGTTTTAGTCTATTCTTGGTTCCTTATATAAGATGAGTAAACATTTTTGCACATCTCCCCAGGAAAAGTCTGTCACAAGCATTGGTGTGAAGTATTATATATGTAAATACACATATATTCTCATACATAGACATGTGCACACACACACACACACACACACACACACACACACACTCCCATCAAGTTCTTGGGCAGTCACACATTTTTATGACAAACATTTTTTACATCCCTTGAGATGAAAATCAAGTTTTCTCTTTTAAAAGCTTTCTCTCTTGTGACAATGTTCATTGCTGAAAGTTTTTCCTCTAGCCTATTCCTATTGAAGACCTCTTAAAACTGACAGGTGAGCATTAATAGACCTGTGAATCATGCTTCTGGGAAAACTTTGGTAGTTGGGTTCAATTTCTATTGTTCTAAGTTAATCTTAATCAGTACTGGAGCCCACTATGGAAGACTTGGCTCAACCGACATTTCTAATATTTCTATGCTGAGAATAATCCATAAAATTCTTATCTTTTAAGGTCTATAAAAAGTATCCCTATTTGCATAATGTCCTAGAGAATGTACATAAAGCATAGTAGGACAAGCTAGCCATGTTTCAAAACTTATGTTTTCTGTAGATATTTAAAAACTATACAAAGCAGAAATTCAAACATATCCACAGGTAAAATTAATGTATGGTGCTAAAACCCTGGTGTACTCATACTCTTAGATGTACGAATCTGCAAGAGCTGAGTCTCTTACAAAAATAAAACACAACACAACAAAACCCCACTTTGTTATCTGGGGAGATAAGCTAGGCTCCAGGACAGCCTACAAAATAGAGGGTGTGGCCCGAATGTGAAGCACTGAAAGGGAGTGGGAGAGCAAGCATGTGGCTCCAGTACACAGCTCTGGCAGGAGAGTGTCTACACAGCTTATAACATCCTCAATGTTTCTAATCCTTCCAGCCTTCAGCAACTCTGGTTCTTTACCCAGTAGAAGTCCAACGAAAGGGACTCAGCTCATGGAGGCTTCCGGTGCAAAATGGGAGAGGATAGCATATTTTCTGGGAAGCATCACTTTCTGAGTTACTGCTGCTGAGTTACTTTACATACAGATGGCTCCACATGCAAGAGAAAAAGACACACTGTGAAAACAACTGGTCCTACAAGAGCTCTTACCTTGACCTTTTCCTAAAGTGCTTGGGACACGGTAATCCCCTGTGTTAAATTAGATTTGATAATTGTCTGCTGCTTTAACTGGCTTTAAAATATACGATGCTCGCACTTCATTTTCAAGGTGATTTCAAATATGAGTTTGGGGAATTTTACTGTCACCAATATTTCAGGCAATTATTTTATAAATCCTTTTTGTGCAGTAATTATTTCCCCTAAATGTGAAAGAAGCAATGTTTTAAATGGCTTTCTGAAATTGGCCATAAATGAGTCCTGAGGTTGTGGGGGATGGTCATATAAATACATAAACAGAAAAAAAAAAAGTACTTTTTAAATCTGTGGAGAAGTCAGGGAAACTGTGCCCGTGAGATATTTTACTTATAGCACTTTTCACTAAACAATACTAGAGTAGCTGATTTCTCCTGCAGTTTGGAAGGTTGTGTTATAGGCATGACGTCATGTTTCCAGATTTTAGAAAGATGTCCGATTGATAGGACTTTCAATCTGTGTGTCTCAGAAGTTTTGTTTTGTTTTAAAATCATTCTATACCCGTAATGTCTCACCAACATGACTACCTAAACATGAGCTGAGCAAGGACAATGCCATTAGACATACTCATGTGGACAGCAGTACAGGGCTGAGTTCCCAAGGCCTCAACCCTGCTCAAAGAGCTATGAGATGCTGAGCACAGGAGAAATGGGCTTCCCCAGTGAAGACTACACCAGTTGGTTATCGTCAAACCCTGAAAACATACACATGGTGGGGCTAGAGAGATGGCTCAGTGGTTAAGAGCACTGGCTGCTCTTTGAGAGGACCTGGTTCAATTCCCAGCACCCACATGGCAGCTTACAACTGTCTGTATCTCCAGTTTCAGAGGATCTAACACCCTCGCATGGACGTATATGCAGTAAAAACACCAATGCACATGAAATAAAAAGTAAATTAATTTTTAAAAATGTCTAAAAAGAAAACCTGTTTAAAAAGAAGAGAACATATACATGCAAGTAACATTATATGGACTGCACAGGTTCTATTTCTATACTTAGGAATATATATTGCTGAGAAAAGACAGACCACAGCAACTCTTATAAAGGAAAACACTTAATTGAGGTGGCAGCTTACAGTTCAGAGGTTCAGTCTATCCATTATCATCATGGTGAGGAGCATGGTGGCGTGCAGGCAGACATGGTGCTGGAGAAGGAGCTGAGAGTCCTATATATTGCAGGCAACAGGAAGTCAACTGAAACACTGGGAGGTATCCTGAACAAAGGAGACCTCAAAGCCTTCCCCCACAATGACACACTTCCTCCAGCAAGGCCACACCCACTCCAGCAAAGCCACACCTCCTAATAGTACCACTCCTTATGAGCTTATGAGGGGCCAATTACATTCAAACTACCATATTCCACTTCCTGGCTCTCATAAGCTTGTAGTAATATCATAATGCAAAATGTATTTAATCCAACTTCAAAAGTCCCCATAGTCTATCACAGTCTCAACAGTGTTTAAAAGTCCTCAGTTCAAAGTCTCTTCTGAGCTTCATGTCATCTCTTAGCTGTAATCCCTTATAAATCAAAATCAAAATCAAAAAGCAGGTCACATACTTCCAATATACAATGGCATATATATATATGCCTTTCCAAAATATACAAAGGGAAAGAGCATAGTGAAGAAATACTGGACCAAAGCAAGACCAAGTCCATCAAACTCCAACCTCTGCATCTCCATGTCTGATGTCAAAACACTCTTTGAATCTCCAACCCCTTTCAGCTTTGTTGACTGCAACACACTTCTGTCTCTTGGGCTGGTTCCACTCCCAGTTAGCAGCTCTCCACAGCAGGTTTCCCAGGGCTCTGGCATCTCTAACACCTTGGGGTCTCCAAGGCAATCCAGGCTTCAACTTCACAGCTTCAGGAAATGGCCTCTCTAGGCCTCCATTCAGGGACACCCCTGACATGTGCCTGGCCTCAGCAGCTTTTCTTAGATGTGGGGGCAAATTCTATAGCCCATTTTTCTCTCCTGAACTCTAAAGCCAGAACTACCTGGCTAAAGCTGCCAAGGTCTGCTGCTTGCTGGGGCTAAAACATGGCTCCCTTGTTCAATTACATCTTCACCAGCTTTCTGTTTTCACTGCCTAATCTTGGCTGTCCTTAAACTTGCTCTGTATACCAGGCTGGCCTCAAACTCAGAGATCCACCAGCATATGCCTTCTGAGTGCTGGGATTAAAGGCATGCACCACCATACCTGCCTCTAAGTTTTTCTTATCAAAAGTTGGAAACATAGCTGAGGTGGTGACTCCTTTATTCAATTTCTTAATCCATTTACCTACTTGATATCTCTACGATTTAGCTCCATCTCACTTCCTGGTGCTTTTGTTTCTCCTCAAAATTTTTATTTTGTAATTTACTCTGCTCAGCTTGCCCCTTTTCATTTTAAATCTTTATAAGCATGAACACTAGTAACCACATGACAGAGTCTATACTAGGCTGTTTTGTGATTTCCTCTGCCAGCAGAATCAATCCAAAACTCTTCTTTCTCTTTAGTCTCAGGTAGAATTTTCAGTCAAGGGCAAAAGGCAGCCACTTTCTTCACCAAAATATCAAAAGAAATATTCCTAGGCAACATACTAAAATTCTTCTCCTTTGGAACCTCTTGAGCCAACCCCCACAGTTCAAATAACTCTCAGCACCTCTGTCTTCCATGCTCCTACTAGGATGGCCCATTAAAGAGCGCCTACAGCATTGAACTGCTTCTCTACTCCACAGTCCCAAAGTCTGTATTCCTTCAAACCAAAGCATGGTCAGGCCTATCACAGCAATGCCCCAGTTCCTGGTACCAACTGCCATATTAGTTAGGGTTTCTATTGCTGTGAAGAGTCACCATGTCCAGGGTGGCATCTCTTATTAAGGAGAACATTTAATTGGGTGGCTTGCTTACAGTTTCAGAGGTTCAGTCCATTATCATCATGGCCGGGAGCATGGTGGTGTGCAGGCAGACATGGTGCTGGAGAAGGAGCTGAAAGTTCTACATCTTGCAGTCAACAGGAAGTCAACTGTGATACTGAATGAAGCTTAAACAAAAGAGACTTCAAAGCTCACCCTCCACAGTGACACACTTCCTCTAACAAGGACATACCTACTCCAACAAAGTCACACCTTCTAATAGTGCCACTCACTCCCTGTGATATTATGGGAGCCAATTACATTTAAGCTATCACATTTATGTACACACATATGGTTATAACAATTAATGGAAAAAGAAGCCATAAGTTTTAAAGAAATGAAGAATGGGGAATATGGGAGGATATGGAGGGAAGAAAGAGAAGAGGGAAATGATATAATTATACTATAATCTCAAACAATTAAATAAAATTTTTAATAAAAACATTTAAATTTAGCTGTGGTGATATTTTATTTGTGCTGTAACAAATAAATAAAGCTTGCCTAGAGATCTGAGGACAAAGCCAGCCACTATATTAAACATAGAAGTCAGGCAGTGACACACCTTTAATCCTAGCATTTGGGAGGCAGAAATTCATCCAGATCTCTATGAGTTAAGGCCACACTGGGTACAGAGCCAGGAGTCATAGCACATGCCTTTAATCCCAGCACAAGTTAACCATAGAGGTCTGGAGGTCTGTACAGACAGACAGGAAGTAATAGAGCTGAGCAGAGAGAGGAAGTAAGATGGCAGGGCACAGAAAGGTATATAGGCATGAGTATACAGGAAGTATCTCTCTTGGGCTGAGGATTTCCTAGTGGTAAGAACTTGTGGCTGGCTTGTTCTATTCCTCTGATCTCTCAGCTTTCACCCTAATATCTGGCTCTGGGTTTTTTTTTTTTATTAATAAGACCATTTAGCAATTCATGTTACATTTAGTTGTATAAGCTGAGATCCCACATTAAATTGATCATTTGGAGGATTATTCAAGTAAATACAAACAAAAGAAAAGGCTCAAACTATGAAACAATTCAATTTTTCAAGGGCTTATGATATCCCAAAATGTGCATGTGTGTGTGTGTTTAGAGTGGTACTCAGCCATTGATACTAGAGATTGACCTGATTTCCAGTTGTCTGTACTGTTTACTGGCCCAGTCCCTCTGCAGTTGTTTCCTGGTGTGTGTGTGTGTGTGTGTGTGTGTGTGTGTGTGTGTGTGTACACATGCAAGTGCACCTTTGGACCACACAGGAGTGAGTTCAGCGGTAGACAACTTGCCCCTCCTGGTCTGAGGTAAGTCTTGCTCAGTGGATTCTCTTTAAGGCTCTCAGAAGAATGTGGTACTCAGCCAGGGCTCTGTCTTGGACAAGTGACACAGCCATGGACTTCTGAGCTGACCATTTTGAACAGGGAAATACAGAGAGTTGATGGGCTTGTCCTTGAGGAACTGAAACTGTGGGAGAGCTGAGCATGAAGCGGCTGAGCTCCAAATGAGTGCCATGGGCAGTTGTCAGAAGGAGCTGAATTAGGGTCGAGAGAAGGAAAAGGATCTGACTCTGTGAGAACAGGTTTGCATGTCCAGGTTGGCCTTCGGGGAACAAGTAGATGATGAGGATGTTGAGGTGGTAGGAACTCCATGACATAGTGCCGTGTCCCCATCACATGGCTGAGACAGCAGAGGGGAAAGGAAGAGCATCCTCCATGCTTCAGTTTGGATCTGGGGTGTCCCAAGAGTCCATGCGCCAAACGTTTGTCCCAGCTTCCTACTAATGATTGGCACTAGAAGCTTTAGGAGGCAGAGCTTGGTGGGAGGAGTTCCAGTCATTAGGGGTGTGGCCTGAAAGGACCAAAGGACCCCACCCACTCCTTGCTCTGGGTTTCACAACACAACAGTGAGTGGAACAGCAACTCCCCCCACCATGTGCTGCCCCAGCACAGGTCCAAGAGCAGTATGTCCAGTTGATGGTGGCCTGAAACTTCCAAAGCTGAGGACCAAATAACCCCTTTCTCTACTTTCAGAAATAGTTTAATTCCACTTTTAAAATGTTAACAACAGTGTACTTAAGATGTTCTTTGGCTAATATCTACTTTGCAGTGAGGAAATAAAGGGCTAATAGAAGGAAGAGAGTAACATTAAGGAAATACGTGAGGGAAAAGACAGGAAAAAGAAAGACAAAGTAAGATGCTGACTGGTCCAGATGTCTCAGTTTTAAGGAGTGCTTACTGCTCTTGCAGAGGACCCGGGTTCAGTTCTTAGCACCCACATGAGGTCTCTCACAACTGCCTGTAACTCCAGCTCCAGGGAACCTGGCTCCCTCTTCTGCCCTCTGTAGGCAACTGCACTCACATGCTCATACCCTGACACAAATACACAAATAATTTTTAAAACATATAAAAAATTAATATATAAAAGATAAGGGCTATCTGAGTGGTGAAACAATTTTTTTTTTAAAAAAGCAAACCAAACAAACAAACAAAGAAAAACCTCAATTCAGTTATAACTGTCGCCATAAGAAACAATGCAGAAAAGTTAAATGTAACAATTTTGGAAAAAGGAGATATTACTAGAAAAATAATCTAGTGTTGTTTGGTAAATATTAACAACATGGAATTTAAAATGAAAATAATATAAATGCAAACAAATAGAGTTCATAGCATCAACTTGGCAAGATATATAATAATTATGAACTTGTATATATCCACTACAATAAAAACATGCACATACGAGAATAGCAGAAAATATTGCTATTATGAGCCATTTTCTCATATATATATAGATCTTTCCTTTCACGTTTAACATCTCTGTGTGTATGAGTTTGTGTGTGCGTTTGTGTGGCATGTGTGTGTACATGTGTGTGTGTGTGTGTGTGTGTGTGTGTGTGTGCATATGAGTGTTTGTGTGCATGTGTGTGATGTGTGTATGTGTGTATGTGGTATGTGTGTGTGTGTGTGTGTGTGTGTGTGTGTTTGTGTGTGTGTGTATGTGTGTGTGCTTCTTGAATAGATGCACTAACAAAATTTCTGGGCATTTACTGTGTTTTGAAAATCACGCTTTTGCCAATAGCATGGAATAGACAATAAATCTTGAATTATTTGTTTAAATAAAAATCCACTGTCTCATTTAGATTTCTGGAGAACCCTATTCTGTTTGTAAGTTGATTATCTTGGGTATTTGTTCCAGTGAATAGAGAGTTGAGAACACACTTTCCCATGGATTCTTCTACTCTCTAACAGCACATTCACATTCCTAGGGCATTCTCTGACCAGACTGAGTGAGCATGTCATATATCAACAGCAACTTTGTTATTAACTGCTGTTTCATTGATTAACAATTGTATCGGTTCTTGAATTAATTGGGTTCCACTTCCCACCACCTTTAAGATACATTTTCTATGGAAGTTTTAAAAAATGGTAGAAGGTTAGTCCTTGTGAAATCACTTTCACAAATATTTTAGCATCATGAAAAGTGTAAGAAGAAATGGCAGTATTTGGATCACAAAATGACAAGACATTCAGCATTGCCTGCTTTGTGCAAATAAAGCCAGCCTGTACACACTGGCCAGGTTTGCCTGGTCTCTGTAGTGTGTTTCCTGGTTTGGAGTAGTTAGTTTATTCTTCCTTCTATTTGAAATTTAATTGTCAAAATTCCTAGTGTTATCCTGTGTCCTGTAGGTGTCCAATCTTATTGTTGCCTTGGAAACAACTGCAGCTTTATTCGGTTCACTTGAGCTTTTTTTTTCTTTAAAACTCACATGTTTGATATTGTAGCAGTTTCTGTTGGCTTGATTGCCTTTATTACTTTTTGTTTTGTATGTTAGTCATACTAGCCCAAGGTGGCATAGAACTTGAAAACTCCCTCCCTCAATCTCAGGAGTACTGAGATTATAGGCACCGGTATGGCCAGCCCTTAGTGTTTAGTTCTCAGTGGTAGGGTGACCTTAGTCTGTAATTCATCACGTGTGTATCTATTAGCTACCAATCAAAAGACTTTGCCATTGTTCGACAACCTTGTTCTGCAACTTGTGTAACTGGTTTCCATGTTACCTGAAAGAACTTTCATGTATTTACTGTAGCTGTATCTACTTTATAAGCAGGGTTTTAGCTCATCTTAGTATTCACCAATTCATCAGTGATTGTGGATTTTGTATATAGAGAGCAGTCACCCTGAACCGCTCTTTATAAGTGAAAAACATCAATGTGCTTTCTGGATGAATCTTGAAATATCAAACATGCCTCCTCCTATTGGTGGAAATATTAAGGCAACTCCACATAGTTAAAAGAGAGGTTTATTGGGGTTTTTACTTACAACAAGTAAAAGAATAGGTTACATGGTCTGGGAGAGGTGAAGTGCAGTGCAGCGGTGTTCTCTAGAGAATTCTGCTTCATCTATCATCTAGGATCCAGGATCACCAGGCACATCTGACTCTTGGGTTGTAAGGGCTCCTGTCTCGGCCCCACCTCAGGGACAGGCCATAGGTAGGCATGACAGTTCCAGGAAGCTCACTGGGGGGTTGTATTTCCAGGTCAAAGCTGGAACAGCTCCCCACTATGTCCTCCTATCTCTCTTCGACAGCCTGGCTGGTTATGCAGAGAACAGTGGAAAACGCTTATGTTTTCCTAAGCATGGCTCTAGGACCCAGATTCCAAATTTTCAGTACCAGGTAGAGTTCCATGTAGAGTTATCTCGACCTTCTAAACACCTGCCTGCAGTAATCCCACAGGCCAGGACACATTCCCAGCTTTCCAGTATAATGCAAGAAAAAAATTAGAACATATATGTCCCTAAGAAAAGACCAAGAAATCAACAGAGGAGCTTGGTCCAGAAAAATAATAATAACAAAAACAAAACTAACAAAACAAAAAGAGAAATGTCATATAGAAGTGTATTAAGTCCCTCCTTGGTTAGGGAAAGACTTTGGGACATCAAAGTATTCCTTCTCGGGCCTGTATCTTCTTAGCCACACAGTGAAAAGGACCTTAGAAAAGGAGGAGATAGTTGGAACTTTCCAGGGATGAGACCTGCCAAGCCGAAAGATCCAGAAGAAGTGAGAGAAGAAAATAAAACAAGGCCCTGCTCCCTCTATTCTACTTTTTGAAAAGAAGTCTTTTGCCAATCTGACAAAATCTTTTCCCCAGAAAAACACTTTACCTTTCAAAATATTTCTTAGATCTATTTATTTTATTTTATGTGTGTGAGTATTTTGCCTGTGTGTGTGTGTGTGTGTGTGTGTGTGTGTGTGTGTGTGTGTGTGTTGCCCACAGAGGTCAGAGGAGTGAGTTGGACTTCCTGGAATAGAGTTAGAGATGGTTGGGAGTCACCATGTGGATGCAGGGAATCAAACCCAGGTCCTCTGCAAGAGCAGCCACTGCTCTGAACTGCTGAACCATCTCTCCAGCCCCCCAAACTGTTTTAAATACACAAGTAAATAAGAATGTCAAAGAAAACCACTTCTGGGAACACCTGCTGTTATTAATGGACCCTGTGGCAGAGGGGCTTCATGGAGCCTGGCTTAAGAATCTATGCTGGGCTTCAGCTGGGGGCTTTGCAGGGAAAGGGGGCATGCTCAGGTTAGGACAACTTGACATTCATTTCATGAAAAAGTATTTACAAAGTGAGGGTATGGTGTAGGGAAATCTGCACAGCAAGGAAGTGCATACTTCCAGGAAATACAGAGCTTTTATCAACTCTGGAATCAAGGGTGGGGAGCAAAATTACCCACGTGTGTGTGTGTGTGTGTGTGTGTGTGTGTGTGTGTGTGTGTGAGAGAGAGAGAGAGAGAGAGAGAGAGAGAGAGAGAGAGAGAGAGAGACAGAGACAGAGACAGAGACAGAGACAGAGACAGAGCTGAGTGGTCAGATACCATGGCCTGAAGGTGAGGCTGCTTCAGTAGTGGAGAGAAATCCTTTCTTCTGGGAACTCTGAGGGCAGAATGCCGAATGTTCTGCATGCAGGAGGACCAGGAGTTCCCAGAACTTGGTGCTGGGTGTACTTCCCCACTACCCCGCTGCTGCTGCGTCCACTGCTGGCTGAAGCTGTTTGGGTGTATGTTTCTGTATGTCATAATGTTCTGTTTTAAAATACAGCAGGGTACAAGAGGTTTTGCTTCTTTAGAAAGACAAACAAAAAACAAAACCCTATGTTCTGGCAAGGTGATTCACACCTGTAGTCTTAGCACTTGGGAGGCAGAAGCAGGGAGATTCCTGTGAATCTGGGGTCTGACTGGGGTACAGAGTGAGATTCTGTCTCACCAAATCAAAGCAAAGCAAAATGCTCAACTCTTGCTTCCACCTGAGACAGTGACTTTTTCCTCCCACAGAAGTCTGGGCTCTTTGTTCCTTGACTGTAAACTGGCCCTCACTCTCAGGGTGGCAAATTCTCTGATAATGGCTTTATAGTTACTGAATTGCCACTGGGACATGCCTGCTGTTTGGCCATCCTTTCCTGGAGGTCATGCCATGGGAGGTGGCTTGGTGACTAGGGAAGGGTGAAGGGGGACATTGGCCAGGCACGCCACTGGCCTTCAGCAGTAACTCTCTCCAGATTTGTCACAGTTTTTAGTGAATTCTCAGAGGACAAACCAAGACAAGAAGGGGAGGACAGCTGAGTCTTTCTCCTGGTGCTCTGACCAGAGCAGTGCTAAAGCTTTCTGTTTATGAACACGGAGGAGGACGCTCATAATAAGGTTAGTGTCGGAATCACTCAGCCAGGTCATTCCTGCCGCGTGTCTGCCTAGATTAGGGGAGGTTGCCAGGGCTCCATCTGTTAGCAATACAACCCCAGCTACAAACACAACTGTCGTGACAACCACACCAAGTCAGTCTTTCCAATAAAACTTGTTAAAAGCTACTGCCTCCAGCCTCCACCCACTGTGGCTAACTGCATTAAATCTTCCTCTAACTAGTATTTATTTTCTTAGGCATTCCTTCCTTCTGCAGCTGTGGGCATGCCAGCCTTTGATTTCAATGAACCCCACCAGGACGAGCATTTACAGTCCCAGAAGGTCAGGCTGTGTTTGAGATGATGTCCGGAAGCTGGTACCACCTCACCTTTCTTGGCTAGCAAGGCTGCAGGGGCTCCATCAGGTGCTCTGTTTGTCCCCTTGGTGTTATGGCTTTTAAGTCTGGTTTCTCATGGGTCACCTGATTCTTTCAGTTGATGCCCAGCTACAGGTACTCTTACGGAAGCACTCTAGAGTGAGGGATAGAAGGCTGACCCTCCAACTCACCAGGCATGCCCCTCACCAAGCATGCCCCTGGTTTGCTCTTTTAAAAGAACCTGGTGGTGATGGGCTGGGAAGGGCTGAGTTTTTGAACTGCTTGTCCTCAAAGCAAGAAGATGTGAGTTTAGATCCCCAGTACCCATGTAAAAACCTGGGCATGGCAGTATGCACCTATAATCCTAGACCTAGGGAGGCTGAGACAGGAGGATTGGGTGTGGTGGGGCTCACTGGCCAGTTGGCTAGTATAGCTGAATTGATAAATTCCAAATTCAGTGAAAGATCCTGTCCCCAAAATAAGATGAAGAGGGATAAATGATACCCAATGTCCACCTCTGAACCTTTGACCGCCACATGCATGCTCACATATGTTCACATCAGGACCTAGATATGAGTGCTACACACATGAATGTGTGTAAAAGACCACCCTCCCCTCTCTCTCTCCTTCCCCCCTCTCTCTCCCCTTCCCCCCTCTCTCTCCCCTCTCTCCCCTCTCTCCTCCTCTCTCTCTCTCTCTCTCTCTCTCTCTCTCTCTCTCTCTCTCTCTCTCTCACACACACACACACACACACATACACAAGGGTAATGATGTAACTATTAAAAGATACAGTTTAAATGGGAATTATATCATGACTCACATAAAATAGGAAACCAGAATGAGCCAACTATTTATCTAGGATGTTAATGAAGAAACTCATAAGGTAGTGTTATAGCTGGTTCATAAGAAACTTCAGAGGAACATGAATTCACAGTGTGTTAAGGGATGTGGAAATGAACTTGAAAATGTACACAAACTGGTAAGAGAAGACTCTATCTGCATTGTGGTAATCAGTTATCTCCTGTAAGACAAGGAGTGCATCTCCATGGTCAAGAATTCACATCACCGTTCATTTCCTCCAGCTGAACTTCTATATGTACCTACTTGGGAAGCAACTCAGTCAAGGAGAATCCTATGTGCACAGGCTATATATTCAAGTGATTCCTCTAACATCAATACTGAGTGGCAGGCTCTCCTGGGCACATTTCAAAACCTCCCCTAACCCCTCTCTACATCAGCTCATATGTATACAGCACATGCTGTCTCCTGTGCATTGTTCTGGGTTCTAGTTTTACCATACTCATTTATATAAACTTCATAATAGGTGGCCCAAAGAGGCAGGGCAAATAAATGACAGCCAAGATTTAGACCTAGCTAGTTCAAGTCCACCATCTCCAGTCTGAAAACTGCCTGAGGCTGGCTATGATCAGCATGTGTCCATTAGCAAAGACTAGCAATGAGGCTAGACTGCTGACAATCTTACTTACTGGTCTTGAGTGAACACAGTACGTCAT
Organism: Onychomys torridus; assembly: GCF_903995425.1. Taxonomy (NCBI): domain Eukaryota; kingdom Metazoa; phylum Chordata; class Mammalia; order Rodentia; family Cricetidae; genus Onychomys; species Onychomys torridus. The sequence continues at coordinate 47,130,698 of NC_050451.1, forward strand.
GGGAAAAGTAGTAGGAAAGTTGATGCTGTACAGATTCTGCTTGGGTCCTAGGCAGTAGAGTCAGGGACATTGTGCATGTTCCCTGGGTCCCCTTTGTTCACCCACTGAATCTGTACCCACACACACAACATCTGATCTCGCTATGATTTGCAAGGCATGGGCTGATACCACAAGCCACGGTAATGACAGACTGATGTCACTGCAAGTTGAGTACAATGAGTAGCTGCAAGTGTGGCCAAGCTGGGGAGATGGCATAGTGGGTGAAGTGCATTCTATGCAAGCTTAAGGTCCCGAGTTTAGATCCCCAGCTCCTGCAGATCATCAGTGCAGGGAGAGGGCGCAGGTATAGGCGGATCCTTGGAGTTTACTAGCCTGCTAGCTTTGCAGAATCAGTGAACCCCTAGTTCAGTGAGAGACCCTGGCTCAAAAAAAAAAAAAAAAGAGGTGAAGAGTGACAGGAAGGAACTCAGCATCAACCTCTGGTCCCTGTGTCCAGCCAATGAACACAATGAATTGCGTACAACCCAGAGACAATGGAAAACTGTGGGCACTGGAAACTAACCTTGTGAATGAGACTGTACCCTCCTAATCTGTTAACGTGTGATGAATTAACATGCACACCCATACATGAAAACACACACACACACACACACACACACACACACACACACACACACACACACAACATAGTAAGAGGATTGGGGACAAATATAGGTCCCATGTGTTTGTTTTGAAGCAAACCTGGGTTTGTGCTCAACAAGTCTTTAGGAGGTGACATGTCCATTCTGTTCCTGTTTGTGGGGTGCTGGAACATCCCTTTATCCACCAGGGATGAGACTTAGCTTTGAAGAGTGGAGCATGGCAAATACAGTGAGCTGCAAATTCCCCAAGTGGCAAAACTTCTGCACAATTCATTTTCTTCCCATTTTATTGTATCCTATTAAAAAAAAAGTCTAGGAAATATTTAGCACTGTTGGATAGCTGTGTCCTGGATCCTCTGATTTCTTTCTCATCCATTTGTCCTCTGACCCCAGGAAGCCTGTTGCTGGGGAGGCACCAGGGAAGCAGAGATTCCTGCAAAGCTCACATTCTCCCTCAGCTTCTGCCTGTGCTGTGTGGAGACAGTTCACTCTAGCTACAGTTCAGTGGTCCCCAAGCAAAACCATGTCACATTCTCCTTTATTCAGTAAGTGGTGCCCTTTCTTTGAGCAAAAGCAGAATAGAGAAGTTATGCCATCCAGACTTTCAGAGGAGTATGGAGGGACACTGGGTCTGTCATTGTTCTTCCAACAGTACTAGGGACAAACTCAGGGCCTTTCCCACATTAGGCAAGAGCTCTACCACTGCACCACATGCCCAAACCTGGATTTTTGTTTTCAAATGAGCCTGCCTTAGTCTTCCATTTGTAAATAAGTAATGTTTGGTATGATGCTTCAGGAAGAAAAACAAAGAAATACAAGGATGATAGGAATGGGTTCCAGCTTTCAGACAAGGATGATAGGGGGGCTTCCAGTCCATAGAGCTGCTGGGATTTTCCTGTCCTGTTCCTGCAATACTTGGTGAGGAAGAGACATTGGGTCACTCTTGCCTGCAGGAGCAGTGTCAGAAAAGAAGTCCTGAGGACAGGGGTGGGATGGCTGATGGTGTCTTCAGTGACTTGTCCTGTAATATGTGGCACCAGAGAAAATTTGAACATCACCAGGAGTTCACCATGGACTAGGGGTGGGTGGTTTACACTATACTAATGGGCAAACTGCTTTGAATCACATCATACTCTGGGGTCCCAGACCCCAGAGTGCCAAGTGATTGTCAAATATTTACCAGCAGATCACTCAGTATACCCCAGGTGTCCAGAGAAGTGCATGGCACATGGTTTCTGTCTGATAAATATTGGAAATAAAAAAGAATGTTGACATTTATAAGAATCTTGAAGTAAATTTCACTTTTGTAAAAATGTTAGGATTGTTAAGTTACCTATTTGAAATTGTATCTTGAACTTCTGGAACAATGCAATTTACTTAATGCTTGGGATCGAAGGCATAAGTCACTCTCTAGTTTCAAGCAAAGTGAGACTTATTCTCATCATGGGGAAGAACGGAAGGCTCCCAGTAACAAAGTATGATAGCAGGATTAAGGTCAGTGCATACAATCCCAGTGTGTCTGAGTTGACCTACTCCTCAGCTGGCAGACTCAGGGATGTGTCTTCATCAGCCTCCTAATCCTGCTGCAGACACAGTGTCATATCCTCTGCAGGGTCGTGGCCCACCCTTCTGCTGCTTCTCAGCGACTGGATGTCTGGCTTCAGCAACCTTCCTCTATTCCTCATTGAGAGGTTCAGGGGCAGTCAGCTAGCTGTTTTCCATGGAGAGCCTCTTGAATGATGGGTGGCACACCAAGTGCTCAGTAGAACAAGCATAGCAACATAAACCAGCCCAGTCCCAGAATTGGCACAGTTGCCTTCCCCCAGACACCCAGTGTTCAGTGAGGGCAAGAGAACACATCTGCATGTGCCTCCATGGTCTCAGGTCTCCATGACTTCCATTGCTATCACAGGTAGAAAAGCCACAGGTAGAGACACTGTCACCAAAGCTGACCTCAGCTCTTTAGACATCATGGAAAACATTTAAAGGTACATGCTGCACTGCCTGGCTTTATGCCAACTTAACACAGCTAGAGTTGTTGGAAAAGAGGGAACCTCAACTGAGAAAATGCCTCCATAATATCCAGTTGTAGGGCATTTTCTTTATTCATGATTGATGGGGTGGGACCCAGCCTACTGTGGGTGGGGCCCACTCCTGGTCTGTGGTCCTGCGTTGTATAAGAAAGCAGGCTGAGCAAACCATGGGGAGCAAGGCAGCAAGCAGCACTCCTCCATGGCCTCGGCATCAGCACCTGCCCTTCTTGAGTTCTTGCCCTGACTTCCTTTGATGATGAACTGTGATATGGGAGTTTAAGCTGAAGAAACTGTTCCCTCACCAAGCTGCTTTGGTCATGGTGTTTCGTCACAGTAAGAGTGACCTTTGCTAAGACACATGGGAAGCTAAACAGATCTGTCCTGCCTGCTCGCCACATGGGCCTGAGCAGTTGTTAGGGTTGAGGGATGAGGGTCACTGTCTGGCTCATTTTCTGTGCATTTATTTTCTTCTTGTGGTCCTTTTATATGCTGGAGCATGGAAAGGGGACTAACAGTGACCCAGGGGATGAAACGTAGCAATAGCAGGCTATGTCAGCCTCAGTACTTAGACTTCTGGCTATTAGGCTGCTCTGAGAGTTTTGGATTTAACATCGTATCTGAAGGGGTCAAGAGCAGTGCTAGAAGAGTCTTCTTGGAGTCACCCTTACCATCCTTCCACTAAGGAACCCTGGAGGGCTCCCACTCTGGAACCTCACTGCATTTACCGTGAAAGACTCTACTTCTGCCACACCCCCATGCTCCCAAAGGGGCTGGCTTCTAAAACTTTTCTGACAGAAAAGTTTTGAAATTCATCCCAAGGCCCAAAGCACCAACCTTCCTCCTAGGGATGCTGACTGAGCTGACAGCAGCAGGTGAGATACTGAGCATGACACATCCCCAGGATCACCTCCTTAACACCTACTCCCCAGGGACAGCCTGGGACCTTCTGTGAGGGTGCAGAAAACTTGGCTGCTCTTCAGCTCTGCAATTCAGAACTTGGCCTGTGTTTACAACATACATGACAGGAAACTAACACTGTTGCCACATGAAGAACTCCAAAATTAAAAAAAACAACAACAAAAACCCTCTGCCTATGTAGATTTATGATGATGGAATGTATCTGCTATGCCTTGGGATCAAATACCCAGGACTCATGGGATAGGACAAGGGAGAGGCTGGGGTTGGCTGACATAGCTGAGTGTGAATTTGGGGGGCTCTAGGGATGGGAGGAGGAAAATATGACACAGTGAAATGTTATAAGTCTCGTGTCTTGCTAGGCTGAACTGCTTGCGCCCAGGATTTTCCTGTGTCAGCCTTCCTAGTGTGGGAATTACAGGCACGTGCAATTAAGCCTGGCTCCAATATCTCTCTGTGGAGAGCAGTTAAGAGACTGGGAGGACAGCCAGTGGTGGGGAAACTGAGGCAGCCCAGGAAAAAGACAGTGACAACATCCTGGGAGCTGCACTGGTTGCACGGAATCAATAGACTTTTAGGAGAATAATTGACAGACCTTACTCATGGTTTGGGTGTTGAGAGAGGCTGGGTCAGAGAAAGCAGAGGAGCTGTTGGTGGCCTAAAGGTGACTGTCACAGCACAGGAGCCCACAGACAAAAGTTCTAGGGAGGCTCTGGAGGTGTGTGACTGTGAGTCAGGAAGGGAATGGTCCCTTGAGTGAGGGGGGAAAGGGGGAGGTTGGAGAGAATGCTGACAAGTTGGAACGCCTCAGTGTCAATAGGGGAGAGTTCCCAGAAGCTGCTGGCTCCAAACTTTCTCTGGCTAGTCCACTCAGGTGACAACTTCTAGGCAAGGGGGATGATCCTTGCAGATAGCAGGTGATGAGCTATTGTCTGGACGAAGGTCATCACGGCCACCTGCTGAGGATGGCAGCTGCATTAGATGCTTTTTCTCATTGCTGTGATCCAACACCTGGCAAAATGGGGGAAAGATTCATCTTGGCTTACAGTTCCCAGGGACACAGTCCATCATGGTGAGGAAAAATGAGGTAAAACAGAAAGCACAGAAAGCTAGTGCTAATCCCACTTCCTCCTTCCTCTTCGCCCCAAGGATCCCAGCCCACAGGATGGCACTGCCAACATGTTGAGTGGGTTTTCCTGCCTTGACCCAATCTAGAAACTTCCCTCACACGCATGCTTAGAGGCTTGTCTGCTAGATGATTGCAGATTGTTGACAATCCATATTACACCATTACATTACAATATTACAATATTGCATTTATCTGTGAGTGAGAGTCTCGCCATCACGGAAGTAAAAGGTGCCTGTAGATAGGGTGGGTGGGAGCCAACAGAAGAGGTCTCACAGATAGCTGGAGGTGCTATCATGTGCTGATTGCCTTTTGTCAACTTGACAGAAACTTGAACATATCTGGGAAGAGGGATTCTTAGTTAAGAAAAAGCCTCTGCAAGACTGGCCTGTAGCCAAGACTGTGGGGTATTGTCTTGATCGATGACTGACCTGGAGAAGCCCAGCTCATTGTGAATGGTGCCACTGCTGGGCAGGTGATCCTAGATGGTATAAGAAAACAAACTGGGGTTGGGGATTTAGCTCAGTGGTAGAGCGCTTGCCTAGCAAGTGCAAGGTCCTGGGTTTGATCCTCAGCTCAAAAAAAAAAAAAAAAAAAAAAAAAAAAAAAAGGAAAAGAAAAAGAAACGAAACTGAGCAAGCCATGAAGAACAAACTAGTAAGCAGCATTTCTCTATGGCGTCTGTTTCAGTTACTGCCTCTAGGTCCTGCCTCTATTTCTTACTTTGACTTCCTTCAGTGATGGAGTGTGACCTGAGAGTTATAAGTTGAAATAAACCCTTTTTTCCCCAGGTTGCTTTTGATCATGATGTTTTATCAAGTAATCAAAACCTAGCTATGATGTAGAAATGCTTATCGCTCATGGTGCACATACCTTATTGGAAGAATTTACAATTGGAGTTCCCAGAGCTGAGACAGTATAAGTCTCTAGTAGAATAGTATCCAGAATAAATTCAGAGTTCTGCTGCTGTGGTGGCTAGTTTCATGTCAACTTCACAAAAGCTGTAGTCATCGGAGAAGAGGGACCTCAGTAGAGAAAATTCCTCCGTAAGATTGGACTGTAGGCAAGCCTGTAAGGCATTTTTAAAATTAGTGACTGATTGAGGAGGGTCCAGGCAATTGTGGGTGGGGCCATTCCTGGGCTGCTGGTCCTGGGTTCTATAAGAAAGCAGGCTGAACAAGCCATGAAAAGCAAGCCAGTAAGCAGCACTCCTCCAAGGCCTCTGCATCAGCTCCTGCCTCCAAGTTCCTGTCTTGACTTCCTTTAGTGATAGTCTGTTAAGTGGAAATATAAAATGAAAAACAAACAAACAAATCTACAAAAACAAAATAACCCTTTCCTTCCCAGGTTGCCTTTGGTCATGGTATTTCATTACAGTAATAAAAACCCTAAGACATTCCTGGGGAAGAAATGGGAAAAGGGGGAAGATTCGTGATGTGGTAAAGAGTGCTGGTTACTTGTGTGTTGCACAGAGTGGCTGAGCCTGAAACGTTCAGGTAGGGTGACTGTGCTCCTTTGCCCTGAGGCAGCTGGTGGCCAAGACTGCACAAGAGAAGTGATGTTAGAAGAAAACACATGGGCAGCTGATAAAAGCACAGGGCAGTTTGCAAAGTGTTTTCCAACAGCTGTCTCAATTAGTCCTTCAATGATGTTCTCAGGGAAACATCACCCCAGGGACCTGGAAGCTCAGGATCCTGCTACAAATGCTCTCAGATGATGTGAGGCGGAGTTTCACATTCTCCATCTCACATAGGTAGGTCCAGGTGCTGTTCTTCCTGGAAAGGCCTGCCTGGTGGGAGCGCTTCACAAATCCTACCCACTTCTTTAGAAAAATTATCTTGAATCTGCCCATCCCTGCACTCTCTGTCCTGTATGTTGCCTTGTTACTCTCCAGCTCATTTCCAAACAGTCTCCTCAAGCATATTCAGACATGTTGCTCACCTCTCAGAACCCACCTCCTGCTCATGCCTAAAGCCATAGTCACCTCTCACAATCTGGGTCTCAGTCTCTTATTCTTACTGGCTTGTCAGCCACTCGGGGCCATTTTTATTGTTTACTTAAGAATTTTCCTCACTCTGGTTTCTGTTTCCCTCATTGGGTGACATGTTCCTCTTTCTCTGACTCCTGTCTATCCTTCAGAGCTCTCTCCTCAGCTGAGAAGGCCCAACTATCCAAAACCTGGTCAGGGGTCCTGGCCTTGTGCTTAGTTGTTTTGTGTTTTCTGCTTCATGTGCATCTCCCCAGCCAAGCAGCAAGGCAGCAAGCCCTCAAGACTATGTGTTCAGCTTAGTCTGACATTCTCATCAGGAACTTGTGGGCCCTGGGGAAAGGGCTATCCCTTTCCAGTAGGCGGCAAGGATTCTGCTATTAGCTCATTTCATAAACATGCAGCCTGCCTAGAGCCCACACTTAGTCCCCTTTTATAGGACAACCATAGTGTGGGACACTGTTCCCCATCTAATTGTCCCATGGCCAGGTATCAGACAGGTGGAGACAGCCATCTGCTTATAGATGTTGAAATTATTAAATGAGCCTGTCCCTAACACTAAGCCTGCTCCTCCTGCCTAGCCCACTCCTTCCTGTGTAAACTATAGAAAGTGCCTCCTTGAAGTTTGCCCTCACTCTTTGTCTCTGGATGCTTCCTTCCCCACATGGCCCAGGAGCTTCTCCTGGCAACTATAGCAAACTATCTTTAAAAAAAAAAAAAAAAAAAAAAAAAGATTTATTTATTATGTATACAGCATGTATGACTATAGACCAGAAGAGGGCACCAGATCTCATTATAGATGGTTGTGAGTCACCATGTGGTAGCTGGGAATTGAACTCAGGACCTCTGGAAGAGCAGTCATTTCTCTTAACCTCTGAGCCATCTCTCTAGCACCACAAGCTATCTTTTAAATAGCAGTCATCCCCTGAGCTGGTGGCCTTGTCACACTTGAATAACAAAAACCTCCATTTGTTTTTGAGACAGGGTCTCCCTCTGTAGTCCATGTTGGACTTGAACTCACGGTTTTTCTGCCTCAGCCTTTCAAGTTCTGAGGTTACAGGCACATGTAGTGTGTAACCATGCCTGGCAAAACATGTAAGTTTTTAAAACTAAGCAATGTACTATGGCTAGAATATGAAGCAGTGCCCTTGGGCTCCTGCTTTGAATGGCTGTTTCTCAGTGGGCTGTGCTTTTTTAGGAAAGCATAGGACCTTTGAGAGAAGCATCTTATAGGAAGTAAAGGACTAGAGAAAGCTCTTGAAGCATCTTACCCAGACCCAAGTTCAGGCCCCATCTCTCTTCACTTGCCTGTGTACCACAATATAAGATACTTCAGATACCTTCTTCTGTTATTGTTTGTTTTGGGCTCTTTTTGGGGGCCTGCCACACAGCTCCCAAATAAATCACACATGGAGGCTTATTCTTACTTATAAATGCCTGGCCTTAGCTTGGCTTGTTTCTTGCCAGCTTTTCTTAATTTAAATTATCCTGCCTACCTTTTACCTCTGGGCTTTTCCTGTTCTCTTACTTCTATAAATATTATCCTTACTCTGTGGCTTGCTGTGTAGCTGGGTGGCTGGCTCCTCGTGTCCTCCTCCTTCTCTGGCTACTTCTTTTTTTCCTCCCAGATTTCTCCAGGATACTCTCTGCCTGCCAGCCCCACCTATTTCTCTCTTCTGCCTTACTATTGGCCTTTCAGCTCTTTATTAGACCATCAGATGTTTTAGAAAAACAAAGTAACACAGCTTCACAGAGTTAAACAAATGCAACATAAACAAAAGCAACACACCTTAAAACAATATTCTACAACATGCGTCTACCACTATGGATTGAGCCACTCTCCCAGGCTTCCCTGCTTGGATGGAATGGGGGCTCCTGAAACCCTGACTCAAAATGAAACCTTCCTTTCTTACACTGATTCTACCAGACACACAAGAATGTAAAAGTAATGAGCATACAAGGGCTTCCCTTCATTCTCCATCATCCTTTACTGTGCTTATAGTATGTAATACACAGTGCTCCTTCTGGGATCTGAGGGAGGAAGCAGGAGTCCCGAGGCTCAAGTACAGCGCTTGAAGTAGAAGCAGGGGTCCCCAAGGCCCATGAGTGTGTAGGATGCTCCAGCGTGACCCAAGTTGCTCCTGCCTGTGATGCTGGCAACTCATCCACACTTTCCTAGTTGTTCACATATCCTTAATGCTTTACTGTCTTTTCACGTTCCCAGGAAGCTCCATGGGCCACGCAAACCGGTTCCAAGGACTCAGTTATGTACAATTTCATTACACTTTGTAGCTAAGGACAGTATGTGTTTAATGTTTGCTGTGTCTTGTGACAGCAGCTTGTATCTCTTTGCTAGGTTTTTGGCTCTGGAAGGGCAAGGGTTGTGTCTTTCTAGATTCATTTTTGCATCTTACTAATGAATTGTTTGCTGAGAAAGTGATCCCATGAGCCAGGTCACAGTGTCAGAGTGGCTGATGTGTATGGTGCACATAGGCTGGTCTGAGGGTGCTCTGGGGAAGTGGCATGAGCTGGGTGGATTATTCTGTACAGGGCCTTCATTCTGCAGCTGTAGCCTTGGAAACACGTGTTGAGAGGGAGGAGATAAGACAGCTGGTGACAGTGAAATGAAAGAGTAGGGCAGACAGGAGTGATGGTCTTGAAAGAAGGAGCCGGCACTGAAATGTGGCACAGTGGCAGAGACTGTCAGGACTGTGCTATGCAACAGACAGCAGGCTTGTGTCTCTTGGCAATGTCAGCTTTTATTCAGTAGCAATAAATTCACAAAGGACATTGTTCTCATTGGCCGGGACTTAACTGAGTAATTCTGATGGCAGCCACAGCCTCTTTGATTACACTTTTAATTACTGATATCAATCCTCAGATCACAGTTGCACGTTGTAGAATATTATGTTAAGGTGTGTTGCTTTTGTTTATGTTGCATTTGTTTAACTCAGCGAAGCTGTGATACTGTTGCCTGTCTAAAACACCTGATGGTCTAATAAGGAACTGAATGGCCAATAACAAGGCAGGAGAAAGGACAGCCAGGGCTGGCAGGCAGGGAGAATATATAGAGGGAGAAATTGGAGCGGAAAAAAGTAGCCAAAAAGGGAGGAGGATTCCAGTGGTTAGTCACCCAGCTACACAGCAAGTCACAGAGTAAGATTTACAGAAGTAAGTGAGCGGGAAAAGCCCAGAGGCAAAAGACAGACAGGATAATTTAAGTTAAGAAAAGCTGGTAAGAAACAAGCCAAACTAAGGCCGGGTATTTATAGTTAAGTATAAGCCTCCATGTGTAATTTATTTAGGAGCTGGGTGGCGGGCCCCCTAAAAGAATTTAAAAAAAAAAAAAAACAGTTACATACCACACAGTGATCATATCCATATAGATGTGTATTTGCTGGTTACAGGTTAGCTGCAAAAGGGTTAAAGAAGCTGGAGCATTCTAGGACAGGGCTTATGAGAACAGGGAAAGGGAACTTATACAGACACAGTTGGGTAGATAGTAACAAACCCAGTTGAACAGGTGCATACAGTGAAGCAGCAGGATACACAGGGCCTCCACAGTGGCACAGCAGTAGATCCAGACAGATGGGGAGCGTGGAATACCGGAGGGCAACCCAAATTTAATGCACGTGCATGCCAACCAGTGGGAACATGCCCAGCTGAGCCCAGGGGAGTTAGAAGTTCTCTGCCTACCTATTGGCTCCCAGATGGATACATAGACCTGGCTGTAGATGAAGGATTCTATCACTGTTCTTGTTAGGGTTACTATTGCTGTGACGATACATCATGACCAAAAAGCAGGATGGGAGGAAAGGGTTTAGTTGGCTTACATGTCCATTGCTCTTCATCAATGGAGGAAGTCAGGACAAGAACTCACACAGGGCAGGGACCTGGAGGCAGGAGCTGATGGAGAGGCCATGGAGAGGTACTACTTACTGGGTTGTTTTCCTCTGACTTGTTCAGTCTGCTTTCTTATAGAACCCAGGACCATCAGCCCAGGGTTGGCACCACCCACCATGGGCTAGCCCCTCTCCCATTGATCATTAATTGAGAAAATGCCTTACAGCTGGATCTCATGGAGGTATCTTCTCAATGGAGGCTCTTTCTCTGACGATTCTAGCTTGTGTCAAGTTGACACACAACACCAGCCTGTACAGTTGCCATCACATTGCTTGGTGTCGTCCTGCTTTTGATGTGGTCTGGGTGAGTGTGTTGCACATTTTCTTAGACTGCTGATTTCTCAAGTTCCCAGACCTGTTTTTCAGATACGATTTCTATGCATCCATATGGCCATATACTTCCACTCTTCTTCGATAAGCTTGTGGGGAATACATTTTATAAGATTAAGTCATTCATCAGTGTGGTGCCCATGGGTAGTGCTGGAGGGACACAGGGCAGCGTGCCACATACAAGCGTCATCCTGCCTCTGTGTCTGCACTCAAAATGGAACCAACTTTGGCTTGTAAAATGGAGTCGTCCAGGGCAAGGCACGGCCTGAAGCCACCTTCTCAAAACCCTAAGTTACTTAGAGCAGGGTACAGCATACTGGACCCAGACATTCAGAACACCTCCTCACCTTTCCCAGCCTCAGTGCATGGCTGTGACTTGGCCAAACAGTGTACAAGTTCTCCGGGCAAGCCTGGGTCCAGTCACACATGCTTGTATAGATAACAGCCATTTCTCTGTTGCCTTTCTGCTGCTGTGTTTATGTTCCTGCTTGGCAGAAAAGATATAATAAAAGCGCAGCACACATTCTAGAAATGTCCACACAAGCAAAATGTAGAACTACTCTGCTTTATTGTGCCTGTGAGCATGTTGACTCATTTGAGAGTAGGAAATGTGATTCTATTCCTGGAACTGACCATATTCATATGTTTCTCTATACTAAACATGGACAGTAGGAAAGGGACCTGATTTTTCTATTTTTAAAAACATAATGATAAAGAAAACTTAAAAGGCAGAGTCTTGAATTCCTGTCTCTACACACACACACACCACTACATCCTTCCTTTTGTGTGAGGAAAGGCCAGCATGTCACAATATTTCCCAACAAACAATTCCTTGTTATCTCTCTACTGGAGTGGCTTTAATAACTGGAGACTGAGTGCCATTGAGATTTGATGACCCTTTGGTGGCCTCAAGTTCTAGGACAAAAACTACCGAGGAAATCTCTTCTGAGGACTCTGCCTTGCTGATTTCCATAAATGACACCACTTTAAACTGCCGGAGCTGTGGGGTTTCCTACAAACACTGGTATTCTAATTTCCTGGAACTAACTTTAGACGGGGAAGCAGGGGAATTCTAATCACGACCAGGAATTGTTTTCATTGTCCAGCCTAACTTTGGAAGCAATATTTGAAAGACAGTGCCTGAGCAAGCCCCCAGAAAATTCCACAGGGCCTGGGCAGCTGGTGGCCCTGTCTACAGTCTGTAGGAGACATCCTCCAGGAAAGTCAGAGCTGCTCTAGTGTCCTTACCAAATTCTTGCCTTATTTCCTCTGCGTGCAAGAATACAGAGGGAGAGTTTGGCCGAGAGATCTGAAGTGAGTTCCTAGGTGTGGTGGTATTGTATTCCTCAAAATATTGTGTGTTCCCTGAAATAAACATATCTGGGGTCAGAGAACAGACAGCCACTAGAACAAAGCCAAAAATGGTGGCTAGAAAATGGGAGGAGTAAGCTATAGCAGAAGTTGGGCGGTGGTGGTACACACCTTTAATCCCAGCACTTGGGAGATAGAGCTAGCTGGATCTCTGAGTTCAAGGCCACTTTAGAAACAGCTAAGCATGGTGACCCACGCCTTTAATCCCAGAAACACAACCTTTAATGTCAGGGAGTGGGGGCAGAAAGAGAAAGGTATATAAGGTGTGAGGACCAGGAACTAAAGAAAAAAGCATGTAGGAGAAAAAGTATTTGGCTGGAGAAGCGTTCAGGCTTTGGAGCAACACAATTCAGCTGAGAACCATTGGGATGAGGACTCAGAAGCTTCCAGCCTGAGGAAAAAGGATCACCTGAACTAGCAAGGTGAGATAGCTGTGGCTTGTTCTGCTTCTCTGATCTTCCAGCATTCACCCCAATAACTGGCCTCAGGTTTGATTTCATTAACAAGTACTTTTAAGATTCATGCCACACCTAGGTGTCTGTTTTTTGTAGTAAGCTCTGCAGCTGTGGCAAAGCCCTGGTGTCTCCATGTGGCCTGTGGTGCTATATGCCTAATAACAGAAAGCCTGAGGCAAAGCATGCTGTCCTCATTCAGCATGCTCTGTTGCCCAGATGGGAAGATCAGCATGGCTTTCAACACAGTGGCCTTTAGAGATCATCAAAGAGCCTTCTCTGAGGCACCTGGAAGGGTCCTCTGTATCTAGCCTGGCGTACCAAGTGACACAATATGTACTGGCTCAAGTTTAATTAAGACTTGGATCTTAGCAAAATAGCCTTTGTATTTAGTTAATGTCACCCACTGAAGAGGTGTCAAGTGCCCACCAGCTGGTGAGAAGACACCGTCTGCTATGCCTGTGGCTCTTTTCCACACTTGGGTTGCAGAATTCCAGGACATGGACACTACACTTGGCCTACAACTTCTTGCTTCCTTCCTCCCACAAATGCCCTGTCTGCCATTAGACTGCAAGGAGACCACGCTTGGCCCAACACAGGTTAGTACAGGCAAGAAAAAAAGCTTCTGGAAGGTTCTAGAAAATACAATTAATTAATAAAATTTACCACCAGAAGAAAGACGAACACCAACAGTGTTTATTTCTAACAAACATGATACTGGTCTGTTTAGTTCATTTTTCATCCTTTTTTCCCTTCCTTTCTTCCTTCCTTCCTTCCTTCCTTCCTTCCTTCCTTCCTTCCTTCCTTCCTTCCTTCCTTCCTTCCTGATTGGGACAGAGCTCACTGTGCAGGTCAGACTGGCCTTGACCTCAAGCTCCCCCTCTTCTCAGCCTTCTGAGTGCTGGGATTATAGGTGTGAGCTGGCATGCCCGGCTTGTTTCTTCTCTTGCTCCGTAGTTTCTCTGTGGGGTAGAGAGACTCAGAGCATTGGAAGAAAGATGCTGGGTATGCTTGCCTGTCCTGGCTCTGGATGTCCACTCTGCCTGTTGAATCTCTGATCACGAAGGGCTGACAGAGATTTCCAGCAAAGCTCCCTTCTGACCCAAGCCCATGTTCTCTGGATCCTAGTTGACCTGTGGTCCCATCCCTGCCAACAGCTCCCCCATTGAAAGAGATATCACATCTTACCTGGCAGAGGCCTTTGTTGAGCGATCCTAGAATTAGAAAGAGAAAGTAGAAATAAAGAAGATAAGAGGAATAGCATGGAGTGTGGCTGAATGCCCAAGACAGCTTTTTTTTTGGTTTGGGGACCCACCTTCCATAGAAAGGAGTCTCCATTCTGTACTTCTGCTCTGCATACCCCCAAGGCCTTCCTTTTATTACGGAAGGGATTGCTTTCAGACCATACCACCTGAATGACTGTCCTCTGCACCATATACTTAAATACTTCTTTGGAAGGTTTTGGCTCCCCTTTAGCCAGTCTGGTGCCCTGCGGAGCATGTAAGTAAGGCACCTCCAAGCAGAACACTTCCCTTTCTCCATAAGAACTCAGTTGGAGCAGACACATTTAATTCCATCACTCGGGAGGCAGAGCCAGGTGGATCTCTGTGAGTTTGAGGCCAGCCTGGTCTATAGAGCAAGATCCAGATGGGCACCAAAGCACACAGAGAAACCCTGTCTCGAAAAACCAAAAATAAATAATAATAATAATAACACGGTTTCTCGATTTTTAATGTTTGTATCAAACTCAACTTAAGTCTGTGGCCCTCCCAAGTCCCAGTGAGGATGTCAGTTTCTAAAATCATGAGGTGTGGGAGTCAGAACTGACAGGCTAGGGCCGTGCTAGGAGTCTGTGTGAAGGTAAAGATTTATGGAGAGTTGGACAAAATTGGGGCAGTCACTATACAGGATGGTGGACCTTCAGAGAGAAGGCAACCAGAAGAAGGTCCACCATAAGAGGGAGAAGTCTACCTATAGCCACTCCTGATAGGAGATATCCACCAGGACCAATGGCCCTCTCACTTCGGGAAAAGTAAAGTTATATCAAGACTTAACATTCTATTTCTAGTGCCCAAGTGAATCTACAGCCAGCCAATGGGGAAGGCTCTGAGAAGATAGCTGATGAGTGGGAAGCCAGGAGGAAGGGCAAGAGGAGCTGGCCTGGTAGAAGACAGGGTGAGTGTGGGTAGATGCTAGGGGCACTGTATTGTCTGGAGCAACAGAAAGTTCAAGAGAGTTCTGAATCCCTGGAGAGACCCAGGGAGGAGAGGGCATATATATCTAGACCCATTGTGTAATATATTTGGTGACAAGGCACATCTTGGTGGACAGGAGCAATGGTCTCCCAGCCCAAACATACAAGATACAAGGCCTGGCAAAGATAGCCTGTTTTCTTGCCATGGCTCGTTTGTCTTAGGAGTGATGATCCAAGACAGCTGTGACAATGCAGGGATTACTTACCTGGAGGTACATGTGAGAGGCCTCTGTGACTTCTAGGAGTAAAATGGAAGAATGAGGGACCTTCAGGCTGGTAAAGGAGGGGTCCTTTCCCTGACAGCTGAGAGCTGTGGAGGTGTGCAGATGTGAACGTGATGGGCACAGAAAGAGTCAGGTTTGGAAGTCACAGGCATTTTCTTAACGCAAGGATCAATCACCAGACTTCTCCACAGCTTTGTGTGAGACCCAATAAAAGGAGGGTGAAATCGCCTCTCTGTCCTGTGACCACCTGAACTGACCCAGGTCCTCACCAAGCCCAGCAACTGGGTGGGACCATGCTTGGAGCCCTGCTGGATTCCAGCTGTGGAGCCTGAGTTTGCTCTCTGGGAACTCTGGAAGACTAAGATCATTTGAAGACTTGGAGGTGTTTGGGGGCCAGTTTGGACCATGCAGGGACATGTAAGCCTGGCTTCAAACCTTCTGAGCTTGAGAGCCACTGTTACTTTGTAGAACCTAATTTTAGATTTCTCTCATTTCCACCCAAGTAGAACTTTTGTGTGAATATCAGTCTGGGTGTAGTTCACAGGTAGTGTTCCCTCTGGCCCATGCTTCCACATTCCAACCTGTAAAATTAGTGACAGGATCAGTAAAGAGATGTCTACATCAAAACTGCTTTGACAATTTGGGTATCCCCTGGGAAGCTCCCTGGAATCATAGATACACTTCTGGATGAGAATGTACACACATGATTTAAAATGTGCTTGACAAATATACCCATCAAGCTGAGCTCTGTTTAACATGCATAAACATTTCTATGGAGACTTCTTTGAGGAAGAATTGCTAATCCATAAGTTACTGGCTGGATTTTTCTCTTTCCCTCCTTTTCTTTGGCTGATCTTAAAGCCCACTTCAGCTGTGACTTTTGTATTTATGGGATGGCAACCCTCTTAATAAGATTGAAAGGAACAGCTCTAAAGTGCCCCTTCCCAGCTTCATCTTGAGCCCACATGGTTTGCTGGGGCAGGTACTGCCCCAGCGGGGATTCCTTCTGTCACAGCTGTGGCTGCCTCCTGATTGCCTGTGACATGTGCTGCCTTTTGATCTTGACTATGTTCTCCTAATCATTTAATCGTTGACAACACAGAAACATGTTTGGCTACATGCCATGCAGAAAGACCCAGATCGGTTCTTCTGCTGAAGCCGGAGTTTAGGCTGCATGTTCTCTGCAGTAGCGGCAGGAGGAGAAACATGTTGTTTTCCAGCACTCGGTGACAGAGGGACTTAGAGATGAGGCAGCTTCCCCTGCCCTAGAGAGTTATGAGTAACTGGCTGATGCTGACTGATGGCTTCTCCTGCTAGAGGGAAGGAAAACAGTGGGAGCTGCCAGGCAAAAAGGGCGATTGGCTTATGATGTTTGATGTGCCTGTTCTTCTTTTCTACTTAGTAATATTTACATTTTTCTTTTCAATTTAGTTGTGTTTGTGTGTCTGTTAACTTCTCTCAAATCTAAGCTGCCTGTGAATAGGGCCTGTAGTATTTCATTCATCACCTGTGCCGGATCAGTGAATGAGTGAATGAGTTAATGAATGAATGAATGAAAACAGATTTACTAGTGAGTGATAGAGTGCATCTATCTTTGGGGCCTTAGCTAATACCATGTGTGCACACAGAGGCCTGTTGAAAAACTCAGAAGAAAAACACATCTCTTGTGTATGTACATGTGCATGCATAGTGTATGTGTGCATATAGTATATGCATGTGTGCACTTGTGTGCATACATGTATGTGTGTACATGTTTGTGCCTTGCTCACGCACTATTGCATGCCTGTGTAGAGGTCAGAGATTAGCATCAGGTGTCTCCTGTTATCTCTCTCCACTTTGTTTTTGAGATAGAGCCTCTCACTGAATTTGGAGCCCAAAATTTCAGCTGGATTGGCTGGCCAGGAGCCCCTGGTATCCTCCTGTCTCTGTGTCCCTGGTGTTGGAATGACAGGTATGTCCTGTCATGCCCAACTTTTAAATTGTTTTTAACATGGGTACACTTTATTAACTGAGCCATCTTGTATTGTTTCTTAATTGCAGTAAAAATATGTCCATATAAAAATTCTAGCCAGAATCTGAACAGTATAATCCAAGGTCCTGAAACCAACAAACCTGTTGGAAATCTTTTCACCTCCATTATTTACATTATTACATCTAGGTTGGGATTACTTAATTTTCCCTAAGGTACCCATAGTCAAAATTTTAACTTTCCTTAATAGTGTGTCACATCCCAGACCAAACTATTACTATTTCCTGGGAGAATTGGGAGCCAGCATGGCAGGTGGTTCTCTGCATTCTGTTAACACGTGTGCAGCTCAAGTGAGTAGCAGTCTCTCATGTTGCTAAGAACTCTGAGCAAGCCAGGTAATGCCACTTTGCTACCTTGGTCACGTTGGGTCCCTCGCCAGCCACAGACAGACCAACCCATCAAGGGCTACCATGTTTTCAATAAGGTCACCAATATCCCAGGCTTCATGGCTTTGTTGGGCTCTGTCATAGCTTCAGTCTGTCATCACAGCAAAAAGTGAGGCAGAGATGGCACACCTGGGCACAGCTGTATCCAGTAAATCTGAAATACAGACGTGTTGTGATCTTTAATACTGTGACATACTCTCTTGGATCCTTCTTCCAAACATTTAAAAATGTAAAATCCATGCTGCAGCTGCCTAGAGCCTGAAAGGCATGGAACATGCAAAGCTACTGTGTCAGGAGGACTGATAGAGAGTATGAGATGGGGACCTGGACACAATGCATCCTTCCTGGAGGAAATCCATTTGCATGATAACCTTGTTCACGATGAATGTTCCACTGATGGGCTTCCAATAAGTTGTTCTTTCTTCCATGATGCCCTTAGCTGTAGCACTCAGTGTTTGGCTGTTTCCTTTGGAATCTGTGTAACGTTTTGCAGACTGGGAGTTGTCACTATGAAGTCTCAGTGTCCAGTCTGCAGAAGACATACTTCTACAGGCACCCTCTCTGTCTTCATGAAATTACATCATGCCTGCTGTGCCTGCTGGTTTAGCTATAGGGAAGAATTGCGTTTACACTGGAAAACCATCCTATGGCACTGGATTAGTTTGTTGTTCCCTACTGTTACAAAATACCTAAGGCTTATTGCTTTATGAGGAAAAGACACGTTTTCGTCCATAGCTCTGGAGGTTTGTGGGCATCTGTTTGCTTCCATGGAGGACCTCATGGCAGATGGCATCACAATTCAGATGTTCACATGAATAACTGGCATCTCATGGTGAGTCCAAGCCCAAGAATAGAGATCTAGGACTTGGCTCTTGTATAACAATCTATTCTCCAACTGATCTCAGGATCTTATTTTATGTCTAAGAGCTGGCATAATCCCAGTGACCCAACCAACTCTCACAGGCCCTACTTCTGAAAGGCCCTGCTGCCTTTCAACATTGCCTCCTCAAAGACCAAACTTACAGCATGATGAACCACAGTCAAACCACAGCAGCTCCCATGATGCTGAGAGGCCCAACAGGATTGTTGGAAAGGTTCCAGGAGAGGTCTCTCAGCCTCCCTTCCTTGGACAGTTGAAAACCACAGCATTTGCAGGCATGGATCCAGGTCTTTCTCAGGCTTTGTGCTGAGCCTTTGGCACCATTTTCCTTTCTTATAATAGTGGTTCTCTGGCCTGTGGTGGTATTGTGTCCCCCCAATACATCATGTACTCTAGTAAACTTATCTGGGGTCAGGGAACAGAATGGCCACTAGACAGACAGACATAGAGGCCAGGAAATGGTTGCGCACATGCCTTTAATCCTAGCCTTCTGAAGGCAGAGATCCAAACCCGATCTCTGTGAGTTTAAAGTCACACTGGAAACAACCAGGCATGGTGACACACACCTTTAATCCCAGCATTTGAGATCCCATATCTTGCTTGGGAAAGACACATGCCTTTAATCCCCGGGAAGTGATGGCAGGAAGCAAAAAGGTAGATAAGGTGTGAGGACCGGGAACTTAATTTATTAAGCTTTTAGGTTTTTGGTAGCAGTTCAGCTGAGATCTATTTGGATGAGGACTCAGAGGCTTCCAGTCTGAGGAAACAAGATCAGCTGAGGAACTGGCAAGGTGAGGTTGTCTGTGGCTGGTTCTGTTTCTCCGATCTTTCAGTGTTCACCCCAATACCTGGCTCCGGTTATTTCATTTATAAGACCATTTAGCAATTTGTTTTACTCTGGCTGCGGATGACTGAATCAAAGACATCACAGATCCCTCCTTTTCCCCATTTGTTTAACCAAGTGGCTGAGTGTCATACCTGCTTAAGGCTCAAGAACAATCCCTGGGACTTTATCCTGTTGTTTCCCCCCCCCACACACGCTTTTTATTCACTTTTGAAATGAAATGAGATCCAGAGAAAGTTCAATTTTGAATCACTGGAGACTAACCTTGTCTAATGATGCTGGAATTTCAGGAGTTTTTTTTGTTTTGTTTTGTTTTTTTCTGAAACTCATTCTAGAAATGGACAAAAAATGGAACAAGCAAGGGACCACCTATTTGTTGTTCTTTCCTCCTCTCTGCTAAGTCTCCATCACGGCTCCTGTTTTCACACACATGCAGAACTAGGAACCCTGATACTTGTGCTTGCAAAATAAGCACGATGTGTTCACATGTAGATGAAAAGTTATTTTCTTAGAAATTTGAGGAGCAGAATCATCTGTCAATAAACTCTCAGAAGCAAAGTAAAGGACCCCAGGAATGTGAGTGCAGCAGAGTGTCATGACTAGTGTTTGAGACATTATTTACAACACCTGTCCCAAACTAAGTAAAATATGATCGGCCCATGCAAGAACTCCATTCTGCTCCCACATCATGTGTTATCACAGGGACATGGACACACATGTCTTTGCATTGTTATGGACACATGTGTCAAATTGATCATCCTCCAAAATCTGTACGATCAAAACGTTCTCAAGTAATTTTAGCCCCTGACATAATCCTCTTCTCAGTTTCAGGGCCTTTTAAGCCATTTTCCATGAATACTGGCAGAAAGTCACCCATGTGTGCTGAGTGGAGTCTGGAATGTGAAACATTGCATGGTCTCAGAATGCAGAAGGAGCTCCCATTTCAAAACAAAGCCAATATTTGGGTTTTCCTGGGCTGCACAATTGCACTTGTCCACAAGTGTCTTCAGAGTTCTTTGATTCACAGGTTTGGAGCAAGGGTCAATGTCTCTGCTGATTTTATGGTTCAATTGTCAAAAATTTGTAAGCTATATGAAAGAGACCATTGAGGTTCTTTGGTAAACGTCATAGTTATTTCTTCTCGACATGGAGGAGTATAGACTTCTTAGGAATCATCTGTCTATGCAGGCCACATTTACAACTGTGTCAGCAGGCCCAATTCCTTCCCCAGTCCAAGCACTCATAAACCTACAAAGGAAACACAAAATCTAGGGAGACGAGCAGAAGGAGCAGCTACGACACAACTGCACCAGTCTTGAGTCTAGTGAATTTCTTCCTTTCTCTTCTCCAGTTTCCTGTGCATAAGGTTGGAAGGCAGGAAAATCCAAGTGATGGTTTGAAAATGAGATCTTCACCTTGTTTGGGTTTCTTGGTAGTGGAGACTGAGCCCAAGGTTTCAGATACACAAAGCACATAATCCACCTCTGATTAGCACTCAGCTACAAGCAGTGAGTCCCAGGGGGACTAGGAAATGGCTGCAGGGATGCTCAGCACCGGGGTTCCCTAGGAACCATTGCAGGGACTCAAGGCATGGGGTTCCCTAGGAACCACTGTAGGAGGACAGTGTTAGGTATTAAGGTTACATGCATTAGCTGTGGGATACGGGTAGACGGAGGTATAGCGCCTGAAGGTCGTCACAAAGAACAGCGGCACTGAAGGGCACAGCTTCAAGGAGCAGCTTATGGAACAGCAAATGATGGGGACAAGCAGTCAGATCTCACACAGAGGACATGGGGCAGCTGTGGTGAGTCACACATGTGTCCTAGCTCCAAGTATCAGGCTCCAATTAATAAAGAACAAACAAGTTGGACAGGGACAAGCCCCTGGCCTATCCACTTGAAAGAGCCCCCTGAGGACAGGGAGTGCCCAGCAAAATATGAGAGTAAAGGAAAAGACTGAATGTCTGAACACAGGTAGTAAGTGAACAGAAGATTACAAATAGAATTTACTTTGGCAGTCACAGCTGAACTCTGGAAAAGATATTTTAAGATTGAAGCCAGAGAGGGAGAACATTCAAGGGCCAAAAGAACGTAATGGCTCAAATACCCCCAGAAAGTCAGTGCCTTGTTCATCCACATACGCGTTTTCCTTTTATCACGTCTATTCCTGAAAATCAGGTGGCCACCCCTCCAGGAGGATGTCAAAATGAAGATAGCAAAACATGATTTGGGAGTGGTGACCTGCCAGGTCATGCTGGAAGCTTCAAGTGCATTGGAGAAGGTGTTTGTTTTGTTGTGTGCCAGAGGGTGGGCTCTGGGGTCATGGAGTTGATATGTCAGTTTCAGAAGGAAGAACAGCTTCTTACACAGCAGTTTGTGTAGGGAATGGCAACTTGCTGAATGGCCAAGGTCACAGTGGCATTCTAGCTCTGCCATTATGCTCGCCACATGTGTGTGGCCGTAGCTGCCCCACAGCATCCTGATTTCCTGTGCACAACAACTGTACAGTGAACTCTTATGACACCAAGAAATACAACTCACAAGCCCATCTAAGTGTGAAACCCCCATCATTCGGAATACCTGGCAGGTGTGTTTCCAAGGTGACACAGAGTGGGACATGGTGACGAGGTTAGAAATGAGGGCACAAGGAATTTCAGAAAACTATACAGCTGAAAGTGAAGACGTCATTTCTGAGAGGCTGGAAAGCCTTCAAAGCTACAGGCTCTGCGGGCTGCTGGGACAATAACATTGTCTAGCGGTATGCTCCATGTACACCCCCATCCTTCTCTCCCCTCGTCTGTTCTCTTTTTGCTTCCCACTTTCTACTGCTTCCCAGGGGACTCTGGAGACAGGATGGATTCCCTCCATGGGAGTATTTCCCACCCTGCTCCACTAATTTTTTGAGACCCAGGTCTGGAGACCACCTTGAGGGGTGACAGGGTAATTCAATTTCCAATCTCATTTAATTCTTGCTCTTTCACTGAAGACAACCAACAAGACACCAATTAGGGGTGACAAGAGGCTGGAGGGAAGCCGAAGTTGGCTACTGTATTGCCTGTGTGTGTTTTCACATTTAGTTCGAACTTCAACCTGGCCTGTCCGCCCTCGAGCGCTTTTAAAAAGAAATAAACTCCATCTCATTACCATCGGATACAATGATGGGGGAAATGGGCTGGAAAAACCCTGCATCTTTCCTGAGCCCTATTTTGTGCTTACAAAGAGAAGGGCAAATTCTTTACTGCTGTGCCAGTCAGCTATTATGTTTAACAATCTAATTAGAAAGGCTGGGTAGCCTATTCCCATTGTAAAAGCTAAGACAGCACACACAAGCACATCCAATTAGACAGCTGTCCTTTATGATGCGAGCTGCCCTCTGGCCAGGTTCTAATGAAGGACCTGCCACTCCAGCCCCTCCCTGCAGTCCCAGGAGATGAGTTTCATCCATAAACTGGGCCAGCCGACAGTGGTGGGGCTTTCAGGCCTGTATACCCAGCAAACAGCATCAGCCTGCTCCCTGGCACATAGTAGGACAACCTTCTCTGAGGCTCCTGCCCAGCTAAGGTTTAACAGTCTCTTGACCAGCGGGTGCTTTTCCACCATACAACTGAGAGATATAATCTCCTTTTGGATTATGGAGCCTGCCTGGCTTGTGCAGGTCCGATTTACGCTAACAGGTGGCTATAAATCAGAACCATTGCTTTCCCTCTATGGCTGTTACATTCCGCACGCCAGGGATGTACATAAGTTGAAACAGACCGAGAGCTATACATTGAGCTGAGTGCTTGCCATGCTGCTTTCCCCCCTCCCACTACGCATGGCTTAAATTAAGGCGCCCTGTGTCGAGCAGATTTCTCACTGTGACTTTGTCATCTGTTTAGTGTTTGGCATGTCCCACAAGGCAGTTGTGGTTAGTCACAAGTCTATTAATTAAAAGGAGATCTGGGAGAGGGCCTACTAAGTGGGCTGATGGACTTCAAATAAAAAGATGCCTTGGAAGGCGGGCGGTGGTGGCGCAAGCCTTTAATCCCAGCACTGGGGAGGCAGAGGCAGGCGGATCTTTATGAGTTTGAGGCCAGACTGGTCTACTGAGTGAGATCCAGGAAAGGCACAAAGCTACACAGAGAAACCCTGTCTCAAAAAACAAAACAAACAAAACAATAAAAGATGCTTTGGAAGGTGTGCATTCCGACATTGGGTGCTCTGCCTGCAGGCTTACTGTCTACACGGGTATTTGTTGGAAGGCAGCTGGGGGGGGGGGGGCCATGAGGAGGGTGGAAACGCGCTTTTTAAAGGTAAGCCAAAGAAGTTTTACACTAAGAACAGGAGCATTGCTGAGTCGGAGCTGAAACCACAGCAAGGAGTCCACTTTTAAAGCTGTGTTTCCAGGGGCTGGAGAGTGAGCTCAGTGGTAAAGGCCTTTGCACCCCTGAATTCAGATGGGTGTTGTACAGCACACCTGTAACTCCAGGAATGAGGAATGGAGTGAAGACTGCGTCCTGGTGGTCTAACTAGCTAGCCAGTCTAGCTGTAGTTGCAAGGTCCAGGCTCAGTAAGGGACCTGCTCTGCTGTTTGTCATTGGCAGAGCGGCTGCACCAGAACCTACTGCTGTTTCAGCTAGGGACAGCAGCTCTGCCATCACTGCTCAGGCCTAAGCCTGGAGGGACTTCCGCAACCTGCCGGAACTGCCTCTGCAGCCAAATGTGGTTTTTAACTAAGGCTCTATCATTCTATTTAACCAGTAAAGACTGGAGTCAGATACTGGAATGAAAACCCGCTAGTTCAGAGAGGTTGAGGAACAACTAGCTGATCTTCCTCTTTCCCTAGCGTCTCAGGAAAAAAAAAAAAAAAGAGCATCTCTTCTGTTGCTGCAAACCAAGAAGAACCACCACACTCAAAATCCCTCCCTACTACTTCCTGTGCATCTCTCTGTCCACCTTCCAGTCTCTCTCTCTCTCTCTCTCTCTCTCTCTCTCTCTCTCTCTCTCTCTCTCTCTCTCTCTCTGACTCTCTATGCTTACTTTCTGTCAGCGAGTTGCTGGCTCCACCTCCTGGCTCCAGGTTGATTTTATTTAATTAATGCAAACTCACAGTTCACAGTGTGATCACATATCCCAAAACACTGTCCCAATAAATAAGGTAAAGAAAGTTAAGGAGAGACACTCAGAGTTGACTGGCCTATAGCACTGACCATGTGCACACACACATAGCAAAGTGGGCCAACACACACACACACACACACACACACACACACACCCCTACGTTTTCGACTGATTGAAAATGCCTGCCTTGTCATGAAGTTGGGCCTTACCAGAGCAGAAAAACACAAAGGAACTTCTGGAGGAAGACTAGAACATATCCAATGTACTGCAAGTTAGCTAGAGGTGAAAAGTGAGACTGCCTCCCTACTCCTGAATATCTTGGGAACCAAAGCGTCACTCACGTCAACCTATTTATTTCCAAACCTGTTTCCTCAGATCCATGTAAGAAAGAAAAGAAAAAAACAAACAAACAAAAACCAACCTTATCCTTGGGACACTGTGTGGTTCATTTGCAAACTTCCTCTGTATTTGTTACATTTCTTGTCACTGAGACCAAAGGACCCACAAAACACCTGAAGGCTGCATCTTGGCTCACAGTTTGAGGGGATAAATCATCATGCAGGAAACAAGGGTGGCAGGTGGCTTGTGTCTGTGAGACTCCTTGCCTCCTCACACCTCAGTGGGAATCAGGGCAGAAGTATAAACTTTCAAGCCCCACCCTCCAGGGCCAGGGACACACTTGCTCCAGCTAGGCCCTACCGATAGACGATTCCACAGCCTCCCCAAACAGCATTCGAGCACGTGAGCACCAGGGGACACTCCAAACCTTAGTGTACCTGAATTGCTCTGTCACCTTGCACTTGGGCAAAAGTAGAACTATGAGAGAAGAACAATGGCTTACTTGCGTGCTGTCACTTCGGAAAGCCCCTGTGCCAGGAAGAACTGGATTTTTCGAAACAATGTTGGGAAGCAGGTGCTGTAAAACGTGTGTTGGGTGACCGCTTTGTGAAAATGAGCCTATTTTTACGAAGTTGTTTTGTCTGGGTCAGTCATAGAATATGACTATGCTGGCAGGCCAGAATTTAGTTACACGGTGTGAAACTAAGCACTGCTCCTCGGTTTGAGACATCAGGCATCCAGGGCTGAGCTGCAAACTGTATTCTTACAGGGCAAACAAGCAAAGGAGAGCCCTGGGAGGAACCCAGAGGCATCTCCTCAGCAGATTGAAGAGTCCTCAGTGGCAAATCAGTTTGCACACAAGTACTTGTGTGGAAGAAAGGAGCAAGCAGAGACTTCACGGTGGCTTCCAAGAGCTTATTGTCAAATCAGTGACTAGATACTTAGCCAGGGAAGCACAGCCATACTTACCTTAGTCAGCTTCGGGTACACTGGGGAGTAGGCATGCTGTGAGCCGTGCAGCAGGGACCACTGTGGTTTCAGGTTCCCAGGTGTTCTTTACATAAATAGAGCTATGGGTGTATTGGAGTTGATGGCATAGCTTAGCAAGGGTTGAATAAATACAGACTTGGGAAGAGTGTGTGAGGTTGGAATGATGAATTTAATGGAGTGAAATTTAGTGGGAACCAAGCAAAGACTATGCTTAGATCCTGAAATTTAGATGCATAATTATCAACTGAGGCAAACAAGCCATGGCAGCTGTGGTATTATAGGGAGTAGTACTATTGGGAGGTGTGGCTTTGTTGGAGTGAGGAAATGTGTCACTGTGGGGGTGGGTTTTGAGGATTCCTATGTTCAGGAACCACCCAGTGTCTCAGCTGACTTCCTGTTGCCTGTAAGATGTAGGACTCCCAGCTCCAGCACCACATCTGCCTGCACACTGCCATGCTCCCCACCATGACGATAATGGACAGAACTGTAGCACAAATCTTCACAGGTCTTATTAATAAAAACAAACCCAGAGTCAGGTATTGGGGTGAATGCTGGAAGATCGGAGAAGGAGAACAAACCGCAGCCACCTCACCTTGCCAATTCCTCAGCTGATCCTGTTTCCTCAGACTGGATGCCTCTCGGCTGCACTGTGCTGCTCAAAAGCCTAAAAGCTTAACCAGCTCAAGTTCCTGTCCTCATACTTCATATACCTTTCTGCTGCCATCACTTCTTGGGATTAAAGGCCCCTGGAGCTGTTCCCAGTGTGGCTTTGAACTCACAGAGATCCAGATGGATCTCTGCCTCCAGAAAGCTAGGATTAAAGGTGTGAGTGCCACCATTCTCTGGCCTCTATGTCTGTCTAGTGGCTGTCTGTTCTCTGACCCCAGATAAGTTTATTAGGATGCACAATATATTGGGGAACACAATATCACCATACTGAACCTCTGAAACTGTAAGTGAGCCACCCCAATTAAATGTTTTCTTTTAGAAGAGTTGCCAGGGTCATGGTGTGTCTTCACGGCCACAGAACCCTAGCTAAGACGGCTCCTTAGTGGAAAAATGACTGTTGGATGAACAAACTACAGGTAAAGGGCAGAGGTGAGGTATTTATTGAGCAGCTCCTGTCACATCCCGGCTAATGAGTGGCAGACTCCATCTCCTTTCAGTGACACTAGCATGAGGCAGAACACCATGCCTGGAGCAATGCTTCTTGCTCTCTTTCTTATCTTAGTTTATTATGATGCGTATTATTTAAATCTTTTTGAAAAATATTTTGATCATATTTTCTTCCCCCAGCTCTTCTCAGACCCTTGCTACCTTCCTACCCACCCAACTTAACTTTAAAAGTCAACATAGCTTTTAACATAACAAGCAAACAATAGGGAAATAGAATATAGTATTATAAAATATTAAGGGCAAACTGAAATATTAGGATTATACAGGGAGAGGGATGGAAGGGCAGAGCAAAGAAGAGAATATGAGGAAGGATAACTGTCAGTAAAGAGTATTTGAAAAACTGTATGGAAACCTACTATTGTAGAAGCTTCCTAAAATACATACATATATGAAAGGGATTTCAATGGAGTCGCCATACAATAGGGGAGACAATGCCTCATCTAGACATCTTAAACCACCAAGTAAAGCCTCCAGTGTAAGGAATGGGTTACATCTTCTTGAGTCATTGGCCAAAAGGGTTCCACAGACTCCTAAAACATTATATACAGAATGTTGCCAAGGCTATTTGTTGCCCACCACAACCTGGTGGTAAGGCCCTATTGCTGAAAATACCACCTATCCTATTGAACATGGAGAAACTGAGCTGGTGCCCAAGTAGAAGCTTTATCCCTACTGACTAGCATGCCTGGTGCTAGTGTGCACTATGTATGCTACCAGAGGGAAAAGGTAATCATCAGTATCACCCATCTACAAACACTGAGATCTACAACAGAGACCTGCCTGCAAGATACAACAGAACAACAGTAGCACGAATGTGTTGGGAGTAACCAAATAATTTTTAAATTTGACTTAAGGCCTACTCCATGAAATAAAACCTATGACTAGCATCACCAAAGTGACCAAAAAAACAGCTGAGAGTAAATAGGTCATGAACCCTAGGGGAAAATCTCCTATTCTTCTTCTTCTAAAAGAACATGCAAACATAATAACTCCTAATGACATGCTGTTATACTCATAGTTCAGTGTCTCACCCACATCTCACAAAAAAAGCTGCTTCTTTCAGTAGATTGTAATTCTTGTTCATTTTTATATTTTTGGTTGTGAGCCTAGCCTTTAATGGCTGAGCCATCTCTCCAGCCCCTTGTTCATTTTTAATGACCACTTCACAGCATGGAGTCCATTTTCATGTTGGTGATAAGACAAAACGAAGGCTCTGGGGTAAATTTCTTGGGGCAAAGTGCCAGAGGTAACAAATGATAAGAAATAAGATTTTCCCCCAATGTTTCTTCCTTCTCTTTCCTTATAGTTCCCTCTCTCCTTCCTTATCCTCTTCCCTTTCCTTCTTTCTTTTTTCTTTCTCCTCTTTCCTTCTTTCCTTCACTCACTCCCCTCCCATTTTTCATGCCATGCTTTCTTTTCAGGATATGATATGACTATTTAGCCCCTTACTATCCAGAATAATGGAGTAAGTGAGCCTATTCTGGGGTCAGGAGGCTCATGGTACTCAGTGCCAGTCAGATAGTACCACATTGCTTGGATCTCTACCCAGCCATTCTATTGCTATCATTTAGATGTGGTCTAGGTATGTCCCCTAAAGTCTCATGTTCTGGGAGCTTGCTCCTCAATGCAGAGCTGTTATGGAACCATAAGAATGTGAGCTTTGCAATAAAGTAGAATTAAGGTAGGACCACCACCACCCCAAGTGGATTAATGCTTCTCTTTGAGTGGATTTTCTGGAGGGTGAATGTTATGAGAGTCACGCTGGTCCCTTCCCAATCTCTGACCTCTACTTGACTTCTCTTCATCATATCTTCCCATGTACTATCACCTGTTATTAGGCCTTCAACAGTGCCAAGTTGATGCTAGTGCTATACTCTTAAAACTACAAATCTGTGTATACACTTATTTTCCTTATAAGGTACTTAGCCTCAAGTATTTTGTTATAGCACTATAGAATGTACTATTTATATGCCTGTGTATCAAGCTGCATGACCTTGAGAAAAGTGTTAAAAACAAAGAAAACATCATCTGTGCCTCAGTTCCTCCATATCTAAAGCAAGACTAGTAATAGTAACACCTGCCTTGTAGGCTGTCTCCTGTGCGTATGGCCCACTGAGCTTTCTTACATTAAATCTCCCGAAACAGCTGCTGACACTTTCTCAGGACCCTGTGCACAGCCTCCCCTGTCACTCCGAGCCACATGTTCCTGGTGTAAATGATTTGTCCATAAAATCATAAAGACAGAAACAACTGCCTTACCAAGTCATAGAAGGTTATAAAGCATTTAGTTTATGTGATAAGCACTGCTGGAAAAAAAAGGTATTCAAACTGAGCTTGCTCTATGTTTTTGCTAAAAGAATATGTAAATTGGAACAGGCACTATGGAAATCAGCATAGAGGTTTCTCATGAAACCAGAAATAGAACTTGTATATGATCTGGTTGTACCACTCCTAGCATATACTGACAGAACCCTATGACCCTCATATCCACAGTTACTGCTGCTCTGTTCACAAGCCAAGGGAGGGAACCAGCCTAGGCACACATCAACAGATAGATATAAAAAGAAGATAACCATCTATCCCTAAATGATGACATCAGTTAGTTGATGATGGAGAGGGCAGAGCTGCATGTGGGTTTGTGGAAAGCCTCCTCTCACTAGTGTCAGGTGAATGTACTCCCTCAATGGTGCCACCTGCCAGACCCAGACCCAAATTTTCCAAATAGATATAACCGAAGCTCTGAGAGACACAGAGGTATTCAGGTGAGGTGTTTCTTGGGCCATTTTATAGCTCACTGGAGCAGCAGTTAAGGCATCACACAATCCTCTCCCATATCTAGAAGACAGAAGCTTTGCAACCTAAGTCCAGCCCTTCTGAGGTGTACATATTCGGGAGGTCTGTGGTTTTGCTTTTATAGCTCATCTTGATGCATATTTTTTTGTGGGTGCATGTGTGTATGCATGCCTACAGAGTCCACAATACAATCTCAGGTGTCATTCTTCTGTCACCACCTATCTTGTTCCTTGTCATCAGGCCTGTCGCTCACTAGTCCCAGGGATCTTCCAGTCTCATCTCTCCAGCACTGAGATTACACGTGCATGCTACCACTCCAGCTTTTTAATGGGGGTTCTAGGATTCAAACTCACATCCTCAAGCTTACATGACAAACACTTTACTGACTGAGTCATCTCATACTCTTTCCCCTCCTCCAGTCCCTTCCAAGATCCCTGTCTCTCAACCTCCACACCCACATGTGGTGGTTTGAATGAAAATGGCCCTCATAGATTCATACGTTTTAACACTTGGTCTGCCATTAGTGGAACTGTTTGGGAAGGATTAGGAGGCGAGGAGGTGTGGCCTTGTTGGAGGAGATGTACCACTGGAGGGTGGGCTTTTAGGCTTCAAAAGCCCACATGCCCACATTATTCCCAGTTCCCAGTTCTCTCTCTCTCTGTCTCTGTCTCTGTCTCTCTGTCTCTCTCTCTCTCTGTCTCTGTCTCTGTCTCTCTCTCTCTCTCTCTCTCTGCTTTGTACTTGTGGATCAGAACATAGCTCTCAGATCCTGCTTCAGCACTGTGCCTGGCTGCCACCACTCTCCCTGACACAAGGATCATGGACTCTAACCATCTGGAACCATGAGCCCTAATAAACACTTTCTTTTCTCAGTTGCCTTTGTCATGAGGTCTCTTCACTGCAATAGGAAAGTAACTAAGACAGCACTCAACTTCATGTTCTTTCTCTCTTGAAAAAAAAAAAAATCAAACCTGAAGCCAAACAAGCAAACAACAAAAATAAAATGGAGTTGGATTTGTGTTGTCCAACTACTCCTAACGCATGTGACCCACCTTAGTGTGGTTGATCTAATCGGTGACAGTAGAATGTCTTCATCATACCCTTCCCTTAAAGTATCAGGGATCTGTGTAGAAGAGGAGGTGGAAAATGTCAGGTTGAAAGGAAACTCCATTTCCCTAAATTCTAGTGGCTGGACAAAAACCAGAATTCCCCAGGAACTTGTGAAGCCAGTCTCCCTCTACAAAAGGTGCCATTTTCCTGTCACTGGCCCAAGGGAAAAATGGCTCTTTGTGGCATGTATTAGCATACCAGACAGCATGCTGGCCTCCAGACTCCCTCAGCATCACAAGTACCTAGTTCACATTTTACAGTCCCTGCTGGCATCCAGCTTATGGGATCCCCCCTCCAGCTACTTATTTCTTCTTATCACCCTGCGATTTCAGCTATGCTCCCTCTCTTTTGCCCTCTCTTTTGCCTGCCCTCTCTTCATCTTCATCTCTCATTCTCCCCTCCACTCTCTGTCTCTTGCTCTGCTCCTGCTCTCTCACAGTCAGGTCTAGTTTGCTGGCCATGTTCAGTCCACTACTTTCTCTCTCTGCTCTGGACTCTGCTAGATGCCTCTGGCTGTTCTCTCCCTTATATCTACAATTAACAACAACAACAACAAAAAACTTCTCCTTCACCATACCATTGAACAGTCATGTTGTCAATTTATATAGAAAGGTTGTAAGAGCCAGAGGTAGTGGACAGCTTCAAGGAAACAGCCTTTTCCAGCTACAACAAGGCTGATGCAAAAATGGACTCTGAGGCTGTGACATCACGCACAAGATCTGCACAAGGTCAAGCCAGGCAAAATCCCAGCATGAAAAGAGGAAGTGAAGACAAAGCCCTATCCTAGTCCAGAAGCTATGTATAATTGACAGCCTCCAGGAGAATAGAAAATCGGTTTTCTTCAATGGAGTGCTCTCAAAGTTTTAACATCCTTGCTTCTTTCAAGCTCCAGCCTTTGCCTTCAGTATTCTCCTTCTTTAAAGACTGTTAAAGAAAGCCAACACCCTCTTCTCTCCTAGCTAACTCTTGTCTGCTTCCAAATGGGTCTCTTTCCAAGTTAGACATATTTCTTATACTTCCTGAAATAACTGAGTCTTTTTAATTAATCTCAAGAGTCATCTCCATTCTGACTGCCTTATGTTGATAATACCATATGACTTTAAAAAGCACTAATTTGTACATGTAGTCATGGCTGTGAAGTCCCCCAGTTATAATGAGCACACATACACACTCATACACTCATGTACAGCACCTTCTGGAAAATGCCTCTCCCAGTCTCCATCTCAATCTTCTCCTCCCACATCAAAGCATGCTAGAATGGCAAACATCCTAAAGCCTCATATGTTTTTAACCTCTGTCCAGTGACAGATGCACAGAGTGTTTAAATGCTGGCACTTTTTATGCAGATCATTTGCATGAAAATGGTCATAAAACTCAGTTTCTTGTATATAGGAAAGGAAAAATATCCTGTTTAGTTTTTAAAAGCTTAGAGATTAGGCCAGGCAGTGGTGGCGCACGCCTTTAATCCCTGCACTTGGGAGGCAGAGGCAGGCATTCATATTGTGAGTTCGAGGCCAGCCTGGACTACAGAGTGAGATCCTGGAAAGGCGCAAAGCTACAACACAGAGAAACCCTGTCTTGAAAAACCAAAAAAAAAAAAAAAAAAAAAAAAAAAAAAAAAGCTTATAGATTGAAGATGAATTTCTAGGTCTTGTCATCCAAACACGAGGTTTCACTTTACTATGAAAACAATTGCAAGGTGCACAAGTAGGCGCAATCAACCAGCTCTTTATTATGCATTTGATTGATAATTACATAGGTTTATAAGAAAATTGTCAATATTAAAACAGCTGGAATAATCCCATTGTGAAGACCATTTGTGGTGTCTGTTGTTCTCATTGTCCCTGTGACTCATAGAAAGTCCTCTATGTCTCTCCGAGGCTGCAGTTGAAGCCCTGTCCACAGGCATGCGAGGGTGTGGGCCCTACTGCACATCCCTCTCCAAAGTCTTTGGTCCTAGTAGGAGGGGATTTCTGCAGAGCCACTCCCATTAATATGAAACGAAATTTCAAGGAGTAGCGAAGGGGAAAGAGGCATCTAAAATACCATCCTCCTCATAGACAGTCCATGAGGGCTGGCTCTTATCTTAGTGTGCACATGCATTGGTGAGTGCAGTGGGGACTGGTCGCTGGGAGCTTTGGGATTAAAGACTAAAAAGAACTCATTCTCAGTAATGATGGAGAGTGCCAGGAATTTTTCACCTCACAAAACAAGCTAATTTTCTCAACTAAGAAATAATGAACAGGACTGAAAACCTGGCAGGCAGCATGGGTGGGGGATGGGGAAATTGGACGGGAGCCTTCTCTCAGTCTGGAGAGGAAAGATATTCGTGAAGGATGGATTCAAATGGTCATCAAATGATGGAGGTGGGGACACGATCAGTTGGGGTGGGAGTGCATGTGGGTGAAGTAACAATGGGTAGGAGCTGTACCTTCATATTCTACCTGCTTAGGTCGGAGCTCACTAGTTTTATGTCAACTTGACACAAGCTAGAGTCATCTAAGAGAAAGGAACCCCAATTGAGAAAATGCCTCCATAAGATCAGGCTCCAAGCAAGTCTGTAGGGCATTTTCTTAACTAGTGAATGACGGGGGAGGGCCCAGCCCATTGTGTGTGGAGCCACCACTGGGTTCTATAAAAAGGCAGTGTGGCCAAGCCATGAGGAGAAAGACAGTAAGCAGCCTTATGATGGTAATACTACTATACGACTTTAAAATGCACTAATTCATACATATAGTCATGGCTATAAAACCACACAGTTATATTGAGCATACTCTGATTTCTGCATCAGCTCCTGCCTCCAGGTTCCTGCCATGTTTGAGTTCCTGCTGTGACTTCCTTCAGTGATGGATTACAATGTAAAGTGTAAGCCAAATGAACCCTTTCCTTCCTAACTTGCTTTTGGTCATGGTATTTCATCACAGTCATAGAAAATCTAGCCAAGAAAATGTCATTAATCCCTAAAGAGTCGCCATCTAAATTAATCTTCAAAGACACCCAGGGCATTGGCAACACTGAAAACACAGGCTTCCTTTAAAAACAAGTCACCCCAAATGACACCTTGACCTTGCTAGGGAAGTACCCATTGTGTGGTTCTCATGTCAGAGATAATGTGGGCACATAGCACCTGGAAACTGACCAAATGTGGGGGAGCTGTTTAACATTGAGTGAATGAACACCTTGTTTCAGGTACCCCTTTTCCTCTGTGTTGGTGTACTTAGAAATGCTTAGCAGTTTGGACTATCTACCACCGTGTTAGCTTTATGTTGCTGTGACAAATTGCCCAGGAGAAACACCTTACAAAGAAGAAGAAGGGCTTATTTCAGCTCTGTTGCTAGAGCACCTTTGATGATATAGAACATCACTGCATGGGTATGTGGTGGAGGAAGCTGTTCACCGTACAATAGGCAGGAAGCCAGACGAATGAAGAACTGGGTCCCAGTATCCACTTTAAGGATGAACTTTCAATGTCCAACTTCCTTCCAGTCCATCCCATGTCCCGAAGACACTACCACCTGCCAATAGTGCCACAGGCTGGCAAACAAGCTTGCAGCACCTTGGCCTTCTGAGGTCATTTCAGATCAAGCATTTTTCTTTTTCTTCTTACCTGATTGTGAGGTTTTAAGAAGATACAGGGAGGCAGTGAGGTTTGTAAAGCTTTGCTGCTGAGGAAGACCTTTCCAAACGTTACAAGAGACATCTATTTCATGGTAACTGCAGTCATTATATCCTAGCACATCCTGGGGGGAGGGGGAGGAGAGCATTTGGGTTGTGGAGATTAGGACTCACCAAGGAGAACATGGCAGGCACTACAGCAGCCATGGTGGTGTGGCCTCCTCGGCAAGCGGAAAGTGATCCCCAAATCCTGAGTCCTGTCTCACACAGTGGAATGCA
This sequence comes from Onychomys torridus, assembly GCF_903995425.1. NCBI lineage: Eukaryota > Metazoa > Chordata > Mammalia > Rodentia > Cricetidae > Onychomys > Onychomys torridus. The sequence goes on from NC_050451.1 coordinate 47,165,473, forward strand.
GTGTGTCAGATTTTAACACACAGAGGATCTTGTAACATGCAGATGCTGTTCCAGTCAGTCTGAGGTGGATTTGATTCTACATTTCTAATATCCCTCTCACCATCTTTTCAGTGATATATATATATACATTCATAGGGAACATATGTTCTGATTGTTTTCCAACTCATTAGTATTTATGTTCTCTCTCTCTCTCTCTCTCTCTCTCTCTCTCTCTCTCTCTCTTTCTCTCTCTCTCTCTCTCTCTATCTGTCTCTCTCTGTCTGTCTGTGTCTGTCTGTCTGTCTGTCTCTCTCTCTCTCTCTCTCTCTCTCTCTCTCTCTCTCACACACACACACACACACACACACACACACACACTAATACATGTATAGCTATTATCAGGAAACTTCAGACAGTAGACTGAGCTCAGTGGTGAGGTCAGAGGACACACCAGTGCATGGAGAAGCCACTTCACATAGCTGCTTGAGAGAGTCTTTGTTTGAAAGAGCCTAACAAGTCTCAAAGCTGTTAAATGTAGAACATGAATTTCCCCCAAAACAAGAATACTTATGGTATCTTTGCTTTAAAAAATGGATTAACTGATATAGATACATTACTTGGGGTAAAAAATATTCTTTTAGAGGTCTTTGTTTGGTTTAAGGAAAGGAGCAAATAAATAGAGATAAAGAGATATATTAAAATGTAAGGATTTTTTATCAGGTGTGGGCTACATGCACTAAGGGGCGCTTTGGAGGGACACTGGGACTATACCATGCCATTCATGTTGAGTGAGGATGGACAGGAGTGTCCTGCTGAGACAGAATCTCTAGAACAAAAGTGATCCTCTGAACAGAGCCTGCCTCCACTTAGCTAGAGTCCCTGTCTCTTTAGGTTCTGCTGTCCAGGTGTGGCTTTGATCTCAGGCTTCCGATGAGTCACAGGTTCCACCTTCCTCCTCCTTCAGCTTGGAAATAACTTCAGTGACAGTCTCAAATGAATCTCAAGACATTGGCTCACCACCTCAGATGCACAAAGAGCAGTAACTTACGTGCATGGAGCTCTCACCATTTAGGTAGTGATAATGGGTAGAGCTGAGCTTTGATGTTAATGAAGTCAATGCAAAGCTGCACAGGTGGACAGAGCTCCCAGCTGGGAATGAACAATCTTGTACCCAGAAGGGAGAGGAAGGTTTCTTTCACCCATAATACAGCCTTTTGCAAGCTCAGACTCACACACACACCTTCATTTCCAGACCTCATTATGATAACACATCATGTGGAAAACTCTGTGATTCTGATGAAATTGGAACAAATGGTATGAAAAAAAAAAAAAAGGTCAGAAAAATCATGTATGGTAGAGCTTAGCTATTCACTGTAGAGTTCTTTGAAGACCTTTGCTCATCACTAAAGCTACTATGGTGTGTCAGTGCTGTTGAAAATGAGGATCCTTTGTAACAAGTGCAACCTCAGCTTTCCAAAGGGGTTTAGGTCTGGAAACACCCAAAGTGTATCTCTTGTTGTTTAGATGGGCAGAAATTCTTATTTTATATGATTTCATTTCAGGGGGGTTGATTGGAGGACTATGGAGGGGAGCCCTTGTCTGTGTATTCTGGGTGGAGTGTTTACATTTTTCCCCCTTGGTCTTACTGCACCTATAACTCTGCTTTCCAGTAGTCAAATTCACCACTTCATTCATGCCATGTGTGAATAAAATCTGGTGCCAAATTATCTCTCCACGGTTTCATTAGTATGAAAGAGACCTACCATTCCATCAAACCCTCCTTAAGAATAGCCATCATCTATCTATCTGTGTGCAGTTTTGTATTGGCACGTTTGTGGTCCAAATTGACGAGAATCTGGGTGTTTCAGGTCGAGAGTGAGAAGAATCAACCATTATGCCTAGACGTGTGAGCTGAAGAAAAGCTGAGAACCAGGGAAGGCTCCACAGGTGGAGTTGGCTCTTGTCTGCCTGCCCAGCCTTCATCTTCTCTTCTTGTCCTCTAATATGTTTTTCTTATCTGCCTGTCCTTTGCTCTCCATCCATCCACCTACCTACCTACCCATGTATCCATCCATCTATCATCATCCATCCATCCATCCATCCATCCATCCATCCATCCATCTATCATCATCCATCCATCCATCCATCCATCCATCCATCCATCCATCCATCTATCATCATCCATCCATCCATCCATCCATCCATCCATCCATCCATCCATCTATCATCATCCATCCATCCATCCATCCATCCATCCATCCATCCATCCATCCACATACACAGGACTACAGAACATAAAAACAGCTAAATGTCATATGTAGCAAGTCTTTTTACAGCCTTGGAGGTTGTTGATCTGATTTTGATACATTTTGATTTGAATGGTTTAAGTATCTCCCTGTATCAATATTTGGATGGATTCTTTTTGTTGATGAATTCAGATTAGAGTATTAGATCTAGTCATGGAAAAACAACCTTTTGTAGTTATACTTTTGGATATCCTTAGAGGGTTTGCATAGTAATGTTAATTCATTTTGGTTCACAAAACAAGTTGTATAGTCTCTTAGCCAAGTTTGGTTAAGGAATTAACTTCTGGCTTGATAAAGGCTAGGCTTCTTGGGTGCTAATTTTTTTGCCCCACTGAGGTATTATTTTATTGTTTCAAAGCTGTTACCAGTCAAGCTCTCTTGAATTCTGTGCCTTTATCAAGAGTTTATTTGTGGAAATGGTTTATGCCTCTCATACATGCAAGTAAATGCCTGATGCCAATTATGTACAGGCAGATGGCAGTCCCAGAGGGTCGTCTCAGTCTGCTCTCTGTCTGCTGTGAGCACTGACTGTCCAAGTTTCCAGGAGACAGGAGGATGATTATGTTTCTTTGTTCTCCTTTGCTTTCTCATCCCAAGAGTCACTTTCTAACAGTAGCTAAGTTCAAGAGGAATCACTGTCAGATGGACACTAAATACTGTTGGACAGCCCACTGGTATGAGAGGCTTGCACCAAATAAAACATTCGATGAGTATTATTTCTTCTATTTAAGAACTACATGTATACAGAGTTCTTGTTGTATCTTGGGTATGGAATGATTCCCAAAGGCCCATATACATTATTCTTGGGTCTCCTGCTTGGGCTACTTGGGAACTTGGCCAGGCTATGCAAAGTCTTCAGGTCACTGAGGTCATGCTTTAGGAGGAGTGTGGAATCATTGTGTCTTCCACTTCCTTCTCCCTGTGCCCCTGTGAGGAGAGAAGCTTTGCCAAAAGAGATGTCACATGGGTCCCAGAACAGTGGAGCCAATGGCCAAGGACTGAAACTTTGAAACCCTTTCTCCCTACAGGTTGGTTGTCTCAGGTGTGTGTTAGAGCAGCACACAGCTGGCTAAGAGTTTGTAGATCAGTAGATGCCCAGCTCTGAATCCTGCCTGCTCTTGGCCTGAATCCTTCGCTCACTTTTAAGAATCATACTCACTGCTCCAATAGGTTTCAGTGCCGCACCGAGGCTGGCCTACAAATGTCCACGGACAGAGACTGGTCTATTTCATCTGGCTCCCAGCTAGGATCCTTTTCTGAGGGAAGTCCTAATCTTAGTTGATGTTTGAGACTGAGCAGGGCCTGGATTTATAAACTAGAGCTCTGTCATCCTCCCAGGTCAGCATGAGTTTGATTGTATTTAGTCACGTCTTTCCTCCACTCCCCACTTGGCCAGAAAAGAGTCACTATTTTCTGTTTTGATTTTTATAGACATCTATTATTTATGTATGTGTGTGTGTGTGTGTGTGTGTGTGTGTGTGTGTGTGTGTGTGTATGAGAGAGAGAGAGAGAGAGAGAGAGAGAGAGAGAGAGAGAGAGAGAGAGAGACAGAGGCGGGTATGTGCATGTATATGTGGGCACCCTTGATGGCCAGAAAAGCACATCAGATTCCCTGGAAGTAGACTAGTAGGTGGTTGTGTGCAGCCAGATGTTGGCACTGGGAACAGTAAGTGCTCTTAATCAGGGATCCCTCTCCTCAGTGCCCACTGTTTTCTTTTATGGTATTTTTTATAAAAGATGCTTTCTGGATCAAACTTACATTTTGGAAGTTATCCAACAGGAATGTATTCTCTTTCTGCTGTCTCAGTAATGAGCACTATTTCTAAATGTATTTGTTCCTTCTAAAACTCTCTGAGAAAGTGTGACCCCAATGAGTTCAAATACTAACAAAAGAATAATAAACAAAAGGACACTTTAACACAGGGGCCATTTCCTGTCATACACTCTTAGTACAATATATAATAGCTATTTAAATGTCAGCATTGAAACTTTTGGTTTTGTAAAATAACTGTAAGGTAGGTACTCAAATATTTGACTCAAATGGCTTCTTGATTTAGAAAAAATATTTCTGGGGTTGGAAAGATGGCTCAGTGGTTATGAATACTAGCTGCATAATCATGAGGACTGGAGTTCTCATTTCAGCACACAGGAACAAGCTGGGGCTGGGTAGTGGTGGCGCCGGGCAGTGGTGGTGCACGCCTTTAATCCCAGCACTGGGGAAGCAGAGCCAGGTGGATCTCTGTGAGTTCAAGGCCAGCCTGGGCTATAGAGTCAGTTCCAAGAAATGCGCAAAATGCAAAACTACACAGAGAAACCCTTGTCTCAACAAAACAAAACAAAACAAAAGAACAAGCTGAGGAGTCCCCCAAATGCCTGAGGAATACTATGTTTCTGTGGCCTCCATGGAAATGCAGAGTGCACACACCACACACACACACACACACACACACACACACACACACACACACTCACTCACGCACACGCGCGCACACACACACTCAGACACACTCTCATTGACACACACACACATAAATAAATAAGATAAATCTTTAAGAAAATGCCTTCTTTTTATTCTTCATATAATCAGAATTAAAATTTTGGTTTCCAGTGGCAGGAAAAAAAAATCTTTACAAATTTAGATTTTTCACCAACACAGGCTCCTGGCTGGATGCAGGATCTCAGTTCTGTTTCCTTTCATTTCAGCCCCAAGAATAAGATATATTTTGATCCCCATTTTATAGATGAAAAGGGTCTTCATAACTTATTCGAGGTCACACAGCTAAGTGTAGAGAAGCTAGAGCCACACCACACCTCCAGTTCCAACATCCTCCTCCTATTACAACCCCAGAGGGAAGCTGCTCATGACTTTCTCTTCAGCCGCTACCCAGGATGCCTCGGGAACAGCTTGATGGCTAGGGGTGAGTAAAAGTCTTCTAAACAGTACAGAGGTCAGCCTGCTATAGCATGATCTCTTTAAGGACTGTATCAGATGCTGGAAGATGACAGTCTGAGTGCTACTGTTATGACTGACATTTTAGCCATGCTTTATCGATGCTTGAGACACTGAATTACATGTTTCCACGTCTGTAGCGAGTGGTTTGCCTCGGAGGCGCGCAGGGCCCTTCATTTTAACAACTCGGAATTAGAGTGTGGTAATTTATGCTTCAGTGCTCAGAAGCTTTATTTTTTGTTCTGGTTTGGTCCCTTTTACAGCTCGCCACCTGAGCGTTTTGGAGAGCTTTGAGGATGCCTTTTAGGTTTGCTTTGGCACCAGCTGGACAGACATCGCCCTGACTGTGGCAAGCACCCCCCATTAGCAGCGGATTTAATGCAGTTATTTTGTAGTCATAAAGAGCTAAAGACTTTTGAATCCATGATTATTTTATTAGATCCATATTTTGTTTTATTTTATTAGCTTCTATTCCTTAGCAGGCTATATTATGGTTCCTATGAACACATCCTTTTATTAAATTCTCATGAACACAAACTTTTGGACAAGGCTATTAATTGAGGTCTGTGATTTTTACCAGATCATGTCTAAGTCTTCAACACAAATGCTCCCTCTGTGCTGTGGAGCAGTCCAAAATAACGATTTCTTTTCTTTTTCTATGTGCATGGTCACTGTGGAAAGAGGATGTGCAGCCACTGAACATAATTATTCTCCTTCTGGGTTGTCTCAACTGTGGTCAGGCAGTCTTTAGATCCCCAATGCCTAGTCCACAGGCTGTGGTATTTTATTTTTGTAAGAAACACCAGCATTTGTTTTGGTTGAATTCTCCAATTCATTTTTCATCACGTATTCAAATGGGTTTCTTATTTTCCAGTTTATTGTCTTCATTCAAAACACTGGGGGGGGGGGATCCCTCCTAAATATAAGCTCTGTCTTCATCTTCCTTTGGACCACTTGAACCGTTCCCTGTGAAGTGGATGGGATTCCAGTGTGTGAGACAGCAGCATAGCGGTGTCCCTGCAAACCTTCAGTCATTAGCCAGCCAGCCATCTTGCCTTGGAAAATTGCTTGGAAACCCTGAGATGGAGGCTGGGGGGTAGAGAGGGGTGCTTTCCAATTACTGTTTTTCACCAACCTGCCCATGAATGCCATGAAGCCACTGTAATGGTCCTGCTAATTTGATTTCCTGCACATAAACAAACTTGGCTACTCTTTGAAGTTCCCAAGATAGGTATGAGGAGTTTCAGCTTGCGATAACTCAACCCCTCGCAGAAGGCTCATTCATCTTTTTTTTAAAAAAAATAAATCAGTAAAACAGAAGTTAATTAAAGTATAAACAATGGGCAGTATTGTGGCTGAGAGAGTGAGCAAAGGAACCCTTGCAATCCTTTGTGTAATGGATATTACCTGATTACACTCTGGGCAGGGTAGAGTTTAGGAAAGGTCAAGTTACTTAGCTCTTTCCCCTCTTGCTCTAAATTAAAAAAAAAGAAAAGAAAAGAAAACGAAGAAAAGAAAAGAAAGAAAAAGTACTAAACAGACATCAGTTGCTTTATTTTTGACTCAATAGGAAATGGGTGACAGCTTCCTAGCTTGAGGTGCTCAGGCTTTTGGGGCTTCCTTCCCCCCTGCTAGGGGTCCTGATGTTGTAGGCTAGGTTACAGCTGGCTCCTTGGGAGGCCCCTGGGGGTGGTGGAAGAGTTCATTGAAGCAATGTACAGAAGGTATTTTGCCTTGTGAGTCACACCAAGCCAGCCTGTGCAAAAGGCAGAGCTCACTCAACACTGAAATCCCTTCTAGTCTCCAAACAGGGTTGGGCAGGGCCCTGAGGGTTCCACAGGCTTGCATAACCTTTCCTTATTTCCAAACACACAGCGTGGGTGACGGGGGGCTTGGCTATGAGAGGTGCAGAAGTGGCCCAAACAACCCAAACAGCAGACTAAAAGAAGATTCTCTTGGCTTTGATGTTAAGAGAGTGTAAAGAAAGACGGGGTAGAAGATGAAGATGCACGTGCAGCTGCTCACTGCCTGCGGGGAGCAGGCCTTTGTCTACACTGATCCAGGAGGGGCATCTGGGCTTTCTTTGCAGGCCAGGTAGGCTAAAGGGATGAAATTTGTCAGTAATAAAACTCCCGAGAAAAATGACAGTGTATATTGGTACCTACCATAGTACATTCAATGTGTGATAGCCTCACAGACAGAAACTGCTGATTTTCTATAGCACAGAGCCTGTCTGGGTGTGTCTGGAAGCCCACAAGTGTACACCTGAATATGTGCGCATGCATGGATATGTGTTTGGGGTGTAGGCATTTGTTGTGAGGTTTATAACACAGATTGCCTGTATGCCTGGGTGTCCGTGTGTGTGTGTGTGTGTGTGTGTGTGTGTGTGTGTGTGTGTGCAGATGTGTGTCTTTGAATATGTATATGCCCATGCATATGTGTGTCTGAGCACATGATGGTGGAATTGAAATTGAGATTTGAGGAGACTGCAGTATAAGAACCATGTAGAGCCCAGGAGTAGGTGGTCTCTATGTGAGGTGCATTAAGAGGCCCCAAGACAATGCTTCCAGAATGCCCCAAAATTCTTAGTTTCACTTTGTCCTGCAAGAATTTCCATCGTCGCAATTGATTTACAAACAGGAGGACTCATAAAAGGTCAGCTCTCCTCTTAATTGGCTACTGGGGGGATGGTATCTTAGAATCAATTATTCTAATGGAGAACTTTCTTCAGGGCATCAAGCTGCATCTGTCAACTGACTGCAGAAAATAGAAGTATAAACAGTGTGATGGGCACATAAGCACCAGACAGGGACGCAGGCCTCTACTGCTAACCAGAGCTAAAGGCTGTAGTAAAAGGGTTCAAAGGAAAACCAAGGAATTTGGAGGAAATATGTCACTTATTTGCGGGCTTTTTGTCAGGAAAGAACGCACCCAGAACTTGGACAACTGAGTGATGGCTAGGGGAAGTCAGTGCCCTCCACTGAGGAAGGGAAGGGTCCCTGGGCCTCAGCCACTCTGCACAGCAGTTTGTGCCTATGGTTCTCGGATGTTTTTGTCCAGAGCTGTCAAATCATGCATGTGTGTCTCCGTCCTTCACACAGGCCTTGTCCCAAGTCCAAGAAAGCAGCCACCACAAAGCCATAGGCCTTGAGGACAACTGGCTGCTCTCCAGCAGGAGCCACCTATGTGTCTGTGTTCCCACCTGTGTGTCTGTGTTCCCACCTGTGTGTCTGTGTTCCCACCTGTGTGTCTGTGTTCCCACCTGTGTGTCTGTGTTCCCACCTGTGTGTTCCCACCTGTGTGTCTGTGTTCCCACCTGTGTGTCTGTGTTCCCACCTGTGTGTCTGTGTTCCCACCTGTGTGTCTGTGTTCCCACCTGTGTGTCTGTGTTCCCACCTATGTGGCTGTGTTCGCTAGAGTAACATTCATAGATGTTTGGATTCAAAGTTCTTATTTTTTTTTTTAAAGAAAACAGTCCAAACTGTATTAATGTATTTATGGATCTAAAAATTTATACAACAGCAGGTGGACTATTTTGAAGACTTTCCCTCAGCTACCAAAGTTCCTGAAAAAAGTGAGCCTTGATCACCAGAGGCCCGCTAGCCCCCAAGCCATCTTTTCCTTGATGCATTCACCACGGTAACTGCTGAGTATTGTTGGCCACATTGATACAGGTGAGGAAAGGGGTCTCTGAGAATGAGCAGGTGTTAAAGCCCCATTTCAGGGGAGCTGGCAGGGCCTCCGGCTATTGTTTTTCCTACAACCCGTTGTTACTGGTAAAGAATTAAAATCTCAAATGCGCTTACGTTTTTATCTAGCTGATAATCACACTCTAGAAAGGCCTGAGCCTTTCTAGACTATATATATAATATACTATATATATTATACACATGTTATATTGTATAAATATTATAAATAAATATATATTCACATATATAAAATATATATATACATAATTTCCTTTCTCCCGATGTACAAACTGAGGAGGGCTAATTTAGAACCCTGTAGAATCAGACACATAATCCTGAAGTGGTTGTCTGGCTGTTGCCTGGTGGTATAAGTGGTTCCTTTACTATTCAGGAGCAGACAGGACACTTCCAGTGTCTCAGTTATTTCTCGTGAGATACAAATAATACCCATGCCCCAGCAGTCCCTTAGAGGTCTTTGTCAGCCCTGTGTGTGGGGTTAGGACCAGTTTGCTCTTGCCTTTGGCTTTCTCGAAAAATTAGCCTTTAGAGAGCATTTTTTTTTTTTCTTCAACACCCGGGGTCTGTCTGTAAGCTTGGAAATGAGGTTGCCTGCGGCTCTGTAAAAGCTGCCCACAGGTGGCCATGCAGCTCCAGAGGCAAGGCATGCTGGGTAATATGAGCAAGACTTGGTCAGGAGACGGCACATTCTGGATTCAGCCAGCCCGCCTGCCTTCTCATTGGAGCTCTGCCGTTTCCTGCTACGTGATCTTGTTACATTTCTTAATGTCTTTTGAGCTTCCACCCCCATGTCTACAAAATGGGTTAAGGAGGAGCAGTAAGTTACAAAGTTTTGTTCACCAATTGAGTAAGTTAATAGGTGATTTCTTAGAGCAAGGCTCTACTGCAAAAAACAGGACACATTAGCTAAGGGAGCCTACATTTGAGAACAAGCAGAAAGAAGAGAAGATAGAATAATTGGGCGGGGCACCAATTAAAAAGGCTTCTCATGTAGTATGACTCCTCTTCCTCATCTTCCATATTTTACAGTTCCACAATATGTACACATTTAAGGGCTAAAAATATTATCATATGTACAAAACATACTTACAAAGAATTAACACAAAATTTCTAACCAAACAAATGCCCAATACACTGATTCATTTTAACCTGCCTCCTAACTACTCATTTCTAACTGCATCTTCAGCAGGACGGCATCTCCTGCACCAAGACGGCACCTTCTGCACCAGGATGGCATCTCCCATACAAGAACAGCATCTACTGCATCAGGCTTATTTCATTTTAGGTTCCAGTCAATGTAAAGTCAGGCTGCTCATTATTGGAACACCACTGTTTATGTTCACTGCTTAGTGAGCATTGAAGACTACATTGAGGCTGGTTGCTCACCCATACTCAATAGCATAGCCTGAATTTAGGAACTTCATTTTTCCCCTTGAGACTCCAAAAATCTGAAGCATCTCATTCTACACCCTGCATCCCCACCAGGGAAATTCAAGATTAGCAGAGGGGCAGGTGACCTATTTCAGGTATCACAGCTGTAATGTGATCATAAAGTTTCTGTCTTGCTCCCTCACCCCTCTCTTCCAGTCCCTCTGAAACCTCTGGATCAGTCATCTGTAAAGGGTAGATTCAAACACCTTTCACTTCCCAGCAGAAGGAGCCCTGGTACTTGTGAGGGTGGGTCTCGTGAGTTCCCAGGGCTGCCCAGAACCTTTGAGGCCCCTCTTCTGTTCTGCCTTCTCAGACTCTGAAATGGGAACAAAAACAAAAGGAGAATCAGTCTGTGGGTTTGGAGTTTAAATAAACGAGGAGCTTAACCAAAAGGCTGGTTTCAGTAGAACAGAGGCAAAAGGGTCCCCAAGGCTGGAGGCAATTCTCTATATATGATTCCCTTACTCCAATGACCTAGACAAGTTCTGAGACCTAGGAAGGTTTGGCTGAAGCAGACAAGCCGTTACATTAGTAGTTCAAGGATGGAGAGAGCAGGTGTTCGGGCCTTTCCTTTCCCTTCCTCCCTTACTTCCCTTCTCTTCTCTTCTCTCACTGTCCTTCTATCTCTTTAACGACTGAAGTTGTAGGTGGAGGTACTCATGATTCCAGTCCCTAACAGTGTAAAATGGGGGAAAAAAACTGGGGCAGTGGAATGTTGGTAAACAAGAAAAACCTGGCTCTTCAAATACAAAGACAGGGTGGCTCTGAGCAGTGCCTACAAATTTTCATTGTTTAAATGCATGCCATGGCTGATAATAAACTACCAATATAAAGCCACTAGTCTAGTGATTGCCAAGTTTGGAGAAAAGATATAAGTGATTAGGTAGTGTGCATAGGTACAAGCCCACTCAGGACTCCCATGAGTAACAAGAAGAGCTTGTGTATGTTGTTGCAGAAAGGGAGAAATTGGACATAGAGCGGTAGACACAGGTGACCTGAAGTCTGCCTATTATCTGTCTGTCTCTCTACTGATCATCTGTCTCCTGTCCATATTCCATCCATCTACCGCTTTCTATTACCTGCTTAATTACCTGATTGTTCTTAGCTGTAAATTCAAATAATCAGCCAATCAGCAAGGCTTTCAGATCTTTTTTATTCTTCTATTAATTATTTATTCTAATGGTTTTATCATTATTCTATTATTTCACAAGCCCACTGAACTCATGACTTAGTGGAAGTTCAGCTCCTTTTACAACGTTGCCTGTGTCTGTCTTTATCTTTGCAGCTCTCAGAACCCCTTAAGGTTTTAAGTATACTTGATATTATGTGCTTTCCCCAGAAAGTGAGCTCCCACGGTCAAGACCTTCCTTGCTCTGGCCACTGCTGTGTCCTGGCATCTCCAGGGCCTGGTGCATGGCACTTGCCTGCTATGCATGTACTGAAGGAAGGCTGCAAACAAAACGCTTCCTTGTGCTCGGAAAGAAGATAAGGCCTTAAGAAATGAGCCGATCCTTCTGAAGTCTCACTGCATAATTAAACAGCCTTGGTCTTGCAATTATGTTTCCTGTCTCCAAAGTACTCTTTGGCTCATTTCACAGAGTCCAAGGCCTCAGGAGAGGTGTGCATATGCCTCTGGCTTGGAAATCACAATTTGCAGAGGTTAACTGGAAAAAAAAATAGAACCACCTGCTTGCTCAGCTCCACCTGTGCTCGGCATCTCCCCCACAACCCTCTCCTTCTTCTGACCCTCCCTCTGTGGGACAGAGACATCTTTACATGAACCTGTACTGTTGCATAGAGCCGACTGCGAGGGGGGACTGGGGCTGCTGACATCATTTCCTGCTTTAAGGGGTCCTTCTCTAGCTGCCATGTACCATTGGAAATCTGCCTGCCTGCCTGCCTGCCTTCCTTCCTTCCTTCATTTTCTCCCTTTTTGTCCTGTTTTCAGTTTACATCAGCAAATCATGATACTAATTACTACATTAGGCACCAGAGACACAAAGACAGGTAATAAAAGGTCCCTAGTAGTTTGCAGGGGGGAGGGGATTTACAAGAGGAAAAACATATGATAGCTGTAAAAGCAAGTAGTCATCCTAAAGCTCTAGGGCTCTGTGATGGGATGGTTTATTTACTTATATTTATCCATATTTAATTGAGGCAAAACAAACAAACAAACAAACAAACAAAAAACAAAAAACAAAAAAAAAACTCACTCTACAACCCAAGCTGCTCTGAACATCACTGTGTGGTCCCGAATGGCCCCAGGCTCCCCAGTTCTGAGATTGCAGGTGTGAGACCCTATAATCCTCAAAAGACCCTCACTTGGGTAGTTCTTACTGCATCTGTTTAACAGCTTCTTGTTTCTAAACTGGAGAGTGTGTGTGAACAGTGAGAGTCTGCCACATGGATGAGGGTCCTACCAAAGTGCAAGAGTGGGGTCCTGTTGGCCCAGCTCATCACCACTGCCCTTCCACAGTCTGTGATCAGAGGCCCAAGGTGATTGATCACCCTGCGTGTCAGGGCCACTCCATGACTTACAGGCACTACCCTGGGGCTGTGCCAAGAAATGCCTGTCCTAACTTGAGCCAGCAATGACTCCTGATTTATATACTTCATGGAATATGGCCTCTACAAATTAAAGTATTTCAGAGGGTTGATCAAACAAAATTTACTATATGGAAATCCAGCCAGCTGAATCATCAGGACTTCAGTCATGATGGAGTTTCTCTAAGCATGAGGTTCTTTTAAAAGGTTACTGGTTTCACAAGTGATTGAGGTTCTGAGAGCCTAGGAATGTAAGTAAATGAGGTCTGTTTTCAAAGCAACCTTGGTGTGGACCAGTGTGGATTTTAATTAGATGTTAACGTCAAGCATGAAGCATCTTGGGCTCCTGTCACCAAGACACTTCCTCTCTCCATGGCTTTCAGCCCTTTGAACCGCAACTGGAATCCACAGGAAAGTGAAGGAAGCTTGGGGGTTTTGTGCCTCAGAGACATAAGTCATCTCAGGTAATGGTGTGGTAAGAAAGTGGTTTTGCTCTCAGCCGATGGATAATGGACGGAAGCTACACCCAACAAAATGGATGCCGCTGAGCCTGCTGACAATTGGAAGGAGCACACCAACTGTTACTTATCTCACTTAATGGATGTTGTCACGTGCAAAAGGTAAATCAATAATGCCAAGATCAAACATACCAGTCGCCTCCTCAGCACAAGATGCCCTCATTTATATAAATCTCAGCCACTTGACGCCCCATTTGAACGCATGCGCCTGCTGAGCCTCTTCTATCTTGGGCTGTGTCAGCCTCTCAGGAACTTTTATGGAGAGGCAGGCTGAAGGAAGACAGAGCAGAGCTCCTAATTAGCCTGTTAATTGAGAAGGAGCTCTAAGGAGGGTCATCTGAAGTGTTGGGTTCCTGCCCTGCCTCCCCCTCCCAAGCTCCCTGCCCTCATTTCACAGAAAGGTTGGAAGTGGCCTCCTGGTGACCCCAGGCTGGAACAGATTATGATCTGCTTAATTAGCCTCCTCTGTTCCTATACCCCCAGTTTAACACTGATTCCCCCAGGGCGCATTTCTGTGTGAAGCTAGGAGCAGTTTGGAAAGAGGGTTGAGAGATGCTGGGTGGGCTCCCGGCTTTCAAGCGGCCTCCAAGAGCCTGAAGCCCCTCACTCTCCCTTCCTCCTCCCCTGCTCCTCTCCCTTGTCCAGCCTCTAGGCCATAGGAAGACCCTGCTTTGGGCACAGGGACCTCAGGGGCCCCGGTGCCCATGGCTCTCTTACTGTGACAGTCTTCTTGTTTCTGCTTACCTTGCTTACATCCCCACCACCCCCAACCTGTTCCTGCACTTGTGGAGCTTGCTGGCTTTACTTGGGGTCACAGTGGTCTGAGCAGAACATGCCTCAGTTCCCTTGGCCTTGCTTTTACCTCAGGGTCCTTCCTGGGTGCCCTGTCCTGCTTTGTCCACAAGGAACAGCCTGCTCCTGCCACCAGACGGGTCTGTGGCAACAGTCCAGATGCCCCGCCACATATAAAGTAGAGATTTTTGTTATTATTTTTAACATCAGTGTTGATAAGTCATGTGGCCTTAGTTTCCCAGGGTTTTTCACAAACGATGGGCTTGAACTGTGATAGCTGAAGCAGGCCACAATGTTTTCATCTATGTGTTCAAGAAACTGGGTCAACCGCAGAAAGTTAAATGGTGATTTTGTTTGTTTTTTATATTACTGGGGCAAAAAATCTGAAGAAAAAGTGTGTGTGCATGCACGTTCTATGTATATGCTTGCATGTTCTCATGAGACTATGTCTGGCCTGATACAGCTATGATTCCAGTTTCCTTTAGCCTCATGACCCTCAGCTGCCACTGCATGTGAGAACTTTGAAACACTTTAAACAAAGGTGTGAACATCTCAGAATCTGAGATGTAAGAGCTGCCCACCAATTTACAATCATGCTCAGTTCCTTCAGATCTCAGAAGTGAGAGTACAGGCTTTGGAAGATACCCATTTGCAAAGGGCCTCAGGAGAACCCACCCTCTCTGTGCCAGTCCAAGAGTCCTGGAGCAAAGTCGCCAAGGTCAGACATGTGCATACATATGTACGAGCCCCATTTGCATTTGAAGAATTTGTTTTTAATAGAAAGAAAACAAATAGAATCGGGAAAGAGCACACCTTAAATAAGGGTCCTGTCATCCCAGTCCTATGGAGATCTCTTACACCTCCTTTTAGTTCTGAAGCCATGTTGTCCCGGGAAGCCAAATGAGAAAATAGTTTTACCTCATACTTTTGTGTTACCGTTTTCTCCAAATGGAAAGGACCTCTTCAGGAGGGAAGAAGGAAAAAGACTGGGGAACTATGAATTCCATGAGGCTTGGGAAACCCATAAGGCTAAGGAAGTTCATGAAACATAGAAGGCTCAGAAAGTTACCAGATTCACTAAAGCCCTTCTCTAAGGAAATATAAGCTGCGAACAATTGCTGAGGAAGAGGAGACTCCTCAGTGGAACTGCCTGCAATTTATGTGGGGAGTGCTAGGGTTCAGGATTACAGTTTTTGTGTACTTTCATCCATGCTGGAGGGGGCTTTTCAGTGACATAGCAGCCTCTGAGTCACCCAGGTGTCTGTAAGTAATCCCACTAAACTTGGTTTGCCAAGCTTGCTGTTGGCAGAATCATTTCTTTGGTCTAACAGTTCTTGCTCTCTCTAGGATGAACAGAGATATGTCCATATCTCCCCCAGAAAAGTCAAACAGCACATGCAGTTTACATCCTGCCATTAGGAAAATAGACCTTTTGGTCATTGTTAATATTCCAGAGGGGGAATATATGCATGTGTTTAATGATGTATATTTGTAACAGTACATATTTGTATATATTTCCAAATATCTGTTAACTCAATTCATAATGCTGATTGTGGTGATTTGAAAGAAAAGGGCCTCCAAAGGGAGTGGCACTATTAGGATGTATGGCCTTGTTGGAGTGGGTGTAGTCTTGGTGGAGTAAGTGGAGGCAGGCTTTGAGGTCTCATATATGTTTAAACCACGCCCAGTAAGAGAGGTCACTTCCCACTGCCTTTGGATCATTATTTAGAATTCTCCAGCACCATGCCTGCCTGCAAGCCATGTTCCCTGCCATGATTATGGACTAAATCTCTGAAACTGTAAGCCACCACCTCAATTAAATGTTTTCCTTTATAAGAGTTGCCATGGTCATGGTATCTGTTCACAGCAATAGAAACCATGACACTCATGAATCACATTTACAAACCTCTAGACCTAGAGCCTCATCTGAGCTCTCAGGACTTAGAAATGAAAGGTACAACATATCTTCAGTGTTGTGCTGCTGAAGGCCTGACACCCTTCACTGTCAGCTGGCCATCTTTTTACAAGGCATACTTAATGACAATTGATGTGGAAAGAACACTTAGTTAGGAACATGGTTGCTTCCTCATTCTCAGTCCACTGCAATTTGCAGGATGGTGCCTATTTTGTTCACAACCCCCTTCCCTAAAGCCTCTGAGCTCCCAAAGGCCTCACTGTCTTCACACAGAGTCCTTTCTCCAGACACCAGTGCTTTCCTTGACCCCTGCCAGGTCTTCCCCACCCCAGGTTCACACCTTTCTTCCTTGCCCACCTGGCTGTGAACACCAAGAAAGGCTTGCTTTTCCCTCCTCTGCAGATCACAGTTCATACTGACTCACAGCTCTGCCATCCCTACCTATTCAGTCTTAAACCTAATATATGCAGTGTGATATTTCTATCCCTAGTAATTGGCTTGAGACCCATTCAAGGAGGATTCATTGAAAGAAAGTACTGGTTAGAATGTCCTAGATAGAGTTCAGAAGCCTTTCTGTGCTTGAAGTCTTCAGGTCCAGTTTTTGGTCAGTCTAGGCTGATACAGTAAAGTCCCATAGACTGAAGGGCTTACATAGCTTCCAGAATGTGAGGCTGAGAGTCAGCTGGGGAATTCACTAGAGAGTACTCATGGATCTCTCATAGAAAGGTGCTAATAGCAGGCTCCACCTTTATGATGTAATCACCCTCACTCTTATCACCTCTCACTGTAGGACTTCAGCGTCAGAACTTTGAGGGGCATGCACACACTCAGTTCACAATACTAATGATTTCTATTTTATGGAAAATCCCATACAACCAAAGCTGCACTCATAGGAGTTCCAAGTTTATAGTGTTGTCAATTAGAAGACTGAAATATCTCAGAGTTATCTCTCTGTCCACAAGGAAGGGCTACCAGTTAGATCTACATGAGGCTGAGTTGAAGTGACTGGAGGGCCAGGCCTGGAGAAGACTCAGCTAACTTTGCAGTGATTCAAGAGTAACTATTCCCAGGCAGCTAAAAAGATGTCCTCTTTTCCCCTAGTCTGCTCCTTCATGATTGCTATTCAGAAGACCATCTTTTCAGTGAAGAAAGAAGCATGGTAGACAACTGTGGTGGTTTGAATGAAAATGGTCCCTTAGGCCCATAGATAGTGGCACTATTAGGAGGTATGGCCTTATTGGAATAGGTGTGGCCTTGCTGGAGAAAGTGTGTCCTTAGGGGTGGGCTTTGAGGTTTCAGATGCTCAAGCCAGGCCCAGCGTCACTTTCACTTCCTGCTGCCTACCAATCCAGATGTAGAACTCTTGGCTTCTTCTCCAACACTATGTCTGCCTGTGTGCGACCATGATTCCCAACATGATGATAATGAACTAAACCTCTGAACTGTTTGCCATCCACAATTAAATGTTTTCCTTTATAAGACTTGTCATGTTCCAGAAATCCACACACCTGTGAACACTTGTTTTTTGACAAAGAAGCCAAAATTATACAATGGATAAAAGAAAGCATCTTCAACAAATGGTGCTGGCATAGCCGGGTATTGGCATGTAGAAGAATGCAAATAGATCCATATCTGTCACTCTGCACAAAAAAAGCCCAAGTGGATCAAAGACTCAACATAAATCCAGTTACACTGAACCTGATAGAAGAGAAAGTGGGAAGTTGCTTTTAATGCATTGGTACAAGAGACTACTTTCTGAATATAACACCAGTAGCACAGATGCTGAGATTGACAATTAATAAATGGGACCTTCTGAAACTGAAAAATATCAACAGAGGAAGCTCAAATGGCTGGAGACATTTAAGGAATTATTCAACATCCTTAGTCATCATGGAAATGCAAATCAAAAAGACTCTGAGATATCATTTTATACCTGTCAGAATGGCTAAGATCAAAAACACTGATGACAGCTTATGTTGGAGAGGATGTGGAGCAAGGGGAACACTCCTCCTCTATAGGTGGGAGTGAAAATTGCTACAGCCACTTTGGAAATCAATATGGCACTTTCTCAGAAAATTGGGAATCAATCTACCTCAAGACCCAGTGACACCACTCTTGGGCATATATATACCCAAAGGATTCTCAAACATACCACAAGGACACTTGCTCAACTATGTACATAGCAGTATTATTGTAATAGAAAGAACCTAGAAGCAACCTAGATGCTCATCAACTGAAGAATGGATAAGGAAAATGTGGTACACTTACAGAGTGGAATATTACTCAGCTATAAAAAATGATGACATTGTGAAATTTGCAGGCAAATGGATGAAACTAGAAAAAAAATCATTCTGAATGAGGTAACCCAGACCCATAAAGACAAACATGGCATGTACCCACTCATAAGTGGATATTAGGAGTGAAGTGCAGCTAGCCAACCTACAATCCACAGCCCCAGAAAGGCTAGATAACAAAGAGGGCCCAAAGAGGGATGCATGGATTTCCCTGATAAACGGAAATAGAAGAGATCTCCTGCATAAATTGGGCATGGGGATGGGGTGGGAACGGGAGAATGGGAACCTGAGGAAGCAGGTTGGGTGGACTGGACAGAGGAGACAGGTTAGGGGCAGGACTGTGGGTGAGAGTAAAGAAAGAGAAGTCTTGATGGAAGGAGCATAGTTCAGGGTTAGGGAGAAACTTAGTACAGGGAAACTCCAAGGAATCCACAAGGATGACCCCAGCTAAGACTCCTAGCAATAGCAGAGAGGGTGCCTGAACTGGTCATCTACTCTAATCAGATTGTCATCAGAGAGCCTTTATCTAGTAACTTGTGGAAGCAGATGCAGAGATCCACAGCCAAGCACTGGGCAGAGCTCCAGGAATCCTCCTGAAGAAACAGAGGAGGGATTGTATGAACCAGTGGGGTCAAATTTATGACAGGGCAATCCTCAGAGACAGGTGACCTGAGCACATAGGAGCTCATAGACTCTGGACCCAACAGTTAGGGAGCCTGCATGGAACCAACTTAGGCCCTCTGCATGTGAGTGACAATTGTGTAGCTTGGTCTGTTTCTAAGGCTCCTAGCAGTGAGATCAGGACCTGTCCCTGGTACTTAGCTGGCTTTGGGAACCTGTTTCCCATGCTGGATTACCTTGCCCAACCTCAATATGTATATGGGGGTGGGTGGGGTAGCTTGATCCTGCCTCAACTTCATGTGCCAAACCTTGTTCAAGCTTATGAGAGGCCTGCCCCTTTCTGAATGGAGATGAAGGAGGGGTGGATGCAGAGCGGGTGGATGGAAGTCAGAGGAGGAGAATGGGAGGAGATGAGGGAGGAGAACTGTGGTCAGTATGTGAAATAAATGAAAAAATATTAATTGAATTTAAAAAAAGTTGCCGTGGTCATGGTGTTTCTTTGCAACAATAGAAACATTAGGATTTCTAACTAAGACCACTGCAAAGAAGGGGTATGTGTTTAGACATAAGTTCACTTATACATATGCACACATATTAGTTAACACAATGGCAGGAAAGAACAGGGAGAGCAAGAGATGTGTTACATCCAAAGTCAGAAAACTGACAGCAGTGAATGATTGTGCTCAGCTCGCCTTTTCTCCTTATCCAACCAGGAGGCCCGGCACACGCAATGGTACCAACTATGTTCAGGATGAGTCTTCCCTCCCAGTCAAACTGTTCTGGAAACACTTTCTTCCTGGACATCCCCAAAAGCATGTGGGGATTTGAGATCCTATCAGGTAGCCTATGAAGCTTGACCATTGCATTACATTAATAGGACATATTTATTTTTATGGCTTTAATAAGACAATGTTTTGTACATTGACATTTTTTGTTCTTGCTCTAATTAACTGTTAGAAAGGTGGTTTTTTTTTGTTCTGTTTTGTTTTGTTTCGTTTTAAACCCGATGTTCATTATTTTCTGTTGTTGTTGCTGTGATAAAATACCTCATTAAAAGCAACTTACAGGAGCAAGGGTTTGCTTTGGCTCACAGTTTGAGATTGCATGCTGTCATGGTAGGGAAATCATGATGGTAGGGGCCTGGGGCAACTGGTTACATTTCATCATCAGTGAGTGTTCACCTGCTTTCTATTTTTGTTCAGTCCTAGATACCAGCCTATGTGTTAATACTTACCACCAATGGGCAGGCCTTCTTACCTCAGTTAACCTAATCTGGAAATCTCTTCTGGGCATGCCCAGAGGCTTGCCTTGTAGGTGACTCTAGGGTCCAACAAGTTGAAAGTCAAGATCAACCATTATCACTAATAGTTCTGTTGGGAATATTTAGGCTGTAAATAACCCTTGTTCTTTAGGCAATTGTGGTTTAGAGGATCAGATGAGTCTTCAGCTTCCCCTTATTGTTTGAGTCAAGAAAAACAAACTACAAAGATTTATGCACAAAAAGAACTTTACTAAAATACTCTTACGGCATGCTGATCATTGCTGTGTTGTTAGTATGATTTGTAACATGGAGGTTATGAGAACATTCTGGTGCTCTGCCCTCCAGGGTTGTTAATGATGGCAAGGGCATGATGGTGTTTTGGATGACTTGTTTCTTCATTAAGTGTACATGTGAAGATTATTAATCAGAAAAATCTATGTAGAACATTCTTTGTCTTTGTCCTGTATCCAAGATGCTCTCAAAACTTAGCTAATGAGTTGGCGAGGCCTCCACATTCAGTTGCACAAGTTGTACAGTGCCTCAGCCTAGATATGATCATCATAGAGCCATGGATGCAAATGATTCTTCTAGTGGCTGTCACTGCAACCTGCAAATCATTAATGATGCCACTGTTCTTTCTTTTTGTCATTCATACTTACATGCGGCAGAGACAGAACTTTACGCCATCTGTCTTCTAATGAAATGACTAGTCTATGAGAGCATTTATAGCTAGCTGGTCCTTACTGCCCTCGCCAAGCTAATGTCTGTCTGTGATGATCACTCAGTGGATTACCTGCAGTCTCTGGATTGAGTCTTATTTTCAGTATCACTCTACATTTGTCCTTTGTCATGGTTTGAATGTGTAGCCTCCAGAGTTCTATATTAGAAACAATCTCTAGATCCTCACGGCTATTGGAAATGGAGGCTTTTGAGATAATTGGATGACATCTCGTGGGTGAGACCCCATGAGAGGACCAGTGGTTTTCATTACAAAAGAGAGAGTTTGGTTTGCACACTTCTGCTTCTCTCTCATCCTATGATGTCCTCTGTTGTGCCTTGTCACAGCACTAAGGCCCTCAACAGATACCTTGCTGTGCTGCTGGGTCTCCAGCTTGCAGAACCACAGGACTGAGCTGGCTCCTTCTTAGCTTCCCATCTTAGGTGTTCTGTGACAGCAGCAGGAATAGATTCCAATCCCCGGCAGCTTTGCTCCGCACTTGTCTTTCCCACCAGGAGGTGAGCCTCACACAGCATTACCTATGCTTCTTGGGCCATATTTAGCCAAAGCGATGTTCTGGCGGGTGACTAGGGTCCAGATGAGAGACTGGGTGCTCATTATCTACCTCTTTCCTGTAGGCTGTATCTGGTAGATAGGCACATTCGGTCTTTCAGCAGCTCTGAAATGATGTCTCACCCCTCTCCCCTTGCCTGACAATGCTAGGTGTCAGTGGCTTCCCCCTGGCACTGCCACTGTCTCACCATGCCTCTGTGCAATGATAAATCTTGTTTTCCAAAATCTCCTCTCAGCTCTACTGCATGTGGGTACCATCAGCCATCTAATTTTTATTTCTCTTCTCAACTTAGATCCCTGACATTGGATTCTCCCAAGTGAAGCCTCATGGCTATTTGCCTTTGCATATCCTGCTGTCTGTTATCCCAGGTACAAGTTGTAACTGGATTATTTCTTATTCCATGCTGACCTGAAAGCCTTCTCCTCCTCACTGTAAGTATCAGCAAGCTCTTTGCCACGCCCTCCCAAAGAACCCCATCTTACCCTTTGCTAACTAACCTGCACATTCCATGGAGCAGTCTTGCAAGCCCATTTTTGTATTCTCAATGGCACTGGAGCACAGAGGACATTGGTTATTGGGGCTGCTCAATGTGTTCTCATGGTGGCCAGTGGCATTTGGTAGCCATATTACCAAATACAGAGAATTCAACATCATATGTGGTGATGGGGACGAATATCTTCTTTGGAATGCACTTTTAAAAAATGTCGATTTGGGCCCAGTGAGATTTTTCAGTGGGTAAAGGTACTTGCCACTGAGCTTGATGACCTGAGTTTGATTCCCAGAACCCACATGGTAGAAAGACAGAGCAGACTCCTGAAAACTGTCCTCTGACCTCTATAGCTATGGTGTGGCACACACACACTCCCTCACACTATATAGGTAAATATAAAACACTGTGTTCTATCAGACCACCATGGTTTAAAGTTAGATTTCAACAACAGAAAAAACTTCAGAAATCCTACAATTTCGTGGAAACTGAATAATGCTCAACTGAATCACCAATGGGTTAAGGAAGAAATAAAGAAAGAAATTAAAGACTTCCTAGAGATCAATGAAAATGAATACACCACATATCCAAACTTATGGGACACTATGAAAGCAGTGCTAAGAGGGAAATTCATAGCACTAAAAGCCCACATAAAGAAGCTGGAGAAATCTCACACTAGTGACTTGACAGCACACCTGAAGAAAGGTGTGAAAAAGCAAAGTCTCCCAGGAGGAACAGATGCCAGGAAATTATCAAATTGAGAGCTGAAATCAATAAAATAGAAATAAAGAGAACAATACAAAGGATTAATGAAATAAAGAGTTGGTTCTTTGAGAAGATCAGCAAGATAGACAAGCCCTTATCCAAACTAACCAAAAGACAGAGAGAGAGCATCCAAATTAACAAAATCAGAAATGAAAAGGGGGACATAACAACAGACAATGAGGAAATCCAGAGAATCATCAGGTCATACTTCAAAAACCTCTACTCCACAAAACTGGAAAATCTAAAAGAAATGGATAATTTTCTGGATAGGTACCACATACCTAAGTTAAATCAAGACCAGATAAACCATTTAAATAGTCCAATAACCCCTAAGGAAATAGAATCAGTCATTAAAAGTCTCCCAACCAAAAAAAGCCCAGGACCAGATGGTTTCACTGCAGGATTCTACCAGATCTTCAAAGAAGACTTAATACCAATACTCTTTAAATTGTTCCACACAATAGAAGCAGAAGGAATATTACCAAACTCCTTCTATGAGGCTACAATTACCCTGATTCCTAAACCAAACAAAGAAAGAGAACTACAGACCAATCTCCCTCATGAACATTGATGCAAAAATACTCAATAAAATTCTGGCAAACAGACTCCAAGAACACATCAAAACAATTATCCACCATGATCAAGTAGGCTTCATCCCAGGGATGCAAGGGAGGTTCAACATACGAAAGTCTGTCAATGTAATACACCATATAAAGAAACTCAAGGAAAAGAACCGCATGACCATCTCACTAGATGCAGAAAAGGCATTTGACAAAATCCAACACCCCTTCATGATAAAGGTCTTGGAGCGATCAGGAATACAGGGAACATACCTAAACATAATAAAGGCAATCTACAGCAAGCCAACAGCCAACATCAAGTTAAATGGAGAGAAACTCAAAGCAATACCACTAAAATCAGGAACAAGGCAAGGCTGTCCCCTCTCCCCATACTTATTCAATATAGTACTTGAAGTTATAGCCAGAGCTATAAGACAATATAAGGAGATTAAGGGGATACAAATTGGAAAGGAAGAAATCAAGCTTTCCCTATTTGCAGATGACATGATAGTATATATGAGTGACCCCAAAAATTCAATCAAGGAACTGATACAGCTAATAAAAACCTTCAGCAACATAACAGGATACAAAATCAACTCAAAAAAATCAATATCCCTCCTATATACAATAGACAAATAGGCTGAGAAGGAAATCAGAGATACATCACCCTTTACAATAGCCACAAATAAAATACCTTGGGGTTACTCTAACTAAGCATGTGAAGGACCTATATGACAAGAACTTTAAGTCCCTGAAAAAAGAAATTGAAAAAGATGTCAGAAAATGGAAAGATTTCCCATACTCATGGATAGGCAGGATTAACATAGTAAAAATGGAGATCTTACCAAAAGCAATCTATAGATGCAACACAATCCCCATCAAATTACCAACACAATTCTTCACAGATCTGGAAAGAATAATACTCAACTTCATATGGAAAAACAAAAAACCCAGGATAGCCAAAAGAATCCTGTACAATAAAACAACCTCTAGAGGCATCACAATCCCTGAACTCAAGCTCTACTATAGAGCTACATTAATAAAAACAGCTTGGTACTGGCATAAAAGCCGACATTGGGACCAATGAAATTGAATTGAAGACCCTGACATTAACCTGCACACCTCTGAACATATAATTTTTGACAAAGAAGCCAAAAATGTACAATGGAAAAAAGAAAGCATCTTCAACAAATGGTGCTGGCATAACTGGATGTCAATGTGTAGAAGGCTGCAAATAGATCCATATCTGTCACCATGCACAAAACTTAAGTCCAAGTGGATCAAAGACCTCAACATAAATCCAGTTACTCTGAACCTGACAGATGAGAAAGTAGGAAGTACTCTTGAATGCAATGGCACTGGAGATCACTTTCTAAATATAACACCAGTAGCACAGACACTGAGAGAAACAATCAATCAATGGGACCTGTTGAAACTGAGAAGCTTTTGTAGAGCAAAGGACACAGTCAACAAAACAAAGCGACAGCCTACAGAATGGGAAAAGGTCTTCACCAACCCCACATCTGACAGAGGGCTGATATCCAGAATATATAAAGAACTCAAGAAATTAGACATCAAAATGCCCAACAGTCCAATTAAGAAATTGGCTATAGAACTAAACAGAGAATTCTCCACAGAGGAAGTTCAAATGGCTGAAAGACATTTAAGGAATTGCTCAACATCCCTAATTATCCGGAAAATGCAAATCAAAATGACTCTGAGATACCACCTTACACCTGTCAGAATGGCTGAGATCAAAAACACAGAAGAGAGCTTATGCTGGAGAGGATGTGGAGCAAAGGGAACTCTCCTCCACTGCTGGTGGGAATGCAAGCTTGTACAACCACTTTGGAAATCAATATGGCGCTTCCTTAGAAAATTGGGAATCCATCTCCCCCAAGACCCAGCTGTAGCACTCTTGGTCATATACCCAAGGAATGCTCAATCATACCACAATGGCATTTGCTCAGCCATGTTCATATCAGCATTTTTTTGTAATAGCTAGAACCTGGAAACAACCTTGATGCCCTTCAACTGAAGAATGGATAAAGAAAATATGGTACATATACACAATGGAGTACTACTCAGCAGAGAAAAACAATGACATCATGAGGTTTGCAGGCAAATGGATGGATCTAGAAAAAATCATCCTGAGTGAGGTAACCCAGACTCAGAAGGACAAACATGGTATGTACTCACTCATAGGAGGATACTAGATGTAAAACAAAGATGACTAGACTGCTACACAACTCCAGGGAGGCTACCTAGAAAATGGGACCCTAGGAAAGACACAGGGATCACCCAATGACAGAGAAATGGATGAGATCTACATGAACAACCTGGACAACAGTGGGAGTAATGAAGGACAAGGTTTGAGGGAAAGAAAGCTTAGGGGAACAGGAGATCCCAGCTGGATCAAGAACAGAAAGGGAGAACAAGGAATAACAGACCATGATAAATGAAGACCACATGAGAACAGGAATAGGCAGAGTGCTGGAGAGGTCCCCAGAAATCCACAATGATACATCCTCTGTAGACTGCTGGCAATGGTCGAGAGAAAGCCTGATCTGACCTAGTCTGGTGATCAGATGGCCAAACACCCTAACAGTCGAGCTGGCACTCTCATCCAATAACTGATGGAAGTGGATGCAGTGATCCTCAGCCAGGCCCCAGATGGAGCTCCAGGAGTCCAATTGTCGAACCCATGGCTGATGTGTAAAATTAAAACACAAATATAATAATAATAATAAAATTAAAAAAAGAAGATTTACAGAAGTAAGAGAACGGAAAAATCCCAGAGGCAAAGGGTAGATGGGATAATTTAAGAAAAGCTGACTAGAAACTAAGCCAAGATAAGGCCGGGCATTCCTGATTAAGAATAATCCTTTGTGTGTGATTTATTTGGGAGCTGACTGGCGAGCCCCCCAAAAGAGCAAACCCCCCCCAAAACAATGCTAAGTGAGTGTACAAGCAGGAGTTCAGCATAAAGAAGGTAGTATTGCCATCTGATGTTCTCCAGTGATGGGTTCACAACTGATGTCCAGCTGCTCATTGAGTTGTCTTGTTAACTGGCCCAGTGATACTTTACTAGTGCAGTGGATATTTGTAAGTTTTGAGTGCCTTAAACTCCACTTAATAGCCATTGTCTATTTCCCTGAATGTTTGTGACTACTCTTTCTTGCTAGTTGTGCAGCCCTCAAAGGCCTCTGTGCTAAGGGACAGTGCATTGCTCTTGAAAAGGGTCCTGTGGGCCTTTAGGAAGTAAGGCCTGATGGGAAGTCACTAGAGGCATGCACTATTGGACCATAGTATTTTCCTCTTCTTCTCTTCCTCTTCTTGATCATGAAGTGGTCTCCTCTACTACATGCTCAAGCCATGATGCAGTCAGTACCTGGCCAGAGGTCCAAAGCATTGGCTCACCCAGCCTTTTTTCTTTTTAAGCTGATTTTCTCAGATATTTCATCACAGTATTGTTATGCTGTCTATATAGAAATACTAAACATTTTTTTCATGCTTGGTGAGCATTTAATTATCCTCTAGAAAAGTGTCTATTTAAGTCTTTTATCCATTAAAAAATCAGATTATTAATGTTTTTACTATTGAGTCTCTTATATATCTACTTCTTAATATTGATTCCCTATCAGATGCATTGTTGGAAATTATTTTCTGCCATAATGTAGGAACAACTTCTGGTATTTTTTGCATAGTTGGGGACAATGCAATATTATGTTAAATATTTTAAACCATCCAGAAAGAGATATTATGGAGTGTGATATTTTGAATGAGAATAACTCCATAGGCTCATATATATGAATGTTTGGTTCTCACTTGGTGGACTATTTAGGAAGGATTAGGAGGTGTGACCTTGTTGGAAGAGGTATATCACTGGAGGTGGACTTTAAGGTTTTAAAAGTCCATACCAGGCCCTGTCTCCCTCTTTCCCTGCCTCAGGATTTTGGATCATGATGTATGGCTCCAGCACTATGACTACCTTCCACCATGCTCCCTACCATGATGATCATGGACTGACCCTCTGAAATTGTAAGCAAGCCCCCAACTAAATGCTTTCTTTCATAAGTTGCCTTGGTCATGGTGTCTCTTCATAACATTAGAACACTAAATAATACATGTAAATTGGAAGTGATATAATCTTTAATCTTCAACCAATACATACATGTGTCAAAACACGGATGCTATATTCCACAAATGTGTAAACCCCAGAGCCAAGGAAGCCTCTTGGTACAGAACTAGCCTAGCATGCACCAGACCCTGGGCTCTATCCTCAGCATCTCAAATAAATGTGAATAAGCAAACATGAGAACAAGCTTATGAAAAGAACCTTCAAGAAGACATTGAGGGGCATGGGTGTGTGGTGTGTTTGCTATGTATGTGGCAAAATGGGTCACTGGGATAGTTAGAATTGTGAAATTGTTGGTGCACAAGTAGCATTATGATGCTCTATGGGAATGTAGGCTTCTACTGACAGCTTCACCTGGAGCTGACCCTATAGGGTCCAGAAACTATTGTTTTTTGTCTGTATAATTATTTGGGTAATTTCTTATACCTTAAAGTGTAGAAATTAAAGGCACACCTTATTCTTTGTACTTATAGCCTGTGTGTGGAATTCTTAATCTCTATCCCTGATCTTGACAACGCTCTCTATAATGTATGCCAAGAAATGCTAACAGAGGCTTTTCTGGCCCAGGAATTTCAGTCCCTTTAATATGTCATACTAGAACCTATAATCACAAAAATGTCTTTCAAATCACTGA
This sequence comes from Onychomys torridus, assembly GCF_903995425.1. Taxonomy (NCBI): domain Eukaryota; kingdom Metazoa; phylum Chordata; class Mammalia; order Rodentia; family Cricetidae; genus Onychomys; species Onychomys torridus. Next base: position 47,193,667 of record NC_050451.1, read on the forward strand.
CTCCTGAATTAAGAATCCACTGTGAAGTGGAAAGCTAAGTTCTACTTACATAAAGCAGATATTTGTGTGAATGGCACTGGGGTTTTGTTTCTTATACTTATTTCCAACCTGTGAGCTACAGCCTTGGACATGTCAGAAATGTGCACACCTAACTATAGAATATAATTAAGGTGGACTTCAATTTCTTGGAAACGCTTGGGAGACTTGGGCAATTGAGGTATAGCCGTATGGGTTGGTCAACTCTTTGTTTAAAAAATATTTGTACAACTTTTTGTTTTTTGATTATTTTTCAATAAAATAATCTTAAACAAATCAAACAAATATACTCTGCTATTTTTTTTTTACATCTACTGTAATTATAAGTTGAGGCATTACCAGATGGATGGAACATTAGCATGTGAAGGCCAATCATGTTGAATCTGAAGAGGTTGGTCATATGAAGATAGCTTCTATTGTCCAGACTGGTGCTAGTCAGTGTTGGATCTGCATTAGGGATTAGCTTGCATGCAAAGCTGGTGAATGACACAGACTTCCAAGGACCATGGTTGAGCCAGTAGGGGAAGACTCAGTGGGAACCATTCCCTCCTGTCCATCTCAGCCCCAGCTTCTGACTCTACAGGAGCAGGAATGGTCCATTAACACAACACCTGACCCTCTTGCATCCATACATGGTATAAAAATTCCCTTTCCTTTGTATATTTCCCAAGAGAATTTAGGAGACTCACAATGTAGACATAGCCTAACCAATCTATTAATGAACACAACTCAGATGAAATGAACAGGTGACAGAAGCATGTATACATATGTCGTGGAAGATGAATCCAAGCCCATGGGCCAGGGCTGCAGGTGACCTGATTTGCATAGAGACTGTAGCTGCATTTCAATTTCCAAGAGCAGATTGTACTCTGAAAATATCTTTTGGAGTTTTTTGTTACCATGCTAATTTCCTCTAGTATGTGGGGCCCAAATTGCTGGCTGTGGAAGTTTTACAGAGTTTTACACTGAGCCAAGGAATCAAGAATTGACTTTCTCTGATTAACATTGTGTGGACGGTTTACTTCCCATCAACTTTGGTGCAAAGTAACAAGACTTGGAAGTTGGCATCTTTTAGTTACTGCATGGAGAAGCAGCCAGACACTAGGTACCACCTTCTTCTTTCTTAGGATGGTGTTTATTTTTCAGACAGCTCTAAAGGTTTCACTGAGTCTGTGCAGTCCTATTTACCTTTGCAGAGTTTCTTTATTTTTTTTCATGTCAGAAAAGATTCAAACATGGTAGAAATCCTTGAGCTTTACCAAACAGCGATACTTTTATTAAATGTTTTAAAACCAAAACAGTTAATCCATGAATTCCACACATCTTCATTGTATGTAATTCTGAGCAGTGCTGTGCACAGCTCTGGGGAGGGAAGGGTGAATAAAAACAATGTTACTGCCCTTAGAGATCTAAATGCCCAATGGGAGAGAAAGACCTCTCTCCACTCAGCTGGAATGTGGTAGAAGTGCTTCAAAGGAGCCGGAATGAAAGGAAAAATAAAATAGGTCAAGACCAGCAGTAAATGGTGAGTATAAATTGTGTCAGGGCAGGTTAGAAATGACATGTGTAGGCTTGCCTCTTATAAAAGATAAGGTTTGCAGAAACTATTATGGCTTGATAAACACAGGCCTCAACTCTTTGCGGAAAGTATTAGGAATATTACATATACAAACAATGTGAATGATGTCAACAGCACAGATAGCATTACTGATTATGGGAAAACACTATGTGCCAGGCATTTTAAGGGTGTCTTGTGGGTCTGAGAAATGAAACCATACACAAGGAAAGTGGCAGAGGGCTACAGCTCAGGAAAGCAAGGCAGAATCAGAAGACCTAGATTCAAACCTGCACAAACCATGTCTGGTTGTTTGCAATCATTTTTAACGGCTTCAAATTGTGTTTATAATTTTTGTTCCCATAGGGAAAATATACTTAATCAGAAGGTTGTTATGAGAAAAGCAAGTTAATTCACTTAGCCCAGGGAATTCACATCAGAACTGCATCTCTCCCCCCACCTCACACACACACACTTGACAGATGAAAAAACTGGTTTAAAGACTTCTATATATTTCTAAGTAAAAGGTAGAGTTGTCCAGATCTGCACTTTCCAATGTCTGTGTTTCTTTCCACACTGTATTGTGCTTATTTTGCTATAGGTAATCCTATATATTCTAGATATATTTATGTATCATGTACAAATCTTCAGAACAGTCACCCTCGTCCACAATATCTAGAAATGTAAGTTGGTGTTATTTTTTCATTTGTATTATTCCTCCATTGATGCATACCTCTGATGTAGTATGTTTACTCACATGACACCACTGGGCATGGAATGTGTATAAATCAACCCATTAAGTGAGACTAGATTCAGATCCTGGAAGCTGTATTATGGTTGGCTATATAACTCTGTATCTATGTGACATACAGAGGTCCATCCCTATCATCTGTATGAGCAAGACTTCCTTCACTTTTATTTGTTTTGGAATCACTTGAAGGACGTGAGAGAATGGCTGAGTAGTAAAACCAACATTTAAGTAACACTGATACAACATCAGCAAAGTAAAAGGTTTCTATGTTATTCTCTTTGCTGTTGTCATCGACATTAGTGTACTAATAAAGGAGAATTGAGTATCCAGGGTAGAATGGTCAAGTTTACTACCATGGGAGGTATGTGTGTGTGTGTGTAGGGGGGTACTCCACTTTGCAAAATTCACAAAATTGCATTGCTTTCACATGTGCCCATTTTCCTTGGAAGGCAGCTATGCTCACCATGATCCCACCAATGCAGATCCCATTTTCCTTGGTATTCTGTTCTTTCATTCAAATTTGCAACCTCAGAGAGACATCTAAGGCATCAAAGTACTAAGAATCTCTTATAGACTTTAGAAAGGGGAATCACATATAGATTATTTCATATGCCAACAAAGCATCTTCCATTATGATCCATTTATTGGCTCTATATGTTAGCCAACTTTCTATTTGTATCAGTCAGGGTTCTCTAAAGGAACAGAATTGATATAATGAATATTTATTTATTCATTATATATATTGTATACTGATTATACACACACACACACACACACACACACACACACACACACACATATATGATTATATATATTACAGGCTTTCATCTGCAATAGTCCCATAATGGCTGTCTCATGACTTAGCTCCATTACACTTCCTGGTGCTCACTTTCTCCTCAAACTGTACATTTTGTATTTTTCCTTACTCAGCTTGATCATTTTCATTATAGGTCTGCATAAGAGTCTCACTAGTAATCACATGATAGAGCAAATACTAATCTGTCCTGAAATCTCCTCTGCTAACATCATTAATACAAAACTCTTCAATTTAGCCTCAGGCAGAAATTCTAGGACAAGGGCAGAAGTCAGTTTGTTTGTTTTTGTTTTTTGCCAAAAAATCCCAAGAATGTTCTCTACACCACTGACTAACATTCTTCTTTTCTGAAACCTCTTATGATAGCCTAGCTATCATAATCTACACTGTTCTCAGCACCACTGTGTTCCATAATCCTACTAGTATAGCACATTAAGCCACACTTAATACACTTAACTACTTTTTTAATCCAAAATTCCTAAGCCCCCATTTCAACAACAAGCTTCATGGTCAGGCCTGTCACAGCAATACCCCACACCCTGGCATGGGGTTTTGAAATCTCAAAGTCCATCCCAGTGACACACTACCTCCAACATAGCCACACCTCTTAATCCTCCTAATCCCTTCAAATGGCACCTGGTGGCTAAGCTTTCAAATATAAGAGCCTCTGGGGGCCATTCTTATTCAAACCACCACAGTAGGGAAAGTAGGATGGCAGGGTGGTGAGCCTGGCTCATCACATTGCTTTGGCAATCCAGAAATAGACAATGAGAATGGGAAGGGGAGCTGGACTGTAAATGGTCAAAGCCCTCACCAGTGAGGTATTTCCTCCAGCAAGGCTCCACCTCCTAATGGTTCCATAACCTTCCCAAACAGCACCACCAGCTGAGGACCATGTGTTCAAACACATGAGCAATGGGGTTGATTTCATCTTGACATAACCAGTACAAGATGGAGATTTATCTGACAGACAGACACAGTGTTGAGGAGGAACTCTATCTTCTCCATAGTGTCTACACAGACACTGCAATGGGACAGACTCATCACTATGAGGCAGGGATGAAAGCCCTAGGCCTTTAGTCTACCTTCTCCAATACTACCAAATGATGTGGCTGGGGTGTCTCCTACCCTAGAGGATTGATGTTCATTTATTTTTTTTCTAGCATAGGAGAGATACTGGCCAGCTCATCCCATACCCACAGCAATGTAGATGGAATTGGCCATTTGACAATTTCTTTCATTTTAAAAGCTGATCCATTTATTTATCCAACTTTCTCAACACACTTGCCTCTCACACTTCCCTTTCTTCCTCCTTAGTTTGCTAAATACTCCCCTAAAACAATCCTTTTTGTTTTGTTTTGTTTTGTTTTGTTTTGTTTTGTTTTGGGGGGGGTTGGGGGAGTGGGGGGGTCAGCAATCTCAGTCTGGCTTGTATTTCTCTTGTGTCTATCATTCTCTTTTTCAAAATGATTCTCTCCTTTATAACTCTTCTTCTCATTCATTTATTTTCTCATCAAAGAATGAAGAGACTCTGAAGAGACCTCCCAGCTGATCTCTCAGGACGAGCATTTCTCTGTGTGTTGAAAGACACTCTTTTCTGATGCTGAAGGATGGGGCTTAGCACCTTCCCTCCTTTGCCGCCACCGCCCACTCAGATGACATCTGTTCTGATGGATGTGTACTCAATTTTCTCTGATCTTACTGAATTGTCATTATGCCTGCCCTACTGTGGTTGTGAAAGGGAATATCCTGAGTGTGTTTGTGTGTCTGCAGGCTGTGTGAAGGAGTGCCATGCAGAATGGAAGCCTAGAAGAAAGCTAGGCTATGCTTGGGCGTGTTTATTTTGGAATGTCATTCCCAATCAAATCTAACATTTATAACCAGCTTTCCTCCGTGGCTTTCTGGGCCACGGTTTAAATGTCCAAGAATAAACATATCAGCTGCAAATGGAAGATTATGGCAGCAACTGAGGATGATTGCTGTCTCATCAGCTGCTTATAGCCATGTCTATGGGCTGTGGAGAAAGCAGATATGTAGAATGGGCTGTAGGAGATAGGATGTTAAAATCATACAAACACCTTGTCTGTCAGAACAGGGCAACCACTGAGAATGTGACTTGAGCCAGAACGTTTTCAAGAAATGTCTCCAAACCACCAGTGTCTAGAGTCTAAGACTATTACGTTTTCCAGTGGAGATGTGCTATGCCGTTATGAAAGCCTGTGGTCGCACTGTCCTGGGCCTGCACATGCTTATCAAGGATGCCTGGTTGCAGGCAAAGGGGCACTGAAGTTCTGGTTTGCCTTTGCATGTGGAGTATTTTTGACAGACGACTGCACCCAGCTTGCTGACACATTCCCTGGATACATCAAGAAAAATCACAATGTCAGGAGTCATTTTGCCAGTGTCTTCAAGAGATATGCAGTTAATACAGCTTTCATATTTAGGAAGTCAGTGGAAGCTGTCACCCAGCCAAATGAAGGATGTCCCACTGAGTTGGGTTCATATTGTCAAGTGAATGTGATGCAATGTGACGTCCTCTACACTGGCATGTGGTGATCCTTCAGGAAATGCACCCCCTCTACACTCCCAACTGCTGGGACATCTATGTATGATTCTGGATCAAGAGCACCTGGGAAAAGATATGATGCAAACAAATCAAAAAGTCTTCAGCATAAAATCTGCCTCAAAGTTTCTGTATCCAGTTTGGGCTTTTTCAGTGTAGTTCCACAATTCTCTGTATCTTCTCTCAAACAGATAATGGAGTAGCAATTTAGAGCTTTAACAATGAAGTCATAGCCTCATACGTGCTGACCTTGGTGAAAGGAAGCCATGATGTGCTCACAGACCATCCTGCTCCTGAGTTGGGATCTCAGGGACTCAAAGGGGAACAGCTGCAAATGCAGATGAGGGGATCAATGCCATGGCCATTGCTCTCATTACTTTCCCTATCTTTGCAGGGTAAAGTGTCAACTCCATCTTCCCTTAGTAGACAGAGCACCCAAGGTCTTTCACAGAGAAGGAGTGGCTGTGTGCTGCCTAATATGTTTCTCCATTTTGCTCCTACACAGGCAGCAGGGAGGGAGATGTGCTGAGATTGACCTGTTCAATGAAAAAGAGAGCCTAGCCCATGGTCATTACAAGATACAATGACTTTTCTGAGAGCACTTAGCTTTAGTGATTGTTTAAGGTATGTTGCTTCTGTGGATCAAATAGATACATTGCATCTGTGGATCACACCTGCATTGTTTCCCCATGAACAGTGGGAAAGCATGCCTAGCTCATGTGTATTGCAATGTTTACTTTCAGCCAAACAAAATGAAGTAAAACACCCAAGATTTATGCCTGTGAGAGAAGCCCTGATTTTTACCTGAATAGTTCAAGAGGAAAAACCTTAGTGGATATAAAATTATCTATAGATTTTATTCAATTTTCATTTTCCTAATCTTTTCTATGACCCACGGGATGTAAGTTTTAATACAGTAAAGCAAGGAGACAGATGATATTATTTAATAAAGACCATGCAATTGACAGCAAATACCATATCATGACTGCTTGACAGAGATATTGCTAGGAGTGAATAGCCCTCCACCATGCACTTATCTGTTACCAACTAGACACATAGTTCCTTCTCTTATAAAATATGGGGTGATTTCTATAGTGTTTGCAACTCGAAGATTGTAGAATTTAAATTTGAATAAATTAATTTTCTAGTATTAGTGATGTCTTTTCTGATAAGTTTGAAGTGTTTTTCTATGGTAGTTGAGAATACACTCATGAATCCTTCTCATCTCACAATTACTGTAAAAATAAAATTAGCCAATAGTTATCTAATGCTCTATATCTGACAATCTCTTGGTTATGGTGCATTTCACAAGGTGATTTGTTTCCCACCCCCATCCTGGAGAATGCTCTCACTATCTGATTGTTGTCTGGCAGATGATTTAGAGATATGGGTCAGCTGGGAAGCATATGTGGGGTTATGAAGAAAATTGGTCTGAAATAGCTCAAATTCACAAATATGCCATGCCAGACATGGTATTTTATTTATCAGAAATCTTAATAAACACTTCCATCATAATTTTCTTCAAAGTAGTCTTGGCACATCTTGGATTTCTTCCTTCTTCAGGTCTTTATAACTCTTGATACACAAACCATGGCGCAGCCACTGTTTACTGTGGGCCTGCAGCCAAGTTGGGAATTCTAAATGCCTGGGTTGAGGACCTGGGTTAACCCTGGGTTAATAGCCAGTGAAAAATCATGGTCAAATAAGTGACTTTGCTCCTGTTTAATGGTGTCATATGAGAAGTTTCCTCACTCATTAGTTTAAGGCACACACCCCCGCCCCAGACACAGAGGCATGCACATGTATATGTACATACTTACACATGTAAGGCCAGAAGTAAATCTGGGGCAGGGTATAATTTTTTAGGTACCATCCAACTTATTTTGGAAGAGAGCCTCTTCATTGTGTGGTAGCTTCTTTTTTCAGCAAGGCTTACTGGCTGCTGAGCTCAGAGAGCCACATGTCCCTGTCTACCCAGTGCTGGAATTACAAGTAAACACTCTGAAGCCCATCTTTTTACGTGGATTCTGAGGATTGAGCTTGGTACTTATGCTTGCTTTGCAGATACTATACTGAGTTGTTTCCCCAGCCCAATTTGAGAGATTTTAAAACCTGGTGCTGTCCATGGAAGAAGTTCTAAATATTAGAGAACCAGAAGGAAGGTTGCTGGAGAGTACTGTGCAGAGACCCCTGTGTTTCCTTCCTTGGTATCTGATGCTTACTGATATGCTGGGCACATAGCAAGTGGAAAGTCTAAAGAGTAGTTGTCCTTTCTCCTCAGCAAAGCTCAATGTGGAAGCTAAAAAGCAGGTGTATCTGACCTGGAGGATCCTGGCTATAGCAAAGAAGTAGCTTAGGGCTTCATACATTTTTGGTTGCTTTTCTTTTGCTGTGCTAAGACACCATGACCAAGGTGTCTTATAAAAGAAAGCATTTGAGATTCGTGGTTCAAGAAGGCTAGTCTATGATCATTGTAATGGGGAACATGGCAGGAGACAGGCAGGCAGGCATATTGCTGGAGCAGTAGCAAGGAGCTCACATCTCAATCCACAAACACAAGCAGAGAGTTAACTGGAAATGGTGTAGGTCTTTGAAACTTCAAAGCCCACCCCCCACCCAGTGACATTCCTCCTCTAACAAGGCCACACCTCCTAATCCTTTCCAAATAGTTCCACCAACTGGAGGTCAAGCTTTCAATATATGAGCCTATAGGGGCCATTCTTCTTTAAACCACTATAACACCTAAGACCATGATTCAGACAAGAGTATAAGCATTGCCAGAAATTTATTTGAAATTAGTTTTCTACTAAATAGTTTCTAAGTGTTTTTCACTATTTTAAAAATATCTTTAAGATGTTTTCACTCCACATGCCTGTGGTGATACTTTGTGCTCTAAAAAATAAAACTTGCCTGGAGATCAGAGTGTGGAGCTAGCCACTGGTATCCGTAGAGGCCAGGCAGTAATGGCACACACCGTTAATCCCAGCACTCGGGAAGAGGAAGCAGGAAGACCAGGAGTTCAAGTCCACCCTGGGCTACATGAGATTGATCCAGTCTAAAAGAGAAACAGAGCCAGGCTCATGCCTTTAATCTCAGCACTTGGATCTCATACCTTTGATCCCAGTACTAGGGAGCTAGAAACAGGAAGTGATATGGCTGGGTAGAAAGAGGAATATAAGGCGAGAAGAGACAGAAGCTCATTCCTTTTCTATCTGAGGATTTCTAGAGGTAAGAATCTCTCTCGTGGCTGGCTGCTTTGCTTCTCTGATCTTTCAGCTTTCACCCTCAATATATGACTCTGGGTTTTTATTATTAAGATCAGTTAGAATTCTGATACACATGCCCATCTCTGCTAGTCCTTTTACTCCATCAGAGACTGAGACAAAACAATGTGGGAGTCTACCTGTCAATAGTCATGGGCTGGGATGTCAGGAAGCTGGTTTCCAGGGGAGACAAAATTAATCAATTAAACCTGAGCACATTTCATTGTTCAGAGAGTCAAATGGTGGTGCACTCCTTGTGTCTAGATGGAAGTTAGATCAATCATAAAACATAATATTTGGGCAAAGTATCTGAATTTCTATTACTCAACATAGAGTAATTAAATCTTTCTTGACTTTCTAGTTTAAACTTCATGGCCGCTAAACACTATGCTCTGCACCCAAACTCCACAGAGCATCTACTTTCCTCCCACCCCTTTGCTTTCTGTAGGTAACTTTACTCAGTGTATTGAGACAAATTTAACAAAAGAGGTGAAACACTTTTGATTCCTCCCATTCTTAGAATCTGCCTGCTCATCAAAAGCTCTCTCTACTCACTGACTGTCCAACACAGGTCTCTCTCTGGACTTGACCCCAAATTATGGTGTTAACCTTCTCAATAGTCTCCTCAGAGGAAACTCTTTTTCAATTCTGAATTAATCGCTGTCCTCTTTTATCTGATCTCTTACCTTCAACCCAAAGTTTACTGAGCACCTGCTATGTGCCAAGCTTTATGTTAGCTCCAAAGTGGGCCCCCTATTGAAGTGTTGGTGACAATGTACTAAACAGAAGGGCTTTTGCCAGGTAAATGGAAGGATTGTTGTGGGATAAACAGAAGCCTAAAGATTGGTTTCTATTTGCCAGGAGCCTCCTTTAAACAGTTAGGCACCTCCCTTCATCTGCCTCAAAGGTCAACTAACTTGAGCAAGGGCATCTAGTTCTAGGTCAATCCAAGCAGCCTATATCAGCTCAAAGACCCTGGCCTGCAGACTGTCTCATAAAATCCCCTTGCTTTTCCACCATTTTGATTTTCTCTTTGCCCTGCTCCTCTCCAAGAGATAATTTTGGCAGTTTGATCCCCTATAAGCCTTTCTTTCTCTCCACGGAGTGGTCCAGTTTGGTAGTTTCACTGTGCTCTTGCTTACATTTGGTGCAGAAACCCAGGAAGATAACAATGGGACCTTTCAAAGGGCCATCCCCTTACTAACTGAACAAAACTGCTGATTTTGACCCTCCTGGTACGGATCGTTTTCTTCTTCTGGCTCCTTTCCACCCACCATATTCGACTCAAAAATCAAGAGTTGGCTTCTGCAGCCATTTCTCTCCTCTACCTACTCTAGCACTCATCTCTCCACAGCTTCTCAGTGTCACCTTGGAGCTGTCTGCCTCTGTCTCTGTCTCTTGTTGGCTTGCTAAAGCCCGCTGACTCTTTGTATCTTTTGGACCCTGAAGCATACTCAACAAAAGTCATGCTAGTGTGTCAGGCAGCTTCTCTTGCCCTACTGGGCACCTATCACGTGGAAAGGGATGCATCACCATGGTGATTCAGGGCATCTCTCTGACCAGTCTTGGTCTACTTGGGGATCCTCTCGGGTTGAGACTCTGTCACCATGCACTTGCCCCTTTCCCTCCCTGTGTGTCCATTCCTGTGGTTTTGGAATTCTCCCTCTGGTGAGATTCCAATTTATGACTGCTTTTTCTATGTCTCTCCTACCCTCTCCTTGCTCTGATCCTGGAAATTATTTATGTCTCCCTTCACACCTTCTCCATTTCTAGCCATTAACTCTTTCCATTCAGCATTGGACTCAGTGGCTCCTTACTCTCCTCTCTAATTTCCCTCCTTCTCAGACTCAGAGATTTCATTGAAGTCAGCTGTCTTATTGCCAAAAGCTTGACCTCAATACAAATTAGATGATCAGTCTCAGTGGTCAAAAAGATGGTACACCTGATTTCTAAATTCTCATGGATTATAACAACTTCTGCCACTAAAAGCAAATGATCCCCAAATCCATTATCTCTAAGCTTTCCCTACTCTGCACTCTCGAAAGTCTTTCATCACTAAGTCCTTTTTACTCTCCATGGTTGACCCTTCCTCTAACCACTGGATTCAGTCTTACAGAGATTCAAATGCCCTTTGAGTATGGATGATATTGAAATATTATCATATGCTGTCCTAATCTATTAAAAGCTGACTCTGGAGTTGGGATTTGATCTGCTCTAAATCCCAGCACGTTTGTTTAAAAGTTTCCTTCAAAGTCTCTATCCTGGGTCAGGCTGGCCACCTGACTCTGTGATATCCCTATGGAGAACACAACAGGACATCCTAGAAAAATAACACTTTGTTCATGAGAACAAAATAGCTAAGAGGCAACCTACTTCAGACAGAGGCTACAAGTGGCAAAGTGTAATCACAGATATTTAGTTCTCTGAATACCCTTCCCCTCTTTTTCTTGGTTTAGTTTACAATCTTTGACACTTTTGTTGACATTAAAACTTTTTAAATTTGGGGGTTTTAAAATCATTAGTATATGGTTTTAAAAAATTGTAAAATCCTAAACAGAAAAAAAGTTAGCTTAAAATTTGTAACAAAAAGTTAATATTTAAAAATCTCTATGTAGGTAATTTTAATTTGCTACAGCATACCTTATATGTAACTTGGATTCAAGTCTTATTTAGGAAAATGGGTTTTTTATTAGATCAAAGAGGCCACACTAGGCTTCCAAGATGGTTTGTTTTATTTTATTATCCCTAGGCTAAGGAGACAATACTAGGCCTCTGAGATGTTTTGGATAAAGATGGACTTGTACAATGATTTTTGTCCTAAGAGTAAAAATAACGAATGAAGACAAAATTATAAACCTTGCTTATAGAAAATGCGATTGAGAACAGTATACATCTGATGATTAAGGTATAAATTCCTAAAGTTACAATGGTCTATTCAGAGGGCTCTGTTGACTCTGGCAGTTAAGGAGTTTAATGTAGGGAGGAACAGAAAGGACAGGAAGAGTTTCCGTGACAGACAGAAATGCAGCTGGGTATCAGCCCTGAGGTCACCTCCAAAGAAGATCTGTCTTCCCCAAAGGTCCTTTGAGCCTCCCCAAAGGTCAACTACCTTGGACAAGGGCATCTACTTCTGGGTCAACCCAAGCAGCCTGTATCAGCTCAAAGACCCCGCCTTGCTGACTGTCTCTCATAAAATCCACTTGCTCTTCCACCATTTTGATCTTCTCTCAGACAGCCTTGGCAGTTTGACCCCCAATAAACCTTCCTTTCTAACCATGAAGTAGCCCAGTGTAATGGTTTCACCACGCCCTCGCTTACAATTTATGCTAAGTATTTCTCAAGTTCACAATAAAGATAACAGTTATTTTTCATTAAAACATCACAACGATATTAGGAATATAAATCTAGAAAACATAGAAGTAGATAAACTTTGATAAAATAACAAATAATCATGCCCACCAACTAGTCATTGATACTATCTAATATGAGACAGTGGAGGATATGTGAGCGTGTGTGTGTGTGTGTGTGTGTGTGTGTGTGTGTGAGAGAGAGAGAGAGAGAGAGAGAGAGAGAGAGAGAGAGAGAGAGAGTAAAACTGTATGTTGGTGGTGATAAAGTTTAGGAATAGATATAATGAAGTAACAAGTATAATTGTAGGATTTTATTTGTATTTTTAGATACTTCGTATACTTTGTGGTAGTCTGAATGAAGATGGCCCCCAAAGGCCCATAGGGAGGGGCACTATTAGGAAGTATGCCCTTGTTGAAGTATGTGGCTTTGTTGGAGAAAGCGTGTCACTGAGGGTGGGCTTTGAGGTCTCAGATGCTCAAGCCAGGCCCAGTGTCTCACTTTCTTCCTGCTGCCTGCCTGTTTGGATGTAGAACTCTCAGCTACCTCTCCAGCACCATGTCTGCCTGCTTGATGTCATCCTTCCCACCATAATGACAATGGATAAAACCTCTGAACTGTAAGGCAGTCTCAATTAAATACTTTCCTTTATAAAAGTTTCCCTAGTCATGGTGTCTCCTCACAGCAATAGAAACCCTAACTAAGGCATAGTCTTTAAGAGTTTTTTCTTTGCATATGCATATATGTGTGTATTATGTATACAAGTATGTATGTATGTTCACCAGGTGTGTGGGTACAAGTATGTATGTAGGAGTGCAATGAACATGTGTTCTTGTGGAGGCTCTAGGCTGATGTCAAGACTTTCTTGGTCTTTCTCCTTCTTATGCTTTTGAGGCAGGGTCTCTTAATTGAACCTGAATCTTGCTGACACAGTGAGTCTAGCTTGCCAGCTTGCTCCTGTCTCCACCTCCTGAGTGTTTGAATGATAGGTGGCCAGCACACATATTTGTCATTTACTTTGGTGCTGAGGACCTGAACCCCAGTCCTTATACTTGTACAGCAAGCACTTTCTTTGTTAAGGCATCTCCCTATCCCTTTGAAGAGTCTCATAAATCACAGTTTGTAAGTGTTGAAGCTCTGGGCTTCAGACCACTAACTTTTCTCCTTTTATAAGAACATGAGTCCCATTCATGGGGTCTCTGTTCTTATGATTCAATTCATCCTTAAAAATCTCACTTCCTAATATTGTGTCACATTGGGATACCAAATATAACTGGGAGTCATTACACAATTTTTGGAAGGATAGTTGCAATATTCTCATTCCATCCTTTAGTGTTGTTCCTGGGATGTGCCTATCCCTCCACACCCAGGACCACTGTTTGCAGCCTGCCTTCATCAAAGAGGGCTATAACATTAATCATCTTCAAGAGCTGTGCATTGTAACCACTGTTTCACATGTAGTTTAGAGTAGAGATTTCTTCTACAAGTTGAAGTGTTACTTGTTTTATCTATTTGACTATCTATCAATGGCCAAACCCATTTGAAAGCCACATTCTGAAGACTGGGAAAAGCTCTATCCAATGAGCTCACAAGTTATATCACAGAGCAGAGTACCAAACCACCTCTTCTTCTCCACCTTGATAATACATATTGAGACATAAAATTATGTGTTATATTACTCTTCTCTGTTATATTGATCAGTGCAACTTAATATAGAGACTTAGTATGTTGAAAGAAATGCTATCGTAATAAACACTGGGGCACACAGCCTTGTTGTAGGTAGTGGAAATAGGGCTACTGAGACTTAGGGAGATGGAGAGCCAGTGTTTAAAGTGACAAAGCATGGTTATATCCTTTCCAAGGATAAATTTAATATAAATTTGCCCATAGTATTAAAGGAAGAAAAACAACTAGACTATAGACAGGATAGGTACTTGAACACAGATGTTATTAATTTTCCATAACTACTATAAATAGTCACTGCAGCAATGGATATCCATTCTCTTATAGCACCATAGCCTCCATGTCCAAGTTCTAGGTGCTGGCAGGGCTATTCTTCCCAGAGGATCCAGGGAAGACTTGAAAGGCTCTTCTCAGCTTCTGCTCAATATTGACAACCTCCCACCATGTCTGGCTTAGTGTCATCCTCTTCCTCTGTCTTCATGTATTTGTGTCCATATTTATCATACACACTAGGTATTTGGTTATTTGTCTTTAGATCTTCCTCTTCATAATGATTTCAGGGTCTAATCTAATGTGTGGCCTTTCCTTGGTTATGTCTGCAAAGATCCAAATCCCAAGTAAGATTCTTATACAATAATCTGGGGATTGGGACTTCAGTATTATCTTTTAGGGAAAAAAAATTGTTCAATTGAAATGGACATCAAGGACCAGCCTGGTCTGGCACACAGAATGCACTGAGTTCTATCCATAGCATGATTTTTAAAAGTAGATGGGTTGGAGAAGTGGTTCAATGGGTAAGAGTACTGGCTGCTCTTCCAGAGGACCTGGGTTGGCTTCCAAAACCCACACAGAGGTTTACAACCTCAGGTAACTCCAGTTCCAGAGGATCTGTTGCTCTGTTCTGATCTCTGAGAGCACTGCATATATGTGGTGTGCAGATGTACATGCAGGCAAAATACCCACACAAACAAATGTAAAAATCTCAAAATATTAGGCATTGAAAAATTATTTGAGATCAATGAAATCTTGCAAGTAGAAATTAAGATGGATAGATAAATTACAGATATTTACAATCTCAAAGGCTGAAAACACAGGGTGTGGATCCAAGTATCTGACACATCCAATACGTGGCTTCCAGGCTTACAGGGCAGAGACAGCATAAGGGTGAGACTGTACATAGTGAGTATGAGTAGAGGAGCAGACAAGCAACATACAGACAGCTGCCTACCACAAAATGCGTTCGTCTTCCATAATGTGCAAATATGGCCAGGAGGTGGCTATTCTCTCAGAGATCACAGCACCCAGCTCTACTTGAGCCTGAGTGGGAACAGGAGGGGCGTACTATACTCCTAGCTGCTACAAAGCTGGCCCTTTCTCCACACACCTGTTCTTCTGTCTCTTGATCCCATGTCTGTCCTCCTGCTTGGGATTCTACATCTTGCATAGAGCAGAACCAGTTAGCCCATGTCTCTTAAAGACCCCGTGGAGCAGCGTTCTGCTAAAACACAGAGAAATCACAATTCTTTAGACCATTGAGAGTTACCCTCACCAACCTGTAAGATGTTTCTAAGCCAGTTTGAAATATCCTCTATGGTTAAGCATTTTATGTGTGTTTGGGTTTCCACTGTTAAAATAATCTTAATGGACAGGAGGAGTGGTTCAGCTGCTAAGAGTTCTTACAGCTCTTGTGGAGCACCAGAATTTTGTTCCCATTGCCAGCATGGCAGCTCAAAATTGCTTGTAACTGAAGTTAGAGAGGACCCAGAGCCCTCTTTTGACATCCAAGGGCTCACAAACACAGGTAGTGCACATGCCATATTTGTTGCTGTCTATGAAGAATGTTTTAATTGGCAACCATAATGGTATGACAGTGCCATAATTTTACACACTGCCACCATACTATACCAAAATTCACCAAATGAAAGAGAGGAAAAACAAAATAATCCCATCCCAACACATCTGGGAAGCATTGGTGGGGTACAACAGGGTGAGCTGCCATCATCATGATGTCCCCTCTCATTGCTTCCAAACCCATTACAACCTTTCTTCCACCCCATGAAGTAAAAGAAAATACTCTTCACAATCACCTCTAATGATGACTTAGTTATAACATCAAGTGGAAACATGTAAACATTCACCCCTTTGCAGAATTTCAAAAGTAGAGTAGAAACCTCTGTCTTTTCTCTTCTTTCTTGTATCCTGGGTTTGAATTTATTTATTAAAATTTTCACATTACCAGTGCAAACTTTTGGGGCTGTTCCCCCTTCTCTCCCTTTCCAGATCTTTCCTTTCTTGTTCTCCCTAGTCCTTGTCTTTGCCCTCACATTCTTGGACCTCCATTCATTTTCTCAGAGTTACCTTCATGTGCTAATGATTTTTATGTCTTTGGGGGTTATCCTGAGCTCCCATGACCTCAGAGCAGGGAGTTACAGGATATGCCATACTTTGTTTTCACAGAGATGATATATAAAACAGAACAGAATTCGTTTCTCCTTAATTCTCTATATTAATTAGTAGCTCCTCTATTTATTCATTGCCCCAGGCTGTTGGGGCCAGTCTCTTTGTAAAATGAGTTGTGCATATTTATGAGGTATAGCTGGAAATGTTAATCACCCAAAGGCACACATTGTGTATGTATTGAAGCACCACGCTGAACCCTGTGAACTTATGCAGCTATTCCACACTGTCTTAATGTTACTATTGGTGTGATGAAACATCATGACCAAAAGCAATTTGGGTGCTTCAGGCTGTAGAAATACATAGTAGGAATTCAGCTGACTATGACAAAGCTATACCTACCTGGAAGAAGCCAAGGGCCCTTCCAGAGGATAAAGCCAAGACTTAAGGAGTCTTGGAGATACTGGCTTTTTAATTTTAGCCATTTCCTGCTATGAATTTCATGTGTGCTATTATAGCTTTCCCATTTGATTCTTTTCCTAAGAACTTCTAACAGTGTTATTGATCATTCACTAGGCACAATTTTTTCCCAAACAATTAAGGTATTTGGATGACTTCCCCCAACTGTGTTGACAACAGTCACACAAACAAGACTTCTTTTTTTCTAGGCTTTTGTGCTGTGGGATGTTCTGTGTGTTAAATGTATTGCTCTGATTGGTTAATAAATAAAACACTGACTGGCCAGTAGCCAGGCAGGAAGTATAGGTGGGACAAGCAGAGAAGAGAATTCTGGGAAGTGGAAGGCTGAGGCAGAGAGATGCTGCCAGCCTCTGCCATGACAAGCGACATGTAAGGTACCAGTAAGCCATGAGCCATGTGGCAACCTATAACTAATAGAAATGGCTTAATTTAAGATAGAAGAACTAGATAGCAAGAAGCCTACCATAGCCATACAGTTTGTAAGCAATATAAGTCTCTGTTTGTTTACTTGGTTGGGTCTGAGCGGCTGTGGGACTGGCGGGTAAGAGAGATTTGTCCTGACTGTGGGCCATGCAGGAAAACTCTAACTACAAAGAGAAAACTCTAGCTCCACTTTTGTTCTCCATTTTAGCATTAGAATCAGATATCTGCCTTTTATAATTGTCTCCTTTAGCAAGTATCCAGCACCAGAGCCATCTCCAGACAAAAGCATTTTGTCTAAGATACTTCTCAAACATCCAAGGACAGACTACAGGTAGATAAGCATCCAAACCACCTGCTAATCTCCTGAAAATAAGGTAAATATCCATACAGAGACAACTTCCAAGGCCATGTGGATGTTAGGTACAAAGTCTTGTTTCTTGTGCAAATTAAGCTTAGACCCTCCTTTGTCCCATGGCCTTTTTGATCTATTAACCAATTTTAGCCCTTAGTTGACCCCACTTCCTTTAATCACTCCCCTTTGGGTTGCAAATGAAGCTGACAATTAGTGATCTTTGTGTGGATCTGATTACCCCTGCTTTTGACCCTGGAAGAATTCAAGTCTGGTGACCTTACTTTGGCCAGAACATTACTTATTGCATGGTTATATAACTATAAATCTCAAACACTTAGGGAGGACTAGATTGGGGAACTAAGATGGGGAAGAATTAAGTTAGGAAGAACTAGATGGAAAGAACTAAAATGGAAAGTACTAAATGGGAGAATTAAGATAAAAATATCAGGCAGAAAAGGAGCTAAAGCCAGGCAGTGGTGGTGCACGCCTTTGATCCCAGCACTTGGGAGGCAGAGGCAGGTGGATCTCTATGAGTTCGAGGCTGGCCTGGTCTACAGAGCTAGTCCAGGACAGGCTCCAAAGCTACAGAGAAACCCTGTCTCAAAAAAACCAAAAGGAGCTAAGTATGGGAGCAGAAAAGAAGCTGTGTAGAGAGAGAACTAACTCAAAAGAATAAAGTGAATGGACTAAAAAAGAGTTTCATGTATGTAGATTTATTCAAGTATCCCTCAGATTAATTAATCCACTGCAGGTAGTGTCTCTTCTGGAACTCTGGGAAAAGACTATAGAGGGGCTGACCCCCAATAGTCTTCATTATTTGGGGAAGAAATGCTTTATTTGGCTTACATATCCTGAACCACCATCCATTGTTGGAAGCCAAGGCAGGAACTGAACTGGGATAGAACCTGAAGGTAGCTGACCCAGAGGTTGTAGAAGGGTGCCATTTACTGGAGTGCTCCTATGGCTTCCTTGGCCTGCTTTCTTATAGAAATTAGGAAACCAGCTTAGGGGTGGCCACATCCACAATGGGCTTGGCCCTCCACATCAATCACTAAGAAAATGTCCGTATAGGCTTGTCTGATATCACAGTAATCATTTTCTCCATTGTGGTTGCCTACTCTCAGATGATGGTAACTGATGTCAAGTTGACAAAAAACTAGCCAAGACATTAATCAAATATTTTTGGGGAGACGGTAATGGTAGCTTTCTGATTCCACCCTTTCACCTTCCACAATTGCACCCAATTTTCCATCTACTTGTTTCTGAGGGAACAGGGGAAAGATGGCATGTTTAACTGAAGGTTCTGAAAAACCCACTGACCTGGGAAGACAGGAATTTTGCCTACAAATACTGAAAGAACCAGGAAGCCAGTTTTGTCTCAGCTGAACCCCAGGAACACTGTGGCCCTGGATGACCGGAAGTGCCCCTAAGATCACAGTTTAAGACACTCCCTGAAATAGAGTAACAAGCTTAACTGTGTCTTCTTGCTGTCCCCAGACCCCAGGAGATGATGAATGGGTGTTGTTTTAGGGCACTAATTTGAATTTGTTACACAGTGGTAGGCAACTAATACAGAAAATAAGAAAAACAACAAAAACATATATACTAAAATACAAATTTCAAAGGTTAAAATACAAATTGTGATACTATTTGGATGCCTCTTAATATGGATTCATTCAAATAGCAGTTTAGCTTTTCTTGAATTTGATATGCCAAAAATATTTCTCCCTTCAAGGTGTTCATTCATTCCCATTGTATTTTAAGTGTATGAAAATAATTAACTATGTAGAAAGTAGAAATACATATCCAATAGCTAAGAAGTTACATAAATCTTGATTAATCCTAAGGTAATTACAACACACAGTTAACTCAAACTTCACTTATTTGGCAGGTAGCTGTAAATAACCAAGGCACCATCCCTGGATCTTACTTCGTGTCAGCATTTCCAGTGGACTGAAAGATCCCAAATTCTTTAAGGAAGCCCTCAGCCCTGGCCTGTCAACGGGGATTTATGTTACTAGTTTACAAACCCGACAGCATGGCAAGGGCTGCAGTTTCGAATACACTGGTAATTGTGTACATGACTTAAGTAGCTGCCTTCTTTCATTCATTGTCTTTGTTTTTCTTTTTAACCCTTCCTCTCAATACTGTATGTTATTTCCAGGATGGGATAGAATGCTGTAGTTCTAAGAATGGGAAAGCGTGACTTCCAAGCAATATTTTAGTCACAGGTCAGTAGGGTCAGTAGTCTTGATAGCAGGAGGATGTGTGCAGTTTTCTGTCTCTAAGAGAATCTTCAAGATACCAGATATCACTGATAGGACAAAAATCAGTATCACCAAAAACCACCTGCAAGGCATAGCTGGGTCTTACCAAAGACGCCACACTGGGCAAAGTCAGGAGTCACCAAATTCTACCTGTGGGGCTAAGTCAGACATCTCTAATACTGTGGAACAAGCCTGGGTACCTTGAAAAGGGCCACATTATCACAGCACGTTTTACTGTGAGGGATGGCTATGTGGTGAAGCACTTTCATGGCCCATAAATCAGATTCACAGATTAAACTCATTTTCTCTGGCCTAAAGGAGCTTTTCTAGATTTAATCTTCAAATTTCTAGTTTAACCATTTTCATATGGAAAAAAATATGTTTTCTATAGAGACATATTAGTAATCCCTACTCATGAGAAATTTACTGCACTACATTGCTGGGGCTTATTGGAGATTGAAGTTGCATGTGAGGAATATCCTGAAGATAAAATTTAATGGTGCATTGAACCATTAAGGTGGGTTGACACCATCAGTCACCCAAGAAACCTGCAAGCGATGAGTCTCACTGTCAAAGCCAAGGCTGAGTTAATGCCCTGTACCATAAAGTTTTATCTCCATGTACTTCTGCCTGTCACCAAGCGTCATAGCATACCATTCTACTATGAGACATATTAACCTTATGTCTACAATGAATATTAAACATGATAATAGCCAACAGGGTGCTTATTACCCCAAGGCTTAAAAAGATGATTTTCTTTGCATTTTATAACACACACACACACACACACACACACACACACACACA
Organism: Onychomys torridus; assembly: GCF_903995425.1. Taxonomy (NCBI): domain Eukaryota; kingdom Metazoa; phylum Chordata; class Mammalia; order Rodentia; family Cricetidae; genus Onychomys; species Onychomys torridus. The sequence goes on from NC_050451.1 coordinate 47,214,406, forward strand.
CACACTCACTCACTCATACATACACACATACTGAAGATTTGACATAATTCTGTGTTTTTTTCCTGAGAATTTGGTCCTCAAAATAAATCTCCATATATTTTATGTGTCCGTGCAGTAATGCTCTGTCTTTTGTCCTCATCTTGGCTCTGGGAACAAGTCAAAGTTTCCTGTGCAGCAGTTTGCACGGGGGCATCTGTACCTCCTCCTTACCTTAGGGGTTCCACACACTAGCGCTTTATGGTCTCACGTGTCTCTGGGCAGTTGTTTAGAATGGAACTACCAATTAGATCTTTTTTGACATTGAAAAAAAAAATCCTAGATCTGTATCTGCCAATATGGGATTCACAGCTATAGATCAGGACTATTGTTGAATGTGGCTGTGAAGTGAATTTTTAATGTCAACAGGTGGTAGTGAAAACATTAACAGTCAGGTATGTGCATGGATAGCACAGTCTACAGGGTCAAGCAATAATACCCACTGCTCCTTTCAGTGAAAATCAATGATGTTTTCATGGCTTCCTCCCCTCCTTTCCCCTCCCCTCCTGTCCCGTCCCCTCCCCTCCCCCTTCCCTTCTCTCCCCTCCTATCCTCCCCTGCCCTCCCATTCCATCCCTCTCGTTTTGCTTCTTTCCCCTCCTCTTCCCTCTTCCCCCATGTCACTAAGTGATTATTATACGCCAAGTCCTCAAGTTATCATCACTAAGGATGTGTATCTATTTCTGTTACTGGTGTTTATCTTGGAACAATAGATAGCTACTGAGCTTCATAGGAATTTGCCTTTAACCCAGCATGACCTGAAGATGCCTCTTCTTGGGGGATGTTCATTTGGCACACAGGTCATGTCCATGATCTGTCCAGAAAGCTGGACATTTTGTTGTCATCTTCCTGTGTTGATTCAGACACAGGCAGTTCCCAGGCTGTTCAGTCACATGCTTGGATGGAAAAGTATGTCTTTCCTTCTTCCTCTCTTGTCTTTTTCAAAAATCCCCTTTGAGATTTTAACATTATAGTAGTAAAATATTCTTGAAATAAAAAGAATATTATATTATCTATAGACATGCCATACACTTTCTGAAAATCAAAGCCCAGACTCCTAAATACAAGAAGACCCTGTTGAAAGTGTTTTGCTTAAGAGTTCTCAGGTATCATAATAATAGTTGCATAAATCTTTCAGAACATTTCTGCCTGATTGGATTAAGATCAAATTTATTAAAATATGTCTGAACGAATTAAGTAAATTGTGATATAATGTAAAGTATAAAACACCCACCATTGATAATAATTTCTACCAACATTTCACATCTGCAGTTAACTTGAAGCAGATGTTATAGACACGTCCCATTGTTTCATATTTGCATGAGACAACATGTTTTGATGTTTTCTTTTTAATTGCAACATCATGTAACACAGTTCTTTAAAAGCACATGTGTGGTAAGTGTCAAAGCCTGAGTGAAAATTTTATTTTCAAAACCCTTTGTAGCCTTTCCAGGGATCGTATCTTCTACCATGCACTCCAAGGGAATCAGAGATATACATGGCTGAGGATGGGAAGTTCTAGACTCTATACTACCCTTAAGGGACACATGCATTTTGTTTGTACGTTTTTACTGTAGATTAGATGCTACATGAAAAGTTGCCTGCTACTTTTCTTTCACAGAGTGAACTTCTCCAAGCATCACCAGGTGGCCAGTTCCAATGTGCCTTTGCATGAATTCTCCCTGGTTAATAACTGAGGAGAGAATTCTCCTAAGAGGCAGATAGGAAACTTTCACCACCCAAGACAGAACTAGGGTTGGGGGCTTCAGTTTGGTTTTCCATTGTTTATTTTTTAAAACTTTATTTTTATTTTATGTGTATGAGTGTTTGCTTGCATGTATGCATGTGCTCTACATGAATATCCCAGGAAGTCAGAAGAGAGTGTAGGATCCCTTGGAAATGGAGTTACAGGAGATTGTGAGCTACCATGCAGGTACTGGGAACTGAACACAGGTCCCCTGGAAGAGCAGCAAATACTCTGCACCCTTTGAGCCAGCTCTACAGCCCTCCCCCCATTTTTAAAGAGACTTCCAAGTGACTGCTCATAGAGACAGAAGAGAAAAGAAGCCAAACCTTTATAAAGATCTCTGATTAAGAAAAGCACTTATGCCAGATGGTGGTGGCGCACACTTTTAATCCCAGTACTTGGGAGGCAGAGCCAGATGGATCTCTGTGAATTTGAGGCCAGCCTGGTCTACAGATGAGATCCAGGACAGGCACCAAAACTATACAGGGAAACCTTGTCTTGAAAATCCAAAAAAAGAAAAGAAAACAAAAGAAAAGCACTTATTTGTCTTAAGATGATTAAATTTAAGGAATTTCTTGACACATAATTGAAAGAGAGCCATATCATGAGAATACAGAGGCTTCGTCACCAAGCTGCTAGTTTACTAACGCTAACAGGGTAGAAATCTGTAATTTAAGTACTGAAGAGGGAACAGAAAGAAGAGCATCAGCTGTGGTCCTTGTGGCCATGTCTGTTTCCAGGCTTTCTAGAAACATTTGCTGGTAACTGTCCAGGTGCCCTTTCCTGAAGCCTCCCAGGCCTGTTTCCCTCTTGTCTCTTCTTTCTCCCTGTACAGTTCTGGGCCCCATCTTCCAAACTGCCACTATAACCTGTCAAGGGCCTGTTTGGAAAATGTCAAGAGACCAGTAGGTAAAAAAAAAAAATGGCTTTTGTTATCAAGAAATTCTGGCTAGAAATGTATTGCTTATTTCTCAGGAGAAGCCATCTCATGTTCCAAAGATATGATTAGAGGGGGACTAGCTCTGCAGCCATGGCATTCACATTGTAGCTTTTAAAATGTAATATTTATGTTAGCAGGAGAATTTCCAACATGCACACAATGCATTTTGATCATATTCACCTCTAACTTCTCCTAGAACCAACCCAACCTCTTCCCACTCTCTCCCAATTTCATATCTTCTTCTTCTTTTTTTTTTAATAATTCACTGAGCCCAATTTGTGCTGGCCCTATCTGGATAGCAGTGGGGAATGGTCAACCTATCAGGGACCACACCCTTAAAGGAAATTCTCTCCTTCTGGTAGCCACTGTGACCTGCCAGTTGCTCCTCCTCCAGGACTGAGGGCTGGTGAGTCCTTCACCCCCATGCTGCAGTGTGAACTGGGCTGCCCTTGTGCAGTTGTTTATATATGCAACTACAGCTGGTGTGAGTTTACAAGTATAGTGGTCCTGTCACGTGCAGAAGACAGTGTTTACCTTTGATCATCCCCAGTCTGTCTTTTGCGATCTTTCTGCTTCCTCTTCCACAGCGTTCCATGAACCTTGAGCTGAGGATGTGTGACAAAGACATGCCATTTATGGATGAGCACTCCACAAACTTTTGTTATTTGCACTGAGCAGTTGTAAGTTCTCCACCCTGAACTGCACAGAAACTCTTGAATGAAGACGGAGAGCTGCACTAACTATGGGTGAAGAGATATGCGCTGGCTAGTTTGTTGTCAGCTTGGCACAGACTGGGTCACATGGGAAGAAGAAAACGCAACTGAGAAAATATCTCCTTCAGATTGGCCTATGGGTATGTCTGTGAGGGTTTTATTTTTTCATTTTTTCTTCCTTCCTTCCTTCCTTCCTCCCTCCCTCCCTCCCTCCCTCCCTCCCCCTCCTCCTCCTTCTCCCCCTCCTCCTCTTCCTCCTCCTCCTCCTCCTCCTCCTCCTCCTCCTTCTTCTTCTTCTTCTTTCTCTCTCTCTCTCTCTCTCTCTCTCTCTCTCTCTCTCTCTCTCATGACTGATGTAGGAGGCTCAGCCCACTGGGGTGACCATAGTTGTGCAGGTAGTCCTGGGTTTATAAAAAAGCAAACTGAGCAAGCCATGACAGTAGCAGTGTTCCTCTGTGGCCTCTGCTTCAGTTCCTGCCTCCAGGTTCCTGTCTTGACCTTCCTTCATGATGGATTACAATCTGAAAGGTGAAATAAATCTTTTCCTCTCCAAGTTGCTTTTGGTCAGTGTTTCATCACAGCAATAGAAGGTCACTAATACAGAAATAGGTACCAGGATTCCAGGGTAATGGCAGCTGTTCCAGACCCCAACAAGCTGTTTGCTGTGGGTGAGGGGAAGGCATGTATTAGATTACAGAAATGTTTAAAACGTTGGACTGGAAAAACCATTGGCTGTTCAGAACTTAATGAGCTGTTGTGGGAGCTTGGAAGATAATAATACAGAGAAATGCACATGATGGAAGCTTGTGAAGTCTCAGAGGGAAGTTTGAGAGTTCCTTTAAGATCCTATTAGGGTCATTTGAATGATATTTTGAATTATGAATATGTAGCTTCTGGTCACCTGGAACTGAGGAATCATCTGTGATTAATAAAAGACCAGCACCACTGAAGTAAACCTTTGCTTTACTCAGAAAAAAATGATGCTGGTTATCTGGGTCTGAGAAATCAGCTGCTTTAAAAATGACCAACATAACTGAGTTGACATCTTCTGGAAAGTATTTACTCAGGGTCAGCATACAGAAGCTGTGGTCCAAGGGGACCAAGGTGTTTCAATCTGGCAGATGAACTTAGTAATATGTAAAAGTTTCCCATTGGGTGTTTATATTTCTGAAGGTGTGGAGGGGTCATGGAGAGAGGCTGAGGCTTGGCACCAGATGAGAGTTGGAATCCTAGAAGGACCAGGAAGGGCTATTGGTGAAGATGTAACCCAGTTTCAGTCCAAGACCTAACTAAGCATATTGGAGCTTCCAGGAGTGTGCATTGACCACATAGAAGAGCAGCAGGTATAGAGCAGAGCCAGCCTGAGTCTCCAAGACAAGCTGTGTATGCTGCAGTACAGACTCAGAGAGCTGGGTTTACCCAAGCCTACTGGAGCCCAGATCATCAGGAGTGAGTCCTGTCATTGGACACTGAGCTGTTGACATTGCTGGATCTTGATTGTAACTGTGCCCTGGTTCTCCCCTCTTGCAATAAGAAGTATGCAGCTTATTTTTTTTATTTTATAGGATCCTGCAGTTGAGAGACTGGATTTTTAGAGAGGCATTGGAAATTTTAAAGAAACTGAATTTTTAAAGTGTTTGAAACATTAAAAAAAACTGTGGGACTTTAAAGTTAGACAGTTTTATATTGTGATGTTAACATGAGATCTTGGTTACATGAGAAGGAAAAAGTTATTTGTTTAGTAGTGATGTATCTGTGTGTCAGGTTGCCAAGGGATCAGCTGCGCTAATTAGTTTGTCATCAATTTGACACAGTTAAGGTCATCTGAGAAGAAGGAAACGCAACTGAGAAAATGCCTCTATCTGATTGGTGTCTACGCAAGGTTGCAGGGAATTTTCTTGATTAATGATTGATGCAGGAGGACACACCCTGCAGTGTATGGTACTATCCCTTGGCAGGTAATTCTGGGTTTTATAAGAAAGCAAACAGAGTGAACTCTAAGAGCAAGCCAGTAAACAGTATTCCCCCTGGTCTCTGCTTCAGATTCTGCCTGGAGGTTCCTGCTTTGAGTTACTTCCTTGGCTTTCTTTCATGATGGACTATAAACTGTAAAGTTAAATAAAGCTTTTCTTCTCTGAGTTGCTTTATATCAGTGTTTGATAATAGCAGTAGAAAACAACTAAGACAAGACATCAATGTAGAAGGCAGTCTGATATTGTATCCATCTTGCAGAATAATAATACTAAGTTCACCCCAGGGTCCATGAGCTCCCAGCCATGGTTTCTTGTTCAGATTTATAATATCAGTCATGTGTTTCATTCTGTGGAGCAGGCCTTAAATTCAATCAGAAAAAGTTGGTTACCCCTATAACATTCATGCCACTTTTGCATCCATGGGTATTTTTTGTTAAGACTATTGTTATTATAGTTCAAGTGTTCACAGCTGGTAAAGACTTTGATTACTTTTCTCCCCTAGTAGCCTGCATAACACCTTCAACAACTATGAAAGCTAGCCAAAAGGGAAGAAATATCCCAGTAGCACCAGCTTGATTTCTCCATGTCTTTTGATTCAAGTCTTCAGGAACAGGTTCTTACCACCAAATCATGGCAGGCAACCAAGAGCAATGGCTATATTATAACCTGTATTGTTTGGGGTCTCCAGGATGTCTTTAGCCAACAACTTCTGGGGAGGTATCTCACACCTGGCACTGAGCTTTCTACTTGGTAACCTATGGCTTCGGGGATGAGCATTATACTCGTGTAGGGTAACTCCACTTAAATTAGTGAGTGTGTGTGAAGCTTGTGAAGTAGAGGGTTTCTACACAGCATCTTCAACATCCTCATTGCTAGTTGCCCTTTCCTCCCCCTCCCCCCCCCCTCCCCTTCCCCCTTCCCATCCTTCTCCCCACTTAATCATCTGTTCCCCTTTCCCCTCATGTAATCTGTGGCTTTTGTCATTGTTTTTTCCCTCTGACACACTTCTGCCTCATTCATTGAGGTGCAATATGGTTGATCCATTTGCAGTATTTGAAAGCATCAATCATGACATTGGACAATGGTATAGTTTGCTTTTCCCAGCCATTTTAAAGAAATATAACTGATGCAGAAACCTTAATTCAAGGGCATTGGTCAGCCATTACTACTGGAAAATCCATACAGACACTCAGACACACACTCATACACAGACATATATGCCAGCACATACACACATGTAGAGATAATATTCATGTGCACAACACTCACACATTGATATGTATGCACAGACACATACACATGCATATACATATGGACTGCCACAACTATGTACACACACACATTTTCACACATACATGAATGCACAGACACATACACACACGTGTATTCATATACTCTTGTATTCTTGTTGTAGAGGTGATTTGTCAAGTAGATTGATTCCAATTTCTAAAATACACCCCAATAACAAAAATATTGAGAAGACAACTTTTGGCACAAAGCTTCTCTAGGCTATTTTACACCATATGAAGGTAGATTTAAACTGATTGGTGGTTGAAGATCAATCTGTAGTAGGAAAATTAAAAGCATCAGCTCCTCCAAATTTTGTGTTTCTCATGTGAAGACTGTGTGTACCTGTCTTGTGTCATTTATTTTGACTTTCTTGCTTAGTGATGGAAGCTTGGAGAATGAAGCCATTAGAATGCTGTGATTTTCACTTCTAAGTTTTGCAATGGCAATGCCATTAACAACAGCATTGTCCTTGAAAACGGTGTGTGTGGCACCTGCAGGTCAATCTTTGCTGCTACACCCATTATTTTGACAATTGCATTTAATTCTGACTTAATTTGGAAATCCAATTAAACATACAAACTCTCATCCTAGAAAAATGTGTATCAACACCTGTGAGCACTTGAAATTTTGGCTTGATAGGATTTGAAAAGGTGAATCTCATCTATGTACACCAGACAGCTTCACAGCCTTGATTCGAAATATACAAGGTCAGCCTTGTTGTGAGGTATTCACCAGAGAAAACTGCTCAGGCATGGGTCTAAGCCAACAGAAAGACTAAATCAGCAGGCTAGCGACTGCACTGGGTGCTTAGAATCCCAGTGTAGACCCGAACCTTCTTTCAGAACGAGCTTTTAAGCACAAAAAACATGTTCTGGGTTGACATAGTTCAGTGAACAAGAACAGTTAGCCAGAAGCAGAACTACAGAAGCCAAAAGGCAAGGTTGTTACATTTAGAGACTTTCCCAGAACTATGGACTTGATGGATTAAGCTTTTGTTTTAGTTTTGGCAGGTGGTGCTGTCTACGTGCTGAGTTTTACAGCCTGAATGGTACTTCCATCAGGGAGTCAGTTGTGTTAAGGTCTCGGGCCCTGTTACAGGCCTCACTTGGTACCTGCTTGAAAGGAAGTTTCTTAAGTCCTGGCTAGTCTCATACAAATAGAAGCTCCGGGGATGGAGTCTACCAGTCTGTTTCAGCTGTTTGTTATGGTCCAGATATGGTCTATTCCCCAGAGACTAGTTGTACTTCATCTCCAGTGTGGCACTGCAGATGTGGTGCCTTGTGGAAGGTGAGTAGATCATGGAGTCTTGATGCTGATTTCAGAGTGAGTTATGTCAAGAGCAGGTCATTACAAAGCCAAAGCATACCATGTGCTTGGCCCCTTCTCAACACACACACACACACACACACACACACACACACACACACACACATTTTCCTTTCTGTTTCTCTGTCATGATATAATTTAGACAAGAAATTCCTACCAGAATGCTCACACCAAATGTTTAGATCCCTGAAGCCACCGTAATTGGGAGCCAAACAAACCTCTTTATGTTATAAAGTGCTGGCTTCATGTATTCTGTTAAAGCAACAGGGAACAACAGCTCACATTGTAAACAAGTTATATATATATATATATATATATATATATATATATATATATATATATATATATATATATATAACCTCTGCCCTTTTCTTGGCCTATGACCTTGAATAGTAGAGAGAAAACAGGTGTTTGGGATGGGAGGGGAGTTAACCTTTCTCTTTGATACTCTTGTAGGTTATTAGGGATAAACTTTTGCTGAATAAAGAATAATGACCGTACTTAACATTCCTCACCTAATTTATGCTATTTATATCTAGTTATGGCCTATCTTAACACAGGCACTTGAATATACTTAACATATCTGACTATTGTGTAGGTATGTCTGGAAGTATTCTTAAACATAACCCAATCATACAGAAAATGCCAAAACTGACAGAATCTATGTAAAGTATGTGGAAATACCTAGACAACTTTAGAAAAATTCACGAAGTATAATCTGAGCAATGACAAGTGCCCTGTGTGTAATCTGATCCCTCCATGTGGGGACACATCAAGATGGGTCTCTGATAAGAGAGACAAAAGAATGAGAACTGGAAAGCTTGGTTAGAGCCCACAGTGCAGTTCAAGTGATTGTGTGAACTTGGACTAGCTGAAGCTTCCTTAAGATATAGCTTCCCTATGTCAAATTACAGCATTATAGACTCAGTGGGTTTAATACTTGACATTACAAGGGACATTGCTCAACAAATATGTCTTCTTTCCCTCTAGACAATGCTCTTCCCTCTTCTCCACACCCCTGACTCTAGACCAACACATCAGTTCTATTTGTATTAGTCCAGTATAAACTTTTAAATAGTGATCTAAATTCCTTTGGTACAAGGGAATGATTGGGATATATATGTCTGTTGTATATTTTAAGCCAAAATAAAAGTCAGGCACCAATCATATTGCTTTTCTAGATTTAAAACAATCCCCACAAAGAAGCAAAGGTCTCAAGTTTTTCTATCTCTCCCTTACTAGGAAGATCTCAGAAAGACTGGGAGAGAGGCATCTTTATGTGTCTAGTGACTCCATGATTTGTTTATTCCCTAGAAAAGCCAGGAGTAACCCATTTAAACACTCAGAGTTGAATGCTTTAGAGAACTTTGCTGAGATGGAATCCATTTTTGGAAGTGGCATGTTGATGTAGAGAGAGAGAGCATGTAAGTGATTTCTAGAACTCTTTCAACATCATCTCTCTGCAACCTGAAGGAAATGGACCCTGCCTTCTAGGACCTTGCCATTCAGTACATGTCCCATGGGGTTAATTGCATTGCTTACACCTGAGAGCTGGTTCCACGCAGAATCTCTGACCTTCTCTAGATCTATGAAATCAGAATCCATGTTTCTTCTTTGGTTTCAATGAGGCAGGGTCTTGATATGTAACCTAAGCAGGTCTCAGACGCACTGTGTGTCTTGGGCTGGCCTTGACCTTACAATCCTCTTGACTCAACCTTCCAAAACCCAGGAATTCTAGGATTATAGATAGGAGATGGGCACCATCATGCCCATCTCAGAAAAAAATATATATTCTCTTACACACACACACACACACACACACACACACACACATTCTTCACAGTCATAGGAAAACAGGAGAGGTGCCCAGTCTAGTGTTTGTTTTTGACTGAGTGAGATCATTGTGTCAACCAATTTGTGATAGATTAAAGGGTGTTCTGGGCTGATTGGATAATCCTTTTCTTTTAGTAGAAGCAAGGACAATCAAGGATGCCTGAGATTTCCCACAGTCTCACCATGGAGCCCAAAGTTTGAATACTAAGCTTTTCATCTTTAGAGTATGCTACCTAAGCAATGGGGAGCAAGAGTTCAGAAATGAAGAAACCTGGAGTTCAGAACCCCATACAAGGATGGAAAGAAGGAAATCCTTTCCTTCTCCTGGCCTCACCTTCTTGTAGGACCCCCGGCTGGTCATGACACCATGCATTCTTCCCCTATGCTTTGCTCTCATCTAAGAATTCCCTAGATCCTGACAGCAGTAGGAGCTGCCTCTCCTGGGGAGTTTTGTAGTCTTTTAAGAAGGGGACATCAAATTCTTAGGACACTAAGAGATGAATGTTTATCTTTGAGAGTCCAGATATCAGAATGAGTAGAACTTTGGGCCAAAGGGCTCCTGCTCTGAACTCTTGAAAACACAGTAGGGAGGCAACTGTTGTTTGTTAGATTCTGTTTAACAGCCAACAATGATACTCTGAGTTTGAGATGTTGGGGAAAGTCACCATACATAGGACACTTAAGGGTCTATTTTCTTCTTGGGTACACCATGTTGTAAGGTTTTGAATTAAGAGAAAGTGAGGGTGTGCCCAAATTTATAATGGAACTGGTGCCCCCTGCTGGAATTGAGTTGTTTAAATTCCCTTTCCTTGGGGTATGTGTGCCAACAACCCTGTTAAGACCAGACTTGCCAACATAGCCCACGGGTATCAGGATAAGTCATTTAATTAACCTCTCTGCTTCAGCTCCTTGACATATAAGAATGGGATAACAATAGCAGCCAATCCTAAGTTTCTTGTTGAAAGGTAGAATTAATTAGAGATGACAGTAGAGTGCTTTATGAAAACTGGTTTCTAAATAGTGATAAATGTTAGAACATGCCTCCAACATCCCTATGGCAGGAAAATGACAATTTGCTGCGTCTTATTACTAAACCTGCCATTGCTAATTTTACCTCATTATAGAGTCTAAGTTCTCCTGGAGTTGGGGGGAAAAACATATTCACCTTTACCTACTCTACGGATGTGACACAAACTCAATAATGTTGCTGTCCTGTCATTTGGGCATGTATGAGAGTGAGGCAGGAGAATTTCTATGAGTTGAAGGTCAATGTGAGCCACACAGTGTGTTCCAGACCAGTCTAAACTACAAACTGAGACTCTATCTTAGCATGCATGTGCCTATGTAGTGCACACATACACACAGGCATGTGCGCGCATGCATACACACACACACACACACACACACACACACACACACACACACACACTGAACAAAAACTCTACACAGTTTCTTTCATTCATGCATGTGGTGTGGGGGATGAGTGCTTCAAATATTCATGATAAAGTAACCAGTATGGTAAGACACCTGTGTAGAACAGGTGTGCTCCTCTACTCATTTAGTATGCTTCTGGCATGTGTGCTGACTTGGGCTCTGTCCTAATTTTGTTCCTGTTGCCCTGACACAAAGACAATCTAGGGGACAAAGATTTTATTACAGTTCACAATTCCAGGTTACAGTCCGTTGTCATAGCAGGGAAATCCAGGTGGCAGAAACTTAAAATAGTCACATTGCATCCATAGTCAAAAGCAGAGAGAAAATGAATGCATGCAATCCATGCATATGATTAGTGCTCAACTAACTTTCTCTAAGCTTAACAGACCAGAGCCCACCCCACACCCTCTGCCAAAGTAGACAATTGCCCACTTCAGAGTAGGGCTTCTCCACATTAGTTAAGATAATCAAGACAAGTCCCTACTGATACTACCACAGGTCAATGTGATCTTGAAAGTGCCCACTGAGAGTTTCATCTCAGCTGATTATTGGTTAAATTATTAAGGCCACTCCACGTAGTTAAAAAGGAGGTTTATTTTGTGGGGTAACTTACAAATGAAGGGGTAGGTTACAGGGTCTGGCAAGGGTATAGCGCAGTCCGGCGGTGTTCTCTGGAGAACTCTGCTCGGTCTACCTCCAGCGTCCAGAGTCCGGGAACCAAGAGACAGAGCTCTTCCCGATCCTTCGTCTTCCGCTTCCTCCTCTGCCCCGCCTTGTGGGCGTGACCATTACCGAAGCCTCAGTGGGGGTTGGAACTTCCAGGCCAATGCTGGGATGGCTACCCACTACATCTCCCCCTTTTGTCTAAATAAGAAAGCTCTAACCTAATACAAGACTATATACAAAGAGATGCTTATCAAATATTGTCTAGGAGTAATGAGGGATAATGACCTAGATAAGTTGGAATTACAATAAGTACAAACAATATCAAGCAAAAAACACATAGTAAAATCCAGGGAAGTCTAGGGCATGGGAGGGTGGCGTGTTACAAAGATCATTCCAAAAGGTGTCCTATCCTAAAGAACCTGAGTCTAATACTTAATATATCCTATCTAAGATATTATATATGTATATATACTAAGTTGTAACTATAACTAGCCGGCTTTGGAGATGGAATTGGCTCATTCCTTCTCTAAACCCAGACATATTGTTAAAAGAAAAGGTTAAGTGTTTCTTGTGTCCCAAATCAGAAGAGCCCTCTGATGTGGGACCAAGAAAAACCACTATTTTATTTAAAACAGGTTGATTATAAATGCAATCTCTTTCTAAAGATAAAAAGGGGATATGATATAGATAGGATATAGATAGGATAAAAGGGTAGATTAGGGAACTTACTTCTAAAGAACAACAACTCATTTAAAATGTTTTACATTGGTATAGATTTTAGTCTATTGATACAAACGTAAAGTTAATTTTGTTATACTGTGTGTATATTTCTAATCACGTTTAAGGTATTATGTTTGTATAGCTCATTTTAAATTGAAATGGATAATAAAAAATAGATTAATAATTAGTCATCTATGATAATCATACTCGTAGCCATGTTAGTTAAGTCTTCTAGATATACATAGACATATTTCAGATAGATAGGTAATCTTCAAATACTTCAAAGACCTACAGAATATGGCATTTAAAATACTTTTAAAATTTAGACTTTCTGGAGAGTGAGACATGTCTGCTCCTGGCAGCACCGATTTACTTCAGAGAGGAAGATGGGCATTGAAGACACTTCATATGGAATTTATTTTTACCTTGGCAAAAATAGCCATTTGGGCAAGAAACTGTTCTTGCCTGGACTGCTCGATCACCTGGACATGCAGGACCCATAGAAAGGTGACCACTAAACTTTGCTTGACAAAATGGTCCTTCAGGTTCCTGCTTCGCAGAGGAAACTGCTAGACATTCTACAGGACACTGAGAGAAGTGATCGAGAGACTCTAGCCCTGTGGGCTGAAGACAGATGCCCCAACTTTACAAAGGAACATTAGGTGACTGTTCAGGCTGCCAGCTGTCTCTGTCTACTCTTGCAAGACTCCCGAAAGTTGCTTGCATCCTTCTCCCGGTTCTCAGGTAATATTATATCCTTCTGAGGTCTTTGATGTGGTTGAAGACTAGATAGTTATAATTTCCTCAGTTATGATACAAGATAAGTTAGATATAAAACCTTAAACTCACAAATATAAGATAGATAGGATATCTTCTTTAATATTATAACTGTAATTCTTGCTTGATAATTGTTTTGTTATATGTAATTTTATTATGTAAAAGTTAAAACCTTCCTTTAAAAAAAAAAAAGAAAGGGGGAAGTGCTGTGGATATCCCTCTGTGTAAATAAAGTTCTGATTGGCCAGTGGCCAGGCAGGAAGTATAGGCGGGACAAAGAGAAGAGAATTCTGGGAAGTAGAAGGCAGGGGGGAGACACTGCCAGCTGCCGCCATGAAAAGCAACATGTAAAGACACTGGTAAGCCACAAAGCCATGTGGTAAAGTATAGATAAGCAGAAATGGGTTAATTTAAGAGAGAAAAAGTAGATAACAAGCAGCCTGCCATGGCCATACAGTTTGTAAACAATGTAAGTCTCTGTATGCTTTCTTGTTTGGGTCTGAGCGACTGTGGGACTGGCGGGTAAGAGAGATTTGTCCTGACTGTGGGCCAGGCAGGAAAACTCCAACTACAAATGGTGCCCAATGTGTTGGCAAGAATTTCCACCTAAAACCTGAGAAAAAAGATTCTAAAACAGAGCTAAAAAGAACTTCCTAGTTGTCTCTCTCAAGTTAGCGGCAGCCTGCCGGTTTGAGCTACTGTGGCGGGTTTCTGGCGTGTGTGTGTCTGACCTGCAGTGTGGCGGGAATGAGGAATCTACAAGCGACACTTTACTCTGCTGCGTGGTAGATTTAGCCTTTGCTAGTTAAAAAAAAAAAAAAGAAAGAAAGAAAGAAAAAAAGAAAAGAAAGTTTCTGGGCTATGCGCTGCTTTGATAGAACTGCTTCTGATAGTTGATGGCTCCAGACCCAGAGCTGGCGGTAAAGTGTACCGCCGCCATGTTGGGAAGCAGAGATGGGCGGAGCCAGCAGCCACAGCAGCGTTTCAGTCTTACAAAGATGGATATTACACAGAGAATCTGGTTTGTCTTGTCTTTGGGATTTTTAACTACAGAAAAAGATTTGATCGTAAAAACTGTTGAGTTAAACAAATATGTAAATTTTAAAGGTACCTTGACTTCAAAATTTGGATATAAGGATATGTTGCTTTGGAAAAGAGTCTCTGCTTTTGTTTCCACAGAAAGCCAGAGGCTGTGGATTTGTTCCAGATTAAGATATATCAGGTTTGATCAGCCAAGACCACCTGAAAGGTCTCCGATGACACCATGGCCCAGATGATCTGACATCCAGAATGGTTTCAAGGCAACAGGCTCAGAGGTTCACCCTAATGGACTACTCTATAATCCTAAAATTTTCTTTGTATCCCCATAAGATACAGCGCCCCACTCCAGCAGGAAGTAGTAAGAGAAACTACGCCCACATTCCCAAAATTATCAAGCTGGCTTTGGAGATGGAATTGGCTCACTCCTTCTCTAAACCCAGACATATTGCTAAAAGAAAAGGTTAAGAGATTCTTGTGTCCCAAATCAGAAGAGCCCTCTGGTGTGGGACAGAGAAAAACCAATATTTTTTTTAAAGCAGGTTAATTATAAATGTGATCTCTTTCTAAAGAAGAAAAGGGGATATGATATAGATATAATAGGATGAAAGGGTAGATTAAGGAAGGAACTTACTTCTAAAGAGCAACAACGTGTTTAAAATGTTTTACATTGGTGTAGATTTTAGTTTATTGATACAAACTTAAAGTTAATTTTGTTATACTGTGTGTATATTTCTACTCTTGTTTAAGGTATTATGTTTGTATAGCTCATTTAAAATTGTAATGGATAATTAAAAATAGATTAATAATTAATCATCTGTGATAATCATACTCATAGCCATGTTAGTTAAGTCTTCTGGGTATACATAGAGATATTTCAGATAGATAGGTAATCTTCAAATACTTCAAAGACCTTCAGAATATGGCATTTAAACTATTTTTAAAATTTAGACTTTCTGGACAGTGAAACATGTCTGCTCCTGGCAGCACCGATTTACTTCAGAGACGAGTATGGGCATTGAAGACACTTCATATCTTATCTTCACCTTGGCAAAAATAGCCATTTGGGCAAGAAACTGTTCTTGCCTGGACTGCTTGATCGACTGGACATGCAGGACCCATAGAAAGGTGACCACTAAACTCTGCTTGACAAAATGGTCCTTCAGGTTCCTGCTTCGCAGAGGAAACTGCCAGACATTCTACAGGACACTGAGAGAAGTGATCGAGAGACTCTAGCCCTGTGGGCTGAAGACAGATGCCCCAACTTTACAAAGGAACATTAGGTGACTGTTCAGGCTGCCAGCTGTCTCTGTCTACTCTTGCAAGACTCCCGAAAGTTGCTTGCATCCTTCTCCCTGTTCTCAGGTAATATTATATCCTTCTGAGGTCTTTGATATGGTTGAAGACTAGAATGTTATAATTTTGCTTAGTTATGATAAAAGATAAGTTAGATATAAAACCTTAGACTCACCAATATAAGATAGGATATCTTCTTTAATAATGTAACTATAATTCTTGCTTGATAATTGTTTTGTTATATGTAATTTTACTATATAAAAGTTAAAACCTTCCTTAAAAAAAAAAAGAAAAAAAGAAAAGGGGAAGTGCTGTGGATATCGCTCTGTAAAAATAAAATGCTGTTTGGCCAGTGGCCAGGCAGGAAGTATAGGCAGGACAAGAGAGAAGAGAATTCTGGGAAGTAGAAGGCTGGAGAGACACTGCCAGCTGCCGCCATGAAAAGCAACATGTAAAGACACTGGTAAGCCACAAAGCCATGTGGTAAAGTATAGATAAGCAGAAATGGGTTAATTTAAGAGAGAAGAAGTAGATAACAAGCAGCCTGCCACGGCCATACAGTTTCTAAACAATGTAAGTCTTTGTGTGCTTTCTTGGTTGGGTCTGAGCGACTGTGGAACTGGCGGGTAAGAGAGATTTGTCCTGACTGGGCCAGACAGGAAAACTCCAACTACAGCTGATTGTAGGCTGTGTCAAGTAGACAATCAGAGCTAACAAGAACAGATCCATTGACTGATGAGACTTCTGGTCATGCCAGGTGAATATTGAAGAATGAGAGTCCCAAAGAATAAATTAAATTCTACCCAACACAGAGAAAAAAAAAACAAATGGAATTGAGGGGGCCCTGTCCTGACAAAAGGACAAAGAGGGTCCCCTCTCTCTCTCTGACACAGCCCCTGATGGGTAGAAGAAGACAAAGTTAAAAACAGAAGCGTAGGCCCTCACCTTTCCCTCCTTGAGTTGAAAGGTCAAGGGGCTTCCAGACAATATGACAAAACCAAAGGACAATAGGAGGCTGCTGTACCAGGAAAATGTAACTAGTGAGTCTTTCTCTGTTGTGCCAGTTCCCAAACAATGAGATGGAGACTTCTTATTCATTATGAAAGCTCAGCCTATAGCTTAGGCTTGTTCCTAACTATCTCCTATAACTTATATTAATCTACATTTTACTACATGGCTTATGGCTGTTTCCTCTCCTCCTGCACATCTTGCTTGCTCTGAGTCTCCTGGCATCTCTGCCTTTCTTCTTCCCAGAATCCTCTCTGCCCCAAGAAGTCCTACCTAACCTCTTCCTGCCTAGCCACTGGATATTCAGCTCCATATTAAACCAATCATAAGAGCCTTGGAAAAGACATATCTTCACTATGTGAACAAATATTCTGCAACAAGGAAGCTGTGTCAAGGAGGCCTTCAGTGTAATGCACCCACTGAAGAAGTACTGAGGCAATAGTGATGGAGCTGAGGCAGGTTTCTGGGATTGGTGGTATGCATGGGTGTAGAGAAGATTAGAAAACATTGAGAGGCATGAGGATAAACAACTGAGACCAATGCTGCAGGGTGACAGTTTCTCAAAGAAGAAGGCACAGACACTGCTGGGGACTTTGATAAGAAGAGCCACTACAATGCCTGAGTGGCCTTGGACTCAGGAACATCACCATGATTGTGGGGCCCTTCAGAGACTGAAAAGTGTCACTCCAAAAAAAGCAGGACTATGCTTCCTGGCCACTCATTTCCCAACAAGACTAGAAAAGCATCTTCCCTATCCATAGGCACTCAGATGCTATTGTGAGGTCAATCAGGAGATATGGAACACTGAGAAATAACCCCCCAAAACATGATTAAAATTTGGGTAAGATTGAATTTACCTGACTGAGAAATTAGATGATCCTGGAGAAGTAAGAACACTTCATTTATTCATATCCCACCCTCCACACAGGCTCCAAGACTGAGCCCACAATTCAGCCATTTCTACTTAAGTCCCAAATACTTAAAAGGTTTTAAATTTTGTATTATGTATATGTGTGTATCTGTATATGTGTGTGTGTGTGTGTGTGTGTGTGTGTGTGTGTGTGTGTGTGTGTATCTGTCCAGCAGAGGCCAGAAGAAGGCACACAACTCCTCTGGAGCTGGACTTACAGGTGATTGTGAGATGCCTAATGGGAAGTCAACTCCAGTTGTTCAAAAGAGCAATGGGTGCTCTTAACCTCTGAGCATTTCTCTAGACCAGTGATTCTCAACTCTTGGGTCATGACCATTGGGAAACACAGAGTTATTTCTGATGGTCTTCGAAACCCCAATTGTAAGTTTGTATTTGTTGATATTTCATGATTGTAATTTTGCTATTGCATGGTGTCTCAGTTCCTAAGAACACTGGAAATACGTGTTTTCCAATGGTTGAGACCCACAGGTTGAGAATTGCTCTTCTAGATCAATATCCAAAGATTTTTTAAGGACCATCGCACTGCATAGTGATTTAGTGTGGTCACTAAATTTGTAGTGATGTAGTAAGACACTAAATTTGTGTCTCAGTGCAACTTAGAAACACCTTTCTGCTGAGCTACACAAGCTTAGTAGAGTTTTTGAGATCTCAAAGAGGACAAGAGTCTGTGTGACATGCTAACAAAATGATTGAGATGTCATGGACAGAATAAACATCCTCCTACAGGGGAAAGATATGGAAGGTGGAAATGTCTTAGTTCTTACTAGAAAAGGAAATACCATTAAGTTATTTTCCCCTCTGCAATAACACAGAGGTTTATTTATTTATTTATTTTGAAGAAATCAAAATCCCTAACATTGAGAACCAAGTAGACCATCACAGGCCTTTGACCATTTATGACTCCAGCTCTACAGAGGAATCTGCTTCAACAGAATGTAGTCTGAGGGTACATGAAACCATATCCCTGCTCAATCTCTTGTCACTGAAATCCACAGCCCCGGCAGCAGCGCTGAGGATTGTGATCCATTGAAATCTTTCTGGGACCTCTTGTCTAACAAGTTTGTGTCAGCTTTTCTCCTCCTGCCCCTTCGTGGTATCTAGACACAGCTCTAACCAGGGGAATGGAGCAAGAGGCAATCGAGAATACCTGCTAAAAGACAAGACGAGAAAGTGCAGGCCTACTCTGTGCCCCTAGGGATGAAGGGCAACATAGAGTTGAGTGTCCTGTATTGTGTTCTCTTTTTGGAGGGAGGATTTATTTTGTCTCATGGTTGAGAGTGTAGTCCCTGCTGACAGGGAAGGCGGGGTAGCTGGAGAAGACCAGGCAGGGGAGTGAAGCTGATGCATCCCATCCCCACAGATCAGGAAACAGAGGTAGTCAGCTGACTTTCTCCTTTTTTTTTTTTTTTTTCAAGCTAGGGTTTCTCTGTAGCTTTGGAGCTTGTCCTGGACTAGCTCTGTAGACCAGGCTGGCCTCAAACTCACAGAGATCCGCCTGCCTCTGCCTCCCAAGTGCTGGGATTACAGGCATGTGCCATCACCCCCCGGCTGACTTTCTCCTTTTTACAACCCCCCTTTCCCCATTTATTGATTTATTTTGTGGGGGCACATACAGTCACACCAGGTGTGCAGAGGTCAAAGGACAAGTTGTAGCAGTCAACTCTCTGCCGTGGATACTAGGAATCAGACTCAGGTGGTCACGTTTGGCAGCAGGAAAGTTTCCTGCCTGGGCCATCACACTGGCCTCCTTCTTATTAGCCTATATTAGTTATATGCAATAATAATCTTTATTATTTCATTTCCACATATAGTCACCCCACATTACCCTCTCTTGCCCCCTAATCACTCCCATTGATCCCCCTCCCTTTCCCATTTAGTTTGCTTTTATATGTTTTTAATTTTTCCTGCAATCAATAGTGTTGTATTAGGGTTTCTTACAGGATCCTGGTGAACAGATTATTTACAGGAGCATAGACTCTTTGTTAGCAGTTACATCACTATGGAAAATGTTTGCCCTCTCCCAGCAGCGATGAACAGTCTATAGACTTTTGCCCTTTCCTCCTCTACCCTCCCCTCCCCTCTTCTGCTTTTCCTTCCTTCTAGATAGGATCTCTCACTATAGTCCAGGATGGCCTCTAGAGTACCAGGATGACAGACATATGCTGCCTTGCTCAGCTTTTATTGAGTTTTGTTATCTAGCAAGAGAAGGAAACCCAAACTTCATGTGTCCTGACAGTGACCCTAAGCAGAAGTTAGTCGACTCAAGCCCCACATGGAGTCATGTTAAAGGCACTAGTTGGCAGGTTGAGGAAGTAACAGAAGTCCTACTGAGGATAAGCAACCAAGGCCGTGCCTAAGGGTGCTTCTGACTCTACAGGAGTGAGAGACACTTGCCCTCTTCCTCTGGAGACACCTGGGTGAAGTTGGGGACCTTCCACAATAAGCTATCCCTGACCAGGAGGTCCTTATCACACTGACCATCCTCTAAAACCCAACAATGACAAAAAAAAAAAAAATACTGAGCAAAATGGTCACATGATTTGTGGATCTCAATGCAAAAGCAGGTGAAATGTTAACAAATTGGATTTAAAAATATATTTAAAATGATACTTCACAATCATTTTTTTCTGGAAGGCAAACCTGTTTAATACTTACAAGTTTCACACGGACATTGATAAATACAACCAGAGATTTCTTAGAAAACTAAGTAATATATAATATCCAGTTATGTTAGAAAAAAATTGTAATGAAGGATCCTATTTTGCATTTTCACTTTGTATCATTTCATATACCTGCAATTGATTGTCATATGAAAATTCTAAATAGAAAATTCTAGAAACAAACCATTCTTAAGTCTTAAATTGCACATGATTCCTAGGAGTGTGAAGGAATCTCACACTATCTTGCTTCATTCCATCCAGGATGTGAGCTGTCCTTTGTTGGAGGTATCCATGGTGTATATGCTGCCTTCTCATTAGTTACTGGCTGTTTTAGTACCAAAGTGCTTGCATCCAACTAAACCTTGTTTTGTTTACTCATATATGCCAAAGTGAATATGTATAGTATTTTCTTAAAGTGAAAAGGGAGTGTTCTCAGCTCACAAAGGAAAGGAAAGGAAAGGAAAGGAAAGGAAAGGAAAGGAAAGGAAAGGAAAGGAAAGGAGATGTGTGCTAAAGAGAGACCAAATCTGTGTGAGATGCTGTGAAGAAGGAAAAAGAAATCAGGGCAAATTCGATGCTGGCTTCAAACTGCAAACCACGTGGCTGTGGAGCAGGGCAGTACATCTGCAAGGAGAGGGCACAACAGACAGCATGCCTAAATGGACAGAAACCAACATTTACCGCTGTGTGGACACCAGTTTGAGTCTGGGATTAAACCCTGAACCAGGCTTGAGCAAGTGCTGAAAGTCTTTTGAGCATCAGTTTCCCTGTATGTAAAGTAAGAAATAAAAGTATTTCCTATTTGTAGGACTGCTGAAATTTTAATCAGATAGTTTCTGTCATGGGTACCATGTTTTTTTTTGCTCACAGTTTTTTTTTTTTTTTCTGGAGCTGAGGACCGAACCCAGGGCCTTGCGCTTGCTAGGCAAGTGCTCTACCACTGAGCTAAATCTCCAACCCCCGTGTCATAGGTACCATGTATGGGAAAAAATTTGGTGGGGGCCACTCAGTTTTAGGTACCTATTGGGGTGTTGGATACAGAGGCTCCTGTACACACATTCTTCATCAACGTGAGCAATATAGTTGTGGTAGTTTTCAATTTAACATTATGATTAAAGAAGCGTTCAGATGGTCTGTACTTACAATGAGTGGTTCACTTTACAATTCACTGACTTTACAACAGCATACAGACCTTATGTGCTCAGGAGAAACTGTACTTTGATTTTAAAATTTCCTCCTGGGCCAGCAGCAAGTAGTATGACACACTTCCCTAATGTCAGTGGTAGCTACAGGCCCTGGAGCTCCCAGTTAGTTCTCAATTACAAAGGAAACTCATGGACTCCACACTGTGTAGGGAGTTGTTTAGTGACAATGTTTGTATGTTGGGCATACTAAGTGCATGCTTGACTGCCAGCATCTTCAGGTTATCAGGATTTCATGTTCTGGCAGACTAAGGAGCATTTGGATCAGAAACATTCCCAGTGAAGTAAGAAATGGGACCAGGATGTTTCTACCACAGTAACTGAACACATTGTATTATTATTTAACACTTAAAAAAATTAGCATCAATTTTAAGCTAGTGCCATACAACAAGAGAATAAAATTAAACAAGCTAAAACTGGAGAAATTTAAGACACTAATTTAGTTATTGTGAATAGTGTGTCTAGAAATACAATGCATAACTAACCAAAAAAAAAACAATTAAAATTTGAAGTGAATACAAAAAAGCACAAACTTGAAGAGAAGACCAAAACAATAATATCATATAAAAGATGTACCACCTTGGAGAAAATTTGATGAGAAATATGCCTAAAACAGCCAACTTTTATTTCTGGTTTTTATTTTTCTGTAGCTTGATCTTTTAAAAGTGACTCTGTGCCCTTTTTACTCACCACAGCTTTGTAATTTTAATATTGAACCGACTGAGCCCCTGAATATCCATTATAGGAAACCCCTTTCATTTATATCATGGGCTTTTCTGCATCTACAGAAAGCAATTCAAATTCAAAAGCTTTAAACACAGATTGAAACATGCTTTCTTGTTTGTTGTTCTGTGAACTAAGCAAGGTACATAACATTTTGAGAAGTTGCATCTAAGTACAAAATATCTCCAAACATGAAGAATTCACAGGAAAACTCACAAGTGCTTTCTCAAGGGCAGGGCTGGGCAGGCAGCCGAGCAGTGGACCTTATGTCTAACACACACAGAGCTCCGGGCTGAAATCCCAGCAACACACAAACAACTGATAGCATTGGTAGTCTGTAGAAGGAAAAGAAGTGCTGAGATTGGGATAGGAGGAAGTTGGGTTGTTGTAAAAAACTATGTTCCTGCTGATTTCTGCAACATTGGAATATCACACTATTGATTCCAAAGAAGCACGTCACATTTTCACCTGTAATTTCAGGCTCTGTGCTCAAAGCTTCAGAGATGCTCTCAAGGATTTTCGTGCATTACAACATTTAACTTCTATTATGTATATGTAGACATTGCTTTGCTTAGCACTATCTATTGGGGAAAATGTTAGAATTTGTGTGTGTGTGTGTATACACATTTGATCATTCAGAGGCATGTGCTTATGTGGGTACATATTTGTTTATTTTTGAGACAGGATCTCTCTCTGAGCCTGGAGCTCACTAATTGGCTAGACTGGCCAGCAACAGGGATCCTCTGCCTTCCAGCATTAGGATTATATAGGCACTGCCATGCCTGGCTTTAAAAAATATAGGCAGACAAAAATATTTAAAAAGCATGTTGAAAATCCAGACTCAGTTCCTTATACATGTGTGGTAAGTTCTTCATCAACTGAGCTGCCTTCCCAAGCCCCAGACAACAACTTTCTACAGTAATCTATTACATTTGATTTTTTTTTAATTTTTAAGCATTCTTTATATATTTTGGTACATTATTATTGTTTTGGGGAGGAGAGGGTAGTGGACATCAAGGACAACTTACAGTGAGTAGATAATCTCTTTTCAAACAAGGGTCCCTGCCATCATGTTCAGGCTGTCAGGTTGAGTGGCAGGTGCCTTTGTCTACCATGATATCTTTTCAGAATATCTTATTTTACTAAATTAAATGATACTGAAATATACATATGTATGTGTTTAACAAAACCATTCTGTAACAAGTCTTTCTCTGTCCTGCCAGCCAACTCTCAAATAATGACACATAGACTTATTACTAATTGTGAAAGCCTATAGCTCAGGCTTATTCCTAACTAGCTCTTATAACTTGTATTAACCCATATTTTTTTTTATAAATCTACATTCTACCATGCAGCCTTTAACCTCTATCCCATTCTAGGTGAGGAACTTGTTCTACATCTCTCTTGCATCTATATTAATCTCCTAGTTCCTCTCTCTCTGCCCAGAAGTCTCACCTATAACTCTTGCCTAGCTATTGGTCATTCAGCTCTTCATTAAACCAGTCACAGCAATATATATTGACACAGAGTATAAATAGCCCACAACATTTCCCCCTTTTTGTCTAAATACAGGCAAAAAGTTTTAATTCTAATACAGTAAAACTATATACAATAAGAACAATTATCAAGTAATGCTTATGTTATAATGTCCAGTCTATTTGTGATTGGAGAAATTATTATCTAGCCTATCTTGTGGAGTCCAACTTTTGGACCTAATTTATTTCCTACCCTAACTTGAATCACCAAACAAAACTATCTTCATATACCTTAAAAAAAATGTTTTTAGATAAACAACTTAAGCTTTTATGTCTCTCAATCTTATATACTTTATATCTTTTTTCTGAATTTCTTTTCTGAATTTGGTAACAAGGAAAACTGTAACTACAACTATCTAGTCTTCAACCCAATCAAGGACCTAAGGAAGATATAATATTACCTGATTAAACAGAAAGCACAAACCGAGCAACTTCCAAAATTGCCTGAACAGTCACCCAAGCCTCCTCTGTAATGTTGGGACATCCATCTTTGGCATACAGGCCTAGAATATCTGAAAAATTTTCTTGTGAAGCAAGAATTTTGAAGGACTGTCCTACCTTGTCCTGGCAAAGTTTGGCAGTCACCTTCTTTTGTGTCTTGCTGATCCAATTTGGACAGCATATTATCAACAACAAAGGCAAGGGCAGTTTCTTGCTCAAATGGCTAGCTTTGGCACATTGAAAGCAAACTCCATATGGAGGTTCTCTGATGCCCATCATCATTTTTTTAAGTAAATTGGTGTTGTCAGGAGCAGATGTGTCTCATTGTCATGGAAAGCCTTATGTTACTAAAACATTTTAAATGCCATATTCTGTAGATCTTTGAAGTCTTTGAAGACCATCATATATTTAAAAAATATATCTCTATTTGACCTTAAAATCATACCTAACATGACTGTAAGTTTGATTGTTATAGATGACTAAATACTAATTTATGGGTTTTTTTTATTATTATCCTAAATAACTTTTAAGGACTAGAGCTCTACATTACACTGTTAAATGAGGTCCGTAATTCCAATCTTAAATAAGAGTAGAAACATATATACAGTATAACAAAAATAACCTTAAAATTGCATCAATATACAAAAATATATATGAATGTAAAATATTTGAGACTAGTAAGTAGTTGCTTTTTAGTTCAAAAGTACATTCAACAATCCACCTTTTCATCTCATCATTTTTATACTATATCCCTCCTTTTTACCTTTAGACAGAGATCCTTGAATCTACACTCCTTTGTTAAGCTTTTTTCCTGACCATGACCAGTAGCAACTTATAACCAATCCCCCTAAATAAGGACAAAATTCCATAATCAACTGAATGATCAAAAACCACCCAACCCACCTCTTGGGAATGTAGGCATCATGTTTTCTAGACTGCCTCTTGATGTCTGGGGATAACAGCATCTTCAGGGGACCATGGGAAAATAAGGTAATGGTCAAATTCTGTGAGAGCCAGCTGTTGTCTAGTCATGGTGTAATGGGAAAATGTAGAGCTTATCTTTAGTCTTGATGGAGTAGTCTGTGAGGCCGGACCATCTCAGCTAGCAGCTTTGAAGTTGCTAGTTCTGGATGTAGATTTTGAAGAAACTGCCACAGAGGCATTCTGAGAGGCTAGATTATCTGTGCTACTTGTCTTTATTGCTGTTTGGTCCTTTTTTTCTGAAAACACATATACTTTTAAAGGTAACATATATATCTGCATTAACATAACTATGAAATGTGAAGTGTGTACAAGTCAGCTAAAGATGATTTTTTTTGTTTGTTTTATGTTTGAGCAAGTAAAAGGCATCTGTCAAGCATCTGTCAACTTTATAAGTCCATTTGGACTGTATGTCTAAACCTCTATCCATGCCATATGAAAGGATGGCATATATAATAAGTCACGAGGACTCTATAGCCACAAGATTTATCTTATCTCATCCAGTTTCAGAGCTGTCCCCATAGTGAGGAATCATCACTTGTCCTATAGTCTTTCTTGACTTTTCTCCTCATGTCCATAGCCAGGAGCCTCAGGAGGTCTCCCCTGGTCAAATCTAATCTCGATTAACTTTGAAGTAATCCATAGCTTTTTGTTTTCTGTGAAAACAAAGGCACAACTTCTTCCCCAATACAACACATTTCCCAACTTCCATTCTGAATCCCAGCCATCTCTAAAGTATATGGGTTGGTTTAATTTAGCAGTTTCCATAGTCCAACTTCTCTCAGTAGCTGTTGTTTTTTGAACATGAACATTTAAAAAATTCAAAATCAACAAAACACCATACAGGATCCAGGTGACCTGTGTATTATCCGTCCTTCTGTGGCTTATTTTATTTTTCATATTAGTTTACTCTTTCTTTAGAGACTTTATTATTTTTAAACTATTTTCTCTATGACTGTGTATATTCATTTTCTCTTTCTTTATTTAGCATCTAAGTACATTTTTAAACACACTGTAACCTATTTGTTAGCCTGGACCTGGGTTTTTGTTTTTGTTTTTGTTTTTGTTTGTTTGTTTGTTTGTTTTTCATAACTGCAGCTTCCTCTGACTGCATGAACCAAATCTTAAGTAGCTCTGCTTAGCATATGGCTCCTGGCTGGTGGCTGGCTCTACCCCCCTTGGTTCTATGAGCACCTGGTCTCATGTCAGTGGGTACCACCCTGGAGCCACATTCATCTGCCCCAGCTCTGGGAATGTGTTGTGTCTGCCTAAGCAGGAGTTTGCACCCAGTGCCAGCTGCTCAAGTTCTCAGCTACACAGCAGGGCCTCTTACAAAGAGCTGACCCTCTGTATACTGAGCTTACCTGAGAGATCACTTTCTCAGGCACTATGTGGATATTTGAGCCTCCACATTGGGCGCCATATGTAACTAGTCTTTCTCCATCCCACGAGGCAGTTCCCAAATAATAACTCAGAGACATTATTAATTACAAAAGCTTGGCCTTAAGCTTAGGCCAAGAGCTATTTTTTTTTTTTTGCTAGCTCTTATAACTTAAATTAACCCATATTTTTATTCATCTATGCTCTAACACATGGCTTTTGCCTCTATCCCACTCTATGTGTACATGTTGTTCTTGCTCCTAGATTTATCTCCTACTTCCTCTCTCCCTGCCTGGAAGTCCTGCCTATACCTCTTGCCTAGCTATTGGCCATTCAGCTCTTTATTAAACCAATCCCAGCAATGTATCTTCACACAGTGTACAAATATCCCACACCACCATTTTATTTCTATGATATGATATGAGAACACTATGAGAACATCACTGAGCATAATACATAAAACAAGAAGTAGACATGGGTTTGTGGTATTTCTTTCAAGAAAGACAATATGAAATTGCAAATATATAAGAAATACAAAAGTAAATATTTCTTTAAAGTGAGAAATAACTCAGTTATAATATCTAAGAGCTGATAGAAAAAAATCCTGAAAACTAAGATTCATTAGTTCCCTAGTATGCTTTTATATTCTTTTCCCCTTTGTGTTTGCTTCTTTGTTAAGTCTGCCTATTCTTTGACTTACCACATGATGACATTTTATAAAACTAGATCTTACAGAGAAAATATAAATTGGTGATTCAGTCTTTTTCCCCAGCACGTTTTTTAGAGGGAATTTCCTGAGATAGGGTCTTGCTCTATAGCCCAGGCCAGCCTAGAGCTCATTATGTAAACAAGGCTAGCCTCAAACTTGTTGTAGTCCTCATGCTTCAGTCACCTGTGTGCTGGGATCCTAGGTGTGTGCCACATGCTCCTTCCTCCTCCAGAATTTTTTTTTAATAATTGTGAAGAACACCCTCAACCTCACAGCACACCACTGGAAATGGAGGGATTTCTAGGTCTTTAGGAATGTCATCAGGTTTGGGTAAAATTTATTGAGTTTCTTTCATATGGGAGCTAGAAGAGTCATTTAAGCTGTGGTGGATCTGAGTCTGAGCTGACAGCATGTGCATTTTGCATTGTGGACTCTCACTGTATTTGCTCAACATAAGAACAAAGAAATAGGCCAGGTGGTAGTGGCACACACCTTTAATCCCAGCACTTGGGAGGCAGAGCCAGGTGGATCTTTGTGAGTTCGAGGCCAACCTGATCTATAGAGTGAGATCCAGGAAAGGCACAAGGCTACACAGAGAAACCCTGTCTCGAAAAACAAACAAACAAAAAAGTAACAAACAAGTAAGTTAACAGGAACTTGAAACCCACCCCCCCAGCTCATACAGACAACATATTAAGGTGCTGTCCAAAGAACTATTCAGTGGGTTTTTGATCTTAGCCTTCTCCTCTGAGTCTCAAATTCTTATTGTGATGCTGTAATCTGCTTCTTGAAGTCAGAGGTTTTCATGGATTCTACCTGTAGTCAGGTTGACAACCAAGATAGCCATCACACCACCCCTGGGACACGGCTGCTTTGGGTATTTGTATAATGACTCCAGCTCATCTTTTATCTCTGTTGAATGCACCACCCCCAATCACTTGAGCCAACACCTTTTTACTCTTTACTTTGTTGAGCATTTAGTCTTCTGAATAGTAGCAGCCTAGGGGTTTCTACAGGCTTCTTGGGTGCTTATTTGTCTGATTATGTCTTTATTCAGCTGGTTTCTGTCATGTCTTCTAACTGGACAACAGGCTCTAGAGGCAGGGACCATATTTCTTATCACTGCACTCATTTTCTTTATGGCCTTGGATATGCTTGGAGTATGATGGGTGGCCAATACGCTGTGATGAAAGGTCATGAAAGGATTCTTTGACCTGAGCAAGCAGTGACAATACTTCAGAATAGCTATTCATTTTTTGAATGTTCTAAGCATTTTCATAATATAGAAATGAGTTTCCTTTGTTTAACTCTGAGTTTCACAGCTTTACTGAGACACAGATATCTGCCATTTGTAGGCATATCTCCAACTAACCTTTTGGGAATCATTACACAAACCTTATAACATTATTTCTACATTAAGGAACTCTGAAATGTTCCATGAAGCTACTTAAGAATTCACTTGAGGTAAAGGAACATTGAAAAGTGCTTGCTTTGGCACTCCAGCATA
Source organism: Onychomys torridus (assembly GCF_903995425.1). Classification (NCBI taxonomy): domain Eukaryota; kingdom Metazoa; phylum Chordata; class Mammalia; order Rodentia; family Cricetidae; genus Onychomys; species Onychomys torridus. The sequence goes on from NC_050451.1 coordinate 47,243,272, forward strand.
TTCATGTGTCATTCAGCAATGGGAATTTCTTTTCTGCTCAGTATCAGACATGTGTCACATCCTAGGGATAGAATGATTGGATGCTGAGAATATGATTTGACTAGCACATGACTCTGTGAATACAGGGGTGAAATTGACCCAGTCTTGAAAGTCTGGGAAGATTTTCTAATGAAGTGTCCTCAAGACCCAAAATATAAAAACACATGGGCCTGTCCATAGCTGAGACCAAGAGGCAGATGAGGGAGAAGTCGAATGATCCCAGTGAAGTTTGAGCACAGAATATGAGGTACAAGCATTGACCTAGAGACAGGTAGTCACCACATCATATAGACGAGATCTGAAATTATTGAGACGAGATCTGAAATCATTGACTTATCTCTTCTACTAAACTGGAAAGGCATAGGTTTGTTGAAGTAACTTTGTCCCTAGTGCCTTTGTGTTTCTAGGGTTTCCCATGTCACATGGTGCCCAGTCAACACCTGGTAATAGTTTGTTAAACTGATGCACTTAATCCAGTTGAAGACAATAGACATCTTTCAGGAACATTCCAGTGGGAGAAATCGCTGCTCTTGAGTGTGTTTTGATCCATTGCTACTTCATTTATTTAGTCTTGTAGGAAAACCAGGAAGGCCAGACACACAAGTGATAGTGATTGCAGCCCTTCCTGACAGAGCCAGGAGCCAGAGCTACTGTCTCAGGAAAGGGGAGCAGCCATTCCCAACACAGTGGGGAATGCGTCTTTTAGCTTTTGAATAATTCAAAGTGTCAGGATCATTTAATTTTTCAGAATATGCAACATAAAAAATGGTAAAATGAGGAGAAAAGTCCAAAGGAAGAAAAATAGTAGACACTACAGACTTGTTTCCATGTCGCTAGCCAATAAACGATGTCTAGACTCTGTCCATTGCTCCCATCTGGAGAGGTCTCCTGTTCTTACATAATAAATGAATCAAAGACAAACAATCACACGTGGGAGAAGCAGCAGGCTCTTCACATTTGCCTCCTTTAGGGAGGCTTTGCCAACAGGAAGGCAACGCTTCCAGCTCAGCCAACCTACACTTCATGCAAACTGCTTCAGTTCCCAGCTATCGAGCCCTCCTGACCAGCCAAGCCATTTCTGGGCAGCTCAACACTTCTTATTTTGGCCCAGACCCAAGGCTTCCCTCTACCCTGAGAATTCATATGAAGATCATCATATAAACTTTCCATGACTGCTTTTTTTTTCATAGCTTAAAACTAAAGCAAAATTTAAACATTCTGCTATCTATGGTGAGTATGTCTGAGTAAGTGATCAGGATTTTCCATGGGATGGGGATACAGGTTTACTTGAAGGATAAGAAATAGTAGAGAGAGCTTGGTCCTTGGGGAACTAGTCATGTGAATAAACAAAGGAAAAACTATGGTTCTGAAGGGAACGCCCAACCTCTGCCTTGGCGCTCCAGAGTTCTTTACCTTTTGCTTAGATTGCGTCTTTCGATGCTTTCGGTTTATGTTTGTAGTTAAATTCTTCTTCCAAATTTTGATTCCTGAATCCTTCATATGAGAAAGGTCACTGCTGGAGTAAACGAAGCAGGGAGAGTGTTAATATTCTCATCCACACCTTGAAATCCCACCCCTTGGCTCCGCCCTGCATCCTGATGTAGAAGCTGCATTCTAAGGAAGACCCTCCCCTTCCTCTTTATCTTCTTCCGTTTTCCTCCCACGATGTATGCACGCTTCTCTCTCTCTTCTTCTTCTTTCTCTGTCTCTCTCTATCTTGTCTTTCTCTTCATCTCTTTATTGTAATAAACCTCCACATGGAAGCAGCATCTGGGTTGTGAATTACTGGCCAAGGCTGCCGCCGCATGGTGTGCATCTGCCTAGCCTGCTGCTGCATCTCAGGGCTCTCTCGGGGTTCCCGCCCCCTACCCCCAATCCCCAGGATAATTCATAACAGAGGAAGCTGACTCTGCAGGCTGGGGAGCAAGGAGGGTTTCTGGAATTCTCTGTGGTGTTTTAAGTGTTTTATGATCCTTCTCTGCAGACATCTTTAGATATTTGGAAAGAAGAAATGAAGCATTTGGAGGTTTTGAACTTATTATTGACTTCTTTTGTTGTCTTGAGCCAGGATCTCACTCAGTAGCCTGGGTTGGCCTTGAACTCTCACAAAGTCAGACTGCCCTCAAACTTACTGTGTATTCGGCATATAAATCTGGATAAGAATTTATTTGGTGCAGCTGTGATATGCCGCGCTGCTGACCCTCACTTTTATGATTGATCTGGGGCCCTTGGAGCAATGTGTTCATGAGTTCACCCATTGAGTTGAGAGCTTCATGCTGTCAAATGGTTGTGTCCATAATCAACAGCAACTTGGGAGGAAAAAGGTTCATTTTACTTTATAGCAGATCAGGAACTTAAGGCAGGAACTTGGAGGCAAGAACTGAAGCATAGACCGTGGAGAAAAGCTGCTTTCTGGCTTGCTACCATGATGTGTTCAGTTTGCTTTCTTACACACCACAAGACCACCTGCCGTGGGTAGAACCACCCACAGTGGGCTGGCACTTTCACATTAGTCATCAATCAAGAAAACACCCAACAGGTTTTGGGGTATTCTGATTTCAGGCCATTCTGATGTGGGTATTTTCTCAACTGAAGTTCCTTATTCTCAGATTACTCTAGCCTGTGTAAGGTTGATAGAAAAACCAACCAGCGTAGGTTTCTCCTACTTATGTATGGTAGAAGAGCACATTAGACATGAATGTTTGGGGAGTATGGGGTATAAATTGATAGATATGACAGGAAAGCATGAAGCCCATCATCACTCTTACCTGAGTTACCCAACCTTGATACTTAGTTCTCTGAAGGCTTTGAGTGTTATCCCTGCATTTTGATCTTTCTTTACCCTGTCTTTTCTTCAGGAACAGGAAAACAGCCATCTTCCTCAAATAAATCCCGCTCTTTATGCTACTGCTGACTGTCTAACATTTTAAAGTGTAGATTCTTGAGTTCAGCATATAACATTCTCATAGGCATATCCAACAAACAGGCCATAAGCTGTATGAACTCCAGATCACTACTAATGCAGCCTAATGTACAATCACAAAATTCCTTAAAACACTATGAAAGTTTTGTGATATTTTTGACTGTGTGGTCCCTAAGCATGAACTTTGCTAATGACAACATTGTGTGGAAATATTAGAAGGCTGCACAAGCCTGAGTCATCCCTAGAAATATTAATGTTTTAGTAAGTCCAATAGCATGAATTCATCTATTACAGAGCTCTTATGCTGACAATGAATCCTCACATTAGATATGGTTTAGTTCTTTCTTTCCTTCCTTCCTTCCTTCTTTCCTTCCTTCCTTCCTTTTTTCCTTCCTTTTTTCCTTCCTTCCTTCCTTCTTTCCTTCCTTCCTTCCTTCCTTCTTTCCTTCCTTCCTTCCTTCCTTTTTTCCTTCCTTCCTTCCTTCCTTCCTTCCTTCCTTTCTTTCTTCCTCCCCCCCCCTCACCACCCCTCCCCTCTGAGTAATCTTAGGGATTAGACTTGGGGCTTTGTGCGGAATACTAGGCAAGTTCTGAGCTGTCCCCTCTGCTCTGACCTGGAGCATCCAAATGATGCATCAAAGGCCTGTTCTGCTTATCAACAGGCCCAGATACCTGATATAAAAGCTTAAATGGAGAACTGCTAACTTTGACTCACAGCATTCGAAGTTTCAGGCCATTGCCCTTGGATCTACAGTAAGATGGACCATAGTGTCTGTGGGAGCATGTGGCAGAGGATACTCACCTCCTGGTAGACAGGAGGCAGAGAGAGGATGGATTGGAACTAGGTACAATCTTTAAATCTCCTAAAGTTTCAAAACCACCCCTCCCCCCCCAATAGTGCCACTAGCCAAGAACTAAGCATTCAACACATGAACCTATGGGGACGGACATTTTATAGGCAAACCACATGGCAAGGCAGCTCCCAGGAATGTTGATTCTCTGCCACTTCTAGCCTACCTTGCTGTCATCAGAGAAGTTGGTTGATTGGTCAGAATAAATGCCCTCAAGCACAGAGAGGCAGAACTAAATACTGGGTAGTTTATGCCATCAACATGATGGAGACAAAGCCCACCAGCGCTTAGGTCAAGTTTGATTTTAGTTACAGTCCTTGTTCATGATCAAATTCTCCTGGGAATAATGTTAGGTGTATTAAAACTGTCTTTTTCATTATCGTGGTTATTTGGGTAATACAAATGTAAGTGATATGTTGAAGTCTGATCTCTGTTTTTCCCTCATGCTTTTGGTGTCATCTCAGAACCCACTGTCTAGTCCATGTTTCTGAACACTTCTTCCATGGTTTCCTGTATGACATTTTATGGGTTCAGGTTCTGTGTTTATGTGTTTATGTTTTTTGCTCAGTTCTGGAGTTGTTCGGTTTGCAGTTGAAAAAGATCACAGTTTATTCTCTCTCACATCCTATTCAGTTTCTTAGCACTTAACTTTCCCCATTGAGTCTTTTTTTTGGGGGGTCTAGTTCATATATAAATTGACCACAGGTGTGTGGCTGGACTCTGGACTCAACTCTATGCCATGGTCCTTATTCACCATAGTACTTTATTTGTATAGTAGCTTTCTACCCAGGAAGATGTGACTCTTTCAGCCCCATTTTTCTCTTGAGAATTGTTTTGGCTATTCAGAATGCTTCTTCATTCTACAGGAGCACAAAAAAACTGACTTGCCATTTCAATGTGAAGACTGGAAGAATTTCAACAATTTACGTTAATCTCCATACATTAATCTCCAGATCGCCTTGAGTAGTATTGCTATTCTAACAATGTTAGGCATTCTAATCCATGACCATGGGATAGTTTCACACTTATTTGTCTTCTTCAGCTTCCTTCAGCAGGATTTCTCAGTCTTCAATGAACAAATCTTTACTTAACTTGGTTTTGTTGTTGTTGTTTTGTTTTGTTTTTCGAGACAGGGTTTCTCTGTGTAGTTTTGGTGTCTGTCCTGGATCTCACCCTGTAGACCAGGCTGGCCTCAAACTCACAGAGATCCACCTGCCTCTGCCTCCCAAGTGCTGGGATTAAAGGCGTCCGCCACTACTGCCCAGCCTTAACTTGGTTTAATGTATTCATGGACACTTATTTGGATACTGTTTACTGTTTTCTGAATTTCCTTTATATATTCATAATTGGTGGTTTTTAGAAAAATGATGCTTCCTTTTGTTGACCTTGCTCACCTGCAGTTTTCCAAGATCATTTATTGGCTCTAGGTTTTGTGTTGAATTTGGGGGATTTCTGTCATAGGACTATGATCCTAAAAAGACCCTTTTACTTCTCTGGACTAAGAGGCCTTTTGCTTGTCTTTCCAAGATTGCTTGGCAATGTTGAGTGGTGGTGAAGAAGCTGACTCGTTGTGTGACTCCTGACCCAGAGGGAAAGCTCTCAGATGGCCACCATTGGGGAAGGTGTCAGCTCTGAATTTGTCATAAATACTTCTGAGAAATTCCCTCCTGTTCCACAGTCTTTTACTTTTCCTCTCATTTCTTCTTTCTCTTCTCTGCTTTTTTCCTTCCATCCTTTCTTTCTTCCTTTCTTTATTTCCTTCTGGAATGCTATCCCTTAAATTTTGTTAAGAAATATTATCAGGTGATTTCCCCCTGGATTCTAATAATAGGATTTACTTCACATATTGGTTTTCTTATGATGAATTATTCTTCTGTTACAAACTTTTGTATATCAATAACATTATAGGGAAAGTGTAAAGAAAAACTGCAGAATGGAAGAAAATAATTGAGCATCAGACATCTGAAAAGGACTTAATTATCTAGAATATATAAAGAACTGTTAACAACAACAACAAGATTTAAAGAGGCAGGCTGCAGTGGACAACCCTCCACAGACAATCTGCAAGTGCACAGACGGGAATATCTGGAAAGACACTTTCCATCATTTTCCTATGGAGTAAACAACCTAAGTCATTCAGACGCCATGTTTTAGCCTGAGGACCGAACAGGAAAGAGACAGAAAGCAGAGGTACTGGTCAGGATAGAGAGACTGCCTGTGCTCTGTGCTGGGAAGGTAGATGGCTAAGCCACTGGAGACATTTTTATAAGATTTCTCTAATTTTAGTTTATGTGTATGGATGTTTTGTTTGCATGAGTGTCTGTGCCCATGTGTGATTGGTGTCTGTTGAGGCCAGAGGAGGAAGTTGGACCCCCTGGACCTGGAGTTACAGATGGTTGTGAGTCACCATGTGGATGCTGGGAACTGAACTGAGTTCCCTGAAAGAGCAGCCGGTGTTCCTAACCTCTGAGCTACCTTTCCAGCACTCTGGAGAAAATATTTACAGTTCCCTTCAAAGTTAACCATAGAGCTGGGCTACAAGAAACCCTGTCTCAAAAAATAAAAATGAATAAGTAAATAAGTAAATAAATAAATAAATAAATAAATAAAAACAAAAAATTGACTTTAAAAAAGTCAATCACACATTAGTTCAGCCAGGAAGTGCTTGTCACTGGAGCATAAGAACCTGAATTTAATCCCCCAAATCCACATAAAAAGGCAAGATGTGGTCGTGAATGTTTGTAATCCCAGGATTGGGAACACAGATGCAGGTATCACACTGGAGCCCACTACCTAGTCAGCCTAGTCTAGTTATGGCAAATGAGAGACCCTGTCTCAAAAACAAGATCCAAGATTGACCTCTAACCTACCCTTCAATGGATACTCACAAAGCTAGCTTCAGAACCTGAGCCGCAAGTCCACCACTACCTACCTACCCCGAAGAGGTGAAGTCAGATAGTTCAGCAAATGCTTGTGTGTGAGTTGTGTGCACAGTAAGCAAAAGGAAGAAATTAACTTCAAATACCCACCAACAGAAGAGAAGAAAGCAAACGGTGCTATAAATCCATGATGGAGTATTTCAGGCATGAAAAGTGATGTAGTAATGCATAGCCGTATGTAGTTAAAGATCAAAATTATGTAAGGGATGAGTAAAATTCCAAAAGCATAGCAGTAATGACAGCCTAATTAAGACAAGGAAAAGTACTACAAGGTACATTTTCCTACAGAAGATGTGGGTAAGTACATTTACCAAGTTTTAGAAGATGATTAATGCACACATGTAATCACACCATTCAGGAGGCAGAGACAAGTTCAGGAGTTCAAGGCTGCTATGAGATGTATAGCAGTTTCAAGGCTGGACTACGGGAGAGCGGGTCTCAAAATGTTTTTAAAGCCAGACAAAGTCTGTATATTGCTATATCATTCCCAAATAGGAAAGCGTGGAGGAGCAGGAAGCAGACTGTTGTTTCGATAGTTTTACTAACCAGACTAGTTCCTATGACAAAGTGCTTAGTTGTATTTGAGTGAGGACCCGCTCTCCTCATTTTTATTTATAAGGCATTCTGACAATCGTGTTTCTCAGTTAGCAGTTGATGCTGAGTCAGAGAAAATAGTTTCTGGCCCATCTTTGACTGTCGAGTGTCAGAGGTACTATTTTGGGTAAGTGATGCTTTGGTGAAACTTGGAGAGACAAACTTCAATGGGATGAAGATCTGGGTGGTTCTTCCAGGTTCTTTTCATTGTTATTGTAATCACCGTGTTTTATTAACCAATGCCAACCTATCACACAAGCACACTTCCTCAGTCTTAGCATGACAGTTTAGTCAAGCATTGGGTCTAAGTGTTTAAGTCAATGAAGAAGCTTTACTATATAGTTCAAACACGTGCCTGTGACCAGCAGACAAGAGGATATGGGATAACCAGGGATTTACTCCAAACCCAGTAACTCTACTAAACAACTCTGAGGTAAGCCATTCCAACTTCACAAACAGTTACTACTGGAAGAATCAAAGGAAAATTGTTAATCATCCAACAAGCTATAATCCAATAGTGTGGTGAACAGCACTAAATTCCTGGATCTGCACATGGAGAGAGACTGAGGTTCCTGAATCTGCAGTGATGTGGAACTAGTTCTTCCACACTCACTGTGTGGAGGGAAGAGCAACACTTTCAGTGAGTTACACTCAGATTACTGTCTTTATGGCTTTCAACTCGGTAGAACAGCTCTGAATAATTGGTTCATATGCTACCTTGCATATGGACTCCTGGGTCTCATTAACTCTTGTTTCCTGCTCTGCCAAGACTTGAGGTGGTGATCTCAGGTTGCTACCCATCTCCTCATTTGCTCTGGAGTCTTGAGTGATAGGCATGTACTGTTAAATTACCATGGCCCATGGGAATAGTCTATGCAGGATTCTGTGGTAACATTGGGGCGTCTGTGAACATATCCTTGTGTGCTTGTGTTTATTATATTAAAAATATTATAGAAAAATTTAAAAACACAGAAATGAGTTTGGGAGGGAATTACAATCGGCAATTACCCAGAAAAAACCTGTTATTAACCTGAAAATGGTTCATCCCAGTCTTACTATGTATGTCACATGTTTGCTGTCTTAGTTACTTTTATACTTGCTATGACAGGATACCATGACCAAAGAAACTTATAAAAGTATTGAATTTGGGGCTCATGGTTCCAGAGAGTAAAGTTCATAACCATCAAGGCATGGAGCATGGTAGCAGGCAGGTAGACATGAAGCTGGAGTAGTATCTACAAGCTTACATCTCATCCACAGCATGAGGCAGAGGGCTGATGGGGAGACACACACACACACACACACACACACACACACACACACACACACACAGAGGGGGGGGGAGGGAGAGAGAGAGAATAGAGAATGAACTAGGAATGGTGTGGGGCTTTTTTATTAGCTTTTTTCCTTTTATTGAAAATAGATGCTTTTCTCAAAAAATTCCAATTAGTTTATGTTTTCTTGATTTCTTAAAGGACCTCTACCATCTTCATGTAGCTGGTTTTAAGGTCTTTGTCTCATGCTGCAGGTATGTTAAAATATTCAAGGCCTACTATGGTAGGATAAATTGGCTCTTTGGAGACATACTGCCTTGGCTGTTATTGTAATTTTACACTGGCATCTAGGCATCTGGGTTTGAATGATTATAGGTCTGGGTGCTGATTTCTGGGTTTGTCTTTGTTGCATGGGGATTTTGTTCCTTGGTTTGTGTTTCCTCTCTGGATTTTTAGAGTGTAACGGTTGTGTGTAGCCCAATTTCCTGGCCTACTCAGCTGGTGTACTCACGGGGACTACCTGGTGGTCTTGGAGGTTGGGATACTGGAATGAGTTGGGAGAAGGAAGGTTGGAGGAAACTCTCTTTGTCATCATTGGGAATGGGGTCAGAGAGAAATGGGAGGTCACAGTGGGTTTCCTTATACAGAGCTGGGGCTAAGACTGGGGGAATTGGATCTCTGAGGCAGTAGGAGAGTTATGGTTTCACCTTCAGTGTACTTGTTACCCTGGGACAGGTGGCTCTTGGATTAACAATGAGTGCCTGCTTGAGTTGAGTTCTGGGACAGAGTAACAAGTAGGGGGAGGAAAGTTAGAAGGGAAAGGTCTGTGGGATCTACAGGAGATAAGAGCAGAGGAGGGCAGAGAAGGCTGCCACAGGTATTCTGTTGCAGTGCTAGAGACTGGGGGATTAGATTTGGAGGGGAGGACGGGGTGGTAAGGGTCTTCAGTTGGCTTACCTGTTTCCCTGTTCTGCTTAGGTGATGTATTTCCAGTGAATGCCTCCTGATGTTGGAGGCTGGGATAATAGGATGAATTGGGAGAAGGGAGGTTGGGGAAGAAGATCTTTGTGATCTGTTGGGCATGGGGTCAGAGGTGAAAGAGAAACCATAGTGGGTTTCCTGCTACAGAGCTGAGCATTGGTGTGGGCTTTTTAAAATTCAAGGCCCACCCCTAGAAACACACCTTCTCCAATAAGGCCACACCTCTCAATCCTTCCCAAACAGTTCTGCTAACTGTGAACTCAGCATTCAAATATGTTAACTTGTGGAGGCCTTTCTCATTCAAACCACCACACTGTCCTAATTTGCTTTTAACTGATATGATAAAACGCCATGACTGAAAGCAACATGGAAAGGAGGGGGTTTATTTCAGCTTATAGTTCATCTCCTGAAGGGAACTCAGGGCAGAAACTCAAGCAGGAACCCAAAGGCAGGAACTAAAGCTGAGGTCGTGGAAGAGTGCTGCTCACTGACTTTCTCTTTCTGGCTTGCTCAGCTTGCTTTCTTATACAACCCCAACCAGCTAGCTGTCCAGGGCTGGCACCACCCACAATGAGGCAAGCCTTCCCATATCACTCATTAATTACAGAACTGCCCTGCAGTCTTGCCTGAAATCCAATCTGATTGAAGCTTTTTCTCAGTTGAGATTCTGTCTTCACAGATGTCTTAGCTAGGGTTATTATTACTGTGAAGAAATGCCATGACCAAAGCAACTTGGGGAGGAAAGGGTTATTTGGTTTAAGCTTCCACATCACAATTCATCATCAAAGGAAGTCAGGACAGGAGCTCAATCAGGGCAGGAATCTGGAGGCAGGAGCTGAAACAAAGGCCATGGAGGGGTGCTGCTTACTGGCTTGCTCAGCCTGCTTTCTTATAGAACCCAAGACCACCAGCCCAGGTCTGGCACCACCCACATTGGGCTTATTATCCCTCCTCCACCAATCACTAATTAAGAAAATGCCATATAGGCCTGTCTGCAGTTCTGTCTTGTGGAGGTATTTTCTTAATGGGGGGTTCCCTTCTCTCAGATGACTTTAGCTTGTGTCAAGTTAACATAAAAAATAAAAATAAAAAAAACTAGCTGGCACACCAGATGACTCTAGCTTGTGTCAGTCACAAAAACAGAAACAAAAATGGAGAAGCATGCATGCATATAAATTATAACATCACATTTATAGTGTATGTATATTTTGTGTCTCACTATTTAAAAAGTATTATGAATACTGTCACATCATTGTGTTTCCTAACTTCCTTGCTCTTGGGTTTAATTTCTGTCATTATATGTATAATATATTTTGTTTATATTTTCTTTATCTATATGCCAAGTCTATGGCATGTTTTTATTTATATCAATAGTTAAATTTAAGCATTTAAAAAGTATTCTTAAGGACATGTTTTGCTTTGTCACATTTAGTTGAACAAAACATAATCACTTTATTCTGTACATGGGTGATAAGAGAATCTCCTCTTTTCCATTAACTCCATTTTGTAAACATGTTCAGTATCACTGTGCATAGTATTTTAAGTAAAAATACTTAATAGAGTTTAAAATCTATACATACTACCTTCTCTAAGGACAGCCAACGCCAAGCTTTATGTCCCCAGCTTTCACACTGTGGTCAATGCTGGTGGTGCTTTGACTGCCAACATTTAGCTATAATATGCATAGGAGGATGTTTTCATCTGACATCATTTCATTGTTAGTGGATGCACATCTTTGATTCTGCTTCCACAAATAGAAAATTTTAGATTAATGAACTTGATTTTTAAATCAGTTTTCATTGACAGAAAGCTGAATAAAAAGTAGACAGTTCCTCTACACACCCTGACATCTCAGCCTTGATACTCCTCCCCAGGATGATACAATGTTGTGACCTGCACCTCACCAAGTTCACCGTTTTCTGCTGTGTACACAGGTTTTAACAAATGTCTAACAATATGCACCTCACAGGGTCATGTAGCACAGTGAACTTTACTGCCCTAAAAGTTCTCTCGGCAGCTGTCCTAGAGTGTCTTCTGTTCCTATGGTAAACACCATGACCAAAAGTGGCTTGAGGAGAAAACAATTTATTTCATCTTACTATGATGAACGGTTTAGGTCATCATTGAAGGAAGTTAGGTCAGGAACTCAAGCAGAGAAAGAACTCCAACAGGTCAGGAACTTGAAACAGGAACATTAGACTTCTACTTACAACTTGCTTGCCCCAAAGATCATGCTCAGCTCTCTCTATCTTAAATAGCCCAGGCCTAACTTCCTAGGAATAGTTCTCCCCTCAGGTGGCTGAGTTGTTTAGTAAGTTAGCAGTCAAGTACATGCATCACAGTCACGTCCATAGGCCAATCTAATGGATGCAAGACTCTGAGGTTCTATCATCCTAAATGTGTCAAGTTGACCACCAAGATTAGTCATCACAGCAATCCAGGATAGACATTATCTCTCTGTTTGTCAATGCCATTGACAAAGTGTTTGTTACAGTCTCTGACTCATATTTCTACCAGAGTTTCTGATTTCTTGATGTTGAGTTCTTTGTGAATTTTAGGGGCTGGTCAGATGGCTAAGCAGGTAAAGTACTTTCTGTGTAAGAGTGAGAACCAGAATTCTGATCCCCAGAACCCACATAAAGGCCAAGTGAGTGTAATGGCCTGTCTGAGTCCCAGCACATGGGAAGTGGAAAAGGGATCCCTGGATCAGCCTAGTTAGGCAGTCCAGACAAAATGGTGAGCTCTTGGTTTAGAAAGAGACTGTCTCAATGTACACGGTAGATCAGGGTCTAGAAAGACATATATGTGCACCCATACATGAACACACACACACACACACACACACACACACACACACACACACACACACACACACACAAACACACACAGAATTCTTTGCATAGTTCAGATAATGGCCCTCTATTTGATGTTTCTTTTGCAAATATCTCCTCCAGTCTGGCACTCACATTTTCATTCTCTTGGTACTATCTTTTACAAGCCATAAAAATTAATTCTAATGAAGTTCAATTTATCAATTTTTTTCTCATGTCCCATGTATTTTGTAACGTGTTAGAACACAACACTCTATCCAAGGACAGATACTTTTCCTCTTAGTAACTATGAGTCTTATAGTTCTACAACTTATATTTTGGTCTATTAATCATCTCAGGGAAATGTAGGTGACACATGTGACATTTTGTTAGATCTGTTTTTGCTGTCATTGTTTGTGGATGCAGAGTGGTCCCATGGTTGCTGGCTGTCACATTTCCCTCTTCTCTATTGCATAGCCTCTGTTCCTTTGTCAGAGTTCAGCCAGCTGATCTTGTTCATGTGGGGACATTTCTGGCCTCTCTATTATGTTGGGTTGCTCTGTTTGTCTCATTGTTCACCAGGACCATACTCTCTTGATCACTGTGGTTTTATAGTAAGACTTGATATTGAGTTATGTCAATCAGTTCTTCAATACTGAGGTGATTATCCCGGGTCTTTTGTATCTCCATATAAACGTCAAGATCAGCTTATTAATTTCCATCAAATGGCCTCTGCCTATGGCTGTCTGAGTTGCTTTTGTCAATATGTCAGGGTATCTGATGAGAGCAACAGAAGAAAGAGAGTTTATGTTTGCTCACAGTTCCACATAGTGAAGAAGGCAGCTGGTCACATATCTACACCCAGGAAACAGAGGTGAATGCTGGTGTTCTGATTCTTTTTCATTGTCTTTCAGTCCCATTTGTGTATGGTGCTGCCCACATCCAGGTATCCCTATCCACCTCAGTTGAAACTCTCTGGAAATGTCCTCATAGAAACCTTCATAGGTATGTTTCCATAGTGATTCTAATCTGGTGAAGTTGACAATAAAGATTAACCATCGAAGACCTCATTTAGGGTAAGGCCTTTGGCAGGTATAATTAAGGCAAAGATCTGAAACAAGATTGCCTATGATTAGGGTGGGGACCTCAGCTAATGATAAAGGTCCTTAAAAGAGACACAAAGAAGTGGAGACATAGAGACCCCAGAAAGAAATATGAGTGATGATAGAGGCAGGTGCTGGGAAGATGTGGGTACAAGCCATTCAGTTCTTACAGTCTCAGAAGCTTGAAGTGATGAAAAGGAACATCCCCTAGGAATTACAAAAGTAACATGGCCATGCCCTCATCTTGATGGAAGATGTGGTTTCCAAAACTGTGAGAGAATAAAGCGTTATTATTTTAACTCACCAGGTGCATGGCCATTTGTTATGTTTGTCCTAGGAAATGAGTCTGTGTGGGAATCTAAGATGTTGGCTTTACTTCTGGATTTTAATTCCTCTTGCAGAGGTCTCAGGAAGTGAATGGAACCCAGATGCATGCCTTGCTGTCATGCTATGATGTGGAACCATTTCTAAATATGAAGGAAACCATACCAATCCCTACAGCTCTCAAGACAGGCTGTCTTCTGGGAGATAATGAAGGGAATGGTGCATTTCTTCCTCATCAAGAGCTGTCTGAAAATATTCTCGTTATTTTCCCCTCCATTGTGGGAGTGATACAGAAATTGAAGTCATCTTGCCTACACCCAAGAAAATTCTTCCATGGGCAGAGGAAGATGAAATATGGGGCTTGGGTTCATTGCAGAGGCACAGGCATATTGACACAAAATGTATCTTGAAGCCAGAGCATTAGAAGTCTGGTTCCAAACCCTGAGAACATGGAAAAGAGCTGGCGATAAGGCAGGAAAATGTGCAGGTTGGTTGCCTTCCCTGAACCCTCTGCTGGCAAAGGCAGCACTGGAGTCTGCTGTTTAACCTTTCCATGCATCACAGCTGAGTGTTCCAGGATACGGTCCACGTGTCCTTGCTGGCTGGTCAAGGCTGAGCCTCAGCTGGCACTGCTCTGGCAAAGAACCATGCCCTAGGTTTCTCCACTTTCTTGGCAGGGAGACTAGAGGCAACGCCAACTTTGGGACCTGCTGGGCACTAGTATAACACAAATCACTAACATGTGAACACAGATCAGTCTTCTCATTCGTTTGTGAGGCTTGAATGTGAGCTGCAAGCTGGTGGGTGTAGACAACCTGCCTTGTTCTTTGGTTCTGGGTTCACAAGTGATTAATGCTGTTAGAGATGCCCCATTGCTCACCAAATCACTGGCATTTTATCCCAGTGAATTCATCCTCCCCCCCTCCCTTCCTGCCCCTTCCCTTCATGTGTCTTCTTACATTGTCTCTCTCCCTTTCTGCTCCCATCCCTTCCCTCTTCCAGCCTGTGCTGACTAGTTTTTCTTTTCAACTTGACTGGATTTCTGTCACCAGCAAACACAGCTCTGGACAAGTTTAAGGGAGCGTTTCCAAAGAGATGAGCAGCGGAGGGAAATAGATGGCCACCCTGGATGTAGGTGGCAGCATCCAAGGGCCCCGGGGTGCCTGACTGGAGTAAAGCAGAGAAAGGAAGCACAGTGCCTGACTTCCTGCTTCCATCTGTCTCTGCTCCTTGGTTGTGGATGCCATGAAAGCAGATGCTGCATGTCCTCACTGCTACGCCTTCCCTGTCCTGAGGACTACTGTACCTTCCAACTGTGAGCTGAGCACACAGTTTCTTCTGTCAGGGTAGTTTGTCAAGGCAAGGAGAAACGTAGCTAATACCATCTCCCTTCCGTTCGTCCCTGTTTTCCCTTTGTCCCCCATCTTCCAATTTTCCTTCTTCTGCTTGGGTGAGTCGGGGAATTAGTGGGACAAGAAATTGAGAAGTTCTCCAGATATCATAGATTAAAAGCCTTAAAAATGTTCTAAGATATTTTAACATCCGAAGGTGATAGAGACGATGACAGGTGGAATATTGCAGTTTCGCTGAACCACAAGGGTGTCCGGAGTGTGATGACCTCCTGCCAGGGACTACGGGGCTGAAACTGCCAAGTGCTGAGTTTGAAGAAAGTAATTCCTCCTGGTACTTGGCCTGTACCACAGAGACGATGGGTCCTTGCATTCAAAGTGCCTATAGAACTATTGGGGAGAGAGATCAGATGATTTGTCAAAAAGAAAATGATGAAGCAAGATGATACGAGTGCATAAAGAATGTGGGGTAAAGCAGAGCAGGGAGTAGGTTGAGAAAACGTCTATTTCTACTAAAAATGTCTGAAACCTGTCCTAAATGTGCAGTTCAATCAGTTACCAAGGAGAATAGAGAAGACACTCAGCCCCAGAGAAGAGCATAGCAAAGTCCTAAACTTTAGAAGAAAAGGAGGCCTCTAGCTCATCCAGACACAGTGACCCTGCTGGGAAGTTACTGAAAATGATCACCCCTTCGCATAACACCCTCCCATCCATCCACATTGCTGCAAATAACAGAATTTCATCTTTCTGAATGCTTAGTGGTAGTCCATTGTGTGTATAAGTCACACTTTATGTATCCATTCATTTGTTGATGTAGACATAAAATGAAAACACTGTATGACTTTATTTATTTGTTGAACCCAAAAGAACTGATTTTCATTAAGGTAGGCTGTTGTTATTGAAGGGCCTATGGAAAGCTTAATCAATGCATAAGAAATTATTAGTGGAAAGTTCTGGAGTTTTAAATCAGCGTATATGATTAGATACTATATTGTATATCTCAATATAGCTAGCAGGGTTTGAATTTTCTCACTATAAAAATGATCAGTATTTGAAGTGTAACGCAAGCAACTTAATCTCATCTTGGCATATATAAAAATGTCACACTGTACCTTATAAGAGTCAGTCAGTAAAACAAAGTTATAGCACTTGGGAGACGGAGGCAGGAAGATTGTTCATGGACAATCTCAGCTATGCTGTGAGTTCTAGATTGGAGAATGATACCCAATATTAACCTTGGGCCTTTACATGCACAAGAAACACACACACACACACACAAACACACACACACACACACACACACACACACAGACACTTGTGTATACACACATGCATACAACTGAAAAATGAAAAACAACAAAACTAATAGAGTCCTTTGCCCCTCTCCTCAGCCTTTGCCTCCAGCAAGGCTGTTGGCTCTGAACTGTCCCCTCTGTTTTCTGAGACGTGCCTGTGACTCTGAACATTTCTTTCCTTTAAAGTGGAAACATCTGTAAATTCCTCTTATTCTGTAAATTCTATTAGTCATTAATTCCTGGTCTGGAGATCTTATTTCTTTTCCTTAAATATTTCACTCCCCTTACTCTGCATGCTTTCTGTCTCATTTAAAAATCGGCTTTATTGAGATACAATCCATTTACACAGAACCCATCCTTGTAAATCATGCAATTCAGTGCGTTTTGTGCTATGATATCTTTAACTTCCAAAGCTGTGGCAGGACAAAATGTCCCAGTGAACCATTTCTAAGGATCATCTTGGTTTAGACATGATCAATTCCCTAAATGTATAAATACATGCTGGCTGTATCTGGTGGTGAAAGGTGAAAGTCCAGAGAGGTGAAAGCTTTGAGCGTGCCGGACTGATGGAGCAGCTGGAACAGCTAAAGGGGTGCCTCCTGACTGAGGTTGGAGCCTTGTCTCCCTGTGAGCCACTGTAAGAGGGAAAGGCATTGAGGTGTCTACAGTACCAAACAGAACAGCATTCTTGGAGTTTTTCTTATATTTTTAAAACCTTTTTGTTACAAACTTGAGTTCAAGAATGCTCATCAGGCTGAGCATTCCCAGGCTGGCTCATGCTATATCCTCACCTCTACCTCTACAGTTGCAGAGGAACAACCCACACAATGCTGCAGTTTCCCAGGTGTCAGTGCCTTCATTCTGGAAGCTTCCAGAGGGACCAGCAGGGGGATGCCCTACCTGAGATTTTTCTTCTTCTTCTGAAATAGGAGTCTACAGCAAAACAATGGACAAAAGGTGTAGTATACTAAACACATAGACCAGTGACTGCTGCTCAGCATCCTCGTGCTGTATCTGAGCTAAGTGCTCTGCTCTGGCCTGCGGCTGGTACACAGCAGATCTGAGTTCAACATCAGCCCACAGGAGGCCCACACTGAGCTGCAGATCCATTCAGACCATTGTGATGTCACTAGGTGCTAAGAATGTGTTATCACGGTGTAATCTTATGGGACTTTGGTTACACGGTTAGGTCCAAATGCTAGGAATTCATGACACATTCACATTCCCACTCCAAGAAACCTCCTTACCTCTTTGTATTTTATGAGACTGCTCTAACTCTGTTCTGATGAGATTTGAGTAGCCTAGTATCCCTTGATGTATCCTTTTCCTCCCAAATGTCTAACTTTTTCTCTGTGACTATCTTTCCATTTTATCCTGAGATTGCCCCTCATGCCATCCACCAAACTGGCACCTTCATTTCTCCCAAGGCATCACTCTCCTCTAGCTACCATGCCCACCTCCCAAACTGCAGGCCATGGGGTGAAGAGGCGTGAAAGAGAACAGGGGAGAAACACAGTTGAAACAGGCAACTCTCTGACTTACACAATCTTTCTGTCCCCTTGATGCCCTTATAAACTGTCTCACTTGGATGACAAGGCACTGAAGCATCTTTGTCATTTAGGTTCAGATCTGCTCCAACTGTGCTGCTGCCAGTATTTAAATCTTACCTCATGTTAATGGAACAGACACAACCAGCAACCAGCAGCTACTGCCCTCTGTGACTGCTTTGGGGCCAATAGGAGATGATTTCAAAGCCAACTGTTTTGCAAGGACACCCCCAGCACATACACACACTTTCTTACACTCACACACATACACACACTTTGTCATACTCACACACATACACATACATACACACTCTCTTTCTCACACACACATACACACACTTTCTCACACTCACACACATGCACATACATACACACACACACTCTCTCTCTCACACACACACACTCACAGGCTCTCTCTCTCTCTCTCTCTCACACACACACACACACCACACACACACACACACACACACACACACACACACACACACACACTGTTTACTTTCTTTCTGAGAGCACAGGCAGCTGAGGATTTATTAGAATCTGGTCTAGTGATATGGTATTAATTCCCAGGTTATCATCTTACAGTTCAGATATTCTAATCCCTGTGCCATTTCTGAAAATTCCTACTAAGGAATCAGGTAGCTTTCC
Organism: Onychomys torridus; assembly: GCF_903995425.1. Taxonomy (NCBI): domain Eukaryota; kingdom Metazoa; phylum Chordata; class Mammalia; order Rodentia; family Cricetidae; genus Onychomys; species Onychomys torridus. The sequence continues at coordinate 47,261,949 of NC_050451.1, forward strand.
CCATATCCCAATAGGGATGAGAACCACCTGCTGTAGTCAGGCTATGTGAAGCAGCATGGCATCCGGAGCCCCATGTGTGAGGGTTCTTCTGTGTCACAGACAAAGGGATGGGCAGGGCGCTGTGGACCATAGACGTTCAGCTAATCACATCCACTCACTCAGGCTCTTGCCCTGTGAATGAGAATTCTTGGAAGAGAAGCTGTTTCTACAAAGGCTGACAAAAACTTCCTCCAATGCCCGTAGAAACGTTGCAATGTTTCAGGTAGAGAGTCTAATGACTCATGGGTGATCTTTAGCCTCCTAGAAGCCATTCTTGTCCCATCTCCTCTGTGTCAGACATCACATCTTGATAAACAGATAAAAACCTTTAGGATGTAGTAATGTAATAAAAACCTGTTCTCTGCCAATCGAAAGACTAGAAGTGCCATCAGGTGGCCTCTGAGGCCTGGAAGGGAGATTTCTTCACTTGACTGTAATCTGCCTCTCTGATGCTTCCACCAGTTTGTCTATTTACTCATTTATTCATTGCATTGAAAGTGATTTTTTTTTTAAATTTAGTTGAGGTTTAGTCTATTGTCATCATGGCAGGGAGCATGTCAGCATGAAGGCAGACATGGTGCTGGAGAAGTAGCTGAGAGTTCTGCATCTAGATGCCCAAAAAGCAGGAAGAGAGAGAGAGACTGGGCTTGGAATGGGTTTCTTGAAACTTCAAAGCTCAACCCAGTGACACACTTCCTCCAACAAGGCCACACCTCCTAATCCTTTCAAACAGTGCCACCCCCTGGTGACCAAGCATTCACAACTATGAGCCTGTGGGGCCGTTCTTACTCAAGCCTCTACAGAAGTCTGGACTTTGCAGGGACCCGGCTAAAGGCATGTGATTTAAATAGACACAAGTGGGCATCCTAACACGAACCAAATAGCGTTATGTGCAGGTAAGGGAGGCTATTATTATCCTGTCTTCAGATGGATTCTTCTTTATTATTATTATTATTTAAAGCAACTTTTACATTTAAATACATTCGATCATATTTTCCCTTCCCCCAATTCCTTCTAGATCCTCTCCCCAATCTCTACCCACCCAAATTAAGGTTCTTTCCTAAAAAACTAAAAATAAAAAAAAAAAACAGAAACTCAATGTAAAAACAAGCCCCCACTGCCACCAAAATCAAGAAAACAAAATAAAATACCACTGTAGCATGAATCTTATTAATAAAAACAAAACTGGAGCCAGGTATTGGGGTGAACACTGAAAGATCAGAGAAACAGAACAAGCCATAGCTAACCTCACCTTACCAATTCCTCAGCTGATCCTGTTTCCTCAAACTGGAAGCCTCTGTGTCCTCATCCAAATGAATCTCAGCTGAACTGCTGCTCAAAGCCTAAAAACTTAACTAACTCTAGTTCCTGGTCCTCACGCCTTATATGCCTTTCTGCTTTCTGCCATCACTTCCTGGGATTAAAGGTGTGTGTCACCATGCCTGGCTGTTTCCAATGTGGCTTTCAACTCACAGATATCCGGATGGATCTCTGCCTCCAGAATGCTAGGATTAAAGGTGTGTGTGCCATCATTTTCTGGCCTCTATGTCTATCTAGCAGCTGTTCTGTTCTCTGACCCCCAGATAAGTTTATTGGGGTGTACAATATATCAACCACATACCACAAAAAAAAAAAACCCACAACAAAACTGTAACCAAATAAAGGCACTCACAAAAAACCTGTGGAGTTCATTATATGTTGGTCAACTACTTTTGAACATGTGGCATGCCCTAGAGTGGTTGCTATTCCTAAGTGTCACTCTATTGGAGAAAACTGATTTTCCCTCTCCCAGAAGGAGAATGACAGTCCAGTAACTGTTATATATATAAAACAAATCATAATAAGATAAAATGAAAGCTACCACTTTGGAATTGGACAAGACAAACCAACAGAAAGAAAAGAACCCAAGAGAAAGCACAAGAATCAGAGACAACTCTTTCATAGACTCAGAAATTCCCCCAAACCACTAACCTGGAAGCCATAATATAAATACAGAGGACCTAGTGCAGACCCATGCAGGCCCTGTGCATGCTGCTTCAGTCTGTGAGTTCATATGAGCTTGGTACATATTGATTTAGAGGGACTTGCATTCTTGGTGTCCTCTATTCTCTCTGGTTCCTACCTTCTTTCCAGCCTCCCCAAGGCTCCCTGAGTTCTGAGGGGAAGGACTTGAAGGAGACATCCCCTTTAGGGCTAGATGTTTCATAGTCTCACTCTCTGTGTAATGTCTGGCTGTGGGTTTCCATATTTATTTCCATCTGTTCCTGGAGGAAGATTCTCTGATAATGGCTGAACAAGGCACTGAGATAAGAGTTTAACAGTCTATCATTACAAGTCATTTTATCACTACATTTTCCCCTGTTGTTTCTTCACACCAGCATTATTTGGCTTTATCCTAGGTCCCTGGGCTATCTAGTCTAGGTCGAAACATATGAAGAGACAAAATGATAGGTACACAATCTCAATCGACTTTACAAAAGGTGCATCTGCTGTATTTCTGTGATGGAGTAATACTGTTGATGTAACAGAGAATCTGGAAAGAAGCCAGCACAAGGGCCTGGGTGGGTAGGGAAAGAATTGACTTGGGCTCCATTTTCAGACACACTACCAGGAACTGAGGGAAAGGCCTTGACAAGATGGGCAATATGTTAATATTCCTAATACAGGTTGGGATCTCAAGGTGCAGGCACTGAGTAGAGGCCCCTGGAGGAGGCCTTTGCTAATACAGTTTTAAAAGTCTAAGCAGTAATGACTTAGGACACAGTGACTTATGACTTCAAGAGAGATGTCATCTGGAAGGGAAGGGGATGAATCTGGTGAAGAAGCAAGCCTCAGAGAGATGAGCCAGCCCTTCAAGAGGAGGCAATGGGCAAGTCCAAGGTTCACACAAAAAAAAAATCACAGGAGATGTGTAGACGAATTTCTAAACAGTCTTAGTAAATAAGAAACACAGAGCCAAATACTGAGTTAACAGCCAAAGAGATCAGAGCAAGAGCCATGACTACTTTATCTTATCACCAGCAGTAGCTTCCCCAAAGAGAGAGCTTCTTCCTCTCTGACTTGTCTTTTTATTGTCTTTCTGTTCTGCCTTTTCATTGACTCTAAACCCAACCACATGGCTTCCTCATTACTGCCTGTCTATACAGACCTCCAGGTCTCTATGGTTGGTACTGGAATTAAAGGTTCATGTCAGCATGCTTGGCTGTGTCGTTGACCACACAAAGACTTTGCCTGCCATGTGATCAGATTAAGGGCGTGTGCTACCACTGCCAGACTTCTGCTTAATGGCTATGACCTCTGATCTCCAGGCCACTTTATTAACATACAAATAAAATCACATTTCAGCACAAATAAAATATCACCATAGAGATGGATTTCCAGCCAAAAGACCAGTGCCTCTCAGCACTGGTCTTTTGGCTGGAAAATACTTTGAGAGGCACATGGTTAACAGTCATGTGTAACTAGCAATAGTCCCAAAGAGTGAAGGCAGAGTTTCAATCTAATAAGATGTGCTTTCTCTCTGAATCCAGAAGGCTTTCTTTGGAGAAGATGTTGGATCCAATATGGCCTGAGATTGTTTTAGGACAGTTGTGTAAGTCTGGTCTAGTCTTGGGAACCATTCAGATTCAACAGAAAATCAGGGGACACCCCAAACTATGTAGGTTACTCTTCCATTTATTTTAATTTTACCACTGCAAAACACTGTCCCCAAATATGGCAGTTCCTAGGCTTCAAGTTTAACCATAAATTCTTTGTGTGTTACATTACTTAATGACTTAAATATTGTTCTAGATGGGTCAGCAAAATGGCTCAATAGGTTAGGATGCCTGCTGCCAAAATTTATGACTTGAGTTTGATCCCCAGAGTCCACAAGTTTCTATGACATCTACACATGAACATATGATGTACACACATGCACAAACACAAACACACACACACACAAACAGAGATATTAAGTGAATAAAATGTAATTTTAAAAATGTAAGCATTTTTAGACATATTTACTTTATTTTCTTAGTAGTATTGTTTTAAACTTTTAACACTTATAACAATGTCATTTATAACTAAAAGGAAGTGTGTCCAGCTGCTACCACTTCATGCTGTATTCTGAGATTAATATTATAAAACTTGTCACAACTGAGAGATGGCATTGCTGTCAAAGCCCCAATAATTAAAAAAAAAAAATCAGTGCAGGTTGGAGGTTCCCACAGAGTGGCTCATGAAGGCCTGATAGCAAGAACTATTATGGACTTCCCAGACCACAGCCTTAGAGCAGGGCCTCTCAAGCCCCAGTGAAGGTTCTTCAGCTATGACACTTGAGCAGTCTCACAAAGGCCTTGGTACTGACCTCAGGGCATCCTCTCTCTCAGTCCTCCTATAGAGACCATTGCTTTGAAATAAGTCATGGAATCCTCCTCCTCTTGCCTTTCAAAAGCTTCTTCACACACACACCCCTTTCTTGGTTTCCACACCATCCTGACTCATTCCACAGTAAACAGCATGTCCTTTAGGGACTCCCTCTCTGTCTGTCTGTCTGTCTGACTCTGTCTTTCTGTCTGTCTGTCTCTGTTTCTCTGTCTCTCTGCCTCTCTGCCCCCCTCTCCCTTCCCTCTGTGTATGTGGGGTGGGTGAGGGGGTGGGTGTGGGTGTGTATGTATGATGTCTGGAGGGATGTATAATACAAAATTATGGAAATTATGTTTATAACTCATAAGTATATTGAAAAAGCCAGGAAGTGAAGTCCGAGATATGAACAGAAACCCACAATGAATCCTTCAATAGGCTTCACTGATAGTGCTCTTCTTTGTTGTTGTTAATTTTTAAAAAATCCAAAATAAGCACAAAGAAAATGGGGCAATTTGAAAATATACATTAAATATAAACATTTACAGTCTCCCCAAACCTCTTTTCTAGTCCCAAAATATGTGAAATATTCATAATAAAATACTTGACAGTAACTAATCATAGTGACACAGCCATATGTGGTGAACAGAGAGTGTTCAGTGAGCTCATGCCAATACACAAGCAGGATCAAGATCAACCCAAAAGAGTTACATCCCAGCTAGTACCAGAAGACCACTGTTCCTGAGGGGGAAAAAAAAATGTCAACCCCTGTCAGAGATAAAGACGGTAGAGCAACTAGATGACACTTAGGACATCACTGGTGTGGACTTCTTTTGATACAAATCCTGGCTGTTCTGTGACATAAGTTTTTGTCTAAAGCTTTTGACTCTTTCCCTTGTCCCTGGAACTGTGGTGGCATTTGGTGATGGGAAAAGAGTGTTAGTTCCCCAAGATTCTATGTAGCTTCCTCCATGGAGACATCAAAGAGAACATCAACACTGTTGTAACAGCTTTGAGACAGAGGAGAGGGACAGTCCTCCCTGGGGATGGGGCATGAGTCAAGCATTGTTAAAGCTCTGTCGACAGCTGGTTAAAATTGCTAGCATTAGTTTATTATCAGTATTCCTGATGTCACTTACCTATAATTAAACAAAGATGTCGGGGTAAGACAATGAGATGCCCAGTTCACAGCTGCGGGATTCCCTAGCTAACCTAGTTATCCAATAAAAGGACTATCAGTCAAACAGGCAACTGGACTGTACTGATGTTAGCCCTCCATGGATGCAACACTGTGAGAAAGCCAAAGTGTATTGTCCCAGCTTCTGGAGGCACAGCCCCAGCCAGGGTGTTTTACAGTTTTGTATCGGACATTCTGCTACAAGCTTCAGTAAACTGTAGATGTTCCTACAACTATTTCTACATAAGCCAGAGGACTTTGCGTTTACCCTGGTAGCCTAAGAGCGGTACTTGGCATTAAACAAGCCATGCTGAGATCAGTACAAACACAACCCTTCATTGCATGACAGCTGTGCTGTGTGATAGGTGCAGACACAAAACTTCATTTGAATGTGAGGTGTCCATAACTTGTCTAAACACTCATTCTCTGGCTACATAGTAGTAATGTGGACTGAGATCATAACAGGAAGAAAGAAGCAACAGAGCAGGCTATGGTTTCTGGAAGAGTTCCAGAGATCTGTGAAACCTCTGGGGCTAAGAGTCTCAGATAGCCTAGGCCCAGAGCTGTACCATTGTCTCGGTCAAAGGTGGAGAAATTTCAATACCCAGGCCTGTCCAGGAGCTATACTACCAGTTGCTGCCAAGTGCTAAGGAATCCAGACCCTGCACCACTTACAGATCTAGGCATCTCAATATCAAAGAGCTTCACCAATGCTGTACTGGAGGGCGCCACCTGCTGCTCTTCCTGCCTTTGTGTTTTCACTGGATGGTTCAAGAGGTGGCATTCAACCTCAAGAACCCACATAGAGCCAGACCTGGTACCTGGCAGATAGCTCTAATCTCAATGCTCCAATAGCAAGATGGGAAGGGGGCAGATGCTCCCACAGTAGTTAGCCCGGTATATGCAGCTAGGAACATAAGAGAGGCTATCTCAAATGGGGAGGGAGACAAGGACAGACACCTAAGTTGGTTCTCCAGCCTTGTGCACACCTGCATTCACACACCAACATTAACTCCACTGATTGAAGGATAAAGATGGCTAGGTGTATTTTACAAAATACAAATAGGCTAGATATTGTAACTGTAATTCTTGTTTGATAACTGTTTTGTTATATGTCATTTGAATAGGTTAAAGTTAAAACCTTCTTTTTGTTTAGACAGAAAAGGAGAAGTGATGGGGGAATGTCTTTCTGTACACTGCGAATATGTGTTGCTCTGATTGGCTGATAAATAAAGCTGTTTGGCCTATGGCAAGGCAGCTTAGACACAGGCAGGAAATTCAAAGAGAGAGACAGGAAGAAGGCAGGGAAAGACGCCAGCGAGCCACCCAAGGAGCAACATGTAATGGGATGCAGGTAAAGCCACTGAACATGTGATGATACATAGATTAATAGTTATGGGGTAATTTAAGATGTAAGAGCTAGCTAGCAAGAAGATTGAGCCATGGCCATGCGGTTATAATTAATATAAGCCTCTGTGTGTTTACTTGGGGGACGTGAATGGGAGAGATTTGTCCTGACTGCAGGCAGGCCAGGACACAGTAAATCTTCTGACTACAAAACTCTTTCTTCCTCAAGTCGTTTCTGTCAGCTGCCTCATCACAATGAGGGACCATGTAAGGAGTGCACACAGGGTTCATGGTTTCCTGCACCCGAGGAGAATTAACAAGAATGGGCACATCCAGCTGGCTGGTTGGGAGCATTTGTGATTCCAGCACTTGGGAGGCTGAGGCAGGAGGGTTGCTGCAAGTTCAAGGCAAGTTTAGGCTATAGAGTGAGACCCTGGCTTAAAAGGCACTAAAAATAGTGCATTAAATAAAAATACATAAACGGATAAAACATTATGACTATATGTTGCTTATGTCAGGATTGGCAAGTTGGTCTAATACTTAAAAAAACAAAACAAGTTGATACACCTACACATTAAAAAATTATAAAGAAAACACAAAATACCAATGGATGCAGAAAAAATTTAAAACTGTTTAAGATCTGTTTCTCATTTTAAAATATTAATAAACTAGAAATAAAAAAATTTCTGTGATTTAGAAATGGTTGGGTTACACCAGCCCTAACGTTAAGTTTGGTCCCAATGAAACACTACAGAGAAGTGTTGTAGCTTTCACTAGGCGATTAGGATGTTAAAGTGGATTAATTACCCTTGACTGGAGAGAGTTCTCAGTCTGATGGCAGAGGATTGACTCCTGTGGGAGACAGTTTTAATAACATTAAAATCAATCTCTCTGTGTCTGTCTGTCTGTCTGTCTGTCTGTCTGTCTCTCTCTCTCTCTCTCTCTCTCTGTGTGTATGTGTGTGTGTGTGTGTGTGTGTGTGTGTGTGTGTGTGTGTGTGTTTTACCTCTCTTCTGCATGTGCCTACATATTTGGATGCAGTGTGAGATAGTCTATTGCCAAAAGCGTTAATTCAGCCTTGAACTTCTTTGCTTCAAGAAACGTGAGTGAAATAAAACTAATATCTATAAATTATCCAGTATTAGATATTCTCCTACAACAACAGAGAACAGAGAGCTCTTCTTCAACTTGAGAAAAAACATTAACAGAGAGCCTGTAATTGACATTATTCTTAACACCAAAGACTGATAGACTTTTCCTCTTGGAACAGCAAAAATATGAGACTATTTGTTCTTCCATTTTTGCTCAAAATGGTAAAGAATATTCTGTTAGTAGAATTAGGCAAGAAATAAAAAAAAGTATCCAGATTGTAATGATGAGAATGTACTTATTCTCAGAAGTCATCATCACCTATGTAGAAAATCCAATAGAATTTGCAAGGAAGCATTTAGACCAACAAACAAGTTTAGTTTGGATGAAGACTATAGCATCAATAACCCAAATCAATCATATTTCCTTCTTTCTATCTTCCTTCCTTCCTTCCTTCCTTCCTTCCTTCCTTCCTTCTTTCTTTCTTTCTTTCTTTCTTTCTTTCTTTCTCTTTCTTTTGTCTTTTGTTTCTCTGTTGTTTTTTGAGATAGGATTTCTCTGTGTAGCCCTGGTTTTCCTGGAACTCACTCTAGACCAGGCTGGCCTCAAACTCACAGAGATCCACCTGCCTCTGCCTCCTGAGTGCTGGGATTAAAGGCATATACCACCACTGCCCAGCCATATTTCTTTATATTAGTCATAAACCAATAAAAATTGGAAGCAAAATAATATAACTTCAATAGCATGAAACAATACAGAAACCCAAACAAGAAAGGTGCAAGACAGACAACAGAAACCTACATGACATTCATGGCAGATACTAGGAAATTTGAGTTATCACTTTTTCATGAAACTGAGGAGGACTCATTATTGTCAAGATGTTATATACCCCATACTGATACACAGGTTTAATATGATGCATAGGGGAGCTTCAGGTGTGCTTTTCTTTAATATAACAAATTATTTCTAAAATTTATGTGGAAATTCAGAGAGCTTGATTGCCCAGATAGCTATGAAACTTGGATAATGAAAGGCTATCCCAGCCTGATTTGACACCCCGGGGCTACTGTGCTCATGACTGGAGTGGTTTCAGAGCAGGCAAATGACTGATGGGACAGAATCACCAAATCACAAATGGAAGTACAAGTGGTACAGTGTATGTGAGACTGATGCTGGCAAAGGAAAATATTCTTGAAGGGGAACCAATATTTGACAGATGGGACTACACAAAAGGCAATCATATATAAAACTAAACAAAACTAAACTTCTAATTAATACTTTATGCCATACCCTCAAATTAATTCAGAATGAACCATAAGTTTACAGGGGCTCAGAAAATAATTCACCAAATTATAATGCTTTAATATGCTAAGAACTATGATCTGAAGAAAATCAAAAGACTTTAGAAGTAGATTCTTGTACTAATCTGTTTATACCTGCTATAATAAAATACTTGAGGCTGGACAATATATAAGAAAAGTTTGTTTAGCATTAGGTTTATTCAATTCATGTTCTATGGGTTAGAAAGTTCAACCACATGGCACTGGCTGTGGTGATGGTCCCCTTCATGACACCATCTGCAACCTTGCATTCCAGTGACTAATATTATATGTTCACAATATACATTACATTTTGATATATTTGCAGGTATTCTTTGCCAGAAATATATTAAGGATATTTGCAAGTACTTTGTGACAGACATAGATCTGTGATATTATTTTTTTATTATACTTTGAGTGTGGATTTATATTCATGCTATTCTTATTATAAAAGATTATAGATTAATCTTATTCCTCTTGTATTTTCTGAAAATATATCCAATACCATATTATTTCTTCTTAAAAACTTGGCACACTTTCTCCTTTAAACTTCTGTACTGTGGAATGTCATTCTGGACACTGTGAATATATGTTGCTCTGATTGATTGATAAACAAAAGGCTGATTGGCAAGTAGCCAGGCTGGAAGTACAGCTGGGGTAAGCAGATAAAGAGAATTCTGGGAAGAGGAAGGCAGAGTCAGCAGATGCCAGCCTGCCATCTAGAGAGCAGCATGTAATGGCACACAGGTAAAGTCACGGCACATGTGGCGATACATAGACTAACAGAAAATGGGCTACGTTTAAATGTAAGAGCTAGTCGGTAATAAGCCTGAGATAATGGCCAAGCAGTTATAATTAATATAAGCCTCTGTGTGTTTACTTGGGGGACAGGAGTAAGAGAGATTTGTTCTGACCACGGGCCAGTTGGGAAACAGGAAAACTTTCTAATACAAATGGCGGCCAACGTATAGGGCAAGAGTTTCCACCTAAAACCTGAGAAAGTTTTTTTTAAAAAAAATTCTAAAATGGAGCTTAAAAGAGCTTCCTAGTTGTGTCTCTCAGGCAAGTTGTGAGCTACAGTATAGCAGGTGTTCAGCTAAATACAGGATGGTTGATTTCTGCCATGGTACACAGTGGTATCTCCAAGCCGCATGGTGCACTGCATGACAAATTTAGTTTTTGCTAATACAAATTTTTAAAAAGGGGTTTTGGCTACATGCTGCTGGATGGAGGCATAGACCCACTGCCTCCCAGAGTCTGGTGGTGAGAGCATGGGACTCCCCCACCAGAAAGCTGGCAGGAAAGGTAGTTCTTCCATGTTGGAAAGCTGAGGTGGGCAGAGCCAGCAGCCAAAGCTGCCATTTCAGTCCTAGTAATGCTTCAGTTTAAAGCAATAGATTCACAATAAAACAGATTCAAATAAAATAAACCTCTATACAGTTTACAATGTTTGTAAAAATATACATAGGCATGGAAGAGAGAGGAAAAGGAATATAGACAATTACATAAAAAAAAAGAAAAATGTAAAAAATGTCTTTAAAGAAAAAATAAAAGTAATATAAAAATAAGCCACATAAAGATGGATATCCTACAGAGAGTCTGGATTATGTTGTCTTTGGGGATTTTTAACTGCTGAGAGACATTTGATTTTAAAGGCTGCAGCGTTAAACCAATATGTATATTTTAAAGGTATCTTGACTTCAAATTTTGGATTTAAGGATATGTTGCTTTGGAAAAGAGGTTCTGCTTTTGTTTCCACAGGAGGCAAGAGGCTATGGATTTGTTTCAGGTTAAGATACATCAGGTTTGACCAGCCAAGATCCCCTGAAAGGTCTCCAATGACACCATGGCCCAGATCATCCAACATCCAAAATAAACTTCAAGGCAACTGGCTCAGAGAATACAGCCTCACAGACTATTCCAGTCAGGACTTGACCATAATCTTAAAATTTTCTTTGTGTTCCCATAAGATTACCAGTGTCCTCTATCAGCAGGAAGTAGCCTAGAAAACTACGCCCACATTCCCAAAACATGGATTATGGATATTTGTCTTTGTTTAGGTTATTGGTTGCAAATTGTTATTTGTTGTAGTCAATCTCTTTCTAAAAGTAGAAAGGAAGATATGATATAGAAATATAAGGTAAGTATTTTATGTTACTATAGATTTTAGTTTATTGATACAAATTTAAAGTTGATTTTGTTATACTGTATGTATATTTCTACTCCTTTTTAGGGTATTATGTAACTCATTTAAATTGTAATGGATAATTAAGAAATACAGATTAATAGTTAATCATCTATGATAATCAAACTTGTAGTCATGTAAAGTTTTCTAGGTACATATAGATATAATTCAATTAGGTAAGTAATCTTCAAACAATTCAAAGACCTACAGAATATGGCATTTAACATATTTTAAAAACTTAGGCTTTTCTGGACAATGAAACACGTCTGCTCCTGGCAGCACCAATTTACTTCAAAGAGGAAGATGGGCACTGAAGACACTCCATATGGAGTTTATCTTCTTCCTTGCAAAAATAGCCATCTGGGCAAGAAACTGTTCTTGCTTGACAAAATGTTGTATAAACTGGATATTCAGGACCCATATGAAGGTGACCACTGAACTTTGCAAGGAGAGATGGTCCTTCAGGTTCCTACTTCACAGAAGAAACTGCCAAATATTCTACGGGACACCAAGAGAAACAACTTTAGGACTATGGGCTGAAGATGGATGCCCCAGTGTTGCAGAGGTACTTTGGATGACTGTCTAGGCAGATAGCTGTCTCTGTTGTTCTAGATTTTTGGAAGTTGCTTACAATGCTCTTCCTGTTTACTTAAGTAATATTATATCCTTCTGGTTGTCTTTGATGTAGTTGAAGACTAGATAGTTACAGTTTTTCCTTGGTTATGATAAAAGATAATTTAAAGATGAAACTTTGGACTCACAAATATAGGATAGATAGAATATTTTCTTTAATTTTGCCAAACACAAATAGACTAGATATTGTAACTGTAATTCTTGCTTGATAACTGTTGTATTATATGTAATTTTACTATGTTAAAGTTAAAACTTTTGTTTTTGATTAGACAGAAAAGGGGAAGTGCTGTGGAATGTCACTCTGTATGCTGTGAATATATGTTGCTCTGATTGATTGATAAATAAAAGGTTGATTGGCCAGTAGCCAGGCAGGAAGTATAGGTGGGGTAAGTGGATGAGGAGAATACTGGGAAGAGGAAGGCAGAGTCAGGAGACGCCAGCCTGCAGTCCAGGGAGTAGCTTGTATTGGCACACAGGTAAAGCCACAGAATATGTGGTGACATATAGATTAACAAAAATGGGCTGAATTTAAATGTAAGAGCTAGTCAGTAATAAGCCTGAGCTAATGACTGAGCAGTTATAATTAATATAACTCTCTGTGTGTTTACTTAGGGGACACAAGTGGGAGAGATTTGTTCCGACCATGGGCCAGGCAGGCTCATGAGATTAGATTAGATTACTGGGAGTGTTCCCTCAGTAAGGACTAGAGTATCTACTATGGGAAAGTAGCTAGATGCTAAGGAGTAAGTGAGGCAGTCAGGCCCTTTATTCTGCTCAACACTCTAATAACAAGTCTACCTGGGGAAGAAAAGGAATTAATTGAATACAGATTTTATCTGAAGGTATAGCTATCTCCATTTGCAGATTTCATGATTCTGAAACCAGAAACTCCTGAGCACCTCACAGAAACCTCTATTAGAACTGTTAAGCAGGTTGCAGGATACAAGTCTATGTCATTTCTGTATGTCAGAACCAAAACAGGAAATAACATTTGCAATAGCTTCAAATATATAGGGATACATTTTACCAAGTAACAACACAAAACTGCATGTGCTTTGAAAGACATTATTAAGGAACTAAAAGAACTGCTTAAGTGGAACAATCATTTCGTACACAAGAATCAGTGTTGCTTAGATGAGACTTCCCTCCCAAGAAGAATCAACACAGAAGTTCAGGAGGCATTTTTGCAGAAGTTTGCAAGCTGATCCCATAAGTGGTAAAGAAATGCTAAAGACTGTTGGGGATTTAGCTCAGTGGTAGAGCACTTGCCTAGCAAGTGCAAGGCCCTGGGTTCGGCTCTCAGCTCTGGGGAAAAAAAAGAAATGCTAAAGATCTAAGTCAGATGGCTTACAGGACATAGTTGCTTACAGATCACTGTGAGCGAGACCACATGCCACTGGTTGTATTTATTTTTTTAAACATACTTATAATGCAACTAATTACAAAGTACAAAAACACTCTTAGCAATGGTAAATATGACCTTAAAAGTTATCAATCAATGGAGAAAAATCTGTTATTTTCATTAAGTGCTTCTAGAAAAAAAACTTATCCACATGCAGAAATGTGAACTTAGACTCCTAAAGCATTTATTAAATATATCATTGCTATGTGAAAATTCTAAAACTACAACTTCTAAAAGTAAATACTAGATAAAGTCTTTGTAACTGGAATGGGGCAATTATATTTATATAACTATAATTATATAATTATAGTTATATTATTATATTCATATTATTTCTTATAAGTTTTATTTTTATTTAATTTTCTTTCATTCTAAAATGTTTTTAATTTAAATAAAATTATATCACTTCCCTCTGCCATGTCTCCCTTGAGCCACTCCCAGTTACCCTTCCTCAGACTCTTTCTTTCTATACATCTCACTTTAAGGTTAAGTTAAATAAGCCTATTTTTCTTTTATTATATGTGTTACATATGTATGCACAAATTATAGCTGTAGAATATATATGTATGCATGTATATAACTTGCAGAGTCCATTTGTGATGTCTGGGTGTATATGGTTTTAAGGATGACCACTTTGCCTTGGACAGCCTATAAGGGAGCCCATGCCTGGGTAAGGCTGGTTTTCCATCTCCCAGCAGTCATGAGTTGCCTGTGGTTCTTTGTCTAGATGTGGGACCCTGTGACTTTTTGCCCTTCCACAATAGCATACCTATTGATATTGCTATTCCTACCTGGTGTTCTGGCTCTTACAATCTTTCTGAACCCTCTTCTACAACGTTCCCTGAGCCATAGATGCAGTAACTGTGATGTAGATGTATCCATTGGGACTGGGCTTTCCACCATCTGTTGATCCCTGCATTGTGTCCAGGTGTGGTTTTCTGTGATGCTCTTCATTGGCTATAAGAGAGGCTTTTTTGATGATGGGTGGTAGCTACACTATCTGTGGATATACAGATAAGGATTAGAATGTAGGGAAGAATTGTGAGATACCACCTTACACCTGTCAGAATGGCTGAGATCAAAAACACAGAAGACAGCTTATGCTGGAGAGGATGTGGAGCAAGGGGAACTCTCCTCCACTGCTGGTGGGAATGCAAGCTTGTACAGCCACTTTGGAAATCAATATGGCACTTCCTTAGAAAACTGGGAATCCATCTCCCCCAAGACCCAGCTATAGCACTCTTGGGCATATACCCAAAGAATGCTCAATCATACCACAAGGGCATTTGCTCAGCTATGTTCATATCAGCATTGTTTGTAATAGCCAGAATCTGGAAACAACCTAGATGACCTTCAACTGAAGAATGGATAAAGAAAGTATGGTACATATACACAATGGAGTACTACTCAGCAGAGAAAAACAATGACATCATGAGGTTTGCATGCAAATGGATGGATCTAGAAAAAATCATCCTGAGTGAGGTAACCCAGACTCAGAAGGACAAACATGGTATGTACTCACTCATAGGAGGATACTAGATGTAAAACAAAGATGACTAAACTGCTACACAACTCCAAGGAGGCTACCTAGAAAACAGGACCATAGGAAAGACACAAGAATCACCCAATGACAGAGAAATGGATGAGATCTACATGAACAACCTGGGCGACAGTGGGAGTAATGAAGGGCAAGATTTGAGGGAAAGAAAACTTAGGGGAACAGAGATCCCAGCTGGATCAAGAACAGAAAGGGAGAACAAGGAATAACATACCATGATAAATGAAGACCACATGAGAACAGGAATAGGCAGAGTGCTGGAGAGGTTCCCTGAAATCCACAATGATACATCCTCTGTAGACTGCTGGCAATGGTCGAGAGAAAGCCTGATCTGACCTAGTCTGGTGATCAAATGGTCAAACACCCTAACTGTCCTGTTGGAACTCTCATCCAATAACTGATGGAAGTAGATGTAGAGATCCTCAGCCAGGCCCCAGGTGGAGCTCCAGGAGTCCAATTATCAAGAAAGAGGAGGGACTGTAAGAGCATGAATTGTTGAGACCAAGATTGGAAAAACACAGGGACAAATAGCCAAACGAATGGAAGCACATGAATTATGAACCAAAAGCTGTGGAGCCCCCAGCTGGATCAGGCCCTCTGGATAAGTGAGACAATTGAATAGCTTGAACTGTTTAGGAGGCATCCAGGCTGTGGGACTGGGACCTGTCCTTAGATCATAAGCTAGCTGTTTGGAACCTTGGGCTTACACAGGGACACTTTGCTCCGCCTGGAAGGAGGGGACTGGACCTGCCTGTACTGAATCCACCAGGTTTAAATGAATCCCCAGGGGAGTCTTGGCCCTGGAGGAGATGGGAATGGAGGGGAGGGGAAGGGGGGAAGGTGGAGGCAGGGGAGGGAGGGAGGAGGGAGGGGAGAGGACAGGGGAACCCATGGCTGATGTGTAAAATTAAAACATAAATATAATAATAAAAAAAAAGAATTGTGCTAATCAACAAAGTGCCTTTAGTAGACTCTTTTCTAAGGTCCATGACTTCACCAGACCAAAAAGCTAAATTTCCAGTTCCACAGATGATTTCCCTCCTGTTGAGTGGGTCTTAAGTCCAACCAGACAGTGGCTGTTGGTTGCCACCAACATCTGAGTGCCACTTCTTGCACCTTTAGGCATATCTTGGGCAAAGATATTTTAGATATGACACTAAAATCACAATCCATTGGTTATTGAAATGGGTTATAATTAGACTTTACAACTCTTTCAAACATTTTATCTCTATAATATATCTTTAACACAATGAGAAAATGAATTGATAATAGGAAAATAACTCCAAATATTATTTCTCATAAGGACCTGTATCCAGAAATAAAGTCTTCTGTAGCTCTTTAATAAATCCCCATTAAAAGTCAGCTTGATATTTTCTCAAAGAAGATGTGAGGTTAGCTAAGAATTGTTCATATGCACAGAAATAGATAGAATAAAATTTGAAATGCTAGTCTACATCATCAATCATTAGCAAACTGCAAATTAAATGACAAGTTCTGCACCTTCTCATACCTGCTAGCACATCTACATCTGTTAATAGCAAGAACTGTCAACGTCACAGAGCCTAGAATCCCCCGTCTGCTGTCAGAAGTATGTTACAGAAACCTTGGGGAAATGCTTGTCAGTCTCTGCAAGTTTGAATTTCCTTACTACAAGATCTAGAAATTTCATTTGAAGAGTATGCTCAAGAAAAACAAAAAGTGTATGTCCATATAATGATTTATATGTTTATATTTTTTAAAGGAGTAAATTTTTTAATGACTTACTTATTTTTATTTCATGTGCATTAGCATTTTGACTGCATGTACATCTGTATGTGGGTGTTGGGCAACCAGAATTATAGACAGTTGTGAGCTGCCATGTAGGTGCTGGGAACTGAACCCAGGTCCTCTGCAAGAGCAGCCCATGTTCTTAACCACTGAGCCATTACTCCAGTCCCTACATGCTTGTGTTTATAGAAGAAGTTTCCATTGAAGCCAAAGATCCACAAACCCTATCCGTGTGTACATGGAAAGAAACTTGATTTTCTGTGTAGTGGAAAATGGACTTTGGGGTCTTATTTGTAGTTTGCTGATAATGATTAATGATACAGAATATCATTTCAAATTGATGTTCTATATATTTGTATACACATAGAAACTATCAATGTTTCTATTTGACACAGGTAATTCTCAGGAACATTATGTAAGAGAAGCCAGAGGCAGGCAAAGGCAGAATATTGTGTGGTGATCTCAGAGATTTGGGAAGAGGCAGTACAGAGACAGAGAACAGACTCCAGGCTGTGCAGGTGTGGGGAAGAGGAGAACTGGCTGAAACTGGAGGGAAGCAAGGCTTGGCCATGGAAGACTGCTCCAGACCCTTTAGGGTGGTGATGCAACTGTAAGGCGTTCATAAGATCTTCAGTCTAGACTGAGCATGGGTGGAGTTGCTGCTATTTAAAGCTGTTGAAAGTTTTTTTTTTACCCTGTCATTTCAAAAATTTAGCAAAACTAAGGAAAAAAAATGCATGAATGCTGCCAGTGTGTTTGCTAACACTTAAATAACGGGAAACTGGAAGTGAGAAACTTTGCACTTTTGAATGGTATCTCAGAAAGAGATGGTTAGTAAAGAAACCTGTGCAATCACTACACACTTGGGATGGAGAGACTAATCGAAACCCACTGACACCTTTGGCTTCCTGCTCCTGAGGCTCGCTGTGTTGGTCTACCTTGCATTCTGATCCTGACACACTGGAAACTAGTTTTACAATACAGTAAACTCATGAGTCCACCCCCTTTTTTTCAACATGAGAGTTTTTCACTTTTCAAGACGCTTTGCCAGATTTCCTTAGACACCTTCTGTGTATTTGCCAACAATATAGAGGCTAAACATTTCTATACATATTGAGATTGGAAGTATATTATCTGTACAATGTGGATTTAGTTTTCTTTAAAGCAGTCTGAAGATTTTATATGGAAACTTACACATAGCTTCACAATTAGTGAAAGATTTACATTTAGAAATTTCTAAATGTAAGGTTTACCCATTCCCATTAGGGGACTTTGATTGGTCCTAATATTGAAGAATGCTTTTGCTCAATATTTTATAAGGTGTAGACTGCAACTCACTAGGAGTTTGTGGGATTGGGTTGGGAACTTGTAAGCATTGGCCTTTTTTTTTTTTTTTTCATGACTGCACATGAAAACAAAGAAAGAAAGAGCTGTATGCATCCCAGCAGTGTGTGTGTGTGTGTGTGTGTGTGTGTGTGTGTGTGTGTGTGAGAGAGAGAGAGAGAGAGAGAGAGAGAGAGAGAGAGAGAGAGAGAGAGAGAGAGATGAAAGCACAAAACTTTTTCTCCCCTTCCCAGGCATGTGATGACTTGGCTTTTGATCTCAGGCTTGGCAAATGACTAGCTAGAACTAACAAATGAGAGCAGTACACAGCTGTCATCAGGGGCTGGCTGCATGGTTTCCTGTGACATGTCCCCTTGGGCACCTGCATATTTCCACAAAAGAAGGTTCTGGTGCAGGAACGAAGAGACCAGGAAACAAACCCGATACCAGTTGTCATCCATCTCAGCAATTCCCACGCAACCCCAGCAGCCACACTGAGTGGGCAACGATTTGCCTTGCTCTTGTCACTGAGTACTTCACAGCCACACTACCTGAAGCCAAAGGGCCAGCCTCACACTGTGTGTGGACAGTTGTTTGTGTTGTATATGCCGTTTCAGAATGAATCCATGTCTGTGGTGTCAATGAAACCAGGTTGACTGTGACCATTTGATCAACACTTGGAGAACTGTTTCCTTGGTCTACTGAGATGGGAGTCTCCCTTAGGAAGATGCTGTAGACTTCCCTTAAGTAAATGAATCCAGACAGAATGATCTCGTGTCTAGTGTTATAACAAATATCTGAGGGAATCAACTTATGAAAATGATCAGCTTATGGCAGCTCACAGTTTGGGAGGTTCTAGTACATGGTTGGTCCTGATACCCTGGGCCTGAAGTGATGCAGTACATGATGTACAGGTGTATGGCTGAAAAAATAAACCTGTTATTTCATGACCAGGACCCCAGTGTCCTCTTCAAGGCACACCCCCAAAGACATAGAGGCCTCTCCCAGACCTGTTTGAATCTATGTGTACCTAGTGGTCAAACTCTGTTAGTTATAAGTGTGTGTGTGTGTGTGTGTGTGTGTGTGTGTGTGTGTGTGTGTGTGCACGTGCATGTCTGTATTTTTAACACACCTAGCTAGAAGTACAGTCAGAAATGGATAGAGAAGAATTCATTTTGACTACATCACCTGGATACACTGAAAAGCTAAGGGCTTGTCAAAGAAAAGAGCATAAAAGCATTCATAACTTTGTCAGACCTTTTCTTTATGAATAAAGAGGGGCTGAAAAGGCCATTGTCCATACACTAAGGGCACAAAATGATACCTGCTCAGGTAGCATGGCTGTATAGCTTTCTGAACTTACAGTGTTCTGTAAACTCAATCAGGTCCAGTGTGTCAATGACCCATTTCAATTAACTAGGAGTCCCCATACTACAAAGTGTACACAGAAAGATCTTGTTGCTCCTCTCCTCTCTCTTTCTATCCTCATTCATTCATTCATTCATTCATTCATTCATTCACTAATCCATATTATGATGCTGGACATTAAATCCAGGAGGACTTATATGAATTAGGCAAGTATCTCCCATTGAGCCTTAGGTTTCTTTTTATTCTTTTTGACTTTTTAAAGTTTTTGGAGAACATGCCATTTTCTAGGAATGTAGTTTTTGAAAATAATGGTAAAAGTGATTTCAGTGTAACCATTTCTTTAGGTTCACTCTATAGACTGAGCAGCCTGGTGGTACTTTGTAAGTCTAGTAAGTTCCCTGTGCCCTAGGGAAACCTTTGGACAGTGACAGCTCAACCCACAATCAGAAATCACTGAGGAAATGGGAGTGGTGGTTAATATCCAGACAGAAAAGATTCTAGGGATAAATTCAAGTCAGGACATTTTTATTGTGGGAGTAGGTTTGAGGAAAACAAAATTTGCCTAACTTAGCTTGTCTTTGACTCTAATATAAAAATAATTTAAGCATAAAATAATTTAAAGGAATAAAAGAGAATTGCATATAATAATGTTTAAAACCT
The DNA here is from genome assembly GCF_903995425.1 of Onychomys torridus. Lineage (NCBI taxonomy): Eukaryota > Metazoa > Chordata > Mammalia > Rodentia > Cricetidae > Onychomys > Onychomys torridus. The sequence continues at coordinate 47,282,160 of NC_050451.1, forward strand.
CATTAAGCATGATTACATGAACAATAATGTAAATATAAAGTAAAACAAATTGAATATGAAATTTATTAAGTTCCAGAGAAAAGGCAGAGTTTTATTTTAATGCCCAAGATATTCAATTTGTTTGAAGAATGAGAATCCCCTTTCACATAAATGCTTCTTGATTTTTGCTGCACTGAATAAGCTCTTCTATCGCACGCATAGGCCTTGCCTGGCCTTCATCATCAGACTCTCACAGAGAAGGGCCACTGCAGCCCCAACTGAGCAGTGAATAGCCTAAATAAGCTTCCATGAAGAAGGATGCATCATCCATCTGGAAAGCGAGAACTGATTAGAAAAGTAATGTAATGTTTCGGCGGTTTTCTCCTCAGTGGGTTTGAGAAAGCAGTTAGTTCTGTGACCATGAGGTAAACTTGGCAAACTATATACAAACTATTAGTGCAAGAGCAGTCCTTTAGTATCTGAGGTCTTCTAGACCTCACAGTTCCAAGTTACACTATGATAGCATGGGGGTCATGAGAATGGCCTGTTCTTTTATTTAAGGAATAGCTGATTGTCTGGGGCCAGTGAGACGGCCAGAGGATGAAGGCTGACAGCCTGATTTCAATCCCTGGGCCCCACATGATGGATGGAGAGAATCAATTCTACCAAATTGTCCTCTGACCTCCATATACATGTGTTGTGTCAAGTGTGCCCCCACCCCAAATAAATAAATAAAGAGATAAGCTAATTAATTCATTAAAAACACAAATATCAGATTGATATTTACACTAACAAATGCAAAATAATGACAAATCCTAAGTCTTACCAAGACAGTCAAGTAATTTGGCAACACATTCCTTGGCACTCTACCTATGGTTGTGAGAAAGGCAGGTTTGCTGTTTTGTAACTACAAAGGATTTTTTTCTTTTGCAGTCCTGGGTATTCAACTCTGTTCCCCACACAGGCTAGGTCAGTATTCTACACTCATCTACATCCCCAGCTTGGCATTATGTCTAATGTTTTGTTGTTGTTTTATATCTGAGGAAGTCTTGCTAGGTGGGCTAGGCTGGCCTTGAGCCTTCTACGTAACCCGGTTGGCCTTGAACTCATTGTCATGACTAGAGTACTGGAATTAAGCAAATGCCTAACTTAGTGTACTTACTGAAACCAAATCCAGTTTTAGTGTTGGGAAGTTCTATACAAGCTGCCTGGGAGAAAACAAACCAGCAGTGATACTTAGCGCCAACCTTGAGAGCTACACTAACAATTGGCCTGGATGGATAGGTTCACTGCTCCAGTAGTGGCACAAAAGCCACTTGTTGTTGGAGTAACCAACAGCTTTGTGATTGGATTGAGACCTGACCCACAAGATGGAACTCATGCCTGGTACTGTTAGCCGGGCCAAATGTTTGTGACTGGCTAAGTCATAGTGTGTGTGTGTGTGTGTGTGTGTGTGTGTGTGTGTGTGTGTGTGTAGGGGGGGAGGGGACTTGATGCTATTACGCTGCTAAATGAACATAGACACAAACTGGCCCCTAAGTAAATGGCAATTAATACAAAGACAATCCCCAACCCCAACTGGTCAACATGCAGAGAATAAGAGACTATGGAGTTCTGAGCTCTAAATGGAAACAGAGAGTGTGGATTTAGATGGTGGGGAAGCGGGGAGGACACAGGAGGAGTTGGGGGGGGACTCTAATCAGAATATATTGTATGAAATAAAGTCTATTTCAATAAACAAGCACATGAACTGGAGAGGGGAAGTGGTGCAGGGAAGAGAGGGAATGTGAGAGGGTTGTGGTGATGGTGATCAGAACCTATTACGTGCATGCATGAAATTCTCAAACAATAACAAAGAACCATGCTTCCCCTGGGGATTTTTTCCCTCTCTTCCTACGTATAGTGCATGTAGTATACATTGTACACAGGTGTGCCTGTGTGTGTGTCAGTGGAAGCCAGAGGACAGTGTCTAATGTCTGTCTACTTCTATCGCTTGACACCTTCTCGAGGCAGGGTCTCTCCTGAAAGCTAGAGTTTGCATGTTTTTGGCTGGGTTGGCAGCCAGCAAGCCCTGATGACCTGTCTCTGTCCCCCACATTGCTGAGGTTACAGAAACGATGACCACATCTGCCTCTTTCCTCAGTGGAAGGCGGGTCCTCATGGCTTTGTAGCAGGTGCACCTAACAACCGAGCCATCACCTAGCTGGAGCACGCTCTTTGAGTTATTTGTTTATTTGTTTGTTTTTTTTATTTCCAGTCTGCCTTTTCTTCTGTAGGTCTACCTCTCTTTTGAATTCCAGGTATTTGTGTTCTTTTGGAATTCATTCTTTTATTTCTCAAAAAAATATTCATAATCATTTATTTGAAATCTTTGGAATTTCATCTCATTCACTTTCACAGGAGTCGTACTGTAAAAATGAGAATTTCTGAAGTTATGTTGCCTTGGACTTTCCTGTTTTTGTATTTTTGTGTTAGGACTACTGCATCTGGGGTTAAGTTACTGGTTGGGTTTTTTTCTTTTTTATTTAAATCACCAAATTCTTTTGGCAGAAGTGTTTAAAAAGGACTGAGCTGCAGGTAGATTGGTGTTCAAGACCCCAGGCTTGATGCCCAGCACTCTGTTGGGAGTAGAAATCTGTCTACAAAAACAATCACCATGGAAGGGTAGCCTCAGTGTGGCGGTGCGGTCACCAATCATGGTCCAATAAAGAATAAGCAGCCGTCCACGCCAGCCACTGAAGATGTGAAGGGACAGTGGCAGTGCTGTGTGCTGAGACACCAGTCACTGTGGAGAGTACAGATGGAAGACAGGAGAGACCACTCCTTCATGTGGGCTGGGTAGAGAAAATGTGAAGAAATCATCCGGACAAACAGAGGGGAGATGGGGCAATTTTGACCAAAGTTAAAAACCAAAGAAAGGTAAAGAAACACAATCAGATAATGGAACAGACCCAGTTCTCCAGAGCCTGAGACACGAAGACCCCACAAACCAAGGCACAGTGTGCTTTGGAAGAAGACTATCAGAGGTGAGGAAATCAGGGGACAGAAGAGCTAAAGAGAGGATCAGAACAGAGCATACAGTCCTGCTCACTAGATTGTAACTGAGTATTAAAGAGGACTAACATGAAGAGGAGGAGACCGGTCAGCAGTGGAGAGCATGGATGTACTCCAGCCGATTGCAGGCTCTGGTCTCAAGACCACTGGCATCCCTACCAGGGCTCCCAGGAGCCTGCCATACCCTTCCTTGGTTGTGTCTTTACAGGAATCCCCTTTGGTGGCCCTTAAGGAATTCTTTTTAGATGCTATTCTTGCCCCAGGCCATCCTCTGGGAACCTGAGTTACAGATGAAGCAACACAGATCAGTTCTCGGATGCTGGTCACACCTCTGGGGCAGCCTTTACGGGCCTTTGCATCTCCCAAGAGCAAGCTTCACAGACAGACTCAGGCCATCAAGCCACTGATGCACAGAGGTCTTTATAAAATGCCATCCAAGAGAGGGAATTCATGACATCTGTCTTCCATCTGTAGTGCTAATATATGCTCCCCTTCCCTTTCTACTCTTTAAACTGTCCTTTAACAGAAATACAAAGATTTGCTGAGCCTCCGTGCCTCACTTTAGCTGTGGCTCTGGCCACCTGCCTTTGTTTAGGGAGCTCCCTAAGCTGAGCCAAGCCCCCAGGGATGAGCTCTGGCCTTTCTCTCCTTTGCTAAGCTTCCTATTACACTTTGCTTTTAATGCTAGACTCTCCAGGCACCACCCATCTCTTGTGACATTTGTCTATCTTTCTCCAGTTTAGTTCTTGCAAATTCTGCCAGGCTATCTTTCTCAGTCTGGACAAAATTTCCCTTAACATCTTTGAGTTTTAAATCCAGATGTTTTTTCCAAGAACATCTGTACTATTTGTAAGGGCACTCCCCCCCCCCCCATAACTATTTAATTGTCAGTGGCTAAGAGCACACGAACTAAGACAGATACTATATAAAACAGGGAGCTATGCAAAGCTCTTTCTATTGGATGTTTATGAGCTCTGCCATTTTTACTGACTAAGATTTACTGGGTACTAGAGAATTTTAATGCCAGGAAACAATACTTTGGTATTTTCACCAAATGTGTGACTTGGAAACAGGTATTTTGGGTGTGCCCTTATGTGGTTGTGATTGCTTGACAACTACAAACTTACATGCTGCACAGAGAGCACCCCAGAATCAAAACAATCCTAGCACCTTGAAACGGTTTCAATGTAAAATGTTTGAACACTCCATCCTCAGCTGGTGGTGAAACCTATGGGAAATAGGCCCTCGATGGTGGCCATTGGTCACCAGGGTGGACCTTGAAGGATACACCTGCCTCTAATCTGGTCTAGAGCTCTCTCTGCTTCCAGTTCACCAAGACCTGAGAAAAAGCAGCCACTCACTCCTACCGCAGTGAACTCTGCTTGGCTGCCTTGCTGTGATGGGTTGAAGCTCCAAGTCCTAGTGGATCCTTCCACACTGGAGATGCTTCTGTCAGCCAATGGCTGAGTGACAGAGGAAGAATGGAAAGCTCCTTCCTGGTGCTGAGTGCGCCAAACATCAACTGTAAGAACACACTCATTTGGCTATTTGTCCCTGTGATTTTCCAATCTTGGTCTCAACAATTCACACTCTTACAGTCCCTCCTCTTTCTCAACAATTGGACTCCTGGAGCTTGGGCTTACACAGGGACACTTTGCTCAGCCTGGAAGGAGGGGACTGGACCTGCCTGTACTGAATCCACCAGGTTGAATTGAATCCCCAGGGAAGTGTTGGTCCTGGAAGAGATAGGAGTGGAGGGAGGGGCTAGGGGGAAGGTGGGAGTGGGGGAGGGAGGGGGAGGACAGGGGAACCCATGGCTGATGTGTAAAATTAAAACACAAATATAATAAATTTAAAAAGGAGAAAAAAAAGAACACACTTGTGTCAGCAGCCCGTGTCATGGGAGAAGCAGCACAGGGAAAGCCCACACACCCCACAGCCCCACACATCACCTCAGCTTCGTCACTTCCCAGGGTGCCCTCTGTCCTGGCTCCTTTCTCCTCCAAGTCTCTCACTCCTGAATTCACAGTCCTTATTCAAAGAGCCAGCACTTGGCAGTGGTTTTTGTTTTCTGTTTCTCTTGTGATTTTATTTGTTTAATGTTTTTTGTTTGTTTGTTTTTTGTTTTTTGTTTTTAACCTGGGTTGGCTTTTTATTCTGCATACACTTAGATCTATTCACTGGAAGTCAGAAATGAGTTCCCTCTTACAGAATTATTCCACCTCACTAATCCAGTCTGCAGCACAGATTTTTACAAGGAAGGACTTTGTTCAGCAGTTAGAACATTCACAGATTTGTGGGAATTTAGTGATAGGACATAGTTGTAGATAATCTTAAATGAGATCATTTATTTGATGTTGAAGACATGATAGTTGTTACAGATGTGATTATATATGGAACCTGGGGTCAAAGGCAACTAGCTTAGTGTGTGGTCATTTGAAAGGAAGTGTTCAGCGATGTAACTTGGACCCAATTAAAGGAGGAAACTAAAGCCACTATCATTGTATGACCTTCTTCATAGCTCAGTGTTCAGAGCAAAGCATGTATGAAAATCCTGGTCTCTAGACTCTTTCTTAATACATGTATTACCAATCTTTTGTTTTCAATTTGTTTTGCTTTGGAACTCTGCAGAGTGACATCTGACCTCCAGAAACCTTGCTAGAATTTTAATAATAAACCATGTAAATTCATTTTGTCTTTGCATTGTAACTTATCATTGCATTGTAAAACTTGATCATAACCCCCACCAGCTGAAACACTTGAGAAAACAGACCCTGCATCTCACCAGGACAGCACAATAGAGCCCACCCTGTTAGCGCAGGTGTGGGTGAGCCAGCCCTGAAGCTGTGAGCATGGGAGAACTCTCCCTACTTCTCATCTGTCTTGTGGTGGCTTGAGTGGGGAATGATGCACTCCCACATACCCATCAATGCCTGAAGCAGGTGGGAGAGCTGGCCTTGTGGTCATAAGAGTGGTTATGTTATCGTTTTTGACAGCTGAGTAGTACTCCACTGTGTAAATGTACTACATTTTCCTTATCAATTATTCTGTTGAAGGACATCTAGATTGTTTCTAGTTTCTGGCTATTATGAATAAGGCTGCTATGAACATAGCTGAGAAAGTGTCCTTGTGGTAGGATGGAGTGTCCTTTGGATATATACCCAACAGTGTTATATTTGGGTCTTGAAGTAGATCAATTCCCAATTTTCTAAGAAACCACCATATTGATTTCCAAAGTGGCTGTAAAAGTTTGCACTCCCACCAGCAATATAAGAGTGTTCTCTTTGCTTCACATCCTCTCCAGCATGAGCTGTCACTTGTGTTTATTATCTTAGCCATTATAATAAGTGCAAGATAAGATCTCAGTCATTTTGATTTGCATTTCCCTGGTGGCTAAGGATGTTGAACATTGTTAAAAAATGTTTCTTGACCATTTAAGATTCTTCTGTTGAGAATTCTCTGTTTAGATCTGTACCTTATTTTTAATTGGATTATTTGATTTTTTGATCTCTAGTTTCATGAGCTCTTTATATATTTTGGATATTAGCCTTCTGTCAGATGTGGGGTTGGTGAAGATCTTTTTCCATGTGTCGGCTGCGGCTATTTTGTTCTAGGGATGGTGTCCATTGCCTTACAGAAGGTTTTCAGTTTCATGGGGTCCCATTTATTAATTATCAACTAATAGTCAATCTTAGTGTCTATTCTATTGGTGTTCTGTTCAGGAATTTGTCTCCTGTGCCAATGCATTCAAGGCTATTTCTCACTTTCTTTTCTATCAGGTTCAACATCTAAATTTATGTATCTAGATTTATGTTGAGGTCTTTGATCTACCTGCAGTTGAGTTTTGTTCAGGGTGATAGATATGGGTCTTTCTGCATTTTTCTACATGCTGACATCCAGTTAGACTAGCACCATTTATTGAAGATGCTTTCTTTTTCCATTGTATAATTTTGGTTTCTTTGTTGAAAATCAAAAGTCCACATATGTGTGGATCTACATCTGGGTCTTTGATTCTATTCCATTGGTTCACCTGTCTGTTTTTATGCCAGTACCATGCAGTTTTTATTATTCTAGCTCTCTAGTAGAGCTTGAAATCAGGGATGGATTGGAAGAAAAGAACTTTGGAAGTTCTTTGATTGTTTTAGCTGTCCTGAGTTTTTTGTTTTTCTATATAAAGTTGTGTATTGTTCTTTCAAAGTCTGTAAAAAATTATGTTGGGATTTTAATGGGGATTGCTTTGAATCTGTAGATTGATTTTGGTAAGATGGCCATTTTTACTATGTTAATCCTACTGATCCCTGAGCATGGGAGATATTTCCATCTTCTGATATCTTTCCCAATTTCTTTCTTCAAAGACTTGAAGTTCTTGTCATACAAGTCTTTTACTTGCTTGTTCAGAGCAATAATATCAAGATATTTTATATTATTTGTGACTATTGTGAAGGATGTTGTTTCCTTTATTTCTTTTTCAGTCCATTTATCGTTTGCATATAGAAGGGCTACTAGTTTTTCTTTGTTTTTTTAGTTAGTTTTATATTCAGCTACTTTGCTTAAGGTGTTTATCAGATGTAGAAGCTCCCTGGTAGAATTTTGGGCTTGCTTATGTATACTATCATATCATCCACAAATAATGATACTTGGACTTCTTCCAATTTGTATCCCCTTGATCTCCTTTAGTTGTCTTATTGCTCTAGATAGAACTTCAAGTACTATATTGTATAGATATGGAAAGAGTGGACAGCCTTGTCTTGTTTCTGATTTTAGTGGAATCGCTTTGAGTTTCTCTCCACTTAATTTGATGTTGGCTATTGGCTAGCTGTTTTGTATTATATTTTGGTATGTGCCTTGTATCACTGATCTCTCTAAGACTTTTATCATGAAGGAGTGTTGGATTTTGTCAAAGGCTTTTTCAGCATCTAATGAGATAATTATGTGTGTGTTTTTCTTTCAGTTTGTTTATATGGTTGATTACATTGACAGATTTTTCTATGTTGAGCCATCCTTGTATCAAGTAGGATAAGGCCTACTTGATCTTTTTAATATGTTCTTGGATTTGGTTTACTGGTATTTTATTGAGTATTTTTGCATCAATTTTCATGAGTGATATTGGTTTATAATTTTCTTATTTTAATTTTCTTTTTTTGTTGATTCTTTGTGTGGTTTTGGGTATCAAGATGACTGTGACATTACAAAATGAATTTGGCAATGTTCCTTCTGTTTCTATTTTGTGGAATGATTTGAGGAGTATTGGTATTAGCTTTTCTTTGAAAGTCTGATATAATTCTGTTATAAAACCGTCTGGCTCTGGGCTTGCTTTTTGGGGGGAGGCGGGGAGGAGATTTTAATGGCTGATTCTATTTCAATAGGCTTTAATAGTCTATTTAAATAGTTTTTATGATCTTGATTAAACTTTGGTAGGTTATATCTATAAAAATTTGTCCATTTCTTTTAGATTTTCCAATTTTGTGGAGTCCAGGTTTTTTAAGTATGATCTAATGATTCTCTGGATTTCCTCAGTGTCTGTTGTTATGTCCCCCTTTTTGTTTTTGATTTTGTCCATTTGAATAGTCTTTCTCAGCCTTTTAGTTAGTTTGAATAAGGATTTGTCTATCTTGTTGATTTTCTCAAAGAACCAACTCTTGGTTTCATTGATACTTTGTATTGTTCTCTTTGTTTCTATTTTATCATTTCAGCCCTTGTTTTGACTATTTCCTGCCATCTACTTCTCTTGTCATGTTTGTTTCTTTTTATTCTAGAGCTTTCAGGTGTGGTGTTAAGTTGCTAGTATGACATATTTTTAATTTCTTTTTGAAGACACTTAGTGCTATGAACTTTCCTCGTAGCACAGCTTTCATTGTGTCCCATAGGTTTGGGTATGTTGTGCCTTCATTTTCATTGAATTGTACGGAGTCTTTAATTTCTCCCTTGATTTCTGCCTTGACCCCATAGTCATTTAGTAGACAATTGGTTAGTTTTTATGAACTTATAGGTTTTCTATTGTTTCTGTTGTTGATATTCAACTTTAATCCGTAATGGTCTGATAGGATACAGGGTGTTATTTCAATTTTCTTATATCTGTTGAGATTTGCTTTGTGACCAACTATTTGGTCAATTTTGGAGAATGTTCCATCAGGTGCTAAGAAGAAGGTATATATATTGTACTGTGTTTGGGTGAAATGTTCTGTAGATATCTATTAGGTCCATTTGATTCATAATGTCTCTTAGCTCCATTATTTCTATGTTTAGTTTTTGTCTAGATGGGATGTCCATTGGTCAAAAAGGAGTATTGAGGTCTCCCACTATTAATGTTGGTGGTTCAATGTGGGATTTAAGCCTTAGTAATGTTTCTTTTACAAATGTGGGTGCCCTTGTGTTTGGGGAATAAATGTTAAGAACTGAAATGGTATGTACTCACTTGTAAGTGGATAATAGATATAAAGCAAAGAAAAATCAGATTGCAACCCACAGAACCAGGGAGGCTATATAGCAGGGGGTACCCTAGGATGACTATGGTTTATGATAAGTTTTGGTTTTACTCAATTGCTGGGCAAGCCTCAAAGAAATATTTCACTATTAGGATAAGAATTTATATTGTATGAAGCTGATAATAGAAAAATAAATATATAAATAAAAATTTTTTAAAAAAGAATTGAAACGTCATCTTGGTGGACCTTTCCTTTGGTGAGTGTGAAATTTCCATCTCCATCTCTTTTGATTAACTTTGGTTTGAATTCTATTTTGTTAGGTATTAGAAAGAATAACTACACCAGCTTGCTTCTTGGGTCCATTTGCTTAGAAAATCTTTTGACAACCCTTTACCATAAGATAATGTCTATCTTTGATGTTGAGCTACAGAAGGATGGATCCTGATTTTTGTATCTGTTCTATTAACCTGTGTCTTTTTTATTGGGAACTTGAGTCCTCTGATATTGAGAGATATTAATGACCAATGATTATTAATTCCATTATTTTTTGGTGGTAGTGGAAGTGGTAGTGTGTGTATGTAATTCCCTTCTTTTGATTTGGTTGGTGTGAGATTATTTATTACCTATATTTTCACAGTTGTAGTTAACCTCCTTAGGTTGGAGTTTTCCTTCTAGCACCTTCTGTAGGGCTAGATTTGTAGATAGATACTGTTTAAATTTGACTTTGTCATGGAATATCTTTTTTTCTCCATCCATAGTGATTGAAATTTTTGCTGGGTATAGTAGTCTGGGCTGGCATCTGTGGTCTCTTAAGAGTCTGTAAGACATCTGTCCAGGCCATTTCAGTTTTAGCGTCTCCATTGAGAAGTCTGGTGTAATTCTAATAGGTCTGCTTTTATATGTTACTTGGCATTTTTCCCTTGCAGCTTTTAATATTCTTTCTTTGTTCAGTGTTTAGTGTTTTGATTACTATGTGGCATGGGAGTTTCTTTTCCGTTTGAAAGCCTCTGAATCCTCAGCAGAAAAAGCTCTCTAGCTGAAAGGCCTCTAGCCGAAAGGGCTTCCTCAACTGAAAAGCCTTTATTTCCTGTCTCCTTACGCCTTATATATCTTTCTCCGCCAGGCCATATCACTTCCTTCTTAATGCTAGGATTAATGGCATGTGTGCTTCCCAAGTATTGGAATTAAAAGTGTGTGCCCAACTACCTGGCTCTGTTTCTCTCATAGACTGAGTCAATCTCATGTAGTCCAGGGTGGCTTTGAACTCACAGAGATCCAGACAGATCTCTGCCTCCCCGGTGCTAGGATTAAAGGTATATGTCACTACTGCTTGGCCTCTATGTTTAATCTACTGGCTTGTTCTGTTTTCTGATCTTCAGGCAAATTTTATTATGGTGCACAGTATATCATCACAGATGTTCTGTAAGCTTCTTGCACCTTTAGGTTAGGAAAATTTTCTTCTATGATTTTGTTGAAGATATTTTCTGGGCCTTTGATCTGGGTATATTCTCTTCTCTTTTTATTATTCTTAGGTTTGGTCTTTTTATAGTGTCCCAGATTGCCTGGATGTTTTGTGTCAGGAACTTTTTAGATTTAACATTTTCTTTGACAGCTGTATCAATTTCTTCCAGCGTATCTTCTATGCCTGAGGTTCTCTCTTCTGTTTCTTGTATTCTGTTGGTTATACTTGCATCTGTAGTTCCTGTTCACTTATTTATATTTTGCATCTCCAGGATACCCTAGTTTGTGTTTTCTTTATTGCTTTTATCTTCTGGCCTGAGTGGTCTGTGGTTCTGGTGATCAGTAAGTCTTCAGGTCCAGTTGTGTGTCTCTGCTGGGGTTTTGGTGATCTGCTTGGCCTCTGGGGTTTGGGTGCTTGCTTTGCTTCTTGTGTTCTGGGGTTCTGGAAACTGGTGTGGCCTCTGGGGTTCTGGATATCAGTGTGGTCTCTGCTATTCCAAGTACCTGGGATTCCTAATATCAGAGTGGCCTCCAATAGAGCAGGTGTCTTCTGGGCTTCCTAGTACCTGCGTGGCCTCCAGTAGAATGAGAGTCTTCTTCTGGAGCTATGGGCTGGAATATGGACCCCAGGGAAGGGGATGCTGTTGATGACTTCTGGGCAGGGCTTAGGAGGCATTCGGGGGCAGTGGATAGTGTCTTATCTGGGTTTCTAGTACTGGCATGACGTCTGGTACAGCAGAAGATTCACACAATTTCATTTTAAGTAAATATTTAATAATACAGTTTCGTATAGCTTTTTCACACATCCTCAGTGTTATTTATTCCTCCCCTGCCTCTGATGCCCTCTCCTTCATGCCCGTGTAAGACTCCCTGCCTGTTTTTCTCATTTTCCCGGCAGCAGTGCCCTGTATTTCTCTCTGTAATGCCACCCCACCCTACCCTCACTGTCACCGTGGTCCCTTGCAGTTTCCTGGTATCTGCAGTTACTTCTTATATAGATCTGTGTCTAAATGCTTGGAGACACAAATAAAAGGGATCTATGCATGGAAAGTTAGCAACTGAAATTATGTCTAACAAGAACCACCAGTCATCACAGAAATATTTCTATTATTTTACTGTTTTTTGAAAACATAAAAATGAATATATTTTGAAACAGAAGAAATGTGAAGCAATGCCAAGTGACCAGAAGAGTTATAGATCTAGCCCTGCAGAGATGGTCCTTGTACTGGACATGTTCTGATGCTCTTTCACTGAAGAGCTAGTCCTAACACATGACTTTCAAATCAAGGAAATTATTTCAGTTAATAGAGAATAATTTAGACTTTCATTTCCATGTCAATGTAGATTTCTTTTTGCTTAAGTTCATAGGCTTCCTCATATTTTTCTTCTCTTAAGGTTAATTAAATTACAGAAAGGACACTAGGTGGATGAGCAAATGGAAAGTTGGTTTATCTAGAAAAGTGGCACTGAAAATATTTTTCAGTAATTCAACAATATTAAATTAATGCTAATATCTATACAGTGTGTTCCAAATTGTTTCCCCATCTTCCTGGAGAACATGACCAAACTACATCTTCAGTCCTGTTGTAAAGTGTGACTGAAATCTGGCCAGTCACAGTGAATCCATCGCCAGGACTGGCCTCTTCCATGATCTTGAATGTTCTTCCTTTCTGTCTACTGCATGTCCAGAATCTGGTGTTCTAATGGAGAACTACAGAACCCCCATGAGTCTCAGTCTCAGGAACAGAAGAACCACCGGCAGGTTATTTGCAACTATTTCCTATTGAAAATTTCCTAAAAATAACCCTCATCTCAAAGCATCATTCCTTTGCTGAGGGAATAACACCCTGCTGGTCTGAGGCTGTAGCTCAGTGGTAGACAATTTGCCTGTGCAGGCCCCTAAGTTTTGTCACCAACACCAGAACACAAACAAACAAGTAGCCAGAGCTGCTGCTGTAATATTAGTGTAGTAGTGTTGTTGGTAGAAGGGTACAAAAAACTAGTATACCTTTTGGATGTCTTTTGTTGTCGCTCTGTATTTTTTAAGACACGGTTTTACTAAGTAGCTCTGGCTGTCCTGGAACTCATTGTGTAGACCAGGCTAGCTCACAGAGATCCACCTGTTGTTAAAAGGGTGTGCAAACTAGCGTACCTTTTTGATGTCTTTGTTACTATTGTTGTTTTGTTTTGTTTTGTTTTTCAAGACAGTATGTCACTATGTAGCTCTGGCTGTCCTGGAACTCACTGTGTATATCAGGCTGGCCTCAAACTCACAGCAGTCTGCCTGCCTCTGCCTCCCAAGTGTTGGAATTAAAGGCATATGCCCAGTGTTTTTGTTGTCTTAAATTGTTATAGGGCTGGTCGGTGGTGGCGCATGCCTTTAATCCCAGCACTTGGGAGGCAGAGGCTGGCGGATCTCTGTGAGTTCGAGGTCAGCCTGGGCTACCAGGTGAGTTCCAGGAAAGGCACAAAGCTACACAGGGAAACCCTGTCTCAAAAAAAAAATTGTTATAGGAATGGGTCAATTTTGGGGAAAAGGTACAGATATGTGTCTCAAAAGTAATGGATGAAGCTGGAAGACGTCTGCATACATGAGTGCTTTAACTGAGTACTGGGCTCCCTGTCTTATGGCTCTTGCTCATTGACTTTTGAAAGACAGTTTACAAAGCACGGAAGTTAAATGACAGCTGTGTCTACACATTACTGATGGGAGAGTGTTGCACTAGCTGCATGAATAAGAGTCCCAGTTGGGGCTCTCTGACCTACCATCAGAAGCCTTCTGTGCTCTGGCATGGGATGATTAGATGCCAAACTTAGGACACAAAGGAATCACTTCTGTTCCTCCAATTCAATGTCTGGGTATGATATTGGGCTATACAGAAAGTGGCATGATGGCAAGTGAATTTAATTTTAAAAAAAATGTTGTAATAAAGTTCTCCAACATTGTAGTATCTGCTGCTCAATATTGAAACAATAGCCTCAAAACCCAGAAGACATAGGCTGCCCAAATTGTATCGTATCTCACAGCAAGAGAGACTGCATCCATTTTATTTTGGTTTTTGTTTGTTTGTTTTTTGTTTTTGTTTTTGTTTTTGTTTTTGTTTTTTGAGACAGTGTTTCTCAGTGTAGCTTTGCACCTTTCCTGGAACTCGCTTTAGAGACCAGGCTGGCCTCGAACTCACAGAGATCCACCTGGCTCTGCCTCACAAGTGCTGGGATTAAAGGCGTGCGCCACTACCACCCAGCCCATTTTATTTTTAAATACTTGATTCCTAAAATGTCATAGTTACTATATAGGGGAATCCTGGACTAGATGCTAATGACCGGCCTATAACTTGAGATGTAAGGTGCATGGTTGATTTCAATAAACAGCCTAAACATTGCTTAAATGTAGGTGTTAGCATCTTAACAGGGACACTGGGACTCCTGCAGAAGCTAAAGAAGGGATTTGTCATTAAACTAATAGCTCCTTGGTGAATTACAGCCACTGTGGGCTGTAGTGTCTTTGTTGATGGCTGGGCTTTCACATTGACAGGAGCATACCACCTTCCAATCTGCCTTCAGTGAAGTTGTAGTGTGTTACTGCTCAGCTGTCAACTTCTACAGTGGTCTGTAAGCAAACACTGCCACAATCCAACTGGAAGCTACAAGCTGTGTCTTCTTTCCCTTCCTTGTCTTACATGTTACCCTGTTGTCTTCTTTAAGATATGTGCTTGTATAGAGAAAATACCTTGGCTTTTGCATACATTTCCCTCTAGTTATATCAAAGTGTAGAAAAAGATATATAATACAAACCAGAACCATATTATTACCCATAAGTGCCTATACTTACAACATATTAAAACAAACTTTAAAACAAAAAATAGTTACAATAGAGGGGGCTGCTTCATAAAACAGTCAGTATATAAAGAAACTATTAAAATTATAAATATGTGTGCATCTAATAACAGACTGGCAAAATTTTATAGAAACTACAGAAGATTTATTAGAAAATTCAACAGTCCTAGAGCCTTCCATAAGGCTCTATTATTCAATTATAAGGACAAAAAGATCATTATACAAAAGATTACCAAGACATCAAAAAACTTAGAAAATATTCTACATCAACCCAACCAAGCATCTTCTGAACACCTCCCCAGCAACAATGGTGGCTCTGATCTTCACTGCATGAGAAATATTATCCAGGGTTGGAAACATCCCAGACCATTAAAAAAAAAAAAAAAACAACTGCTGTCAGTTATAAAAGACAAGCCTGATACAAAATATGCTGTCTGACTGCCAAGGAACAAAGTTAGACATAAAAACAAGGCCTATTTCAGAAACTCATGTGCACGTGGCAACAAAAAGCACATTCCTTATAGGTGAAAATGGAAGTCAGAAAACATTTTCAGATGAGCCAAAATAAAGGACATCATACAAACTTATTCAGGATGTTTCTAGAACAAGGCCTAGAGAGAGATTTGTAAATATCTACAATATATGTATAAATCAAGATTTTCTTATAAATGCATACATTAAGAAAGATAAAAGATCTTAAATCAATATGCCAAGCTTTCTGTATAAGATGATGGAAAAATGAAAAATAAAAGAACAAAAAACAAAAACAAAAACAAACTAAAACTAAAGCAGGTGGAAGAACGTTCCAAACATTAGAATGCATTAGTTACTTTTCAGTTGCTATGATAGAACACCATGCCACAAAGCAACTTATTCCAGTGTTTCTTGTTTTTGCTTTTGTTTTTGCCTGCTGGTTTGAACAATCCAAAAGCCCATGGAGGCAGGAGGAGGTTTGACCACACGAGGCAGGTAGGCATGACGACTGGAGCAGGAAGCTGAGAGGTCTTTAACCATGGTCCCAAGACAGAAAGAAGCTGGGCATAGAGCAAAGCCATAAACTCTCCAAGTCCACCCCAGCAATGCATTTTATCCGGCAGGTTGTATCTCCTAAAAGTTCTCTAACACCCCCACCCCCAAACAGTGCTATCCACTGGGAGCCAGGTGTTCAAATAACAAGGCTACGGGGACATTTAAAACACTGCAGAATGGATATTAATAGAATAGAAATTACAAAAATATGAAGAAAAATCAATGAATCAAAATCTTATTACCTATAAGGACCAACAAAACGAAGACACCTCTATCTGTCTTCTGAAGAGGAAGAAAGCTAGGGTAGGAAAGGGAGGACATCTCATCGTTCCTAACCGTCTACCTAGAGGCAACAGCTAGTAGGTATTCATCGCAAATATTTCTAATGGTAACAAACTCCAGGAAAACAAATATTAGATCCAGGTGACAGATTTGAGATTCTAGAAAGTTTGGAATAGATGAGAAAAGTGTAAATAAACATGTCTTATGTAAATTTTCACACAGACATTTTAAACAAACATACATGTAGACACACATAAAATTGTAAGATTATTTAATATTAACCAACTAATGGCCAGATGTGATAGCCCACACCTGGTGCACCTGCACTCTCCCTCACACGCAATAATAGTAAATACAAAAAGAAAGTAGAATCAGCCACAAGATTACCTGATTAAAATGCATAAACTCCCCAAAGCTATTAGAGCAGTACTTTAGAAGTACAGCTAAATTAAAGGAAGGCAAGAAGAGAGGGGAAGGAACTAGATACACCAGACAAGTGACAAAGCATGAAAGTGCAGAATTGAGCAACTGTCTGTGAAGAAGTTCAGTGTGTGTATGTGAACCTAGCTCCAAGTCACATCAGGAAACATTCCCAATTAGGTTTATAAAAATGTGCCTATTAAGTTGTTCTCTTTTTTGTTTGTTTGTTTGCTTGCTTGCTTTGTTTGTTTTGAGACAGGGTTTCTCTGTGTAGTTTTGGTGCCTGTCCTGGATCTCGCTCTGTAGCTCAGGCTGGCCTCGAATTTACAGAGATCTGCCTGGCTCTCTCCTGAGTGCTGGGATTAAAGGCGTGGGCCACCATCATCCGGCTATTAAGTTGTTTTCAAAAGACCTACCTAAGGTAGAGAAATTCAAAAGAAGTAGCAGTGTTCACATTCGTGTGCACATGCATCAAAGCACATAGAATCCTGCTGGGTCAGCATATCGAAAGGGAAAAAAACATCAAAGCCTACTGTGGAATAATTTTAAAGTAAGAAAGTAAAGGAGCAAAATTGCACACCTGAAGATACAAAACTGTACTGGAGTTTTAAAAAAATGGCAGTGGATCATCCCATAACTGTAGAAGGCTTTTATCACCGTGAAACCCCACCAGTTTATGATAGTAACCATCTCGTTATGCTGCTGTAAATACACAAATTAAAATTAAGGACATTTAGAGGGTGTTTTTGAGTCCACCATTCACTTGACTTAGAAATGGAAAGTCTTACAAAAATTATGAAAGCTGTGAGTTATTTGTATTGTCTGACTAACAACTTTTAACTAATGGAGACCTATTTTACATTCTCCTTAAAACAATTTGAATAGTTTAGAGTCATGGCTCCTTTTGGAAAGACATTAGATTTATCTCTCTCCCCAAATTTTGTGTGTATGTGTGCATATTTTATACTCTAGATGTTTCATAATTCAGGATATTTTATAATCAACTGAAATGTTAAAGCTACATAAATGTTTTAAATAAATTATCATGTTTTATGTGAAACCTAATAAGCATTGGGATGCAGAAAAGTAAATAAAACTCAGTATGAGTGCCTCATATAGGAGACTTGTGAGTCTAGTTAGGAGGTGTGGAGAAATGCTGGGAAGAGTATGCATTAGAGAGAAAAGCTAGCCTGCTTTTATGAACAAAGGTCAGAAAGTAGCACACAGGAAATGGCAGTGGAGTTTATTTTCTGTCTCTATTTTACCTGGATGATGCTGTTCAATTCTCATTTACTGTTATCTTCTTCTCCAACTTCCAAAACAGCAGCTGAAGCTTGGAAAGATGGAGCGAGGCCACGAACGCAGCAAGAGACGCTGTTAGATTCAAACTATAGGTCTGTGACTGTTGTATTGCCTTGGATTTGGTGTCCAGGGCTGAACCCAGGGCCTTGTGCATGCTCAGTGCCCACTGCCCCACAGACACTCACAGCCTCAGCTCCACCCCTCTAGAGTTGGCAGTAGTTACCACCACCAAGGTAGAAACGCAAAGACTCGTCCAACTAGAAAATTATAAATGACAATACTATGAAGGAAACGTGAAGATTAAACAAACCCAGTAAGTGTACAAACTCTCAGCGAAAGAAATCTGTATCAAGACAAGAACAAAAGAATCCATGGGGTTTGGGGTTTTTTTCCTACCAAATTAAAAACAAATCAGCTGGGTGGGGTAGCACATGCCTTTAATCCCAGCACTTGGGAGGCCAAGCCAGGCGGATATCTGTGAGTTCGAGGCCAGCCTGGGCTACAGAGTGAGATCCAGGAAAGGTGCAAAGCTACACAGAGAAACCCTGTCTTGAAAAACAAACAAACAAAAACGAAACAACAACAATACAAATCAATTCAGATATTCAATGATGGAGACATTGAGGGAAGCTAGAAACTTTCAGACACTTGTGATGAAAATGCGGCAGAGCTTTTTATGAAGTGCAACTTGGCACTATTTACTAAATTATAGAGTGAATAAACCATGTTCCATCAAAACACTAGAAACACTGTGTAGCAGGCATTTATATGAGGAAGTGATCCTGTTGTTGCTTTTGTCTCTCTCTCTCTCTCTCTCCCTCTCTCTCTCTCTTTCTCTCTCTCTGTTAATCTCTGTCTCTTTCTATTTCTCTGTCTCTCACTGTCTCTTTCTATTTCTCTGTCTCTCACTGTCTCCCTCTGTCTGTCTGTCTCTCTTTCTCTCTGTCACACACACACACACACACACACACACACACACACACACACACACAGAGAGAGAGAGAGAGAGAGAGAGAGAGAGAGAGAGAGACAGAGAGAACAGGGAGCACGGAAATCCTTGGAGGATTCAAAGAGGCCACTCCGTGTACCTTTACTTACCGCAGAGAGTAGCATGGTCTCCATCTTAAAGTCATAGAATTGGAGACATGGAGAATGTGAAGTCTCCTCACCCACGTGCACTTAGGAAGTTTCCACAAATGCTTCTGCTTTTCTACTCATCAGTCTTTTCCTCTCAGGAGAAAGCTTTACCAAGCCTTGAGGATAATCATTAGCGACACTCATCAAAACTTGGACAACAATTTCCTAAAAGGTAATTTTAATTCATATGCATCTCTCAGCCACTAGGATGTATTGCAATTGTAGCTTTTTTTCATAGATACACAGCAATATAGAGATGTCTATAGACTTAGTGACTTAGAATAGAGAGACAAAGCTCCTCCTTCACCTGGGAACACACTGCATCTTGACATTGCTAAACATCTTTATTAGATTGTTCCTCAAAGCAAAGGGCATGCAGCTCTTTAATGTGGAATGTGGGAGTTTTTTCCCCCTTTCAATATATGTGATAAGTTTGGGCAAGTGATTTGTCCTAATGACCATGTACATAAGGGTGAGATTTCTGGCTACAGACATAGCCATCTGTGGCCATGGAGCAGCAAGACTCTGACACATCCAGATAGGGGTCCTTTCCAAGGCTCCGGTTTCATAAATTCCAGCCTTCCATCAACTGAGCCAACTAGCAAGCAATAACGTGCTTTGCCAAACACCTAGCAGCTCCCCACTGTGACAGCATGCTTTGTGAAGGGGAGACCATGAACACTGTTCAGTGCATGAATAGATAGATAGATAGATAGATAGATAGATAGATAGATAGATAGATAGATAGATGGTATTTAGCTGACAGATTCCGTGTGGACTTCCACAGAAATAAAACATACTTTGAACCTCAAAATAGTGTTATTCTAAGATGCATATTATTGGACCACAATATAGGTGAAACTGGATTACCATCTTTAGTGATTCATGTCATTTGAGTAGGACTTCCAAATGTAAGCCTTTTGTGCTAAACTCAGCTTTATAATGGCACATAGAATACAAGGTGATTTTGACAAACCAGTTCTCAGCTTGGAAACCTTGTCCCTCCAACGACACCTTGTCAGGCTCTTTCTGAATGTGGGAGGGCTGCAAACACAGCAGCGTGCCTGGGGAGGATGTGCTTCCAAGTGTCACCCCAACCCTGCAGGGCAAAGACCTATGTTACCAAGGTTCCCTGGGATTTTCTGAAGATTAACCTGGTTTTCATTCTCAAAGTCTCAGGTGTGAGTTGGGAACGTAGCCATTAATGACAGACTAAGTGCACGCTGTTTCCTGATAGTGCCACAGATAGCGCTCTTGGCATCCGCACGCTCCAGTGCTCCGCCAGATGCCAACACAATGACAAGTGGACTGTAACAACAGGAACAGTACATTATTTTGTTTTTGACGGGCTATAGGAGATGGGAAAATGTCAAGTAACCTAGTAATTATGTTTAAAGAAACTTGATAATTTAAAAAAAAGCCTACTATGGAATCTGCTGAAACATGTGGTTATTATGTGGGTACACGTCCCCTTCCATCCCCTTACCACAAAATTATAGGTTAAAATTCCTGTCTCTACCTCTTGAATCTCTCAATAAAAGATGCCAGGCCTAAAACCTTAATGAGATGGGTGAGAAGTTGTTTCATACTGTAGTTGACTAAATAAATAAATAGATAGATAGATGGATAGATAGATAGACAGACAAATAAATAAATAAATAAATAAATAAATAAATAAATAAATAAATAAATAAATAAGCGAGTTCTAGCCCAGGATAACATAGAAAGAACTCTCTAGGTTGTCTCTCGAGCCAGCATGGAAGCTAAGTGGGCAGTACTCTCTGGAAGACCTTTTATTTACTTTCTCATTTTGTGCCTAGCATTATGCTCTGCTGATTGGAGAAGCCAGCAAGAGAAACGTCCCTGGAAGTACACTTGGTATTTGTGTACCATCTGGGACTCACCTAAATGTCTGCATCAGGAGGGGGAATCTCTGATCAGTTTGAAAGATTTCAGTAAATCTGGGCTCTGTGGACACCACAACACTATTTAGTTATGGGGAGAGGCAAACTGAGTTCATTTATCTCACATTGAAAGGTCAGATGGACTGAGTTTTTTCATGCATATCTTAACTTTCTCATAACCTTTTATGTCTGTAAAGGTTGGGTATCTGTAAAAGCCTGGATTATTCTGGTCCCTCTGGACAGCATTCAGGAAATGGGTAGATGATGCCATTACCTCCAGGGCCAGGAGGTGTTTCACATTTCTGCTGTGGGTTGCATTGGTACATTTTTCATGAATATTAAGTAATCTATTTTTGTCCCAACTTTCATAACTTGAATTAAAATCTCAAACTGGTCATTGCAGCATAAAGTTAATTTTCTAAATAAATATTGGGGAAGGAGGGTGTTATGTCTGCTTGATTCCTGTAACGTTTTATAAGACCCAGAAATGTGTAACACAACTTCCTCCTACTCAGATGTTCTGGTCCTTGTTGGATGCAGCCAGTGGTAAATTAAAACCAAATTATGGGGCAAATTTTCTGCTGGTAACATATTACGGAGAGGTAGCTGACACTGGACTCAGAAGTCTAGGATGAAGGAAGAACCTAGAATGCACCCTGACAAGGACTCTCCTAGAAGAGAACTGCATTCAGGAGATTGCTCAGAAATGCAAGCAGGAGTTCAGCCAGGCCAGGAAAGGGCTCCGTGCAAGAGTTGAGAGGTAAGGCCAAAGGCAGGGTGCTGACTGACAGAAAGGCAGGGTGCAAAACTCTCCTGACCCAGGCCTACGGGTGAGACCCTGGAAACATGAAGTGACATGAGAAATGCAAATATGAAAGCTACAAAATCAGGAAATTTCATGTGGATTTTCTGTTATGAAAGAGTGACAGAATTTCATAATCAAAATGGATTGTTTTGAGAGCAGAAGAGGCCACACATGTAAAATATGCATATATACACATGCAAATAAAAGACATGTAAATATACATGTCCTATTTAGGTTTCTGTTGATGGGATAAAATCATGACCGAAAGGAACTCAGGAAAGAAAAGGGTTTATTTACCTCACACTTCCACATCACAGCCCGTTGTTGAAGCAAGCCAAAGCAGGAGCCTGCAGCAGAATCGGATGCAGACATGACAGACGGACCTTCTCACTGGAGTTTGTTTTGCTTCTGCTCAGCCTGCTTCCTTATAGAACCCAGAACTACCAGCCCAGAGGTGGCCCCACCCACCATTGGCCGGGCCCTCCTCTATCAGTTAGCAATCAAGAAAGCACCTCACAGACATTCCCAAAGGCCAACCCGATGGAAAGAATTCCTCACCTGGGGTCCTATCATCCCAAGTGTGTCAAGTTCACAGTCAGGAACAGCTATCACAACACACACACACACACACACACACACACACACACAAGTATATACATATGTGTGTGTTTGTATAGATATATATGTAGAAAATATACTTAAAATGGGCATTGTGTTACTAAGATAGTAGCTTTATTACATTGAACTTAAATATTTCTGTTAAAAATATATATCTTTCCTTAATCAAAACAAAAACATACAAGTTTTGTGAAAGATAAAAATAGTTACTAAATACCTATTCTAATACTGATTATAATTATCAAAAATATTTTTAAAAATATTCTTGGTACACATTCTGTTTTTCCTCTTTTTTAACTCTGAAAACTATAAAATTTTCTCTAAATCTGCCCTATGATCCAGATGTAACACTCCTGGGAATCCACCCCAGGGAATATAAGTGCACACATCAGGGGCATGGCACATGCCCATAATCTCAGCACTCAGGACACTACAGCAGGAGGTTTGCCATGGTTCAAGGACAGCCTGAACTACACAGTGATATCCGTCTCAAAACAAAACAGGCTAAGACGGACTTCCATTAAAAATATCTTCCTACAAGTGAAGACATTTCAAGGTAGAATGTTAGAATTTTTAATTTGAATAGTAGGTATTTTCTTATCATTTAATCCAGTCATTTCCTCCTGTGCCTTTTTGCGGAATGGTCTTCAATACTTGTCATTCATTAGCTTTCTTCTTAATAGTTAGAAATATAAAAGTGTCATATGTTAAAAACATGTCTTTCCTTGAAAAGTTCACTAAGGGCTGGGAGAAGGTTCAGTGGTCAAGGTACTTGTTCCCCTTGCAGAGGGTCTGGGTTTGATCCCCAGTACCCACATGGTAGCTCACACAAATGGTAACTCCAGTTCCAAGAGATCCAATGCCCACTTCTGACCTCCACTGGCATATACATGGTACACAAACACATATGCAAGCAAAACACTTATATATATATATATATATATATATATATATATATATATATATATAGTCTAAAAAAATAATAAGGAAAACTTTAATGAAGTATTTGCAAATCATTTTGGTAAAAGTAGAATCAAATTCAAATCATTATTTTTTTAAAAGTTGACATTGTAATGGGAGATTTTGAGTCAGTCTCTTCTGGCACCAGATAGTAGGAGAGTAGCAGTTAATACAGAAACTCATTTCTGCTGGTAACACATCACGGTCAAAGTGCAACACCATGGAGTGCTCAGCTGTAACTAAGGCATTTAGATCAGACCCCAGACTCAGGGAACATCATAAAACTAGGGGTTGAGAGACTGAAAGAGCCAGAGGTTGGGAGGACCGGATGCAAGAGTGTCTGTCTTCTGGTTACAACAGGCCCATCACACTCACGAACACACGGTGACTGTGGTTGACTATGGAAGACCTGCACAACACCAAACCAGTCAAACCTTCAGATCAGATGAGGGAGATCACCCAGCCCCACCCCAGCCAAAGAATTACTGACAGTTGATGGCTTTGGAGGTGGGTGAGTCAGTTTTCTTCAGGGTTGAGAGCCCCAAAGTTGTCCATGCTTCAATGGAGAGCCCTATACCCAAGAGCATGTGGGCAGTACTAATAGAACTCAATGGGTTACAACCAAAAGGATATGAAGTTGGGAGAGTGACATGGTAAGGGAGCGTCTAAGAGGAGCTGAAGGGGCAGTAGAGGTGGATATAAGCAAAGTACATTGTATATATGTAGGAAATTCTCAAAGGAAAAAAATATGGGAAAAAGTCATTTGCAAGAATAGGGGCATGGCTCAGAGTAGATCTTTCCTCAGTATACACAAGGCCATGGACTCAGAGTATTTGTCCCAAGGAGAAATTATTTCTGAAATTTCTAAACACAGAAAAACAACCAATAGCAGCCATGGGCTGATATACATTTTAGCACATGGCTAGGAGTGTGTGATGGAGGTAAACAATCTCACTGGGAATTCTCTCCTTTGTCTCCTGCATGCTAATTTCAGGTATTATGTATATATCATATGTATAATCATATTCCATTTCACCTGGAAGAAACCATGTTTGTGCCAGTGGTTCCCCAAGACTGTAACAGAACTGAAAAAACCCTATAGTCAAACAAGGCTCTGATGCAATCCCTGTAGCGTGCTAGTGTAGATAGTGATGGAAACACACCCACATTGCTTCCAGGTGTATGAGTGAGCAACTGTGTACCATTCACAGTACCTGATAATAGTTGTAAATGATTGTGAAATATGTGTGTGTGAGAGAGAGACAGAGAGAGAAAGAGAGAGGTGCCACAGCTTAGGTATACAGGTTGGAGAACAAGTTAAGGGAATTGGGTCTCCCTACCATCTTGATCCTGGGGATTGAACTCAGGTAGTCAAGCTTGGTGGCAAGCACCTTTAACTGCTGAGCCATCATCCTGACCTCTAAACCAGTATCTTAAATACATTTAGTAGACATTTGGTCTATCCCTTGTTTTTTGTTTCATTTTGGTGCTGAACAAGTTTCTGACAAAACTACTACATACTGAGACAAAACATTTTAGACTGATAGGGTGCTATACACGTATATACTTTCCTCCTTCCAAGAATTTGCATTTTCTTTGGGATTTGCTTTTAGCAGTAGATGTGGTAGAAGTAGCAATATGTGGGTGACTTTGGGGCCTAATTACTAGCAATTCTGGCAGGGTCATCTGCTACCATCTTGAGTTTTGAACCACCATAAAGATTATTCAGGTGGTTCTACTAGAGAAAGAAACACATGAAGGAGTGTGAGAGAAAAAGGCACTCCATGGTGATATATTGCGCACCCCAATGCAGCTTTTCTGGGGCCAGAGGACAGAGCCAGCCACTAAATCAGACATAGAGGTCAGGCAGTGGTGGCATACACCTTTAATCCTATCACTTGAGATCTCATGCCTTTGCTACCAAGTATTTGGGAAGCACACACACCTTTAATCCCAGCACGGCACAGAAAAGTGTATAAGATGTGAGTAAACAGGAAGTCTCGCTCTTGAGGCTAAGGATTTCATAGAGGTAAGAACATGGCTGGCTTGTTCTGTTTCTCTGATCTTTTAGCTTTCACCCCAATATCTAGCTCCAGGTTTGTTCGTTTGTTTGTTTTATTAATAAGACTGTTTAGCAATTTGTGTTAGAGCACCTCATGGAGACAGACCACATAGAGAAATGCAGACGCCTGAGGGGTGAAAGTAAAGCACTGAAATTTCAATCTCTATCCCATCTGTCTAGATGTAATCATGTAAAAGCCTTCAAAGACCAGTCAAGTTAGTCATGAAACAGGAAAATGATTGTTTTTAGCCAGTAAATCCTGGTGTCACTTAGTTACAAAACACAGAAATTGGTCCATGTAGTTTTGCCACACATACACTCTATATGGTATAAGATTGTCTTTGACATTGGAAGAGAATTATGAGGGGCCTAATGTAAGCTTTCCCTGGGGCTTCAAATAAAAAAAAAAATGGAGCTGGGTGGTGGTGGTGGCGGCAGTGGCAGTGGCGGCGGCGGTGGTGGTGGTGGTGGTGGTGGTGGTGGTGGTGGTGCACGCCTTTAATCCCAGCACTCAGGAGGCAGAGGCAGGCGGATCTCTAAGTTCAAGGCCAGCCTGGTCTACAGAGTGAGATCCAGGACAGGCTCCAAAGCTACACAGAGAAACCTGTCTTGAATAAAAAAAAAAATGTAGGAGAAGGAGAAGAGGGCAGCCACCCAGCATGGTGCAGAAAGTTGGAAAGTAGCATCTTCTGGAAGAGTGTGGAAGATGAAAATGAACCTATGAGAGCTGTGGATCTAACTCAAAATTTACCTAAAATGATAAGGATATCACTGTAGTTTTAGAAGTTTTTAAATGTGAGGAACAAATACTCACATGGCCTACATATGGAGCTATGTGTTTGTGAACACTCCATTATTAGAACAAATAACTAGATAGTCCGATGATATATTGACCCACAGTTGTAAAGATTCTAGTCCATGGTGGTGGGCTGGTCCTGTTGTTTTGGATCTGTGGCAGCAGTAGAGACACAAACCACTTACATCATGATCAGGCAACAGAACAAAAAAAGCAAAAGATGCTAAAGGCCTACAGTCTTCTTTGAGAGCATGTCCCCAACGACCTAATGACCTGCCTTAAAATAGTCCTTTAGCACATGAACTTTGGGAGAGCATTCAAGACTCAAAGTACTGCAAGTTAGCATACTTTAAACCTTCCCAACTGGCATATTCTTAGGTGAGATCCTTCATGATAGCTCAAATTTAGGCATATTTATATTTATATATGATTTCAGTGACTATGTTTTTTAAAATATTCATTAGCTTATATAAGTGGTAACAACCATCAGATGCCCAGGGGAGAAACTGGCCAGCTAATCTCGGTTGTCAGCTTGACTGCATCTGGAATCAAGGATAACCTAAGCTTCTGGGCATGCCTGTAAGGGATTTTCTTAACCAGATTATTTGTATCAGGAAGACCTGCCCTGAGTCTGAGCCATACCTTCTGGTGGAAGCCCAGGTAAGGGGATATGGAAGAAGGAAGCTTTGATTTTAGCCTGTTTGCCCTCATCCTGGCTGGCAAGTTCACCTAGCCTGCTTCAGACACATTCCTTCACTGGCATTAGATCTATTTCTTCAGGATTCCAACAGAGACTGAAGAGCAACAGCTTTCCAGGGAGTCTCCAATACTTCAGAAGCAGATTGAGAACTCTGATATCCGACCTCATGAACTGAACAACTACCGGATTCTCATCCTTTACATCAGTGGTTTCTCAACCTGAGCATCATGACCCATTTAGGGGTCAAGGATCACCTAAGACTATTGAAAAATACAGATATTTGCACTATGATTCATAACAGTAGCAAAATTATAGTTATGAACTAGTAATAAAATAATTTTATGATTGGGGGTCACCACAACATAAGGAACTGTATTAAAGTGTTGTAGTATTAGGAAGGTTGAGAACCACTGCTTTAGAGAATCCTGACTAACACGGATTGCATTATATTTGTCTCTCAGTATCTGTGGGGAAGAACTCTCAGGACTCCCTCAGATACCAGCATCTGTGACTACATAAGTCCCCTGAATGAAATACAGAAATAGTTGCATATAATTCAGGCGTTTCTTCTTGTATACTTCAAACCACTTCTAGACAGCATATAATATCCAATATGCTGTGAATTCTGTGTGAACAGCTGCTAGACTGTATTGTTTAAGTATGAAGGACAAGAAGAAAGGCTCCAGATTGAGTATAGATGCAGTTATTAAGTATTTTTGACATAAGGTTTGTTGGTTATGAGGATACAGGGCCTGTGGATGCTGTATACTAAAAAGCAGGCTACAGAATAGACATTATAAGCCAGACTTAAGTACTGGAGTTTGCTCTCAATACTTACATTTATGCATGGAATAGAGAGCTATGTTGTCTAGGGATTTCTATGGTGTGTGTGTGTGTGTGTGTGTGTGTGTGTGTGTGTGTGTGTGTGTTGTGAAGGAGAGTGACAGATCACTGACTCTAGGAACCAACTGCTGTCTCCAACCGCAAAGTTCTCACGCCACTGTACCTTGTTCTAGTCAGATCTGGGATACTGGGTTCGATTCTGAGCAGTGGACTACATAGGGTATATAATAATTTTCCTCCAACTGAAACAGTCTATGTCAACTTTACACAGGCTAGAGTCATCTCAGAAGCCAGAATCTCACCCGAGGAATTCTCGGAATCAGAATGTCCTGTGCTTCTGTCTGGGAGGCTTTTTCTAAATCACTAATTAATGTGGGAATGCCCAGCCTGCCGTGGGTGATGCCATTCCTAGACAGATGGTAGGTAAGGGCTATTCAAGAAAGGTAGCTGAACAAGCCATAGGGAACAAGGCAGTAAGCAACTTTCCTCCATGGTCTCTGCTTCAGTTCCTGCCTCTAGGTTCCTGTTTGAGTTTCTGCCCTGGCTTTCCTAAGTGATGGGCTGTGACAGGGCCATGCAAATCTCAGGAAACATTTCCTTCCCCAAGTTGGTTTTACTCAGGGATTTATCACGGCAATAGAAAGCAAGCTAGGACAGAAAGTGGTACCAGGAATGTGGGGTGTTGCTGTGATGTACCTGACCCTGTAGTTTTTATGCTTTGGACTGTTTTGTAGAAGGAAAGTGGAGGATTTGGGAGCATTGAGTTGGGAAAGCCATTGAATGCTCAGAACTTAATGGGCTGTTATGGGAACCTAGAAGATAACGCTGAGAACAGTGTAAGTGACAGAGGCCTAGCTGTGAAGTTTCAGAAGGAAGTTTGAGAGTTCCTTAAACTCTATTGAGACTTTGTTGTTGTTGTTGTTGTTGTTGTTGTTGTTTTTGAGACAGGGTTTCTCTGTATAGCTTTGGAGTCTGTCCTGGAACTCTCTCCAAGACCAGGCTTGCCTCAAATTCACAGAGGTCTGCCTGCCTTTGCCTCCAGGGTACTGGGGGTGCCACCACCTCCCACTTACTGACTGAGACTCTTAAGATAATGTATTTGAGTTAACAATCTGTGGAAGTGGAGTCTTGCTCTCCTGGAACCACCAATGCAGGTTAGCTGGAGCTGAGAAATAAGAGACCAGCATCCATCATTGAAGTGAAATCTTCTGGGAACTGTTTCCTCAGGGTCAGCACACAGGAGATGTAGTCCGGAGAGGTCAACCCTGCATCTCAAGCGCACCACCGTACTCGGCTATGTGTAGGAGTCTCCTTCATGGTACTGGTTTTGAAGGCATGAAGGGGTCATGGAGAGCAGAGGAGGCTTGGCACCGGGTGACAGGGTCAGAGTTTCCCAGCAGAGGGGCCATTGGGTGAAGGTGAAGCTTCAGTTGTAGAGGAGACCCACAGGGTGTTGGAACTGAAAGGCTACTGAATGGTCACACTCAGAAGCTGGCCTGAGTCTGTAACACAAACCATGTTTGTTGTGGACAGCAGAGCTGGAGAGGTGGGACTGCCCAAGCCATTTGAAGCCCAGAAAATGGTGAATTCCAGACATTAGACATTAAGCTGTTTATAGTTGGATTTGGGCTTTGCTTTGATCTGATTGTGACTGTTCCCTGGTTCTTCCTCTTGAAGTAAGAAAGCATGTAACTTGTTTCTGATTTTTATAAGAACCCACAGTTAAGAGACTTGGGATTTTTAAAGAGACTATGAACTTTCAGTGTTGACATTTTTAAAGACTTTGGAACTTTTAAAGCTGAACTGTGTTTCATACGGTGACATTATCATGTGATCTTGGGGACTAACCAAAGAGGTTCCAGTTAATGTGAGTGATGCATTTGTGTGTCAAGTTGACACACACTCAAGACACCTTGGAAGAGGAAACCTTACCTGAAGAATTGCCCAAGTTAGATTGGCCTGTGCTCATGTCTATGGTGCTTTTTCAGATTGCTCATTGATGGGGGAAGGCCCAGACCACAGTGGGTAGAGTCATCTCTAAGCAGGTGGATCTGAGCTGTAGAGGAAAGGCAGTTGACTGAGCCAGGAGAAGCAAGCCAGTAAGCAGTTCTCCATGTTCTGTGCTTTAGTTCCTGCCTCCAGGTTCCTGTTTGAATTCCTGCTCTGGTTTTTCTCGGTGATGCACTGTGACAGAACAGTGTATGCCAAGTAAACCTTTTACTTCCAACCTCCCACAAGTTGGTTTTGGTTAGTGTTTTATCACGGCAACAAAGAGCAAGCTAGGACACTGTCCCTTCAGGAAAGAGCAGAGGGGGCTCATGAGACTTGGGAAATAAAGTTCACATGTCTCAGAAAGCTTGCTGAAACCTATAAAGTTCCTGAGTGTCCCTCTACAAGGAAACAGCTGTTAGGAGAGGAGACTGGCTAGCCTCCCTGCAGAGAAGAGAGTCTTCAACCTGAGCTCCCTGAAAGCTGCACAGAGAACCCCAGCAACAAAGCTCTCAGAAATCATCACCTGTGTTGGTGTGGGCTTTTAGTGAGGCAACTGTTTTTGAGTTCTATCTTCCCTTGTAACTCCTCACCCATTCTCTCATCGTGACTTCTCATTCACTCTCCTGAAGCCCTTCACACATCCTTCTGTAAGTAATCCCTCACCCATGCTCCTCTGAGTAGCTCCAATGGAAACTCACTAGACCACCAGGTTGGACTCTGATGCAATCGTTCCTTCGGTCTGTCATGGGTTCCCTGCCTGGGATGAATAGCTGTATTACGTCTACCCTGGCAGAGTCTCACACATCAGCCCTGTTTCAAAGAGCCGTCTATAAGCAAGTATGTGTGATCTAGAAATCATAACCATGTAGGAATATTGAGTCCAGCTGGAGCTACTGATGCAGGACTAAAGAAAGCTCCTAGTGGACACGACTCCAGCTGTTTAAGCGGCTGAAGGAGTGATAGACCTGCCTCACATTGTCTTCGGAAGACTGAACTCTGAACCATTGTTAAGACACATACACAAAAGCAAACTGGCTTGATGTGAAATGGACTTTTCCAACTGTTAATGTCTCTCGGTTAAACAAGGCAGCTGCTTCTCTAGAAGCTTAAACTGTGCTCCCAATAGACAGGGAAAACTGTAGAACTTGGTTCTTACTCAAAATCAATGGCTTCAAATTATCCTTGTTCATGAGTATAAATGAAATTGTGGAGGAAATGTGTTTGTAAATGTTCTTCGTTACAATTAAAGGACAGTCCCTCTCACCTTCGTTCTATCGATTCAAATCAGCTATTTATAACAAAAGACGTATTGTGTGTATTAGGTCAAGACTATGTATGACCTTTTCTTAAGATGACTACATAAAAACAAAAGAAACTCATGAGGCAATGCTTTGTTAGAATGCACTGTTCTGAGTAAACATGATGGCATTCCTCTGAAGTGTTAAAAATGGAGAATGTTATCCCTACGCGCATGAAAACTGTATTCAATGTTCCCACACAGCTTTATTAGCTCACATGAGTAGGAGGCACAAGGAACTAAAAGCATAATTGCTTCCACTTTTTGCCATACAACTATATAGTTGAAGAAATGTTCTAGGAAAATTAAAGACGCAGTGAATTTGGAAATTTTGGAAAGTATTGTTTTGTGCTTTGTCTTGAAATGAACTCTAGAAAGGGCTTCATATGATAGTGAGGAAGCAGAGGCATCACGTGCTTTCTGTTTCTAGTCAGCTCTCCTGAGCACAAGTGAGAGCTGGAGAACTCTCTGAGGAGCTGTTAGTAAGCATCGCAAAGAGCTCC
Source organism: Onychomys torridus (assembly GCF_903995425.1). Classification (NCBI taxonomy): domain Eukaryota; kingdom Metazoa; phylum Chordata; class Mammalia; order Rodentia; family Cricetidae; genus Onychomys; species Onychomys torridus. The sequence continues at coordinate 47,313,566 of NC_050451.1, forward strand.
TGTGTTACAGAGGGCACCGGTTGAGCCTGGAGTGCAGAAGTGTTCTGGATACGTTCATGTAAACATGGAAAGACAAAGACAGGCTTAAGGTAATAAAGTTGATAAATGGTAACAAGCAATAATGGATATCAGAATAACAGAATGAAATAAGAGAAAGACAGCATGTGGAGCAATGTGGCTTTTGATTGTGGGGGTGCAAAGAAATGGATGTGTGGCCATAGGGAACAGCAAAATGCTTATGGAGTGTGGACTTGTAGACTGTAAGAAATCATATGCTTTATGGACACCTTCCTAGATACTGCCTAGTTGGAACAACTTGACTAAAGACTACAGCTTGGGGACTCAACATTCTGGGTTCTCTTACCTTAAAGGTCTCCCAGGTCTCCTAATTAGCCATTGACCATGTTCTTTTTTTATCCTAAAGATGATCTTATAATGATTAACTGTGAAAGTTACTGAAATTTCAAAAGCACAACATTCCTGGTAAGTGTAAAACAAAAGAAGGGTTAATTTTCTCATGATTCCCCAAGCTTCAAGTCATCGGCCATTGGACTTTGCCCAATTAAAAATGAGTGGGACCTGTTATCAATGGCCTACTAATACTGGTTTTGATTTCTGATTTTGTGAAGAAAACTGTAAGGTCATGAAACTTCGAGACAGAGGAGTAGACGAGAAAAGGTGGAATTTCAAGAGAGAATTGAAAAGGACAAAATCAAGAGATTTGACACTTGAGACTGATGATCAACAGTAGATGACAAGAGCTGCCATCATGTACCAGCATGTGGCACCTGGCCATGGGAAACCAGGAGCTCCTGTGGAGGGAGAATCTGCTTCCCTTCTCTTTATGTTTCCATGGAGAGACTTCTGGCTGATGAATTCTGGCCTTTCCTCCTACTCACCCCAAGTGGATTAACAAATTGGATCAACTATTTTTCTCCCTCTGCAACTTCTCTGACTGGGAAGTTAGGACTATCTGTAGCTGTGGTAGGACAGGCAAATTCACTTTTAGGAGCAGAGTTAACTGGCTCACTCAATTCACGTACTCAGGACCACAGACTCTAACCTAGACTATGCATCTCTGTGGCAGAGGTGCTTAGAATCTCCATTTGTCTGACTCATCCATTCTCTTAACATGGGAGCAAAGAGACAATGTATTTTCTTGAGTTCCCATCTTCAATCAGACATTGTTCTAAATGTATATGATAAAGTCCAACCTTAAAATATTTTCCAACAGGCAAGCATATTATTGAGAGGTCATGGGAACACCTTCATGGTCATATAGGGAAGACACAGTGTCACAGCAGACTTCCTGGTCCTACTCTCTTTCTCACTCTCTTCTGCCATGTCCCCTTAGCCTTAGGTATAGGGACTATACTATGGATGTATTCCCTAGGGCTGGGAACACCGTGGCCAGTGGCTTTCTGACCAGTTGTCGCTTTCTATGGCATTCTCCATCTGCTGCAAGAAGACACATCTTGAAGAAAGATGAGATCCATGCTTATCTTGGGTAGGAGGATAAGACCTAAACAATGACAACACCAGACGGCACATCAGCTTTGATGGGGTAAATCTCACAAGGCTCCATCCCTAGATGAAGAGCTATAGGCAATTATTAGCTTCTGAGAGAGGGAGATTTGTCTTACCCAAGGATGAGCCCTCTAACTGGCTATCCAACACACCTAGTCAACCCTAATATATATGTGCAACATTAAATGGACAGATTTTAAATACACACACACACACACACACACACACACACACACACACACACACACATATATATATATATATATTCATGTGTATAAGAATAATAATTAAAGAATAATGTCATGAATTTGAGAGGAAGTGTGTGGGAGGGAGGCAAAGGAAGTATTGAAGGGAGAGGGAAGGATGATGTAAATATAGTACAGATGTACGAAATTCTAAAAGGATAAGTTAGAAAAAAAATCCCATAGGATGAAACAATGAGAAAATTAATTCCAAAATTTTGGTTTTTGCATCTCAACACCACTGGTAGCTGAGTGCTTTGGGAAAGAGGTGGCATAATCTCTTTGAGTCCAGGCTTCCTTGTTTGTAGAAAGAGAGTAGCAAACTGTAATACTAAGGCAAAAAGACTGTAAACTCTACCGCTAAACAAACGGGTGTGTTGTCCCTAAGATGGGACCTGGGCTCTTCCCGGCTGCTCTCTGTATCAACTTTTCACGCCCACCTGCTCTCACCAGCAGCGTCCCAGTTCTGACTGTTTACCTGGTAAACCACAATGTTTTCCTTGTATCCAAACAAGGACTGGCCCTTGGCCATGAACAGCAACGCAAACAGCTGAAGTCAGCCATAGATCTCCGAGGATCTGCCGCTGTGTGAGCGCCCTTCGCCTGTGTTTCTGCTCCTTCATCTTGCTGCCCTAGCCTCCTGCTTCCTGTATCTTCCCAAGCGTATTTTCTGCCATTGAGACCTCTCCTGACTTACGTGCCTGGTGTGAGAAACTGCATCAAGACTCTCTGTGTCGTAAACTCTTGCCGGTTTCACTCTTTCTTGGACTTTCAGAGTTCCAGTGCTCACAAAACACAATGGTGGACCCTGGACACTGTGCTGTTAACTCTCTCTTGTCTCCATCATGAAGATCATAGCTGTGGACCAAGGCTGTGGAGTCAGGTGGCTTCTCACTTGCTTAGTTCCATAGCTTTAGCTGTCTGAACCTTATATTTCTCTTTGTAAAATAGATAGAAACCAATGGAGTTGTTGTTAAATAAAATAAGACCGATTCATGGTGAGTACGATGCTGTATGTATGTTAAAACATTATTAAAATTATTTTAAATTAGATGTTGAATCTTAGTCGCTCATTGTAACTTACTAAAATAAACTGTCTGTCTCTTTTTCCCCCTTGAGACAGTGTCTCACCATATATCCCTGGCTGTCCTGGAACTTACTGTGTAGACCAGGATGACCTTGAACTCCAAGATCCACCTAACTCTGTCACCCAGTGAATGCTGGAATTAAATGTGCCACTATACCTGGCAGATGTCTGTCTTTTGACAGCATCTGTGTTACTTCTCAGTTAATATGTTAATAATCATTGCTGTAATGGTAACATAGCATTTGGAAAACCTGGAAGATTCATAATCTTTTTAGACTACTCAGATTAATATTTACTCAGTAGAAGTGGATATGACTACAAAGGCGGTTTGTATATTTGCAGCAATATCTATGCAGCTATATATACTTACACACACATACCTACACAGATATGCATATGTATATGGAAGACAACGTAAGGAAGGGCCACTTTGCCCCATCTGCACATGGTATACTTGTAACAGTCAGAGGTAGAATGTTAAACAGGCTGCAGATGGCTCTTGAATGCTATCTGTTGTAGAGCAAGTGAGTTCCAAATAACAAAGGAAGACCTCAAAACCTTCTGATCCCAAAAAACTTTCCACAAGAGCAGCTGAAGGTTATATTGATAGAAATGATTTGGAGCTCTTCCGACAACAAGGGTTGAAGAACAACACCAAACCAAACGGATGCCCCAGACCAGCAATGAGGGTGCAGCCTTTGACAGATGCAGAAGGGCAGACACACTAACCTCAAAGCTGACTCTGGACTCTGCAGCTTGGCAAGCTTGCAAACAATAGGTATGGTGCTGAACAATCACCAAGGGTCAAGAAACACATACAAGAACAAAAATAAAGTATTTGGTTGACATTATTTAATGGCACCTATGAATCAGCAAAGAGAAAATTTCATGGAAAGAAACAAAACCCTGCAGTTTGCAAGGCTACTCCCATCCAGCTAAACTAGCAGTTGTGGTTCTTACACTCCTGATGAACGTGACTATAGATGTGCTGAGGCTAGAACTATGATTTCTCTCTTCAAACTCTTTAGAAAAGAGCCAGACCCGTCCTCTTGCATAAGGTCAGTTGTTACATCATCACTGTATGATTTAACTCTGAAATTAACACTCTTGTACACATTTAGGCAGAATAAAGAGCACTGTGGACAATAGCAATGATCTCTGGATCCAACGTGAAAGAGAGTCCATTCTTGTCCGTATTTCCCAGTCCTCACTGCCGGGACTCTAACCAGTCAGTTTGGTCTGCCTTCCCGTGAGATGCGGCCTGCTGACCGCTACCCTGTCAGATCAACTGAAAGCCACACGGGTGATCCAGCAATGGAAGCCCTGACCGGAAAGCATCTCCAACGGCCATTCCTTTGTGGTGTCAGCCTGGGATACCGTAGCCGTGTGCAGGGTACTGCTGTCAAGACAGAATAAAGCCATAGTGTGTGTAGCTCCCAGGGCCTTTGATTTGAATACTGCAAATGGAACTTGATCCGTTTGATTTTATAAATATCACAGAAGCAGCCGTGGGAGAATATGCTCATGAAGGAAATTTAAAATTCAGAAGACTTTAAGAGAAAGAAGATCTGTCGGCATAAAAGGTAAAAGCAGGAAGTTGGGAAAAAGTACTATGAAGAATGTTAAAATGCAAGAGATGCTTTGGACGACATTGAATGGTCATGTGAGTTATAGCCACAGTATAAAAACAACCACTACAAACCAATAAGGAAGATAGCTCAATAGAAACAAGGAAATGTAATGTGAAGTGTGACAAGCTGAGGAAGCCCTGAGGGAGAGAAGTCCTGAGTGAGCGTGTTTGACACAGCGTTAGCCTCATGGTTGTGACACAGCCTTATCCTCCAGGTGAAGCTCAGAGGGATGCAAAGCCTTCCTCAGAGGTCTGTGTGCAGATGTTGATAGTGTGCAAAGAAAATGTCCACTATAGCTCCCCTGCCAGATGTTTCTGGCCTGAAGACTGCTCCTGTATAGAGACTACTTGAAGCAAACTTAACTAAATCTGCCTCTGTTTACCTGCACACCATACACCTTGTCTCTTGGTTTATGTGCATGTAATAATCCTGTCTCCCTGTTCAACTCTTTCCAATAAACACTGTGAGTTTCCGTAGAGCCCATACCACCTGATCAATAAACACTGTGAGTTTCCGTAGAGCCCATACCACCTGCTCCCAGCTTTTCTATGTACTTATGTATCTGTGTGTCTGTCTTTTCTTCGTTCCCTCACCATCCCCGTCAGGTCAAGCCTGTGAGACTGTACAAGGACCCAGTCAGGAATGAACCCACAAATTCATAAAAGAATGAGGTATTCGGATGTTGTTTATAATTAAACAGACATAGATTAACAAATTTAAACAATTGGATGCTAGGGGTTTTTTTTTGGTTTTTTGTTTTTTTTTTTTTTTTGGCTACATTTCCAAAATAAACAAAATGGTTGTTAATATCTAGCTTGTATGAAGATATTCAATGTTGGTGTCACTATCTGTGGCAGTTTCTTTGGCAATGATTGTGAAGAAGTTCTCTATCTTGTTGGTATATATGCACACGCATAATCTTACACATGCCCAAGCAATGTTATTCATGAAGGCAAATAACTAATGAGGAAATTATTTCAATGATTGATAAAGTAAGTACTAAGTTATAGTATTTGACCATACAGCCCTGAAAAAGGACAGCAGATTCATGCAATATCTTCATGATAAATTCTTAAGTGCAAAAACCAAGTCACATGCCAACACTAACATGTTTGTAAAATAAATTGTGTGTGTGCAGGCACAAGGATGTGTCAGAAAAAGTGTGCATTGAATTGCATTAGTCTTCCAATGCTGGTGAGCACAATTGAATAGATATAATATGCTTATTTTCCTCTCTGCATCTAAATTTGTAACAAAATGTGCATACTCCCTGTGACTCTTACAGATCCAATATGCTTTCATCAAATGTATAAAAGAAGACTATTTATAAGGTATCGAAGTATAAGTTTCTAAAAATTATTTTTGTAATTACAATGTAAGATGTATCTTGACTCATCTAACATCAGAGCTGCTTGCAAAGACTTTTAACATTACATATAACTCATTACAAATAAACTAAGTAGTAAGTCAACATCCATCAAAATAAATAAGCATTATTTACCGCCGTAATTTTAGGCATTGTTTGTATGAAACCCATGTATCAGAAAGAAGACAAACAGGGTGTGTTTTAGAGAAAAGAAAAACATTCTGAAATGTGCAGAATAGAATTATAAACTGCTTTAGAAATTTAAGTGAGATTTTTGTATATAAGAATAGTGTTTGCAGTATGATATCCAAATGCCTTAATGTACATATTGAATGTTGTTATTTTGCCTCATGTTTGAAACAAGCACAGGAAAAAAAAACACATGGCAGGTTGCCAATGTCAGAGGTGCCTGCCTACAAGTGCCTTATGTCACATAATAAATGAAGGCTTCAGGACTGGGGGAACTCCCAGCTGGATAACCCACAGCCAATGGCAAACAAGCTAGAGTCATCTGAAAGGAGGGAACCTCAATTGAGGAAAGATCTCCATAAGAACCAGCTGTAAGGCGTTTTCTTAATTAGTAATAGAGAGGGTAGGGCCCAAGTCATTGTGGGTGGTGCCATCCCTAGGCTAGTGGTCCTGGGTTCTATAAGAAAGCAGGCTGAGCAAGCCATGAGACCCCTCCATGGCCCCTGCATCAGCTCCTGCCTCGAGGTTCCTGACCTGCCTGAGTTCCTGTCCTGACTGCCTTCCACAATCAGCATGGCTGAAGAAGCACAAGGAAATTCAATCCTTTCCTTCCCAAGATGCTTTTGTTCATGGCGTTTCACCACCTCAATAGTAACCCTAACTAGGACACCCCTCTTTCTTATACACCCTTCACAAAGATCCACACATGGTAGCCATTCCATTTAACCATTCTGTGCTGGTGTGCACAAAAACTGTCCCCCACAGCTTTGGGCATTGGAACACTTGGTCCCCAGTTGGTGGCCCTGTTTGGGGAGGTGTAAGTGGTGCAGTCTTGCTGGAGGAAGTCTGTCACTGGGGACAGGCTGTGAGAGAGAAGCTTTGCATATGCCACTTGCCCGTCACTCCCTCTATGTACCATTTGCATTTGAGGATGTGAGGACCCAGCTTCCTGCAGCCACTATGCCTGCCGCCTGCCGCCATGCTTCTTCTTACACCCCAGAAGCAGAAGCACCAGAACTCTTCTATAAATTGCCTTTGTCATGTTTTTTCTTCTTCTCAGCAACAGAAAACAACTAATACACATGTCTACCCCCTCACCTAAGAGTCACTTACTGTCTGTGGTGACCAGTCACTGGCTCATACCACACTACTTTAAATCTCAGCATAGCTCAAAGAAATACTGACCAGATTTCTAAACTTTTTATCAGTCCCCTCTCATAAAAATGCATACTGTCTGGCTCCCCACCATGCCCTAGCACCTAGAACACCATCCAACAAGCATTCAGTGATGAGTACATGGATATCTTTACCTTGCTAAGATCCAACTAAACATACAGGAGGTAAAGAAAACTGCCAAAAAAAAAAAAAGGTATAAAATTTGGCTCTTGCTCCCACAACTCATCCCGTAGCACCTGGGCTCGTCTTTATGCAGAAAAAGGCTAAATTAGATTCAAACCATGGGGTAGGTTTAACAGCTACTAAAAATAAGTATCAACACATAAATTTGGATGTTAGCAAATCCCACTCTAGATCTTTAAACTAATTCTATGTATGCAATATAAACTTAGAATATCTGTCTTAAAGAATACCACATGTCAAAGGCTTAATTCAAAGTAAGTTTGGGAGACTATTGTGTGAACTTTAAAGCCCAGCTAGATCTTTACATCATACACAAGCACGATGTGGCAAGCTCTGGAGGAGACTGGGAGTCTGTAATGGAGAGAGATGGAGGGGACAGAGTAGGTACCACGGAATTCAGGTGGCAAGTGCTGGATGACCCCATGCATATTTATGAGAGCCTTTCTTGTCAGTGTGTTGGACTGCTTTCTCCCACCTTCTCATCACCAACAAAAGACACACTACACATCTGCTGGGTAAGTGAAAGGCTCGAGGTTTACAGCTTCAATGAGACTGGATGGCTGTTGCTACCAAAGCAGTTTGTATACAAGATACAGAGAGCATCAGTTAAGAGCGGAATTTCTGTTGGGCATTTGAGTTGGCTGGACCTTATCCAGAGATTTCTCTGAAAAGATTCCAGGGCTGTATTGGAGCATTGCATCCTTAGATGGTGGAGGTACTTACTGACTTCTGTGGGAGACCATTGTTCTGGTCCGCCACAAAGCCCAACAGACCCAATCGGAATGAGAACAGAGTCTTCTATGGGAAATATCATAGAAGCAAACCAAACTTCAAAATGGGAAAGTTTACAAAAGGAAAACTAATTAATGCTGAGGCTGTCTCCTCTGTTTGATCTTTAGAGGAACTTGCAAAGGAGTCTTCCCTTCTCCTCACACCTGCTCTATTGAGTGCCTGGAGAGATATGCCCCATACCACTGGTCTGTCACATGCTCTGAACAGAACCTGTCCTTGTGTGTCACAGCTGCTGTGAGGAGGGTTCTGATCGCCAATGAAACATGATGAGACTCTTAAACTGGATTTGGTGAAATTCTAGCTATATTTTCATAATTCTAACATGCATTTGAAAGCAGTAGGAGATTGGTAGTCAGTATTTCAGGAAGGTAGGTAAAATAGCAATATTTTAACCTGCTTCTCAAAAGTCTTGTATAAAAGCACTTCATTTCTGTCTTATGAGACAGAATTTGGGGAACTTGGGTTTCTGTTTCCCCTTTTTCTTTTCTTTGTTTCCTACTTATGTTCATAATCACAAGGAAGAGATATGTCCTGTGTGGTTTTGTCAGGCAGGAGGAACAATAGGAAATACTTTGCTGTGTTTCTTCACAGGCCTGTTTATGTACTTAGAATCACTGGGGTTGTATCCCCTATAGAATTATAAACATCAGATAAATTGGCGCATAAATCATCCTAATTTTCCATAATTGCAAATGATTCTACACATGACAGTTTACTCTGTTGACACTGAAGATAGTGTAGGTTCCCATTTCTCCCTTTAACCCTGTGTTTTTGTTTTTGTTTGAGACAGGATCTCACTATGTCCATGAGGCTAGCCTAAACTCTGTCTCCCTAGGGCTAGGATTGAAGGCATGAGCCATGATACTCCACCCTAAATTAAGTATTTTTTTTACTTTTTAGCTCATTTTAATCAAGAGTTGAAAGTATGGTAAACAGATTTTCACTGAAATTACAATATTATCAACAGAGAAGAAAAGTAAAGAAATTTTAAGTTGTTGGACATTTGGTTTTAGAAGTTGTAGCATGCATGACCTTGGCAATGTATAAATAAGATTCATAATTGATCATGAACCCATCCATATAGTTACATCTTTAGAATTCCTAATATGATAAGTGAAAAAACAACTTTTTTCATGAATTTGAATTTTTTTTTTTGCTTGCAAAGTAAAAGAAAACATCTTCAATGTGTGAAGCAATCCCTTCCTTCTTAGCTGTCACTTATTAGAGGCTTTACGTCAGTGCTTCTGTTTCCATAGCAACGGTTGTTTGTACCATGGTGATAAAACAAATGAAATACATGGTCTCTTTTAAGGAACTTCAAGTCATTCAACCCAATGAGGTTACCTAATAGCAACAAAAGAATGTATTATGCAACTTCAAACCTAATTTTATGCTTCCCTGGTTATACTCAAACAAAATCTTACAAGTTTGTTTTTTAATGAGGCAAAAATATTCAGGGAGTTGCAAACAATTGGCTTAAGGTCAGACATACAGGAAATAGTGCAATTTGAATTCTGAAACCCTGATGTCAAAACTCACTATGCACCTGAGATTCTCGGCTAGCACATAGTCTGGGCCAGGTACTGATTTCCTGGCAGTCGCTAAAGTTCTACCTGTCAACCCCAATATGTACATTTCATAATCACCAAGAGCTATCTGCAACCCCTTAAAAATACAGCCATGGGGTTATTAGCTTCCCTATCAGGAGGGAAGCTCACCCAGCTAAGGCATGCTGCTCAGCTAACTCCTGACCATAACAGGAGTCTGAGAAAGAACAACCCCTCCACTCTATCCCCCCCTTGTAAGATTCTAACCCACTTCAGCTCCTTTCTGTCTCCTAAGTACAGAACGTGGCTTCCTGCTCATTACTGCTTATGGCTGCAGGTGCTCCGAATGTTTCTATCATATTTAGTATTTGAAAACTGATCCTTTGTCTGAACAAGGGTTCTCTGAGCTCAGACAAAGTCAGGGACCAGCCACAGACCTGAGAAAAACAGGAAGAAGGCAGATGGCCTGTGGGTATCAGTGGGCAGCCAAGGCTGTCTGTGCTTCAGAAATTGTGATCATTTTGTTTCGATTTTTAACCTCACCCGGGCCCTTCCTTAACACCCTCCTGTTACCTGAATAATTTGCCTTGCTTATGACTCCATGGGTCACTTGTAAATGTCTGTAAAACTGAAGTTTCTAAAAGCTGTTAGTTAAAGCCTTCTTAGCCTCATGGCATTGTCATCAGATGAGAAATTGTGCAGCCATTTCTGAGCATGGTGAGCTCTTTGAATGGACTGACATTTCCCAGATGCCCTAGTTCTGAAGGAAACTTTTAGGAAAGTCATCTATTTCCAGATCTGTGTCTCTCTGGGCTGAATGAATGATACTCTAGTTCCAGTAGATCTGAGACTGATCATGACGGAAGAACTCCTTGAAGGCACTGAGCTAGAGAGCACCCACCCTGCCACAGCCACCGCCCCGAGTAATCCTCTGCACCTATTAGGGTGGGGACCACATGAGAGTGCCTTGTTTCCATTGGGCTTTTCTCTGGTCTGTTAGTTCCCTTAACATCTTTATTGGTGGTTGCAGAACACAAACTAGGAAATAATACCAATAAAGTGAACTTCGGGAATGTCCTTTTTCTTAAAATACATTTTAATTTTTTTTTTTAATTACTTCCATGCTTCCTGCTTCTGTGAGAGAAGAGGGCTGGGGCTTTCAGGAACAGTGGATCAATTTTTTTCCTTTAAGACCAATTATAGGAACCAAGTCATATCCATGAACATATGTAGATTTTTGAGTGTTTAATGAGCAGAAGTTATGAGATGCGTTATAAAAGTGACAGCAAGTGTTGACAATCAGCAAGGCACCTGTCACAGTCATTACCACCCTCCCCAGTGTCCCCATCTAAACATGGAAAAGCATTATAGTCCCTGTCTATAAGTGGAGAATTGGGGAATGCACACATATGTGCAATATGCTCATTAAGCAATTCACTCCAGATTCATGAGTTCCTCTCAGTTATTGTCTTTCTGTATTAAATTTATTTAAAATGGATGCATCAAAATCACAAACATTGTACACACCTAGAGGGTGCTGTGTGACATTTTGATACATGTACACATTGCATGATATTAAAAGCCAATCAAGCATTCTTCTTACCTCCACATTCCTTGGTTTTTATGGTTAAAATATCTAAAATCCTCTCCCTAGCTTTTAGAAGTACACAGTCCATTGTCCTTCCTCTTGCCTTTCTGTGAAACAGCCTACACCATCTCTTGGGATGTCTGAGGAAGCCCACGGGATCCCCAACTTTACTTAAAATGGGCCATTGTTTTCATCACGAATGTTTTCATTAATTCTGACTTTAAAATTTTTACATTGTGTGTGTGTGTGTGTGTGTGTGTGTGTGTGTGTGTGTGTTTAGCTACATAGTACAGCACACGTATGGAAGTCAGAGGAAAACTTGTAGAAATCGGTCCTTTCCTTCCAGCAGGTGAGTCTCAGGGATTGAACTTGGATCATCAAGCTTGGTGGTAAGCTCCTTACCCACCAAGTCATCTCACTAGCCCTAACTTTGATATTGAGTATGTATGGCATTAAACATTCTATATTTGGTTACAGAGTTTATTGATACTTCTTAGATTGTCTGCCAACAAGTGCCTTCCTCACCTCACTTTGAAGCATCCTTGTTGAAGAGTAGGATAGACAATCGTGGACACAAAAATGAAGTATATGAAGTATATGAAAATATTTAGAAACTGTATACACAGAAATTAAACTCACAAACTATTTGTAAGTAGTTACCAGAGACAAGCGTAAACCAAGTTCTGCAAAACCCCTTATCCCCTCAGGAAGTAGAGTCTACATGTCAATGAAACACCTGTGTTTCCAAGTTTCAGTTTTAACGAGAATTATGATCATTCTAATTTGATGTTCTTAAACAATAAAATGACTTTTATCCTGAAGTTGTACATCCAATCAAATTACTTTTACCATTTTTAAGATTTTTCTGAAATTTGACTTCATTACATTTCAGAATTACATCTGACTCCTTTTAATAACATTTGTTTTAAACACCTGTGACTTATCTATAGTTCTTCCCTGTGAGTTGTGTGAACTTGAAGGAATGAACAGTATTCTTATCGAGTCTGCTTAGCTAGTTACCAGAGGCTTTTCACTCTGTATTTTTATGAGCCTTAACAGTGGGTTTAGCTGGTGGTGCAATTACCAGACTGGGAGATTTAAAAACCATTGTAACTACAAGTGCACATCACACCCAGCACACCACATGGGCCTGCTGTTACATTCACACACGTCTGAAGGGAGGAATTCCTCGAGGCATAAGGAACCTCCACATTTGGGGTTTGTCTTCAGAGAACTCCCTTGAGTAGAGACATAGTTAAAACACAGCATCCCATTTCTCTATGTGCCTCTCTCAATCTATAACTCTTATTCTGCCCGTTTCTGCTTGATGAAGTCACAAAACATCCAATATAATGAAATACATGCACATTCTCCAGTGCTGGGATTCATAAAACAGGAAGAAGCAGGCTCCTGGCTCTTCTCAAGCAAGAGCAGGGGTATCTATTTTTCTTAGAGTGTGTGCTTTTTTTCGTAACTTCACTTACTACTCCAAATCTGCATTAACTTAAGAAGTCCCATTTGGCTGTGTGCAAAGGGCTGAGTCTGAATCGCTTGCCTACCGAAGAGTAGGAGCATCTGGCCTTGATCAGGCTCCTAATTAGATCAACCAAAGCCAAAGATGAAATAAGGTGAAGAGATGATAAGTTGAAAGCAGAACCTGGATTTTGGATGAAGGAAAAGAAGAGTCACAATTAAGCACACATCCATAGTACGGCCCTCGGTTTACACAGCCCAGGTCCCTCTCTCCACGGGCGACCAGGAGTCTTCACAGGCTCCGTGTCCCATCCATCACTTCTGCCTTGGCGGCTCTACTTTGAGCCTCAGATCACAAATGTATGCCACCTTTTCAGGGGCAGACATCTGTATCTGGCTGAGCATCCCTCCACAAAGGCACATCCATCACACTGAGGGGCGAGTCTAGGGGCGACCGTGATTAGAGATCCTGCAGGGGAATGGAGAGGCCTGCCGGCTCATTCTTCAAGCTACTGGCCTTTGCCTAGAGCGCCTCAGTGAATGTCTGACTTTTGAGAGGCCCAGGAAGAAGGCTGTGATTGTTGGAATGTCTGGGGGTTGATTCTCTTTCTCCGAGAGTACAGCTCCGAAGTCTCCTGTGTTCACGTGAGTTTGTAAAACAGTAGCAGGAGGAGTTCTTCAATGTTTCTAGGACTTAGAGCCCCTCTAAGCTAAAAGGTCTTGATATGCTACATCAAAAATGTTCAAGCCAAGTACCTGGACCTTACTGTGACATTGCTCCCTTCCCATTGTGCACTGGACATTTTCTACTCCCAAGGTCAGGACCATAGAACTCAGTGCCCTGGCAACTGTGTCTTTGGTGATTAGTAAAACCCTGGAACTATGACATCACGACTATGAAATGGTCACAGAAACACAGAAACACTGCATAGTAACAACTAAGTAACACAGCTGAAGTTGAGCAACTTCAGTGATGGCTGCAGGTTTCCCTTTCCCATGCTGGCCTCATAGAACATGGGAGAGTTTGCTTTTGATTTCCTTCTCCTTCTTGGCACATCTCTGCCCCTCCCCCACCCGCCCCTCTGCTTCCCCAAGTGGGTAATTAGAAGACCTGCTAAGCCTCAGCATCACCCCATTCACCCTCTGATCTTTATTGCAAGTTTTTCTTCATTTCCAGCCAGAAGCCTGATTTCTGTGCATGCAGGTACTTCCAGATGCTTTGTGTCCCAGCTCCCAAGCTGAAACAGAGGTATGAAAATTTCAAAGCACACACACACACACACCTTGTCCCTATCAACGCAAATAAAAACCTCCCATGCATACTGGGAGATTGGAAACCAGGAATACAGGTTGAAAGTAGTGGGACGCCTACACTGGAATTCGGTCCAACACCTCCAAGGATTGTCTTGAGTGTTTTAAGAACACTCAAGGAGATGTTGAGGTTTAAGCCAGAGTGAATTTGTAAAGGGAATGCCATGTGGGAAACCATTCCAAAAGCCTGCACTGTTCACAAACTCCCTGTCTTGGTTGTCCATAAACTATAAGGTCTCTTTTTAGGAGAACTACATGCAGTATTTACAGAATAAGTATTTGTAATGACCCTCCCTCATTTCAATGCTCAGACTATCACTCACTGGCTACTACTACTCACTTGGGGTTATTTTGGTTTCCAAAGCCCTGGTCTAACATTCATGTATAGCTGAGAGTCCTTTTGAGCAAGGATCTATGTTTCCTTGTTTGCAGTCAATCCTCTTGGACTCCCAAAGAATACACAGAGGCAAGGAGTACACTGGTTGCTATTTACTAAGCGGTGCAATGTTATTCATTAAGCAGTGCTGTTTACTGTGTGAGAAAAGCCACCAGATACAACAAAACCCACTATAAGAGTTTATTAAGGGAAGAGAACAGAATGGGTATGCATAGGCCTATGGGGAATGACCGTGCAGGAAGAGAGGGGAGGGATAAGTGGAACCCGCTTTTATAGGTTCCCATACACACAATGCACACATGGGCTTATGTAGCTACGCTACACACATGCATAGATTATGTGATCACTCAGTGCACAGATTACATAGGATGTAAGGCCCTGGGATGACTAAGCATCTTGCCAGGACACAGGCGGGCATAATGCTGGGGAGTGGCTAGGAATTCTAACACTGGTAAACCATACTTCCTCTGCTGGTGTATTAAAATCTTCTTAAGTGCTTTTTTCTTTCCTTACAGAAAACATAATTTGGACATATTGTTTTACATTCTGGCCTTATGGTTTAATGACATCTTTGTCTCAAAATCGTGTTCATTGTGGCTCTGATTGTATGAAGAAATTTCAGTCTCATTCAGAAACAATTGACAGTGGATTTCCTTCCAAAGGAAGAGGAAACACATGGATGCTTGTTTCCCTGAGTGTCCAGCAGAGAGGTTGGCTGAGCATTACCTGAAGCGGGAAGGGGAAGGGGGAGACAGCCTTCCCAGACATTTATCCCATATGACATTTACACCTACACCATGACTCTTGATGATTCCACCAGCTCAAAATATTAAATAGCACTGCATTTATTTTATAATTTTAAATGGAGGTGAGTCCAATGAAGGGATTAGAAAGGTTATCAATGGGAAGTCAGGAGATATTAGCAGATTCGGTATGATGACTCTGGACAAAATAATAAAGCTGATCTATTAGTTCCTTCTCCAGTCATGGTGAGCAAACACCTGACAAGAAGCAAGGAGGAAAGATTGGTTTGGGTGCATCGTTTGGGAGGCTAGTTCACCATGGTGGAGAAGGCATGGTGGAGGGAGCAGCTTATGGGTGTGGCGACTGGAGAGCGAGCTGCTTGCTCACCTCTCAGTGGACCAGGATCAAAGCGAGGGGAATTCTGGGGCCTACCTGGATTGCTCTTTCTTCCCTCACATTAGGGTGAGTCTTCTTCCCTCTAATCCTCTTTCGAAACCTCTCACTGACAAACCCAAAGGTATGGAGACGCAGGTTTTGTTCCATGGGGTTCTTGAGTTTCCTGTCTGTGACTGCTGTGCCTCACGTCCTTCTCTCCCATTATGACATTCCTTGGGAACCCTTCTCTAATCTTGCCAGGTGGTAACGTGATCCAGAGGTGGAGAAACCTTTCATCAAAGGTCAAACTCAACCGCTGTCTTTGGCGCTCTGTCCGTCTGCACGTGCAGACATCCTGTTATACTATCAGAGACCTTCTCCCCAAATGTGCCACCACCGCTTTTATCCTCAGTTGCTTTCTGCCAGTTCCGGTCCTGACTGACTTCTGGGGGGCGGGGTAATGTGCTAGGGGAAGTAGAATCATTTCCTAATGGACTAGCTCCCCTCAACTCCAGATTTACAGCTTCCAGCAGAGATGATCTCAGAGCCTCCTTCACAGGTCTGAACACAGGCCCGGCAGGCTCAGCACTGACAGCCAGACTCTCCTGGCCTCTGGCCCTGAGGCTCCTTTGAACCATCTGTCTGTTGGTCCTTGGGAACCACTCCTAGACTCCTGCCCTGTCGGATGGAGGACCCTCCTTTTCAGTTAGGAGTATTAGGGATATACAATGTTTCTTTGAAGGCACTTTCCCAAGATCTTAGGGACATAGCTGTTAATCAGCTAAGCTGTAATCCTGGATCAGATTTCTGCCCATGTCAAGACTGCCTCTATGACATGGCCCAGGCCTGAAATGGAGCCGCAGGCTTGGAAGCCAGCCCGCGTCAGCAACACACTCTCTGGGCCCTCCTTTGCTAGAACTCTTTCCAGAGTCCTATGCTATGCTATGTCCCCTCTTTGCAGATCTCAGTTGTCACAATACAGCAGTAGTTACTCGACTCCAAATGGGATAATAATGGTGCTTTGTGGGTGAAGAATTAGCTATGAGGCAGGAAGGTTTTGCTATAGAGAGATCATTAATTTCACTCTTTGGAGAAGTGTTTAAAACCAAATGTATTTGGAAAGCAATTTTGTCCATTAAATATTTGAATAAGGCCACAACAATCTAAGATTCATTATCTGAGACATAGAAACGACATGCAAATGTTGAACATTAGCAGAAGAATAGGAAATTGGATCCCTGGGAAGACTAATACTGGAACCCTTGAACCCAGTCTGAGCTAGATATCAGCTCAATCTGCTGATGACTGCCAACTTTGGCTAAGGAGCTGCTAGAGATGAGGGACACAAGTGTAAAGCAAAGAGATACTGAAGATCACATCTCTGAGACTGGATTAGACTCTGCACAAACTGGATGGCATTGTATCAGTCCCCTACACAGCACAGTCTCATTCCTCTCTGATGTGACCCAAAGGTCTTTGTCTCTTGTGTCTTCAAGTGGTCTCAAGGAGCAAGTACAGAGCCCCAGCCTTGGAGGTTTCCAGCATAGTATTTGAGGAGGGATTTAGATGCACCACAAGCATTTCCTGAGCCGTCACCTCAGGACCTCTCTTTGTTCACATACCCATCTCTAAGCAAGGCCTGTGTGTCTCAATTATCTCCAGCCACTGTTCTCAACAATAGAAACCACCAAGGTCAATCATGTGTCATTTGGGTCTTTTAATCTTTGTCCAGAAATGTTAGAGCTTTTTTTCTTATCATTCTGGAAGAATCTGCAAGCATTTCAAGGAGTGACTAAAGACTGCAGAATTCGCATACTTCTGCCAAATAGTGTTTAATATTAACACCAAAAATAAATAGTATTAGTCCTAAAGTCATGCCAGAGCAGGTTTAGGCAGAGAACAAAGCATGTCATGTGTGGATTGCCCAACTAGCATGCCTCTCATAACACTGGCTCTATTGTCAGCAATAATAAAACCCGAGAAAAGGCCTTGGCAAAAGTACTGTACATTTATTTGTTTTTGAGCTTTGATAATAAGTTGGCTGTGATGTGATCTTTATTATACTGAGACATGTAAAAGGCAGCTTGTTTTTAAAAACTTTTGCCAATGACTGACAGATGTTTATGTCAGTGGCACCCAGTGCTCTGCGTGTCTCATGTCACTCTGTACTTGCTCACTTTTCCACAAATAACTTCCCAGGTAAAGACAACATGCCTGGACTGATTTGAGCTTGTTATACAACTCCCCATTGCAGCAATCAGTTTGGCTCTTACTATATGTGATGGCTGCAGAACTTCATTTTAGTGATGAAATAGCCAATGGACCAGCATTTGTGCTTTGCCTGGGCCAGTTTTGCCTAAGTTTAAACTCTCCACTGGATTCCCCATTGTAGGAGGTTTTAGGTATGATTTTGTACATGCAGCAATGAATTTACCCAAGTCAGACTAGCTGATACATAAGGGCTTTAGTAGAACTTAAGAGAAATTCATTCTAAGGAGTCAGGGAAGAATTTGAGCAAAAACCGAAAGATTCTGGAAGGATTATGAAAATTTCCAATCTTTGAAGTTCTCATTTGATACTTTATACTGTTGCCCTAAAAGTCAGAGTCTATGAGGAAGAGAGGCAAAGTCAGAGTCAACAAAAAGCCTGGTGCATGAGCTAGGTGCAGGGTCAATGAGAGCTGGTGTGCGGGCCTCGAAACTACAAAGCCAAAACCAACACTCTGTCCTTCACTATATTTCTTTAGATAGTAGGAGGCTCAGCCCAAGTCACAGAAAACCAGGAGCCATGCTTTTGTAGGCTGGAAAGATATTTTGAAAACTTTCAGTTTGAATGCTCTTAGGTGGAAGACACAACGTCACAGTTCTTGTCTTTCTAGGGTCTAGTGCCAGGTTCCTGGTTGTCTTTGAGTTTGGGATTCAAATCATGCATTAGCTATGGACCACTACCCACTCATGGTGTGTTGGTGTTCTAGACAATGTGTAGATTCCCCATGGACAGATGAAAATGAAGATAAATCCCAAAGTGTGCACTGGTACCTAAGGCTTCATTCTAATCTCATGCAGATCTGTGAAGACAATTAGCAAGTACCTGGTTGCATTCACTGTCAAATTCATGGCCCTTTGCATGTGAGTGAACATGGATTTCGACATGAGACCATGTTTCTCCTGCTCTCTCTGCATGCCTCACAGATGCCTTACTCCACCACCATCCCTCAAACCAGACTCTCCTTCAGCTGTCTCTCTTCTTTGACACAGAGATTAGTTTTGATGTACTATAAAAATATGAATTTGAAAATTCTAAAACAGAAGAAAATATCAAAAAATAGTATTTATATTCTTAAAATGGTCTTGAGAGTTTGAATTAATTTATGGTAAGTGACAGATTCACTGCTCTGCAGTTCAAGATGGTATATTTAGACACAAAGCCCACATGGGGCAGAGGCCATAATCAGTAGCATACAGTAGGCAATTTTCATTGGCTGAATGATTAAACTACATAATCTTCATGGAGACTGAAACCTCTCTGTGCTGATTTACCCCTCACATATGGCTTTGATATTGTTAAATTATTTACTTATTTATTCATTTACTTATTTATTTTTAGACAGTGTCTCACTATATAGTCCCGGGTGACCTGGAATTCACTATGCAGACCAGGTTAGCCTCAGACTCACAGAGGTCTGCCTGCCTCTGCCTCTTGGGATTAAAGATATGTACCATGATGCCCAGCCTTGATTCATTTTTGATAGTAAGTTCTTATAAAAATTGTAATATTCTGCAATATTTGAGCTCTTATAATTTATTTTGACCTTATTGGAAATAAAAAAGACTATATGTAGTAATATAATTTAATTTACATATTCAGTAATATACACAAACACAAAAGAAATTCCTTCTGAAATCAAGTGTTTTTTAAATATATATATATTATGCATATGTATGTATACATGTATACACACACACACACACACACACACACACACACACAGACACACACGATCATCTATTCCAGAATAAAGGAAAATACTATTTCCTTCTCTTAAATATTTATTTAACTGTTGAGATTAACAAGGTATGTTATAGTGAAAGGTATCCTGGGTACCTTTAAAAGGGAATATCAAAATATCCTTGAGGCAAAAATAAACTGATTTCAGAAATGAATTAGATTTTTGGAACATTGTTACATAGTATAATTTCAAACAAATCATAAATGTGGATAAATAAACTTTAAAAAGAATATGGTTGGCATCAGACAGTTTGTCAAAATAAAGGGTACATTTGGGAACCAAGAAAGATGACAGAAGAGAAGAGAATTAAATAAGATTTCATTTGTGGGTAAATAATATGACTCCAGTATATCACGCATATTCTTTATTTTGTATTTTGTGTTTTTCAGTGTTGGGAGCCAACCCAGGGCCTCATATCTTCTATGCTCCTTCATTTTTGAATTAATAAAGGGAATTTCATTGGCCTTTTTAGTGGAATTCTCCTAGTAATTAGTAATGCTGAGTATCTTCCTGCTTTTTTCCCCTTTTTTTTAAATAAGATTTTGTTTACTCATTATGTATACAGAAGAGGGCACCAGATCCCATTACAGATGGTTGTGAGCCACCATGTGGTTGCTGGGAATTGAACTCAAGACCTCTGGAAGAGCAGTTGGTGCTCTTAACCTCTGAGCCATCTCTCCAGCGCCTCTTCCTGCTTTTAGATTGAGCATTTACATATCTCATTTTAAGAAATCTGTTTTCAGATACTTCGATCATCTTTACAATTGTTATATATATATATGAGCTTAGGATCGAACCCCGGGCCTTGGCTTGCTAGGCAAGTGCTCTACCACTGAGCTAAATCCCCAACCCCCTGTTATATATTTTTATGGTTGTTTGAAATACAAAATGTTCCCAATAGACAAGTTTATTTGAACACTTGGTCACCAGTTGATGACATGGTTTGAGAAGCTTGTGGACTCTTTCGACTTGGAGCCTTGCTGGAGGAAGTGAGTCGCTGCACTGGAGGCTGGCCTTGAGGCCTGGTAGCCCAGCCTCACTTCCTGTTTGCTCTCTGCTTCCTGAGTGGATGAACTATCACTAGCCTGCCCCTTGCTTCCTCCCTGCCTGAGGCCATGCCTGCCTTGCTGTGACATTGTGGTGGTTTTCTAAACATGTCTTTTCTTATTGAGCCTAATTTCCTCTTAAAAATAAAATCCTTCAAAACCCAACCCAATACAATACAATAAAGTAAAAGAACAATGTTGCTATAAGTTATCCCTATTTCACTGGCAGATACTGTCTCACGTGTCTCCTGTACAGGACAGTCATTGTGAAAAGCCATTCTCCAAGATTCTCCTTTGCTACTGAAGTCAGGTGAGAGCAGAGGGGGGAGAGGTGGTGTAAGCAGAGGATGGGCGATTGGTTCTTAAAAGAGAATCCCAAGCTGCATTTGAACTGAGTGAGAAGTCGATGTGTAGTAGACTCGAAACTCATCGTGAATGCTGTGGGTTCAACACAGGGACAGTAATGAGCCTCCACTGGCTTCTGTCCCAGTGGTCTACTAGAGGCTTCTGTCCCAGTGGTCCATTGGCTTCTGTCCCAATGGTCAACTGGCTTTTGTCCCAATGGTCTACTAGAGGCTTCTAAGGCAGAATAGTGGTCAGAGACTTTGCTCATTTGCCTTGAGGTTGACAAGAATCCCAATATCCACAGTTTGAAATTTCTTGATCTGGATTGGAATAATTCCAGAATCATCATCTAATGCAGCATGGGTGATAGCAAGCTAATGGGAATAAAATGCTCTGAACATTAAGCAGGTGTGGCTAGCTGACTGCAATCCCAGAAATGTTTTAAATATATTTAAGCCTAAACAGGCTTTTTAAATGTATAGACTTTAGAAGTTTGTTTTTCCTGCTGCTAGGGTAACGGTACCCTTAGAAACATGGGCCTGGTGAGATTAATAGGAGTTGATCTTTGAAAATACCAGTTGGGAAAAAAATGGAGGCCTAGGAGAAATTGGAGGCTGCCTCCAAAATCAGCACGTAGTTGTAGATGTGTTTGCTGAGTCAGGAGGGAGGCCTGGCGCAGAGACATGAGAAGACAGGAGGATGGAGCCTCAGAGCCCACAGATACTGCAGCCAAGTCAGCAAACCAGAAAATTTGGGATTCAGAAGTAGAGCAATTTGACTCAGGCTCTGTGGAGAAGGTGATGACAGCTGACAAGCTTTCTTTCATTTATGAATCACAACCTTCTTGCAGAGAGAGATACATGATCTTCATAACGTCCAGACTTTATACTGTCATTTGGAATCCAGTGCAGGGATTTCTAGGGCCACATTCATTCCTTGAACGTAATGAGATGATCTAGCTCAACTCTGACAGGAAATTTTCTGAGTTACCCTACTGTCAAACTAGAGAGCTGATGGCTCCCCAGGCTAAACCCAGGTGGGGATTTTCACTGTTGACGACATTTCTCCTGTTGCTTACCAGGGAGAAGATGAAATGCAGCCTGCTGCTGTTTTGTTACTTTAAACTATGGTCCCCAGTGATCTTTATTATATTTAAATTATGGATGTTGTAAAGTTATTTTGAAATATTTATTTTAATTTTATAGGTGTGAGTGTTTTGCTTGAGGGTATGTGCGCACACCATGTGTGCGCCTGTTGCCTGGGGAGCCGGAAGAAGCTAACAGAGCTTCTAGAACTGAAGTTACAGATGGTTGTAAACTACCCTGGGAGCGGTGGGGATTGAACCTGGATCATTCTACAAGAGCGGCAAGTGCTCTTAACCACTGAACCATCTCTCCAGTCCCTAAGTTATGGACTTTAAAAGAAAGATTTTATTTTGCTAAGGTGTGTGTAGCTGGTAATGTCTCTACTCTTTCCTTTCAAAGATTCAAAGATAATCTTGAGACATTAAAGGAAAAAAAACACCACCACACACTTTGATTCCTCCTTTGTGACCCATAATCTACAGTGTAGCAGTGTGGATAAATAGTCTCATTTCTCAGTCCTACAATAATCTGAAGATAGATTCTCTTGCTGCTGGATGCATGAGAGAGGCAGTCACCCTGAAGGTTTATGGTTAACACAATCGATTCTAGAATAGTTTAAAACGGAAATCATGGCTACAAATCCAAGGCATCAAATATGTTTGTTGGGAGTTTTCTGGTAAAAGAGAAGACAAAATGATACTAGCTTCCTTTTCCGAAGGTGGCAGCCATCTGTAACTCCCCTGATCTTTTCTTGTGTTTCTCTGCATTGTCCCAGTGTAGAACATTTTAATCGTATGCACAGTTGTTGCTTTTAAACCATAGATCTCTCATCATATCCCTTCCCATTCTCAACTCTCATGATCTGATGGAAGCTATACCTCTGAGAAAGTCTTCATGAGAATGACTACTGTTGAATCCCATAGGGCCTGATAACAAATTTGTATATTTAAATATAAATACACAAGTGTGCATGGAACCTGAGTTACAAGGCTTTACTGTACACCTAATTCAAGCAAGTGATAGTAAACTGTGGGAAAGCGTTCTTGGAAGAAAGTACCAGTTTATCTCCCTGTTTGTTGTTGCAAAGATTAGAAGGTGACCCTAGAAGTTTAACATTGAGACATCATCAAAACCATGAGTGTTTCAGTTTTTTCATTCTAAAATGTTACCAAAGCCAAAGATTCTTTCCAATTAAAACAATAATTAGTAACAGATTAATTTCTTATTTATGCATTACACCATGCCAAATGGCAAATTAGGGAAAAATAAACACACAAAGTATCTGAAAGGAAAAGTGAATGTATTTCTTGTGCTCTCTCCACCAAGTTTTGATTATCGGTTTCCACTGTCTTTAGCTGATTTGTTCAGTGCGGGCTCTAAGTCCAGTGGTCTAAATTGATTTACCATTACTCCAAAGACTTCTTGATGCTACATTAAAACGTGGATACCAAATGTTAGCCACGACCTGTAAGATTACCCTAATCTATAGTAACAGCCATATTGTACTTGAATGTACATGATAGATGAGCCTTCCCTAATTGATCTATAGTAACAGCCATATTGTACTTGAATGTACTTGGCTCCTCTTTTGTATTTGATGGGGTATACTGCTGGACCATGGGTAAGACTCATCTGTAACATCTCTCATTCTCTCTATTCATCCACTGGCTGCACACAGATTAGGTATTCAGATGAAATCCAATTGCTTTTGAGCTGTGACATCTCCTGCTTCTTGTAGCTGGAGACCTTCTCTCCAGCTGCTGCCAAGCCCTGTCAGTCCGACAACCCACTTATAAAATAAACACACAGATGCTTATATTATTTAAACTGCTTGGCCATTAGCTCAGGCCTACCATTGTCTAGCTCTTACTCTTATATTCAGCCCATTTCTATTAATCTATACTTTGCTACATGGCTCGTGGATTACTGGTACCTTACATACGTGTCATGGCGGCGACTGGCATATCTCTCCTCCTCAGCCCACCTGTTCCCAGAATTCTCCTCCCTGCCTGTCCCGCCCATACTCCTACCTGGCCACTGGCCAGCCAGTACTCCATTTACACAGAGCGATATCCACAGTAGCTTTTCGAGCTCTTCCGGCTAGACTGAGGCCAGAGAAGATGCATTGAATGTGCTCTGTGCACCCTGACCTTGGGCTATCTCACTTCTCTGTTCTCCATCCCAGTGTCCTGTCTTGTTTCCCCTTTCCCCTCCTTTCATCCTTTTCTCTCCCTGCATCTCCTAATATTTCCCCTTGTACCCAGCTGTGCCCCACTGAAAGCTCATCCATGGAAAATTCCTCTCCAACACCAGCCTTTCAGATAATTTCCCCACCAACTCTTCAGTCCTGCATCCCTGTTGAAAGTTTTCCCTTTTTATGTCCCTCTCAAGTGTGAGTTGCTTGGCCTGCATAAAGCATGGAAGGAGAGATGAGATCTTTGAGCTCTTCTATGCCACTTGAAAAACATTGTTTTTCTCTTTTAGCCTCCTGGCCCATGACAGCCAATTCTCTAGTGTTCAATCATTTTTATTTCTGCAATGAAGCTATGCACATTTCGGACCTATAGTTATTGAAAATACTGGCATTCAGCCCATCGTCATCTTGTATAGCTCATATATACCACAAACAGCATAATTTCAATGATACATGTGACCAACCTGCCCAGTACTTGAAAGTTCATCCACACAGTTAGATCTAATGACATGTCTGCTGCCTAGCTTCACTCACACCCCACCCCACCCCGCCAGGACAGAGGGCTAAAAAGTTGAATTCTCCTTTGAGTAAGTACATCATCTTCTGCTCTCTGACGTTTTAACATGCACTCCACCTGCTCCTCGGCTTCTGTAGGACTCCGGCTCCTTTAGTCCTTAGATATCCCTGCTGCTTCAGTCTCCCAGCATTCCCCTGTCCTCACTCTGTTCCCCGCTTCCCAGCCCAGGACAACCAACCGAAGTGCTTTCCTCTTGGACTTTTTCTCTCTTGCTATTTCCAGTGAAGGATCATACTGTACTCAGTCTCATCGAAGAAGATGGGATCTATTTACATGTTTTACCTTTCACACCCTTCCTATTTAGTAGTGGTGTGGTGAGGATGTTCAGACATGGCTTGACCACCACATGCAGTCCTTTCAAATAGTGCTTTATTTAACTCTCAGACTGACTCTGCGAATTCACTCCCTATTACTCTTACAACAATTTTTCAAATGAAGATATTAAAGCACTGAACACTGAAACAGCCTCCCAAGGATACACTACTGATAAATGTCAGGGCAAACACTAGTCAAACGCTGGTTGTAACTTCCAAGCGTAGCATGGCTCTCCCTGCATAGTACCATTGTAGCATTCCAGGTCCCTGCCAGATCTTATCTCTAAAGTAGTCCCTAAAGTGGCCTAGCTTACACTCATCATGTACTTCTCAGATTCCTACTCCAAATTGATAACCCATGAATTGCTCTATAGGAGGGAATGATCAGATCTACTGATTGAAACCTGTGAGCATACCAACTGGACATGGATATTGTTTCACTGAAACAAATCCTCTACCTTTCCATTTAAAATATTTTACACTATGATGTATAAACATTTAAATTAGAATGAGGAAAGTTGGAGGAGAGAACAAAGTTATTAAGATTTGAATTTAAACTAGTGTTCCAATTTTGACTCAAGTACTCCCGAGTTGTTGAATTTAGAGCCAGGCCCATAACCTCTCTGTGTCTCAGATCCCTATCTTTGACATGGGTTTATACTGAGATATGTAGCATAGGGTTGTTGTGAGAAATGAATCGGGTAATTTGTGTAAGCTTTCTAGGATGGCCTGGTTTCCAGTAAACTTACACTTTTGGTATTGTTATCCCCATATGGAAGCTGGGTGAGCTGGTTGGAGAATGGGATTGAAATACAAGGCTGTCTTGATAGACTATCCTACTGTTCACCAGGAGATAATAGTATTTTTTGCTGGAATGCATTCTGACACATAGCTGTGATGAGCCCAATAAAATAGCTTTGGGTTGGCGATCCCACACTCTGAGACTGAGTCATGTGGAAGCCTGTCTTTTAGAATTTAAAGTTGTCCTCCTTGACTTGGAAACGGGAATAAAGGTCATTGCCAAAGTCATTCCCTATAGACACGGAGCGTTTTCCAAATGAGTGTAAAGTTTCTTTGAGACAGAATGAGCACTGTAATCCACATGACATAATTCTCAATAAACGATGTTAGCACCCCAGTAAGCCAGCCAAGTAGTCCTCTAACCACCCCAACCCTCTAAACATCTGCTGAACCACTGGCTGTGAGAAAGAGCGAGAATGGGCCTAGGGCCCTGGGTGGGGTGGGTCTCAGTCTAAGAGGGATAATGGGAGGCAGCCTGCCTGTCAGCTTGGGAACACCACACTTTTCCCAACCTTTAAAGACATAGGAGGGGCATTAAAGATGACACACACAATGAGCTGGTTCATGTCAACCTGTCTTCCTACCGCTCAATGACTGTGAACAGTTACTTCAATGCTTTCCACTTTTTTTTTTTTTTAAATTTTGAAGATCCAGGCCAGACTATTGAACACGTGACTTTGTAAAGAATGTGATCCCAATACTTACAGTCTAATATTTTATCCTCTGCTTAAACTGGACACATTCAACAGTCCAGTCTGTGCATCAGTGCTAGAATCTGAAGCAAAGTGCATGTGTATGATAAAGTTGGAGAAGTAAAGATGGATTCAACAGGACTTAGGAAATACGCAAGCAGCTCAGAAGAAGAGGAGGGGGCCTGGGAACCAGGAGAAACAGCTTGACAGCAGACAGAAAGTGATCTAAAATTCAGACAGAAGGGAAAACTGAGATCCTCAGCTATGGCCAAAAGATACAACCCGAACCAACTGCATAGAAACTAGACCTAAAGGACATGGTGTATTACATAGACTTTTCCCATCACAAGATGTAAGCTAATCTACTTTGCTAAAAGCAAACACACTTCACCCTTGAGAGAATATTAAGTGCCCTGAAAAGGATCTGGGGATCACTTTGTAAGACACATTTCATCAGATATTTAGAATTTTCACTGTAGAATCTCTGGCCTTCAGTGTTTTTCATTTTCTCATTCTTCTGCGATAATGAGAACCACATTCACTCAGGGAACAAGTCACAGCATAACATTTTACCAACCCTGGCATTCACAAGTAGATGCTCACATACGCTTTTCATCCCCAGGTAAGAGATTCAAAGGATTTAGCAACAAATCTTTCACACACACACTTTTTAATAAATAAAACTATCACCCTAATAAGCTTCAAGTTGTTTTAGCCATTGTACTTTCTAACAGCAATTACATCTGTTTGTCTGCAATGTCACTGTGTTAATTTCCATTGTATTGCATTGATTTATTTTGCACCAGGCAGGTGCGTGTGTATCACAGTGTACACGTGTAGATCAGAGGTGGGAGTAATTCTGTGGAGTCAATTGTGAGAGTCAAGTCTCTTCTTGGACCATGTGACACCTAGGAGTCAGACACAGGTCATTAAGGTTGATGGCAAGTGCCTTTGACCTCTGAACCAACACACTGTTACTTTTGGTTTCAGAACTTGAAAGTTATTATATAGCTGTTATGTAGCAAAGCTATCCCATGTTCAGTGTTCTTGAAGATCATTCTGGGTCAGTGAAACACAAAGAAAGAATTGTGGAGGTCCAGGATTTCTTGCCAAGGCATCCTAGTGAAGGCATCTGTTCCCCACAATTAGAAAATGAGTTCTGCAAGGACAGAGTGGGAGAGCAAGGAAAAAGATACCATGATAGAGGGAGACATCGTGGGAATAGGGAGAAACAGGGTACTAGGGAAGTTCCCAGGAATCCAAAAGGATGACCCTAGCTTAGACTACTAGCAATAGTGGAGAGGGTGCCTGAACTGGCCTGCTCCAGTAATCAGATTGGTGAATACCCTAACTGTCATCATAGAGCCTTCAACCAGCAACTGATGGAAGCAGATGCAGATACCACCAGGCTGAGCTCCAGGAATTCAGTCGAAGAGAGAAAGAAGGATTCTTTGAGCCGGGGGCATCAAGATCATGATGGGGAAACATACAGAGAAAATAGTGGGAACTCATGAACTGTGGACCAATAGCTGTGGAGCCCCCATGGGACTGGACTAGGCCCTCTGCATAGGCGAGACAGTTGTTTAGGTTGACCTGCTTAAGGGGCCCCTGACCGTAGGATCAGGATCTGTCCCTAGTGTATGAGCAGGCTTTTTGGAGCCCATTGCCTATGGTGGGACACCTTACACAGCCTTAGTGTAGGTGGAGGGGCTTGGACCTACCTCATCTGAATGTACCAGGCTCTGCAGACTCCACATGGGAGGCCTTACTTTGGAAGAGGTAGAAATGGAGGGTGGATTGGGGGGGGAAGGCTGGGGGAGACAGAAGGAGGGAGGAGAGGGGATCTATGATTGTTATGTAAAATGAATAGAAAATTTCTTAATATTAAAAAAATCCTTACATCTCAAAAAAAAGAGAGTTCTCACCAAAGTAACAGCAGACTGCAATCCACAGTATCAATTATTTCAATTATACTGACTCAAGGAATGAAAAATATTTTTAAAGAAATAATACATCTGCCAATTCTGATTTAAAAATATGGGGGTAGAGGATTAATAGAAAATCAAAATATTAACTTGATTGACAATTAAAATGAAATAATACATGTAGCCAAAAGAAGTATGTTATCATTTCTTGTTTTGTTGGAAATTCCTGTCATGCATGCGTTCTTAAAAGATACCTGATGTTGAATGTGGAATCCTGGGTGCTGCTGCTCATCTTATTTTTACTTGTTCACCTTTATTAAATACTGTTATTTCTCAAAATCCATTCTTGTGGTAGATGACTTTATCTCTTTCTTCCCCATTCCCCGCTTTTGCTGTGCAAACTAAGTGCTCATCTTCCAAGCTCTGTTCTCAAACTCCTCACTCGCCCTACAAATTCTGGCTACAAAACTACCACAGCATCCCCATCCCCAGCCACACTGTTCTCCTGCTCAAGAGCCCCCATGGCGTTCTGAAACCCAATGACTAGATGGAAACTGGACAAGAACCACAGATATCTAAAAACTGTACTTTGCCATGTAGGAAAGGCATAATGGATATGTAAGAAGCAAGGTCTACCCAGTGACTAGGCTTTCCTATTGCATTGACCCACTTACAAAATCTGAATTCTGTGGGTAGGAGTTTTTATGAACTGAATTGTTCTTTTTTTTTCTTGTACTTAAAACTGTCAAGTTATTCTATTATAGTATTATTTAAAGTATAGACTATATTGCTAGACATAAAAGCAAGTATGTTTGTAGTTTTGTGTTCATTTGTTTCGCTTTATTTTTAGAAGAAAATCAAGAAGCTAGAGCTAGAAGTTTGATGCATGTAAATCTTAAATGATCAGTCAGTGTAGCTTCCTCAGTTTGGTTAGGCAATGGCCACCTATCATCAGAGGATCTTTATTCTTTGTTAGGTTACTGGTACAGGCTTTAGAAAAATTAATCTTGACTTGGTACTTGGCATGAACTAGACAGTTGGGTTCCTGGAGGTCAGAAGCCCAGAGACTAAACAACCGCAGTGATTTTAGAGAGCAGGAAAGTCCTGAGTCGTAGTGATGGTGGTAGAAATGGAGAAGGAAGGAGGAATATGAGTGTATTCAGAATTTTGTCTCTGGTGGTAGGCAGAGAGCCAGAGAAGATGATAATAATGAGTTCAAATGTAGAGTTCACTTAGTTTGCAGATTTTAATTAGCCACCGTTAGAGAAATCTTTTGTTTCTTTAGTTTTACCATCAGAGGTTTAGAAATATTTAAGTTCTAAGTAATAATAGATTCAGACCTTCTAGGAATAAAAAGTGATTAGGAGTCTGATTTCCCAGTGGGTTGAGTAAAAGAAATTTAGTAATGCACTAGCCACAAAGACAGCTGATAGATGCTGTGACTGTCCACTCCTGGCTACAGTCTCTACCTTGTGGCCTCCTTATGGGTCTTTCAAACAAGTGCCAGCTATGTCACACCTCATAAGAAAGATTTCACTGTCTAAAAGTGGGCAAACCCATCAAAACTTTACAATAGCCATCATAGGCAAAGAAGCACACTAGCAGAGAATTTCCAGGAAACCATTGGGCATAGACTCAAGGCCTCCCACATGTGCTGGACACTAGGGTTTAGGACATATCAGGTTCTGCAGTCTCAGGCTAATTGTTCTGGGCTACTTTCTCTGCTGGCAGATTCTATGCTATGCTATGAGTGCTGTTGCCAGAGTCACTCACCTCCAGTCTACTCTGCTACTTCATGCTCTACGGACACAGCAAACATCAGAGCTAGGCACCACACTCTTTCCCTCACTTGACTAGTTTTAAGGGCTTCCAACTGGAGAGGACCACATGGTTTTTGGACAGCTGTTCCCATGTTTTTTCTAACTGAATGTGACATGTAGACTTCTAGACTTTTTGGAATATTGCCTCTTTTTTGAGCCCAACTTAAGGTCAAGTCTACCTACAACTTCATGTAAACATCTTTAGGCCATGTTTACAGGCAAAGAATATCTACTAGTTTGGAACAGCAAGTAAAATACTTCACTGTTTCCAGCCACAATCATAGCAAGCCACTGGGACTCACCAGCTCAGCGGCCAGACAGTAAGGAGGCATTCACTGGAAATGAGTAATCTGGGAAGGGCTGGCCTTGACTTTCTGCCTTCTCTCCCATTTTAGACTCAGATCTTATACATGTGATGGGGATAGGTCAGATGCCCAGCCTGGTGGCACTTGTGGTATGGAAGGCCATTCTGTGGAACACTTAAAGGCCAAAAAGCTGTTTTTAGAAAGAAAGAACTTCCGGAACTTTGCTGTGGCCTTGAACGTAATTACTCAATTAAAGCAGAATCACAGAAAGAAAAGGAAGCTGCCCAAGTCTGCTTACTGTGAAAGCAAGTCTTTGCTAGCAGAGGTAGAAGGTGTGATGTTATATTCTCCAAAGACATTCTAAATAAACTTCACATATCCATTGTAGATTCTAGTGGGACACCTGCTTTGAGGGTCCAATGTTAGGTCACTGTATTTTTTTAGTGACACATTTTTTTATTGATTATTTGAGAATTTCCCATCAAACACCCTAATCCCACTCACTTCCCAGTCCTTCTATGTTCACCCTCCACCCTTGTAGCCTCCCCCACAAAAGAAAATTAAAAAATTTAAAAAAAAAACCCACTTCACTCCTCCATATTACCCACCTCTCCATCACATATTCATTTGTTGTAGCAGTATTAGGAGCTGCGCTGTGTCATGAAGTATATATACCCTTTGCCCAAGCAGCTTTATTTGCAAATGTTCATTGCAATGAGTTGTTGGTCTCGTTCGAGGCCTCTTGCTTCTGCTATACCCATCAATACTGGACCCTTGCCAAAACTCCTCTCAGATAGCCTGCTGTTGCCTTGAGTCATAGAGATCCTGCAGCTATGGTTCTGCAGGATCAGTCTCTTCATGTGCTCCAGCAAGTCATAGATGGGGTAAAATGTTGGAGTGGATTGACTCAAACCCCTGGATATGGGTCTGGGTGGTAACTGAGTTGGTCAGCACAGAACCTTGGCCAGAATTCCCCCTCAGGAGAGGGACAGAGCCAGCTTTCCTGAGCCCACACTGGTGTGGGGTGGTACTCTCCTGGGCCAGTTCTCCTTCACCCATGCCACCACTGGCACCACCTCCATGCAGCCGGCAAGGAGCAGAGGCAGCTTGCCCACATGTGGTAGCCAGTGAGGGCCAGGACAGGATCTCCTCCCCACATGCCTCTTGAGCCAGCTCTCCTGCGAGGGGTCAGATCAGCTCTTCCAGGGTTAGAGAGGGATGTGGCCTGCTCAGCAGGCTCCCAGACATCAACATGGCTTTAGGCAGCTGTCCAGACTATGGGCATCCTCATGGTCTTTGGTGGTAACACAGGCCACAGACATAAAACAGACCACAACTGTGTTTTAGGGCCATGGATCCAGACATAGCTCCCAGCTGCAGCTCAGGCCTGGATGTCACCAGGGCTTTTGGTGGCAGTGCAGGCCACTCAGATAAGTATAGCCCCATTGGCAGCATTGCCTTCAGACTTTAACATGGCCTCAGGTGGTGGCTCAGACCACAGACATCTGCATGGCCTTTGGTGGTAACACAGACCATGGACATCAACACGGAGCCCTGCTGCAGCAGGGCCATGGACCCAGACCTGGCCCTGGCAGCCATACATGCCTGAACATCACATGTTCTCAGGTGGCAGCACAGGCCACCCGTATTAGCCTGTTCCTACCACATGTCTCTCGTTCCATACTCTTCGCAGCACACGAACCACTCTGCTTCTCTTTCTATTCCATTTTTTTCTCAGCACACATTTGCACATCACAGTGGTGCGTGATGGCAGGTGGCCTCAGTCCTCCGTATTTTTACTTAAGATGGGACTTCTTGGAAAAGCCTTGCCAGAGCAATGTAAAAATGTAGGCCTATGTTCGTATTTCAAAACTTAAACTTTTGATCAAGCTCATCCCGTTTAATACCATCCAGAGATCTGTATTATATTACATTAGCATAAAGTCTAAAATAGTGAAACAAAATAACTTCATTTAAATTTACAAGTCCTCTTTAATGATCTGGGGAAATGGCTTGGAGATTAAGCGCGCTGGCTCCTCTTGCAGAAGACCCAGGTTCCATTCCCAGCACCCACATGGTGTCTCACAGTGATCTGTAACTCTGGTTCCAGGGGATCTGACACCCTCTTCTGGCTTCCAAGGGTACTCATGAACATGGTACACAGACACACATGCAGGCAAACACTCATACCCATAAAATAAAAAGAAGTAGATCTTTAAAAAGAAGTCCCCTTTAAAACTAAAATCTTTGTGTTCTTAATGGGATTTATCAAGTGCGATGATCCCAAAGTATTTCTGAGCAGTTCTAAAATTCCTCTAATATGTTGAATTAAGATACAGTGCTTAAAGGCATGATGTTTCAAGATACATCTTTAATTGAGAAATATTCTGGGCCATCCTAAAGACCTAGCTTTAATATAAATTACTCTATAAAATTTTGTTTCAAATGCATACTGTTGAAGTACTGTGGGTAAGATCTGAATTTGCAGTGGAATACAGGAACTTAAGACACAGTCTCCAGTTGCAGTCTTTACAAGCCAAAGGAGAGGCCTTTGATGATCAATAATAACAAAGTCACCAAGGGGGGTTGTTTGTTTTTTTTAAGAGAGAGAAACAGCATGAAGTTGGATGAGTAGGAAGGTAGGGGAGTGTCTGAAAGGAGTCAGGGGAAGAACACAATCAAAGTATATTGTATGGAATTCTCAAAAAATAAATAAAAGCATCATTAACAATAATAAGAAAGTCAGATGGTGTGACAGAGAGCAGTGGACAGCAGAGCTAGGACTTAGGAAAGGAGCAGGTCCTTTGGACACTGAAGAATGTAGATGTCCAAAGTACTCAGCATTCTACTAGAAAAGGAAGGTAATTATTAAACCAGCTACAAAGCCTGAAACCTACAAACAGTCCTCTGCCTGTGAGATACGCTGGTGCAACAATGTCACAAACATTGTGGGCATAACCAACCACTCTCTGGTTGGAATTAAGGCCCATTCTGAGACAGAACCCATGCCTGGCACTGCTAGTGTGTCTAAGAACCTGAGGCTAGATAATCCATAGGCCTTGGAGAAACCCCAAAACTATTGTACTGCTAAAGAAACACAGTAGCAAAATGACTCCTAATCACTCGGCTGTACCCATAGTTCATTGGCTCACTCAGCCATCAGAGAAGCTTCCTGGTGCAATAGATAGAAACTAACACAGACACCCACAACTGGGCAATGAGCAGAGAATGAGAGATATTGGTGCACTCAGTCCTAAGTGGGATGTCTTCATTAAAATCTCCCTTCAGGGCTCAAGGAGATACAGAGAAGATGTGGGGGGAGCAGGCAGGGAAAGATTGTAAAAGTCAGGTGATGGATGACTCCAAGGAGACTGTGCTCTGCAGACATACAGGAATGGTATGCACATGAACTCACAGAGAATATGGCAGCATGCACAGGGCCTGCACAGACCATTCAAGCCAGATAGGGTCTTAGTACTGAGAGGGGAACATGAGCAGAGACTCACCAAGAAACTACCTGCAATTGGTACCTGCTTACCAAGGAAAAAATTAGTCTTTTCCAATGGCATCTTACTGGGTATATTAACCATAGTTCAGGATAGGCTCCATGCCCAGGAGGAGTCAGCCAACACAAAATGAACGCAATGGTATTTTTGTAGACTTTCATCTCTCTTATAGTTTTGTTTAGGAATTCTTCTTCTTATTGTATTCTGCTTACATATTTGTACATCTGGGGTTTTTTGTTTTTGTGGGGGTATTGTGTGTGTGTGTGTGTGTGTGTGTGTGTGTGTGTGTATGAGTTTCTTTTTGTTTGTCTGTTTTTTAAAGATAGTGAGAAAGGAAGAGCGTGGAATTGGATAGGTAGGGAATTGGGGCGTTCCTGGGAGGAGTTAGGAGAGGGAGAATATATGATAGGAATACATTATATGAAAATAATTTTTCAATAAAAAAGAAAATATAGCCATATACCTTTTTAAATGTGCTGGACAGGCAGGCTGGTGATACAGTGAATATTTTCTATGGTATGGGGTGCAAATAGCTCATGTTTTATTGTAAATCAGTCTTTTCCTTGAATTGAGATGGATGGTTTAAAGGTTCCTTAGGGTGAAATTACTCCACCATAGCACCAGTGCTGGCTTTTGAAAGGAGAGACTGAGGAGAGAATAGTTAATAGTGTTTGATTACTTAAGGAGGTCCTAGGATTGCCTTGGTACTCGGTTTCCACAGACCTGATCATGAGCCATCTAACACCTGACTCCAGGATAATAAACAGTTATGACTCAGCCAAGTTTCAATCAATTACAGGCAGCCACTGGAGCAGACCACATCTAAAAAGGCAAATGCCTGCTGGAACCAATCAGGCAGTCCCTGTGTTTTATTTTCATGGTCTGTGTACCCACACTCCCTGGATGCTGATGGGGTTCTCAGAACCTCTGTCCAGAATGCTGTGAACTGGAATTGTTCTAATGTTTGGGACAAAAGCTCTTTGGATCTTAAATGATTTTTGCAGATATATAGAGTGCTGTCTTGAGGACGAGTCCCCTGTATTAACACAGGATTCCTTTACATTCCACAGACACTGTCCACACAGCCTGGAGTAATTTGGTACACTATTCTGAGTATGTCTGTGTTTTGACTGGGCATGTCACATGAGGTCAGAACTGAATTCTTCACATGTAATGTCATGCTAGTACCCAAAGTTGCAGATCCCAGTATGTTTAGGATTTGGGTTCAAGGGTGTTCAGCTTGTATTGTGCAGGATATATGTAAGGGTGGTAGGGTATGGCTGTGGAGAAATTGTGATGTTTATGATTACATAAATTCCTTCAGAAGGAAGCTGACCTGGAGGGATTCTCTGGAAAATTGTCTTTCTTTAGTAAGAGTGTTCCTGACACCATTGTAGGGTTTTCCTCCTCTGACGTATGCTTTTCTTATTCTGAAGTTTGGAAAATGAGTACAGTCCAGCCTTGTCTATGTTGTGAGCCAGATCTATGTCTCCTGGGACCAAAATTTTAAGGGCATCATTGGCTTAAGTATGACCCAGATCCTGGGGCATCAAAAGACCTGGGAGATCTTGACCAATGACAGAAGAGCCTGATGTCCAGGCTAGCTCTGCAAACTTTATGAGGGATGCTCAAAGTCTCAAACACAAAGGGGGAGAAATCTTCAGTGTTTTATTTTCACTGTGGTTGTTATGGTTTGGTCAGAGTGGACCTCCAGCGGCTCATGTGGAGGACTTGGCTATGTGTACAAACCTCTTCAAAGGTGGATTTGTGGGAAGTGATTGGGTCATGGAGGTTCTGCGGTCTCCAGTGGGTTAGTCCATCAGCCCATCTGCATATTTGTAACTGGATGGACTTTTGGGAGTTGATGGTACTCAGGGCATTGTACCTCGTTGATGAGAGTGGGTTCTTGGGACCATTCCTTCTTGATCTAACTTGACCTCAGTTCCTTACTCTCCTGTTTTCTTTTTCTGCTTCTTGTTTCCAGAATATGAGTAGCTTTGTTCCATCATGCACTCACCCAGGTAAAGGAGTCACAGCACCGTGTATTGAGGACCCACAATAGGCCTTTCCTCTTTCATTGCCTATTCCACATGTTCTGTCACAGTCATGGAAAGCTGATTAATACAGGGATGGATGTTTCACCTTAGCACTGTGCAGTCACAGATCAACCAGAAGACAAGTGCTGGGGACACAGATATACCAAGCCAAGGAAATGGTGTATCGCCCTTGCCTGGACCTTATGAAGAAAGGGATGCCTAGCGCTATGATGATGAAAGTGACGACCCCATCAACCTGTCACGTGACCGTGCAGTGTATGAGTCAAGGACTGACAGGCAGGGAAATTCCAACTATCCCATGGGTTTTAGCTTAGCCCAGTCCTTGCTGCTAATGTGGCCTACTCAAATTGTCATCTGTCTGTCCTCTTGTTTGCCTACCTGGACTTGTGTGTCTGTCCATCCATCCATCTCTCCATCTGGATTTGTCCCTTCCTTTTAAGCCTCTGTGGTTAAAGTCAACTCTACAGCTCATTTCTGACCCTGTACCTAAGTTGCCAGCAATCAGCAGCCAGGAGCTCCATTAGTTCTCCAGCTTTTGCGACTTGTTGGACTCCTAATTAGTATAGAGACTTATTCCTCAATCAGTTTCCCAGATTTTTCTGGGTTTACTCTGTAGCCCACATATATAAAAACATTTAAATATATTGGAGCTGAGGAGATAGCTCAGTTGGTAGATCATTTATTACTACTGCACAAGTCTTGGGTTCAGTTTTCAGCACCCATATCACATACCTCAGAACCACCATCTCCAGGGGATCTGAGGCGTTTTTCTGGACTTCATGAACTATGGTACACATACAGACAAGCAGGCATACACAATACACATAAAATAAATAAATCTTTTCAGAGATCTTTAGATAACTTGACTGTGGGGTATGCAGTTAGGGATGTAAGAGCTAATACTGGTAATTAGGAAGGGAATAGCAGAGCCTGGGTTGACCTTGGATGAGGCTGCCAAGGAAAGAGAGAGAGAGCATTTGCCTCTAAAACTCTGGCCTTCTGTGAATTCAATGTTACTCAAAAACTTCTGGCTTTGTAGAAAAGTGCAAATGTGTCCCCTGTCATTCTGATAGAGCACACTCAGGACAGTGTTTAAGAAACTTGTTTGTGAAGTAGCCAAATGATGGCCCCCGTATTTTCATATCCATTGGCTTTTCTCATATTAGTAAATTTAAAGATATCAACTTTATACACTTAAACACTAATAAAAATGTATTTTGTTTTGTTTTGAAGAAAGATCTCCTTTTGTAACCTTGGAAAAGCTAGAACTCACTAAATATACTGTCTTCAAGCTCAAAGTAATTCTCTTCCTTCTGCCTATTAAATGCTGGGACTAGAGGCATGAGCCACCATGCCCAGCTCAAATTTGTTAATAAATGAATATGTATTATTATTATTATTATTGTTATTAAATAAATGATTAGAAAATCACTGAAATAGTTTTACTCAAGATGTTCATAGAATTAAATGAAACTGTTTTGAGGATTCTGCAGAACAGAGGGTATTACCTGGTATACATATCATCTAAGTGAAAGAGAGAAGCACGTTGAGAGCAGATGTGGCCTTAATTAATCCAAGACTATTTCTTCATGGAAGTGAACCTAAGTCTTACGTGAGAATCTCTTCAAGTGATGAGGAAATAGTCAAAGCTCGGAGCCTGTCCTCCAGTTTAATCTTTTAGGAAATCTGGACCATCTAGAGCAAGGTTCCCCAAAGTCGAGAACTCCAAGGAAAGGCTGGACCAAGACCAAATACATTCCAGTTACCCACTCCAGAGGGACAGCTCAGAAGGCTATGTTGGGGAGAGAAGAGAGAGGAAAGACACTCAGGGAGACTGTAGTCTTGGTTAGCCTAGCTCACATTCCTACATATTCCAGTTGCATTCAGGCTTGGCTTCGGTTTGGGGACACCCACACATTTTCCCAAGTGTCTCCCAGAAGCAAAAGCAAAGCTTAGCTGTAAGGCACACTTTTCCTTTTAAATACATTCCTCAAATTTCCAGCAAGGGTACTTTCAAGAATGGGGTACATAAACAAGTCAGTGATAACCAAGCACAGGGCAAAAACATTAAACTTTTGACTGCTATACTGCCAATGAATTGTACTTCTGTCTTAAAAATTGCTAGGTCCTGGGGCTGGAAACATGGTTAAGAGCCCATACTATTCTCACAGGCAACCTATGTTTGGTTCCCAGCACCCACATCAGGCATGTTGGCATGCTGCAACTGCCTGTAATTCCAGCTCTCTCTTCTGGACTCCCAGGCACCTATACACATGTGCTTGTACATACAAATACACACACACACACACACACACACACACACACACACAGAGAGAGAGAGAGAGAGAGAGAGAGAGAGAGAGAGAGAGAGAGAGAGAATAAACCTTCAAAATAAAATGGTAACAATTGCTAGGTCTTAAAGGGTTAAAGTAATTTTAGGAAAACAGAAAGTTGTATAAAGTAATGTAACAAGTCTGGAAAAAAAGTAGAAATTGTAAAAACAAAAAGTATGAAGGTATAAACTGCAAAAGACAATGCACCAATTACTGTAGATGTACAAGGACATGAAAAGGGCCCTAAGCATAAAGCAAGGAAGGTACCCATACCACAAGATGTTCAAGAAAAGAAAGAAACAGTGGTGGCTGGAATACCATCTCCACTCAGGCTGTCTGCAGTGGTTTGTTCAAACCTTTGTACGTTAGCTGGCTAGGGTCAAAGGCATTATTTATACTTTTAGGTTGGATGGCATATTTCTAAGGGCAGAACTAATATAAAAGATAAAACATAGGCATTGAAAAAAAAGAAAAAAGAAAAAGAAAGAAAAAGAAAAAAAGAAAAAGAAAAAAAGAAAAAAATGAAAAAAAAAAGATAAAACATACCATAAACAATGAAAATAAGCCAAAATGTCAAGAAACACATATTTAAAAATCAAACAAATACAAAGTGCACCAAATATGGTAACAGGTTGAAACATGAAAATTCCATTCAGTATCGTGTGAGTTTTCACATTACAGACCAAGAAAAAAAGCTCCCACCTAAACTGTTTTATAGTTCTTTTTATTAAAATTTTATTCACACAATATACTCTGATCATAGTTTCTCCTCCCTGAATTCCTCTTAGATACTATTCACCTACCCAACTCCAGTCCTTCTTTCTGTCTCTTTAGAAAGAAGCATATTTAAAATATGTGGAACACATAAGGATGTAGTCTATGATGTGTGGAAAGGACAGTGTTGGGGTCTTCAACTGTCCTCATATCAGTTGACCACTTGATCAAGCACTGATGGGATTGCAATCACTGACAATCCACACTGCCTTGAGCTGCACCCTTGGCAGTTAACTGGACTTGGCTGAGCCAGGCATCCCTTGAGCAAAGGGAATGGTGTGCAACTGATTCACTTGTAGAGGGTCAAATCGTTCCTAGGACAGACCACACGTCTAAATGATGAAGAAACCCACCAACCTTTGGGAAGGACTGCTGTCAAGTTTGCTGGCGTGGCCTGCACCAGTCTGACATTTCCCGTTTTCATCCGATTCAGTGGGAATGGAGCTTTACCGGATGATCATGATGCTTTGAACCCAAGGAGGCCCCAGCCTGCACTGTGAGGAAGGCAGTCCATGATGCCTGCTTGTATTTCAAAATGGACTTTTGTATTCACAATTATAATTGTTATGATGTCGTTATGGGAGTTCATAGAACCTTAAAAACAAAAATAATGATTGGCAAAGTTGGATAAAGGGAAAGAGAAGAGAAAACATAGGGAGAGGGTAGAGAGAGAAAGAGAGGGAGGGGATGAAGGAGAAAAGAAGAGAGCAAACAGAGAGGAGAGGAGAGGAGAGGAAAAAGCAACCTACAATAAGTGTATTTGAAAATTTTAACTCAGCTCTTAGTAATCGGCAGGATCTTCAGAAAAAAAATTATGCGTTTATATGCATAAGTAGCAGAGTACATATAAATGTCAAATAAATGATTCCATTCCCATTTACTGCAGAAATAAGTTCTTTTAAATGGAATGGAACTTTAAAACATGTTTATATAAATCCTGCTTTCATCTCCAGAGGATGAAGAACAGAAAAGACAACCTAGCAAGCAGGGCACATGCAGAGCTGTCCAATAAATACTGCAGCCCTACTGTTCCTGGGGAGCGGGGCAAAATCAATCCTATGCATTACACAGGCACAGAGCCATCCTGAATGGATGGAGGCCTATGGCTCACAGTGGCCATGACCAGCAGGACCATTTCCAAAGGCAAAAAGGAAATAACAAGTGGGTGTGATGTCTGCAAAAATAACCTTTGAGCAAGTACAGGAAGTGGAGCCCTAAGAAGGAATGCATTCTGGGAGGAGTAGAGAAAGAAAATAAATGAATTCTTGTTTGATTTTTTTAAGTGTGTGTGTGTGTGTGTGTGTGTGTGTGTGTGTGTGTGTCTACAGATCTTCATGTCACTGCTTATGTACTTGTGGAAACTGGAGTTTCAGGAGGTAGTGAGTTGTGCCACCTCCCCATTCCCCACCCCCACACAGTGTTAATGATGAGAAGCAATCCCAGGCCTCAGAAAAAGCATTAAGTACTCTGCCCAGCCCCTCTTGCTTTGACTTTTATGTAGGTAATATATATTTATACTATATACAACCTAGACCAATGCTTCTCAACCTTCCTAATGCTGCAACACTTTATTAGAGTTCCTCATGTTGTGGTGACCCCCAACCTTAAAATTATTTTGTTGCTACTTCATAACTTCATAAAAGTAGCAATTTTGCTACTGTTGTGAATCATAATGTAGATATCTAATATGCAGGATACCTGATATGTGACCCCCCAAAGAATTGTGACCCATACCTGTTGACCTAGATTGATTTGGACCTAGATTGATTTGGACAAGGTCCTTGTTTGATTCTCTGTTGCTGAGATAAAACACTGACCAAAAGCAACTGGGAAAGGAAAGGACTTATTTTATCTAACAACTCCCAGGTCACACTCCATCACTGAGGGAAGTCACGGCAGGAACTCAAGGCAGGAACTCAAGGCAGGAGCCTGGAGACAGGAACTGAAGCAGAGACCATGGGGGAGTGCTGCTTACTGGCTTGTTCTCCATGGTCAGCACAGCTTTCTTATACAACTTAGGACCACTTGCCTAGGGGTGTCACTGCCTATAGTGTGCTGGCTCTGCCCTCATATGTATAAATCATTAATCAAGGAGATGCCCCAAAGGCTTGCTTACAGGCCAATCTGATGGAGGCATTTCTCAATTGATTTTCCCTCTTCCCAGATGACCCCAACTTATGTCAAGCTGACAAAAATAGCCAGCAGTGACCATTTTAATAATTCCTTTCACCTATTTTATCCTATGTAAGAAGAATAAAAAATGAACACAAATGAGCCACAATCAATAATTTACCTCTTGATTTTTGATCTGCATAATGAAGCCTTTTTGTTTCTAGAATGTTTTATTTAAATTACCCATCCCATCGTGATAGCATTCTTTGTGCTACTCTGCTAATGAAACTCTTTTGATGGACTCATATTGACCAGCAAGATTAAACAAAGAGAAACTGAAATCTTTTACTTGAAGATGAACTCCAAGAAAAGCAGAATGGGGTTGAAGGAGAGAGGCTGAGAGTAACATAACAGAAGGAGAACCACCCAACTTCTCTAAATTTATTTCACATGACTGTATGTGCATACACCTTTAAGTAAGTGTACAGCCCACCCACGCATACACCCAGTGCCCTATTGTTTCAGCAGGATTTTGAAGCTTGGTCCCTTGATGTTTTTTCTAGTTAGTTGCTTAACTGTGTACTCCCTGGGACACATTGAGCATACATGAAGCACTTTTTTTTAAAAACCTGCTCCATTTCTTACCTAGGCCAGTTCATTGCTCTTGAGGCACACTGGTGGTCCCTGCTTCCTGCTTAGAAGTCATCAGATTAACACCAATCTTCATGCAGACATACTAGAGGCCCTGAGTTGAGGTCAGTCTCTTTGCCTGGACCTATGAGTAGGTAGGACCACAGGTGTGTGTCACTCTACCCTTGAATCATGCTTTTCTCCAGGTGTTCTTCCATGGCTCAGTGCATTCACATGTGCCCATTTTCAAACCCTGTCTCTTGACATCTGTGAGCTGTGCTTTCATCCATGTGAGACTAGGAGTACCCCCTACTTCCTGGACCTATTAACAGTGCTAAGGCAAGATTTGTGTTTCAGCCCTGTTACTAATGTAAAATTGCAGCCTGTTCAAACCTACGAAACTGTTGTGAGTCAATAAGACCTGACATACATAAACGCACTACAGTAAGCTTTGTGTTGTCATTATTTAATTTTCCAGTCAGCATGACTGACACAACATGATATTGACACATAACAACTTTGTGTTAGTTCTGTTTCCGTCACTGTAGAAAAGTGCCCAAGGTAACCAACTAATAACAGGCAAATCTTATTTTGGTTCAAGTTTAAAGATTCCAGTTCATGGTGGGTTGGCTCCATTGTTATAGGTAGATACAGCAGATCCTTAGGGCTTGCCGGCCAGCCTGCAAGTCCAACTTAAGTAGCAAGTCTCACACCAAGAAAGACCTTGCCTCAAAATAACAACAACAACAACAATAATAATAATAATGGGTTGTGCCTGAGAAATGATACCTGAAGTTGTCTGCTGACCTCCACTTACATACACAAACATATGCATGTGCGCACCCATGAAAATGGACACATGTGAACACACACACACACACACACACACACAGAAATTTTTTAAAAATGGTCTGGTTAAATGGCACCATGGAATTTGAAGCTTCTTCAAGAATTTGAGGATTGGCCATGTCAGAAAGGACACAGTGCTCAGTGAACCCAGAGAAAGACCCATGGATGGGGGAATGGGGTCAGGGCTGAGGGAAAGGAAGTCCATAAATGTACTGAGAATATGTATGTATATTCATATGGAGCTTATATTCATCTATTAAATGTTATAGAATGAGTGACATCATAATCAGGAAAATAAAGGAGTGTTTCAGTGTTTGGGGGATATGTGTAAGCGACAGTGAATAGGAGAGGGCATCATCACACAAGTAATTAGCAATTATATCTTATTAATAGTGTTTCAGGGACAGCATATGAGATCAACTCATAGGCTGAACAAAATGCTGGGGGCTGCTGGCCATCCACTCAACTAAGAGTTCTGAAGCCACCGTCACACAGACAGCAGGGGGAAACTCATTTCACACTTCTATAAAATTGCCTTTGATTATTCTCAAGGATTAGTCAACACAGAGCAAAGTGGAAAGAGTAGTCCAGCTCTAGAGACTTAGCAGGCTAGTGAAAATTAGCCTTGGAAACACAGTGCCTCTGAATTAAGAAAGAGGAGCAGGTCCTGCTAGGGCTTAGCTGAGTTGGCTCTGAGCCTGCAGACATAGTTACAATGATCAGCTTCTGTGTGTGCCTGCATTCTCCTGTCTAGAAAAAGAATCCTAAAGAAAAGTCC
Source organism: Onychomys torridus (assembly GCF_903995425.1). Classification (NCBI taxonomy): domain Eukaryota; kingdom Metazoa; phylum Chordata; class Mammalia; order Rodentia; family Cricetidae; genus Onychomys; species Onychomys torridus. The sequence continues at coordinate 47,357,346 of NC_050451.1, forward strand.
CCTGAGAATCCTAAATATAAAGATGTTAACATGTTATGACTCCAAGCAATATAATTTAATGTTTGTGATGAACAGTCATTGCTGAGTTCTAACCATCAAATTTTCTGAAAAAGAAAATAGACATTGTAATAGGACAGTCTACTTTCTGGGCATAGGTTATCGAAAGAGTGGCTTAGGAAATTATTCAGCTTGTAACAACTTACATCAGAAATAGAAATAACCCCGATTCAAAAATATCTTACAGACCCATCAATCAATCAAACAAGGTACTAGTAAGAAGAAGACCTAAATGTCTTAGTCATGACACAGAGGCCTATTTTCAGGGTGGGCACTGCAGACAAGTACTGTGTGCAGCTACCATCAGGCCTTCTGATAGTCTGTGCACCTGTGGAAGAGAGGATTAGTGATGAGCCACACAGACACTGCAGCCTGGATCTCCAGCAATAGGTGCAGGTGAACAGGGTCAATTTTAGACAAACAGAGTCATCCACGGAGCCTCGGGGTACACAGGCTACACAACTGTACCCTAAGTAAACATGTAGTTCAAGGTCCACATCTTATGCTGGACTTGGGAACAAAATAATGCATTCCATGGCCATTAGTGGGACAAAGGGATGAGAAAATGAAGTCAAGAGCTTAAAATACAAAGCTAACTGCTGGAGTCTTTTATTTATACAAGGGCCTGTCACCTCTGTGTCCTCCTCAGAAGATACTCTGTGCTTCCTGCTAAAATATAAATGCCCATTTCAGCTCTGAGGGGGCACTGGTATAACATGATGAATTGCCTTCACTTGGAGCCCTATTGACAGGCTTTTTTTGGTTTAATTTGGCAGGAAATTGCCTTCCTAGCAGGGATAAAGCCCTGGGCTTGATCCTCAGTATTCATGAATAAACAAATAAATATGCATTTAAATATAAAAGCCCCTGTGGAGGTATTGTGTTCTCCAAAATACTGTGCACCATAATAAACTTATCTGGGGTCAGAGAACAGAACAGCCACTAGATACAGAGGCTAGAAAATGGTGGCACTCATGCCTTTAATCCTAGCATTCCAGAGGCAGAATTCCGTCTGGATCTCTGTGAGTTCAAGGCCACATTGGAAACAGCCAGGCATGGTGACACACACCTTTAATCCCAAGGAGTGAGCCTATAATCCCAGGAAGTGAGGGCAGAAAGCAGAAAAGTATATAAGACGTAAAAACCAGAAACTAGGCTGGTTAATCTTTTAGACTTTGAGCAGCACAGTTCAGCTGAGATCCATTTGGATAAGGACACAGAGGCTTCCAGTCTGAGGAAACAGGATCAGCTGAGGAACTGGTGAGGCGAGGTGGCTGTGGCTTGTTCTGCTTCTCTGATCTTCCAGCATTCACCTCAATATCAGGCCCTGGGTTTGTTTTTATTAATAAGACCTTTTTAAAGATTTATTTATTATGTACACAGAAGAGGGTGCCAGATCTCATTACAGATGGTTGTGAGCCACCATGTAGGTGCTGGGATTGAACTCAGGACTTCTAGAAGAGCCGTCAGTGCTCTTAACCTCTGAGCCATCTCTCCAGCCCCAATAAGACCTTTTAAGATTCCTGCTACAGGACCCCGTCAATATGTCATCATACAGGTTACCTTAAAACAGGATGGAAAGCTTCATGTGAGTTGGTCCACTGCATTTTTTTTGGGGGGGGGATAATTTTGCAAAGCTAATGGGCAATTAAATCTCTTTCCTGTAAAGCAAAAGCATCTTTTTTAAGACACATGGGTTCTTACATCAAACATCAGGTCACACTGACACCTACAAGGCAACAAGCTTGGCATTATGATAGAAAATAGTAGCATGGCTGAACACATAGTTTGGGCCTGCGATCCAGGCAGTTTGGGAGGAATAAGGGTGGATGAGAAGCTCAAGTTCCCTTTAGCTCTCTGGTAGAATGTGGCACTGATCAGGTGCAATGTGGTACCACCCATGTCATGGGCCTCTCTGGGAGCTCTGAGGCTGAAGAACCAGTTCAGAGCTTTCTCCTCAGACATCCCGAGGTGATAGTGAATATGCTTCATTGTAAGCCACAGACATATCTCTGTTGACCATTGGCCTGAGAATTACCACATGAGTAAAGGCACACGTGTTTTCATTTCATGTACATAGATGTTTTGTGTACATCCTCAAACATGGATCATTTTTAGTCTCCCAGCTGATAGTGCCTAGAGACAACAACATCCCAGGAGGAATGTCATGCCCTGTGTGCCAAGTCCTGGGATCTAACATCACTCAATGACCACAGTCACATCTCCCGGGAATCTGATGACTCTGAGGCTGGAGGAGAACAAGGGTGATTGATGCCAGCAAGGAGGGAAGCGCTTAGAAGAACCAAATCATGACAGCCACCTGTCAATCATGGGGCTCCTACCAAGGGAAGCACAGGGACCACCAATGTAAACAGCTCCAATGGACAAACCAGGAGCCATTTGAGTAACCTAAAACCAGAGTGTGTTTTTTGGTTTTTTGTTTGTTTTTGTGAGTTACCTAAAACCAGACCATATTTGGGACATAACACTAAAGGTATACATTGCTTTATCTAGTTTTATAAAAATAATGATTGAATAAATAATGAGAGAGACAAATCTTTGTCTTACAGGGGACATTTTCTCCTATATTCAAATCCTCTGTGATCCAGGAAGCCTAGAATTCCTCACTGCATCAGGGCAGATAGGAAAATGAGCACTCTTTTTATTACCTTGGGGGTTTTGTTGTAGCTCCTCGATTGTCCTAGGAAGCTACTTCTGAAGAAACAAGTTTATAAGTGCCTTCTGGGCCTTGGGCTCTACCCTCCCTCAGGAAGCTGGAAGGATCAGGGCAGGGCAGGCACAAACGAAGTTTCTTCCCTCTTTGTTCTCTAGTGACACAGAGGCGACTGCTCTGTCCAGGTACTGGTGTCTGAGGGCACTTAGTCCCTGGAGGGAGCATCTGACTTCGATGTACTGAGCCGGGATGGGAGAACACCCAAGGGGGCAGGAGGCAGAGGAGGAATCCTGCCAGGAGCCAAGCCTCAGTTCCTTGACAGATTCTACTAAATTACTGTCCATCCAGAATGAAATAGAACAGAGGGTTTACTCTAAAGTGAGGCTTGTTTTTATATCATCTTTGGTTACTCGAAAGTACACAGAGATGTCACGGGGACAATCATAAAAATACAGCAGAAGTGAAGACATATCATCTTTTGTCCGCAAACAAACAATGACCATTTGGGAAATTTCAAGTTGTCCCTGTCAAGTGCTAACACCGCCATCTGCAGAGGCTGTGGCAACCCAGGGCTAAATAAACCTGGATGTGGAATCTCTCTGCGTCAGGGTCACTGCCCACTGAGCCACTCCAGAGGCTAACCAAGGTCGAGGAGCAGCTGCAGGGGATGAATCATGGGCTCCATCCTCACTGCATCAAGCTTCCATCTGCTCTCCAGTTTCTTCCTTGTGTCTGCCTTCTCGTATCAGGCTACGTCCTTTTGCACCCCAGGCCTGACTCCTTTCAGGACCCAGTCTGTGCATACTGGGTACACAGTGCTTATTTGCATGTATATGCACGTGCGTGCATATGTGTGCACTTATGATTGTGTTGAAGTGGTAGAGAAGGTAAGACAATTGCATAGAGAATAAGACAGAGATAAACACTTTCTTATTATAGAGACTGGCCATCCACCCCACCCACAGCCGTACTTTCTGGGCTCCATTATGTACATGTCAGGGTCTTTTTCTACACAACAGATTCTGAAGGGCTCTCCGTGTCCACTTGACTTACCCTTGTTGGGTCCTAGCTGATGACTCCACTTTTCTCTTTGCTGAAATCTCCTCCCTAGACTCAGAATGCCCACTGATGAACTGAGTCCAGATTTTCCCTCTGCAAGCAATCCTAGCCTGTGTAGCCTGACACATTTCAAATCCCCTGGTACACTCCCTCCACTGGGGCTGCCTTCTAAGGCTCGCTCATCCTCTCAGCTTCCACACACACTTTACAGGAAGTCTGGCCATCATAGCTTCCCCAAATGCACCCAGTGCTGGAATCTGAGACAGTATACTGTTCTCCGGTGTGCTCTTTCTTGCCCCACACTCTGTCTCCACTCAAGGTTAACACATCGAACAGTCAAGCTGTTCCTGATGAAATATCATCATACTTGATTCAAACTCTGTTATAAATTTCTCCTGCCTGAGGGATTTGCCTATGCTCTGCTTTCTGCCTAGTTCCTCATTATGCAGCTCTTCCTGACACCCCCATAGGCTCCAGGCATCACTTTCATGACTCTGCTCCTAAGAATGACACATTTTAAGCCTGTCTTGCAGGGGTTGTTACTTTACCTGTTTATATATGCCCCCCTTAGCTAAACTGTGTCCTCTATGTGACTGGGCTTATATTTATTATGTTGTTAAGCCATGCCTTGCCTCTATCTTGCTTGCTTGGCTGAATCTTAATACATGTTGGTCAAAAACTACACTGGATATAGGTACATGGATGAATGTCTCACTTATGGGAAAGGTCCTGAGAAATTCAGCAGCAGCCAACAGAGTGACAGAAGTACCCAAATCAGTTGGTTTGCTACACAATTAACTATCCAAACATGTTCAAAACAATTCATGCACCAAACTGACAAAAGTTAAGAGCTTCAGATACAAATGTAAAGAAAAATTGTACAATCCATCTGGAGAAAAGTCACAACCAGGCCAAAGTAAAAAAAAAAAAAAATCATCACTAGAAAAAAATTACTACATATATGATGGGAAAACTTAATATTTTTAGCATGTCAATTTTCTATAAGCCAGTATTCACTTCATCTATGTACAAATATATTTTCAGGAAGACAGTTTTGGGCAATGACAAGACTTAAAAATGTATATATAAAGTAGACATTTTTTGAAAAAAGAATTCTGGAAAGGTCAGTCATATAGGAACTGAATCTAACTAATCTATTAATGTAGATTGCTCGCTTTGTAGTAAGGAGAATTGAATTGGTCAGATTTGTATTGCTGTGTCGACATACCTGAGGAACCTACTTCATAATGAAAATCGTTGATTTTGAATAAGTGCTTCAGCATTTCAGTCTGAGGTCACGTGGCCTGTCACTCTGAGCTTTCTCAGCCCAGTATACCATGCAAGGGACCACATGGCAGAAAAGGCCTGCTCACCTGATGGCACCCAAGAAGCAAGGAAAGAGAAAGAGGAAAAATAGGGCCAACGTCCCAAAGCCCCTTCCTATGGAATGACCTCAGTGACTTGGATCCTTCCACTAGACACCATCCTCAAAAGGTTCTGCCAGCTCTCCAACAAGTACCACAGGCTGTACCCCATGATCTCAGCATAAAAGCCCTGGGGGATGTTTAAAATCCAAACTGTTTCAGGGGAACATTACAAACCTATCAGCATGCTGTCTGCAAAAATAGACTGAGACATTCAAAGGAATTAAGTAGAGGAAACACTCGGCATTTTGGCATTTTCTCTCTTCAAAATAACTGTTTCTGAGGAAGTAATGAGTACGATGTACAGAGTGTGTGATAAAAATTGTGTAACCCCCTGTCCTATGCATCAGCCATTATACTTTATCTTTAGGCAATAACACCAGGTTGTGTGACTCTGCCATAGCTGTCCTGCTGAGCACTGTTGTGCTTGTACAAATGAGAGCAAGCCTATCCAGACCTCAGTGTGTGCTTTGCTTTCTCTTTTATTTAACACTGTTTCTGAGAAACCAACCCCTGTCAGGATAGTTCACTAACTCCATGGAGCATCCTACTGAGTGGATGATTCACCTGCAGCCCAGCTTGCTTCTTCTGAATGCATCTGTGCACTGCTGTGGCTGTTCCACTATGCATACCTACTCTCTATGAATAACATTGTGAGCAGAATCCTAGGCATATAGGCACCACTGCCTTAAAGGACATCGGTATTATAACTTGGATGTTAAGCATTTCTCACAAAAGGTTCATGGCAGAAAGGCTTGCCTCACAGCTGGTATGTCAGGGCGGTCTAAAGTTCCTTTCTCAGGCACAAACCCTGACCAAAATATAGCTATGTGACTTCAGAAAGCTAAAGGCATGAAATAATGGCTAAGGAGGAATGTCCTCCAGAGAAAAGAAAATCGAAAAGACAGGGAAGTATGGAAGAAGAAAGTCAGATAAAGAAGAGGTCAAAAAGTCTGCTTAAGCCAGTGGTTCTCAACCTTCCTAATGCTGTGTGACCCTTTAATGCAGTTAGTTCCTCATGTGTTGACCCCCAACCATAAAATTTTTTCCTTCCTACTTCCTAACTATAGTTTTGCTACTGTTATGAATTATAATGTAAACACCTGTGTTTCCTGATGGTCTCAGGAAACCCCTGTGAAAAGGTCATTCAACCCCCAAAAGAGGTCATGACCCACAGGTTGAGAACCCCTGGCTTAAGCATTGCTTGGAAGACTGTCTTTAGTAGCTGACTAAATGATATATAAATATCAGTGGCAAAAAAGAAAAATTCCCCATTCCTGAAGTGAACCCAGAGTCCTGTGTCTCTGTCTGCCATTGCCTTCCCTTCCAGGTCCCCTGAGTTGCCCACAGTTGTGATGGTGGCGCTGGTACAGTGAGGGCGATCACATTATCATATCCCGAGTGTCATCCATTTGTCGATAGATTCACCCACAAACAAGCCAAAAGCTCAATGGACTATTAAGAGCTCCAGATTTGGAGGATGTGGGTCCAAGCAGTCAGCCTTTGGAGCCAGAGCTCACCCCTTGCCCCCCTCTCCTCCTTCCCTCCCTCTCCAGCAAAGGTTAGCTACTTTGCTCCATCCCACCACAGGGCCAGAAGCAATGGAAGCTTCAGTCATGGACTGAAACCTGTGAGCCATGAGCAAAAATAGCCCTTTACTCCTGTAGGTTATTTTTCTAGGTGAGTTTTGTCATTGTAATGAAAAGCTAAAACACACTCACAAATACACAAGTGTGTGTGTGTGTGTGTGTGTGTGTGTGTGTGTGTGTGTGTGTGTGCATTTACACATGGTGTATAATATAGTGCTGGACATATCATCTCACCAGTTTACATGGGGAATTGATCACAGGATGCAATCAAATGGTAAACCCGTGGAAGTCCCTTATTTAAAATTGCATAAGATTTGAATATGATCTATGCCCTATCTTAATTCCTTCTAAATTACTTACACTATGTAGTGAAGTACAAAGATTATATAAATAGTTGGCACTATTGGAGGAATCCTAAGAAGAAAACAGCCTGTATGTGTTCAATATTGGTGCAACTGTTTGTCCAGATACCTTATCTAGTTGGTGAAATCTTAAGATGCAGAACTCATGTATGTATTCCTAATGGAGATGCTTTGGTAATGTTTTGCTTGATATATATTAATAAATATTACCAAATTATTCTCAATAGAGATTTCTATTCCTAATAGTTATGTTGGAGAGCCTCTGCTTTCCCATGTGGCAGAACTATTGGTAAACCTTCTCACTTTTGTTCATCTGATGGGCTAAGAAATGATACCATTTCAGTTAGGAATCATTTCTCCTAACATGAGTGAGAGTACGCGCATGCTCCAATCTTCAGCCATGTTTGCACTTGCTCATACACAAACTTGTGTTTTTATGTTTAAAAGTCTTACTCCACTGTTAATGGCTTCCAAGTGCTCTCCAGATTCTATCTTTGGTCTTTCCGCTTGGCACCATTTTAAAGTGGGGGAACATTACCTTCAATTAACTAATCAAACTTGTCTCTCTGGATTTGTATTTCATATTTTTCCCAGTTTAAAGAAAGACAAAGAGATGCAATAATTTTCCTCACCTACTCTAAGGGCCACAGCCAACACCACACTACCAAAAGGCGAGTGCATCAGTAAGGTATGAAACAGTATGTTAATTTAAGTTTCTATGTTCTGCTCCCCACATACTCACCCATTTTACATTTGGGGTTTTATTGAAGTGTTGGTCCCTAGTTGATATGCAGCACTGGTGGAACTATTAAGGAATGGGGTCCAGGAGAAGGAAGCAAGGCCACTGAGTCTGAGCCCTTGAAGCTACACTGGGACTCTGCCCCCTTCTCCTTCATGAGGAAAGCATACTCTCTGCCATATGCTTCCACCATGATGTAACACCTCCCCGATGGACTGAAAATAACAGGCCCCATAGACTAAAGCCTTTGAAAGCACAAAGCAAACAAACTTTTCTTTCTTTAAGTTGTTTATCTCAAGTGTTTTGTCACAGTGGTGGAAATTCTGTATGTCATCCACATACCTGCCCATGTATCTAAAAGGAGAAATATCTTTCCATGACATTGTGATGGCTTCACTAACCCACTCTTCTTTCCTTAGTAAATTTCATTCAGATAGCTACACCTTGTCCATACAAGCCTGTTTTGGTAGAAGCTAACTCCAAGGGTCAGTAGTTGATTAAGGTCTAAGTTAATAATCAGTGTGCACTCTTGACCTGGGTACAAGTGTTAGTTCATAAATGGATGAGCTATTCTTTCTAGGAAGTAGGAGAGAAGAATGTTGGCTAAAACTAGACTAGCAATGAGGGAGTAACCATCCAATATCTGATCTGACTTTAGACCCTCTCTAAGAGATAGAACCCACACTCAACTCTGCTTGGGTGACCAAAACCCTGAGACTAGATAGTCCAGGGACCTAGGGGGAAAATAAATACTACTGTTCTAAAAGCAAACAAACAAACAAACAAACAAAAAACACATAGCAATCAAACAACTCCTGATGACATTCTGCTATACTCACACCTCAGCGCCCTCCTCAGCCATCATCAGAGAAGCTTCCTCCTGCAGCAGATAGAAACAAATATAGACACCACAGCCAGCCATTACACAGAGAGTGAGAAACATTGGAACACTCAACCCTAAAGGGATGTTGGCATCAATTCCCTCCCTTCAGGGCTTAAGAACCCCTACAGAAGAAGAGGCAAGAGTGTAAGAATCAGAGGGGTTGGAAGACTCCCAGAAATCAAGACCCTTTAAATCAACATGAAGAAAGCTCATGTGAACTCACAGAGACTGAAGAGGCATGCACATGGTCTGCATCAATCTGCATCGGGTCCTCTGTACATGTATTATGGCCTCCAGTTTAGTGTGTCTACAGTCTCCTGTGTGTGTGAGATATTCAAATGAGCTTTTCTCTCTCCCACAATTAAGTGTACTATGAATTGGTGTGTGTGTGTGTGTGTGTGTGTGTGTGTGTGTGTGTGTATGTATGTGTGTATGTGTGTATGTATATGCATGTGTGTATGTGTGTATGTGTATGTATGTGTGTGTATGTGTGTGTGACTGTATGTATATGTATGTGTGTATGTGTATATATTTGTGTATATGTGTGTGTGTGTGTGTGTGTGTGTGTGTGTGTGTATGTCTATGTCTGTGAATAGACTGGCAAAAAGAGACACACACAGAGGAAAAGCAGAGCTCTCATCCATATGCTTCTACTACAATGTACCACCTCACCACCAGACTGAAAGCAGACTGAGCAAGCCATGGAAAGCCAGCCAATAAGCAGCACCCCTCCATGGCCTCTGCATCAGCCCTCCAGGATCCTGCCCTATTTGAGTTCCTGGCCTGACTTCCTTCAGTGATGAATAGAGATAGAAGCATAAGCCAAACAAACCCTTTTCCTCGCAAGTTGCTTTGGTCATAGCGTTCCATCCCAGCAGTCATCACCCTAACTAAGACAAGCTGACATTCAAAGTCTCCTTTCACAATGACCCTAAGTTACTTGTTTGCTCAGAACCAACAAGAAAATAATAATTTAGAAAGCAAAACCAAAGCAGCTGAGTTTGTGAAAAACAATTAAGTCATAGTGTGTGTGTGTGTGTGTGTGTGTGTGTGTGTGTGTGTGTGTGTGTTTGCTATGTTAAACTCTCATTATTTTCTGTGATTACAAGTAACTAAAGGAGCAAGAAGTATGAAAAAAGTATATTAATCTAATGCAAGCATAGCTTTTAAAGTGAGAATGTTTTTAAGATTCAGGCTCTTAAGGATACAGAGTTCTCCCTTGAGGCCCAACACTGGATGACCACTCTGATGCCCTATCCTTTGAGAGTGCAGGCACGGATTGGAGCCGTATCACACACAGGGGACAAATCACATACTGGACTGAGGTGGAATTTTAAGGCTTTTAAGATTTTTCAACCTCCCCCACGCATTTAAGGTTCTGTAGGCCTGAGAGTTTGGGTTACTCTTGGATATTAAAAAACATCATCATACACAGAGAAGCCACGGCTAGGACAGTTTCACTGACATACCCCAGTCAGGCAATTGCTTAATGATAAAATTTGCTCTGTAAGCAGCTTCAAGACCCACACACTGAAAAGGACCTGGATAGTCTGGAGGACAGTGACATGTCTGCCTAGAGCAAAGGAGATTATATCCAAGTGACTCATGACTGAAGAGCAGGCAACCTTGCAAGGACAAGCAGACTCAGAACCATTCTTGTATAGAGCCGTAACCCACTGCAGTTGGCTCGGGAGAGAATATGGAGCTGGTGAAGCGGCTTCTTTTCATTTAAATTAAGTCATAATCTTTTGATGTGAAGAACCATATAAAGACGGTCTAGGGCTAGAGAGATGGCTCAGAGGTTAAGAGCACTGGCTGCTCTTCCAGAGGTCCTGAGTTCAATTCCCAGCAACCACATGGTGGCTCACAACCATCTGTAATGAGATCTGGCGCCCTCTTCTGGCCTGCATGCTGTATACATAATAAATAAATAAATAAAGCTTTAAAAAAGACGGTCTAAGTTGCTCAAGATGTAGTGAGAAGGGAAGATGAACAGCATAGAATGTTCCTCAGCTTCCATTCATCCTTTGCTCATCAGGAACAATAATTTTCAGCTCAGCGCAAGTTTCTCCACAATCTCTGTTGCTCCAAGCGTTAGCAGGAAGATGAAGCCTTCTACTTCTCGGTGTACAGCACGATGTAATCTGATTGTTGCAAGGTTTTATGATGAGAAATCAGATCAATGCAACCTAGAACAGACAACCTCAGCCTCCCCAGTGCTTACCACAGTGTGGGCTGCTGTGCCAGTGGTTAGAAATTCAAGTCCCTGCTGAGAGTGACAGCAGAGCCCTCAGGGAACGGGGAAGAGGCTGGCAGGTGCTATCTGATGCCACCGAGGCAGAAGTGCTGAAGTTAATTCTGAGATTTGTGAGATGCTTAGGTGAGTTAAACTCTCACCAGACATTAAAACAACTCAAGAGGTGTTGTGTAAAACTTATTAGTCAAACCTGAGGCATCCACTGTGATTTCAAAGAAATGCAGGTGGCTTGTCAGGCAAAACTGTCAGCCTGGTGACTAAGGGTGCCTTGGACAGTGGTGGGTAGGGCTGAGGGAGGCAGAGCCTTCTTGATTTCAAGGTTCAACACTCAGGGGTATTTTCTTATTAACTCTGACCCTCGGTGCTTCAGTGTAAGTGCGCATGTGTGCATGTTTGTATGCCTCATGTGTTTCTGGCTAGGGTTCTGAGTGATGTCAAATGATTTTCCAACCATAGAGAGAGTCTCCACAAACAGTCCACAGATGTGCACCAATTTAGAATGGGATGGACTTCTATCAGAGGCTAGAACATTTCTTCTGACAACCCCTGCTGCCTTGGGCTGCTCCTGCCTCAGATTGTCCTAGGTCATTCTGTCTCACGCTTCATCTTCTTAGACTTGGACCCAAGAACTTTGTTAGAGCAACTGTTCTCAGGTTTCCTCTTTCAAAGTTGTGGGTTCTTTCAAAATATCAGAATATGACTTTTTTCTGCTATATAAAAGATTTAAAATATGTACATATTTTATTTGATTCCCCCCCCCCATGTGGTCTGGTATTTTGCTCCCAGAGAAGTACCATGTTTAACTTAGAAACCCCTTGTCAGAGCCATTGAGTCGGCTCAGTAGGTAAAGGGCACTTGCTGCCAAGCTTGAGGACCTCCAAACTCACGTGATAGAAGGAGAGAACCGGCTCCCACAAGTTGTTCTCTGACTTCGACACTCATGGTGTGTGTGTGTGTGTGTGTGTGTGTGTGTGTGTGTGTGTGTGTGTTTTCAAGTGTGTGCCCATATGTAAATTGGTTCATCAATTAACTTTAAAAGCCCCATACCTTTTGTCAAACCTGGTACTAGGCCAGGGACAAATGACCTCTGTCCACTCATGGGGAGCCTCCTAAGTATTGGATGTTTTTCTCTAAGGGTGCTAATACTGAAAACCACAGAGAAAAGAAAATGAATTTTCCTTTTAGCTCCACAGAGCGTCTCACTCACCCTCCTCACAGTAGTTGACAATGTCAGGATGTTGTGTCTCCAAAACCATCTTCCGTAGCATCTTTCTTCTGTGTTGAATGAGTCATGAATCAGGCCTCTCCTTTTTACTCCCAGAATAGCAGTTTTCCCTGCTCTAACCAGACCGAAGGTACATGTGAACGCATTACCATGTTTTCTGCACCCAGCTCCCTTCAGGGTGGAGGCTCTGTGGTTCTGGGAGTAGCAGAACAGTATGCCTCCTTCCTTGGTTCTGGTACACCAGCCCCACCCAACAGCAACCCTGCTCTCCGTGGGGAGGTTCCAAGGCTGGAGACTCTTGACAGCTTTGCCCACGGAGGAGTCAGCATAGAAGAGTAGCTTTTGGCTTAGCTTCAAGGAGAGGGAGGTCTTAGTTGTGCTCAGATGGAAAGCAGTGGCGTTCTTGGATAGGTGCTAGGGTTTAAGAGAAGGAGACGGTAGCATTAAATGTATAAATTACTTCAGATCCATAGACATGGTTCTATGTCTGCTGCAGGACGATTTGGGGGGGCAAGGAATGCATCAGTTTCACATGACATTACTTATTTCCCCACAATTTGAGCAGGTTCACTTTTAAGGCATTATAAGAAGGTCTAACCCCAGGTGGATCATTTTCAGACCATTGGTACCTTAGATACTCCCTGGAATTCAGAAAATCTTTTTTGGTGACATCTCTCTCTCTCTCTCTCTCTCTCTCTCTCTCTCTCTCTCTCTCTCTCTCTCTCTCTCTCTCTCTCTCTCTGTCACACACACACACACACACACACACACACACACACACACACTTGTTTCCACTCTGGGAAACGCATTTCCACATATCTTCATGAAGAAGTACTAGATATCATTTTGAGGTGGTTTGGCAAAAGAAATGCTATTTTAGGGAATTATCAAGGAAGATATGAGTTACGTTATTATATTCTGAGGTTTGATCTGCAGACATTCAAATTGTTACTGTTAGTGATTTCCACGGGTCTTTTGAAGACTCCACCTAGCCTTCCCCCGCCCCAACCCTCAGGGAATTTGGTGTTTCTGTCTGCAGCTGACTGCCTCTCACATCTGCCTCCAGCTTGGACTCCGCCTAACACATTGCTGCCACATTTCAAAACAGAATCCTCTGTGCCCGAAAACGCAGGCATCGTGGGTTCCCTGCACAGTCTGTGCATGGATAGTAGACAATGGTACCAGCTCTTACCATAAACCCTACCATGCTGTGCACAGACTTCAGGCATCTCTTCCAAAGACACTCATCTCTCACACTGATGAACCGCCTACAGTCATCACACAGACAGCATCAGTGCTTGGTTGCTGCTTCCTAGTAGTCCATAGCTAGGTTTTGGTACATTTTAAACACTGGAAAATGGACAAAGGGACGACACCAAATTTTCTAGAGTTCAGGAGTATGAATGGGGACAAGGCCTTTGTGATGCATGTCACTTATTATATAACATTAGACACAGTGGCCTTCTGAAGTGCAGATGTCAACAGCTGGTTCTTCTGCACCTAAGGACGAGATTTGCTAAGCACCTCACAGCCTATCCAGAATTTATTTATTGTCTACTCTCTGCCTGTCTATCTTTCTCATAGTTGTTGTCTCTCAATTTGACATTGCCAATCTTCTGGGGACATAAAAACCAAATGTCAAAACTTATTAGAATGATTGGTAAAGTGAATTCATAAAACTTCTACCCAAAGTCTTTCCTACCAGTTTTGGACACTGTCATGCCCATTTTCCTTCCTAGAAGCCTCTATCTCCTATCTGTTTTCACAGATTACCTCCTTCCTGGCTAGCTGCTGGGTCAGAGGGCTGTAACTTACGTTTCCAATACCACTGAGGTGCTTAAGAGCCACAGTAGTAAAAACCAAGAACAGAAAAACTTCGCCTCCTGGCGCTCAACCAACCAGCTATAGTGTGGATCTTCATAAGATTGATTCACAGAACAGCGTTCATGTCAGGCCTGGCAAAATGGCTCAGTGAGTTAAGACACTCTCTGCAGAGGATACAAATGGTGAAAAAAGAGAGCCAACTCCCACAAGTTGTCCTTTGATTTCTATATGCATGTACATACATACATACATGTATGCATACACATACACAGTTATATACAACATATATAACTATATATAATGTATTAAAAGGAATTGATATTCTAAAACAAGTTCATATGGGTTTAAAACCTAGTTCTTCAGAGGTGAGCCTATCCCCTGGATAGATTATGATAGATAGGGTAAGCAGGTGGGCTAATGGCCCGTAGAAAGCTACTGTGCCAAGCTCCTCAGTGGGCAAATCTGATTGTCTACCGATAGAATTTTAGTGGATACACCACCACCCACACCCCACGGGCCTAGGCAAATGGATGATGACGAATGGTTAGTGAGAAGTACTAGTTGGTCTTAAAAGGTTGAGTTGACTAGTCTTTAGGGATTTTGCTGAATGACTTTTCCCTTAATATTAAATTCTTATGAATTTCAAGGAAAATTTAATCCATATGTTTCTGATTCGATTACTCTTAACTCATTAAGTGCTTTTAAAAAGCTATTTGAAATTTGAGAGGTCTTTCTTTATGGCTTTAGCAATCCTTTGTTCTCTGAATTAGGAGGGAGAGTTCTGCCAAGAGTTAATGGTATTTGAACCTCATTCTGCTTAAGGGGATTCTACATTCAGCAAAGCGCCCAGCATCCTGTCACGGCCAATGCCTCTCAAACTCTCACTGTGTCTGCCCTGTGCCCCCTCCTTCTTCATGCTTAGTGACACTGGAGAATTTCTTGTACTCACATGGTGAAGACCTTAGCGTGCCAAATAACCATTACCATTAAAATCAGTAACACCCCAAGAGTGGAATACAAAGTCAAGCTCTGACTTCCTTCTACGGAGAATGTATCAAATGCAAAGCTGATGTTCTGATAAATAAATGTGATGATTCCTCCTTTTTCTTCTCTCCCCACATCCTCTTCTCTTAGAGTGAAACAGGCCCTCACTCTGTAGCTCAGGCTGGCCTGGAACTCATGGCCAGCTTGCCCCTCCCTTACTACAGCTGCTGCAACATCATGCTTGCATATTGTTCTTTCTCTAGTTGTTCTTATATAGGTCAGAATACAAGGATAGTTCAATTTTAACTCTCAGTGTCTAGCATCCAAGATTTGAAAGAGGGATGTGAAGCATTCTGTCTTTTGAGGAACAAGAAGTATTTAATGATGTCATTTGCAGAGTTTCTCAAAACAGGAACTGAGGAATCAGTATGTGCAGAAAGTAAAGACATATTTAAGATTATGATAGTGCCTGTCTTATGATTGACACAGATTTGTCTTTAGTTACTACAGATCTGGAGACTCAGAGATGGCAGTGGCCCCTGATGCTCATGCTAAGACATCAGGACACAGTGCTGCTCAAAAATTGTGGCTACATGATCTTTGTCATTTAAGAGTCAGGAAGTCTGCCAGGTATTCCTTCTAAAAAGTAAATTAGGTGGCAACCCATAGAAAGAAAGAAAACAATCTTTGAGGCACTTAAAGCTATAGGTCAGAAGCAGGGGATGAAAGGACACAAGTTGAAAAGTAGTAACAAAGACAGGCTCCACAGTGATGAGAGACAGAATGGTCCTCTGCGACTCAAGGTTTCTCATGAGAAACAGAAACACCTTCAATGGCACTTGCTACTGTCTTTGGATTGCATCAGCTATAGACGTCTCCAGCGTCCACACTAGCATCTTATGGGAATGATTACACAATGTGGAGTACATGGTACCTTCCCTTGGACTAAGGAGGACAAATGCTCTCCTTGGACTTGGTAACACTCTTCAACCATGATCTTTAGGAGAGTTCTTGTAGCTGGAATTGTAACTGGGAAACAAAAGAAGACAATTTCAACCATCAGATTGAAATAATAAGATCACAGAACTAAACTTGTTGCATATGGTCCCTTGGTTGCCTTCGTTTTTGTATCAGTACATGGCATGTTGTCAGATACAAGAAGATCAAGGACTGCTGTTGAATAAAGATCATGGTTGGTTGTACACCAGAAGCATCTACTTAGAACCATGTTTTTAAATAAGACTCCCTAGAAAATCTAACTTTAATGAAATGGAAAGATTTTTTTTTAAAGCAGTCTGTGAGAGTTTTGTAGAACCATGAAATGAACTCAGCTACAAAGATTCTGGGTGTCTCTGTGTTCACATTGTGAGTGAAGAGTTTGCAAAAGATGCAGCAGCTGGTGAGTTCTGTTGTGATGACACTCAATCTATCAGCAGATTCTGTGACTTAGGAAAAAAATCATCCTGAAGACGTTTTAAATCAATACAAAAATAGTCAAGAAGTGAATTTACAAATGTAAGAGTTATTATAAGGGAGAAATAAAGGCATTCAGCGTGTATATTCAATTCTAGCAGTACTCTAACTGGTGTGCACCGTAAAATTATCATTTCCCATATGTCCTCTGGGAATCTTGCTTCTGTTCACTCTTTACCCCTTTTCTGTCTCAGCTTGAGCCCTACAGTCTGGTTGTTTGGGAACTCTGCAAATAGAACTGGTGTCCCAGGGTAAAGGCCTAAGAGAACCTTCTTTTTCATAATGTGAGGACAGAGCAAACCTATAAGCCAGAAAGAGAAATCTTATCACACACCAAACTGCTTTGGTCTTGGACTGACAGCCTCCACAACCATGAGAAAGAAGTCTGAGTTCCAAGTAGGTTCCTCATCTGTATTTGCTATAGGGTCCAGAGTCAACAGAGACAGCCTATAACATAGCAGGGAAGCTACCTGAGGCTGTGTGCAGGTCATGTCTTGGTTTGGGAAAGTAACATGTAAGGGACACTCATCTGGCTACAGAAACAGAAGGAGGAACTTCCAGAAGTAGTCGTATCTATGTTTTAAAGACAGTATCCAATTTCTTATAGGTAATTTAATTCATAAAATACTAAATTTTGTTATTCTCCTTTTCCTCTACTCCAATGTAAGTGTTGTACTTGGTGAAGTATGTGAAGTATTGGAAAAATAAGTCTACAAAGGACAGAAACACAGATTTCTTCTGGGCTTAGTGGATTTCTTCTTTTCATTGTGTTTTTAATGTTTTTGGCTTTTTTCCTAGTCTGTTGTTGCTACCCTTGGATGATGAATACAAGTTGGATCCTATGGGGACCAGGGCCCTTAGTGATCAGACTCATTCATGGTGGGCAAATGCAGCAAAGCTTAACTCCACTGAAACCTTGGAGTTAGATCCCTTCCAAGTCATGGTAGCAAAACCACTCATCTTGACTCTGGTCACTGGCAAGGGTTTTAATTCGTTATGGACTCAAAAGCTACAACAAAGCTAATTTGAGATTTGGAGCTACAAGTTCAGTGTCCCATGTCTAAGCTGCTTGAGACCAAAAGTGCTTTAGGTTTCAGGGCTTGGGGTATCTGCTGATATGAAATGGCATATATAGCGAACATGGTTCAAATTCTACAAACAAAATTTATGTGTTTCATAGATACTGTGTGTACAGTATCTTTGGTGCATCTTGCATCTTTAACAGCCACATGTTCCAAGAGATCATGCATAGGATGTTCTATTCATTGTGTTACATCTGGGCTCAAAAACTTTCAAATTAGACACTTAGTTTTCAGCATTTCGTCTATGGATATCCAGTGTGTGTGTGTGTGTGTGTGTGTGTGTGTGTGTGTGTGTGTTCTCAGATAAAGCTTTTAAGAAAACCAATGGATAAATATATGTTGTAGAATATTATTTTAAGGTGTGTTACTTTTACTAATGTTGCATTTGTTTAACTCTGTAAAGCTGTGTTACTTTGCCTGTCTAAAACACCTGATGGTCTAATAAAGAGCTGACTGGCCAATGGCAAGGCAGGAGAAAGGATGGGTGGGGCTGACAGGCAGAAAGAATATATATAGAGAGAAATCTGGGAGAAGAGAAGAAGGGGTCAGAGAAAGGAGGAGGACTTCAGGGGCCAGTCACCCAGCTACATAACCGGCCTCAGAGTAAGAGTAAGATTTATGGAAGTAAAAGAATAGGAAAAGCCCAGAGGCAAAAGCTATATGGAATAATTTAAGAAAAGCTGGCTAGCAACAAACCAAACTAAGGCCAAGCATTTATAATTAAGAATGAGCCTTTGTGTGATTTATTTGGGAGCTGGGGTGATGGGTCCCCCAAAGAGAAAAAGAACAGAACAACCAACAACAAACATAGACACAAAATAGGTTTTAAATGACATAGTTAAATTTTACTTAAAGAAATTACTTGACAGTTCATGCCTTTAATTCCGGCACTCAGGAGACAGAGGCAGGAGGATCTCTGAGTTTGAGGCCAGTCTGATCCGCAGAGCAAGTTCCAGGAGAGCCAATGCTACACAGAGAAACCATGTCTTCAAAAACCAAAAACCAAAATAATAATAATGAAATAAATAAATAAGTCACTTGGCTCTTTCTTTTTCCTTTCTTCTTTTCACAGTACTGATGGTCTCCATGAGGGCAGAGAGACAGTCTCAGAACACTCTCATCTGGGTTCAGTATTTAACCGTCGGTCTTTCAGCTGGTCTTTACTGCTGATGTGCATCTGGTTTATTTGAAAAAAAAAAACTGGAGAAAAAAAATCCAGAAATGAAATGATGTGGGACATGACATTTGAACACACTCCAGGGCCCCAGTTCATTGTTTCTCAGCCAAAGGTATCCAACACTCTGCTCAGCATGCGGGAAATGAGAATGGAGAAGGTACACTGGCTGCCTCGAGGCTTTGTTGGAGTGTGGAAGCACCCAGATAAGTACCACGCTGCGTGGCAAATGGGACCCTGCCAGGACCACGTGGCAACAGGCACAGTGAAGTCCACCTTGTAAAAAAGAGGGTGGTTTGCCAGGGACATCTCTGGGAGAAGTAGGATAGAAGCCCTAGGATTAGCCCCTTGGAGCTGCCTCCAAATAACCACACAGAGACATATTATTAATTATAAATGCTCTGCAAATATCTCAGGCTTGTTACTAACTAGCTCTTACATTTTAAATTAATCTATGCTTCTTACCTATGCTCTAACATGTGGCAGTATCTTTTTACAACACGGCAAGTTCATCTTGCTTCTCTCTGTGTCTCCCTGCAATTCTGAAACTCCTCCCTTCTTCCCAGCATTCTTTTTGTCTGCAAGTCCCACCTAACCTCTACCTGTCCAGCTATTGGCCAGTCAGCTTCTTTATTAATCCAATCACAGTGACATGTATTCACACAAAGAAGAGGAATATTCCACAGTGTTCCCAGCAGCTTTATTCCTAATACCTAAAACCAAGGGAAAATATCATTGATTAAATGACTATTTAAACTATGGTCCATTCTACAATACATAGCAATAAAAAGGGATGAATTACTGACACACAGTCTGGATAGGCTTCAAAGATAGTATGTGAAGAGAAAAATCAATTCCTAATGATTGATGCTATATGACCTTATTTATATAAAATTGTTATGATTACAAAACTGTAGATAGGGATAACTAGTTTTAGGGTTACAGGTGAGTTGAAGGGGCTAGGAATAAAGCAGTAGCAATGAAGGTTTTGTTTTAACAGAAATAGTGTTTTAATTATGTGTGTGGGGGGAGGGTGTTCACATGAGTGTACACATACATGGAGTTCAGAAGAAGGTATTATATTCCCTGAAAGTGAAGTTGAAGGTGGTTGTGAGCCACCTAACATGGATGCTGGAAACTGAACTCAGTTCCAGCAGCAAGAGCTCTTAACCTTTGAGCCATCTCTCCCAGCCCCTAGCATCCAAGATCACAATGGTGACAGAGTTCCTTAGCTTTATCTGGATGGTGTTTGGCTTTACACATAGGAAAACATATTAGAAGCCATACATATGCACAAGAGAATGTACACGAAGTGGCATCTGAATAAGAATGTGGATTGGTCTTATGCCACGTATCTGGTTTTGATATTGCTTGCAGTTTTATAACAATGTTTTTTTAAAAAAAACCAAAGCAATCACATCATCAAACATCTCCCTACACTCTTATCCATCCTGGAAGGAGCCACCATGGAAGACTCAGAAGGGAGAATGTGTGTGCAGTCAGTGCATACACTAAGATATCACATGGAACCAATACGTCCCTACTGTGCCCAGCCTTCTTTCCCATATGCCTACATGTGACAGTACCACCAACTCCAGTTAATGACAGGCACTTGGTCTTACAGTTGTTTGACAGAGGGGAGCATGTTCTTGAAGAAACTAAGCTTTACCCCTAACCACAGCTTTCCAGTTGTAATCCTGAGTAAGTACAGATGAAGAAAGTATTGACAACTCTCTTTAAAAACAACCACAGAAGCTGGGCAGTGGTGGTATATGCCTTTAGTCCCAGCACTCAAGAGGCAGAGGCAGGTGGATCTCTGTGAGTTCAAAGCCAGCCTGGTCTACAATGAGAGTTCCAAGACAGCCAGAGCTGTTACACAGGGAAACCCTGTCTCAAAAAAACTAAATGCATACATACATACATACATACATACATACATACATACATACATACATAGACAAATAAATAATAGACAAATAAATAAATTTAAACAAACAAACAAAACCAACCAAAACAACCACAGAACTGTGGGGAGTTGGACATTTGGGGAATGAAGGGCCTCTCTTCCGGGTGGCTAAGCACAGTAAGACATGATGTCTGATAATAGATGACAGCATTGTCCACTGATTCATCAAATATTTGTTAGATTAATGTCAACTTTGGAAAACTAAGAAAAATACATCTTCTTCTTTTAGAGTGCTCCCAGTTTATTGCAGAAGATAGAAATGCAAGCAATACATGGAAACAGTAACTGAAACTTACTGCGATCCAACCTTGAGGGGGAGTACCAATGATACACTAGTGCCATGTTTTCAGCTGGTGAAAATGAGCAACTAAGTGCAGGGGGATGATCTTTAACTTGAAATGGAGATTAATACACTTGACAAACACATCAATCAATCAAAATAACAGATGTACCAATGTCTTTGAAAAATAAGAATTTGATATTTAAATCTGAAAATCAAGCTGTCATAATCTATAGGATCAGTGAGCTGTTTTCCTAAGCTGAGGTTTATGGAGTGCTTTGGGAAGGTGGGTAAGAGAATCTGGACTGATTCTAGCACATGTACCCCGTTAATCAGGACCCTAACCTCCTTATACTTTTCCACACATCATAACTTGTCTGGAATTTTCTCCTTTGCTTCGTTTCCAATGTGATGCTTAACAGACTTCAGGTCACTTCATCCTCTGTTTTTTTTTCCCCCTTGTGGCCTTCAGTCTACATTTTCAGTAAGGAAGACAGAGATAGGAATTGATGAGGAGCCCTTTTCACTCATGTACTCTGCTGCTTGTGCCTAGACAGATGTGCGTCATTCTCTGGCTTCTTACTTGAGAATCAGCATCAGAGAAAGTATGTTCTATGGACACATGATTCAGTGATTATAAATTATTACAGTGCTTCCTATTTTCCACATGCTCTGCAATTATTCATGCACAGCTCCCCCGCCCCACCCCCACACCTTGCTCTCAACTGTATTTTGAAGTAGAAGTGACAGCTTCATGAAGAGTAAATTCACTGTTCTGGCCGAGTCTGTGTGCAAAGCCACACCCACCCAGTAAAGACAAGACCAGACCTCTGGTCACATCATCCCATCCAAATTACGTTTCCACAGTAGCACATTTTATTCTAAGTCACTTTAGACGTTTGGAATATCTTTTAAAGTCATCAGCTAATCTTAAACAAGTCATGACTGGATTTTCTTTGCCCTTCAGTCTCCTAAGCAGTCTGTCATTCTGAGAATGGAGGGGTCTTTCCTCAGCCTGCCTAGGTGCAAGCTGCAGTGTAGGGTTTAGACAGATCATGCTCTACTCTTCCTCTCCCTACATTTCTGTCTTCCAAACTACAGGAACTGAAGCTGTTTTCTAATATCCACCTGCTAATCCCACAGCCAGCTGTCCAAACCCCTGACTTAGGACACCCAAAGAATATTTTTAAGGAAGCTTGTTTTTGAGGCAAATATGTTCCAGAATTCCCAATCATGTCAGACATGCCCACAGTTTAGGCAGAGTTCATCTGGCCTAGTTTCTATGTACCTGAGATTGAATTGACCAAGCCTCTAAGCTTGCATACTTTTGTGCCTTGTGGCCATCTATCTTAGGTGTCTTAGTTAGGGTTTATATTACAGAGACAAAACACCATGATTGACGAACAAGTTGGGGAGAAAAGACTTTATTTGGTTTCCATACTGCTATTCAGTATCAAAGGAAGTCAGTACAGGAACTCAAACAAGGCAGGAACACAGAGGTAAGTAAGAGCTGATGCAGAAGCCTTGGGGGAGGGGTGCTGCTTACTGGCATGCTTCCCCTGGCTTGCTCAGCCTGCATTCTTATAGAACCCAGGATGACCAACCAAGGGATGTACCACCCACAATGACCTGGGCCCTTCTCCACTGATCACTAATTGAGAAAGATGCCTTAGAGCTGGATCTCATGGCGGCCTTTTCTAGACTGAGGCTCTAGCTTATGTCCTCTCTGATGACTCTAGCTTATGTCGAGCTGACACAAAACCAGCCAGTGCACCATCCATAATACATGCCCCACTCCCACCCATGCCTACTTCCCTTTCTCTTGTGAAAACTCAATTTAAAGAATTATGATCTGATATCACGCTCAGCATGCATGCTGTGTTTCAGACTTAGGAAGCATTTTCTTTCCCTGTACTAAATCGAAAGCTGACGTTGGCAGTGTTGGATGAATCTACCAACCTACACAGGTGTGTATTCTTACATCCTTAAAATCTTAATCATTTAAGCCATTGCTTGTTTCAGACTAGAATCCAAAGAAAAAATTAATACCTTAAAATTATATCATAGGAATTAGTCCAAAAGAGTGGCCATCTGGATCATTTCCAGCCTATAAGTCTACACTGAACGCACTTTAGTGAGGGCTGATGTCTAATTATCTCCAGCTAGGCCTAGGTCAGGATGACTGGGAAGAGCCCTGATTGCCTGAGATGTATCAGGAGTCCCTTGACAATCAACACAGAAGCCATGCCAACCTTCTGTGGATCAGCACAGACATGGCCAAGTTGGCCAGTCATCTGACAGTTCTGTCTAAGAGGCAAACTCTCTGCAATGCTTGATCTGACCTAGAGGTGAAAAGCCTAGATGCTAGGGCTTGTGTTCTTCTTACACTCTGACTCTGCATGATTTGGGAGACATCACTTCCATTGTCCAGTCTGATTCCAGGGACAGCTTTGAGAGACTATGAGTCAGCTTGAGAAATTGCTGTTTTCTGACAAAGCCATGTGCCAGCTCAAACAGTTCATGTGAACTGGTACATTTTATTTACATAAGGTATTTTCTTTTCTGTTCTGACCTAATGTGGCCTTTAAGAAATGAGTCATTATCTCATCTCAACTAAATTATTACTTTTAAGTGGGAGAGGCATTAGTGAGGAGTTATCCTAGAGAGAACACTGGACACTAGTCAAGAAAGGGTCATACATCGGCCGAGGCCACAGAAGCCCCAGAGGTGTGGCTGTCTGGGGCATTCCTGGGCACAGGAGTTCGGTTGCCTCCCTTTTCCAGTTCCAATGCTGGTTTCCACTTGATGCATTGTCTCAATTTCATTAAACCGTTTATGTGTACTACTTAGGAGCCAACTTGTCCTCTTATTATTAACGGAAAATGCAAAGTGGAAGCCAGGAAATATCCAACTGTTTAACCACTCACTTTCTTGCCCCAAATCAACTTTTCTACTACTTCTCACATAGATATAATGGGAATTCATATAGAAATACACATTGAAAGTTCACCTTTTCCTTAGCTATTGTATGTCCATAATCCAGGCATTTGCTAAAGGGTTTTCTCCTTCTATACTTTCTCGCTAGGCCAGAACCTTTACGTTCACACAGAATGAAACACCTCAGAATGAATGAAATACTCAGAAAACTAGAGGCTCTTGTTCATTCAAGCCGTGAATATTGAGTACAGGAACAGCAAGCAAATGGCCCTATGGTCTAGTTCAGTTTTCTGCGACTGTGACAAACACCATGACCAAAAGCAACTTGGGGGAAAAAGAGGTTTACTTCACCTGACAAGTCCAGTCCATCATTTTGGGATGCCAAGAAAGGAACCTGAAAGCAGGAACTGACGAAAATGCTATGGAAAAAAGTGCTACTGGTTTATCCATCATGGGTCATTTAGCTTGCTTTCCTATACAATGCAGGACCATCAGAGCAGGGATGAAACTGCCCACAGTGAGATGGACCATTCCCTATGAAACATTAATCAGGAAAATGTTACATAAACTTACCTGAAGGAGGCATTTCCTGGGTTGAGGTTCCCTCTTCCCAGATGATTTAAGTTGATTGAAGAAGAAGAAGAAGAAGAAGAAGAAGAAGAAGAAGAAGAAGAAGAAGAAGAAGAAGAAGAAGAAGAAGAAAGAAGGAGAAAAGGAGGAGGAGGAGGAATAAAACCAGCATAAAAAAGCCTAATCAACATACCCTAAGACCCAGCTAATAAAAAGGATCCATTATACTCATCCAATCACACTCATCCAATATACACACCTAGCCATTTATCCTAGGCCTCTAGGACATCTTTAAGAAAGCCAAAATTTTAAGGAAAAGTATTTTAAAGCTAACTTAAATAACATACCTGAGTTCTGAATCAAAAACTTTATGTATGATGGTCAAGCAGTTTTAAATAAGCTTCATGGAAGTTTCACATTTTCAGGAGAGAATTATGCCTCCATGTAATAAGACCTCCATTGGTGAGGTCTCAGATTGCAACTTCAAGGAAGGAATATGTGGAGGGGCAGAGCAGGCTCCTCTGGAAGAGGAGTTATTCTTACAGCTGATGGATAATAGTTGGGGGTCCCACAAATGGTCCCTAGTCTAAACACTAGCTCTGAGCTGAGATGTGTTGTTTTACTTCTTAAAAGAAGCAAGAAATAGGAGTTTTCAATTTAACATGCTATTGTTTTAATAGTTTTAACTAGTTTTTGAAATTCTGTGATAGCCTCATGTGCCCAGAAGGTTACCACATACCACTCTATGTCTTAGTCACACAAAAAATGACATTTTCGGGGTTTTTTTTTCAACTATTATTTTCATATTCCTCATTTGGAGCCCATTGTCCTCCTAGGCTTTCTTCCTCTGTACTCTTTCTCTGTGCCAGAACCATTAAGCTCACACAGAATGCATAGCCTTAAACCAGGAAAGTAAGGGACACTTTTTCATTGACTGGGAGCCAAATTCCAAATCTACTTGGATATGATGAGACACAATCCTGGGAATCGTGTTGCTTATTTCAAAACTAGATTTCTTATCTGTCTTGGGGTAAAGTCTCCCACCCAAGTATAGCAGACCTGAGGCCTGGAGAGGTGACCTGAGTTCTTGTCCATGGGAGTTTTTGCTGTGACGGGAAGAACATTCATTCACCAACTTGGATACTTGATTGGGCCTAGAAAGACATTTCTGCCTATACTTCATAATAGAACTTTCTACCCAAAGCTCATTCTACTTGAAAACCCTCAGGAAAAAAGAGAATCTGACAGACTCATCTTTGGGCTAAGAGCCTTCCCAATGGCTCTGCTAGCTGAGGCACATGTCTCTGTGAACCACCGTCTTAACTTAGAGTATTCCCCAGAAAGAGAAAGAAAGAATCCTGTTTAAGTAACCTCTATCTCCAGGTGATTTAAAATACTTTGACAGATATATATTTTTATTTGAAGGAAAAGAAGAATAAAAATAATTCAATCAGAAAAGCTCCATCTGTTACTAATCGATAGCCTTGCAGGAGAATTAAGATGATCTCTCTCTCTCCTCTAAAATCTACTGATAATTTTTAAATCCTATGCCATTCATTGAGATCAGATGCACTTACTCTGCATCAGGTCTTGGAATTACATAAATAATAAAGTCCTCAAGGCTGATGGCATGAGAGCAGTGGAATGTGTAACAATGTAATCAGGAGAAAAATCTACATTTAACATAAAGCACTCTAACACTGGAAAGTAAGATGGATTGCAAATCCCTTTGTTCTCTGGGGCCAGCCTGTTCTGGGACAAGCACTTTTCCTTGTGTTAAATCTTTGGCTCTTTTATCTTAGGTGATGTCTTATTTTCTTTGTTTATAGCTTTGGAAGTTGTTATAACAAGACCCATGAAAAAGGTGAGTGAGTGAGCACCAATGGCTAAAACAGCGCTCACCACCCAAGGCAAGCAGAAATGGAGCCAAGACATTTTTTAACCTGACTGTCTCTTAATCTTTTCCAGTGAGCTCGGGGATGGGGTCCCTTGTTGTCAAGCCTGACACAGTGTTCACTGGTGACCATTTTTTATTGCTGAGATTAGCTGAGGTCTATCAGTTCGAAGACTCCAGCTCAGTCCAGTGCCCGTCAACTTCAATCACCAAACAGTACACGAGTTCCAGAGCACCTTGGAGCTGTGATTACATTTCATAACGGCACTGAAGTCTATGAACTGACCTAAGCCCACAAAAATTCAAAACACAAGAGGGCCCAAGTGAGAGCCATGCCTCTCGTTTTCTGCAAAACTGCCAGCCGGATTATTCACCGGTTCCCAACGTCAAAACAGAGCAATGGAGTTCAGGTTAGCAGGGTGACTGTGATGTGTATGCATACCTGACTACCTGTCTGTGGCCTGTCCCCATATGGAAAGGTTTTTATTACAACCTAGTTATTGAAACCTGGTTTATTGCTGTCATTTCATTTACATATTATCAAGAAATGCCACTGAATTTGCCTGTCTGTTACCAAGGATAGATTTATAGATGTCTTTTGGTCTGTTAAGGAAGTCATCTGGCAGAAATTTTAGAAAGATGTGAAGAACCTTTGTGATGGGGTTTGTTCTGCGCCTCCCAGGAGGCTCAGGATTGAAGGGAAATGATACTTTTAAAGCAGAAGAAGGTGATGACGCTGTCCCCTGTCCAACTGAAGGCAGAAACACAGACCTGGGTCCCTGGGAACCCACAGACCACTCTCCAGCTAGGGAAGCAGGTAGGCTAACTGCAGACCTTCACCTCTCCCTCCACTCTTCCAAATCCAACCCCCAAGTGTCATCTTTGGGTCTACAGCACACCACCTGCTGCGGCTTCCCCTCCTCCTCTGCCCTCTCCTCCTCTGCCTCTTCTCTTCTCCCCCTACTGCAGTGAATCATACAGATCTTTGCTTCCAGACTCCCTTTACCCTATGCATTGTTTTACCCCAGCCCCTAACTCTTACAGAAATTCCCTGGGAATTTGCAGGCTACTTCAGCCATGAAGCAGGGACCCTAACTTCAGATCTTCACCTCTCCCTCCACTTCTTCGAGTCTAATTCCCCATTCACATTCCCAGCTCTGTAGTAGGCCTTGTGCTATGGTCTGCTTTGGTCTTTGTGTACTCTCTGCCCTCATGCCTGGGGAACTAAGCAGATCCTGGTGGAACACCCTGCTTTCCTCACTCCTGTCAAGCCTCTAAGTTTCCTCCTGCCTCTAGTCTATCCCAACTCCCAAATGTCAACTCTCAACACCCAGAAACACCTGATTTATTGCTGGCATTTCATTTATATATTATCAAGAAAAGCCATCAAATTAAACTAGGCTTTACAAAAATAATTGGGGTTCTTAAAGAAGAAATAAATTTATACCTTAGAGAAATACATAAAAACACAAACAAACAGTAGAAGGAAATGAATAAAACAGCTCAAGACCTAAAAGTAGAAATAGAACCAATAAGGAAATCTCAAACTTAAGGAAACCTGGAAATGAAACATTTAGGAACTTGAACAGGAATCTCAGAGGCAAGATGCACCAACAGAATGCAAGAAGTGCAAGAGAGAAGAAACCCACATCCAAGGCACAGAAAATATTTTTGATAAAAGCCATAGAAAAAAATTCCCTAATCTAAAAACGGAAGTACCTACAAAGGTACAAGAAGCATACAGAACATCCAATAGACTAGATCAAAAAAGAGTCCTTTCAGCAGATAATCAAAACACTAGACACACGGAACAAGGAAAGATAGTAAAAGCTCCAAAGGAAAAATAACAAATAACATATAAATGCAGACCTATTAGAATTGCACCTGACTTCTCAACGGAGATGCTAAAAGCCAGAAGGCCCTGGACAGAAGCTGTACAAACTCTAAGAGACTGTAGATGCCAGCCCAGACTACTATGTCTACCAAAACTTTCAATTCAATAGATGGAGAAAGGCATTCCATAGTAAAACTAAATTTAAGCACTATCTGTCTACAAATGCAGCCCTACAGAAGGCATTAAAAGGAAAACTCCAACATGAAGAAGTTAACCACACATAACAAAACACAAGGAATAAATAATCCTGTGCCAGCAAATCAAAGAGAGAAAACATGAACACACGTACACATGTGCACACACGGACGGGCACACACCACCACCACCACCACAGCAAAACTAACAGGAATCAACAAACACTGCTCGCCAATATTTCTCAATATCCAAGTCTCAATTATCCAATAAAAAGACACAAACTTACAGAATAGATATGAAAACAGGATCCATCCTTCTGTTACATTCAAGAAACACTCCTTAACATTCAATGATAGACATCACCTCAGGGTCAAAAGATTGAAGGAAATATTTCAAGCAAATGGCCCTAAGAATCAAGGTGGCATAGCCATTTTAATAACTCACAAAAGAGACTTCAACCTAAACTAATCAGAAAAGATATGGAAGGACAGAAACTAATACTCACCAAAGGAAAATGTCCTCTGCCAAGAAGATACTGTAATTCTTAATATCTATACACCCAAACCGAGACACTGAAGTTCATAAAAGAAACACTACTACAGCTTGAAACACGTATTGACTCTCACACACTGACAGTGGGTGCTTTCAGTTCTCCGCTCTCACCAACAGACAGGATATTCGGAACAAAACTGAACAGAGACCTGATGGAGCTAATGGACATTATAAACCAAACGGACCTAACAGATATTTACAGAACATTTCACTGAAAAAAACAAAAGAATGAATTTTCTCCAAAATTGACCACATACTCAGACACACAACTATCAACAGACACAGGAAACTGAAATAACACACTGAATCCTACCTGACCACCATGAGTGAAAGCAGGATACCAACTACAAAAAAGCTTAAAAACACGTGGAAACTGAACAACTCACTATTGAATGCAAAATAGGTTGACAGAAATTAAGAAAGAAATTGTAGGAAAGTGAATACATACCATTCCCAAACTTATCAACACAAGGAAAGCAAGTCAATAGCACTAACCACTTGCTTAAAATTATTAGAGAGATCTCATAATAGTCACTTAACACAGCATGTCCAAGAGTTCTAGAATAAAAAGAAAAATTCACACCAAAAAGGGATTGATAACAAGAAATAATCAAATCTGGGGCTGAATCAATAAAATAGAAATAAAAAGAAGAAAAAGATAGCACAAGGAATCAATGAAACAAAGAGTCAGTTCTTTGAGAAAATCAATACTACTGACAAACTGTAGCCAAATTAACAAAAAGGCTGAGAGAGAATTAACAAATTATTCAAATTAACAAAGCTATAAATGAAAAGAGGGACATTACAATAGACATAGAGGAAATCCAGAGAATCAAAAGAACATATTTTAAAGCCAGTATTCCACCAAATTAGAAAATCTATAAGAAATGGATAATTATCTCAATACATGACACTTACCAAAGTTAAATAAAGATTAGATAAGCAATTTAAACCAACCAATAACTACTAGTGAAACAAAAACAGTTATTAAGTCTTCTAACCAAAAAAGCCCCAGGGCCAGATGTTTTAACACAGGATTCTACCAGACTTCTATAGAAAAGTTAATGCCAGTACACTTCAAATTATTCCACAAAATAGAAACAGAAAGAACATTGCCCCGTTCATTTTATGAGGTCACCCTGATGCCTAAACCACATAAGGACCCAACTAAGAAAAAGAATTACAGGCCAATTTGCTTTGTGAACATAGATGTAAAAATTATCAATAAAATACTTGCAAATTGAATTCAAGAACACATCAAAAAGGTCATCCACACTGATCAAGTAGATCACCCCAGAGATGCAGGATGGTTCAACATAAGAAACCAACAGATATTATCCACCATATAAACAAACTGAAAGATAAAAACTACATGATCATCTCAGTAGGCCTATGACAAAATTCAACAACCTTTCATGATAAAAATCCTAGGAGTCTAGGGATACAAGGGACATACTTAAACATAATAAAAAGCAGTTTACAGCAAGCCCATAGCCAACATTAAGTTAAATGGAGAGAAACTCAAAGCAATCCCACTAAAACCAAGAATAAGATGAGATTGCCCACTCTCTACATACCTATTCAATATAGTACTTGAAGTATTAGCTAGAGCAATGAGACAGCTGATGGAGATCAAGTTGATATAGATTGGAAAGGAAGAAGTCAAAGTATCTTTTATTTGCAGATGGTATGATAGTATGCATAAGTAACCCCAAAAGTTCTACTGGGAAACTCCTACAGCTGATAAATACTTTCAGCAAAACAGCTGGATACAAAATTAAGTCACAAAAATCAGTAGCCTTCTTATACAAATGACAAACAGATTGAGAAAGAAATCAGGGAAACAATACCTTTGACATTGGCCTCAAATAATACAAAATACCTTGTAGTAACTCTAACCAGGCAAGTGAAAGACTTTTATGATAAAAACTATAAGACATTGAAGATGGGAAGTTCACCTGTGCTCATCAAATCTGTAAAAATAACACAGTAAAAATGTCTATCTTGTCACAAGCAATCTACAGATTCAATGCAATCCTCATCAAAATTCCAATGCAATTTTTCAGAGATCTCAAAGGACACTGTTCACTTTCATATGGAAACACAAAAACATCCAAAATAGCTAAAAAATAACCCTGGATAATAAAAGAACTGAAGTATCACTATCCCCAATTTCAAGTTGTACTACAGAACTATAGTAATAAAAACCAACATGGTATTGGCACAAAAACAGATGTGTTGATCAATGGAATCAAACTGGTGACCAGACATAGATCCAGACACTTGTAGATATCTATCATTTTATAAAGAAGGCAGAAATACACACTAGAAAAAAAGACAGCACCTTTAACAAATGGTGCTGCTCAAACTGGATGGCTGTGTGTAGAAGAATCCAAATAGATGCACATTTATCACCCTGCACAAAACTCAACTACAAACGGATCAAAAACCTCAACATAAAACCAGATACACTATACCTGAGAGAAGAGAAAGTAGGGGATAGCATTGAACTCATTGGCACAGGAAAAGACTTTCTGAACAGAACTCTGATAGCACAGGCACTAGGATAAAAAATTAGTAAATGGGGCTGGGCAGTGGTGGCGTACACCTTTAATCCCAGCACTCGGGAGGCAGAGGTAGGCAGATCTCTGTGAGTTCGAGGCCAGCCTGGGCTACCAAGTGAGTTCCAGGAAAGGCACAAAGCTACACAGAGAAACACTGTCTTGAAAAAAAAAAGAAAGAAAAGAAAAGAAAAAAATTCAAAAATTAGTAAATGGGACCTCATGAAACTAAAAAGGCAAAGGACACTTACAGAAGCCAAATGTCAATTGGTCAAAGTGGAAGCCTACTGAATAGGAAAAGATTTTTATTAACTCCACATCTGATAGAGGGCTAATATCAAAAATATATGAAGAAATCAAAAAATAGATATGAAGAAAGCAAATAATCCAATTTTAAAATGGGGTACAGATCTAAACAGAGAATTCTCAAAAGAAGAAACTCAAATGGCTGAGAAACACCTAAAGAAATGTTCAATATCCTTGATCATCAGAGAAATTCAAATCAAAATTTGCTTTAAGATTCCATCTTACACCTGTCAGAATGGCTAAGATCAATAAAACAAGTGATAGCTCATATTGGGGAGGGTTTGGAGTAAGGGGAGCACTCATACTTGCTAAGGGGAGTGTAAACTTGCACAGCCACTATGGAATTCAGTGTGGTGGTTCCTCAGGATGATGAGAGTCAACCTACCTCAAGACCCATCTATGCCACTCTTGGGCATATACCCAAATGACACTTCATACTACCACAGGGACACTTGTTCAACTACATTCATTTCTGGTCTATTCATAATGCCAGAAATTGGAAACAACCTAAATGTCCTAAAACAGAAGAATGAATAAAGAAAAATATGGTACATTTACACAATAGAGTATTATTCAGCCACTAAAAACAGACATAATGAAATTTGCAGGCAAATGGACAGAACTAGAAAAAAAATCATCCTGAGTGAGTAACCCAGACCCAGAAATATGAATATGGCATGTATTCACTTACATGTTGATATTAGCCATTAAGTCAATGATAACTAAGCTAGAATGCATAGAGCCACATAGGTTAGGGATAGAGTAAGAGACTTGTTAGAAATGGAGAATTGAATAGATAGTTATGGATGGATGGGGGGCTGGAACAGAAGGACCAAGCTGGGAGAGGAAAGAAAGAGGAAGAGGGTGGAGGGAATACAGGAAGAAACATCAAAAAATTAAGGTCTGTTTGCGGGGTCATATGGAAACTTAATACAGTAGAAACTTCCTAAAATATATACATGTATGAAGACAATCCAAATGAAATTACCAAATAATGGTGGAGATGGAGCCCCAAATGGCCATTTCTTGTCACCAAATGAAGCTTCCGGTACCAGGATTGAGTTGTTCCCCAAAAGACATCCCATGGGAACCCGGGAACAACCCAGATCGTTTCCACAGATGTAGGTCATAGATGGCTCTCCACACACTTTCAGCAAGTGTCCATTGATGAAGACAGCACCAATACAACTCATTGGGCATGGAAATGGAGCTCCTGCCGACACAGAGCTCCACCACTGTGTCCTAGCTTCTTTGACACAGGATGGTACTCCGCACTCTATCAAAAGAGAAGTGCAAACACCAATCCAGCCACAGACCATTCCATCTACAAGGGTGTCCTGCCTGCAAGACATGTTAGGGCAATGGTGGCACAAAGTTTATGGGAGTAACTAACCAGTATCTGATTTGACTTAAGGCCCACTCCATGAGATGGAACCCATATCTGACTCTGCTTGGGTGACCAAGGACCTGAGATCAGATAGCCCAAGGACCTAGAAGAAAACCAAGTACTACTGTTTAAAAAAAAAAAAAAAAAAACCGTAGTGACAAAAATGACTCCTAATGTTGTACTCATGGGTCATTAGGGAAGCTTCCTTCTGCAGCAGATGAGAACAAACACAGAGACCCACAGTCAGACATTATACAGAGAGTGAGAAACCTTGGAACACTTGGTCCTAAAGGGATGTTGGCATAAAATCCCTTCACCCGGGGCTCAAGGACCCCTACAGGAGAGGAGGCAGAAAGAATGTAGGAGCCACGGGGGTTGGAAGACACCTAAAAAACAAGCCCTCTAAATCGACACGATCAAAGTACATATGAACTCACAAAGACTGAGGCAGCATGCACAGGGCCTACATGTGTGTGCACCAGGTCCTCTGTGTGTTATTATGGCTTCCTTTTGTGCAATTCTTGAGTGTGCAAATGAGTGGGTCTCTGTTTCTTGTACTTATCTTGGTCTCTTTTCCTTCTGTTTATTGTTTTGTCCAATTCTGATGTGTTGGTTTTTGTTTTATCATATTATACTTTACTTTATCCCTTAGAAGCTTGCTTGTTTTCTTTCCTTCCTTTCTTCTTTCTTTCTTTTGACTTATTTATGTGATTTTTTAAAGACAGGATACCACCATATAGCTATGACTGTCCTGGAACTCACTATGTAGATGAGGCTGTCCTCCAACTCACAAAGATCTGCCTACCTCTGACTCCCAAGTGCTGGGATTAAAGTTGTACACCACCATTGCCCAGCTGCCTGCTTGTTTTCTAATGAGAGACAGAAGAATAGTGGATCGGAATAGGAAAGGGGACTGGGAGGAGTAGAGGGAGGGGAACCATAATCATAGTATATTATGTGAGAAGAAAAATTCATTTTCAATGAAAGGAAAAATAAAATAAAAAGCAATACAGACCTGGAAATATAATATTCTGTGAGACTCTAGTGTTGGGTGAAAATTCCCAGGAATCACTGCCTCCCAGACAAGCTGGAAAATCCCACACAGTTGACATGGTGAGTTTGCTGGTTCCACACCCTTAGATTCTGCCTATGTCAGACTTAGAGGTGGAAATATTTGTGTCCAGACTGAGCATGTGCAGATTTTGTATCTTATTATTCCCTGAATAACAGAGTAAGGCTTTCCATAGCATTTGCATTGTAGGAGGTAGTACATAGGTGTCACATGAGAATCATACTGTTTACACAGAGGCAAAAGAATTCTGCAAATTTGGGTCCTACCAGGTCGTTGCAGATATCATGGAGCAATTATAATTGCCTCTAGATGTCACTCCTGAGAATGCCCAATGAGATACCAAGTTAGAAATTCTGTCATTTTAGGAGCACAGAGGGGTACCTTCAGAGGCTCTGATTTCCCCAGGCTTACAACATGGACCTATGTTGGGAGAGGCACAAAAGGACCTCATCCATACTCCACACACCTATGCATTAATAGTTGGAACATCCAGAGACCAAATACCAGGTAAGTTTACCATCTAGAAGAGTTGGAGAGTCACTGCCAGGCCCCAGGGAGGAGCTTGCCATCCTCCACACAACAGGATGGTCCTCACATGGAGGTGACATTTCCTCTATAATATAATAGTGCTCCTCCACCCTGGCTCCTCCCAGGGGAGTGGTCCTCCACCCTGATTTTTGCATCATCTGCTGAATTTTAAAGCAAAGGTGTACCCCTACCTCAGTCCTCTCCTCATGTGGACAATTTGCTGGCCTGGCCTAGGTCCTGGCATTGTGTGTTACACATCACTAAGGATCCAAAACCATGCCATTTGGGAACTACTATGACTAGAAGGCAAGATGTACCATTTTTTAAAGTGGATTTTTTTTTAAAAAAAGAGTGAAGATAATTATATGCCAAATAGAGGCAGGAAGGGGGTGTTACACATAAAAATAAAGTGATGCTTCTGAAATACAGGGACCACACAGACCTTTCAAAACTTGTTTGCAATCCTGATTCCTTTTCCATTGTCGAAGATTCTGATCTGCAGTTAGGGATCTGAGTTTTAGATCCTGCACTCCAGTTGAATCCAATATGCCTGGAAGGACACTAACAATGCAAAAGAACCAACCCTGTCGAATCCTCTAACAGGTTCCAAATGACCATAGGAGAGTTGTGCCCGCATGCAGAATGTAATTTGGGGGGGGGGGGCAACTTCTTCCCTGTGTGGGCCAGTTCTATGGTACACTCAAGGAGGACCTGCATCCTTCTGAAGCATTGCCCACATGCTGGGGCAGACATCATTTGACCTAATTGAACACTTTATTATGTACCCTCAAACCATCCTTCCAGCTAGAGTACCGGAGTGACTTCCTACGAGGATATCACTCATTTTATTTATCCCATTGGTCTCTGGGGTTGAATGACTGAAGGAGCAAATGTTAGGTACTGAGCATGTCTACTTGTGGTGATATTGTGTTCCCCAATATATTGTGCACCCTAATAAACTTATCTGGGGTCAGAGAACACAACAGCCACTAGATATAGAGGCCAGAAAATGGTGACACACACACCTGTAACCCTAATATTCCGAAGGCAGAGATCCAGAACTCTGTGAGTTCAATATCACACTGGAAACAGCCAGGCATGGTGACACAGGCCTTTAATCCCAGGAAGAGATGGCAGGAAGCAAAAAGGTATATAAGGTGCAAGGACCAGGAACTAGAACCTGGTTAAGCTTTTAGGCTTTTAGCAACAGCTCAGCTGAGATTCATTCTGGATGAGGACTTAGAGGCTTCCAGTCTGAGGAAACAGGATCAGCTGAGGAATTGGCAGGGTGAGGTAGCTGTGGCTTGTTCTGCTTCTCTGATCTTCCAGTGTTCACCCCCAATACCTGGCCCTGGGTTTGTTTTAATTAATAAGACCTTTTAAGTTTTGTCTTAAATGATCCCTCCAAACACAAGTGTTAAAAAGAGCTGGCGTGAATGCCAGTGTGGCTGGGGGACAGAGCGTTTTGAACAGGAGAAGTAAAGAAAGAAAAGGTGAAATTTGTGCCATTTTTATTGTTGTTGGTTTGCTGTATATGATCCAGACAGCTTCCAGAAGTAGGAAAGCCAGGCTTTTATAGAGAGAGAGAGAAAAAAGTTTAGTTTCATTGGAGCAGCTAGCAAAGGTCACCGGCTCTATGAAAAAAATACATCCTCTCTCTGATATATTGGACTGGAGAGAGCCCAAGTTTGTGAAACAGGTTGAACAAGGGTGGTTTTTACCCACTGATAACACCACCTGCAGTGAGTGGAACCACACGTGCCTGCTGGGTGGGTTGCTTGTTTGGGCCATTTACTGCAGGGAAAAGGAAGACTTAAAGATGTTAGGCAACTGGTTCAATTGTGAATTGTTCACATGGGGACAGAGGCTGGAATAACAGTCACCCAAGGCCAAGGGCAGTGTTGTTCCCCCCAACATACACCATGGTGCATTACTACCAATCTAGTTAGCTCTAATTAACGTCCAGGCCTTCTCAGCAGAACACAATGATTCCACTTCCTACTGGAGAGCTTCGTCCTTTGCATTGACACAGTCTTTGAGTACTCTCCCAACACCCTATGTTGCCCCAACGTTGTACAAGTTTTGTTTATCCTGAGCATCTATAACAATTTATACCTGGTGGCTTAGCAAATAGCCCCAAACATAGGATCTAAAACTAGAATCAAGTATTTATTTTAGATGATTCAGTCTCAGCGGGGCTTAGCTGAGCAGCCAGTCTTGCTGGCCCTCCTGGTGTGACTCTAATGGCTGTAGTTGCCTGAGAAGTTGGCTGGCCAGGATGATGGTTTAACTCATGGGCCACAGTAGCCCAGCTCTGGGACATATTCTGTCTCCATCACAATAGCACGGGTTTTGTGCATGGTGCCAGCCAGACTCTGAGAAGACAAACCACAGTGCTCCTGGGCTCCTCGAGTCCATTGGAGGAGGCACCACTCTGCCGCTGTTCTGCTGGCAAGAGCAATTCATGGTAAGCAAAATAATGTCCCTCAGGATGTACATGCGCTACTCCCCAAAGACTGTGGGCATGGTGATGGGGCTTTTCAGATTAACATCTTAAGGATTAAAGTAATCCAGGATTAGCTAGTAGGCCTGTCGTAGCCTCAAGAGGGAAAAGCCAGGAGGGTGAGAGGCAGAGGCAGAGCCCCAGTGCCCAGAGCAAATGGACACCATGCAGCTGTGAGCCGTGGTCGGTAAACAGCCTCCCTAAGTTAGAAACCAGGTAAGGGCTTTTCCCCTGGAGCACCAGAAAGGAAGACTCTTCTGCAAACCTCTTGATTCTAGCCCTGGAAGTCCAATTTTGGATTTCTGGTTTTAAAAACTATAAAATTATATGTTTGTGTTGGTTTAAACTACTAAGTTTGTGGTCATGGGCTACAGGAGCAGTAAGAAACGAGGATACAAACCACTCATCCAAACGAAGAATTAGCTTGGAAGAGAACCATCAAAGGCTTGAGTGTCACACGACACTTAATGTCACAGTACACCCAGAGAAAGCATGCATGCTCTATAACAGAGCAGCATCAATGGACCAGAACATTTCCAGAGATACAATGCTGCAAATTTTTAGTGACATATTGACAATAATAAAAAAATGAAAAGAACAAGGTGTACAGGGAAAGCACTACAAAGCGTCCTTGCATGATGCATAAGCAAGCTGCTGGGAGTAGAGCCCAGGCATAGAGTCCAGCCAGGGGAAATGAACCCATAGATGGATAAAAAGGAAGAGACATAAAAACAAAACCTTGTAAGAGAACATTTGCTTCTTAATTCATGTGTAAATGTGTGTGCCTGTATGAGTTTATATGTGACACGTGATTCAGGTGACTGTGGTAGCCAGAGAAAGCATTAGATCTCTCGGAACTGGATTTACAGGTGGTGGTGAAGCGCCTATCATGGGGGTTGGGAAGCAAATCTGGGTCCTCTGTAAAGCAGCAAGTATTCCTATCCCCAGTACAACCTTTCCAGACCCTCAAGATCAATATAAACAGTACCTGTGATGATACACAGTTGACTTCAAATAAAGACTAGACTTATGTGTCACAAAGTACAAATTATATATTACTTGTGACGTTTTTGGCTTTTTATGCCCGTGCATGTCCAGATACCCTGCAGTTATGAGAAACTGTATTTTGCTGCCAAAGCAAATGTAATGTGTTGACAAAGAATACTTTTTTTTTTTTCAAGAAAACAGAACCTAGTAGCGGTTTGGGGAGCAGCTGGTATTGTGTGCTATTGCAAGTGTGCCATGTATTTAGCACCTTTTCAAGAAGAGGGGACAAAGAATCCTTGAAGAAGAGAAAACACACCTGCCCTTAGAGAAATGCTCTTCTACTCAGGCACTATCATGAGGCCAAGAGGGGGCTGAGAGATCAAAAGGGCCTGATGCCTGCTCAGAAGGTAGCCCACAGAAGGGGACCAAGTCATAGCCTGCCCAGGGCAGCAGAGGACACCATACTGGTAAGAAGCTGGACATAGTCAGTTTTAAGGGTGGCCGTGTTTATTTTGTTTTCTTTTAAGTTTGGGTGGGTTCTGTCTATGCAGCGCAGGCTGGCCTTAAATTTGCAATCTTCCTGACTCAGCCTTCTTGGTGCTTGAAGGAATTCCCAGACTGTGCCACCATCTCAGGCCTGCTTGTGAACATTTTGTAAGCGGGGAGGTCAACGTCGAGTTCCTTCAGAAGTCAGGCTGGGTTTTATTGTTTTCATGGTTCCAGATTCCCTACTTGTGTGGTAATAGTCTGACCCAGTCTCAACACAGCCAGGCTATGTGCAATATGGGCACCATGCCAGCACTGGAAAGAGACCTATTTATAATAAACCAAATTTAATTTTATAAAAATGAAAACACATTTTAGTTCGGCCTAGCTCAGTGCCCAGAAGATAGCCTGGCTGGATCCCCTTCTTTCCACTTAGAGCATTTTGCAAAGCCATCTCCTGCAACACAGATGCCACCAGACTGTCATTCTCCTTGTACAGCACCCAGAGATGAATAAATGCCAGCCCAAAAGTGAGATTATTTTGAACCCTAGACCCCAAAGGGAGAAAAGAACCCTCC
Source organism: Onychomys torridus (assembly GCF_903995425.1). NCBI lineage: Eukaryota > Metazoa > Chordata > Mammalia > Rodentia > Cricetidae > Onychomys > Onychomys torridus. The sequence goes on from NC_050451.1 coordinate 47,396,788, forward strand.
AGGAATTTCTGGTCTGTAAATTAGATTCTGATTCAAAGACACCTAGGATTTATGGTTAAAGGAAAGAGAAAAAAATAAAACAAATGTGCTAGGATAAAAGTAGAAAAAAATGGGACACGCATTCTTTCTTATCTTATAAACCACCTACCAGACATCCCTTAGGATGTGTCCAGCTGCTGACATCCAACTCTCTCATTATTCAAAGGAAGCCTTACAGGGTTTGTCAGCCCCAGATATGATGGTGACACTACTGTCAGCATGGGTGTCAGGCCATCTATCAACAGTGCTTTAGTGACATTACGGACTGACATGCCATGGAACTCCAGGAGGTAGAGAAAAAGGCAGTAAAGGTTGTGCTCACCTGCCCCCCCCCACCCAGTGTGAACAACAGGGGTTTCTATAAAGACAGAGCATAGGCTTCTCCTGCCTCATCTTTGTCCCCAGTAAAGCAAGAAAGAGGTAGGGAGCACTTTCTCAGGCTGATGGAGATAGTTTTTATTAACTAAATACTCAATTTATATTTCAATTTGTTTTTGTTCTATGTTTGATTTAGGGGATTGAATCGATCAGAGCCATGGTGGTCCTCTCGGTAGAGCACAGAACGAACCAGAGAGAGGACCCATCTCCGGGATTTCACAGTTTATACTCATACTTCTCTTAGGGAAACTACAAATTGGAGAGGGCTCACTGTTCGGGAGACTTCACTGTACTTAGGGCTTTTAGTCTCTCACCTACATCACACCATTTGCTCAGAATGCATTTTCCCAGCTGCCTTGTCCTATGATCTGGCTTGATTATTACAGCAAAAGAGACTTATACTCAAATTATTCAGTAAATTTTGTGGCAGCAGTTTGAATTCTTAGAACACAAGAGAAGGTTTTGTTGAAGAAAGGCATGCAGGTAAGTAGTGCTTTGTTTTTAGATTCTTCAGAGAAAGTTCGATCTAAGCCCCTAACATCTTACTTGTTAACGTATTCAATATTCCAAGTTATTTTAACCATAAGACTTCCACAGTGATGTAAACTTTGCTTTCTAATCTTTGAGGGGGATTTGTAGACATTGGGTCCTCTATGGGATCTGTAGCCACTCTAGAGTACAAAGACAGCCCCTACTTTGAGCACCGCAGGAGCTCAGAGAGCCTGGAATCTGCTTGGCCCCTCCACCAATCCCATCCACAAATGGCTATACCAGTTTCTCTCCAGATGCATGCTGTAAAAATACACACAGGAAAACCACATCGCCCATTGTCCCAGTTTAGCTTCTGCTCAAGGGAAAGTGGTGTTTTCAAATCATTTCAATGAAAAGCATCAATTTCAAGGTCAGATAAAATATCTTCGTCTAGGTTCCAGACAGTGCCCCTTGTATCTCACAGCCTGTTCCCATGGCAGCCTTTTTGTAAGGCTGACAGCGGGGTGGAGGGTTCCTTGAGGATTTCTACTCAGATATTCAAGGGCTGAAAAGACAAACAAACAAACAAAGAAATAAATGAGCAAGCAAGCAAGCAAGCAAATAAGTAAATAATTTTTAAAATCCATCTAAGACAGATCTAACTGTCCTGCCACACCGTGCTGGTAAGATACGCAGCTGATAGAGATCACGGGCCCTGTGAGAAACTCCATGCCTAGTTGTCCTGACAAATTATGAGGATGCAAATGACCTTGACATATCTTCAACGGATGCAGACTGTGATTCTGAGCAATCAGAGCATGGAAGCATCTACAGACAGGAAACTAAAAGTCATGAAACGATGTTTGAAGAGGTCTGCAATCCCACTAAGCTTAGAGCTGCCCTTATCAACCCTTAGGTGTGTGCCTTTTCAGTCTTGAGGATAATACACATAGGTGAGGAAGCAGTGGTCCAACAATCCCCAGCATGTGTGGGCCTGATTTAAAACCTGACAGGAGAACCGCCATATTGACAGTAAATGTGACAGCAGTCAATCATTTGTGCATCTTCGCCCTCTTTGGCTAACACAAGAACATCATTTTTCAAAAAAGACTATACGATAAACTAATATCAGAACAATGTTCTAATCATGAATATAAAACAATCCAACAAACCCATCAAACACTAACTCACATTTTCAGTGTCTTCTTATATTTCCTTTAAGATTTATTTTTCTATTGTTTAAATTGCTTCTGTGCATGTATGCGGGTTTGTGCACTTGGGTGAAGTGCTTGTGGAGGTCCTGTGCAGTAACGTGACCCACAACACATGCACTTCTCCTTCTGGGATCACCTGTGTCTGCTGATTTCTCACACTGGCCCTTGCTGGGCTCGTGAAGAACCTAACGCCTTGCTGCTGCTGGCTGCCTGATGCTGCTTCAGCGTTCCTGTCTATTCCGTGTCTTTGGGCTCGCCAGCGCTCTGTGGTGAATTCTCTACAAACAGTGGTCATCGATGCCCTGGCCCGCTGTACTGCTGGGCTTACACATAGTCTCATCTACCGAGTCATCCATTCAGTTATTCATTACCATAGGGAACGCCCGTGAGCTAGGTCCTAATCAAAGGTCTGGAGGAACCCTGCTTCCCTCCACACATTTCCCCATCTGCCTGCTCATTAGCCTGAGCCAGGAACCCTTCCAGTTGGACACTTGCAGGCTTCAGTCTGAACATTAATCCTCCTTACATTTTTTTTTTCACTCAAGTGTGAATTTGCAAAGATTAATTTGTGTTTTTTAACAGGCTATCTTTCTCATATTCTGTTGTCACTGTGTATTCCGTTTATTCAGCATTTGGGGGAGGTAATTACCATTTGGAGTTCCTACAGAAATTCATGAAATGTCTACTGGGCGAGGCTCTTGAATCCTGTTCTGTGTGTGTTAGCAGTTCAAAGAGCATACTGGGATGTGATCCCACAGTGATGCTCCAGAGTTTCCCATGTGATCGTACAGTTGATTCTTTCACTAGTAACATAGGAAAGTGCTCACTGGTCCACATCACTTCCAATAGTTCATGTCACCAAAATTTTACATCTTATCAACTGAAGTGGTTTAATACAGCCTTTTGTTTTCTCTTGGTTTGCAGTTCCTTAATCTGTGACTCTGAATGTCTGGCCATGTCTGCAGCCCATTAGCATTTCCTCTTAAGTGAAATGCTTGCTCTAGTGTTTTGCTGTATTTTCTTTTTAAAAAATCTGTATGCACACTTCACATACAAGCACTGCATCCACATCACTAGCACCCCCCTCAACTCCTCCCATGTTCTACCCCTTCCTCCCAAATTTGTGATATCTTCTTTAATTAGCACTATTACATGTACATAAAATCTGAGTGCATGCAATGTTGCTCTGTTGTTCCCTTGTACATGTGTGCGGAGCTGAGCACTTGAGACTGAAAAACCTATGGGAGAACTGTTCCTGGACAAAACTGATTCTCCCTCTCTCCACAGCTGTTGACCACCTAGAGCTCTTCAGCAAGATATGGGACCATGTGGAATTTCTCCTGCCCATGCTGGCGTGTCAACTGGAATTATTGCTATGCTGGTTTTGTTTAGGCAACTATATTGCTGAGGATTCCCAGGTGAATTTCCCCTCTCACGTCTAGGGATAGGATCTTGTACCAGGCACTCGGGCCTCTGGCTCTTCTGACTTTCTGGTCTCTCCTTCCATGGTTTTCCTGGAGCTTTAGATGTATGAGTTATACTGAAGATGCATCGGCTGGGGTCGGACACCCCACATTTATTCTCTATATTCTGACCAGTTTGGGACCAGTAATAGTCTCCTTTTTGGCTGCAAAAAGGTTTTGGATGAAGGGTGAGAGCTACAATTATCTGTGTGTATGAGGATGAGTATTTGGAATGCAGTTTAGGAATGATATTGGTTTAGGAAAGTTGTGGGGATATTTTGTGTATGCTCTAACAAATAAAGCTTGCCTGAAGATCAGAGGGCAAAGCCAGCCACTAGTTAGCCTTGGAGGCCAGGCAGTGGTGGCACACACCTTTAACCCCGGCACTTGGGATCTCATGCCTTTGCTCCCAGTTATCTGGCTCCAGGTTTTTATTAAGACCAATTAGGATTTGTGCCACAGAAAGTTGTTCTCCTCGAAGGTACAGGACCTCTCCAGTCATGGATAGTTGGTTAGGTTTACAGTATTGAGCATCAATGGCCTTATATCCAATTGAACAACTGTTGGTTACCCTCAAGATCTAAGTGCCACTTTTGCTCCACTGGAGCTATCTTGCCAGACCAGTCATGGCTGTGGTCCATAGGTTTTACATTTGTTTGGGGAGATTTCACAATGTTTCCCCAACCAATACCTTGAAGGGAGTCTTCCATGCTTGCCAGTGGATTTTAGTTAGATGGTGCAGAGCTATTGTGGGGAGAGCCATTATCTCTCCATGTGCCAAAACTCCATGCATGTATGTATCTATCTATTTATTTATATATGTGTATGCATATACATATATACATACTTATATACTTATGTGAATGCATGCATACATCCATATAGATTATACATATTTGTGTAAGTGAACTTGTAAAATCCAGATTATATAACCCCCCCTTTTTTTTATCTCAGACAGTTTGCCTTTTTCCTATTTTTAAACTGTTTTTTGAAGTGGTACTTTTTGCTATTTTGTGTGTGTGTGTGCATTCTTGACACTAACCTCCTGTGGATTTTAAGTTGCAGTTACTCCTCCAGTTTGTGGTGTGTCTTTTGCCTTATTTAAGATGTCATTTGATGAATAAGATCCTTTAAAGAAAAACTAATAAAATCAAATGAGTGATTCTTTTTTGTTGTGTTTGGCACGTTCTGTGTCATGCTGAAGAAATGTTTCTCTGCCCTGAGGTCATAAAGCTACTCCCTTATATTTAATTCTGAAAGTTTGAAAGTTTTACTCTTGACATTTAAGTTCTTAATCCATCTGGATTTCATTTTTGTGTATGGTAAGAAGTAGGAAATCCATTTTCATTTTTTTCCATATGAATAACCAATTTTTCCAGCTCCATTTGCTTAACTATATTTTCCCTTTATTGTTGTTAGTAGCAACACACAGGCACACACATGTGAAAAGAAAGATATCACAAATGCCTTTTGTCCTAATATCAAAAATTAACAAGTAAACACAACCATTTGATTATGTTTTTAAATTCTGTTTCGGGGGACATTCTTTTACAATACTGAGGTTGAACCCATGGCTTTATGCTTTGTCTTTGAGCTGAGCCCCAGCATTAACAGTATCAGGTTGAATTGGCACATGTAAGGTAATAACTTAGGAAATCGATGGCCATTGAGTCTGTGAACCTGGTGATTAGGTACAGGATCCATATTTTGTAACAATGTAAAAAAAAAAAAAAAAAAGCTACACGAATAGGAATGGGCAGATAGATACTCTCTTCCAAGGTGATAAGGTGATGTGCTGATTAGGAGCATGGCAAGGCATGTCTAACTCTGCTTCATTTTATTTTCCTAATATAGAATTCAATAGCGCCAGCTATTCAACGCTAAAAGTAAAAATGAGGGATTGCCCACTGAGTAGTTGGAGGGGCACTGTCCCTGAGAAGATAAGAGCTGTATCCCCTGACACTGCTGGTTTCACTTTTTCTCAGAGGAAGAAGGAATCTTAGATTCAGAGATCAATTACTATGGAGATGGGAAGGCGTGGCCTGGCATGGGCTAAGCCAACTCTGTTCATGGCGCTCTACCTGACCGTGGGCTGGGAATGGGCCCACGTGCACTGTCAGTGCTGTTGATCATGGCAGCCATCTCCCAACAGCTCTGTCACACACATGCCCCCTTCATCTAGAAAATGTTTGAAATCTCTGATTTCAGAGACACTCAGGATCCCTGTTTGTTGGCAACGGGTAGAAACACACACAGAGAACCAGATAGTTCAAGTCAGAGACCCACTTTCCTTCCATCTGGGTAGGTCATCTGAAGCTGATGGCATCACAAATAATGAGTGCTTTATAATAAGGAAATGTGAGTTTCACAAAACCCTCCAGGAAGTATCATTGTTTCTTTTTTTTCAACCACTTAAGTGAAAACATTTTAAATCCTTGGACTATTAAAACAACAACAACAAAAACCCACAAACCAGACTTGACAGCTCAACAGTAGTTTGTTGATCCCTGATCGTACTTTGCAGTGAACTCATTTATAGAATTCAGATCATTCCATTCTTGGAATTGAGGTGTGGTTGGTGCAAGAATCAGAGAACTTCCCCATCTTACTTACTGTGGAGGAGGAATTCCAGGATTCCTCCCTCCGGCCCCTTTGGATTGAGAAGTTAGAAATTATTATTGCAGATAATTTCTACATTAGATATCGGCCATCTCTATCAGCAGTGAGCAGTGTTCTGCATGCTGGGAGTTCACCAGTAGACACGACACATTTCCTGCCCTTCTGATGTTTACATTCTGGGAGAAGGAGAGAGACACTTATAAGATGAAGGGGGAAACTGTGGCTTGTCAGATAGTCATGAATACTAGGAGAAAGCATGAGGGGAGCAGACAGCAAGATTTAGCTATGACTTTAAGCTTTGGAGTGATCAGCACTGAGATAGAATTCAAGCCCCGAGACTTTAAGAGACCGTTAAGACAGTGAGGTTGGAGGGCGAAGGAAGCAGATCTGAGGCGGGCACCCACTTAAGTGTGAGTGAGCCTGGGGAAGAAACACCAGGGAGGCTGAGAAGTGAGAGGAGATCAGCAGAGTGTGTACTGTGTAAGCCAGGTGTTAGCTAAGGGGAAGGCCAGAAGAGGGGAGGGATCACCCCCAAACTAGATTGTTCAGGAGCAAGAAGCCTGCATGGACTAGTACCATGGAAGTCAGTAGTCATCCTGACAGCTATGGCCGATGAGGGAGCTAAAGGGTTGAACAAAGATCTTCATGAGCTACAGAGAAATCAGGACATGAGCCAATGTAAAGTAACAGAATTATCACCCTGAAGGAGTTTTCTTATGAAGCAGAAATAGACCTGCGATAGTCTTTGCTGGGATGGAGGCAGGGGGGCATGGGAGGGAACGACAGTTTCGTCTGTTTGTTAGTTAATACAAAAATGAAAAAGATCCAACAGAAAGGTAAAATTGATGGGAGGAACTTACCTTCAGGACCCCATGATGTCCTGTGTAGATGCTAGAGAGGCTAACCTCAGCACAGGGACCAGGGAGAACATGCCTAGTAACAGCAATGCCGCCAGAGGAAACAGACCTTTTAGTGGATGTGTGGCATGATGAAAACTTCTGGAAAAAAAAAAAACAACTTTTGTAGTTATTTTTGTTTTCTCAGTTTAACTAAGTTCCTCGGGGGGGGGGGGGGTGATAATGGGTGCCTGGCACTAGCAGGGAGAACATATGGTAAAAGTAAACATGTATTATGGGTGGTGGACAGAATTTAGGTATGGGTTCCTGAGATGCAACGCTATGGAATAAGCTATGGGCAGCTCTTCAGGGGTCCATGGGTTTCTTACAACTCAATATGCTTCCTTCCAAATATGCATTTTTTCTGCAACAGAATCCTTGGTGTGTTTTAGATGACTTCATGGGTTCACAACCAGACAAAGGGAATGACAAAACCATAACAAAACCTAACTCAAGAAGGTCTGTAGCCCCTGTGGAGTCTGGAGGACCCCTGCCTCCCATGTGGCTGGCAGGCAAGGCACACAGCATCATGCTTGGATGGGGTTTCCTTCTATGGAGCAAATAAAGGAGCTATGGACAGGGCCCAGATGTGGAGCTCCATCACCCAACTACAAGGTGAGTTTGGGATATCAAGAGCTGTCAACTCAAACAAGAACCATGAAAGTGCCAGCCTACAGGAAAAGCTGGAAGGATGAACCAGGCGTTGGCCCAGAACTGCTCTCTGGAAAAATGTTATCTCCATCCCTGCTCCCCAAATGTCTGCTTCCCTTGAGTGTAAGTGATGATGAAACATTCTTCAAACATCAAACTCAGAACCCATCAAGATGGCTTAGTGGGTAAAGGCAGGTAGGTGTTGCTGAGCCTGGTTATCTGATCTACTATCCCCAGAATCCATGTGGTGGAAGGAAAGAACCAACTCCTATAAGTTGTTCTTTGACTTCTAAATACTCATGTCAATGCATGCACACACACACACACACACACACACACACACACACACACATATATATACACATATACACACACACATGCACATACACACACACACACACATACACACATACACATACACACATATATACACATATACACACACACATGCACATACACAAACATACATACACACATGCACACACATACATAAACACACATATTGAAATAAATTTTCTACTTCTCAGAAAATTATACAGCACTGAACTGCCCATTTGAATAACGAATTTTTTGATAATTTTAGTTTGTATTATGACTTTTAATGTAGTCATACTTGCATTTCTAAAAGATGTATTATAGCAGGGGTTATTTATGAAGACTAACCACCATGCATATTGGAATAAAAATTTAAATTATGAAGAAGATAAATTACGTCACACGTCAATTAATCACTTAGGGGGGCTTAACTCTAGATTCTCTCTAAAAATAAAGACACAATAATCAGAAAGACAAAAGGGAAACACCTTAACCGATCATTTAAAAACAAGCAAAAATAACTCTGAAGTCCTTTGCCCTGGAACACTGGAATCATCTCAATAGCTTTCACTTCAAAGCTGCAGGGGAAAGCCGTTTAGCCTTGTTTTTGTCTTTGGTGTTATTGAAAGGTGGGGCAAAGGTCTGTTCCAGGCAGAGAAGCTATTTACCAAGCCGAGGGCCAAAGCTGACTGTCATATCCAAGTTATAAAGTCTTATAAAAACATCAACTTACAGTGGAAACTCTGACCTGCCCCTGGTGAGGCAGTGCGATTCAACAATAATAACAATAATAATAAATCTGGTTTTCCTATACCCAGCCCCATACCACATTCTTTCTGGGAGGAAAATCAATTTATATTTCCAGGCAGGAATTCCAAAGCAGAACTGGGTATTTATCATGACTGAACCGAACTGACAACCTCTTTGCATTCTATTTTAGAGCCTTGCTTCCATGTTTATGTTTGGGGAGGCTAAAGCTACCCAAGGAACCAAGGACACTTCCCGTGAAACCCGGCCTTTCCCTGGGCCCCAGAGTCCCTCACTGTCATTCCAATCAAATTAAGGTATGATTGCGATTTGTTTTATTAAATATTCCATTAAAAAGACACTCCTGCAAAGCATGCACTTGCTCGGTCCTGGCGGCCTTCTTTTTAGCTGCCGTCATTGGGTTGAAGCATTTACTTTGAAATGCCTGCCAACTATTTTTGCCCCATACCACAGTAACAATGCAGTAATGTAGGAGTGATTTATCCAAGTGAGTTTATAAGTATGGGGGCCTGCGTGGAATGCTCTCTGAAGTTCAAACAGAATGCTAAATTACAAGTTGACCCTTAGCTATGCGCTCTGAGCCCTTTGCAGGTGGACGTGCCACCGAGCAATTCATTAACGGCGTTCACCGAAAACAACAACAGAGGTTTAAAAACACATATTTAAGCACATGTCCATCAGCTACGGAGCTATGTGCCCGAACCTACTCGCGCATGCCAATTCCTTTCGTCTTGTTTCAAGGCAGGCATTTATGAAGGACACACTGTAAAGTGAAGTCAACGCAAGCAGCTTTGCTACCACGGTAACACCCTTCATTTCTACCCACGTCTCCATGCCGGAATAGCTTCCCTGAGTGGCCTGACAATCAGACTTTACTCAAAATAACTAAATGAAGGACGCGTTTGCTAATTTGTCTCTGGCTTCACATCTGTGTGTGGCTTTTTCTTTTCTTTCTTTTCTTTTTTTAAAGACCCACAACAAAGGGAGGAAACTGCTGTTTGCTGTGGCTGCAGAAGCTCGATGCTCATTTAGAAAGGCCACTGGGTCCAAAGGACAGGTTGGCAGCTCTTTTGAGTTTTCCTTCCTCGGCCCTTCCGTGGGAAAGAAAGACATGAGCCGGGAGGGAGGCAGTATAGGTAGAGACCACCCAGGGCTGAGCTCACTTAGCAGACAGCGACCGCCCGTTAGACACTGCAAGGCAGAGAGGGAAAACCCCAAACGCAGGCCCCATGGATCCTGGAGGATTTTCGGTTTCAGCCTGCTCTGTGGGGGCTTCAAGAACACAGACGGGGCTGATTATTTTAAAAACAATGCGGGACCACACTGGGTCTGACCCTGCACAGAGCCCCAGCCGGTGTCTTCTGACCCTGCTTTCTCCTACGTTACTCTTCTATTTATGGAGGACTATCATCCGTTTTCTTTTCTGAAAGAGCTGTCAAGAACTTGGTCTGTGGGAATCAGTCACAAATGTGGGCTGCTAAGACTTCGAACTGCATGCACCGGCCACCTCTGTACGCCAGGGCCAGGATGTTCCAGCAAGACCTTCCACTTGATACAGAGACCTTCCTAGGTGCAGCTCTGGAAGAAGAGCCTAGACTTGAGCATGGGTGCTTCCTCTGTCATCCGAGCCACCTCTCACCTCAAGATGAGGAGACACCGGACCAGTGTAACAGCACAACAGTTAGATGGGAAGTCTGGCTGAGAAGTTTGGCAGCGACTTTCATAGGAATAAAGCAATTGAGTGATTTCGAATACATTTCATGTTTCCAGACTGTTTTTGCAGGGACAGTAAAAACTTTGGTTTTGTGTGTCTGTGCTAATAGTGGGGGTTATTTTTTTCCCCTGTCTACACCAGAGCTTAATGTACTTCCTTGGATAGGCCTGACTTGGGCTGAAGAATTAATTGATAATACAGAAAAGAAAAACCTGGAGGGATGGCAGAGAAGGGGCCCATGAGAGATTCTTGGGATTTGCTGACAGAGCAAATGAAGATGTTTATGTTACACAGCTTATTCACTGGGTGGGCAACAGGGCTTGAATTCTTGACTCTAGTTAGGCTGAATAAAAGCTGGGAGCTTTAAAACTACAAAAGGCGGAGCCTCTGTCTATAGGAAACCCTGAGTCCAATAGAAAAGATCTGTCTATAAATCAGTAGATGAGTATCTTGAATGCAATTAACACATACTGCCTATTAAGTGGCCTGGCAAAGAGTAGATCGTTAAGAAATGCTTGTTGGGTGAATGACTGGTCTAGTGCAGTGCTGTCCTCAGTAGACAGCTAATATACGTGCTTTCCAAATAGTTCAATATGTGTTTTTGCAAATTATTTCATGTGTGGTTCAAAAATGCTTTTGTTAGTTGTTTTTTTTTCTTTTTTCTTCCCCCAGAGTTAATGAGTTCAATGAAGCCCATTTCTTGTCTGGGGATTGGCATGGCCACTGAAGCCTGGAAGGGAGGATTACATCTTGGAAAGAGAAGCCTCTTGTCAGTTTCATTGTGTGTCTTGAAAGGTCATGAACGTTTTGTAAATATAACTATTTTAATATAAAACTATTTTTACTGACAGTGAAATGCTGAGTGATTCATACATTGTTATCTTGAGTCCTTTGATTTGAAAAAATCAGACAATATTAAAGCTCATTAACACTGTAGATTAGACCTGGCTCAAGGTAGTTTCTCTTCTTTGATCTCCTGTGCTTGTAGTTTAAGAACTCAATCATGTTCTGCAGACACAAGCAAGGCATGCTTCTTCTTGGCTTTCTCAGACCTCCACAGAATCACCACACACTTCCAGGCACATACTCAGCTGGAGACATGGATGGGAGGTGGGGGTAAGAGTCCCTAGTATCTCTTCCTACAAGGGCACCAATTATCCTATCAGGGTCCTATCCTTACAACCTTGCTTAACCTTAACTCCTTACTCCGAACACTTATACTGGAGGCTAAGGTTTTGACACTTGAGTCCATTAAACCCATAAGCATTCATTCAATAAGTTATGTCAACTAGAGTTTGCTCCCTTAATGTGGAAACTTATATAAGGCAGCATCTTTTCAGGATTTTAGATTGATTTGGAAATCAAGGAAAAATATAAAGTTTGGGGAGGTAGAAAATCCTGACATACATTATGACTGGCAATATGTTAGGATGCACAAAAAACTGTATCAATTTACTCGTTTTTAAATTTTTACTTATTCTTTATGAATTCCATGCATGAATAAAATGTGTTTTGATAATATCCACCCTTCATTTCCCCCACTCAACCCTTCCTGAATGTCCCCTATATCTCCCTCTAGACTTCATGTCTACTTCTATTTTTTTAAAATAGAGGAGTCCGTTAGTGTTGCCTGTGTACTTATGAGTATAGGGCTGACCATTGACACATGGACAATCTACCAGGAGGCACATCCATGAAGAAAACTTTATGATTTTTTCTCCCTCAGCAGTCCACAGAAGTTGAGAGTTCGTGTATGCAACATGGCTGCCATGCCCCTTACTCTACAGTCATCTGTGAGCCATGGCATAGGGAGTGCTCCATTTGTGGATGAGTAGTCTGCAGTCACTTAGCTCCTGTGCTTTGACCAGTTCTGAGTCTCTGTATTAACTTGTATCCACTGCAGGAAGAAGTTTCTCTGAACAGGGTTGAAAGCAGAACTGAAGTATGGGAAATATGAATAAGTATTTAGAGAGCTGTTGGATACTATGTCAATTGTCAAACATAGTTCTAGGTTCTCTCCTAGCATCTACAAACCATTCAGCCATGGTTTGGGGCCAGTCATACAGTACCAGGCAAGAGTTCCCTCCTAATGAGTAGTCTTAAATCTACTCTGACAGTTGTTGGTTCCCCCCAAGGCATCTGTATCACTACTTCACCATTAGGTGTCTTATCTGGTCATCATCACAGCTCACAAGATTCACAGATGCAGAAGACGGCTGATCATTTCTCTCTTCCCCAATAGTCTGTATAGTACTTTCTGTGCTATGGAAGCTAGTTGTGAGGGAGGAGGATTCCCATCATGAGCATCTTAATTTTTTGAGATTCTGAAACGTGAAGTGAACACTGAAGTGTGTGGTGTCTTCAGAAATAAGTTCTTTCCTCATGTTCTGACCAGCAACCAAGAGCAATACCAATAAGCTGTCTTGTTTTAGGGTCTCTTGAAGCATCATCCCCTGACAGATAACATGGCTGGATGTGTTGCACACCTGGCACTGGGATTTCTCTCTGACAGTCTACTAGTTCTGAGGGGAAGATCGTCCTCTATTTTGAGGTAGTTCCCATTAAATTATTTCTTATATACTTGTAGAAAGCTTATGAAACAGTAGGTTTTCATACAGCTTTTCAAGCATCCTTACTATCATTTACCCCTCCCCAAACCTCTGTCCACTATGCTCTCCACCACCCTCCCCACTCAAATGTCCTACCACCATTTTCCATCCAGTAACCCAGGCTGTACTCTCCCCCTCCTCTGAACTATCTGTTCCTTCCTCCCTCGACAGCACCTTCTACTCCCCTGGATTCTCCAGGAACACCAAGTTGCACTCACAAACTGAAAGATGAGGAGCTTGGGTCTGCATAGAAGGGAGAACATGCAGCATTTGTCTTACAGAGTTGGGAGTCTGGGAACCTAACTCAGTACAGCTTTATCTCATTTCCACTCGTTTCTTTGAAGAGCTTGTGATTTCATCCCTCTTCTTTTCTGCTCGGTAGTACTCCACCATGTCTAAGGACCGCATTTTCATTATCCATTCATCAGTTGATTGACAGCTAGACTGGTTCCATGTCCAGCTCTTGTGACTAGAGCAGCAATGAATATGGAGGAGCAAGGATCTGTTGTAGGATATAGAGTCTTGGAGGTAAATGCGCAGAGTGGTAGAGCTCGCTCATATGGGTCATGTGGGTCAAACAGAGCTAGATCTATTTCTAGCCTTCTGAGGAACCTCTGTACTGGTTTTCCTAAGAGCTACACCTATTTGTGTCCTTCCCAGCAGTGGGTAATGGCTCCCTGTCCCTACATTGTCACCAGCATTGGTCATCATTTGTTTTCTGAACCTTGGCCATTATGACTGGGGCAAAAGAAAACCTCAAAATAGTTTTAATTTGCAGTCCCTTGATTGTAGCACAAATCTTAAAAGTTCTCATTAATAAAATCAAACCCGGAGCCAGGTATTGGTTTAAAGCTGGAAGATCAGAGAAGCAGAACAAGCCACAGCCACCTCACCTCACCAGTTCCTCAGCTGATCCTGTTTCCTCAGACTGGAAGCCTCTGAGTCCTCATCCAAATGAGCTCAGCTGAACTGCTGCTCCAAAGCCTAAAAGTTTAACCAGCTCTCGTTCCTGGTTTTTGCACCTTATATACCTTTCTGCTTCCTGCCATCGGTTCCTAGGATTAAAGGCTTGAGTCACCATGACTGGCTGTTTCCAGTGTGGCTTTGAACCCACAGCGATCCAGATGAATCTCTGCCTCCAGAAAGCTAGAATTAAAGGTGTGAGTGCCACCATTTTCTATGTCTGTCTAGTGGCTGTCTGTTCTCTGACTCCAGGTACATTTATTAGGGTGCACGATATATTGGGGAACACAATATCACCACACTTGATTCTAAGAATGTTCAGTGTATTAAAAAGCATTTCTTAGCCATTTTTATTTCTTCTTTTAGTAACTCTCTGTTCAGATCTAAAGACCATTTATCAATTGTTTTGATATTTAATACATATTTTTAGTTCTTTGTATATTTTAGACAGTAACTCTCTATTGGATATATAGCTGGCAACTATTTTCTCCCACTCTGGGCTTTCTCTTTATTTTATGTATTCCTTGCTTTGTTGTACAGAAAATCTGTTTTGTTTCATAAGGTCCTATTTGTCAACCTTTGGCTGACATTACTCTCTAAGCAAATGGAGTCTCATTCAGAAGTCCTCTCCTATGCCTGATGCTAGAGTGTGATCTCTGTGCTTTCTTCTGCTAATTGAAAGTTTCAGGTATTACACTGAGGCCTTTATCTCTTTGGATCTTACTGTCATGCATGGTGAGGGATAGTGCTCTAATTGAAATTATTCATTCTTCTATATGTGGAACAAAGTCTTGGGGAACTTCCCAGGAAAACTTGTGAGTGCAACTCCTTACTGAAGTTAAGTTCAAGGTGAAAAGCTGTATCATTTTTACTGATTTCTGGGTGCTTGAGATTGAACCTGGGGCCTATGGGTGTCAGCCAAGTGCTTTCTTAACTGGTCTATATCCCCAGCCTCTAGATAATCATTTTTAAAATTAGAAATGCAATGTTGAATAATTAGAGTAACAGATAATCAGTAAGGATGATAGGGAATCCAAGGATGAACAGTATATATCATCTTGATCTTCATGATTCCCACAGAATATACTTACCTTGCAGTAACTATAGGACACAAGCTCAGAGAAAGTGCCAAGAAGATGCTGACTGAGATGGACCTATCCAGGGATACACAGGTTTAAATACCTTTCAAATGACTGAGGCCCTGCAAAGTGTACCATTCTCCTCCTGCAGTGTGAAATCAATAGGTGTAAGATGTCTACAAAGCTTCAAATATTTGGATACTAACTAACATTCTCGAAAGAAACTCATTGTTCCTAGAGGACAGCAAACAGAAATTTAGAAGATTTTGTAATGTCATTGATAATGAAAGCATACCATATCATATGCCCCTGGACTGCAGCTAAAGCTGTTCTCATAAGGCAACTTAAAGCTTTCGGCGTCTACGCATGAAAAAACAAGGGAGAACAAATGCTGGCGTGGTCGTGGGTAAAGGAGACACTTATTCACACACTGGTCCCGCCACTATGGAAGTCAGTGTGGAGCTTCCTCAAAATTCTAGAAATGGATCTACTGTGTGACCTAGGTACATATCTACCACTCTTGAGTATGTATCCAAAAACAAACAAATTTTTAATAATCAATGAAATCCAAGTGTTTAGATCCAGAATTTAAATGAACGAGCATGGCAAAAGACAAATATGAGGAATGAGAGAGTCAGGCATGGCGGCACACGCCTTCAATGCCAGCACTTAGGAGACCGAGGCACGTGGACGTCTGTGAGTATAAGGCCAGCCTGGTCTACATAGAGAGTTCCAGACGACCTAGGTCACCTAGGACTAAAATACTGGGAAGGTGGACAGAGATGGAGACAAAGAGACAGAGACTATGAGAGGAAGGGAAAACACAAGCCATCAGAATAGAAACAAATAAAGTAAAACCATGAGCGGGTTAAAGAGTCCAATTGTTGGACCGTAGTAAAGTCAGTAGGGTGGGAAATCTCTACAAGGTTGAGTCTTCAGTGGGGGTATAATGCACACCCTGTAGTATCAGGAAATGGTATAGAGAACTTCACAAAAGTAAAAAGGAAAAAAAAGGCAGAGAATTTATAGAAACAAACAGTAGTGTAATAAATTTGTCAAAGTGGTGTTTCTTAAAGAGTAAAGCTTACTACAGCTGATGGAAAAGAAATAACAGATCTGAATGACTACTGAGGTTTTTTGGTGCTTTGTTTTGGTTTATTAATTCAATTTCTCACATAGATAGTCATTCAAAACAAAGCACCAAAAAACCTCAGACATGTGATTTTCCTGTTCTTTTAAACAATCTCCTACAGTATTATCCCAGTTAACTGCTCTGAACTATGATCAGAATAAAATAGAAAATTAAATGCTTAAAGAATGCTCCTTATGATGCAAAAATCCTCCACAGACCCCTGTCAAACTTTAACAAAGATTATAAAAAGGAAAGAATACTACATCCAAGCCACATGGACCTATTCTCTCAAAGTCACTGAATATTAATGATCTAATCAAACAGGAGCTATAGCAGAAGCAATAAAGAAACTTCAGCACCCCTTTCTGAAAAACTTACCAGGACCCAGAACTCACCAGAAAGGCCTGCAAGCTGAGCACCGAGAAAAGCCTAAGCAAGCAGCAGACAGAATGGCAAAGGATCTGGGTCTCCCTTGAAGTGGAGGACAAGCTAGCTGCTCTCTTTCAGCTCCTACAGTGCAATGCAACAGGAAAAAAGAAGGGAAATGCATAAAGAAGGTAAGAAAGAAGAAAAACTAACATCTTCAAAACCGACAAACTTTATCTCAGGTGACAGTCTTAAGTGTTTCTTAAAAAGCACTAGAATTGGGGCTAGAAAGATGGCTCAGTGGTTAAGAGCACTGGCTGCTCTTCTAGAGGATCCAGGTTCATTCCCAGCACCCACATGGCAGCAAACAACTGTCCGGAACTCCAGTTCCAGGGCATCCGACATGCTTACATAGACAAATGTGCACATAAAATAAAAATAAATAAATAAAAAGCATTAGAATTAATCACAGGATTATACATGAAGATAACAAACAAAACCAATAACAAGTAACAATGAAATTTGTATATGATAAAACAAAAACTTGACAAGTGCAATTTTAAAACCACTTTTGTAATTTCAACAATACTTCAATCACTTCAAACAACATGAAAGTCTCAGTAATAATCTTAATTGAAGTATTAAATTTATTAATTTTAAAAATAAGTTCACAAGGCATCTATAGTAAAAATTAAAGAACACAATTAAACTAAAAATTGAGCAAGATCTTTCTAACCTATACATCATTTGAAATAGAATTGTTATGATAGTAATTTGTCTTATTTTTACCTACAGATTCAATACAATTTCAATAAAACCCAATGGTCATTTTGAAACATTAATTACAAAATTTCATCAATACAAGAGAACTCAAATAGTTAAAATTATTTGGAAAAGTGAGAGTCAACTTAGAGGACTTATGCTACCCTGATTTGATAACTTAATATAAAACTATGAAGCCAAGACTGTAGAACTGACATTAGGTAGCTACAGAGATCAGTGAGGCAGGATGGAGCCACCCTGCTCAATACACAACCATCACTATATGTGATAAGGGGTTCATACAACTCAACCCAGAGATACAACCTAAGCAAGAACCTAAACAAACATTTCTCAAAAACCAGCTAGTAGGCACACACAAAGGTTTTCACATCACTAATCATTACAGTCCCCAAGTGGTACCTAGGACAACTGTGATCAAAGGTCAGAGGGTAAGTATTGGCAAGGATGTGGATAACAAAGAGGTCCTGCTGCTGGGATTGTAAAGTAGAACAGAAATCACGAAAAGAAAAATCCTGTGAACATTTCTCAATACACTAATGGCAGAATTGTCAACTGATTCATCAATCTCCCATCTGGGTGAGTATTCAAAAGGGGAGCTCAGGGTCACACAGAGACATCTGTACTCCTGTGATCTAGGAACTGTTATTCACAGTAGCCATGATACAGAAACAACCTGCATAACCTTTGGAAACTTAACAGATTAAGAAAATGGTGTCGCATATGCATGCATAATGGAATATTATTTTGCCTTTAAATAAGGGAAATCCTGCCCTCTGACACAGGGGTAGAGTTGGAGGACAGTGGGTGGAGATGCTAAGTGAAATAAGCAAAACACAAAAACAGAAATGCAGCATGATTTTATCTACATAAAATGTCTGAAATGGTCAGTTTCACAGAATCAGAGACAGGATGTTGACTGTTATGAGCAGAAGGGAATTTAAGGTATAGCTGTATGTAGGTAGCAGCAGCATACTGTATACTTGCAATTTGCTTGGAGGATAGAGGATTCAGGTGGTTTGTTTGTTTTATTTTATGTTTATGAATGTTTTGCCTGTATAAATTCAAGTGCACCATGTCATTCCTGGTGCTTGCTGAGGTCAGAAGAGGACACTGGATCCCCTGGGAATGGAGTTACGGACAGTTGTGAGTCACCATGTGGGTTCTTGGAACTAAGCATGGGTGCCCTGCAAGGGCAACAAATGTTTTTAACTGCTGAGCTACCACTCCAACTCCATGATAGCTTTGTGTTAAATATTCTCTATATACATATCCATGTGTGCGTGCACGCATGCGCACACATACACAGTGGCAATTCCGTAAAGTAATAGATATTCTAATAACACAGTCATGGTGATCTTCTCACCTGAATATATCTGCATGAAATTCCATGTTATGATAGCTCGATGAAGTTATTCAAGAATAACTTGGATAGAAACAAGCCCAGAGAGCATGGGAGACAGAATCAGAATTGAGGATAGACCCAGTGGTTGTATTGCCTTTTCTGATGAACTTTCCTTGATCCAGACAGGTCAGGATCAATGTTAGAATTATTTTATGGTCCATCTGGGCCAATAGTTCAGGCCTGACACCTAGCCATTCTGGATGCTGAGGCAGGAGGGATCACAAATCCAAGCCTGCCTAGACTACATGAGAGAGTTCTAGGATAGCGTGGATAACTTACATCTTATCACAAAGGAAAAAGTAGATAGAAGGTGGCAGATAAGTCTCAAGGTGGGGCTGGACTACTTGACTAGTATGTGTAAGGGCCTAAATTCAGTCCACAGTACCAAAGCAGGAAGAAAGTAACTATTTCGTGGTCCATTTCACAAAAATCAGGCATTAGAGTTGGTTATAAAGATAAGAGTTGCTGTGTTGCTGATAATACCTTGGAGGAAGCATGAACTTTCTTATAAAAATAAGAACAGAACCAGGGTGGGTCAAGAATATGTAGACAAGAAAACATCCCCGCCCCAGACTCCTTAGTTGAGGAGCTATTGGCAGTTGATGGCTGCTAATGGAAAGGAGAGCTGCTTTCCTTTGTGGGTAGCTACTGGAAGGCTGCCTGTGCCCCCCTGGATGACCCCACGCCCATACACACATGGGTGGCATTCAGGGACTCAGTGTTTTAATATTTAAATTTAATATTGGAAGGAAGACATGATAAGGTGACCCAGGGGAGAGAACGGGAGAGGGGGATGGGGGGACGTGGAAATGACCAAGGTACATTGTATACTTGTATGAATTTTTCAAAGAATAAATAAGCATAACCACAAAAAAAAAGAACTTGGAAGTAGAAAGGGTTTTGTAGGCATGAAGCCTCCACAGACAGGTGAGATTCTTGCTATTGTTACTTGAGCAGTACTGAGGTGCAGTTGTGGTGGATGAGGATAGCCCTGTCATGCAGGGACCCAGTTGCAACAGTTCTGTGACTTGAGATTCCATAGTAGGGTGCAGGTAACCATTGGTTACTGTGTCTCTTTGTCTAATAGATCTGCTCTATTTTGGTCCAGAGGCATGCTACATTGCAGGACATAACACCCAGTAATTGGTTAAAAAGAGGTTGACACAGAGATGGAAGCAGAAATGACAGGTTCCACAGAGGTCTGCAACAGGTCCCCTGCATACATACTATGGCTTTCAGTTTAGTACTTTTATGGGACTCCTGAAGATGTTAACGAGTGGGTCTCTGATTCTTGTACCCACTCATTTTTTTAGGTCAGAATAAAATTTTAATTAATTAAATTTTCCCAACTTGGTCACTGTTACTTTTCCTTTCTCTTCTGAAAAGTGCAGACCTCCCATGTGTATCTGTCAACCATGGCATATCAAGTTGTAGTAAGACTACTAAGGTGGGACGAGGCCTTCTTGTACCTACTGTTGGGGCTCTTTTATTTTTCTGTTGGCTCATCTTGTCCAAGTTCAATATGATAGGTTGCTTCTTATTATTATATTTTATTTTGTCGTGTTTAGTTGTTATCTTTTAGAAGCCTGTTCTTTTCTAATCAGAGACAAAAAAGGAGTGGATCTGGATGGAAGAGAAGGTGGGAAGGAACTGGGAGGAGTAGAGAGAGGAGAAACTGAATTCATATTGTATTGTATGAAAAAAGAATCAATGTTTAATAAAAGGGAAAAAAGAGAAGGGGTTGATATACTTAACTCACATTAAAAGAAAAGAAAATGGTTAGTGTTATTTGTATCAGAAGAATGAGAAATCTTTTAAAAAAAATAACTTTATTACATTTCCCCCACATTTAGTCCATTTATCTATTTATGTGTCCAATTGCATATGTTGTGGGCAAGTGCCTGTGTGCGTGCTGGTGACTGTGTGTGTGCAGGTGCCTGTGTGTGTGTGCAGGTGCTTGTGTGTGTGCAAGTGCTTGTGTGTGTGCAGGGGCACACATAGACCAGAGGTTGACCTCTACTCTTGTTCCTTAAGTGTCTAGCATCTTGTTTGTTTTATAATTTCACATATGTTGAAATAATATAATCATAACATTTCCTACTTTCATTTTCTTCCCTGCTTTCTCTTATATTCATGACCTCTCCTTCTTTAGTTCTTGATTTTATATATATATATATATATATATATATATATATATATATATATATATATATATATATATTTCCAAACACAAAAAACAAACCTCTTAGTCCACACAATCTTACCTGTACGTATATAACTCAGTGATTCAAGGCTGACCACCCAGCACAGGACAATCAACTTAGGCACTTTTCCCTGGGGAAGAACATTTCTCACATTCTCAGCATTACTTAGCTGTCTAGAGGTCTTTGTCTACTGTTGATGCTCCACAGCTTTCCCCCTCCATGTTAGTATGTTTATTGGTGTCACCATTCAGGTCTTGTTCAAGAAATCACATTGGTGAGACTTCATAAATGCAGTCTCTCTGACATTCCTAGAACACAGTCTTGCAGCAGATCTCCTGGTCCTCTGGCTCCTACAATCCTCCCACCCCTCTCCTGCAATGATCTCTGAGCTTTAGGTTCAGGGGTTGTGCTGTAGTACTGTAGCTGTATCAGTCAGGATGGAGTGTCACATGATCTCTTGTACTCTGCATTTTCATTGGTTGTGACTTTCTGTAATGGTCTACATCTGTTGCAAAGAGAAGTTTCTTTGACAATGAATTAGAACTATACTTATCAGGGAACATAAAGATAACTACTTAGAATTTAGTTAGGAATTATAATGATTTAGTAAAGTGGTTATTATAAGCTCTCCTCTGAGATCCACAACCTCTCCAACCCTGGGTAGTTAGCTAGCTAGGCTTCCAGTACCAGTCAATATTTCCCTCCTGTTGAGTGAGCCTTAAGACCAACGTTGGTTGTTGGTTACCACCAAGGTATGCATGCCGTTATTGTATTCATTGTGTTATTGTGTCATGCTTGTCATTGTTGGGGTTCATAGGTGTCACATACAGGATTTTTGGATGTCTCCCATCCTTGGAAGCTTGCATAGCACTTTCTGATATCATAAAAGCTAATCGCCAGGGAGAATGCATTCAGGTCAGATCCAACTTAGTTCCCATGGTTCCTGTGTCCAGAGTGCATGGTTTCTCCAGCAGCAGGAGTTCGCCTTACAACTCTGAAGGTGATCAAGATCAACAGTAACTGCCTCTTATATTCTGGAAGTATCTTGGATAACCATGACTAACAACTCAAAAACAGACCTCTCATGTCTGATGTTGGGATTTTGTTAGTCTATGGCTCTTGGTAGGAATACCATCAGCCCATGTGGGAAGATTTCAAATAAACATATATGTATTATATTTCATTTTATGTAGCTATATAATAATATGCTTCCTTGTGACTTTTTCAGATATTCTTACTGCTATTTTATGCTCCTCTCTCCATATTCTGTATTTGTCTCCCTTCCTCTCCCTAGTTAAAGCTACTCGTTTTTTCCATTTCCCCCCTTCAAATCACTTGTACCCTGCTCCCCGTCTCATGGTCTCATTTCACTATCTTACTTTCTGCCATTACTCCAGGTAATGTACTCACATCTGAAGACTCGGCACTAAGAACTGCGGATGAGAAAGAACATTTGGTATTTGTCCTTCTGAGTCTTGGTTACCTCATTCACTATGATCTTTGATAGTTCCATCCTTCACCTGCAAATTTCATGACTTCATATTTATTTTTCTACAGCTGAATGGTATTCCATAATGTATGTGTGCCCCATTTTTATTATGCATTTGTAAGCCGAAGAACATTTAGGTTGAGAAACATGAGAAAGTGCTTAACTCTCTGATGACCCTCTTCTCCAAAGCTTGGTTAAAATTAAAAATTCACAGCTGACAATGTTTTTTGATGGCTGATATCAGGTCATTTTATACAATATAAGATGTGGTAGCATCACACTCCTTGTATAATGTTTCAGCAGTAACTCTGCTGTCGGTCTTGGTTAACTCAACACAAGCTGGAATTATCTTGGGAAGGAAAGGGTTTATTTTGTCTTACAGCCTGTAAGAAAGTGGCAGTTCTTACAAGAGAAATGAGTGATTTGAAAGGAGAAATGAAAAAAATGGAGTAGCTTTAATTAGGGAGTGTGGGGAAAATAAACACAGAATACACAGGGAGGAGGGGAACTTATCAGTGAGAGAGATGAGAAAATGCCTCCATTGGATTGATTCCGGGGCAAGTCTGTAGAGGCATTTTCTTGATTAATGATTGACGTGAGAGGGTCCAGCCCACTATAGGTAGTACCATCCCTGGGCGGGTGGGTCTGGAGTATTTGAGAATGCAAACTGAACCAGCCAAGAGGAGCAAGCCAGTACGATGCTACTCCATGCCTTCTGCTTCAGTTCCTGCCTCCAGGTTCCTGCCCTGACTTCCCTGGACAATGGACTACAAGCTGCAAGATGAAATAACCCCTTTCTTTCCCAAGTTGCTTTTGACCATGGAGTAAGAAGGTATGTAACTTTACAGGAAGCCACAGTTAAGAAACTTAGGACTTTTAGAGAGACTTCAAATATTGTAAAGAGACTGACCTTTAAGTGTTGAAATATTTAAAGACCCTGGGACTTTTAAAGGTATTTACATGATAATGTGTTGTGATATTAATCATAATATGAGATCTTGGAGATAGGCTAGAAATGAAAGGTGATGTGTTTGTGTGTCAAGATGACAAGGAGTCAATTGTCCTGGTTGTTGTGTTTGTTTGCTTGTTTGTCAACTTGACACAAACTAGTGTTATCTGGAAAGATGAACCTCAGTTGAGAAAACATTTCCACTTAGAATCTTTGTAGGCAAGCCCATAGGGCACTTATTTATTTAATGATAGATGTTGGAGGGCTTGGCCCACTGTGGGTGATACAGGTCCTGGATTGTATAAGAAAGTAAGCTGAGTGAGCCAGGAGGAGCGAGCCAGTAATACACTATCCTCTACAACACTCTCTCCAACCCTCGCTTCCAGGTTCCTGCCCTAAGTTCCTGTCCCAGTTTCCCTTCATGAAGGACTATAAGCAGTAAGGTGAAGAAACACTTTGTTCTCCAAGTTTCTTGTGGTCATAGTGTTTATCACAGAAACATAATCCTAACTAAGACAGTATCATTCACACAAAAG
This sequence comes from Onychomys torridus, assembly GCF_903995425.1. Classification (NCBI taxonomy): domain Eukaryota; kingdom Metazoa; phylum Chordata; class Mammalia; order Rodentia; family Cricetidae; genus Onychomys; species Onychomys torridus. Next base: position 47,420,828 of record NC_050451.1, read on the forward strand.
TAATTTTAGTAACATAAAATTTTTCTATTCAAATCAGTTATTAGATTCTACTGATTGGAAGACATTGACTAGAACTTGATTTTTAATTAATTAAAATTTAAATACATTGTAGCAATATCATTAACAATCTAGCTATGATTGAGTGGGAAAAAGATGTCTTCATTTCTTTTCCATTACTGTGATAAAATACCCTGAAAAAAAAATAACTTAGGGTGAAAGGGTTTATTTTAGCTCATGGTTTCAGGTGATAGTCCATAATTTCAGGGAAAACAATATGGCAGGAATTGAAAACCGATAATTATATTACATCCACAGTCAAGAACAGAAGACAATAGTTGCATATGTGTTTTGCTGAGCCTGATGTTTCCACTCATATAGCCCCAGATCCCCTGCCTAGGGAATAGTGCCACCCACAGTGACATGGTGAGCAGGTTTTCCCAACCCAATTACTGTAATCAAGATAACCCCCTTAGACATGCCCATGGGCTGACCTGATCTAGAAAATCTTTCATTGAGAATCTCTTCCCTGGTAACTCCAGGTTATGTCAGGTTGACAATTAAAACTAACCAGCACAAAGAGGTATTTGGGAAAAGGAATTTGGACTCAGTTAATATGAATGTGATAATGGTTTTGATCAGTTTGTCAATTTCAGAACAATCACATTTAAATTTAATAATTTAAGGGTAACCCAACATATCACGCTGTATTTAGAAATGTCATGGTCTCTATTCGCTGAATGCCAATGTCACTCATCCTCCCGTGATCACAGCCAGCATCAGTGTCTCCAGACCTCACCAGATGTTGCTTCGATGCAGTCTTTGGGATTGGGCTACATTTCAGCACCACCAAAGTAGAGTAAAACCTACATCAAAGTTTGCTTACATATAAAAAATAAAAACGAGCAACAAGAACCACAGACTGATTCAGAGATTCAACCTGTAGTGTCAAAAAGCTCCATATTGTAAGTTAGCAGGTAGAACAGCCAGTAAGCCCAACCTTCAGGAAACATCAGTAAATAGAAGTGAATCTATCCAGGACATGGATAAGGGAAGGAGATATCAGCATTACATGTGAAATATGAAGAAAAATATAAATAAAATTTGATGAGACAATGTGAGCAGATTTTTCTTTGGGCCACCAGCTCACACACAAAAAAAAGACACAGAGACTTGTTGATTATAAAAGCTCAGTCTTTGCTTAGGTTTGTTCCTAACTAGTTCTTATAACTTACCTTAATCCATATTTTTTTAATCTATGCTGTTTTATGTGGCTCAATTACATTTACTGTGCATTGCCCATCCTGATCCTTCTTCTTCGCAATGACAGCTCAGCCTTTCTTCTTCCTGGAGCTCTCTCTGTCCAGAAGTCCCTGCTATACCTCCTGCCTAGCTATTGGCTGTTTCGTGTTTTATTAAACCAATCACAGCGGCACAGCATCACACAGTGAAAAGGAATAATCCACAAGAAAGGTAGACTGTGAAAAGGAACTGGGTAAAATTTCTAGCGCAGAAACAGTAGGTAACAACTGAGTAGTTCAATAGACATACTTAATAGAAGATTGGGGGTACAGGGTGAGAGGATAGCTGACTCGAAAGCTGTGTAACCAAAATTCTCCAAACTTAAGGACAAAGGAAAAGAATTGGGGCTACAGAAATGGTTCTGTGCTTGGTGGCACTGGCTGCTCTTCCAGAGACCCAAGTTCCATTCTCAGCACCCACATGGCAGCTCATAACTGTCTGTAACTCCAGTTACAGGGGAATCCGACACCCTCACGCAGACATACATACAGGCAAGACACCAATGTACATTAAATAAATAAATAATTTTTTTTAAAAAAAATAGAGAATTGAAGCCAGGCGGTGGTGGCGCACACCTTTAATCCCAGCACTCGGGAGGCAGAGGCAGGTGGATCTTTGTGAGTTCGAGGCCAGCCTGGTCTACAGAGTGAGATCCAGGAAAGGCGCAAAGTTACACAGAGAAACCCTGTCTCAAAAAACCAAAAAATAAAATAAAATAAAATTTAAAAAAATAAAATAAAAATTTTTTTAAACCCTTAAAAATAGAGACTGGAGCTGGAGAGATGGCTCAGCAGTTAAAAGCACTGACTGCTCTTCCAGAGGACTTAGGTTTCATTCTCAGCAATTGCATGGCTGCTGTCATTCATTTATAACTCACAGTTCCAGGCAATCCAACATCCTCTTCTGGCCTTTCTGGGCACCAGACGCACATTAGATGCACAGACAGGCGTGCAGGTGAAACACTCATACACACAGAATATTTTTTAAATGGAGACTTACTGGTTTGGGGGGGGCAATAACAGTCAACCCTCTGTTTTACTGGAAGATTGACAAAAACAGTCAACAAAATAAGGCCTCGGCGTGCTCCAATTGGATGAGATCTAGTTGAAACTCAGTGGAGGCTAATCTTGACCAGCTCAAATGACACCACACTACAGCACCACAAACACTGGCAGAAATGGCGAGCGAACAGTGTAAAAGCAGCGAATCCCACAGGAAGATGCATTTCACTCAGGGAAACAAAGGCCAGGATGGCTTCTGACACCATGAGGAGACACACAAGGCAGAAGAAACTGCCAAGGAATGAACTTAAGCATAGCACCATTATTTCAGAGACTGTGAAAAGTGACTTTCAGATAGACAAGATAAGTAGCTCTGTCACCAGCACACTCCCCTCCCCAACGTGAGCTGCCGCAGAATTTGCTCAGACATTTAAAAAAAATGGTCACAATTCGGTCTCCAACACAGACAAGGATGTGGGAGGAGTAGCAGAGATGGTGGGAATAATCGTGGCAGATTTTTGTTCTGCTGCATTTTTAACCATTATATATATATAAATATAAAATCAGCTATTTAAAGGAGAAATCAATGTTCCTGGTGATTAAAATTATCTGTAGAGATCATGCATGAGAAAGCCAGGCAGCATTGGGATTTTCTGATTTGTTGAGGGGTAGGACAGAAAATGTCTAACAAGTTATTAACTGATGTCAACACTGCCTGGGAGGCCCTCCTCACTGGAGGCTTGGTGCAATCCCAAAGAGAACTTCAGCTAGTTTTCCAAGAAGAAATCCAGAAATGGACGAATGAATTCAAAGTATATATAGGGAGTACAAGCCAATCAAAGCAATCTCTAAAAATAACAGACAAGGGTGACAGAATAACCTGATTTTAAGATGTGCTGTTAGGGGAGATGAAGAGCTGGGGACTGGGAAATGAGCCAGATCTACAGTCATACATTCACTTGTCTCTTTGTCACCCATCTTGAGTTTTCTGCCTCACAGGACAGCCTCCAACTGACTGCAGAGTCCAAAGCAATGGGGAAGTGGGGCCAAGAGAAGATGGTGAGGAAAAGAAACAAAACATCACGTTTTCTAAAGCACTTTTTATGTGTTATATGCATACATTTACATATATGTGTTCACATGCATACACATGTATGTGTGTATATGGAAAGGGATGAAAACAGTTGGGATGACTTGGGAGGAGGCAGAGGTCAGCAAGATGAACAGAAAATGAGAAAGACAGTGGGGAGTTGAATAAGAGATAGGTACAATGATGTACATGCATGAAAACTGCATAATAAAACCCATTATTTTGTACTGTTACTAAAAGTACTCCTCATAAAAACAATAGAATATGGTTCCCTGTTTCTCCCTCGGTTGGTCTGAGGTGGTAGAGCAGTGTCTTCCCACTCAGGACTCCCATCCTGCTGGGCAGAAGCCAGTCTTCATGGCCACCTCAGTACAAGTCTCGGTGAACAAAGCCATAAGGCAGCTAGCTAGTCCTTTATTCTCTTGATCCACACTGTCACTCTCCTTTAGCTCTGTTGTAGCCATGGGTCCTTTCCTCTGCTTCATTCCTTGGGAATGTGCTGAGATCTCCTTACTCAGGGATGGAGGTGGTTTTCCAGTTATGTAGCTACAACAGTGATGCCATGATAGAACTGTCCAAGGGTAGACACAAGAAACATAGTTGAGAGGTAAGCCCAGACACACACGAGTTATCTATCCACTTTTGACTGACTTTGACAATGTCATCACTAGAGAAAATACAGCTTTTACAGTAAATACTATAGATGTCTTTAACTAATTGGATATAGGTATAAATAATTCTTTAAATCACACTGTAAATTACAATAAACTGGAGAAGATCCACAGCTTTAAAGATAAAAAACAAAGGTTTAAGAAGAACAAATAGTTTGGGGATAAACAGAGATTTCACTGTATGGCACAAAAAGTACCAACTATATAAAGTAAAATAAAATGCTAATCTATAAGTCAAAGTGAAAGCTACTTGTTTGTTGAGAGACACAGTTAAAAACAATAAAAGATAAGCCAATAGCATGAGGATTATCAGTTCACACACATGAATAGTCTTACCCAAATATTTGGCCAAGTATTTTACCTAGAATAAATATCTCCATCAATTTTAAAATAATTGGAAGAACTTGAAAAGAATATACCACCTGCAAAAGACATGCATTCAGTGTACATGAAAGACATGGCCAGGGTGCACAGGAAAGACATGGCCAGGGTGTATAGGAAAGACATGGCCAGGGTACATAGGAAAGACATGGCCAGGGTGCACAGGAAAGACATGGTCAGGGTGCACAGGAAAGACATGGCCAGGTTGCACAGGAAAAGTGCTTAGTGTTATAACTCATAGGGAATTGCATGTGTCGTGAAGATAGGTCACTGTCCTTCAAGAGCATCTGAAGACATTAGAAAGGCCATCACTGTCAACTCTGACAAAGAAACAGAAAGCGTTCGTTCTCATGGGACTTAAATGCTACGCCTACCTTGAGCTGCTTTCTATGACTGCTTTCTATGGAGTTTAACATACAGATGTCATGTGGCCTAGAGCTCCACACACCCCATTGTTTACCCAAGAGACACAATTTCACTTGTAAATAGATAATTTCTATATGAATACTGACATAAACTTCTGTAAGCAACAGCCACAGACTGAAAACAAGCCAACATCACCAAGTAGAGAATTGGAGTGAATGTTTAAGTACGCCGTGAAATATGCTCAGTGGTTACAAGGAATACCCTCTGACACATTCACCACCTCAACAGTAGCAGGCAGAACACACAAAGCCCCACAGAAAAGCACAGCAAGCATCCTGCTTGTTTCTGTGTACAGGAAGAGAACAAACCAAACCTAGCACCAGAGAGCACAAGAGTGCCTCACGCCAAGGCCTGTGCGAGGGCTTGATTGCTAAAGACACCAAGAATCTTCTGGCAAAGATGACAACGTCCTATGTCCCACTTGGATGATATATATACATACATATATCACACACACACACATATACATGTGTGTGTGTGTGTGTGTGTGTGTGTGTGTGTGTGTGTGTGTGTGTGTATTTCACATGTAAGCAGTTGAACATTTTTCAGATCTCACCAAATAGGATATTTAAAGGCACCGTGTACTGTTGCATGCAGGGTATGCCTTAACGTAAGTTATTTGAAAAGGGAACATATAAAGGACTATTTTAAGTATTTGCCTAGTACATAAAGCAAAGGTTACTATGACATTCATGATTGGATGATTAATTACAACATCACATCTTAATGAATTTGTTACTTTCTAATTTCTAATGAATCTGTTTAATTTCTATATTTTGATCTCTATGGTCCACAAAACAAACCATGAGCTATAAATACTTGATAAAATATGTGTGATTAGAAGCCCTACATTATGTGTATGAGAAAATCAGGCTGAATTCAATCTTCTTACAGTTGTGAACATAAGGACATTCTTTCTATTATGCAGGTATAAAATTTTAGTCAATTTTTTTTTTTTTTAGTTTTTTTTAACTCACTTTGTAGACCAAGTTCTCAAACACACAAAGATCGACCTGTCTCTGCCTCCCAAGTGCTGAGATCAAAAGTGTATGCTGCCATGCCTGGCCTAAAATATTACTCAATTTTTTTATAAAGATCTCATTATGGGATTGACTTGATAAATTTACAGTGTTCTTGAGGCTGTTTCACCTGGGCAACAGGGATAGGGTGTGTGTCCTTACCCTCCTAACAGCTGGGCATCAGGGATAGGTTGTATGTCCTTGCCCTCCTCACAGCTGGGCATCAGGGATAGGGTGTGTGTCCTCACCCTCCTCATAGCTTGGCATCAGGGATAGAATATGAATCCTCACATTCCTGACTGGTAGGCATTGGAGAAAGGGTGTGAGTCCTTACACTCCTCACAGCTGGGCATCAGGGATAGGGTGTGTGTTGTCACTTTCCTCACAGCTTGGCATCAGGGATAGAGTGTGCATCCTCACACTCCTGACTGGTGGACATTGGAGAAAGGGTATGCGTCCTTACACTCCTCACAGCTGTTTCCTTCAGCCATGACTATGCGGCCATCTTTAAAGCAAGAGCATCTTTGTTGGCCGTGGTGAGATTACAGTAATAACTTTACCTTTTTTCCTTTGTAACACCTTCTACTTGCACATCTAGTCCTTTCATAATGTGAAAAGGGGAAATCATTTTATTAATTTTTCTGTATGAAAAAAGGATTTCATTGAGGAATTTTCACGCATACATATGGTTGCTCGTATTTGCCCCCCACTCTCTTCTCTTCCTCACTCCGGTTCTGCTTTCTTGTCACATATATGTATGTCTGTGTTACAAATATATTTATACATATAGATAACATGTATGTATATATGGGTGTAACTAATTTTTACTTGTATAGAAAAAGGTTCTACATATGAGAAAATATGGAATGTTTTGACAAAAAAAAAATAACTATTAAGTTCCAGTGAGTCAGTCAATAACAATGGCTTACTGTGGCAAAATTTATATTATGTCTAATCTCTTTATAGAAAGAATGCAATTGTCATCAGCAATTATAACTCAAAGACAAAAAAATGAAAAAAAGAACCAAATTGTTCTCTATTTATGGGGTAGCTTTTGGTCATGGTTAAATGAAAAGGGTTGATGGATTTTTAATTTCATGATAGTCCTTGGGTTCTACAGTAAATAATTAATCTTTCTGGTGAAATGCTGTCATGTTTAATAATTCTGTCCTTGTCTTTCACTGTAGCTCTGAGTCGTAGGCCTTTTGATCCTTAGATTAGACCTCAGCAAATGATCTTTATGCTTGCAGACAGACGTCTCTCATCGGAGGTGGGATTAACCAGGTTTAGTGAGCTTCCAAAATTTGGACTCCAGATTTTCATCGTCTGTTCCAATCTTTCTCTGTACATTATAAGGAGGTGTAATATAGGAAATGTGGTGATTCCTTTGATGTATGATTTTGTTAAAAACATGAGAAGGTGGAGAGGGACATTGCAAAGGTTTTTAAAGCCTTGAAATCTAAAGCAAATGCCTGAATCTGGTAGGAACTAGAAATATTTACATGTATGAAGAGATGGAGTCAGGGAAGATATCCTGAGAAATAGCATCTTCACTAATAAATCACAAGTGCCCTGGCTTTACTAGGCCCTTTAGTATTTCACACAGTTCCCCAGAACAGAGTTTGAAAGGAATAGAATTAAGGACAAATAAACTCCACGGAGTTGGCTGTGAAAAAGCTGTGTAGACTGCCCTGGCATCTAACAATCCTTCAAATCTATCTTTCTTCCTTTCTTTTCTTTTCTCCATCATGTATCTGTCTGTCTAACTAGGCAGCTAGTTATTACTGAGTCATCAGCTTATGGAGACAAAGCCTAATAGGCCAGCCTAGAACTCTCTATGTAGCTCAGGTTAGCCTTGAACTCATAATTTTCTTGCCTCAGCCTCCAGAACAATGGGATTACAGGCTCTTGTCTTTGTGCCCACTAAATCATTAATAAATAAGTCTTGTGAATACAATACAATACAGAAATATAATAAAATACAATATTTCACAGCTCTTGCCTTTTAGAGAAAAAAATGTAGGTTTTATGTTTATGTGGGGGCTGTTAAAACCCTTGGTATCCTGTTATTATCTAGTCTTACCATCCATTAGCATCACTACTAATTACACAGTGTGATGACAGGGTACATGTGTGCATGTGTGCCTACACACACATACACACACACACACACACACACACACACACACACACACACACACACGAGCATCTACATACACAAGGCAGCTAGACAAAGAATAGATGGTCCAAAGACAACATCAACAAAGAGTTAACAGGATTCTGGGTTCCATGCAGTACCCAAACTATGACAAGGATTAAAGTGGCCATCAACCAGGCTCTGAAAGATGATACTTCCTCCTGGAGCTGGAGAACTCCATCAAAGGCTGACATCCAGGTGGCATAAGCTTGTCTCAGAAAAAGCCTAACCAATAAAGATGGAGGTAAGTTGTAAGAAGACCCTTGTCACCACACACCCTTCCCCAAAATTTTCCAGATTAAGACTGTACCATGACACACGCATTTCCATGAATTGTAGAGGGTCTGAGGCCTTCGTGCTCAATGAGGAAAACATTCCAGGAAGTCAGGATCAGTTACCACTTAAATTGACTCTCCCCTGCATCATCCCTGTTAGCTCATTTTCTCTAGCATAAGATGCTTTTAGATGCTTTGAAGCCTGTTTCGTTTCCCAGCTCTAATTCCCTTCATTCTTGCTGAATAGACAAATCAAGACACACAGCCATGTAAAGAAACAGAAGGCAGTTGAAAATCCCCCAGGCTAAGCTGCCTTTACCTTTTCACCTTCCATTTATATCTCCCCATCTTTCTTTTCTTTGCTAAATCACACAAGTTTTAACTAGTTGCAAAGCTAAATAACTATTCAACAAAATCGACAGATCATACTGTTTGTTTACCCACCACATATTAGGAGAAATCAGGCCTATCTTGTGTAAAAGTGCTACATTAACCATCTACAATGCAACTGTGCCCATGGCACATCTGTAAATAAAGTGCCAGAGATAGCTAACCCTAGTAACAGTACTTAAAGGCAGTGAAGAAATATAACTAGAACTAGGTATAGCTCAAGGTAGAGTGATTGCTTAGCATGTATGCAGGAAAGCCTGTGTTTGATCCCTAACTCTGCCAAGAAGGAAGGAAGGAAAAAAGAAAGAAAGAAAGAAAGAGAGAGAGAGAGAGAGAGAGAGAGAGAGAGAGGGAGGGAGGGAGGGAGGGAGAGAGAGAGAGAGGGAGAGAAAGAGAAAGGGGAAGAGAGGAGGAAGGGAGGGAGGAATGAAGAAAGGAAGGAGGAATGAAGGAAGGAAGAAGAAAGGAAGGAAGGAAGAAAAAAGGAAGGATGGAAGGTAGGAAGAAAGGAAGAAAGGAAGGGAGAGAGAATTTATTGTACCCTGCTTCAAACAAACCAATCTTTTTAAATGATGATTTTATATGTAACATGAATTAAGTAATAAATGTTAGGTGCATAATGGTATAGTGTTTGATTAAACAAAAATTAATCAGACAATTTACAGGTGAAAAATTGACACCTTATACTAGAAAAGACTACTTTTAGAGACACTGGAGGAATGAAACTAGAAAAACCATGATAGTTGGTGTGAATCTTTATAATGGACGTGTAGGAATTCACTCTGCCACCCAGACATGGAGTCTCACTATACAATTATAGGGCATAGAGGCTGGGAATTACAAAGCAGAAAAATTGCCATGAGTTTGAGAGCAGGCTACTCTACAGGGGAAGTTCAGGCCAGCATGAGCTGCAGAATAACTGTCCAAAACAAACAAACAAACAAACAAACAAAAAACCCAAGGATTCACTGTACAGTGTTTGACTGTTTCTATAACCAAAGCAAAATTAACATGAGAAAAATAAATTATTGATCTTTTTCTGCATAGATTAAATTAAATCTTCATATATGCACTTACCACTCAGTAGCTGAACTCTGCCTGGCATGCTTCAGCAATCCTAAAAGGCTGGAGACTGACTATTTGATAGGGCAGATCGCTAGCCATTCAGCAGTTCTTGGAAAATATAGCAGAAAATTCAGCATCTGATGGGATGGAATGTTTCTTAAAGATGATCTTGACATTTGATTTAGCTCTAAAATAATGCTAATATATCAAGTGAAATAAATTCTAAATGGGATTTAAATTCTGCATGGCGGAACATGTGCTATTCTATGTAATAGTGCTCTGGTCAAAATATGAAAAAACAGACCATCTACAATGTAGGATTCCTATTCAGCAACAAAGGATACATAATCTTTAATGATTTTCAAAAAAAATAGCTATCTATTAAACCTTTGTACTGATTAGTTTTTACTGTCAATTTGACACAACCTAGAGATCTGATTAGATCAGATTGGATGTGGTAACGTCTCTGAGAGATCGTCTTAATTAATGACTGATGTGGGAGGGCCCAGCCCACTGTGGGTGGAACTATTCCCTAGGCAGGTGGGCCTCTGCTGAGTATGAGCATGTCCCTGTACTCTTTAGATATTCATAAACAATGTCTTCCTTGACACAGTATCAGAGTAAAAATACAGACTTTAAAATTCCCTCATGGGACACAGGCTGACCAGGTAACACTCTTTTCCCCCTAAAATGAGGAAGTCAATTACATTCTAGTACAGGTCATTGTGAGCTGGCATTTGGTGTCTGAATTGTGCTAATCAAGCTATTTTTTGCTGGGACAATTTACAAGAAAACATACACTTTTCCTAAGATTTACCTTCTCTTGTCCTCTGAGGAGTCTGAGATTTGGTGACAAGAACATCATCTCAGGGAAATGGGAGTTTTAATTTTCTGGTATCTATATGAAAAAAAAATGAAATCAATTTTTCATAATGTATTTTATTAATTCACAATCTCACAAGTTCCAAAGCAACAGTAGTTCAAAATGATTTTAAGGAAATAATTGACTGTTCTTTTTTTTCTTTGCAGTCAAGCATTGAAATCTGGTGTGGATTTTAAATGTACAGAGCAGCTTAATTTGAGAACTACATTTTAATTGCAATACTTAATCTCTACCTAGATTGTATAATATTGATCCCAATAGCCTTAGAGGTCATGTTATATGTCATGGTTGCTCTGGTGTCAGTTGTTTTTTCGCCAATCTAGGTGAGAATCGTTTTGAACATAAATGAAAATTCATCAGTTAAATTCTGGGTCCCTCGGTCTCACTAGCTGCAGTTCCAGGCCTGGGAGCCATGTGCCACTGGTGGCTGCCATGTGGGACATCTCAGATGGTGCTGTGGTTTTTGTGGCAATAAGAAGGAAGTTTGACTAACACAAGTTTATACTGCAGATATTTAAAGGGAAAATGAAACTATTGCAGGCTTATCTGCCAGGAAGCAGCTAGATGTGACAATCACCCCTGTGTAATGTCACCTTAGGTAAAGAGCATGAAAGTTTCCCGATGTGTCTGCTATTTACCATTACAGTTTGGATTTTAAATTTTATCATTTTTCATATGAAATATTTGCTTTCAAATAAACCCATTTTGTGGTTGTTTCTTTCAAAGGTACAAAAATGTCTGAGTAAATAACTCTGATGCCTTTGGCTCTATTTTCTAGCTTGGAACTCTGGGCTTGTTTCAGGCTATAAACCTAACACAGATGACTTTAGCTGTGGATGTCTCACTAAATACAACCCTGGCGACAGTCAGATACAGTTTGCCAACTGGGATTCCTTTCATCCCACCTCACATTATAAAATAAAGTCCTTCGTATGCAGAACCTCCACACAGTTGTTGCTGTTTTAACATGCCTCGTGTGTCTTCCTTCACTTAGTCTAACTAAAACTTTATGCTGTTCCACTCAAGTCTCTGAGAACTTCCAACACTACTGAATTATAGATTTGGCACACTCTCTAACTTCCTGCAGCATAAGAATAAAAGTCAAACATTTATGCATCATGTGGAATGGACCTGCATTTGTCCAAGGATGTTCCATGCTCTGTCCTAGCCCATCATCCCAACACTACTGCAAAGCAGCTGTTTTCCCCATATAGTAGACAGAGCAGCCATATGCCTGCAGGGGCCATGAGGCTGCAGTACACTTGGAGGTCATGCACCTGTGACATCATGAGGCTGCAGTAGACAACCATGCACCTGCAGGACCATGAGGCTGCAGTAGGCAGATCACCCATGCACCTGCAGGACCATGAGGCTGCAGTAGACACAGGGGCCATGCACCTGCAGGACCATGAGGCTGCAGTAGACACAGAGGCCATGCACCTGTAGGACTATGAGGCTGGAGTAGACACAGAGGCCATGCACCTGTAGGACCATGAGGCTGCAGTAGACACAGAAGCCATGCACCTTCAGGGACCATCGGGCTGCAGTAGACACAGAGGCCATGCACCTGCAGGACCATCAGACTGCAGTAGACACAGGGGCCATGCACCTGCAGGACCATGAGGCTGGAGTAGACACAGAGGCCATGCACCTGTAGGACCATGAGGCTGCAGTAGACACAGAAGCCATGCACCTGCAGGGACCATGAGACTGCAGTTGACACAGAGGCCATGCACTTGCAGGACCATCGAGCTGAAGTATACAGAGGCCATGCATCTGCAGGACCATGCGACTGCAGTAGACACAGGAGCCATGCACTTGCAGGGACCATGAGACTGCAGTAAAGACAGAGGCCATGCACCTGCAGGACCATCAGACTGCAGTAGGCAGATCAGCCATGCACCTGCAGGGACCATGAGGCTGTTTTTGGATCTCAGTCACCTGCAGGACCATGAGGCTGAAGTAGGCAGATCAGCCATGCACCTGCAGGGACCATGAGGTTGTTTTTGGATCTCAGTCTCTAGTCTCACTTTCCTCACCACTGGACTGTCTCCTTTAATGATTTTGGCCAATGTTTTGATGGCACAGCCTGAGGCCCCTTATTTCTTCAAATGACATTCCATTTGTAGTCATGGGTATCACTGCAGGAAGCATAAGCCAATCTGATCTACCTGGATTGTTGTAAGAGGACACAAGGGCTTGAAGTCCAGCTTCCTCTTAGCTCAGGTTAGAGTGCCCAAAGAAACAGCTGAGTCACCAGTCATCTGAGCATCCATAACACTGCCTGAGTACCTTGAACCTCCTCTTTCCTCAGTGTAGCAATCACACTCCCCTGCTGAGATGTAGAAGAATCTTTGCCCTCTCACCACCAGGTTTTGGGATCTGTAGCTACCTTGAATTGAAATCCTACTGAAAGTCACCCTCTCTTAAGGGCTTATTTGTCTCAAGATCATGTTCAACTATGTGCCCTCTGATTAATAGAGTGAAGAGACCAACTACTAGGATTCAGAATAAATAGTGACTTCATAGACAGAATCTGATATCTCATTGATTAGAGTAGTGGTCCTCAACCTTCCTAATGCTGGGACCCTTTAGTACAGTTCCTCATGCTGTGGGAACCTCAACCATAAAATTATTTTCGTTGTGTAGCCAGAGTTTTCTCTGGTCCTGCCCAGCCCACAGTCCCGCAGCCACTTATAAGATAATTACTCAGAGGTTTATATTACCAGTTGCATGGCCTATGGCAGGTTTCTTGCTAGCTAGCTCTTATAACTTAATTTAACCCATAATTCTTGTCTATATTTAGCCACATGGCTTGGTACCTTTTCTCTGTTCTGCCTTGTCATCTTGCTTCCTCTGTGTCTGGCTGGAGATTCCTCCTCCTCCTCCCTTCCTCTTCCCAGCATTCTCCTCATCTGCTCACCCCGCCTATACTTCCTGCCTGGCTTCTGGCCAATCAGAGTTTTATTAAACCAGTGTACAAGAGCATTATCCCACAGCATCATTGCTACATCCAAACTGTAATTTTGCTACTGTTATGAATTGTAATGTAAATATCTGTGTTTTCCGATAGTGTTAGGTGACCCGTGAAAGGGTTGTTTGACCTCTAAAGGGGTCACAACCCACTAGTTAAGAACCAGTGGTTTAGATTCAACAGAGCATAGTAATAGCTGCTTAGAGGATGGGGACTACGGGTGCATAAACACCTCCTCACTCCATAGACTAGATGACAGACAGTGTGAGCAAATAAGGGTTTCATTATGGTTTAATATGGGGAGTCATGTGGAGATTTGCAATTGTCTAGGTCTCCTCGGTCAAGGGAAATAAGACTAGTGAAAATAATATGAAAAATAGGACAAGGGAAGAGAGAAGGAATGGAAATGTTTCTGAGTTCGAAGTTATTCCTTATGAATAAGGTAGACATGACTAAAGCTGTAAAGGGGAATGACAGAGGAAAATGGTGAACAAAGAACTGTGGGGGGTGACTTTTCATTAACTGAGGCTTCCCTTCCCAGCTTCATTCTACTCGGTTGGTGTTACTCCAGGGAAACACTGAAAAAGTTGGTAGTAACAGCTGCCCCCTCCTGAGGACATGTGCTTCCTGCTAGGATAAAATCTATAAATGCTGTAACTGTAACTTTACATAGTAATACAACTCCGATAAGGAGACTTTTTACTTTTTATTTTTTTTACTTTTTACTTTTTATTATTGCTATCATTATTGTTTTAAGTATAACTTCCATTTTATTTTTTTCTGTCCTTATGAAGCCACTTTTTTACATGGGATTTGGTAGAGGTCATGGCATAGCACCAGCAGGTCTAAATCATGGTGGGACGTTTCGTCCTTCTGGGCTTCATGAGATCAAGATCGATTCCTCTGAAAGGCACAGCTCATGCAGAAATGCAGCTTGACATAGAATTACTTTTAAGTCATACGTATATGTGTGTCTGTTAGTGAGTACCTGCATGCATGTGCAGATATCCACAGAGTTTAGAAAGGGGGTTCTGATCCTTTGCAGATGGAGTAACATGAAGTTGTGAGATGCCCCATGTGGATGCTGGGAACTGAACTCAGGTCCTTGGCAAAAGCAGTAAGCACTGCTAACCACTGAGTCACATCTCCAGCCCTGATATTCAGATTTCTAAGATGGTATATGGGTGATTCGATGGACATCAAGTTACACATAATATGAGCAGTTAAAGAACATGGAGGCTTTGTTTGTGTGATGATGTAAATCAGGCCAAATTCACATCTGCACATATGCATGGAACAGATGAAAATCAGTACATCCAATGAAACAGCCTAATGGCAACCTGTGGGAGTAGCCACAGACCTACTGGGAGTGACAAACTCATCTTTCCAAGACATTAGATGGACTTGGTAAGGCAACACATAACCTGAGTAGGCGATGATCTTAATTGAGAGATGAGGTTTTTTACATGATGGTCAATAGAGTACACAGTTGAAATACAATATGTTTTCATATTGTGTATTTCATATCATTTGTCATTGTTTAATATATAAATTATGATACATGTTGTGTTTTGTGTGTTCATAAAATTCTCATTTATCATTATTATTATTATTATTATTATTATTATTATTATTATTACTGTGTGTGTGTAGACAGAAGTAGAAGTAGAAGAGATATGAAAATGGGCCATCTTTTCTAATGACTTAAATGATTACCATTAGCCCTGCTCTGTTACATGGAGACTCAAATTGTCTTATGGGACAACTTATTTTCCGCCTTGAGAGCATCTATAAATATGCTTTGCAATGTGATGTGCTTCCAATAATTTCTCTCCATATCTGTGTATCTGGAGAGAGCGTTATCATGTTAACTGACATTCAGAACAGGATCAGCTATCCCATGTTCACTATAACAATGTTAGGTAATATATGTTACTTTCACACACCAAATTCAGGAAAACAACCAAGAATCAAGGTAGGAAAAAGCCAAGAGGGGTGTGTAGTCTATGAATCAAACTCTTAAGAAGAGAAACTTTGGAAGGAAGGCTGCATACCCAGTGAAGCCTTAGATATATACCTGCTCACAACAGTGAAAGGTTTCCATACAGTGAACCTCTATCCAAACGGTATGTGTATGGGAGTATCCATGCAAAGTGGGCTGTTAAGCAATATTTATGATGACTAGTAGGAATATAACAATAGCCACTCTAAGCCACCTGCTGTCATTTATTAAAATCACTCCAAGCACCCATTTCCTTGTCTTTTGTATTATCTGAAATAATGCTAGGTATTTGAACTTGGTGCTAAGAAGTTTGTGTGCAAATAAGGTGCTACTGGCCTTCTAATGTTCCTCTTCTGTACTTCTGAGTGTCTTTATGGTTTTCTGAGTCAATAGATGTAATTCACAAGACAGATAGTGTTATTGTAAGATATGGAGGCAATGGGGAATGGGGGCCAGGGTCATGGATAACTTCCAGTTGGCTAGCACAACCAAATGAGAAGATGAGTCTCAATGGAATTAGAATATTGAACAAGGACTACAAAGAGTTTATTTTGAGAGGGCATATGCAAGGGAGCTAGTTGCAAGGGAGTGCCCAGAACAAATATTGATGGCAGTGACAATGATGATGGTGATGATGGGATAAAGATGGTGGAGATGATGGTGATGGGAATGGGGGTGAGGAAGATAGGGATGATGGTGATGGGAATGGGGGTGAGGATGTGGGGATAGTGATGGGAGTTGGGATGATGGTGATGGGATTGGGGATGAGGACTATGGGGATGATGGTGATGAGAATAAGGATGAGGACTATGGGGATGATGGAGATGAGAATGGGAATGAGGACAGTAGGGATGACAGCGATGGAAATGGGGATGAAGATGATGAAGATGATGGTGATGGGAATGGGGATGAGAACAGCTGGGATGATGAAAATGGGTATGTGGGGGTAATGGTGGTGGAAATGCGGATAAAGATGGTGGAGATAATGGGGATGACTATCTAGTAGTTATGAACTTCAATTTGCACAAAGATCTTGGAATCCTTCCTGCTACCTTCAGCTATGTATTAAATGTTGCCAAAATGTTTCTTGTTCACTAGCACATGTTTTGGCCCTAAATATAAATGTTAATGTTAATTTTGTTTCGTTCCCTGGCATCTCAATCTTCAGCCTTTTTTAATTTCACTTGGATAAACACAGCCAAGTATTTTCTTCCAAAATACATCGACAGTACATCCAAGGGTTTTCCTGCAGACGGATTCCCAGAACACCAAGCAAAAACGAAAAGCTGTAGTATAAACAAAAGCAACATTATTTACAAAAACTCAACTGAAGATTGAACAGCGGAAGAGTGAGTCAGCCCCGTTCCCCAACAACAGACGTTCTTTGTGGTCAATGTGGTTGTCTTTTAATCTCTGTCGGTTGTTTTCAAGTTTAATGTGCCTAAGAATCACCTGGTGGGCTTCCTAAATTGAAGATTCTTGGGACCCGCCTCCAGAGAATCTAATTCAGTGCCTAGAATGAGTCACCGGAAATTGCTCTTTAAAATGAAGATGTGGAGCCTGAGTGGAGAAACTGGTCATCATACTGGCCTTTAGCACCGAGCAGTTTGCTGTCTTTCTTCTTACTTTCAGGGCTGCAACTCTGAAATTAAGGTTCCATTGTTCCTAACACAACAGCTGTACATGGGACTCTCCTGCCCTCACTATCTGTAGATTTCAGCCCTTCCCTCTGGTTACTTACTGCCTCTACTCACTGCTAAGGGCTGCTGTCTTGCTAGACATAGAAAATCGCCTAGGAATGTTTCCAATTAGGCAGATGTGATGATCAGTTATTTTAGAAGCATTTCATAACTGCCTACCAGGGGACTTGTGGGGATTGCAGTCTGGCTTTCTAGGGTGTGTCCATGGCACTGGGCATCAGGACCAACGTGAATGCCAGTACTTAGCATTGCTTTCTGAGGTGCTCGGCCATGGCCTCTTTGAAGCAGGCTCATGTACAAAGGATGGTATTGCCCCAGTCTCCTGTGTGCTCTTTCTTATGTCTTAGCAATAGAGAGATGTTGTGAGATTCACACAGTTAGAGGAACATACTCACTTCTGTTTATAAGCTTTCCTTACATCCTATGTGAGCCTGGTGCATTGAAGTCTCTGCCCCAATAGGGATGAAGACGCAACTTTTGAAACTCTAAAAAGAATTTTAAAACATCAGATAAATTGATGATCAAGCAGACTTAAACACCCTTTCATAACTCTTTTTTTTTTTTTGAGCTGAGGATCGAACCCCAGGCCTTGTGCTTGTTAGGCAAGCACTCTACCAATGAGCTAAATCCCCAACCCCCATAACTCAAGTTTTTATTAGAAAAGCTTCTAGATTGAATTAATTTTGCCAAAATTAATGTTTTTTCATCTCAGTTTTGTTCTAGACTTCTCCATATTGATACTTGAATTTCAGAGGTAATTTCCAAGGCCAGTACCAGCTTTTAGATGGGGGAATCTTGTAGAAACATGGACAGAATGTTCTTGTGTGAATATATATATATATATATATATATATATATATATCAATGGTGTAGATCTTGTCAAACTAACCATCATGCTTCGAAAACTATACAAAACTGATAAAATTGAAATACATATGTATGCATATGTGCTTTATAGGTACATACATGAATAAATATACATGTATTTATAAAATATTAGATGTTCTATAATATTTGAACAAACAAAAAGTTTGTATTTTATAATGAAATGAGAGAAACAGTTCTTTCTATCAGAGAATACATCCAAAGCACTTAGTTTGATTCTAGAAGTATGTTCCCTACTCATTACTGATGGCTAGTTTTATTATTACACTAGAGAAAAAAGTAGTAGTTAGCAACAGCTCCAAGATGAGAAAGTCGCAGAAAAATGGAGTCAAACAGGTAAATTATAGACAGAAAGACCTCACAGACCATTGCACTCTACTTAAGTAGACTTCCAAGAGCTGATCTCTGCATGGATGCTGTGCGGAGAATTCACACCACACACACACACACACACACACACACACACACACACACACACACACTATATCAAGATGTAGTGCTGTGGTTGGTGTAGGCAGGAGAGATAGGTGGGATTTCCAGGAAGAGAGAGGAAGAGGAGATGAACAAGAGAGACACTGAACGAATTAGACACACAGAATGGGAAAGGAAGGTAAAAAGCCAAGAGGCAAAAATGTAGATTAGTATGAATGCGTTCATTTAAGTTATAGGAGTTAGTGGGGCAAGTCTAATCTAAGGCCGAGCTTTCATAATTAATAATAAGTCTCTATGTCAGTACTCCGTGTACTAGGAGCTGACAGTACAGAGAAAGACTAGCTACACATGCATACACATACATATATATCTTTTACTATTATAAGTAAGAGTTTTATAAGAAAAATATTCTCGTGTGAAAAACAGAAAGAAATATTAAGAAAAAACAGAACAGCATAGAAACAAGGGCACCTTGAGGATATAAAGTGTGACTGAAATGCTGAAGAGAGGCCATGGCACAGAAGGATTTGAAGGTAATCGCTGAGAATTCTCAAAATGACAAAAGACCAGAGTCAACGACTAAAGAAAACCTATGAATCACAAGCAAATTAAAAGAAAATGAAAGGGCAAAGCACATTTGCACATTTGGTATGGTAATAGTGCTGAAATGAAAAGACAAAGAAGGATGTTTTCAAAGTGTCCAAGGGAAAACACACGTCACCTAACAAAGGACAATGCTGAAGCTAGATTTTCAACTGAAATGACCAAACATGCAGAAAATGAAATAACAAATTTAACAGGCTGAAAGAAAACAATTTGCAACCCAGACTCTTTTCCAAAGAACCCTTTGAAAATAAAGACCCTCACAGAGACAGGGGGTGGAAGGGTTGCTTGGCAGTAAAATACAAAATGAAAGAACTAGGCAGAGCTCTTCGGGCTCAGAGAATAAAGAAACTCAGAAGTGCAGAGCAGATTGAAAGCAAGGAAAGTGAAGTGGCCAACTGGAGAGCTGGGTGGCTTTTGTCTTCTGTGGGACGGGAACAGTGTCATGGATGGAAATGGACCTGAAAGCATGTGGAGACCTCAAGTGCATAAGCATGATGGAGCCAACAGCTGGGCAGGCGTAGCTGGTGAAGACATCATTACAAGAAGCTGTGCAGGGGTGCCCAGGCAATCAGGCAGCTCTGCTCACTTCTTGGGGGAATCATGGTATCAGTCATGGAAAGACAGTATCTGTAATAAACTAATAGGACATGTGGAACAGAAATAGAATTGTAAGAATTTTAGTTAAAAAAAAATTCAAGAGATAAATAATTAAAGAGGGAGATAAAATGAAGTCACGGAGGCCAATGATGAATCACACATAGATTTAAAGTTAAATATGCCCAGAAACACTTTAGTTGAAAAACAAAGACATTTCAAACAATACCAAATGTGCACAGTGCAGAACGCATTCCTTGTGGTGAGGACACCGAAGCTCACTAGTAAAGGTGGGCATGAGGCAGCAAGCAAGGAAGAAGAGGCCACTCCACTGCTGTGCTTCTGTCACATCCCTGGAGGTCACACAGGCCTAGAAATAGAGAGGTTGGCCCAGTGAGAAAATGGCCAGCCCATTACCGAGATTGAATTCCAATTTTATTTTCAGGTACTCCCATTATATTGAATATAATAAAAACTAAGAAACTGAAATGAGAAATAGACATCTGTGATCCAATGAGACAGTAACACTCTCTCTCTACCTTTTAATTGGTGGGAGTGCAGTGGAGGTTGAGACAGTGTTTCCACGGTTCATGTTGGCCTTGAACTCCCTCTGTAGGTAACGATCTTGAAGTTTCAATTCTGCCTCCACCACCCAAGCACTGGGATTAGATGGGAGAGTGGTAGAGAAGGGAAGAGGAAAGGGGAAGAGAAGGGAAGGGAAGGGAAGAAGGAAAGTGGAGAAAAGAAAGGGAGAGGGGAATATGGGAAGGAAGAGGAGGAGAAGAGGGAAATGGGGAGGGAGAACATTGGAAATATGCTTGACACTTTTGCGTTCTCCTTACAGCCACACACTGCGCTCAGAGTTGCACTAGACAGAAGCACCCCCCTTTTCCAATCTTCATGGAGACTCTACAGAGCTGAGTCCTAACATCAGGGAAATCTGGACCACAGCAGTTGCCTTGAAACTGTTCTGAACACAGCAAGGCTACAAACAAACCAGATTGAACAAAAAATAATACTGACGCCATCGTTCCTTCCGGACCATCCCAGCACAACTATTTCCTGCAGGGGCTAAAGCTTTCAAAACTAAGAAAACCAATAAGAAACAGGGCCTTGGCCTCTAGAACCGGCAACAAGTAATTAACATATTGAGAATCCCACTTACAGAACTGAAAGAAATTTGGGTAATTAAGGAAAATTTATAGACAGTGGAATTTTTTTTTCTTTTGTGAGACAGTGTCATTGTGAAGGCTTAGCTGACCTGGAATAGAACTTGTAGCAATCCTCCTGCACCAGCCCCTGAACCTAGGAATTACAGGTGTGAGCCACCATACACTCAGCCTTACAAAACATAGAAATTTTAGCTTCATGAGAACTAGGAGAGAAGAGCATTTTGAGCGGGAGAGTGTGCTCATGTCTCGTGTCTAAAGCTGACGGTGATATAGATCCCACAAAGCTGGAAATCAAGAGACTGAAGTATAAGGTAGATGCCAAGGTAGATGCCAAGAAAAATGCTGCTGTTGTAACAGAGAATGGAGCAGAAGGGTGAGATGAGGGGGTATTCTGTGTGCGTGATAATTTTAGAATCACTTATAGCTCAGAATAAAGGAAACAAGCTAAAGATATATTCTATAGTATAGCTATAGATATAATCACATCAGTTACCACAAGAACAAAAACAGAAACATTCTAAATATTAGGTCCCCACAAAAAAGTCAGAGACATGAGATTGTATTGCAAGTGGTCTAAGGGTTATAAATACAGACCTGGGACCAAGACTCAGTGGTCACAGCCGTACTGTAGCCAAAATGAGCAAAAGTGAGTTATGTTTACATGTTAAGTAAAAACAAGTTCTTAAGGATCATTACAGAAACCAAAGCTATTAGAAGGCTTCCACATAAAAAGATGGCAAAGGGACACCAGATATATTCCACTGAAAACAAAGCAGGGAAATTATAATGTTATTAAGTAGATTGTGGTAGATGCCAGGTCTAGAGTAGGAAAAGATTTTTTAACACTATCAGACAATATTTAAATGTATAAGGATACTTTAGGTATCAAAAAAAGAAGCAAATAATAATTGAAAACAAAACTTTAGGTAATGAAAGGAGAATTTGATAGAACATACCAGTAGTAAAAAGTTTAAAGAAAGTTTTCTCAGTCTGACACATCAGGGTGTTAGTCAGCTTTTCGTCACTGTGACAAAATCCCCAAGGAGATGAACTTAAATGAAAGAAAAACGATTTTGGCTCTCAGTCTCAGAGATCTTGGTCCATAATACTTGGCCCTGTGGGCCTGAAATAGACAGCATAGCACAATAGAGGCAGGAAGTGGGCAGCTGTTTGCCTCGGGGTAGCCAAAAAGAAAAGATGATGATTTAGGGTCTAAATATCCCCCTCAAGACCATGCCACCAACTCCCTAACTTCCTCTCCCAGGGCCCTACATCCTAAACATTCTATTACCCCCAACAGCATCCAGGTTAATGGCCAAGCCTTCAACAAGTGGGCCTTGAGGCCACTTCAGATCTAAGTTCCTGCACATGGTAAAGACAAATTTCAGCTCCAAATACCACAATGAAGCAGTTTAAACATCAATACAACCCTTCGATCCATTTAGCCACTTGTAGCACACCCTCTAAATTGATCTACAATAATTTACAATAATCTAGTCAAAATGAAAATTCAAACTAAAGTAAAAATGGCACAGTTACATGGTCCAATATAGGGAATGTTTTAGTATTATTTACAATATTAATAGAACTAAGAAAAATATTGTATCTTAAGATCTAAAAGGAAAGTTGAAAACAATCACACACACACACACACACACACACACACACACACACACACACACATTGTGGTGGTTTGAATAGGAATGGCTCCCATAAACTCAGGTTTTTAAATGCTTGGCCCATAGAGAGTAGCATGATTAGGAAGTGTGGCCTTGTTGAAGTAGGTATAATAGCCTTGTTAGAAGAAGTGTGTCACTGGAGGTGGGCTTTGAGGTCCTATATACTCAAGCTATGCCCAGTATTATACACAATCTCCTTCTACTGCCTACAGATCAAGATATAGAACTCTCAGATCTTTCTCCAGCACCATGTCTACCTACATGCCACCGTGTCCCACCACGGTGATAATGAACTAAACCTCTTAAATAGTAAGCTAGTCCCTATTAAATGTTTTCTTTATAAGAGCTCCCGCATGGTCATGGTGTCTCTTCACAGCAATAGAAACCCTAACTAAGACATATTATATAATACAAGAATCATAGCAATGACAAGCTTTTAACCGTACAAATACCTCTGCATAACAGAAACAGGTAACACCTCATCTCAGGGTGAGTAGACTCTTACTAAGGCTAGGAATCAAAAACAAAGACCTTCTCACCAAAATATACTATTGCATTGGACATATTTCTCAATTTAATTAAAGAAAACCAGATAAGAGGGTTGAACAAAAACAATAGACAAGCAACAAGGCCAAGCTATCCAACCTCAAAGTCCCACACCAGTGGCAAGACCCACTTCTTTCAGTAAGGCACAAACTCCTAAGTCTTTCAGCTCATAAACAAACCAAGGAACAAAGTGTCTAACACATGACATCTACTGGACTGTACACATTTAAATCACAAAAACATCTGGGGAAAAAAGTTAAGATTACAACCACAGACCAGAGAAAGTAAGGCAGATACCAAACTATAAAGAATGTAAACATACAACAATGAAAAAGTTAAAGCTATGGAAATACCCAAATCCAAGAAGATGGGACCTCATCACAGTCTGTGATTGTGAAGGATTTCTCACTATGACTTAAACAGAACAAAACTATACCCTACACAGGTGATAAACATGAGAACCTTCAGCAATTGTCAAGTGAAGAAAAAATATAGATGGAAAAAACTAAGGAATTCTTGTGATCTGTGCCTCTGTTGTTAAAGAGACAGTATCCTTAAATTCAAAAAAAAAGAAAGAAAGAAAGAAAGAAAGAAAGAAAGTAAGAAAGAAAGAAATTGATTGTTCAGACCATTGGGATATAGCTAGAAAATTCAAGAAAAATTGAATGGATTAAAAATACATGAAGATCATTCTCAATCATATTCTTTGAAAGAAGATTGCAAAAAACTGCATCAAGATACCAGTTTTTATATCAGACTAATGATAAAATCTAAGGGTTCATCAACACCGTTAATAGAGATTGGTAGAAGTCAGTGTCCTTTGCATTGAGTGGCTTGCCCACTGTGGGAACCATTAGAAAAAATTGTATTATCTACCAAAATTACCTGTATGTCCCCTCTGACACCATAAATGCCACTTCTGGGGATTTATTACAAGTATGATATTTATAATATTACGTATATGGCAGATTACTCACTGAAGCATTATTTGTAAGAGCAGAAGATGGGGACTTACCTGTGAGGGAATCTAATGAAATAAAGCAAATAGAAATGGCCTTTCTTCATGCTGAGGCAAGCCCCCCAAAGGCGTTGCTGATGAGAGGATGTGCAAGTGCAGAACTCAAACAAAGCATGCCACCATTTTGGAGAAGAAGTAGAAGATAAGAAGAAGGCAAGTCAGCAGCACATCCCTTTAGTATAGAAACATTTCAGGAGGGATTAGGGACCTAGCATTCAGGTGTCTTTGAATTTGAGATAAACAGGATGCTTTTCTTTTGTTCTGAGTATGCCAAGCAGCATTGTCTATTCTTACTGAAAATGTGTTGTTTGTTGTTGATCTGAAATTTAAACTAAATCAGAAGATCCATGCATTGCTTCTATCATCTGGCAATGGTAGAGAGAGTAGCCAAGTGAGTCTGGGAGATATTCGGGGATGAAAGTAGAGGAAATCAGGTGATTGTGGGTAGAACCTGAGTGGGATGTTGGCTGATGACTTTTTTCTCTATATATTCTAGACTTTTAAACCATGTAGCTTCATTACCTTTTAGCACAGCATGAGCAAATAAAACAAAATATGAATAAAGCTAAAATTCACACAGTAGGACTACTAAAGCTATGTGTCCTCAGTTGAGATTTTACTTTTATATGGCTTATAGTGAAACCAGCACCATCCATCACTTTATTATCTGAAACTATAAATATGTACCACTCAGTGAGCGCTGCTACAGCCTGTGAGTTTTATACTTCTAAAGTATTCTAAATCTGAGGACTTCTTGTTGCTCCTATTTTACAGTGAAAAAAAATCAAACATCTGAGGTTTGGGATAGAGAATAAAAGTGTCACGAAGTATTATTCTTGAGAAAGCAGGCTCAGCTAGGCTTTTGAAATCTTCCCAGATCTTCTCAGCTTTTTGACAGCTTCTCAGATAACTCAAATGGCCAGTCAGACGTGTTGCTGTGGCAAACACCAGGTGGGGAAAAATCAAAGGGTAGGGCGGCAGGGGACTTGTTAGTGTGACAGGCTCCGGTCCACACCTGGCAGGCGTGTGAGCACACATGCATACACACCCTCTGGCACACACAGATGCACGTGCATGTGAGTCAGGTACAAAGTAATCCAAGATTTTCTTAGTGGTTAGAAACATGAGTGCTTATTCTAATATAACAAAGACAACGTAATCCAAGCAGTGGGGAAAATAAAATCACAATATTGAGTATCTCCGTAGACCCATGGCCAATCTCTTTTTAAATAACAGCAGAAAATGAATACAGTGAATTATGAACCCTTAACATGAATATCTCCTTTGTGCTTTTTACTTTAAACTTGATTTTTATTTTCCCTACTCTTTGTTTTCCAATGAAAAAATATGACAAAATTGTAGTCTCTTTAATTGATGTGTCGGGAGCTTTACTGTCCAGTCTGCCGAACCTGTGTTAGTGCTAGACCTTGGACCCAGGATATCGAATGTGCTACCACGGCCAGTTCTTATTTTTAAATATTATTAAATGGCTCACTTTAAGATGTCTTGTGATACGAATCAGAAGAGATATTTTTAAGGAGAAAATTACTTCTGAAGATATTATTGCTTGGCAAAATTGTAGGACAGCCAAAATTGTCATCTTGAAAGTGGGGTTTATAAAACATCTTCGGCTGCAGTCCTGATCAGCTGAGAGCACCCCACCCTCCAACCCTGTGCCAGCTGGCTCGTGCAGCCACAGACCTTTCTTCACTTTTTGGCAAATGGTCAAATACAACATACATTTTGAGCAGCTGGATTAACCTAACAGCTCTTACAAGAGCCCTTTCATCTGTTTTACAGAGATACAAGTCTCCAATTTAATTACAGTCTAACTGGAAAACACATACACTTCTTCCTAATCAATAGGATTACAGCAGAAACATGGAACTCAGATCCTAAATGCAAGCTTTTAAAAAGAGTAAAGTCTCATACAGTTATCATTTCCTTTTGTACATATATATTTCATTGTTTAATTTTTTCTTTTACTTACTCGGTGGCTGTCTTTTCATTAAAGTAAGATTCAAAAGCCACAACATGACATAGAATTAGACACTCCTGTAACGAAACACTGAAATATTTAGCTTAGAATGCTGTTGGTTTTTCTCATTGTTTTTATTTTTTTCCTTCTGTCTGAGTTTATAATCAAAACAGTATTGGACTTTTTAAAAATTTCACAGTCACCACGATGATGGTATTTGCAATGTTCTAAATGAGAACCATATGCTCTTCCCTAACCTATTTAACAGTGGTGGCCAGATGTTTGAACAAATTATGAAAGACAGCTACCCCAGCTTATCCTAACAGTTAAGCCTAATACTGGCCACTCACTCGCTCTCACAATCTGTCCTCACCTCAACTAACAGGGAAAAAAATGTCTACCTTTAGTAACCTATGTGTCTGGGACTTGCTTTTTTCCTCAATTTCAAATGGTAGCAAACATTCTGAGAAATGAAAAACACCTCTAAAATATGTATACGGA
This sequence comes from Onychomys torridus, assembly GCF_903995425.1. NCBI lineage: Eukaryota > Metazoa > Chordata > Mammalia > Rodentia > Cricetidae > Onychomys > Onychomys torridus. Next base: position 47,447,612 of record NC_050451.1, read on the forward strand.
ACCAGGCAAAACAACACGTGAATGAAATTCCAGAATTCAAGAAGCTAAGGTCAAAGGGTCATGAGTTCAAGGCCAGCTTGGACCACATAGAGAGTTCCAGACAAGCATAGGCTGTAAGACCCTATCTCAATAATTAAATAAGTAAATAAACAATAATGACAACAAAAACGTAAATGGTAATTGATTCTTTAAAACACAGACTATTATGATATGGTTGCTGTACATTGTGTAGAAGCTCATCCTATATGATAACATTAAATGAAAGAAGACTATGACAAGATAACATTACACTTAAAGAATAAAATCATAGAAAACAATATGGAAAACCAACATCTTATCTTAATAAGATAAGATGGAATGCTAAAAAAAAATTTTTTTTTGAGCTGAGGATCAAACACAGGACCTTGTGCTTGCTAGGCAAGCACTCTACCACTGAGCTAAATCCCCAACCCTCTAAAAAAATTTTAAAGGAAAGAGAAATGGGGGTGAGGAGAATGAATGAATAATGGTGCCCTCAGTAAACAAGTAAGGACCTGGCAAATTTAAACCAGGATTTAAATTTGCATTAGTTTCTGCATTAAACATAAGTAGTCAAAAACTGTAGTTAAAAAGCAGAGAGTCTGTGAGATTCCTCAGCAGATAAAATGTTTGTCACAGTATGAGAATCAGAGTTCCCATTCCCAGCACCTACATAAATGCCAGGTTATCATCAAATGTTGCTATAACTTCTGCATTAGGAAGGGAGAAAATGGGGGTCCATAGAGCAAGCTGTCCAGCTAGACAAGCCATATTAGTGAGCTCTGGGTTCAGTTGGGACGCTACCTCAATGAGTAAGCTAAAAGACCTTGATGTCAATCTTAGGCCTCTGCATGAACACACATCACTGGATATATGGCTTCATTATTAGGCTACTTGCTATCTAACCAACAGAGCCCTCACCAGGAGAACACTGCCATGCCATGTACAAGGGCACAGGAAGATTACTCAAGATAGACTACACAATGAGTACACAATCAATTCCTAATCTGCCAACAGATCCAAACCACACAGCTGATGTTCTCTGATGAAAACAGGATAAAATTAGAGACACTCAACAGAAGGAGCACAGGTAAATTCAAAATTCTTTGGAAGCTAAGGAAACCTTTCTGAGTTGCTCAAACGCAAAGCAAGAAATAGAAAGGGTGAAAAAGTGCATGTAGAAGTCAGGGCAGGCTGAAGAGATGGCTCACGAGCTGGTGTGAGAATCTGATTTCATTCCCCCAGCACTCTGTTTAAATCAGACATGGTTGTTTATTCCTGTAACCTCAGCATTGATGCACAGAGATCACCATGGATTTAGAAAGCCTACCAGCCAAACTATAAGCTTTGGATTCAGTGAGGGCCCCTACCTCAAGGCAATAAGGCAAAGAGAGCTATAGAGAAAGACACCTGACATCCTCCTCTACCTTCCACGTGTGGGCACATGGCACATGGGCACTTGCACACTCAGACGCATGCCCCCACTCCTGAAACACCCACAAACCAAGAAAAACATAGCAAAAGCAAAAATAACAAAACCCTGTGCGATGATGCTAAGTATGTTCCTACATGAAAAGATCTAACATCAAGATCAGCACTTTTGCCTCAGGACTTAGAAGATGTACAACAACAGAGGTACAAAAAAAGAGAAAGAGATTATAAACCCTACATCAATACAACAGGAAAACATGACACAGTTCTAAAAGGGGCCAATAAAAACCAAAAGCCGACCAGAAAACCAGAAGAGTTGAAATGAATTATTAATATCATAAATATTTATGCCAGCAAACTTGACAACTGGGGTAAAGTAAACAAATGGCTTTAAAGGCATGGTTAGTTTAACTGACAGAAGGAAAACCAGGAACCCAAACAGGCTTATCTCCACTAAAAGAAGCAAATGCATCAATAAAAAAAAAAAAACACATATAAATACAATTCTAGCTCCAAATAGTAACATAGGCAAAGGAAAGATACTTCTAGCAACCAGAATAAAGTGATACTGTATGAAGCACCACACACACACACTTCCAACTACTTAAAGGGGCAAGAACCTTCCAGAGCATTTGAAAACTGCAGGAAGAGGTGTTCTCAAACAGAGGCCAAAAATGAAGAGACAAGCCCTTGTAGCTACCGCTTAGCACCCTACATAGAGGCTCCAAAAGAGAGCAGTGGGAGGGCTGCAGAGATGGCTCAGTGGTTAAGAGCACTTGTCACAGAGGATCTGGGTTTGATTCTCAGGACCCACATAGTGGTTCACAACCATCCACAATCCAGTTCCAGGACCCCCTTTGGCATGGAGCATACACGCAGGAAACACTGACCCATGGAGTGAATAAATCTGACTTTAAAAACTTTTAAGAGAGGGATAGCAATGGGAAAAGCCCAGCATGGACCAGACAAGTTGTGAGTGGCCAAAGGTTAGACCTTCCAAAACTGTGAGACACTGGGTAAGGGAGATTTTAACAACCAAAGAACATCAGAAGGGCAAAGACCCAAAATCTGCCTAAATTCCAAAGTACCAAATCTGCCCAAATTCCTAACTGTCAAAAAAATCAGTGAGGCTTAGGCAAGGTGCCCAAGGCCTCAGCACACTTGCAGAAAGACACCGGAGAGGAGCTCACTCTCCAGAAGAGGTGTGGGGCTAAAAGCTGTTGTCTGGGGTTTTACAAAGTCCGTTCTGATGTACTTCATGGCCCACAAAGCAGACAGAAAAGCCTGACAGCCTGATGAGCACAGCAGAATACCTTTAAGTGGCGATGGAACCACAGAGCAGGAGCTGACAGACACAAGGAGAACCCTACCCATATGCACAGCTGACCACCAAAGACCAGCAGACCCCACAGGGATCAAGCCAGAACTTAGCAGGTGGGAGCCGGAGAAATAGATGTAGTGTGAATGTGTATAGTGACAGCAGAAACAGCCTGAATCCAGAACTTTGAGAAGTCATACAAGCAAAAGACACCACAACTCCAAATTATAAGCCTTGCAATAAAACGAGAGAAAGGCAGGAGGCTAGGACTGGCCCAGGTGTGCTCAGAGACATTTAAAGCAACTGCTGGACAGTGCACATCCACAGCACACAGGGAAAAGAGGAACTGGGAGTAAGAGCTACTGCATGACATTATGAGGGCAAGAGTGGGAAGAGAGAGACTCACACTCTCGAAGGCAGAAACTGTCCACTAACATTTTTTTCCAGAGCTGAGAATTGAACCTAGCACCTTGCACTTGCTAGGCAAGTGCTCTACACTGAGCTAAATCCCTCCACTAACATTTTTAATCGAAGAAGTGAGCAGAGCTTCAGGAGACCACTAGCATTAACTTTTCAAAAAATGTAAACTGGGGAGAAAAACGGGAACACAGAACAAAAGGCAAAACCCTGAAAACAATCATAAAACCAAAATGGCTTCCTATGTACAGGGAAGCAGTTTGTAGTCTCCTAAGAGTAACTATGGAGGAGGAAGATGTGAAAGTGTCACCAGGAGCTCAAAACTACCTGTAACTCCAGCTTCAGGAGATTTGACACCCTCTTCTGGCCTCTAGACACACCTGCACTCACACACACATACTCCTACCCAGATCTGCACACACACACACAAACACACAAGTGCATGTGCACACACAGAGAGAAAGGGAGAGAATTAAAAATAATACTGTACAGCTTTAAAATGTATAGTGTTGTTAAAGGGACCGACGAGATGGCTCAGTTGATAAAGGCATTTGCCACCAAGCATGAAGTCCTGAATTAAATTCTCAGTGGAAAGAGAGAATTTACTCCCCCCGGCTGTCCTCTAAACTCCACACACACACACACACACACACACACACACACACACACACACACACAGAGAGAGAGAGAGAGAGAGAGAGACAGACAGACAGACAGACAGACAGACAGATAGATAGATAGATAGATAGATAAATGCAGCAAAAAATTAAAACATTATTGAAGAAAAAGAGAAATTCTTAATAGTGGTAAGAGTTTCATTGCAACAAGATAGAATAAGCACAAATGAAATTTCCTGTACATGTATGACATATGGTATAATTATAAATATGAAGGATCCCAGATGACACCACACATTCAAAGGTTATAAAACAGAAAGGGGGGGTAAACAGAAGGCAAGACTGAAAGCCAATGGACATAGCAGATTTTAAAGAAATTTCTTCCCCCCACCTAAAATTGTGGGGATGAAAGTCCCCTGGGGGATACCACTAGTCAACTCCAACACACTGATGCCTCGAAAAAGCAAACACAGCAGCTCAGAGCACATGGGTAGGGGTGTGACACAGGCCAAAGGGTGGGTCTCAATAGATTGCTAAAAAGAAAGAAAATGAGAGGAGAAGGGAATGGAGAGGACAAGGAGCTCTTACAGCGGCCTCTAGGTTCCGAAGGACTAACTAACGTCAACTACAAAATGAGCAGCAATTGAAGTGGGGCACGGTGAAAATGCCAACCAGGGAGTCGATGGAAGTAAGTCAAGAGAATCAAGAAGAGGCAGTAAGCTGGGCGGTAATGGCACATGCCTTTAATCCCTACACACCGGAGGCAGAGCCAGGTGAATCTCTGTGAGTTCAAGGCCAGCCTGTTCTACAGAGCGAGATCCAGGACAAGCACCACAACTACAAAGAGAAACCCTGTCTCAAAAAAATAAAAATATAAAAATAAAAATAAAAAGGCAATAGTTGAATATGTAAGTCAGACATGCTCCACGGTTGATAAAGGCTGGGATCATGAGATGGATTCTAACATGACTCCCAACTCTACCACCTTGAGAAATATAAACTTTATAGAATCTTCCCTTGAATGTTGATAGACATGTTTGTGTCTTTGTTTTACTTGGCTTTTGAGCATTTCATTATGATTACATGCCAGGACAAGCTCAGTACTGGTGCATGAGTTTTGACAAATTGTATCTGACCACATCAATATTCAAATTGTAAAACATTGCCACCGCTCCAAAACTACTGGGTCTCTTCCAAGCTATCCATTTGGGAGCAGGTCCTTCTCCTAACCTTTGTCCCTGTTTTTAAATTCATATTTCAAATGCATATTTAAGATTTCTGTATACTCCATGAATTGGCTCCATTGTCATTGAGAAATGGTTGCTTTTATACATTGTGACATGTATAACATATCTGATTCTCAAACCCACTCATTCTATTATCTGTTTAGCTGCATAAGCTTCCTTCCATGTAGTACTTAAGCTAGCTCAGTACTAAGAACTTTCAAGCTTTGTGGAGTTTTGCTTATGTTTAGTGGATTTCTGGTATAGTACAGAGCTAATCCCATTAATGTCCCTCCATATAGTAATTCAGCTTTATTTCATATATATTAAATTCACATTAAGTGTAATTACTGATTTTTTTCCATTTCTAGAGATTGAACTCAGGTCCTTGTGAATGCTAAGCAGACAGTCCACCATTGGACTACATTCTTAACCCTGGGTTTGCAGAGACAGAGAGAGCCTCACTGTGTAGGCATGGCTGGCTGGAACTCCCCTGTAGCCTATGGTGGCTTTACAGTCTCCCTGCTCTTGACTCACAAGTGGTAGAGTTACAAGCATTGCAAACCTGTGCCTAGATTCCTATCTGGTTTGGTTATGTTGGCTTTATGTTTCCTTCTTTTTTTTCTTTTTCCTTTTTTATTTCTTTCAGAATTAAAAAAAAAATTGTTAAAATGAGTAGTATTTTAGCCCTACTAATCATATATCCTATTCCTCTGGGGTTTTGGACTAGTTTCCCCTGGGCATACAACATGGACTTCTTAGTTTACAACTGCTATTCACTATAACACTATACACGTATAGGAACTTTTCAATGATGCTACTTATATTACCATGTTTCTTCTCTTGAACTATTTTTGTCTTTCATTTTAATTTTTATATACTCTATAAATCATATAGTACTCCTGTGTTTGTTGAGTTTATTGTTTTAAAGATTTATTCATGTTTATTTTATGTCTACATGTTTTGCTGGTTTACATACCAGTTGCATGCAGTACCTGAGGAGGCCAGAAGAGGGCATTGAAACTGGAGTTACAGATGGTTGTGAGCCATCAAGCCAGTGCTGGGAATCAAGCCCAGGTCCTCTGCAAGAATTCTTAAGCGCTGGGCCATCTCTGCAGATCCCCCTGCACCCTATATGTGTTTGGTGCTGTAAATTAGTCTTACAATATATTTAAAGCCGTGGCCAATACAATACGGATTTATGCTTACTGGCTTAGAATTCCTTGGGGTGAAGTCCTTGAGTATGACTGTGTTTATAACCCCATTATTCTAGGACTCAAGCTGCAGCTCTGCTGGATGATTATCGGTCACTGGCGGTTTTCGTTCTCTTTCATTTTGCTTTTTAGTCTTTATTTCTTCTATCTTGCATTTTCAAGTATTTCTACTTTTTTAAATCACTAAGGTCACTCATCTTTAATCAAAGTACGAAGTTCCTGATAACTCGACTGAGGCCATTTCTGTTTCTGATACTATTTTTTCAACTTGATTCTGTAAGTCTTTTCTCACATCTTTTTGTTTATCTTCTGGCCATGGTCATGATATGATTCCCTTCAACTCTGTTTCCTTGATTCCAAGATCAGGAACAGTTGTAGATATGGCCCACCGTCTATCTCTTATGTCATCTAGAGTTACGTTGCTAGTGATTGGCTTCTCCCCTGGTTATCAGTCAGACTTTCCTCGGTACTTTTTCATCAAATGGTAAGTATTATGGATGTTATGTGATGCTTGCTAGGTTTTTTTTGTATTCTCTCAAATAGTATTTACTTCTCCTTAGCATGTAAATAAATTATTAAGAACCAGTTGGGTTACTTTAAGAGTTTCATTGAGGGGGTTAGGACTAGAGCAGACCTCAGTGTACAACTAATTTAGTCACCCAGGCAAAACACCAGAGTCCAAAGAAGACAGCCTTTGTCCTGTGTTATAGCCTATTCCCACCCTGGTGGAAACAGAAACTGCTCTCGACTTCGTATGAATGCTGGTGGAGTTCTTCTGTGTCTGTGGGAAGTTATCACTCGGTCAGAGACTTGGGCTTCTCTTTCTGGAGCCTTCTGGGTCTCCAATGGTGTCTGTTTTCTTTGCACCTCCCCTTCCTGTCCACTGTAGGAATGGGGCCTTCCTGGATTCCCATCTTGGTCTCCTCTACTTGGACAGAGCAGCACTCTGTTTGGATTTTCCTTTCCCTCTGTGGTCCAGAAACTGTCTCCAGACTTTAGGCAACAAAGCCGTGGGTTTCTTTATTTTCTTCTCCTTTGGTCCAGTGTATGCTTAAGTTGTGAGTGTGTGGCTGGAAGAGACTGTTAATTCCCAGTTCTCTCACTATGTCTTTATTGAAACTTACTTGAATCCATTTTAAAGTAATAAAACTACAATTCAAAAACCACAAAAATTCTATAATTTGGTCTCTACAATTCAGCGCAATCTCTGTTCATTTGTAGATTCTTACATTTTCCTTTGTGTTTTTGAAACATAATATTATACTTTGCTGATGGTAACAGCATAGTCACATCCATTAATGTACTGACCCGGGGCATCATATTTATTTGGAACTAAGAACCATGTTGAAGTTAAAGATATGCACCATTAAATTCCTGTAGACTCACTTTTACAGCTGTAACGTGTATCCCGCATACTAGCTTTATAGAGAGCCATCATCACAAAAGGAAAGCTGGAAAAGTGGAGGAATGAGAGGCGAGGAACACCAGGAGAGCTAACAGGGTCAGAACGTGGCAGAATCACATGAGATCAAATACAGCACATGTGCTTTCTGTTCTGAGTGGTTTTCCACATCCTGTGTGTTCTGTACCATGGAGGTGACAGGACCACCCTCTAGTGGGATAAAGAAGCATGCCAGTTAGCCAAATCCAGTGTGCTTTGCCTTCAGAGGAAGGGAATAATATAGTGTATAGAAATGTTCTTCTTTGTTTTCCTTAAGAAATTTCAGTTCAAAATATAGTCATTAACACAATGTGAAACTTTTCGAAGTCGTTTTCCAAAATCCCTAGTGTTTTATTTTTATAATCTTGATAAAAAAAAAAAAAAGATAAGACACAGATCCATAATCCTACTTACAGATACTGAAGCCAAAGTCTGCATGCCTCCCTGGGTCAGCTCTATCAGCAAGTAATGTGACTAGAACTTACAGGGTTACTTTAACATTTCTTGCCTCATGATAGCAAAGGTGGAAATTGCTCCAGCACAAGATTCCCATGTCTTAAATCACCACCTTGTTGCAGTGATTATGTTTTCATCGGTCAATAAGATGGTTTGAGGGAAATATTTTATATGTGGTTTATATTTCAAATTAACAGAATCAAATAACTCAGATAAACCCTCGATGATAAAATTGCCAAGACAACTTGGAAAATATATTTAAATTTAAAAAAGAAAGAAAGAAAGAAAGAAAGAAAGAAAGAAAGAAAGAAAGAAAGAAAGAAAAAAGAATACCATCCCTGCTCTTCTGAATGATGCCACGTTCCCAGTAAGCTTAAGGAAACTTCTACTACTTCGGGGGTCTTAGGGAAATTCCTCAACGCCTGTTTGCTTTCATGATGTGTATTTACCCAGAGGTGCCACTCACTTTTTCTGTTTTCCCAGTGAACCCTTTGGGCCCAACTGTTCCTTGTGGCCTTTTGTTTTAGCGGCTAAGATGGATATTAAGACAAAGCCAATCACCTAACTTCTAATTTTATCTCATCACCTCAATGGCATATTTTTACACCTATTATCTAACAGGCAATTAGAGGGAATGGCAGTGTGGTTTAGTGGTTAGATGCTTGGCTGGAGGACTAAAGAACTTATCTCTTGCCTCCCATCACTTGAGCTGAATCTATGTCATTGGGAGAACACTTGAACCCACACAAATATAACATTTGCAAAAGGAAAACCAGCAGTTCGTCAGAGGTGAGAGGGTAGTATTACCAGAATAGAGCTGTTGTGCAGTTGCCTTGAATACTTTATTTTGAGATTTTATAATTAATGGGAGAGGTTTGACAAAACCATTAAGAGATTGTACCTTAGAGTAAGCAAGAGGCACATTTTCTAGTTGGCCTTGGCTTACTCATGCATGTCAGTGACTCCAGAAGACTTGATGAATTTCAAAAACCAACCTAGTTTCTAGAGAAAAATGGAGGTAACAACTTCATTTCACTTTTGACTAAATCCATGATCATCTCTAGATGGTGGTATCCTAATGTATTTTATTCAACCTCAAATGCTAGCAAGTTTGGAAAGAAAAGGTAGAATAAAGTATTTTTATTTCTGCTCAGTATTCACCCCAAAATATATTGGAAATTTTTTAAAGAAATAAGCATAGATCATAATTCATCAGCACCATAATTAGAATAAGAGCCAAGCTCATTCTTTTAACTCCAGAACATATTAATCATTCATAGAGTAATTTGAACCAAGTTGAGAAAGAACATTGTGGACTTGTCAAGTAACTATTTTTGAACAAAGTAAACATAATGAGTATAGAAAGTTGTGATAGACATTAATTGTGTTCTCAAAAATATTTTATATTATAGAATTTTGACTCATGAAAAACCATAGAAAAAATGCATTCCTTGCATGGGATATAAGACAATGTAGTGACATAAAAAAGAAGTGGCATGTCTATACAACAATATCACAGAGAAGAAAGTATCAACACATAAGCCATGAGCAAAACTGATCTTGGAGAAAATAAAATTAAGAATGAGGAGATCAGAATCAATCAGGATATAAAGAATGCTGAAAACTCAACTATAAACAGATTTGAAAAAAACTCAGCTTCAAAGAAAGCAAAAGCAATATATCTTCTCCAAAGATGATGTATGTATTGCCATAGAAGGATGCTCCAACATAATCTTTACATATACACAATCAAAACCACAGAAAAATTCTACTTCATACACTTTAGGATGCTAAAATAAAAAAGACAATTGTTGCTGAGGATATGGAAATTTTGGAGTCCTTATATATTGCCTATCAATGCTAAAGGTCTGGTACAATAGCTTTGGAAAACAGGAGGGCTGAAAATATCCAAACCAACAAAACATGTTCATGAATGTTCACAGAAATGTAATTCAGAAGAAGTTGAATAAGTGGAAGCAAGCCAGTGCCAATAAATGATGAATGTGTGTGTGTGTGTGTGTGTGTGTGTGTGTGTGTGTGTGTGTTCCTAAATACAGCCTGGTCAGTGTGTAGAATGTTAACTGTATATTTTCAGGGCTGATCATTTGGCACTGGATAACCATTTTGTGTGCTCTTCCATAGGAAAGACCACCTCTCCTGATTACAGATTTCCTCGGTTGCCTATAGTTCTTTGTGCAGGGGTGAGGCCTTGTGGGATGTTTTTGCCTTCTTTGGCATGTCCATTGATGTTATCCTTGTTCAACTCACATATGAGCAATCATGTTAATAAGACTTTATGGGTATACCTTCTGATATTACTAGAAAACTCAGTTTCCCAGCAAACTTTCTGATGCTCTGACTCTTAGATTTTTCTGGCCCCTCTTCTAAAATGTTCTCTGAGTCTTAGGTGTGAGAATGTTTTGTAGATGTATCCACTGGAACCACAACCATGCACTCTGATTGATTATGGTTTTCTATAGTGATCTCTGTCTGTTGCAAAAAGAAGTTTCCTTGATGAGAAGTGAAGACTGCATTTATCTGTGGGTATAAGGGAAAATGTTTATAGATTATGGTTAGGGATTATGCTGGTTTGGTAAATTAAAGGTTGTAGATTCTCCTCCAATATCCATGACTTCACTAGCATTGAGTAGTTAGTTACATTTCCAGTACCAAGCATGGTTTCCTTCTGCTTGAGTAGGTCTTAAGTCCAACTAGAGAGCTGTTGGTTACCACAAAAGTGAGTGTACTACTACTACACCCTTAGGGTTATCATGCTATGCTAGTCATTAATGTGATTCATAGGCAGCACAACTGGATAGGACTACTGGTTACCTCCTTCCTTTGGAAGCTTGCATGGTACCTTCTGATACCATTAAAACCAGTCCTCAGAGAGGATGAATTCATGTCAGTTCCATCTCAGGGATCTGTAGATCCTGTCTCTGAAGTGAAGGGTGTAAGCAAGGGCAGCAGCAAGAGGCTGTATGTTTTTGGAGTCTTTTGGATAACTCTGGCCAACAACACAAAAGAGGGCTTCTTATGTTCAGTATTGAGGTTTTTGTTAGGTAACAAAAACCATTGTTTTGGCTCTTGGCTGGAACACTGTCAGCCCAGATTTTAAAAAATGTTCATTAAAACTATATATGTATATAATATTCAAGGGATTATATAAATTTTCTTCTTTTAGGTAAATAGTTAATAGTATTATTCCTTGTGACTTTTTCAGACGTTCCTATTGTTTTGCCCACCACCCACTTTCTCCTCTATTACCTCCCTCCTACTCCCTAAAAAGCACCCCTTTCCCATTTATCTGATTAGATAAGTTATACCCTGCTATTCTTCTCTCTATTACTCCCCAAACTCCATATCCTGGCAATGGTCCCATTCTACTTTCCTGGTTTCTATAGTTAGTTACTACAGGCTGTGGACTTACATCTGAAGATTTAGAACTAAGAATCTCCAATGAGAGAAAATGATGTTTGCCTTTCTGGGTCTTGACTATCTCACTCAATGTGATCTTTTCTAGTTCCATCCACTTACCTTCAATCTTCATTGTAGCTGGAGTTTTCTTTCCTGGTCCTGCCAAGGCCCAGCAGTCCGATAGCCCACTTATAAAATAATCACTCAGATGCTTATATTATTTAAACTATTTGGCCTAATGGCTCAGGCTTCTTGTAAACTGTTCTTATATCTTAAATTAGCCCATTTCTATTAATCTATAAGTTGCCACGTGGCTCGTGGCTTACTGGTACCTTACATCTTGCTTGTCATGGCGGCGGCTGGTGGCATCTCTCCGCCTCAGCCTACCACTTGCCCCAATTCTCTTCTCTGCTTGTCCTGCCTATACTTCCTGCCTGGCTACTGGCCAATCAGTGTTTTATTTATTATTTAAACTGTTTGGCCTAATGGCTCAGGCTTCTTGCTAGCCGTTCTTATATCTTAAATTAACCCATTTCTATTAATCTATAAGTTGCCATTTGGCTGGTGGCTTACTGGTATCTTAACATCTCATGACAGTGGCTGGTAGTGTCTCTCTGCCTCAGCCTTTCACTTCCCAGAATTTTCTTCTCTGCTTGTCCCACCTACACTTCCTGCCTGGCTACTGGCCAATCAGTGCTTTATTTATACAGAGTGATGTCCACAACATTTCATGATTTCATTTATCTTTAGAGGTGAATAGTATTCCATAGTGTATATATATTTACATTTTCATTATCCATTAATTGGTTGCAAGACATTTAGTTTCCATTTCCTGGATATCGTGAAGTAGGATGTTGAGTCCTTTCAGCATCTCCCAAAGAGTGGTATAGCTGGATTCTATGGTAGACTTATTTTTAATTTTTTGAGAATTCTCCACACTGATTTCCATAGTTGCTGAACCAGTTTGCAATCCACCAACAATGAATGAGGATTCTCTTTCCCTGGATCCTCCCCAGCATTTATTGCCACGTGTTCCAATGATAGTTGGACAATCACAGTTCTTTGTGAATATGTCTACTCATACGACAATTCAGGGTCAACCCTTGGAACATAACTGCCATTTTCAAGATCCCTGTGAGCCAAGAATAGAACAAGATATGGGCAAGAAAAAAACATCAAATTCTATCCTTTTTTTTTTTTTTTTCATTTTTGGTTGCCTTTTGTGTGATTCAGAAATAAATCAGATACTATAAACCTCTGATTGTTTTTCAGAGTTCAGAACCAGTTGACCTTGACTCCTTCTGCACAATCGTTTGTGTTCCTGGAGGTGCAGTCACACCTACTTTATAGAAGAGTAAAAGACTCAGCTGCACTAAGAGATTAAAGAAGAATCCAGGGCTCTGGAGATTTTGTTCAATTGATTTCTGTGAAACTTCCAAGAAATAAATTATCCCAAACATATTCAATATGACTTAGTTATTTCACACTTCTCTTTTCTAAGGTCTTTAAAGAATATTAAAACACACTCAAGAAAACTCATCGTTTGAGTGTAACAGTGGCTCAGTAGAGGGTACTTCACCCAAACTATTGTCTACACTAGCAAGCCACATGAGAAGAAATCACTCAACTGATGCATCAAGTACCCAATGTGTGAAAATTAGCTAACTCACCCAATAAATATGTACACTTATCCAGTAAGTTATAAAATCATAAACAATGCAGGCCTGATCAAAAAGGCATCAAGTATAACTCTCAGGTACCAGAAACAAAGAGGAAACTCCTAGTCTAAGAATAAAGTAACAAGTAATTGATTCGGTGTTACAAGGTGGTACTTCATGGATGGATGTGGGTTATTTGTACATGTATAACTGGACTGTTTTATTGAGAAGGTTTCAGATGAGAAGAAAAGATATGTGTCAAGTGATAACTCAACAATTGGCTTCAAAAGCATAAAGAACTCCAAGCACAGGTTGAGGTGGGAAACTCCCCAGCTCTCAAAGAACAAGAAGTTTGCTGTAGGGCAAAAGAGTTGAACACAGTAGGTAATGGGTGGAACAAGGACAAGACAAACAGGTACCCATTACTGTGTTTGGGATGAAAACTCCATGGACATCTCAGTTAACTTAATTGAGACAAAATCCCTGACTGAAGCAACTCAAGGGGAAAAAAAACAACTTATTTATTCACAGTTTCAGAGTGAATAACACATTATGGAATAACAGGGTGGCTAAGAAACTCCATCGACAATATCAGGAACATGTGAAATTGTTCACATAGTGTGGCTCAGGTGGTAAGAACCGGATCAGAGCCAAGGCAGGAATAACCTTCAAGGCAACACCTAGTAGCCTACTTCCTTTATGATATTGTGTAACACCATAAAGGTTACACAAATTCCCAAAACAATACCACCAGCTGGGAACAACATAGTCAAACATGGGAGACATGAGGGACATTTCCCATTCAAACAAAAGTATTAGGTTATTACCATTTGTGGTCTCAAAGGTGACTGCAGAGATCAATTACCATCTTTCTGTCCTCTATGTCCTCACACTTGCATTCTCTGTATCACAATGTACCACTTTTATCATCAGAGGCCCAAAGCAATATGAATATCAACAAGAGAAGCAAATAGAAACTGAGCAACTACTGATTGAAAACTAAATAAAGAAATGAAAGACTTTGTAGATTGAATGAAATTGAATATGCAACATATCCATACTTATGGGACACAATGAAATTGGTTGTAAGAGGCAAGTTCATAGCACTAAAAGCCTACATAAAAACAAAACAAAACAAAATCTCATACTAGGCACTTAACAGCAAAGCTGAAAGATCTATAACAAAAAGAAAAAAATCGCTGAGTGGTGATGGTGCTCACGTCTAATCCCAGCACTTGGAAGGCAGAGCCAGGAGGATCTCTATAAGTTCAAGGCCAGTGAGATCCAGGACAGGCACAAAACTACACAGAGAAAACCTGTCTCAAAAAAAAATCATAACCAAAAGGAATAGATGCAAGAAATAATCAAATTCAGGGCTGAGATGAATAAAATAGAAACAAAGCAAAGAATCAATGAAGCAAAGTGTTAGTTCTTTGAGAAAATCAGTAAGATTGACAAACCCTTTGTCTAATAACTAAAAGGCAGAGAAAGAATATCCAAATTTACAAAATTAAACATGACCTCAAATTGTACTACAGAACTATAGTAATAAAAATAATGTGGTATTGACACAAAAATAGATATGCTGATTAATGGGATTGAATTGAAGACCTAGACAATCTTCACATATATGGACACCTAATAAAGAAGCCAGAAATACTCACTGGGAAAAAGACAGCATCTTCAATAAATGGTGCTGGCCAAACTAGACAGATGCATGTAGAAAAATCCAGAGATCTATACTCATCACCCTACACAAAACTCAACTCTAAATGAATCAAAGACCTCAACATAAAGCAGGATGCACTGAACCTGATAAAAGAGAAAATGGGGAATAGTCTTGAACTCTTTGGCAGAGGAAAAGACTCCCTGAACAGAACACTGATTGTGCAGAGCACTAAGATCAACAGTTAATAAATGGGACCTCATGAAGCTAAAAGATTCTGCATGACAAAGGGCACCATCATTGGGACAAAGCAGCAGCCTACATAATGGGAAAAGACTTTTACCAAGTACATGTCTGATAGAGGGCTAATATCCAAAATATATAAAGAACTAAAAAAACTAGATATCACAATGGGGAGATGTACATAGATGGCTAGGCCAAACTAGTGGAAACTCATGAACTGTGGACCAATGGCTATGGAGCCCCCATGGGACTGGACTAGACAAGACAGTTATTTAGCTTGAACCCCAGGGAGTGGTGTTGGGATCCATCCCTGGTGCATGAGTGGGCTTTTTGGAGCCCAGTGCCTGTGGTGGGGGCACCTTGTGCAGCCTTGATGCAGCAGGGAGGGGCTTGGACCTGCCTCAACTGAATGTACTAGGTGTAGCTGAAGTTTTCTCTAGTCCTGCCTGGCCCACAGTCAGGACAAATCTCTCTCACTAGCCAGTCCCACAGCTACTTAGACCCAACCAAGTAAACACACAGAGACATACATTGATTACAAACTGTATGGCCACAGCAGGCTCCTTGTTATCTGGTTCTTATATATTAAATTAACCCATTTCGATTAGTCTATAAGCTGCCACGTGGCTTGTGGCTTAACAGTACCTTAACATCTGCTTCTCATCATGGCGGCTGACAGCATCTCTCTGACCCAGCCTTCCTGTTCCCAGAATTCTCCTCTCTCCTTGTCCAGCCTATACTTCCTGCATGGCTATTGGCCAATCAGCATTTTATTTATACAGAACAATATCCACAGCAACTAGGCTCTGCTGACTCCCCATGGGAGGTCTTGCCTTGGAGGAGGTGGGAATGGGGGGTGAGTTGCAGTCAGGGGGAAGGCTGGCAAGCAGAGGAAGGAGGAGAGGAAGATCTATGGTTGGTATGTAAAATGAATAGAAAATTCCTTAATAATAAAAAAGAAAAAAACCTAGATATCAAGAAAACAAATAACTCAATTTAAAAACTGGGGTGCGGATCTAAACAGAGCATTCTCAAAAGAGAAATTTCAAATGGCCAAGTGATAAGATAAAAAGGGAAATTATTGAAGGAACTACTTGTTTTAAACAAGATAAGTAAATTATTAATGGTCATATAGAATACTAATTCTGGAAAAAAGGCTGCAATTAGCTGCCTATACACGTCTTTGTGTTCGAGTCTCTATCAGTTTTCTGCAAGAAATCACGACCAGGCCTAACATCAAATTTGAAGTCTCCAGAAAGATGATGGGGCCCCACAACAACAATTCCACATGGACTATGGTAAAGCCATTAAGCTGATTAACACCAGGGAAAGATCTTCTTTGGACTACAAACTGCTCAGGACAGTTTTGAGATGGCTGGCTGAGATGATCCAGATTCAGAGACTACTCGAGCAAGGACTTGAGATAAGCTCTGCACATTCCCATTATGCAGAGACTGGACAACAAATAATACAGCTACCTCTCCCAGGACTTGGCAATTAACCCCAAAATTTTCTTTTCAGGATTCCCTAAAGATGTCTTCACCCCCAGAAAGCAGGAAGTAATTTTAAGAACATGACACCCTCATTCTCAAAGAGGTGGTATGGAGCGAGTGGTTTTTGTTCTTTTAATGGGTTTTGGGTCTGGGGATAATTTTCGTTGTTTAGTAGAGTTGGTTACAAGTTGTTAATGGTTAAGAAAATGGCTAAGCAAAGGAGATTAGATTTAAGGTTCTTGTTAAAAAAAAAAAAAAGACAAGTCAGAAAAGAAGAAGCTCTCTCTGTGGAAGCTACTGCTGGTGGTAAGCTAAAGCTAGTCGTGGCTCTTGCTCTGATCTCTTTGGCTATTAACTCTGTATTTGGCTCTGTATTTCTCATTTAATCAGACTGTTTAGAATTTTGTCTACAGCTAAGAAACACTTAAAGAGAGGTTCAACATCCTTAGTCATCAGAGAAATGAAGATCAAAACTACTTTGAGATTTCACTTCACACCTTTCAGAATGGCTAAGATCAATAAAACTAGTGTCAGTTCATTCTAGCAAGGATGAGAAGTAAAGACACTTTCATTCACTGCTGGTAGAAGTCAGACTTGTACAACAACTGT
The DNA here is from genome assembly GCF_903995425.1 of Onychomys torridus. Classification (NCBI taxonomy): domain Eukaryota; kingdom Metazoa; phylum Chordata; class Mammalia; order Rodentia; family Cricetidae; genus Onychomys; species Onychomys torridus. The sequence goes on from NC_050451.1 coordinate 47,464,833, forward strand.
GTAAATCAGTATGGCAGTTTCCAGGAAGATGGGAATTAATTTACCTTCAGATCCAGCTATACTGCTCTTGGGCATATACCTAAAAGATAGTCCATCCTACCACAGAGACACTTGCTCAACCAAGTTGATTGCTGCTCTATTCATAATAGCCAGAAATTGGAAACGACCTAGATGTTCCTAAACAGATGAGCGTGGCACTTTTACACAATGGAATATTACTCAGCTGTTAAAATAATGAAATTATAAAATTTGCAGACAAAACTAAAAAAAAAAATCCTGAATGAGGTAACCCAGAAAGACAATTATAATATGCATTGGCTCACGTGTGGATATTAGCTGTAAAGTCAATGATAAACAAGTAGAACCAATCCACAGAACCACAGATGTTAGGTATAGAGTTAGGAACAAAGGGGGACAGATAGCTCACCCTGGGATGGGGAAATAGAACAGATAGTTATGGATGGACAAGGGAGGACTGGAACAGGAGGATCAAGTGGGGAGACAGAGCACAGAGGCAGAAGGAGGGGATACAGGAAGAAACAGCTAAAACTGAGTGTCATTTGAGGGGTCATATGGAAACCTAACACAATAGAAGTTCCTAAAATACAGACACATGTGAAAGTGATCTAAATGAAATCACCAAATAAACAGGGAAGACACAGCCCCAACTGGCCATCTCTTGTTACCACAAGAAGTCTCCAGTACTGGGAATAGGTTGTATCTAATTGAGTTATTGGCCAAAGGGGCCCTTTGGGAACCCCCAAATGACCCAAGATTATAATTTGTTCTCCACAAACTGACAGCAAGTCTCCATTGCTGAAGACAATATTTACACAACTTCTTGAACATGGAGAAGTAGAGCTAGTGCCATCTCAGAGCTTTTACCCTTATGGGCCAGTGTTCATAATACCAGAATTTACTCTGTATGATCCCAAAGTAGAAATATAAACACCAACCCAGCCACAAGCCCTCTAATCTACAATGGTGCCCTGTCTGCAAGATATGCTGGTGCAATGGTGGTACAAAGCTGTGGGAGTAACCAACCAATGTCAGATTTGACTTACGACCCACTCATGAGATGGAACCCATACTTGACACTGCTTGGGTGACCAAGAATCTGATATAGATAGCCCAGGGACATAGGGAAAAGCCAAATACTACTGTTCTAACAACAACAAAAAAAGCAGTCATAAGGCCGGGTGGTGGTGGCGCACACCTCTAATCCCAGCACTCAGGAAGCAGAGGCAGGGAGATCAATGTGAGGCCAACCTGGGCTACAAAGTGAGTTCCAGGAAAAATGCAAAGCTACACAGAGAAACCCTGTCTTAAAAGACCCCCCCCAAAAAAAAAAGCAGTGATAAAATGACTCCTAATGACATTCTGCTATACTCATAGATCAGTGCTTTGCCTAGTTATCAGAGAAGCTTCCTGCTGAAGCAGATGGGAACAAACATAGAGACCCACAGCCAGGCATTATACAGAGAGTGCGGGACCTTGAAATATTCTGCCCTAAATAGAATGACTCCATCAAATCTCTCGTCTCAGAGTTCAGGGAACTCTGTTGAAGAAGAGGTTGAAAGAATATAAGAGCCAAAGGGGTGGAGAACACCAAGGAAACAAGGCCTTCTAAACACAAGACTGATGTACATGGGAACTTGCAGAGATTGAAGCAGCGTGCACAGGGTCTTCAAGGACCTGTACCAGCTGCTCCAGCACTGAAAGGGGAAGCATGGCCTCAGCCCTAACACAGACGCTCCCTCCAACTGATAACCACTTGCAAAAAAAATTAATTTTCTCCAAGGGACTCTCACTGAAGAAACAAATTACTCTTAAGGGTAGGCACCATGCCTAGCAGTAGATGGCCAACAGAACAAATTCAGCAGCATCTTTGAAGGTTCCTTGTCTCATAATGTCATGCCAGGGTTTTTTCTTTCTTTTTCTTTTTCTTTTAATTTTACCTTTAAAAAAAAAAAAATTCCCCCTTCAGGCTCTTTATTACCTATCATGGCTTCTAGTTTTGTGGGTTTATGGGATTTATGTGTGTGTGTAAAGGAGTGGGTCTCTGTATCTCCGCTTCTTGAACTCTTCGTGGGCTCTTTTCCTTCTGTTTGTTTTGTTCTGTTCTGATGTCTGTTTTTGTTCTATCTTATTGTATTTTATTTTATTATTATCCCATAGATGCCTGTTTGTTTTCTAAGGCGAGACACAAAGGAGGTGATCCAGATGGGAGGGAAGGTAGGGAGGAAATGAGATGAGAATGAAAAGAGAGAGCTGTAATCAGAATATAGTACATGGGAGAAATCTATTTTCAAGGAAGGAAAAGTGGAAAGAAAAATTGCCACACTTTTCTAAAAACATCTAAAGTGACAATGTAATTTAATATATAGATAAAATTTATCAAAGTGATAATGTGTGTATTCTTTGCTGCCAATTTCTATAAATTGATTTCCATACTTGGTGGACCTTTTAAAAATTTATAAATATAAGTAGATTGTCAAAAATAATATGAATGTCATTTTGGAAAAATGAGAGAATGAAGAAATGGATGTAGAGCTTTAGGTATATTTACAGAAAAATTTTAACATCACTTCATATCTTTATACAGTGAATATAGTTGTCTTTAACTTCCATTGCACAGTTTTTGAAGTTCTGAAGTATTGTACCTGCTAGACAAGGGCTCCATCACTGAGCTATGCCCCCAGACCTACACATATTATAAATAGGTAGATAGATAGATAGATAGATAGATAGATAGATAGATAGATAGATGGTGTGTGTGTGTGTGTGTGTGTGTGTGTGTGTGTGTGTGTGTGTGCATTTTTTTGAGACGGGGTCTCACTTTGTGCCTAGGCTAGCTTTGGACTCCCTATGTTGCAGAAGATGAATTTGAACTTCTGACCCTCCTGCTTCCACCTCCAAAGTCTAGTGATTACAAAGAATGGTGAGGATTAAACCCAGGATTTTGTGTGTGAACATTTTACTAAGTTACATCCCCAGTCTTTTTAATTTTTTGTTGTATGTATGTGGAGGCCCACAAAGGTTTCCTAGTGATATCTGAGCTTGCTTTACCCAGCAGGGCTGCATTAGAGGCTTGCTTGACCACATGTGTGGTTAACAGATGATTGGTTGTGCAGAGGGAGGTCTTTTGCTCTGTCCCTTGGCATTCCTATAAAAGAACCTTTAGAAGATACAGGAGGGGCCAATGGATATTGATTCAGGCCCTCCCCAAGCTATCTTGTGTTTCTATCTGTTTCCCTCCCCTCTATCTTTCTACCTAATATCTCTTATCCCTCTCTCCTCAAGAGTACCCTGGGGAAAAAGTGGAGGCAGGTTCCCCATATATGTGTATGAGTATTTTACCTGAACATACGTCTGTGCACCACTTGCATGCCTAGTGCCCATGAAAGACCAGAAGGGAGCCTTGGATCCCCTTGGAACTGTGAGATGCCATGTCGGTGCTGTGGGTCAAACCTGGGTCCCCTGGGAGAGCATCCAATTCTCTTAAACATGAGCCATCTCTCCAGCTCCCTTGTTTTGTTTTAAAGCAAAAAGGAGTGTTGTGTAAGGGAGAGCTGGTGAGGATCAGTCCAGGAAAACTCATCCTCCAGCCCAGGTTAGACTGCATCCTAAGGAAGAGGTAAGTAGACTATGCCTTTTTATGGCATTTAATCAGGCAGTCATGGAAAGGACACACATGAGAAGTGCAGAAGTCTTGTGTAGAGAATGGTGTCTGGACTATGCAAATGAGCAGGAAGGCCTAGAAAGGACCTGTCAGTGGTGAGAGGACAGACACTCCCCTCTGTCACCTCATACACTCAAGGAGTCCCCTAAGCTTTTAGAGACCTTGGGTCAAACTGAGATTTGATGGAAAAGAGAATTTTAAGACTAGCCGGTATGAAGAAGTTTAATGTGGCCTAAGCATGTGGACTAGGAGAAAGAGGCACTCAGGAAAAAAGACGAAACCAAATGTGAACAGGTTACAACTGTCCGAACACTAGCCATATAGACTCTTTGGGTGACTCTCAAACTGTGTCTCAGATTATTGCTAAGAAACTTTATTTTCCATTTCTCTCTCTCTTTTGATAAGCAAGATTAGAAGGTGGCTCTGGAGAGGTCTTGGGTGGAATTATAATCTGATAAAAATAAAACCAGCAGCCTCCAGGGTTACCTGAGAGTTTTGGTACCCATGTCAACATGGTTTCTGGTGAGATTCCTAGAAAACTAAGCTTATAAATGGGAAGGGAGAGGGCATTGAGTAGTCATTGATTTTGTTGTAATTCCTGCTTTACCTCTTGAGAGAGACTTTAACCAGGTTCCTAGGTGAGGGTTCCTGTCCCCTCATGACCTCCGTCGTCACTTCCCCATCTTTCTGTCAGGCCTCAGGCCCCTGGGCTCTTGCTGGATTGTTTCTGTGGCATAATTGATCAAATAGAATGGAAGGTGACATCTGTACTCTGACTAAATGCTTGTTCTAGTTCAATGTAGATTCATTTTGATAAAAATAAGAGAAGATCAAAATGTGGAACAGTAACATCCTGAGAATCTAGGAGATATTGGCTTCCATCAGTCCTCATGTCTTTAAGACTCCATCGTTGCAAGCTTTAGATGAAGAACTGTTTCTTTCATTGCTCCTGGAAGCCCTCTCCCAAAGTTCCCCTAAAATACTGGCAAACATCACCTAAGATACAGTGCACCTTCTTAAAACTAAATGCATGCATCACCCTGCACCATCTAGGAAAATAAGTTAGTATTTACCTGTGCAAACATCTTATGGACTAGTTACCATATCATGTTGAGCTTCGCTCTCAAATTGGTATAGAAACCAGACGCGAGTATGGCACAGCTGTACACATTTCAGAATGCAAGGGACTTCAGAATGGCTCCGTGGGTAAAAGTGTCAGCTGTGCAAGCAAAATGAGCTGAGTTCAGTCCCGAGATTCCATGGTGGGAGGAGAGAATCCACTCCTGGAAGCTGTCCTCCAATCTCCGCAGGCGTGCCATGACATGCTTGTGCTTGTACTCACACATATGACAACCCCAAACACACACACACACACACACACACACACACACACACACACACTCACTATTAATAAAATCCTTTTAAAATAAAAAATGCAAAACATCCCTAAGAAGTAATCGAAAGTGAAATAAAAGCAGTGTTTCTCATTATTAAAAAAAATAAATGAATAAACAAATTCTGATTCAGGCACTAATAATGACCAGTCAAGTGTGGGACAAATTTACCAGTTAGTTATGAAGTTACTGGTTTTTATAATATATTATTTAAAATCTTGATTCATTTTTTTAATGTTATATATATAACAAAATAATAAAGACATAAGACATACATCCACACATACTTTAAGATTATTCTGAATGGTGGTGTGTGTGGTTGGGCTGATTCATGTGTCTATGAAAGCCAAAGACACGCTGCTGTGCTTTAATTAACCCATGGGTCACCAAGGCTAAACAGAAGTCCAGGGAGCATGACAGTGATGAATGGTACCCTTGCACCCTAGTGTTCTGGTCGTGAAAATCAAGTGCTCATGGCTGGCCTCCTTCCCAGAGCCTGATTCTGAAATTCCTTCCACAAAAAGCTATGAACCAGTGTGTCACGTGCCTTAGGAAGAAAAGCAATAAACATCCTTGAAATATTAACTAACTCCTGTGATTCATAAGTCCCCCAAGCAGGATGAGAGAAAAAAGCCACATTTCAAAAACATGATTATATTCTCTATCAGAAAACCCGAACATACTGTGTGTGCAGCATTTGGTGAGAAAATGGGAGCCTGGTGAGTTGCAAAGAATTCACACGCCTTTACTTGTACTGAGAGCAAAACTCAAAGGTTGCAATCCTTCTTACTCAAGATGCTCAGAGTGTCAGTATCAAGGTCACTCCCCTCTGGAGCCACACCAGGCAGACAATGGGTCATTTCACAGGTATAAACAGGTAATCAGAGGTGACTGCCTCTGTCTGTGTACACGCTGGAGCACTACCTAGCTGTGGTTTGAAGATGCCCAGCCTGCAGAAGGGGAGAGGAGGGGAGTGAGTCACACTCCCAGAAGCTGGCATGACTAGCAGCAGGGGTCAGGAGTCTGAAGTTGGTAAACCTTCCAGGGTAGTTTGCAACCCTGCTGTGTAGATACTATTTCCTACCTTCCTTGAATCTATTTTAAGCACCTTTTGACAGCTGTTTCAAACACTAAGAAGGGCACATGCTCTTACTTCAAGATGTATGTTGTCCCACACCCTAGTATCCTAGTATCACCCTGGGATGGGGAGCAGCCTCTGGGTTCAACCGCTTGAAAAGCCATGCCTTAGCCCCAGTGACTTTAGTACTGAAGGCATTACAGATAGCATGGCCACAGACATGATGATGTGCCGTCCTCAGATCAGGGCGGAGCTGGAGGATGCACCATGATAGTGTACTCCCAACCTCTACTCACTCATGACAATGTTCGCTTTCCTGTCAAGCTGGAGGGCCTGACCACTGTTGTGTGAACCAGCCTACTAAAGCAGGACCCCTGCCCCCCCTGCCCCGCCCCCCCTCAACAGACTGCCTTCTTGTTGCCTGAATGAACACATCAGGACCACCCCCAGTGTAGGGTCTGAGCCCTAAATCAGACAAGAGCTGCTCAGTGACTAGTCCTTGGGAACAGAGAAGTAGCTTGATTGAAGGGCAATTTGCCCTTGTCAGCCTTTGCTTCCATAAGCCAGCTCCTGATTTCAGCAAGTGTGCCCTCCCGGGTATCTGTGGCTCCACCCCACCCCAGCAATGACTGCTGTCAATCCTTTGCCTTTGGAGATGGGCCAAAACCTGGTCTCAGCTCAAGCTGAGGTGAACCCAGTGAGGGGCTCCCCATGGTGTGCTGCCTCTATTTGCATATCAATCAATGCGTTCCCCCAAAAATTGAACTGTTTTCATCTTCACAGAAGCAGAGCAAGGCAAAGTGGAGAAATAACGCACTGATAACCTGTCTCAACTCCCAAGCAAGCACAAGGCGCCTCACACATTTTCACAACTCAACAGTACACATCAAGCTAACAGCAGGAATGTGGTGTACAGTAGTCAGTAGAGCTCCATTGCAGAGGTCACTTCAACAGTTCTTTCCTGGGGCAAACTGCCGCCTCGTCTAGCTGAGATCTACCCAGTAGAGTCACAAACAACCAGGGAAGGTCTCCTGACTTCCCAGCTTGGTGCTATGCATCTGAACTTCAGAGTGGGTATATGCACAGACCACATTGCCACAGGAAGTAAGGGATCTGCAGGAATAGGAATTTAGAGGCAGTCACCTGGCACCAGCCTGGCACAATCTGTTCAAAGGACTGTGCGCAGGCATGGGGTCAGGGGAGCGAGAGCACAGTCGGTGAGATAGGCTTTCTCCAGCCTCGGTGGTTCCCAGCTAGCCAGTGGCCCCTGCCAAGCTCAGAGGGCTGCTGCACTTGAGTGCTTTCTTTTTTTTAAATCTGTGCAGGAGATTTCTATGTCACTGAGGCTGAAGACCTGCATTTTTATGAAGCAGCATTTTTAAAAATGGTTGTAATCAGTGTCCTCTCTCCACTGGCTGCTTGGAGGAGTCTATTCCGTGAGGCCTTTCGTGTTGTTCTCTGGAGTCAGGGAGAGAAGGAAAGAAGCAGCCTGAAACACCGCTGCCTGGACTTCACAGTAGGAGTCCTGCTTCTCTCTGAGAGTAGATTCCTGGTTTTCAACTCCACATAGCTGTGTCTCTACTTCAGAAATCCACCAGTATAGGTTGGATAGCTGTAATCTGGAAGTCTGACATGCAAAATTTTCCCAATTCTGAATCTTTTTAAGTGCCAGAAAGAAGCCACACTTGGGAAATTCTCTACCTGACCTCCCTGAAAGGCCCCTCTGCAACACGGGTCCTGAAAATACCGAATGAGGTTACTGTCCTCATCCACTTTATGCTGCTGTGGTAAACACCTTAACCAAAAACAACTCCTAGGGAAAGCAAAGGTTTCTTTTGTCTTACATTTCCTGGTAATAGTCCATCACTGAGGGATGTCAGAGCAGAAGTCCAAGCAAGAACCAAACCAGAAATAACGAAGGAATCCTGCTTACTGGCTTGATCCTCCCAACCTGTCCCGTTTGCTTTCTTAGACAACCCAGAAACACCTGGCCAAGGGTAGCACTGGCCACAGTGATCTGGGCCCTCCTGCATCAATCATTAATGTAAGGAAAACACCTCACAGACATGCCCCTGGCTCGATCTGATGGAGGAAATTCCCCAGCTGAGGTTCCTTAGTCCCACGTGACTCTAGTTTGCGTCAAGCTGACAAAAGTAACAAGCACAATTATCTCTCTTCATAAAATGTGTCTAAGTTGTACATCAGACATAAATGAACTTCAGGTTTAGACCTGAGCTCATTCCCAAAGTACTGTGTTAAAAAGATGCAAATGTTCCCAACCCTCAATTCACCTCTGACCCCAAGCATTTCAAATAAAGGCTACTTGACTTGTATTTTGAAGATAGAATGTTCATCCTTCATCTTAATATCACCTTGTTTTTCAGATAGCTAAAAAAAAAAAAAAAAAAAAAAAAAAAAAAAAAAAAAAAAAAAAAAAAAAAAAAAATTAAATGTGATTAATCCAGGAGGGGTGAAAATGGATTCAGAAGGCCATCCAGAGCTTTCAAGCAATGGTTTTTCGGACACTTCCTGACATGGTAGTCAGCCTGAGGAATAAGTTGCTGGTTGCACTGCAGACATACAGTCTTCAGATAGCTCTTAGGACAGAGAGCCAGCGTGTAAGTCTGAAACAAACACAAGGATTTTGTGTGCTTTCATTCACAATAGTAAAGGCAGGGAAAGGGAGAAAGGCAAAGATACAAAGACTGGTCCAGTTATGGCATCCAAGTTTTACCTATCTATGCACAAGAGAAAACTAGCAGAAGTCAGACAATTCAGCGTTATTACATAGGCACTGCCACTAATACATCCCACAATAAAAATGAACACACTCATGAATTTGAGGACTGGCATCCTCAGTCGTCAGAAAAATGCAAATAAAATTAAATAGAGATTCCATCTTATCACAGTCAGAGGAACTCTCATTAAGAAATCAAACAACAATAAAAGTGAAAAAAAAAAGTGTTCTCTAAATAAACTAGACTCCATTTAAAAAAGAAAGAAAGAAAGAAAAGCAACAACAGATGCTATTGAGGATACAGGAAACACCATTATACACCATTGTAAATATGTAAAATAGATCAGCCACTATAGAAATCAGTGTGGATGCTCTTGAGAAAACTAAAATTAGAAATACCATAAGATCCAGGGATACCACTCCTGGATCCAAACCCAAAGGAATCAAAGACAGTATTCCATAGAGACACTGGCTCATCTGCATTCATCACAAGAGCAAGTTATGCAGTCAGCCCAGGTATCCATTAACAGAGGGATGGAGGAAGAAAGTGTAGTGTATATAATCAATGGGTCACAACTCAGCCATAAAGAAAGATGAAATTATGACATTTGTGGGGAAATGGATGGATTGGAGGAAATAATCGTGTTAAGCGAGAGAGAAGCTAGGCCCAGAAAGACAGAGTGCAGAACGTGGACTCAAAAGCCTTAAAATCAGTGAGAAGGTTTATTTAGGAGGAAGAAGGGTACCAGTGAGAAGAGGGAGCTGTCCATGATACTGAGAGTGAAGAGGAATGAAGAACATCACATGCATGCATGAGAATGTCCTGATGGAATCTGTCGTCTCTCACAATACATGCTCACTGTTTTTAGAAAGAAGAGCTAGGCACAACTGTAATCCAATAGTTGAGAGGTGACAGAGACATTACAGCCAACCTGGGCAAGACAGACCCTGCCTCAAAAAAGAATAAAAGGCTTCCTATATGTTAACCACAATCTGCCCAGGTATTACATATAATTAAAAATATTCTTATGTTTCTTGCAGTGCTGAAAATGGGATCCAGGACCTCATGCTGGGAAGTGCTGTGCACTGAGCTGACTCTCCTGCCCAGGACAGCTTCTCATTTTCCCCATTAGCCAGTTGAAGCTTTGTATTCATTTAGCCCCAACAATCCCAACTGGCAAATTCATACCTGTTGCTGATCCAATTTTTTTTTTCAGAAAAAGAAAAGTAATGTAGTCCTTTTTAGAAGATAGAAGATATATTAGAACATGACATGGAAATGCAAATTTTACTTGCAAAAATCTTCTGTACTTTGGAAAACAAAGTGGTGGAAAAGGCCTTTTTCTTGGTGTGGAACTTAACACAAGGTTGAGACCACTGTCAGTCAGCTAGCCTCAAACTCACGCCCCTGTGTTAGAGCCTCCAGGGTCCTAGCATTACCATATACCACCACATCCAGCTTGAGTAAAGACTTTGAGAAATCATGTGAACAAGATTTCTCTCTTACTTACTATAATATCCTCAGAAACAAAGGTAGATAAACAACGTAAGGAGCCTAAGACACAACACGCCACAGAGACTGTCCTGTGCAATAGATAGAAATGAATGGCACCAAAATGAAGGGGGACATCCGGCTTTGTCGTCTCAGAGGTCAAACCCTGCAGCAGCACCCCCACTCAGCTCTTGACGATGCTTTCATCTTTTGTTTTCCTATTTTCAACCCTTCAACAAATCTCTGCTTTAAATCTTTGATCATGTTGGAACAGAAAGAAAGAAAAGTTTTGACCTTTCAGAGAAAGTGTTAAGCTTTCAGCACCGGGGGCTCTAATTCAGAAAGAGTGGCCAACCCAGTCCTGGTCACAAGCAGAAACAAATAAGGACATATGTGGGTATGTCTCAGCCAAGCCACTTTTATGGTTTTCAAGGTCACAGTCCTTCTGAAGTATCCCCAGGGCAACAAGTTTTATCAAACTCTTGTGTTAGTCCACATGGCTGTCTGGGGAAACGAACTGCCTTCCAACCCAATTCTGGGCAGAAGGTAATCTACTTTCCCCTAGATATTTTGTGAGATGGATGTGCTCCAAGTTCCCAAGGCAAAGGGCAGACATAGACGAGATGTTTACAAGAATACCAAAATTTGGGGTGGAAATTCTTGGTGTAAGAGCCTTTGAAGATAAGAGGGAGACTGAGGCCAACATTCCTGGCAGCTCAGCCAGGCTCTTCTTGGAGATGCCATTGAAAGGTTGAATGACCACAGTCACGGCCGTGGCCATGGCTGTCCCAAATTCAAAGCCGCTTCACCATGTTGAAGCCTTCTGAGAAGAAGGGCCTGTCTCTCCCAGCTGTTGTAACAGCAGTTTGAAGCTGGATTTTGGCTGACACCCCCTGGGTTCACCACCAATGCAGATTCAGCTCTCCAGACAGGATTCTGAAAGAAGAATAAGAAGAGAGCTTGCTGACAAAGTATCCTCAGTCGTGGAGTCAGGGAGTCTGTGAGCAATAGGCGGGATTCTGAAGCTGACTTTTGGCCAACGCATTCACGGATTGGTGGCCTTCACTCCCAACACTCTGTGAAATCAAACCCCCGGGTCCCGTCAGAAGTAAGCAAAAGTTTGGTTTTGTTGTTGTTTATGTTGTTTTTTTTTTTCTTAGTTGAACAAAACATCATTTGTTTTTAATAGTATTTTATTTATTCTTCACAAATTCCAAACACTTACGCAGTGTGGTTTGGTCACATCCATCCATCATAAATACCATTTGAAATTTAAAAAAAAAAAAAAAGCAAGGCCGCACTTGTCAAAGCATTTCCTTCAGTGACGGCTGTGAGAGCAAGGACAGTGAGGCTCCTGGAAGCAAGAGTGAAAACCTCTTGATTTCCTCCAGGCTCACAGCAAACCTGCCAACTTCTCTCAACTTTAAAATGGTTCCAGAGTTTTTCTTACGGGAACCCCCCCCCCCCGGAAAAGCCTCCTGCTGGGGCCTCTGTTTTACATGTGCAAATGCATCTTGCCAGCTAAGACCACTAGTGGCCTATCTCAAGATATCAATTACAGTAAAGGAGGCACAACTAAATAAAAAGGATGCTCTGTGGTTCCTGTTACAGACATAAAAAGAAATAAGACACACCAGGCAACAACCATCAGGGCAGAGCTGCTGTCATAAGTCGCTGCAATGTGGACAGAGATCTGGCAGCTGCCAGCAGCCCACCCGGACCCTCAGGTTTTTGAGACTTTTGATATAATCTCCTCTCTACTAAACACCTCAAGACTTAACATGTATTTCATTTGCTAGAGAAACTAGAATAATTTTACCATTAGGAATGGAGCAGATGAGTGGCCTGTCTACATTCTCCCCTTACGTGTTCATTGCCCTCAGGCAGCAAATTCTGTAATGGAGAGCAGGGTTTTGTGATCCTTTTCCCTGGACAGTTATTTTTTCTAAATAATCCTATAATTAGTATTTAGTAGGCCATAAGCAAATCAAGAAAGATAATGAATTGTGCTAAAATATGAATAGTAGCACTAATATTAAATATTCTACAATATGAAGTCACTTTATAGGTGACCTGTGAAGAGAGGTGCCCCCAAAACTACAAACAGCAGAACCCCATGAAGTAAAGTGTACTTGCTTCTTATGCCATTCTTGTCATTTAATCCGTTTTTCTTTAAAACTTAAACTGCTAGTGGTTGTCTCTGATTCTTCAGCTCTCTAAAGTGTCTAGACACTCAAACTAGAGCACAGCATGTTAAAGAAGCTAGATTCCCATGCACAGAACACCTTTCTCAGGAAGTGCTCTCCCACAATCAGCCCTCCCTGCTCTCTCAGCCATCTCTAACACTTCCACTTCAACTTGGATGTAACTAGACAGTTGTTGAGTCACGAAATTCCTCTGAGTGGCATTTGCCGGTCAAAGTCTTGGTTTTCACCACCATCTCCAGTGCTGAGCACTGCTTGGATGGAGAGCAGCTAAGAGGGTGTTTGACCTGACTATGTTTCCTAGAGCTGATGCTCTCCCAGTGTCACAAACCTCAGGCCATAGAAGCAGATCTCTAAAAACATGACTTGGCCAATGGAAGATAGCTGGCTATTCTTTCAGCAAGAAATAATAATTTTAAGACATCGAAAGCAAAATTCCTTGAGAAATGTTCAATACGAAGCTGTCAGGACACAAGCAGATTCATCCTGAAATCTGCTTCAGGCTGTGAACCCCTGCCATCCAAAAAAGCAGCCCCCAACCACAAGACCCATCTTGCATCGGAAATGTGCCTAGTGTGATGAGCCACTGTGAGTTTTTAATTTCCTTTGTTTTCCACTATTTTCAATTTAAACTTGGAATCTGATGCTCAACTGGGGATTGGAAAACCGGGAAGTGTATTTGAGCACACTAGGATTTATGAGTCTATTTTTAATAAAATCAAGTACTACACCCTTCCAACGAGAACATAGTTTTTCAATGGTGATGTGTGGTATGTACAGAATATACCTGGCTTGAAACACTTAAAAAAGGTAAATTTTGTGATTGATACTTTTTATGCTGACCTCATATGGAAATGGAAATATTTTGGCAATGCCAGATAAGGTATGTCACGGTTTGTCAGACATAGTTGATAGAAAACTAAATGACTGCCTCAGCTCACATGAGAAGCCTGTTGGATGGAGCTGACCTGGGTTTGTCTCCCTTTCCCATCCCCACAAGTATCCAGACATCAGTAAAACATCAGTGACGAAGGCACCTCTCAAAGCTCAGCTATCTCCACGCTACCCAACATCACTGTCAGATCTAGTTCATGGAAGTGGGAACTTCCAGCTGCTCAGAGCCAATTCTGAACAAAACCTAGATTCAACCACATTTTCTAGTTTCTTACTTTATTGACACTTAAATTTACAAATTCCATCTTACCTATGTTTCCATTTTTAATTTTTCAAACTACTTATCTCTGTCAATTACACATGTTTCAGCTCTAGTAACACTTTTAAATGTTCTGAAAATTTAGGCAACAATTATCCATGTATGGACTATATCATTATCAAAAGCCACAGTTGATAATTTTAGAACATATAAATATAAATGGAGGGAATTTAAGTGACCAAAGAACATTCTACTTCATATCTATCAAGTTTAATTTGTTCTCTATACAGAAACACTGTATTAACAATAGTTACTATACAATGGATGCCAGCTCTATTAATAATTGTCCTTAAAGCTTTAAACCAATGAGTCTCAATCTATGGGCTGTGACCATAGATTGGGGGTCAATAGATCCTTTCACAAGGGTCACCTAAGATCATCAGAAAGCATAGATATTTATATTATAATTTATAACAATAGTAAAATTACCATTATGAAGTAGTTATGAAAATAATTTTATGGTTGGGGGTCACCACAACATGAGGAACTATATTAAAGAGTCACAGCATTAGGAAGGTTGAGAACCACGGCTTTAAACAAATGCTTTATTTAATTTAATCCTCAAAGCAATTAGCCATTCAATATCAACTCCATGGTTGCATCTGGAGTTTTATATGCAATGTAAGATATGAAGGACTACAGAACTTAATGACATGATTCAGGTGGAAAACTCAGGAGTAGAAGGAGCTGGGCTTTCCACTGCCTTCAGTCAAAGCATGCACACCATGTCCCCTCAGTGAAATGTCTAGGAGCATTCAAGTTCTGTGCCTATGCCTGTATTATTCATAGTCATAAAAACAAATGGGAAAAAAGGAGTGTAGGAAAGAAGCAAAATCCCACAAAATCTCAACAATGTGGTTGCCTAAAGACCTGCATAAGGTCACCACCAGTGGACATGCCAATTTAAATGGGGAAGTTTCACAGGCCCCATACCTAGACGAAGAGCTACCAGCAATCAATAGATGCTGAGGGAGGGAGAATGAGTCTTCTCCAGAGATGAGCCCCCGGTAAGTTATCAGATCCAAGAGGTCAGCCCTAAGCACAGGCACGTATGAGCAACACTCAGTGGACTAAGCAGTCAGTATGTAGACATACACATTCACACATATGTAACAATAATAAAGAAGAGGTCATAGATTTGAGAGTGGGGGAGGGCATGGGAGGAATTGAAGAGGATAAAGGAGAGGTGGAAATCGTGTAGCCCAATGGGACAATAGAAAGATTGACCTTGTCCCCAGCCCTTCCTTTCAGCTCTGTGTTTTCTGGACCATGAAGTAGGCAGCCTATGCCACAGGCTCCTGCACCATGGTGTTCTCACTTACCTTAGGCCCAAAGCAGAGGATCCAGCCCACCTTGGACTAAAAGCTATGAACTCTGAGCACAAAGCTATCCCTCCTCTTTCAAAGCTGCTTTCCTAGGAATTTGTCACAGTGATGAAAATCTGAAGAACACAGATGGCCTGCCATGATCCCAGGAACATTACAGAAACAAGTAACATACATTTCAATAACTCTTAATATAATGTGATATTTATTTATTTATTTTATTATTTTTTACATTTTAATGTTTTTTTAGTTTTAATTATGTTTATGTATGTATGTGTATCTATGTGTGGGTTTATGTCCATATGCATAGGTCCATATAAAGGCCAGAGAAAGATATGGAATCCCCTGGAACCAAAGTAATAGGTGGTTGTATGACACCTAACATGGATTCCAGGAACTGGACTTGGATCCTCTGCAAAGCAGTATGCACTCTTACCTGCTAAGAGATCTCCCCAGGCTGCCTTTATTACTATTCTTAATCTCTTGGTGTGCCTAAATTATACACTATACTTTGTCATAGAAATTGTGCGTGACAATATGTACCTATACACACATATATGTATACCTATGACAAAGTATAGTGTATACTTATAAATACTATATAAACATATTAATATATAGATAATATCTATTTATTATATAATATACTGAATGTTACTTATATTATATATATATGATATAAATATATAGAGATATGTAAAGAAAGATATATACCATCCAGTTTTAGGTTCCCACTGATGGTCCTAGAATGCTCTCCCATGCACAAGGCAAAGTTACTGTAAAATCAAGCATAGTGAAAAGGAAATAATCAGCTCTACTATGGGGAAAAGGTGCTGGTCATAAATCATTTCAGCACATTTAACTAGTCAATGAATTTGTGTCTTAATGTTATGAAAATAGTATGGAACAATTATTGTAGGTTTCCAGTTCCTGTCTTTGCAATGGGAATTTTTGTCAAATGAAAGCAAAATATAATAAATACATACTGAAAAAAGTGTCACAGTAGAAAGCTAAGATAAAACAATACTTTTACAGTTACAGCACCATTAAAAAATTAATTATCAAATATGTGGCCCTGTGATAGTTACTAAACATTGTTGACTACTGGTTCCATCAGATTAAATAATGAGCATTTGCTTACCATCATACTCAATGGCCATTATTGAATAACCATTATACTCAAAGCTAGCTTTCAGATGACCCTGAAGAACTCATGGAACTGAGCTGCCATGGGGCACAGTGCAGAAACCACTACCCAAAGGCAATGTGGGTGGTGCTATATATCTGCCAAAATCCAGTTATTATATTCAAAAAGTACAATGGGGTGGCACCATAAGAAAAAAAAAAAAAGAAAAGAAAGCTAAAGGGAAATCACTGAGGAGACTATCTGTGTAGCTAGAAAGACATCTACCTGGCAGATCCTGTTCAACAAGCAATCTTAATGTGTCCAGGAGATAAATATGTTATTCCAGTGCTGAAAACAGACTTCCTAGTATAGAAAATGTATAACTTCTTAGATATGTCATAAGAAGCAACTCAAACAAGTTACTTAGCTCCCCTCAGCCTTGGCTTCCCCTCCTGTAAATGAAAAATGTAACAAGGAAGTTACATTGAGAATTAGGGAGATAGACAGTACAGTAGCCACGTGTCATGGAGATAGTGTAGAACAGGGAAAGAAAATGATGTTCATGAGGATATGTGCATGCTAAGGTTCTTTAACTTCATAATATATTATCCTGGGTTGGTATCTCACATCTTAAATGTAATAAATACTTCCTCACCTGAATTCATCAGTTTGTTTATCCAGTCCCCAACTGAAGGACATTTTGGCTCCTTATGTGAATAATGCTGCCATTAACATCTGTGCATAGGTTTATGTGAGAAATATAATTGTTCAAATAATTTGAGTAAAAATCACCCGGCAGTGATTATGAGTGTACATCCAATAGTAGCACAGTAGGTTGTTGAGTTGGTGTGATGGGTAACCTAAGTTGCTGTGGTGATTTGGACAAGAATGGCCTTCAAAGTTTCATATATTGTAATACTTAGTCCCTGGCGGAACTGTTTGGAAAGGATTCAGAGGTGTAGGCCTGTTGTATGAGGGGTGTCACTTGGAGGTATTCTTCGAGGTCTAAAAGATTTGCACCATCCCCAGTGTCTTTCTGCCTTATGGTTGTGTCTCAACATGTAAGCTCTCAGCTACTCCTCCAGCACCATGCCTGCCTACCTGCTGCCATGCTTCCTGCAACGATGGTCGTGGACTCTAACCCTCTGAAACTGTAAGCCCCAAATAAAGGTTTGATGTCAAAGCCTCACTTTGAAAGTTGAGTCTGTGGGTATGTGAAGAAGAATGGGAAGTTCAAGGGATGCAGCAGCTCGAGTGGCCCACACCAGCTGTGGCTACCCTCAGGCCATGGTGCTGTAAGTCAGGGCTGCCTAGAGCTCCCTAAGCTGCTCATAGTATTTGGGTCTATCTGGTGTTTTCAGAGCTGAACAAGTGAAGCTGAAGGGATAAATGTTATTAAAATTGCTGAGTGGTGGTAACACAGACCTTAAATCCCACTACTTAGGAGGCAGAGGCATGGGTATCTCTGTGAATTCAAGGCCAGCCTGGTCTACAGATATGTTTATCTAAGTCATTCTAATACAAATAAAAATGCAGGAGTCAGATATTGGTGTAAAAACCTGATAGATCAAGAAAGTGGCAGAGGAACAACCAACTGACCCTCTCTCTACACTTCCCAGATTGAAAAAGACCATGAAAAATCCAAGTCCCTCCCTCTTCTTTCTTGTGTACTTCTCTATCCATATTCCTGGATTCTCTATGGCTAATTCTGGTCAGCTAGTCGATGACTCTGCCACTGATTCAATGTTAATTTTATTAACAGTCTCAGAGTGTCAATGTGATCAAATATCCCACAACATTTCTCCTTTTTTGTCAAAATAAAAAGGAAAGGTTTTGACTTTAACAAAACAAAACTATGTACAATGAGAACAATTATCAGATATTCTCTAAATAGCAAGGAAAGGTTTTAACTCTAACAAAGTAAAACTATATACAATGAGAACAATTTTTGGATCTTCTCTAAATAAAAAGGGAAGGTTTTAACTCTGACAAAATAAAACTATATACAATAAGAACAATTATCAAGTAAGAATTACATTTACAGTGTCAAGTCCATTTGAATTTGGCAGATTTGGAGATAATACTATATTATCTATTCTATTTTAATGAATCCAACATTTATACCTAAACCACTTTCTATCATAACTTCCATTGCCAGCTTAAAAGATCCTTTGAGACTTTAAAACATTTCTTAGATAAACAACTTAAGCTTTTATGTCTCTCAACCTTATAAACTTTACATCTCTTTTGTGAGTTTCTTTTCTGAATTTGACAACAAAGAAAAT
The DNA here is from genome assembly GCF_903995425.1 of Onychomys torridus. NCBI lineage: Eukaryota > Metazoa > Chordata > Mammalia > Rodentia > Cricetidae > Onychomys > Onychomys torridus. The sequence continues at coordinate 47,483,369 of NC_050451.1, forward strand.
GGTATAACTATCTAGTTTTAAACACCCATCAGAGACCCAAGAAAAATAAAATGTTACCTGAGTAAACAGGAAATACAGAGTAAACAACTTCAAAAACTATAGAGATGACAGAGACAGCTAGCTACCTGGTTATCCAAGTTTCTTCTGCAATGTTGGGGCATCTTTCTTTGACCTACAGGCCTAGAATATCTGACAGACTTTTCTGTGAAGAAGGAATTTGAAAGAACTGTCCTACCTTGTCTTGGCAAAGTTTGACAGTCGCCTCTTTTTGTGTCCTGCTTATTCAGTTTGTACAGCCTACTGTCAGCAGTCAAGGCAAGGGCAGTTTCTTGCCCAGTGGCTAACTTTGCCACAATGAAGGTGAACTCCATATGGAAGTTCTTCAATACCCCTCATCTTACCTGAAGTAGATTGGTGCTGCCAGGAACAAACGTATCTTACTGTCATGAAAAGCCTCATGGCATTAAACCATCTTAAATGACAAATTCTCTAGGTCTCTGAAGTATTTGAAGACCACCTACCTATCTAAAGTATATCTCTGTTTGATCTTGAAAACATGATAACCTGCATTTCTTAATTATCCTAAAAAGTTTGTAATAAGAGCTTTCAAAAACTAGAATTTTACATTAAATTTTTAAATGAGCTACATAGGTACAATACCTTAAACAAGAGTAGAAACATATATACATACAGTATAACAAAAATAACCTTAAATTTGTATCAATATACAAAAAATCCACACCAATGTAAAATATTTGTGAGTAGTAGTTGCTTTTTAGTTTAAAAGTAGATTCAATAATCTACCCTTTTATCCTATCATTCCTTTCTTCCTTTTCAGAAATAAATCCCTTAATCTAACCTTCTTTGCTCCATTTTTGACCTGTAACAACTTGTAACCAACCCCCTTAAATGATGATAAACATCCACAACCCATCAAACTACCAAAACCACCCACCCTACCTCTTGGGAGTGTGGACATCATGTTCTTAAAATTACTTCCTGTTGTCTGGGGGCAATGGCATTTTTAGGGGACCCTGAGAAAATTGAGATAATGGTAAAATCTTGGAAAAGATAGCTGTAGTCCCATCTCAGAGAGATGCGAAAGTGCAGAGCTTATCTGAAGTCCTGGCTGGAGCAGTCTATGAGCCTCGATCATCTTAGCTAACCACTTTGAAGTTGTCCTGAGCAGTTTGTAGCCTGAAGCTGATCTTTGGCTAGTGTGTATCAACTTAGTGGTATTACCACAAACATGTAGATTCATCATTTCAGGGCCCCATCCTCTTCTTGGAGAACTCAAAAGTCATTGCCAGGAATGGTCATGGTTCACTGCAGAAAACTTAAAATAGTTTAAATGTCATATGCAACAGATCTCCAAGAGGTTAAAGGACCACAATCTGTTAAATATATCTGGAGTATACTTAGTTCCTAGTTACCACCTTCAGACTTAAGCCCACAGTCATGTACAGGAAGCTAGATGAAGCTTTTTTCTAGAATTTTAGCTAGTACTCTATATGACCTTTAATATTATAACAGGAAGTTTAAATATATATGATAATCTTACAAATTTTGAGATATTTATGCTTTAAGAAATGTTTTAAGAGTCAAAATAAAACATAGGATTATAAGATTAGTGGCAATAGAATAGTCCCTTAATTTAATTTTGTTTTTTCTCCTGTCCCATACCAAGTGGCTTTTCTGACATAAGACAGGGATCTTGGATTTTTCCTTAACAAGCATGCTTAGCTTTAGAGAAGGAGAGAGCTACATTCCAACTCCTAAGCCAGCTTTGAGTTTTAATTGAATTGGGACCACAAAAGGTCTTTTATGTTTGTAGAAAGCATCAAAAACAAGCAGTTGGAAAGATTTATGAAATTCTACCCTGTTGGACATGTACTATACCATTAGGCCAATATATTCTTTTTCTTGGACATTTTCTGTGGATGATTAATCCTTCTTCTTCCCATGTTTCATTTGTCCAGTGGTCTTCAGATTTCTTAGTTGGGTGCTTTTATTCTCCTGGAAAAACAAAAACAAAACCCTGCCCCAACCCTAACTTTGGGAAGTTCCTTTTATTTTTTCAAGTTATATCTGATCAAATAAAAGGCATTTGTTAGTCATATAAGTTTGTTTAGATTGAATGGCCATGGTGTTTGATGGAACTATGGCCTCTCCTAATCAAGAGGTCTCTCTTGTTTGAATCTAATCTTTATTGATTTTGATGGTATCCATACCTTTTCTTCTCTTGTGGAAACAAAAGCAAAACCTCTTCCCCAACATAATGCATATCCTAATTTCCTTTCTGAGGTCAACACATATTTAAAATGTATAGGCTGATTTAATTTAGCAAGTTTTTCTACTATCCAATATCTCTCCACAGGTGTCAGCCCTTTCTCACAGCATTTTAAAAATTTAAAGTTAATAAACCATTGTGTAATCTATTTCTGGGTATCTTTATTACCCCTTTCTGTTTATTAGGCATATATTTTAAAGTGCAATTAGATCTTTCTATAACTGTTTGTCCTTTAGGATTATGGGGTATACCTGTAACACCTGTAATATGCTTTATGTTGTAATATTTTTTAAAAACTGTTTCACTTTACTGGAGACACATGCTGGAGCATTGTCAGTCTTAATTTATAAAGGTATCCTCATATTGGCCATACCTTCTGATAAATGTACCTTTACAAAATCAGCCTTTTCAGAACTCAAAGCAGTTACCCATTGAAATCCTGAATATGTATCTATGGTATGGCACACATACTTTAATTTTCCAAACTCTGAAAAATGAAACACATCCACTTTGTCAAATTTTATTTCTTTGAATATCCTTTGGGTTACTTCCTGCACATAATGTAGTTTGGTTATACAAAGAACAAGTAAGACATTTCTTTATAATTCCCTTGGCTTGTTGCCAAGTGATAGAAAAAAATCTTTCTTCAAAATTTTATTATTAACATGGTGTTTCTTATGAAATTCTGAGGCTTCTAGTACATTTCCTACCAATAGTTTATCAATTTTATCATTGCCTTGTGCTAGAAAGCCTGACAGACCCATATGGGATCTGATATATGTTATATACAATCAATGATTTCTATTTCTGATTATTTGTTGTAATTCAATAAAAAACATAGTTAATCCTAAATCCTCTGGAATAAGTTCAGTTGTTTCAATATGTAAAACAACTCTTTCTGCATATTGATAGTCAGTAACTATATTAAGAGATTCTAGAAATTTTAATAATACTATGAGAGTAGCATATAATTCTTAGTTTTGAGCTAAATCATAAGGGCTTTGAATCACTTTATTTATTTGCCTGACATATCCTGACTTTCCTGATTTATTTGCATTAGTATAAAATATAGGGGCTCCAGAAATTGGTGTTCCTCATACAATGTGGGGGAGGATCCAATTAGTTCTTTTTATAAACTGAAGTCTCTTATTCTTGGAATATAAATAAGATTTATTGCTAATCTCTCCCAAAATATTACTGCAAACTCTTTATCAATGTTCATTTTCTGCCCATAATGAGGACATTTTAGCATTAATAAAAGATACTACAATTTCTATGGAGTCCATTCCTATTAACTGATGAAGTCTCAATTTTCTTTTTAGAATCAATTCAGAAAACTTTTCTACATAGGTCTTTAATTTTTTGCTATATTTGTGTGGTAAAAATACCCATTCTAAGATATTATCTTTTCTCTGCATCAGAATTCCTATAGGGGAATGCATAGAAGGTAGTATGACTAAGATACAATCAAGCTATGGATCAAAGCATTTTACATGTACATCCTGTAATGTCTCTCCTACCAGAGCCAATTCTCTCTCAGTTTCAGCTGATATTTTTTTTTGTACTATTTAAGTCCTTATCTTCTTGTAAGATTTGAAACAAATTACTTAACTCATGAGTACTTAAACCAATTGTGGGCCTTAGCCAATTTATATCTCCCATTAATTTTTGAAAATCATTAAGAGTTTATAATTGATCTCTCCTTATTTGTACTTTCCATGGTTGAATTTTCTTGTAAACCTATTTTATATCCTAGGTTAATAGAATCTTGTGGTGGTTTGAAAGAAAATGGCCCCCTAAGAGAACATGTTGCACTGTAAGGAGGTATGGCCTTGTTGGAGGAAGTGTGTCACTGTGGGGGTGGGCTTTTAGGACTCTTTGGTTCAAGCTTCCCTCAATGTGACTGTCAGTTGACTTCCTTTTGCCTGCAAAATGTAGCACTCTCAGCTCCAGCACCATGTCTGCCTACATACCACCATGAAGATAATGGACAGAATTTTTTAAAGAATAAGCAAGCCATCTCAATTTAATGTTTTCTTTATAAGACTTGCCATGCTCATGGTGTCTTTTCACAGCAATAAAAATTCAAACTAAGATGAATCTCCTCTTTGTATTTTTTCAGAAACAATTTGTAATCCCCAATAAGACAAAATTTTCTTCATCAAACATCCTTTTCTAAGGTGCATCTGAATCAGTGAGTAAAATGCCATCCATCTAATGATAAACTATAAATTAAAGAAACTATTTATGAATTATTCCTAATGGCTGTTGTACAAAATATTGACACAAGGACAGATACTGACACAATATCAACACGAATTTCCACTGATACCTTTCAACAGGCTAGGAATTATAAGTAGGCACTGTAAAGGCAAAGTTTTCTCTATTATCTTCTTGTAAAGGTATAGTAATAAAGCAATCTTTTAAATCAATCACTAAAATAGACCATCCTTTAGGTAATAAAGAAGGCAAGGGAATTCCAGGCTGTAAAGAACCCATTGGCTGGATCACCTTATTAATAGCTCTCAGATCTGTTACCATTCTCTATTTTCCAGATTTCTTTTTAATGACAAATATAGGAGAAATCCAAGGACTGGCCAATTCTTCACTATATTGAGCATTTAGTTGATCCTATATTAGCTATTCTAGTGCTGATAATTTTTCTGATGTGAGAGGCCATTTTTCCACCCAGATAGATTTGTCAGTTAACCATTTTTTTTAAGATTTATTTATTTATTATGTATACAGTGTTCTGTCTGCATGTATCCCTACCTACCAGAAGAGGGCACCAGATCTCATTTCAGGTGGTTGTCAGCTACCGTGTGGTTGCTGGTAATTGAAATCAGGATCTTTGGAAGAGCAGATGGTGCTCTTAACCACTGAGCCATTTCTCCAGCCCCTCAGTTAACCATTTTAAAGGTAGGGCTGCAAGTATCTTTGAAATATCAACAGTTGTTATGTACTGCTTATGTACAACTTGAATGGTCATTGATGGTTCTTGATAATACCTTCTAATATTTTTCTAGTTGTTATGTCCTGCTTATGTACAACTTGAATGGTCAGTGATGGTTCTTAATAACACCTTCTAATATTTCTCTCAGAATCATTCTTTATTTTGTAGTTTGTTTCTAAGATTAAAGAAATGCTAATCTATATTTTCCATTTCTGTAACAAATCACATCCTCATAAATTTATTGCTATGTTAGCCACTTAAGTCTTTAATTTCCCCATCTATTCTTCTGACCCTATGCACTTGACCCACCTTGTAGTTAGATTTACCTGAGATTTCCAATACCTAGAAGCTGAACATTTACCTCCTGAAGAGGCTAATCTGGATGTCAAGGTTTTGGTGAAATTATTGTCACATCTGTTAGTTATTTGACACTAGAAACACGTCCCGAACACAACAAGACCACGAAAGAGTTTTATTAAAGAGGATAGAGGTGACAGGCCTGGATGAAACACACGTGGGTGAGGAGAGAAGGGGCTCATGTAAAATGGCGCTGGCCTTTTAAAGGTTGGGCCGCGCATGCGAACAGGGACTCCTGTGTGTACTCTACGCATGCGCGTAGATTACATGGCTGCGCGCGCGCTTTACGCAACCACGTAAGGCCAGAGTCCCGGTCCCGCGAGATGTCTGACCCGGAGATGGCTATTCTACACCGGAAATAGTTAGGCGGTCCCCCGGGCAAGCCCAACCGTGTAAACATGTGATTGTCTATCATTCCCGACTCTCATGTTTTTTTAAAAAAGAAAAAAAAATGTGGATAGATGGGTATGGGACGCCGTTTCTCTCAAAGACTGCTTCAGGCTGAATGGTGGACGTTGATTGGTTTTGGGGGGAGATGGGGAAGCCGTCTCCTGAAGTTCTGGGATGAAATCCTGTAGCTGTGTCCATCCTCCAAGGTGTGGCTGATCCTAGGATGAGATCCTGTAGCTGTCCATCCTCCATGGTGCGGCTGGGAACCTTCTATCTGACAAAACACTGGTGACATAAAAGCTTAGACAAAAGATTCATTATTATTTTGTTTTGGAGTTGACATTTATCTGAGGTAGATCTGGCCTGTCCGGATGGAGACAAGACATTTATCTGAGGTAGATCTGGTCTGTCTGGTTGGAGACATGTTAAGGGTGGCTGTGATGTTTAAGTACTCTGGTTGGTTTTTTATCTGAGACAAGCCTCATTTGAGGTGGTTTATTTAAGGCACCTGTTTGTTTTGCTAGTTTAGCGTTTGGGAAACACAGGTGATTAGTTACTGAGTATTGAACAGTGACAAACTGTTATAACCTTACCGCCTGGATATTTCGACGGTCCCTTTTGCCTCCGGCTCTGTGTGGCCCTAGTTGGGAAAGGCAAGGGTGATACCTTACTCCTCTGAAATTGGTGACAAGGCAGTGGATCCCGGTGTCCTCTGGAACTTGAGAGTGCAAGGCCCTGTTTGTTTTACTGTATATGAGGAGAGATTTTTCTGGGATGGAGGTGAGATAAAGGGTTTTAGATGAGACAGATGGACCCAATGAGGAAAGCCCTCGAGTTTAGCAGCTGTAGGAGTCACAAGAATTACCTTGAAGGGTCCCTGCCATTTAGGGGAAAGGGGTGAAGGGCGCTGGCCTGGAGGAAAGAGAAGAACCTGATCCCCGATGTGGATTGGAGGTGGACAATGATTGTCACACGGCTGAGGTAATGACCAGTCTGCGTAGCTCCATAGGATGGACCTTAGGTGACATAAGAGAGGAGTTAACAGGCTATCTGGAACAGCTGGAGGGTTGGATAAAAGACCTGGTGTTAGAACTGGCCTTCCATACATTAGTTCAAACGGAGAAATTGAAAGAGGCTTTTTAGGAAGAGCCCTGAGCCTGAGAAGAGCTAGAGGCAATAATCTTACCCAGTCGAGGTGAAGCTCCTGTGACATCTTAGTAAGAATGGTTTTTAAAGACCGGTTGGTACGTTCCACCTTTCCTGAGGATTGAGGACGGTATGGAATATGAAAATGCCAAGGAATGTTAAGAGCCTTAGCTAGTGTCTGAGAAATCTGAGAGGTGAACTCTGGGCCATTGTCAGACTGAAGGGAAGCAGGAACCCCAAACCGAGGAATAATTTCTCGGAGAAGGAGGTCTGCAACTGTCTGAGCCCGCTTATTAGAAACTGGATATGCCTCCACCCAATTTGAAAATGAGTCTACCATCACGAGGAGATATTTAATTTTTCTGACGGTGGGCATATGGGTAAAATCGAGCTGCCAGTCAGTCCCTGGAAGGGAACCTCTAGCCTGGTGGGTGGGAAAAGGCTGACTCCTATACTTCGTATTGGGATCTGTTTTTTGGCAGATCTCACAAGAGGCAGTAATAGTTCTTAAGAGCTGTAAGTCCTCAGAAGTGGGCTGTAAGTGAGCCTTTACGAATTGGGACAGAGCAAGATTATTAGGATGAAAGAGCTGGTGTAGGTAGGAGAGAATTTGCTTAGTGTCAGGAGTTCCCTGTGAGGGTGTAGGCTGTACTGTATGGATTCCCTGTGGTGGGTGAGGTGAGACTTGACCCTGGAGGGCCGCTGTCCTGGCTGCCTGGTCAGCTCGGTTGTTTCCTCTAGAGATGATAGAGCTATCGGTCCGATGAGACCGGCAGTGGACAATTCCTATAGCCTTAGGGAGGTGGGAGGCCTCCAGCATGGCCATTATTTGGCCTGAGTTAGATATGGATCCCCCTTTTGTTGTGAGAAGGCCACGCTCCCTCCAAATAGCAGCATGGGACAGGAGGATATGAAAAGCATACTTGGAATCTGTGTAAACATTTAGAGATTGTCCCTGTGCCAATTGGAAGGCACGGGTGAGAGCTATCATCAGCTCAGCCTGTTGGTTAGTGGTGTGTGTGGGTAATGCCTGTGCTTCTATTATCTCAGTATCTGACACTATGGCATAACCCGCCTTACGGGTCCCTTCGTATAAAAAGGAGCTGCCATCTGTGTACCAGGTATAAGTGGCCTGGGGCAATGTGCCCTCCTGTATGTGTGAAGGGTGAGGTAACAGTTCCTCTAAGGCTTCAGTGCAGGAATGAGAAGGAGAATAGTCAGCAGTAGGTTGAGGGAGGAGGCTTGAAATATTAAGAGGTGGGCAAGTCTGGAAAGTAAGTGTGGCATCCTCTAGTAATGCCACCTGGAGAGAAAGAACCCTGGAAGGAGGTAAAGTTTGTAAGCCTTTATAAGTTAAGAGATGGGACAGATTGTGGTGAGACAAGACAGTAATGGGTGACCCAAAGCTTAGCTTCTTTGACTCCCGAATAAGGAGCTCTGCAGCTGCTAGGGCACGGATGCACAGCGCCCAGCCCTGACTGGTAAGGTCTAACTTCTTTGACAGATAGGCTACAGGTGCAAAGGAGGGTCCCAGCTGATGACCTAGAGTTCCCAGGGCAAATCCCTCCTTTTCTGTTACATAGAGGGAGAAGGGACGGGTCAGGTCTGGAAGATGAAGTGCTGGGGCCTGAAGAAGAGCCTGCTGGAGCCTCTGAAAAGGTTTAGTGACAGGATGGAGGAGGGGCTCATGTGGCAAGCCCTGAGCTGCCTTGTATAAGGGGCGAGCAAGGAGAGAAAAAGATGGAACCCACGACCGTAGGAAGCCAGCTATTCCTAGGAAAGACAGAATCTCTTGTTTAGTAGAAGGGACTGTAAGAGACTGGATTAGACGCTTCCTGTCTACAGTAATAGCCTTGTGGGTTGGAGTAATAGTTAGACCCAAATAGGTGACCTGGGGAGTTGACAGCTGAACTTTAAGAAGGTGATACCCTGTAACCTCGGCTGGATAAGAAGTTTAGGAGGGCAGAGGTGTTAGTTTGGCTAACCTGTAAGGATGGGCTACAGAGTAAAATATCATCTACATATTGTATTAGTTTAGAGCCAGGGAGAGACAGAGAGAGCAGGTCAGAGGCCAGAGCTTGACCAAATAGATGTGGGCTGTCTCTGAATCCCTGTGGCAGAACAGTCCAGGTCAGCTGTGTGGACAGGTGAGTATCAGGGTCAGTCCAGGTGAAAGCAAAGATATTTTGAGACTGAGCACTGAGAGGGATAGAAAAGAAAGCATCCTTGAGATCTAGAACGGAAAAGTGAGAGGTTCCTGAAGGGATGGTGGACAGGAGAGTATAAGGGTTAGGCACTACAGGGTGGAGGGGGACCACTGCAGAGTTAATGAGCCAGAGGTCTTGAACCAGGCGGTAGGTTCCATTAGACTTTTTAACTGCAAGTATAGGGGTGTTAAAGGGTGAAGAGGTTGGGCAGAGCAGTTTTTTCCTGAGAAGGTCAGAAATGATAGGCTTAAGACCCCTTAGACTCTGGAGCGAGAGAGGGTACTGAGCTTGGGTGATATATCTGGTAGGGTTTTGTAGCTGGATAATAATAGGCTGATGGTATCTAGCAATATAAGGGTTCTGGGTATCCCAGACTTTTGGGCCTACCTGAGAGGCTGGCATGGGAAAAGAATTGTCAGAGTCAGTAGAGTGAGTGGCTAGGAGAAGGAGAAGAGGAGCTGCTGGTGCGTCTGGGACAAGGCGAATGTGTGGAGCGAAAGAAATGGACGCTCCTACCTTAGCTAGAAGATCCCTTCCCATTAAAGGTACGGGGCAGCTTGGCACCACTAAGAATGTGTGTGTGAGAGGGATGCCTCTGAAAATGCAGTTGAGTGGTGGTGTCTGGTGAGGTAGGTAAGGCTGTCCCCCAACCCCGACAATAGGGAGACGAGAAAGAGAGGTAGGCCCCCAAAACTCTCTCAGGACAGAGTAGGTAGCTCCAGTGTCCAAAAGGAACGAGATGGGGCGCCCATTTACTTTTATTACTACCCTAAGTTCCCTGTGTGAGATGGGAGTGGCCGGGGCGGAAACCGGGCAGCTTTAGTCGTCGCTGTAAGCCAAGCCTACAAAGTCAGCCGGAGGGTGGTCTTCGTCTGGCGTTCCTATGTCGCTTGGGACATTAGGACAGTCAGCTGACCGGTGACCCCTTTGGCAACATTTTGGACAAGGCCTTTTCGGTGCCCTCTGTTGGGCAATGGTGCAGCCCTGGGCCCAATGGCCTTCCTTCCCACATTTGAAACAGGGACTAGACAGCTTTCGGGGAGCCGGTGGGGTAGTGTTTGCCAGCATCTGGTAATGTTTTTTTTGAGCTTTCTCATCTCTCCCATGGTACACCTTAAATGCTATCGCCAGCATATCTGCCTGTGGGGTCAGAGGGCCATTCTCTAAACGTTTAAGTTTATCCCTAATGTCGGGGAAGCTCTGTGAAACAAAGTGGGTCATTAGGAGCTGCCTGCCCTCAGGGCTCTCTGGGTCTAAGCTAGTGAACTGAAGTAGAGCCTTGGTGAGCCGCTCTAGGAAGTGAGACGGGTTTTCGTCCTTATCTTGAATTATCATTTTTAGTTTTTCATAGTTTACTGGTTTTAGGGCAGCCTTACGGAGGCCTGTCAGGAGACAGGTGATAAACCTATATCTGGCCAGGATTCCACGCTGAGTATTACAATCCCAGTGTGGTTCCTGGTCAGGAACCGCCTCAGCTCCTGGAGGATGTGAGGGGTTAGTCTGGTGAACTTCATCTGCATGAGTTCTAGCCTGTTCCCATACTCGCCTGCGCTCCTCCGGGAGTAGATTATTAGAAAGTATCATATATATATGTCATGAAAAGTGAGACTATAGGATTGAGTTATATATTGAAACTGTTTAATAAAGGAAGCAGAATTAGAAGTATAAGAACCCAGCTTAGCTTCTATTTGAGAGTTCTGCGAGAGAAAATGGAACATGAACCTTAATTAGTCCATCCACACCAGCCACCTCTCGCAACGGGAGAACAGTGGATGGATTTGGATGGCTGGAATCCGGCACTTTAGCAGTTCGAGAGCGTGTAGTAGGCGGAGTGAAAGTTGGAGCCAGAGCAGGGCCTCTGGAAACGGCCACTGCCGAGGAAGAATCAGCTTTAGAGGAAGAAGAATCCAGAAGGGGAGCTGAAGGAACAGACACCCTAGGAGTAGGAGCCGGAGGTCGGATAGGTGGAGGTTCATTAGCAGGATCTAGAGTTAGAGATCCCGGAGCCAGAGGATCATCAGGTTCAGGCATAGCTAGGAGCACATGAGCAGGAGAGAAGGAATCCAGAAGAGAAGGCTTAGCACTGAGGAAGAGGAAGCCAATGACATAGGGTAACTCTTTCCATTTGCCTGTTCGCTGGCAGAAATTAGATAACTCCCGTAAAATATCGGGATCTAAGGAGCCGCTTGGCGGCCATTTTTTATTATTTTCTAAAGCATATTTGGGCCATTTTTTAGTACATAGACAGATAAGCTTAGGAATCTTTAAGTAAGGCATTAAGGTAAGAGGTTTCAAAGCCTCAAGAAGGCAGCCTAAAGGAGAATTAGGGCTAATTGAATTGGAAGCCTTATTTCCCATGTCCGCAGCGGAGAGGCAAAAAATAAAAAATTAAAAAAACAAAACGTGATCTAGAGGTCCGATTTTGGGCGTCCCCAAATATCGAACGTAGATCTGTACGGGCACAAGCCGCCTTATCAGCTCGTCAGCCGATAAGCGGGGGCCCCGTCCTGTGAAGGAAGGCCTCCCCAGGAGCCTCTCTCACGGTCAGCCACCCCGTCGGGTGCAAAGACCGTGCCGGCTTCACACGACCCCCCGGAACGCACCTCACGGTGGTGGTCCCTTCGCGAAATATCTCAAGCTGCAGACGTGGGAAGTGGCTGGAAATCCGGCCCGCGATGGGGGCCAGCTGTGGCCAGTAAAGGCCGTGGCTGTGGGTTCCCCCGGTCTCAAGAATAACCAGTGAGGCGCCAGACGCTCAACGGTCGGTCGATCTCATGGTTTACGGTGGCCAAAAAAAAAGGGGAAAACTCACCAATCAGTAGCGGTGTTGCATGTGGATTTGTGCGACCAGGCAAATGGAGTGATCTGTAGCGAACGGAGCAGAGTTCCCGGCGTGTGTAGCGCAGTTTACGTCCCGGTTCCCGGGTTTCCAGGCGCAGAGCGCCCAGAAGCGCCCGCTTTTGCGCGGCACCAAAATGTTAGTTATTTGACGCTAGAAACACGTCCCGAACACAACAAGACCACGAAAGAGTTTTATTAAAGAGGATAGAGGTGACAGGCCTGGATGAAACACACGTGGGTGAGGAGAGAAGGGGCTCATGTAAAATGGCGCTGGCCTTTTAAAGGTTGGGCCGCGCATGCGAACAGGGACTCCTGTGTGTACTCTACGCATGCGCGTAGATTACATGGCTGCGCGCGCGCTTTACGCAACCATGTAAGGCCAGAGTCCCGGTCCCGCGAGATGTCTGACCCGGAGATGGCTATTCTACACCGGAAATAGTTAGGTGGTCCCCCGGGCAAGCCCAACCGTGTAAACATGTGATTGTCTATCAACATCTGCATCTGTGACAACTAAATCTTGAGTTACAATGCCATTTATTCATATTCTTTGCTTTGGTCTTTGATTATTTATAGAAGTTTGCCAAAATACTTGTTTTATGGCAAAATACTTGTTTTATCTAGTGAAGCTGTTCTATCATTCAGAGAAGAATGGTTTTTAACAACAGGCATATGTCTCTTAACTGCTCTGTGGATGTGTTTCTCCAATGCTGACATGGAATGATTAGACCAAATTTAATATTGAAGCCTGCAAAAATCCCTCTAAGGTGTTTCCTGATGGCAAAGGGTTACCTTGCATGCACCTTGTTGACTTGCATTCATTAGTCCAATGCCAGCCTTTGCCACATCTGCATACTACAAAAGGCTGAGGCCTTCTATTTAAATTATCTTTAAAGAAAAATGTTGTTTCTAGGAACACCTTGTCTATAGCCTCTTTTCAGATGACCTTGTTTATTCTTGCGGGTCACAAGAATATATTATAGAGATTCAGCTGTGTGTTAAAGCTATACCTTGACTGGCCAAGGGTCCTGTCAAAAGGCAAACCATTTATTATGAATATTTGGTGATATCCAACCTTTAATATTTCAGCTGTCTTCTGCTATGAAATGTTCTTGTGTGCCCAGAACAATTGGCAAACAGCTCTCTAGACCTGCTGAACTACTAAGTTACTAACCACCCCCACAACCCAACCCTGCTGAGTTTAGGAGACAAGCTGGTGAGAGACACATACCATTGTTTCTTGTGCAAATGAAGCTCAGGCCATCTCCTTGCCTTGAGGCCTAGTGGCTCTCCAGAGCAACTGACTGAGAACAAAAGAGGTTTTTACATATCAAGATGAGAGGTAGAATAAAATTCCTGAGGAGGCAGAGAACCAATGCAGAGGGGAAGAAAGGGCAACCATTTTCTGTAGAAACAGACAGAATGGCATGTCAAGAAAGAAGAGAGGTATAGTTTTCTGAGTGCCAGGAGTAGAGAGTAGCAGAGATGGAGAAAGAGGATACAAAGGATGAAGATGAGGCTGGGAGCATAGGAGTTAGTTGTTAGCAGGACTATGAACTGGGAAACCAGATGGAACTGAAGCTATGGAAACAGGATTTTATCTCAGAGAAATAAATTAGATGGATAAAGAGCTTGGTATGTCTAGAGTTATTCCTGCCTTGAATGTCTGGTAGAGCTATAGCTGAATTGATAGAATTTTGTCTTAGAGGAATAAAGTTAACAGACATAGGAACATAGTGTACATAGATTTTTTTTCCCTCAGATACCCCATGCTGGATGTAGCTAAACTGTGGGACCCCTGGATACTCCATAGTTTACCACAATTAAAACATCTGAGATTTTGATTTTTCTTAAAATTTTTAGAAATCATTTTCCCTCTCAAAATAGCATCATAAGTATGAGATCAAATATCAGCTGTATTTCGGAACCATTCATTTATGGTTGCTAATCTTATGTTTAAATGCCTAATCAACCTTTTGCATTCTGAATTAGCATTTTCAAAAGTCAAAGTTTTAATTGATATTTGTATAACTTCTGGATCTGATATTATTAAATTTACAGCTAAAGTCCATCTTTGCAAAAATTCAGTGAAGGCTTCTTTGGGGCCTTGTATAATTTTAGTAAATGACTCAGTCCTCTTTCTTGTTCTTCAACTTTTCCCAAGCATTCAAAGCTGCTAAACAACATAAAGCCAAGATGTGGTCATTCACACTGTCTTTACAATTCAGCACATGGACCTTCACCAGAAACTGGTCTTGGGAAATATCAATACCTTTAGCCCTATTCTGTTGTTTTATAGTCCTAGCTTCCTCTTTCCACCATGTTCTCCATTGTAACTGAGTACCAGCTTCTAATATTGCTGTAGCTTAATCTTTCCAGTCTTATGGAATAATTCTGTTCTGAATTACCCAGGAATTTAATATCTGCTTCACATAGGGTGAATGCATATCAGATAAAATGACTGCTTCCCTAAATCTCTTCATATAACATTTCTACAGAATTCTAGTTAACTTCTGAATGACCTCAGGGGTGCCTACCATCTGCTTGTAGTTCTTGTATAGTAACTGGATAAGCTAAGATTGGTTTTCTAATAACCTTGGGCAGCTTCTCTTCAGTTTCATCATGCAATGGTGCAGTAGGTTCTGTTCAAAATTCCTCTGTCTGTTTATGAATACTTTGCTTAGTTTCTTTAGTAGGTCTTTCTAAGGCTTGTATCTTTCAATAGTAAGTCTTTCCAAGGCTTGTACCATATCCTGAAGCCATGCAGAAGAGTACACTCTTTCATCCATCTCTTCTCCTCATGTGGCCTTGGATGTGACAGTTTTGCTGTGGCTTTCCATGCTGTGGAGGAATTCTGGTTAGAACGTGCCTCCATTAGGGTTCATTTGGGGGTTGTTTCACTTGTAGAGTTTTGGCATGGTCTTAGAGCAGAAGACCACAGAAGTTGAGAGGTTATATGGGGATGCACTATTATATCAATATGGCATTACTACTCACATTGATGTTGGTCCTCTGGCTTAGGTGGGGTCTATTCAGTGCTTTCCTGGGAGTTGTGGGTATTCCCTTCACATGGAAGTCACTCTGCACAGCCCAGACTCCAGAGTGAGGAATTATAGCCCTCCTCCCTAAGAGCACAGAGCATTCACCTAAATTACTTAGATTTCTTCTGCCAAGGCAATTGTCCTTCTGTCTCCCTTTATTTACTCAAATCTTTACTTATATCCATGTAGACATTGGATATTTACAGTTTGAGTTATAATCCTGTGTTATCTTATTTAGTTGTGGTGCTCTCCCAGACCAGCCCTCAGTAGCTCTTTTAGAGGGGTCCTGGGTTCTTTTGCAATAAATACTCCCAGAAGTGCAGAGTTTCCCTTTTTCTTGTTCCTGGGAGCTCCCTTCCATTTTGAAGCTGCCAGAGTCTCCATGATGACTTTTCACATTTCCTCCCACCATTCTTAATCCAACCATTTCTCTAGGATCTCAAATTCCTTTGATGGGAGACTTGGATCAGAAGCCAATTCTGGGATTCATATGAGCTCATCACTACTGGAATATTGTCACTTCTACATCCTATCACCTTGTTTAGAAGACAAGATACATGTGTATAAACTTACCCAGAAATGTGGATATATTTGCAAATACTTCCATAGCTAATAGTATGAGCTAAAATGGCTCACACTAGTACCTTCAACTCCTATCCATTCTTACATGGTTTACTGCATATTCTTACTCGGTATATCTGTGAGCTCATTTTAAATCCAAAACTCCTGGCTACCACCAGCCATCATCCATTTACCCAATTTTCCATATATGTTAGCATCAGAATCATTGGCCCATGTCTGTGTGGGAAACAGCCTTCCCAAGCTGAGTTGGGACATCATTTTGAGTCCTCTTGCCTTTAGTTTTACATGTATGATTTGTTTTTATAATTACCTAGCCATCCTCTTCCACATCCTCTAAAATTTCTCTAGTGTTTTTTTTACTTGTTATAATAAAATTAGACCCTTTTCAGTCTTCATCCCTGATGCTCTCTAGATACCTAACATACCTATTTTCATTTTTTTTTTCAGACATTAAGCTCCACTCTGTGCTTTCATGTTTCACAGGCATCAACCAATGTGTAGTCATGTGTTCACACTGACAGTATTATATAGGATTATTTGGCCTTCTCAACAAAACTCAGTGAGTTTCACCACCCTTTATTTTACTGAACCCTAGTTACCCAATGGCTCTCTCTCTCTCTCTCTCTCTCTCTCTCTCTCTCTCTCTCTCATATATGTTTGATGATGCAAATAAATGTGCAGGTGCCCTCAGAGACCAGAAGATGTCAATACAAGCAGTTGTGAGCTGCCCAATATGGGAGCTAGGAACTGAACTTGGGTCCTCTACAAGAGCATATACACTCATACCACTGATTCATTCCTCTCACCCTTCAACCAATGTTTTTAACTGTCTAATTTCACCCTGCCAAGAATACCTTGTAACTGGAATCACACAGCAGGGAGCCTTTAAGAATGGCTTCTTTCTCTTAGAACTATTCTCCTAAGTTTGTTCTATGTGTTCCCATGGCATACCAGATCATTTCATTTCTTTTTAGTGCTAAATAATTATTCTATAATATCACACAATATTTAGTCATTCTTTACCGAAGGGAATCTTGGTTTGTTTTAGTTCTTGACACAGAAGACTCAAGTAGCTATAAACATTTGTCTTGGGTTCTGCACCATTTAGTTTTTAAATTTGTTGAGTAAATACTTAAAAGCCACAATGCTGGATTCCATGGTATGGATATATTTTGCTTCATGAGAGACTATGAAACCATCTTCTAGAAGAGCTGGGCCAGTTTTGCATCACAACATCAGTGTTCCAGTGCTCCTGTTGTTCCAGTGCTCAGTGGTGCGTGATGCTATCACTCCAGCATTTTAGACATTCTTGGGTGTGTAGCAGCAGCTCATGGTTTGAATTTATGTTTTGAATTTGCAAGTGATCTTGATGTCTGCTTGTGTGGTTGGCTTCCAGGTTTACATATTCTTGTGTGAAATGTCCCTTCAGATATATTGCCCACTTTCTTTTTATTGGGTTGTTTTTGTTCTTATTGTTGAATTTTAAGAGTTCTTTGTGTGTTTTGGATACATGCTTTATCAGATATGAGTTCCGCAATTATTTTCTCCTAGTCTGGGGCTTATGCTTCCATCTAATGGTGATTTTAATAGAACGAGTTCTTGTAACCTTTAAGGAAATATATATACATACATACATGATGTGTGTGGAGGGAGTACGCATGCTACAGTACACATGGATCTCAGAGGACAACTTTGTGGAGTTACTTCCAGATGTCACACTCAAATCACCAGGTTGGCACTGCCTGCCTTGAAGATTTTAGTCTCAATAAAGTTTGATCGTCAGGGATTTTTCTCTTACTCCTGTTTTTACATTTTAGAAAACCATGATCACTTGTCCCAGAATCACTTAGATCTCCTCTGTGTTGCCCTTGAACTTTACATTTAGGTCTATGATTCATTTTGTTAGTTTGTGAAAAGTATCAAATCTGTGTCAATATTCCTTTTTAATTTTTCTTACTTTTGAGAAATTCAGACATATATACAATGAAATATGATCACATCTCCCAACCCCACCTCCCCTCATAGCTCTCACAGCACAATTCTCTAACTTCATATGAATTTGTTTGTCTGATAACCCTCTAAATCCAGTAAGAGCTACCCATGTGTGCATGAATATGAAGCCATCCAGGGGAACATGGGCATCTCACCAGTAGGAAATGTACGTCCAGTTGACTCTGCACCATTTACTGAGATAAAGCATCCTTCCTCCACTGCGTAACTTGCTCCTCCATCAAAGCCCAGTCAACTGTGTGAGGACAGCTTCTGTTCTTCCATCAGTCCTGGTTACCACAGCTTTAAGTAGTGTGGTATCCAGCTTTGTTCTTTGTTCTTCTGTTGGCTACTTCAAGTCTTCCTTTCTTTCTTTCTTTCTTTCTTTCTTTCTTTCTTTCTTTCTTCCTTCCTTCCTTCCTTCTTTCCTTCCTTTCTTTCTTTCTTTCTTTCTTTCTTTCTTTCTTTCTTTCTTTTTTTTCTGGAGCTAAGGACTGAACCCAGGGCCTTGTGCTTGCTAGGCAAGGGCTCTACCACTGAGCTAAATCCCCAACCCAAGTCTTTCTTTCTATATGAAGTTCAGGTTGGTTGATTTCTACAAAACAGCCCACTAGTACATTAAGACTGTTGACTATAAGCCAGGCATGGTGGCATAAGCCTGTGATTCAGCACTTAGAGTCTGAGGAAGGTGGAGTGCCACAGTGCATAGACCACCAGAGCTACCTAGTGAGTACTGGGCCAGCATGGGCTACCTATCAAGATGCTATTGTGAAAGAAGAGACAGGGGTGCACTTAGGGGAGAGGTGAGAATTGCTTGGTACATAGGTCCTGTAAGGTGAGAACAGCGAATGTCCTCCTGACATCCGGATGTCTTCACATTTGTCAACATGGAGCTTCTCTCCACCTGCTTGGATCTCTTCTGATCTAAGCCCTGTGCCCTGTGCTCTGCGCCTTGTGCCCCTTGCTCCAAGCGCCATGCCCTGTGCCTTGAGTCCCACATCTTGCACATCAGTTGCAAGAAGGTCTTTTACCCCCAGTTCTTTGGAAATTTTGTTGTTTTGTTTTGGTTTGGTTTAGACTTATGGTGCCATTTTCTCTTCTATCATGTATAATATCTGTGTTCCAGTTTTACTGGATGTAAATTACTGTGCTTTCTCTAATTCCCTAAAGTTACTTTAAGCTAACACATTAAGGTTTAGGCTATTGATTTTTAGATCTTTCTTATTTTTTATATTATAATTTATTTTCATAAATTTTATTGCTGTGTATTTGACAAGTAAAAAGTATATATTTTAAGATATACTGTCTAGTGATTTAATACACACACGTTGTAAAATAGTCATAAAGTTAATAGCATAGTAAATCCTCAGCCATTTTCTCTAATGCATTTAAACCTGAAATTTTCCCATCAGGCAAGGCTCTCACTGCATCTCACACACATTGTTAAATTGTATTGTAATTTTCAGTCAACACAAGTAACTCCCAATCTGATGGAACTTACCAATGTGTTCTTTAGAAGTATCTTTTTTAACATCCAGGTACTGAAGTATTTTCAACTATTATTTGTTATTGATTTGTGGTTGATTTGTGATTTGTGATGATTTGTCTTGGCCAGAAAACATCTTCCCTAGGGTCTTTCCTAGTTAAGGTTATTATTACTATGATGAAACACCAAGACCAAAGGCAACTTGGAGAGAAAGGGGTTTATTTCATTCATAGTTCCATGTAACAAACAGTTCATCATTGAAAGCAGTGAGGGCAGGAACTCAAACAGGGCAGGAACCCTGAGTCAGGAGCTGGTGCAGAGGCCATAGAAGAGTGCTGCTTACTGGCTTGCTCCTCTGTGGCTTGCTCAGTCTACTTTCCTATAGAACCCAGGACCACCAGCCAAGGAGTGTCCCCACCAACAATTGTCTGGGCCCTCCACATCCATCGCTAATTAAGAAAATGCCCTATAGGCTTGCCTGCTGCCTGATCTTATGGAGGCATCTTCTCTCTAGCTTGTGTCAAGGTGACATAAAACTAGCCAGCACGGGGTCCCCACTGTTTTTAGTGAGTTAAGGTATGCTTATGACTTCTGTCTGGTCATATTCCCTGCATGATCTTGAGAAGCGTGTGTGCTGTGTGGTTGTTGAATGAAGAATTCTACAAAAAAAAAAAAACACTCAATCAGGTTGGTTATAATGCTGCTCAGCTCAGCTATATACCAGTGCTTCTTTTTTGTTCCCTTCTTGAAATTTTGACTACTCACAAAAAATAAAATAAGATAAAGGAAATCTACCAAAGGACTCCATGTCCTACCATAGAGACATTGGCTTGTCAATGCTTACTGCTGCTCTAGTCTCAATAGCAAGGAAGTGGCATCAGCTGTTCATCCACAGATGAGTACATGATAAATATGGGATAGATACACACAGTGAAACTACACTTAGCCATAAAGAAAAATGAAATTATGAAATACATAGGAAAATAGACCTAAAAATTATGTTCAGTGGGATAACACAGATTCAAAAGGACAAATAATAAATATTTAACTGTGTGTGTGTGTGTGTGTGTGTGTGTGTGTGTGTGTGTGTGTGTGTTTGCATGACTTGGCATTTTCTTATTATCCTGGATCTACTATTTGCTGTGCCATTTATTCTGGAAAATCTTCAGCCATTATTGCTTTGAGTATTTCTTTTGCTCCTTTCTGTAGTCTCCCCATAGTATTCCAAATGTGTGAATGTCTCCCCTTCATCAGAATATGTTGTATGTAAAAAGTTATTTGTTCAATATAGATAGATAGATGATAGATTGCACTTGCTTTAAAAAGTTAAAAATAAAAAATAAAGTTCCTGGACATAAAGCTCTATATTTTATTCTTTTCCCAAGTTATATTTTAGTTAGGATTATATTACTAGTTTGGGATGATTGACTCCTTTCTCAACTGTGTCTAGCCTAGGATGAGAACATTCTTCATTTCTGTCATGGTGGTTTAGATTTCCAAAATTTTTCTCTCTTCCTTCTTCTCTCTACTTCTCTCTCTCTTCCCCTAACCTTTGTCTACTTTTTACATTAAAGTCATTAATATAAAATTATTAATATAATTATTATATACATATTTTATATAATAATTATTACATGAATATATAAAACCATTAATATATTAATTACTTGATTTTTTTTTATTTCTAGGTCTTCTGATGTTTTGTCATTTCAGATGGTTTTATTATTTTGTTTTGTTTTGTTTTCTGCCCGCTCAGGATGCCTTGTAGTTTTTATTGAAAGCTGGACTTGGTATATTGAGTAAGAACTGAAGTAACCAAGCTGTTAGAAGAGTAGTGGACATAGTATGTTGATGTTCTGAGGCCCGGCATCACTTCCTGTTTTCTGTGTCCGTGGTATGAGAAGCTAGCCTATCTCTTGGCATTGGTGTTTTCTCTTTGGGTGTCCCTGAGAATTTCTTCTGCAATAGAGCTCTCTCTTGTAGCATCTTCAGCCTCAATCTATCTGCATTACGTCAATACAGTGGTGAGGAGAGCTGGTGAGGAGCAGTCTACATTTTTACCATCTAATCTCAAACTCTTTGTGTCCATGAGCTATGATTATTGTTGTAAATATTTCTTACCATGTTCCCCTCCCCCTTTTAGAAGAAACATTAAGGTCAGCACATGCTGGAACTGGGCAGTCACCCTTCCCTCTATGTGGGCTGGTTCTGATGAACTCTCACTAGAGAGTGAGCCTTGGTCATGGAAAACACACTGGGCATGTTTCAAGAGTGTTAGCTTACTTTTCCTCGTGCCAAGAACACAAGGTGATTTTTCTTGGGTCCTGTCCTGAGAACCTGCTGGCATCCTTTCTGTCAAACTTGATGAAGCAGAGCTTCTTCACTCTCTATTGACTTTCTATAAACTTAGTCTCCTGAAATCCTTCAAATTACTGTCTAGTCTTTAGGCGTCCCCAGTGAGCTTCGCTCCAGGTAAGGACATCACAACTGTCTCTCAGAACTGACCGTTCAGGTGCCGGGTGACTGTCTTCCCTGGTGACTCAGTACTATCACACATCTAAGAAAAGCAACTGGTTTTCTGGTTTTCAGTTTTTTCCAGCCACTTCTCTTCTTTTTTTATGGTCATGACAATAAGAGTGGCCTAATACTGAAACCGGAACGTATTTGCATCTTTTTTAACATAATGTACTTAAAAGGAGTGACATCGTGGTTAACATCTGGTTGCTAGATTAAAATTTTGTGGTTAGGAAAATATTTTTGAAAGTACGGGGCTAAGCAATCAACCCATAAAACTTTGTGCAAATGAACAAGTGTTCCATGGATAAAAATCCCTTTAGCCATGGGAGGGTGGTAGCCATAAATCCGTTTTTCTTGCAGGCAATTTTACCATTTCAGCAGATGAATGCCCAGTTAAAACGAAATCCATCATCTGAGCAAACTCTTTTCCCAGTTATTGAGTTAACTGAGGTATGGATAGGTTTTCTTAGGAAGACATTTGTCTTCTGAGGACCAAGGCTGGACTTTATGGTAAGCAGTCAAAATTTACCTAGAGTTCAAAATGTAAGAGACTAAAAGAAAAATATCTTAGTAATGAAGACGAATAATACTGTAGGTCAGCAATTAAGGGAAAGAAAGACAAATGAGTGGAGAAAAATCGTGAAGAACAAAATATCAAGGCACGTTTCAGCACAGACTAAGAGGCAGCCCCATGCAGAGCCATACTGGAACCCAAGGCAAGAGGGCAGATCTCCATTGTGCGCTTTGTTCATGCTTCCTTAAAGTTTGTCCCCATGGCAGTGTGTCAACTTCAGCCCTGAGGAGGAAAGGCCTAGTCCTAAGACACTGGAAAGCACTTTCAGGTGTGTGTGTAATAAGCAAGAGACAATTAAGGGATGCTTGATACAGAGTGCTTCCACACAACTACTTGAGAAGTATGGCCTACTCTTTTTCTTTTGTTGGTGGTTTTAAATGATAAAGCTGTTCTTTCACTCAGTAGGTCTTTACATTTGGAGGAAAGGGTCGATGTGATATGAAATGCCTGTGTCTCTAGCTTGGGCACACACACACACACACACACACACACACACACACACACACACACGGGGAGCAGAGGAAGTGTGTGAGGTCCTGAGTGAATGTATGTTATTGCCATGTCAAGAACCTCAACCTCAGATGCAGAGGAGAATGGCCAAGCCTTCCGGTCCATGTGTGGATGTTGATAGTGTGTGCAGAAAATTCCAGCATGGATTTCTCCCCTCTGGGTGTTTACAGCTTGAAAACTATTCCCTATAGAGACTGCACCACTGAGATTTGCTAAACCTGCTTCTTTGATCCACATGCACACCATAAGCCCTTGCTAACCTGTATCTAATAGCCCCACCTCCTTGACCAGCTGTATGCAATCACTCTGCCTCTCCATATTTAATAAATATTCTGAGCTTGTGAGGTGCTGGGATTTCTCCATCAGAAAGCCCAGTCCACCTGATTCAGTTTTCCTGTGTGGTGTGTGTGTGTGTGTGTGTGTGTGTGTGTGTGTGTGTGTCCCCATGTGTCAGAGTTTTTCGTATTTCCATTCTCGTACTGCCCAGTCAGACCCATCCCTGGAGTCATGCTGACCTCACACACGTGCAAACACCACACGTGCAGACAACACACACACACACACACACACACACACACACACACACACACACACACAAAGCAGGGCAGTAGATAAGGAAAACCAACATTTCTACCCTAAGAGTCTTTTCATGGCTGTCTACAATTAGGCATCCAGTCTTCCCATGACTTTAACTCTGAGGTCATTTGGCCGCTCGCTGCTTTCTCAAGTTGTTTCTACCCTTGAATGTCTGCCATTTTTTAAAGAGTCTTTACTCTTTTAAACTGTAAACACCTAAGGTCTACAACGTGGTATCTTGATATATGTTGTGATGTGACTCCTCCCATCAGGAACATCTTCACAGACTCCCTTCTTTACACAGTAAACACACCTGAAATGCCTTCCCTTCTCATAGCTGTCTGCTCCTCTCTTTATAGCTAAAGAGGAATTTATATTCAAATACCATTTTTCTAATAAGAAAACTGGCTTTTAGGTACCACTGTCTTTTAAGTAAATATAGAGGTATATTTAACTGTATTATTTGTGTATATTTTTACCTCTTGTATAAATACATACTCTCCAACTATATATACAGATTAAGACATTCCACTACACACTGTGATTTTAAAATGTGTTAGAGCAGAAGGAATCTGTCTTATCACTAAAGCATGCCAGCATTTCTTTTGATCTCTTTAGACATGGTCAAAATACACTCAATCGTGAGGGTTGGGACTTGCTGGGTGGTGGTCATGGAGGAGAACAGCTGTTTCCCTATGTGCTGATTGGTGGGCCCACGTACATGTAAGCATGCAGCCCACAGCACTTTCAGGCATGGGTGTTGAGAAACAAACAGCCATGAAGCTTGTTCTCTTGTGAGTCTGGATGAAGGTGATCCAGCATTTAACATTTCTAGAACTTTAATGCCCATAAATTTTAAACAATAATAAGGGGAGGAATGGGAACCAGCAGAGTCCTGTAAGGGCAAACTGTACATTGAGTACTTCCAAACTCATATATCAAGTTGCAGATAGCAAGCTCAACATACATATTAAATATAAGCTGCGACTGTTTTTATGGTTTTGTTTTGCTTTTAAGTTGAATGATTAAGGCTCCATGCCAAGTCAGAAAAATCCAGGCTATTCTCAATACTAGTTATCGATTTCATGTCCTGGGTCAAATATTCTTAAATCTCTATCACAATTTGCCAATGCCATGTAACAACAGGATGTTAGTTTTCAACTTCCAAAAGTGTTTATCTTAGTCCAGTCTCGCCATTATGAAAAAGAAAGAAGAGGAGGAGGAGGAGGAGGAAAATCAGCCCAGCACATGCTATATTGCTGAGACATCTGAACATGAGAGTGTGTAATATAAACTTATTATATCACAGACACAGATTAGGGAAGGAAGACCCATCTCCAATATTAAATTTCATATTTAATTATTTCTTAGTTGAATCCTTTAAGCATGCTACTTTTAGGATTTGCTGCAAAATCTTTTAAACTGACCTAAGAACAAAATGAAGGAGACTAGAGGATAAGTAAGCAGGGGCATGGCCTGAGGCCCCGGGATACAGTGCATAAATACCAGAAGGAGCCATGTCCACTGGCAAAGGCTCTCTCGGTCCATAAATTACCATCTTGATGTACATTCAATACCAGCACAACCAATGCACAAGTAATGCAAAGAATTCTGGAGGGTTGGAAAGGCTGAAAGAGGAGATCAAGCAACGGTGTCGGTAGCTCTGGATGGTTTGATCATGGTCCCAGATTTCAGGCACATACTTAACTGCATTCTTCACATAACTGAGTGCCCAGAGTTGCATCTCATAGATGGGAGAGGCTTTGCATTGCTTTGCATTTCTGAGTGGGATTCGAAAAGGACTTCCTAAGTAAAATGTTGGCAGGGAAACAATTCCATCACTGCATGTCCCTGTCATTTTGTCTTTTATGTGATTGGGGCAGATGTTGCTTCACAAAAATCCTGCAGCTTCCCCTGTCTGTCCATCTACCTTTAGTGCTCTCCCAGCCCCAGCAGGACAAATGTCAAATATGCCTCTTGGCTACTGTGACCCAGCTTGGACACATACATATTCTTTTCTCAATTTACTCTCACTTATTTTACGAAAGGGATTTCCAAGCACTTTCAGATTATAAAGTAAAATAGTGAAAATGGGCTCATTTGTTAAACATGAATTTAAATGTTGATTGAAATATTTTCCTAGAAGTACAATTGTCAAATGCAGACAAGCCTGATCAAAAGTCAGTTCACAGGAAAGTGGATCTTCATGGCTTCTTAGCTCTGAGCAGGGTGCTTGACCTATCAGAGGTATAAATGGAATGACCGGGCATTTATGTTTGTGTATGCTCGAGCACACACTCGCATACCACAGTGCACACCAGAGGACAACTTGCAGGAGTCAGCTCTCTCCTTCTACTGTGTGTCCCAAGATGGAATTCAGGTCCAGACGTGGTGGCAGCATTTTCAATCCCTAAGCATCTCATCAGGCCATGTGTCACTTCTCTTCATCCTTCTCCCAGGTGGTCAAATGATTGGTGAGAATATAACCTCATCTTTGAATTGATAGCACTGCAAGGTTCCACGTAGATAACATTGCATGGAACATACTACCTCTTTTCCTTTGATATATTTACTGAAAATTCTTTCAAAATGTACACACGCTGCCTTCTTAAGTGTGGCTTGATATTTCTTACCCAAAGGTGACTTACTAGAAATATTTTTTTAAAAATTCTTTTGAGTAGCACCTTTTTGTTTTACTATCACTTCCATAATTCTTTGAGAATTTTATCCAGTGTGTTTTGTTTACATTTATCCCAAACTCATCCCTGGTCTAATTCTACAACTATTTCCTCAACTTCATGTCTTTTTTTTTTAATGACTCTTATTTATACTCCTGGATGTAGGGCCATCCACGGGAGCATGGTCACCCTACCAGGAGCCATGGCCCTAAAGAAAATTTAATCTCCTTCCCCTGGAAACCATCAATCTTCCATTGATCCTCAGTTAGGAGAATTCCTTCCCCTTCCAAGCTAGAATATTGGGGTGGTTTGAATGGGAATGTCCCCCATAGACTCACAGGTTCCTATGCTTGATCCTCAGTTTGTGGGACTGTTTAGAAGGTGTGGCCTTGTTGGAGGAGGTGTGTCACTGGGGATGAGCTTTGAGGTTTCAAAAGCTCATGCCAGACCTAGTTAGTTCTCTCTCTCTTCCTCCTACTTTCAGATCAAGATATGAGTTCTCAGCTGTTTCTGCCTCCCCCCGCCCCCCCCCTCTTTGCTCCACCATTATGGAAACCGCAAGCCTAATAAAGTATTTTCTTTTGTAGGTTGCCTTGGTCATGGTGTTTTGTCAGAGCAACAGAAATATAACTAATGCAAATGTTGACCATCTTGATCTTGTACAAGCAAGTGACATTGGCTGTGAGTTTGTGAATGCAATAGTCCTATCATATCCAGAAAGCTCTGTTTGACCACAGCCATCCTTGAACTCTGGCTCTCCCAGTTGTTCTGCCCATTCTTCTTATTGACCTCTGAGCCTCGAGGAGAGGGCACGATGGGTACCCCATTTGTGTCTGAGCACTGTGCTAACACTGATGCTACAGGCATGCCCATAGGCTACTGTGACAAGGCAGTGCCTCACCTGAAGTTCCCTGTTTCCAAGTGACTGGTTTGTATCTGGTTGACAGAAATAGACCATCACAGTAGCCCGCACCTGGCACTGGCCTTTGTATTTGGCACTCTATGGCTTCTGGAATGAGTATCACCACCTGTGTAGGGTAACTCCAATTAAGTCCTTTATATGAATAATTGTATTCATATATATGTACATATATGAAGCATATAAAATAGGTTTCCATATGACTTTTCGACCATCCTTGGTGTTAATTATCCCTCCTTCCTTCCTCTCCCCACTTAAATCTCCTTCCTCATTATTTTTTTTTCTCCTTAATATTACCTGTGTTTTCCTTTTTGGTTACAAAAGCATGATTTAGTAGCACTTCTGATTATCACTGTCATCAATGTTATCATCTAAAAATGATGATGCTTGTGTGATTGACATTACCATAACTATTTCACGTGTTGTAGTGGTTTGAATGAAACTGGCCCCCACAGGTTTATGAATACAAAGGCTTGATCACCAAGGAGTGGCACTATTTGAAAGGTATGGCCTCGTTGCGGGGAAATGTGTAACTGGGGCTGGATTTTGAGGTTTCAAAAGCCCATGCCAAGTCCAGAGTCTCTCTTCCTTCCTTCCTTCCAATAGATCTGGACATAGAATTCTCAGCTACTTCTCCAGCATTATGTCTCCCTCTGTACCACCATGCTTCCTGCCATACTAATGGACTAACCCTCTGAACCTGTAAACCAGCCCCAATTAAATGTTTTCTTTTATAAGAGTTGCCATGGTCATGGTATCTCTTCACAGCAATAGAATACTGGCTAAAGACACAGGTATACCATGTTTTATAACACAAAAAAAAAACCCCACAACCAAGTATTTTCTATCATGAGTCCCACAGTTCTTCACGTGGTACATAAAGTCAAATGAACAGGCTACTTAGATTTGGTCACTTCATTTTATCCAATAGATGACATAGGTAGCATAGGATATCCTTTTTTTTTTTTTTTTAGAAACTGAGTTACAGAATATATAACTGCTTAGTCAAAGCTCACAAAGGAAGGAGTGATAGATCTGAATCCTCCAAAGCCAAACTTTCCAGCTAGTTGCTGTTGACATTCCCACACTTAGCCATAAGTGACCTACTGGGCCTTCTTTTCAGGCATACCTAGAACATCTTCTGTAGTGCCCATAGGTGCAAGCCTTCAGTCATACTCATCTTTCTAAATAAACAAAGCTTACATCCACAAGATTCATGAATGGATCCAGCTTAAAGTCTCAGAAATGGTGTTTGCTCAAGTCAGATTTGATTTTCATATTTCTGACGTTTGTGTCTAATCATATTTTTTTAACTAACTTAAGCATGTTTTGATGACTCTTCTGAAGTTTTTGGTTGCCTTGGTACTCCTTACAGCTTGAAGCTTCCCTGTGAAACACCAGAGCAAGAAGCTCCAAGCCCTTGTCTATTCTAGCTTCTCTGTCAGTCCATCTCCCAACTTCAGCCCCTGCCAAAGTCACCAAACAAAAATGCAGAGAGAAATCTTCATGCAAACGGTTGTTTTGTTTTTCACTGGACAGCAAAGTGCAGGATGGCAATGCAAGACACATTTGCTCTGGCCAGGACAGCCTCTGGCCTTTCTCAGGCACAAAAAGAAGGCTAAAAGGCTGGAGTTCTCTTTTAGGTAAGAAATGCTACAGAAAGTAATTGAAAGACTGGCACTTAGCACCTTTTAGAGAGCTGACATGCTCTGGTTGATGGGTGGGCAGAGAATGGCACTTACTTGAGGAACTAGTTAGAGCTCCAGCAGACTGTTCCGTCATGTTGGTTCTGTGAGAGGGTATGTCAAGCAAGGGTCTTTGTGTAAGTGACTCACTGTCTTTGTGTTGCTGAGCTGTCCTGGTATGATGTGCTTTGTGAACCGTGGCTTGGAAAAGTGTCATGTGGCAGTTTCTGGACTGAGCCAACCACACAGCACAGTTTTTGTCCACAACCTGCCTCTCTCCCTAACCCTCCACCATTGCCTGACACCTGTGACACCATCTTGAAGCTGACAGTTTTACATTGACCATGATGGGCTTGGCAATGCTTCTTATCTAAGGGGTTGGATACCCGAAGACATGAGTGTAAAGAAATGCGAGGCACTCACTCACACGGTAGCTTCCTTGTGTTCTGGATCTAAAAGGGGGGAAACATTTCATTTAAAATGTTATTACCACAACGTAGATATGAGTTGGAGTCATCCCAAGTCTTAAAATTTACCTAAGATTGGCTCCAAACCCAGACTCTAGATTTGTGAGAACCCCTGGTACTTTATTTCTGACAGGCTCTCATAGTGTAGTGCTAACTGACCTCCAACTCTTAATAATCCTCTGTCTCAGCTTCCAGAATGCTGGAGTTAGAGCTGTGAACTACTCCTACTATCAAGAACCCCTAATCTCTAGCTTACACTCCTATTTCGGCCAACAAGAGGCTGATTAGGCTTCATAGGTGGCCTTGATGGAGACAAGTGAGTGGCATTGCTGTACCATTCAGTGGCTAATTTGACTATTAATAAATCCTCTGGCACCTACTAGCCCTTGGGAGGGAAAAGCTGAGGCAAAAGGGCCATGAGTTTGAGGCCAGTGTGGACTACCTGAAAAGCACAAGTCCACCATTATGAAAACATCTCAAAAAGCCCCAAATGCAGGCCGGGCAGTGGTGCACTCGGGAGGCAGAGGCAGGCGGATCTCTGTAAATTCAAGGTCAGTCTGGTCTACAGAGATAGTCCAGGACAGGCTCCAAAGCTACAGAGAAACCCCTGTCTCAAAAAAAAAAAAAAAAAAAAAAAAAAAAAGCCCCAAATGTAGGTTAAGTCTGTTGACCACTTCTCTTGACAGAAGATGCAGGGTCCTACTGGTAGCTCATCGACTCTCTTGTCTCATCCAGTTCACACTCTCTTCTAGGCTCATTCCCATTTTCAATAGCATCTTTACTACCCATCCTTAATAGTGGTCCTGGGGTCCTGGGGCCGTTGGCATATTCTGTGCTCTCCTCTTACACAAGGGAAATGACTCCTCAAGCTATTTCCCTAAACCAGAAATGGCTATTTCCCTGAACCAGAAATGGCTCTTTCATTTCAGTCACTAAAATACCCTTTACTCTCTGTACCTCGCCACCATCTGTCCAGCTGCTCACCCCTCTTGACCCTCAGGTAATCACGGCTAATACTTCCATCCTTGCAGGGACAGATCTTTGAGACCTCTGTTCTGTACAAGGGTGAGAATATGAGCAATTTTGTGTTTGGAGAGCCTGAATTATCTAGTAAGAGTTCTTCAATGGCCAGATATATTTCCTTTTTCATTTTGTAAGAAAAACAGAATATAATGTTGATGTGTTTAGGTAAAATGCTCTTTATACAGAACTATGCTTCTGTAGGGACATTCATGAAAACAAATGGTGTAATGAAGCAGGAATACAGCAATTACCATATGAGCATTCACATATATAATAGTTCTATACATAATTACCTTGTACATATGAGCATTCACATATATACATATGTGAATATGTATATGTTCTATACATGTTTTAGAGGTGATATAACTATATTATTATATTGTCTTTTATCATTGTTACATTTTACATGTAAATGATACATACAATTATGTGGTTATCTCTGAATGCTAATTCATAACAGTCCACAAAATATAAAATACATAAACACTCATAAATCAAATTAAGTACACAAAGTCATACACATATTCATCCTGCTTTTGATTTTATGAACAAAAGTGTACGCATGTGCACAGTGTATATCTGTGTGGTCTCTCATCTGCCTGTGATGTATAGTTAATCTACACCTTCCAGCTTGTTCTCTCACCTTTCATATTCCTTACCAGCAAGATTTTCACTACCCCTAGTCATTTATATGTTTATTCATGACTCCAAAGGTGCCATAATAAAGCAGAGGCAGATCCAACACTGAGTAACTTTCGGTCACCTGATGTTTCTATTCTAGCTGTCAGTTTCAACATCCTTTAGAGACATGGTAGAAACTCTGGAATTTATCAAAATCAAAATATTCAGCTCAGAAATGGAACTCAGATCTGACCTCGGGCTTTTGGCTCACTACATGGTAGAGAGCTCTGTCCTTCCTTGGGTAGTGAGGAGACGAGTCTGTCCTCTGCTGTCAGGCCAGTCCCCCTTTGTCACATCAATTACTCTCAGATACACATGGGCCACAATGGCCCCCACTGTGGCAGGTTATGTACCTGAAGAACCTGACATCATATTTTTCCATCTTTCATCCTTTTGAAAGTTTTAATATTATTGCTTTGACTATGATTATACAAAGCTATAAATTTCTCACTTAATCTATTTTAAATCCCTTTGACATATGACCAGGAGTTGGAAATACATAAATGTTAAATTTTATGTTTTTTTCCATGTTACCATAGCCTGCTATTCTATTATAAACTATCATGTCACCCAATCAGAGGAAAATAAGCAATAAAACTTGGGATAGACCAAGGAACATTCCTTTTGGCATGGATTTACCAATTTTAATAGGATGTAGTCAGAATGATGAAATTTGGAAGTTTTCAAAAATGGTAGCAAAGGGTAGGGGAGGAATTCATCTCAGGTACCTTCGTTTCTCCCTGGCATCTCTCTTGGATATCATCCTGCTTCTGTGTTCCCTGTGGCCAGACGCCCATCTCTGTGATGCCAGCATGTGTCCTTCTGATTGTTTTATAAATTAAACTCAGACTCACGCTCTTCAAAGCCACTTACCCAGGAATGAGAGAGAGCATGTTATCATGGAGACTGCAGCTTTTCATAACGGAAGACTAACACACTGCTTCTGTAGAACATTACTCCAGCAGTGGAGTTTGATGATTACCTGGCCAACACTTTGGCAAGACAACAATTCTTGACATTGGCTTCAGGTTCTGAAGAAGTGGGATGAGTCTGACTCTGAATCTTGATGGGGCTCCCATCTCAGAACCAGTTCCTGCTGTTACAGATATGAGTTTTCTCTTAGCATGCTTTCTTATCAGAAACATGGCAGTAATCAAACACTGTGAGGGATTCTACTAGAGTTTTGACTCACCCAGATCACAGAGCACTGTCAATCACCAGTAGCTACTAGCAACAAGTTTTACAATACCTGTAGCTTCCAAAAGGATCTGGAAATACCAATATGGCAGCACTCCTGAAAGAAGTGCTTGAGGACAGGATGTATGCAGCCCCCACCCCCCACCTCCCCACCCACCACCCTGTGGTTCCAGAAAGTGAAAAAGTGCTGCCTGGATGGGTTACTTAGAGGTAACTCTGGAGTGACAGTGCCAGACTGCTGCCAGGAATGTACAATGGATAAGCCAGGAGCTAGTACCCGGATCTAAAGAACTAAGTGGAAAAATCTACTCCCAGGGAAGAATCGATCCATCTACACTGTAGAATTCCAGTCAGTGAATGCAAAAGGAATTCAGGAACAGTCAATATTAGGACGCAGTAATAATTGTCACATACATTTCATCTGCCCAGTGTCTCTCTCACTGGCCACCAGACCCATGCTTATCTCCCCCCACCCCCACACTCGCTGGTCAACAATCACATGCTGTACCGACTGGTTATGATGACATCACAGCTACTATGCCAGTGTGTACTGGGACCCTGGTCCCCATGTCAGGTTCACAAGTAAACCAAGAGAAAGGAGGCAGATGTGTCTTGGGGCCATCATGTGGAGTAGGAAGGTGAAAACCAGTCCCAGAGAAGTAGGAGAAACAGCCAGGGGATACCTGGGGTGAGCTAAGGTACCCCAAGTCATCCTGACCCTATTCTCCATTGACCCACTGCGATTCACTTACCAGACATACATTCTTTAAAGAAAACTGCAAGTGTTCAACATAGGAACCAGAGAACTCTAAGGCCAAACGACAGAGGACATTCTGCATACAGAGCCTGGTGCACCAGCCTGTAGTGCCAGGGAAGTGGCCCAGACTCTCCCAAACAGATGGTGATGAGCTCATTAGCAACAAAGCTGGTGACTTCCTGGGCTCCTCCACTGGACACTATGGAGCTGGCATCTGGTCAACTGAAGCACAGCGCATAGTGAAACAATGATACCAGGAACACCACTCAAAGCATGGCAGCACAACCTCTCTCCAGTGTACAAGGATTTTGAAGGTGCAGTCACGGCAAGGCCTTGATGGAGGAGGGAAGGGGAAGACAGTCTGCTCTACTTTGCCTTCTGTTGCTCTTATAAAAACACTCTGGAGAGGAGATTCAAATTAGCAGTGGCCACCAGCACCCGAGGGGCCTCAGGCCTGCTCCAAGGAGACTGAGAGACCCACGGAGGTTTCTTAGGGAGATATGGTGTTGGAGGATGAGCCTGCAGAACATGTGCTATCTCCAGAACAACTTTTTAAAAAGGCAGAGCTTATGGGTGGTTTCGTATTGCTGAGTAAGTAATTGTGTAAATGTGCCACATTTTCTTTATCCATTCTTTGGTTGAGGGGCATCTGGTTTGTTTCCAGGTTCTGGCTATTATGAATAATGCTGCTATGAAGGAACAGGATGGTCAAGTTGCGGGAGGGACAGAGTGGGAGAGCAAGGAAAGAGATATGTTGATAGAGGGAACCATTATGAAGTTAGGGAGAAACCTGGTGCCAGGGAAATTCCCAGGATTCCACAAGGATGACCCCAGCTAAGACACCAAGCAATAGTGGAGAAAATGAACTGGCCTTCCCCTGTAATCAAATTGGTGACTACCTTAATTGTCACCATAGAACAATCTAGTAACTGATGGAAGCAGATGCAGAGATCCACTGCTAAGCACTGGGTGGAGCTCCCGGAGTCCAGTCAGAGAGAGGGAGGAGGGTTTATATGAGCAAAGGGATCAAGATCATGACGAGGAAACCCACAGAGATAGCTGACCCAAGCTAGTTGGAGCTCACTGACTCTGGACTGACAGCTGGGGAACCTGCATGCAACAAGGCCCTCTAAATGTAGGTGATAGTTGTATGGCTAGGGAAATTGGTGGGACCACCGACAGTGAGACCGGGATTTATCCCTAGTGCATGAACTGGCTTTTTTTGGAGCCCATTCCCTATGGAGGGATACCTTGCTCAGCCTCGATATAAAGGAGAGGGACTTGGTCCTGACTCAACTTGGTATGCCAGGCTTTGTTGACTCTTCATGGGAGACCTTACCCTCTCTGAGGAGTGGATGGGGGAGCCGGGTGGAGGAAAGGTGGGGGGTGATCAAGAGGAGGGGAGGGAAAGGAGAACTGTAGTTGGTGTGTTA
The DNA here is from genome assembly GCF_903995425.1 of Onychomys torridus. Classification (NCBI taxonomy): domain Eukaryota; kingdom Metazoa; phylum Chordata; class Mammalia; order Rodentia; family Cricetidae; genus Onychomys; species Onychomys torridus. The sequence continues at coordinate 47,517,668 of NC_050451.1, forward strand.
AATGAAAAAAAAAAACTTTTAAATTAAAAAAAATAGTGGTTTCTTAGAATTGGACAAAAAGAGAGCAGAACAGAGCAGTGCTGCTGTGGAAATAAGCCAAACTAGAGATGCCACAGCGGTGACAGGTATGGGAGCATGCTGTTGCTGAGTAGGGACAGTCATCTCCCCATAACCACACACTAGGCTAGTGACGCTGCTTGGCCTACAGGCCCAGCCCTCGGCCTGCAGCCTCTGCTGCTGGGGGGAGAGAGCAAGGGGCTGCAGCTCTGCCTTTGGACTGCAAGCATGATGATCATGCTGGGGTATGGGCAGGGTGGCCAGTGCCAAGGACATGGTGGTGTACACAGCCTGGAGCTTTTTTGGGTCCTGCCCCCAGACACACTGCCCCACCACACATTCACCCTGACTCTGAGCAACAGCAAGGTACCCGAGATAAGGAATGGTTTGCTTTCTGGATTGAGCCTCCTCAGAAAAACTTCCATAATCCATGCTGCCACCAAAGGAAATGTTGATGTCCGTGATCCATGTGCTGCTGCATGCTGCTATGGGCAAGGAAGTTCCTTTGCAGTGGTTTCAATGGCTGCAGACTCATAACTGAGAATGAGAGACACTGAAGGCTTCTGTGACAACCTCTCCCCGAAGCCCCTCAAAAAGAAAGAAAGAAACAGTCCAGACAAGAAGCTACTGAAGAGAGTCCTTAAAAACTGTTATAAAGATGCCAAAGCGTAGCTCTTTACAGTTGATGGCCTCTGGTGGGGGTGGGGGGTGGGGACGGTGAAGAACTCAGTTATCTTTGAGGAGCTGGCCCCTGGGAGTGTGGCCATGCTTCAGTGACTATATAGGCAATACAAATTGGACTTGGGGGTGTGGGGGAGGGGAAAAAGCATAAGGGTGGGAAGGTAGAGCTGGAAGGAATGGGAAGTGAGAGTGATCGGGATGCATTATATGAAATTCCCAAATAATTAATAAAAATATTATGTTGGAGAGAGAAGAGAACACTCTGAACAAAGCAACTTAAGGGTGGAAAGGACTTATCAGGCTTCCACTTTCAGGTCATAAGCCATCATTAAAGGAAGTCAGGGGAGGAACCTGAGCAGAAACTTGAGACAGAAACCATGGAAGAACCTTGCTGGCTTGCCCCTGTCTCACTCTCTGTCTCACTCTCCTGTTCATACTTTCTAATACAGCCTAAGACCACGTGCCTAGGGATGGTGCTACCCACAGTGGGCAGAGTCCTCCTGCATCAATGAACAGCCATGACAGTCTCTCAAAACATGCTCACAGATCAACCTGATTAAGATGATCACTCAGTTAAGATTGTTTTCAGGTGATTCTGGGATGTGTCAAGTTGAATGTTAATGCTAACTAGGACACATCCTTAGAGTGCTTTGGATCCCTGATTGCAAGGGTCAGGAGACCTACCCAGGAGAAAGCTGATAAATGAGTAAGAAGAAACAAGCAGATGGCTGTCTCCAGGAACTCATATACTGAAGGACCAAAAGCAAAGAAAGGAATTATATTTGTCATAAGAGTCCATGGGAAGCCACTAAAGAATCAAGACCCAAGAGGTTTCTCTGAGGAATCAACGCAGACTATATGGCCCATAACCCATGATCTGGGTGATGTGAGTAGTAGCAAATCATTCTAGAAGTCTAGTTGCAACCAAGAATAAAATATAAAAGACAGCCTCAGAATCTACTGTAGAGAGAGCTAAAAAATCTGGGTAATTAGTAGAGAGAATAAGCCCCTCTCAGGGAAGGTGCATTGTCTTAGGGTTTCTATTTCTGTGATAAATACAGTGACCAGCATGTGAAGGAAAGGGTTTATTTTAGCTTAAAACTAAATAAGTCCATCACTGAAAGAAGCCAGGGCAAGATCTCAGGTCAGGAACCTGGAGGCAGGATCTAAAGCAGAGGCCATGGAGGAGTGCTGCTTATGGGCTTGCTCTGCATGGCTTGCTCAGTCGGATTTTTTATACCATCCAGGACCACTAGCCCAGGGTATGTAACCAAATACAGTAAGCTAGGCCCTCCCATATCAATCACCAATCAAGAAAATGCCTAACAGGCTTGCCCACCGGCCAGTCAGGTGGGGGCACTTTCTCAACTGAGGTTCCCTCTTTTTAAATGACTCTAGCTTGTGCCAAGTAGACATAGAACTAGCCAGTATGTTTGAAGAACATGAAAAACATTCCTGGACTTCCAGGTATGGGAATACATCATTGCTTATGGCAAGGCTTCACATTTCACCTGTGTCTGTGTCTGTGTCTGTGTCTGTGTCTGTGTCTGTGTCTGTGTCTGTGTCTGTGTCTGTCTCTCTCTCTCTCTCTCTCTCTCTCTCTCTCTCTCTCTCTCTGTGTGTGTGTGTGTGTGTGTGTGTGTGTGTGTGTGTGTGTGTGTGTGTGTGTGTGACACACGTGAGACAATTGCTGGCATCATTAAGATTCTAATCATGGTTTCAGGCCCACAGCCCCTATCTCTACCTTGTGTTCACAGAGCTAAGTTCAAAGGGACAATGTCATGTAGAGAAGAGTCCAGCTGTGCCTGAAAAGGGGCATCTTTCCTGCATGGCATTTGCTATGGGTTCTTTGTCTCCAGTCAGGTCTGTGCACTGGGGGATGCATTATGTCACTAACTGAACTTTCTGGACCACTGCCACAGGACTTGGAGTCTTACTTTGTCTAACCAAATATACCCACTTCAGCTCCTCCACTGAGCTAAAGAACATTTACAAGAAAGGTATCACAGGGAGCAACACTGGTTTCTCCTGGAACCTCTCCTGGCTTGTATACATACAAATAGATGGCTGCCTTCCTGCCTAGGCCACACATGCTCTTTCCTCCCCAAGTCTCTGAGCCTCACACATTTTTATAAGCACACAGTCAGCGGAGTAGAGCCCACTCCAATGGCCTCAGATCACCTTCATTGCCTCTTTAAGGACCTTTTCTCCCAATATAGTCACATTCTAAAATACCCGAGTTAGCTCCTCACATGTGGGTTTCACAGGACATCACACAGCCCACGACGTCAATTGCTCTGGGTAACAGTTTTCTTCCTGCTGCTGTGATAAACCCAATGACCAAAACCGATCTGACGAAGAAAGGGTTTATTTTGCTTATACATTGTGATCACAGTCCACCATTGAGGAACGTCAAGGCCCAGAACTTGAGCAGGAGCAGAGGCAGGAACCTTGGAGAGAGCTGCTTGCTGGCTCTGGCCTCAGCTTTCTTTCTTTCACACCCGAGGACCACCTGCCCAGGGGAGGCACCTGCCAAAGTGGACTGGGCTTTCCCGTGTCAATCAGTAAGCAAGAAAATGCCCCTAGGGATTTGCCTACAGCCGGTCTATGTTCAGGGTCCCTCTTCCCAGGTGACCCTAGCTTGTGTCAAGTTTTCAAAAAAGAACCAGCTCATCCTATAAACTGTTTTTGTGTGATACAATTGCTGACATGGGTTTAGGGGTCCATTCAGTATGTGGTAGACACAGCTTAAGGGTGAACCTCAAAAATCTCACTGATTTGAATCTGTACGAGAATCTTCAATGCGGAAGAAACAGTCATGTGTGCCTGTTTCCCTTCATTTTATCTATTTAAACACACACTGGGCACTAAACATTGCTACTGTGTTGCGATTGCTCAAAGACTCCAAGATATCTAACACATAGTTTCTACTTCCATTTTTAAAAGCTTCCATTTTGTTTTTGACGCTGTATATGTGCATGTGTTTGTGACTATGTGTGGGTGTGTATGAGCACATGAGTGTGGATAATTCTGTATATGTGTAGTTTGTGTCCATGTGTGGGTGTGCATGTGCACACATGAGCGTGGGTAACTCTGTGTATGTGTTTGTGTCCATGTGTGGGTGTGCATGTGCACACATGAGCGTGGGTAACTCTGTGTATGTGTTTGTGTCCATGTGTGGGTGTGCATGTGCACACATGAGCATGGGTAAGTCTGTGCATGTTTGTGTCCATGTGTGGGTGTGCATGTGCACACATGAGCATGGGTAAGTCTGTGCATATGTTTGTGTCCATGTGTGGGTATGCATGTGCACACATGAACGTGGGTAACTCTGTGCATATGTTTGTGTCCATGTGTGGGTGTGTATGTGCACACATGAGTGTGGGTAACTCTGTGTATGTGTTTGTGTCCATGTGTGGGTGTGCATGTGCACACATGAGTGTGGGTAACTCTGTGTATGTGTTTGTGTCCATGTGTGGGTGTGCATGTGCACACATGAGTGTGGGTAACTCTGTGTATGTGTTTGTGTCCATGTGTGGGTGTGCATGTGCACACATGAGCGTGGGTAACTCTGTGTATGTGTTTGTGTCCATGTGTGGGTGTGTATGTGCACAGATGAGTGCAGGTACCCACAAGGTCCAGAAGAAGGCATCAGATATCAAAGAGCTGGAGAGACAGGAACTTGTTGAGCCACTCAAGATGGGTGCTGGAAACCAAATTTGGGTCCTATGAAAGAGTAGTGCGTACTGGGCTGAGCAAGGACAGCAGTAGACATGCCGACGTGAATGGGGAAAGCCCACAGGCCTCAGCCCTACACAAAGAACCACAGCCAACTAAGGAATGCTGAGAGCAGGGGACAGAGTTGTTCTCAGAGAAGAACATACCAACTGGTTATACCATACCAAATAGGTAATATTATATGGACTGTGCAGGGTGTATTTCTGAATTTAGGAATATGCATGTATATATGTATGTAATAACAATTAATAAAAAAAAGGCCAGGAATGTGAAAGAGAGCAAGGAGGGGTATATGGGAAGTTTGGTGGGAGGAAAGGGAGGAGGGAATTATGTAATTATATTATGATCTCAAAATAAATAATTTTCAGAGGAGCAGTGTATCCTCTAAACCACTTCCCCATCACCCCCTTTTCTTTCAAGTTCCCATTAATATCTAGTGAAACTGTGTGATTACAACCTGATAAACAAATACAAGCAGCCCTCAGAACCACTGTGACTGGCATGTGGCACGCATTCACTGTGTGTTTCCAGGCATGAGCATATGTGTAGAATTATGTTGCCACATTTATCTTTCACATGTGATGAGGGAGAGAGTAAAGCGATACCATGCTTCCAGAGACCCTCTTTGATATGTATCTGCAACAATGCAGTCTTTAAGACTGATAGTAAAACAGACAGTTGTCAGAGAAGAAATTCAAATAAAAAAACAAAACTGCTCATCTTCATGAGCCATCAGAGAGATGAGAGATGCAAAGTCAACAGCACAATGTGATATTGTCCCTTTCTCCAGTTAGGGTGGCCAATATGAAAAAGACAAAATGCTGGGCGCATCTGTACGCACTTTGATTCCCAGCATGGGGAGGTTCAGGCGGGTCATGATTTTAAGATCAGCCTGGGGTGTGTACGGGGATCCTACACGAATATTCAAAAAGAAAAGCAACGTAAGGATGTAGAGCAAAAGGCACTCTCCTGAGCTGTTGGTAGGAATGTTAGTAGGCATAGCCACTGTGGACAGAAATATGGTTCTTAAGCCTGAAAACACAGGCTCTGTAGACTACTGCTCAGCTCTTCTATGTGGCATGCAAAGGAATGTTATTGGCCTATCAGATAGACACCTGAGCATCAGTGCTTCAAAGCACTACTCACAACACCAAAGATATGGAATCCACCTAGACGTCCATCTGTTAATGAACAGCTGCAGAGACCATGGAGCACACACACACAAAAAAAGAGTACCTTATCATTTGCAGAAAAATGAGATGGAACTGGAGGTCCTTGTGCTGAGATCAAGTCAGATGCAAAAAGACAAGTATCATATTGCATACTCTTTCTCATATGTGGATATTTTTAAAGGCAAATATCATTTATAAGGGCAATTAATAGAGGGTGAAGGCAGTGGGGGAGTGGGAAGCTAGATATAGTTAACAGTGAATGGTTATATATTTTATGAGTAACTAGAAGACAGTTCAGTTTCCAGACACCAAGCAAAGGTGGGGAGATGGATGCTATCACCCTGGCTGATCAGCACATGTTTTATGCACAAACTGGGGTGCCCCACAGCACAACCTAATACATTCAGTTATTACAGGCTAACCGAACAGTTTAAAAATTGTTTAGGAGACTGAAATGTTAACTACCCGGGCTTGATCGCCGCTGTATACTCTGCATTCACTACAAGTTATTAACTTTTACTACCTACACTTGTACAATCAAAACAAGTTTTTGAAAGATTAAAGCCAAGACCATACCTTACATAAGTTGGATGTTAAAAACTTAACATCGGCAGCTCAGGACCACCTGTGTTGATTCTGCCTACCTCCACCCTGGAAGAAAGGTTTTAAAAATTCCTTAAGAGAAAGCATGGCGGGGAAGTGAGGAAGTACACTGTGGGATGGCCCTCTGTGTTTTCAAATGTCCAGTGAGCCTTGACCACAGATTAACCCACTGCTACATGAAAATCCTCCCTTGGCTTATGGATCTTCGTCAACTTATTATTTAGCCACTTTCATAGTATTTCCCCCCTGTAGCAGAGGGTCTCAGTGAAAATATTTTTTTTTCTTTTGTCCCCTTTAAATATTGTGAAAAAAATCTCTTTACACGGACAGCCAGTGTGTCACACTTTCTTCCTTCTGGAATTCCATCTGTGCCAAGGAAAATCCCTCTATACTCAGTTGCTGATGGTGCCCCAGACGGCTGCCTTTGAACTGTGTCACACACCATGCTAGAGTCTCTCCCAGCCTAAGGCCGACACTCAGGCAGGCACACAGTATTTTCAGCTCCACGGCAGTTTGGTAACAAAGGGACCGTAAATAATTCCCGTGTGAAGTGTTCCAGTTTTCATCAGTCGTTTTGACTGAACACAAAGGCATTTTAGAAGCAAAGCCCCATTACTGTCTGCGGAACAATGCCGGCCTGCGGTAGGTCTATTTGAGACAAGATTTTACAGCTTTGTCATAAAACATATCTGAGTAAAAACACATGCTTTCTTGATCATTAAGATTTTTTCCAAAAGAAGGGGCCAAACTTCACAATACAGCAGAATCTCAGGTTTGCTTTGATTCCTGTAATGAATGACCAAACAATCCCAGGAGTCATGGGTTTTAACACGAAAAAAATTAACCATTCCTGAAACACCAGAGGCCTTTTGCTGAAGTACCCAAGCAATTTGCCCTCTTTTCCTGCTCAGTCTGGAGTAAACCACAGGCAGTGGACTGAGTCTCACTCAAAGATTTAAATAAAGCAGGTTCTTGCCCTGGGTGTCAGTATCTACTGTCACTTCCTGATGACAGACAAGATTGTCTCCAAAATAATAGTGAGGCAGGAAAGAAACAGGCAGAAAGGTGACTAAAAATGTCAGATTAGAAAAACATCAGCAAAAATTCATTCCTAAAAATTCCTTAAATGAAATAAATTCCTGAGTTGGCCAAGATTTCAACATGCAATGCATTAACTATAGCTGTCCTGGTTAATGTTAATTCTCTAAAGTTACTTATCCAACACAAATGCAAGCCCCTGCCCTATGGCCAACCAGTCTTGCCTCCTGCCATGATAGGAACTACTAATTTCTCATCCGTTTCTACATGTTTGATGTTTCAGATTCCACTTAGGAGTGTGATGATGATGTATTTTTCCTTGACTATTCTTATGTCTATTTTTATTTTTTCTAGAGCTGAGGACCGAACCCAGGACCTTGTGATTGCTAGGCAAGTGCTCTACCACTGAGCTAAATCCCCAACCCCTTATTTTTCAATGATGTACAAAGCAATAGGCTTCACTACAGCATATATTGTCATACATAACTTATTTTGGCTGTTCTTTCTCCCCTCTTCCCTCTTTTCCTCTTCATCCCCCAAACGCCTGCACTCTCCCATGCCCAGAAGTCTCCTTCCCCTTTTCATGGCCCTATGTCCTGTAACGCCCCCCTCAAAAATCCTCCCATAGTTCTTTTTCTAGCTTTCTGACCTACACACACACACACACACACACACACACACACACACACACACAAGTACACAAATAATACGCTGGAAAAAAAAAATGTGTACATTAAAAGCTAAGACCCATATGAGTGAGGACATGTAGTACTTGCCTTTCTTTTTTTAATAAGAAAAAATTTTTATTCATTTTACATACCAAACAAAGATCCCCCTCTTCTCCTCCTACCCCTCCAGCCTCCCTCCCAACCCACCCCCATTCCCTCCTATAAGAAGGCAAGGCTTCCTCCCATGGGGAGGTACATTTAGTAGAGGCATGTCCAAGCCCCTCCCCCTGCCTCAAGGCTGCACAAGGTGTCCCATCATAGGTAGTGGGTTCCAAAAAGCCTGCTCATGCACCACGGATGGATTCTGATCCTAATACCAGAGGGCCCCCCAAGCAGATCAAGCTACACAGTTGTCTTGCCATGCAGAGGGCCTAGTCCAGGCCCACGCAGGCTCCACAGCCTTGGATCCAACTTTCATGAGTTCCCACTAGTTTGGTTTGGTCGTCTCTGCAGGTTTCCCCATCATGATCTTGATGCCCTTGCTCATAGACTCCCTCTTCCCTCTCTTCAACTGGACCCCTAGAGTAGTACTTGCATTTCTAAGTCTGAGTTACCTTGCTTAAAAATCATAATTTCTGACTCCATCCATTTTCTTGCAAGTGTTATAATTTGATTTTCCCTTATGGCTGAATAAAATCCCATTGTGTCCATGTACCACATGTCTTTATCCATTCTTCTGTTGACGAACAAGCAGGCTGATTCCATTTCTTGGCTACTCTGAACAGAACAACAGTAAAATGGGTGCACACTCTAAAAAGCATCTGCTAGCAGAGCAAGCACACAGCCTGAAGAATACCAGGAAGTCTTTGCAAGCTATACTTCTGACAGGGACTTCATATCCTGAGTGTACAAAAACCTACAAACACTACATACCTAAAGAAATAAAACTGCCAATCAATAATAGGCTAATGAACTGAAGGGTAATTGTTCTTCTATACCAAAACATCATATTGTAAATCTTAAATTTATAACATAAAGATTTTTATACTTATTCAATGCACACCCAGGATTCAGATTTCAGATGACCGGGCTGCCAATAGGGCACATAAGCAATCACTCTTCATCAGAGTATATCCCCATTGTTATATTGTGAAAAACAGCCACTGTGCCAATAGCCAAGGGGAACTATGTAATGCTTCCAAACACCATGTAGGTGGTTGACATCTGTGTCCTCTACACTCATCACGGACCTGTCACCTCCTCGTATACAATGCTGGTGGCCCCTGGCCTCAGGATAGCCTGCTGCTCTGGAGGGCTTTGTGTTTGCCAGGTAACTTCATCTCTGAGCAGGCTCCTAGCAACTCCGGCTCTCATCCGTATTCTAGCTTTGGCAACAATGTTTCAGATTCGGAAAAGTACTGGGACTAACCATAGGACTCAGCAACTCCCTTAGGCAGAGTGTTTTTAAAGCTACTTGGCTTATCCCAGGTTCTTAAGTTACATTCCTTCCCGGTGTGCTTTTCTGGCCGTGGGTGGCCTGAGAAAGTCACCCCAGCTCTCCATGGCACATAGTGACCTCCGCCGTAGCTGCTCTTTGCTTCACTTTTGGCTGTGGTTGAGAGAGGTGGAGAGCTCCCTTCAAGTAGCAAGGAGCAAACAGGCTTGGGATTTCAGAGTATTAAACACATTCCTACATTGAAACTCGGAGTCTGTGGCCTGCTCACATTTCACCTAAGAGACCAACCAAAGATCCTGATAACTTTTCTGGATACCCAACACACACACACACACACACACACACACACACACACACACACACACGGGGGGGAGAGAAAGAGACGGGGGGGGGGGGGGGGGAAGGAGAGCAATTAACAAATTATTCTCCACAATTAAGCAAATAAGCTTCTCAAATAAAGAAGTTATATGCCTTTATTACTAACCATTAGTAAATAAAGCCATTTCCAGCCTTACATTATATATTTATATGACCAATCTTAAGACAACAACAGACATATAAGGTAATCACAAAACTTTACCTAGCTTTATGATTCAAACAAAAAAAATATTAATATATACTGAGCTAGAAGTGGATGTCACACACTTTTAAATGCTTTACAGGTTTCACATACCAGCCAGGTGGACTAAACGAAAGCAGAAGGCCCACAGAAATTATATGACTAGTCTACAGACTACACTGAGACCGTGCACACAACATCCACCAAAGAGAAGGTCTGCTTGCTGCTAACCATGTAACTAAAAGTTCAGGAAGAATGGTTACTGCTGCTAAATTCAAGCAACTGATTATTTTGGTCCCTATATGAAGAAACAGAATATTCAACATATTTTAATTAGATGCATGAACATTAGATACATTTTTCTGACATCGTTTTATGTCCATCTACATTTGTTGGTTTCCTAATTTTCATTGTTTTCCTGAAATTGTGAACTTGGCAGGTCCATCAATGGCAAAAGTATTTTAATGTGTAAGACATTTGGTGGGGGGGCAGTTGAATTCTTTGTGAGAGTTAGATGCACAATGGAACATTCTGATTCCTGGATACACTCAGAGTCTTTGTCCCCGTAATATATATTTGATGATAGAAACTGTGTGACACTGGTGACTGTCTTAGTTACTTTTTTCTATTGCTGAAACACCATAACCAAGGCATGTATAAAAGAAAGCTTTTCATTTGGGGCTACAGTTTCAGAGGGTTAGAGTCCACGACATCAGAACAAAGACAGAGCAATCTACAAGAAAGAGGAAGAGAATGACTGGGATTGGTGCAAATCTTTTTCAAACCTCAAAGCCTCCCCCAGTGACACACCTCCTCCAACAAGGTCACACCTAATGTCTCCCAAATAGTTCCACCAACTGGGGACCAAGCCTTCAAACATATAGACCTATGGAGGCCGTTATCACTCCAATTATTACATTATCAATGCTAAATTTTGTTGACCAGGTGTGAAGTGAAGAAATCTGTGTCACCAAATGGAATTTTCACCAATCATTCAAGTGGTCTATAGCTAGAAAGGGTCTCTATACTGCCTAATAAAGGGAGAATGATTATGGTTACTGAAAAGTATGTAAGGTTTGGACCTGATAAGACTGGGCCCATATTTTCCATTCTAGACATAACCCTGGAAAAGTTGAAGGAGCGTCTTTCCATTTTGTCACCTTTGAAAGATGACTGCGTGGATTATGTGAAATAACACATTTAGAAGACCAGCATGCCTGACCTTAACGCCCTAAGAGGTGATTCTTTTAAGTTATATAGATGAGCACAGACACAACAGGGTGTGTCCTCTGAGGTTCTGTTTGTGGCCTTTGTTAGGTCAGGGACACAACTTCTCCATTTTTCTCATTTGGAAGAGGGTGGATAGGATCAACCGCCTAAGAAGAGCCTGGATGTTAAGATGGGCTGCAGAGGCTGAAGGTCGGAGAGGATGGAGTAGAAAGGGCTACCTGGACGACTAGACCCTGTGCCAGCAATAGGGCTTGTCCAGAGGTGTGAGATCCTGACTTGGGTGTCTCTTTGAGCCCATCTCCTCTTCCATCCACGCCTCCCCTCAGCATGTATTCCAGTACTATCATATCCCCTACCATGTTCTGATCAATATGACACCCTTTGTGGAAGTCAAAATCAACTGTAAAGTGAGGACCTACCTAGTGGAACTAAATGAGATTGTCATGGAAACGAAGGGTGGACTGACCTCCAAAGTCATATGTGGTCGGAGAGCATTTGTTATTTATTTTTTGTAAGAATTAAATAAATGTACATGAAGAAAAAGGGGATAATAATTTAGATGACCTTGGCAGCGAGGCCAGGCTTTCCTTGAAGAGGTGACGTCTCAGATCTGGCTACTCTGTAATCAGGGATCAGGACCCCAAAACGCAGTAACCAGAGTTTGACAGATCATAGATTGCATGCTTCAAGCTTGGGTTTGAAGATAGGTCTCTCCCCTATCTAAGGGAAGAGAAGGGAAGGGCATTCCATTAGGGCAGACTGGGGAAGTCAGCTGTGTTTCCTAGAGAAACTGTTGTTGAAACTGTGACTCTTAGTCCCTTTTTGCAGCCATTGGGCATCTGGGGTCAGCTGCTTTTCTGCAGTCTCCAAGTAGCTGGCTTCCTGGAACACTGAGCCCAGTCTAGGGCCTTGGGATGAAGGGTATTTATTTAATTTTAAATGAAGAAAAATGGGGGGGGGGGGCGTAGGGAGACAACACAGAACATCCTCTCTCCCCACCACACACATTTTCCCCCAAATTGTGTGAGCCGTTGTACACTTGATGGACTTAACAGAAGGAAGGAAAGTACAGAGAAGACAAACAGAAAGAAGAGTGATTGCCAGCACATCGTGTCCAAAGTGACACATGGCCCTGTGCTTCAAAGCCACAGACATCCCAAATCTGGTAACAGCCACAGGGCGCTGCCCAGAATAAACAGATTCTGGGGGGGGGGGGGGGGAGGAAAGAAGTTCAAACACTCCATGCATCATCATAGCTTTGCCCAACTCAAGATGGTGTTTATTCGACAGATGCCACTGTCTGGCTAGATGCTGTGTGCCCTGGTGGCTCTGGCTGATCAGATGCCTGGGCTCCCGGGTCCTGTGCCTCCACCTGCCCTCTGAGCTGCTGTGTAGCACTTCATCACACAAGGGACACAGAAAGCGGTACGAGGAAATTTGCCTCCCAGCCCCAAACGAGAGCTGGAGGTTGCTTTGGTGTCTCAGTCTAACTTTTCACGTGAAAATCTCTAAAGCCCACGTTCATCCTTCTAATGGTTATCAACCACTGCCCTAGAAACTAGTGTTGTATGGAGACTCTTCCTGGGTAGTATAACACACACACACACACACACACACACACACACACACACACACCAGAAAGAGAACTCAAGACTAGACAAAAACAAACAAGAAACAAGTGCATGAGTTTCTCCTGGGGTTACTAGCCTGCACGGGAGACTCGCCTATAGCCACCCCCAGTGCTGGTGAAGACTCCTGGGAGGGAGCTACACTCCTGCACAGTGCCACAGCTCTGAGATCCTTCCTTGCAGCTTGGCTAGGCTGTGTCTCCTCCCCCAGCAGTTGTAAACTGCATCTATTATCCTGGGGAGGGGTCCTCAAGACTCTTGCAAGTTTCTGCTGTCCCGAACTTGTGAACTTTGTTTACTCTTGAGTCCCCTGAGTCTGCAACCACCTCCTGGAGGGAACACTTGGGTTCAAAGGGAACTTCTATAGGGCTGGTGGCCACAGGATGGGAGGGTGTGACAAGCAGAGGTTGTAGCTGGACCTGTTCACTCTTCTGTCTTTGATATTCTTTCAGTCTCTCCCAAGCCCCAAACCCTTCCTCAACACCTAGCCGTATGTACATAGGTGCATCCGTGTCACGTGCATGTACACACATATATACACATACACAGCCACGACCTCCAGCTGTGTTCATTGTATCTAAAACCAGTAGCTTCAATATTATCAAGAAGTATTCTTTCATTACTTCCCCAGTCATGTGCTCCCAAATTTCTTAGAACAGAAAATTAACTTCTAGAGGAAGTTAATTCTTCTGACAGGCCTGTCTATGCTGAAACAGTCTAAGATGGAGATGAGGACAGAAGTCATGATTTGTTGCTCTGTGTTTCATCTCTCCTTTGCACTGAGCTCCACCAAAGTATGAAAACACAATGAAAGCAGGCATGGTTTCTGGTTCTTCTCGTCTCCCAGGCCAAGCAAGCCAGTGCTATTCAACGGCATCTCATGACAGTGATCCCCCAGACTGGAAGGCACAGTGCCATTTACATAGAGAAATCCATCTTGCAGCGTGTGACACATTTGTTTCCATTTCAAAAACAGCAACCCGTGGCTATAAACGCAGCTGATCAGACATTCTAGTGGTGTTGTGTGGGCTCCTGATACTGGGCCTGTTAATCTTCACGTCACTCAGACCCTAGCAGGTCTGCTCTGGTGAGAGCAGTTGATTTAATTATTTCTGAGCCATCACTGATTAAATGGGAGGTAGCAGAGCAGCAGATGTCACCTGAAGTGGCCCTCTACCATAAATAACTACCCACCCCTCTCTGCCCTGGTTCCTGGGCTCTTTCCTCCCATGTCTCTGCAGCGGGAATGTGAGTGGGTACAGGAGACACAACCCTCGTCATGACGGACTGAGGAAGAAAGGCATTTGGACTGGATGTTCTACTTCAACCCTTGGAATTTTTAATCAAATTTTCAGTCACCCTGAATCTGCTCTGGAATTCAAGAAACTTAATAATGAAGCCATGGAAAGGAATTATTGCAGATAGAGACATGATCCCGTTGAAACGATCCTTTACATTGTAGAAAAAAATCCTTCTTTGAAGAAGAGCCGCCCGAAAGGGCCCATTGGCTCCCACCAACCTACATACTTTGGATTTCCTGATACTTCAAGCCCACGTTTGGCACTCCACCAGGAACCTGGGGTAGGAAAGTTTTGAGTTAGATACTTGCATACAATAAATTTTAGCTGACAAGCCAGGCACTTACTTTTATTACCGTGTCTCATTTTCCCAGGCACACTGAGTAAAGACACAGGAGACTCAGCCTGCCTCACAGGAGAGCATGTGTGCTTTGTGCAAAGCCTTTCTTTAAAGGGTTCAAATGAGACTATATGTCTAATTACATTTCCTAGAGAAAATTTACTATTTTGCAATAAATTTCTACAAATTTATGTAAGACAAACTCACTAGTGTTAAGTATTTATGAATCTGTCTGTCTATGACTAAAATGTCTGTCATGAACTGTTTGTTTGAGAGGCTACCTAATTGTTTTCTTCTTTTATGCTAAGGAAGAGGGGAGCCAGAGGCCTTTTAATTAGTTCAGGGACTTAAACAGTGTCGCCTGTAGGTGTTCGTATTAGAAAACTTTTAAATGATATTGTTGCATAAATGCATTAGTGTATTAGATGCTGTATTCCCTGGGAAAGTAAGGCTCACACTGCTGGTCATCATTCCTGAAAAGACATGGAAGTCACCCAGCACTCAGGAAGATGTTGGGCATCAGACAACAGTGAAAGGCTGCACTCTCATTGCTTCTTCTGGACTACAGGTGGGAGCCCCTCCCCCAGTCCTCTCAATCCTCCAGCTGCTGCTGGGGCCTCCTTCCTCTTCCTGAGAATCTCCTAATGTAGTGAGGACGGAGGGGAACTGTACCAGGAGCTAAAATCCTAGGTTAACCCCATCTAGTGCCCCTTGAGTCATTTATCATGAACAACTCACTGACCTTTGAGTCTGACCTGGCATCCGTACAGGGCTCCTCCCAGGAAAGGGGCTGCCATTCCCACCAACTTTTCCACTTATAAGTACAAAACAGAAGTCAAAAATGCACCAACTGGACCCACCCTTCCTGAGGAGCTAGCTCTGCAGTGAAGTCTTGTTTCCCTTTGTGATCAGGACGACTGGGAGCTCTGGTCATTCATTGCTAATGGCCCAGCATCGGGCAATGGAACATTACTAGTGTGGAAAAAGATCCCAGTGCAAAATTGCAAGTGTGTTTCTTACAACTGTGACTTTTGCCCAGTTGTGAAATCAAAAACTCTTAAATCAGTCTTTGTAAGTTGAGAACTGTCTGTTTTGGAGTACAGCAGAAAACAAGCAGCCTTACCCATGTCTTGGTCTGACCATAAGCGGGGAGACATTGGCCCTTTCACTTAGCCTCCAGGAGCTTTTATTTTGCAGATGAAACCCAGAGCTTTGTGTGTGCTGAGTGCATACTCCCCTGCTGAACTGTGTTCCCAGCATTCCTTGCCTTGGTTTCCCCATCTACCAAACAGGAACTTGGCACTGCTTACCTAATCTGACTACAGGCAGAAAATGAGGTGTGTGGCTCTACTTTCTATAGACACCCCTACTTTTTCTATTTCTCTGCAGTCTTTAAACTTGTCTGAATGGTGTTCACACGACTGATTGTATTTTCATGCAAGCCTAATGCAACAATAGCATCATTCAGAGCTGAGAAAATGGATGGCTATAGAGGTACCACACAAGAGACTCACACTTTGCCAGGGTCCTACAGTATACTACAGCACTACAGCACTTCTAGACTACACATTCTTACCCATCTTGCAGAAGACCACATAACAACTAAAACGAATAAAATTAGAAATCATCAGATTATAGCCTTGGGATCCTATCCTATTTTTATCTGTAGAAGACTATCTGAGTTCCCTAAACTGCCAGCCACACACACAAAGAAAATAAAACACCCCACTGGTGCCAGAAATTCTAATATTAGCACCCATTCCTTGAAGCTAAACATTGCCCTGTTCTTACTGTATCTGTCAAAAGTGTCCAGTAGCCTAGAAATAAGAACATATTTGGTCTATGATGTGCAAGCCACTTGTTCGTGACTTCATCAGCTCATTCTTGAAAGCAAGGAAGGTGGCTAAGAGAACTGCTGTCTAGGGAGACAAGGGACAGAGACGTGAAAAGAAACAGAAACAGAAGCCTTCGGTGGCCTTGCACAGTCTTGAGCTCCCGGGCACCTAATCCTCTAGGAAAGCCCTGACTGTGGTGGCCATGTGCCCGGAGCCAAAGGGAAGCTGGTGGCAGCACACTCAGCCAGCTGAGCAGACTAGACAGTCCTGGGGGCTTATCATCTCACAAAGGAGCCCTGGGGAATCAAATTTACACTTCCATTAACCGCAGTAAGGTTGAAGCACCTTCTGGCTGTTCTGATAAACCTGGCCCTGGATGGATGCGGTCCGTTCAGGATGGAAGCAAGAGAACCAGGGCCTAGCTGTTTTTCTTTCTCTTGTTTTAATGAGGTGCCAAGTATGCAGTTTGATTATAAGCGCATACATTCCAGTGATGTCAGTGTCTTAGCTGCTGAAGGACAGGCAAGGCAGTGAGGCTGGAACGAGGGCTCTGCAGCCACATGATCACTCCGTAGGAACGTGTGTACTCAGCACCCAGGCATGCGCAGGGCAGCGGTCCTTTAGGTAATGTCTAGGAAGAGCTGGCTTCCATTTGAGGTTCTCTGGAAAGAACAAGGCAGGGAGCTAGAAATTTCTGGAAAGATGAGGAGCTGTAGTCTACTAGACACAACATAGGCTATGTCTGTATGTATGAATTCCTTTCTGTGGTTTTCAAGCAGCTTTCTGGAAATGTTCATCCTAACAAGCCAGTTATAAATGCATTCAGGGCCTCCAAGGATGCTTTCCCTTCTGTGAGATAAACAACATCAACTATTTTGTTTTTCTTTCATGCAACATTTTGAAACTGTTATTTTCCACATTTCAAAGCTGAACATTTTGCTATTCAAAAAGTAACATTTTAAAGTTATTTTATTCTAGTTCTAGGGGGTCAAGTTCAAGACAGGGGAACTCACAGAGACTGTGGGAACTCACCAACTCTGGACAGCTAGGGAGCCTGCATGGGACCCACATAGGCCTGCTGTATGTGGGCGACAATTGTGTAGCTTGCTCTGTTTGAGGGCTCCTAGCAGTAGGATCAGGACCTGTCCCTGGTGCTTGAGTAGGCTTTCAGGAAGCCATCCCCCATGTTGGGTTGACTCAACCAGCCTTGATACAGGAGGAGGAGCTTGGTCCTGCCTCATCTTGATGGGCCATGTTTTGTTCACTCTCTTGGGAGGCCTGCCCATTTCTGAATGGAGATGGAGGAGTGGATGGGGAGCCGGGTGTTAAAAGGGAGGTGGGGAGAGGAAATGGGAGGAGAGGAGGAAGGGGAAACTGTGGTCCATATATAAAATAAATGAAAAAATTATAATAAATAAATAGTTATTTATTTTCATTTGTGTGTGTGTGTGTGTGTGTGTGTGTGTGTGTGTGTGTGTGTGTTGTACACATGCATGCTTGTGCTCAAGGGAGCCAGAAGAGGGCGTCAGATGCTCTGGAGCTAGAGTTAGAAGTAGTTGAGAACTACCCAGTGATGTGGGTGCTAGCACCCCCAACTCTAGTCCTTTGCAAAATCAGCAAGTACTCTTAACTATCTCTCCAGCCTCTCAAAAGTAAATGCTAAAAAATAATTGATAAGTTATCATAGATACATACTATTTATATCCTAAGAATGTGTTTAATCTAAAAAATAGAACATTTTTGTTCTAAGTCTTATTCATGACTTTAATAGATTACTCACCAGATTATAAGCATGTCAAAATTAAATTTTTATATTATTCTTATGGTCTGGATACAAAGTACCACCCAAAGGCTTAGTTATTGAAGGCTTGGCCTTGGGTAGGTTGCTATTGTTCAAGGATCTGGAAGCTATCAGGACAAATGTGGTCCCTGAGAGCATGTCCTCAGTCACCACTTGGGGCGCTTTTCTGGTTCTGTCTGCTTCCTGGTGGACATAAGGTGAGTGGCTCTGGCCCTCCACTCCTCTCTCACCACACCAGAGACAACAGAGCCCTGAAACAGTGAGCCCAACCATCCACTCTTTTCAGTAGCTCTCCCAGGTGTTTGTCACAGTTACAAAAGATGCTAACTCTTCAAATATCTGACATGGTGACCTCTGACTGATTAACAAATTACTAATATGGAGTAAGCAAAGTTATTAATAGCATAACTTTATATTTAAGGATAAAGCTGATTGAAAAAAGATTCCTAGAAAAAATAATAACCACCATGGTGGGGGAATGTAGCTCAGTGGTAGAAGACTTGCCCAGCATGGGCAAGGCTCTGGGTTTGATCCCCAACACTGAAATAAAAGACAAGAAATGGGAAAGAGAAAGAAAGGAAAGGAAGGAAAGTGAAAGGAGAGGTGGAAGAGGAGAGACAGAGAGTGACAGAGACAGAGAGAGATCCTAACATTCTAGTACTCAGCGTGTCTTAGCTACACCTTGCATATTTGTGCCACGGAGTGTACAGCAAGGTTGACTTTTACTCAGCTTTTGTTGAAAATAAGCAATGCAGCTAATTTCAAGCCAGGAGACTGTAAGCACTGCTTAGCTGACTTTTCTAAAGCTACTTCCTCCTCTGAATATTGAGATGTTAACAAACAGCAATGGCTGGAGCAGCGGCTGGGTACAGACTAGATCTGGTGCATTCTGGGTAGGAGGTATGGCCACAAACAGAGCAGCCGCTGGACTGAGCAAAGCAAAGTCAGGAAAGTACCTGTGTGGATGAAAGCCCAGATCTCAAGAAATACCACAACTCATCAGTGAAGAAAACAATCTCTATCCAGCCTGTGGTGCGGAGGTGACAGAGAGACACACTCATTTACCGATTAATGTATTATTTATATAGGTGCATAAGTACATAACGGTTTTATTTCTATGCAGATGTGTTCTTAGGCTTACATAATCAAACAGCTGAGTTGGCATTTCTCGTTTTCAACAATATTTTCATGAATATTCTAATACACACAGAGAGCAGTACAGACCACATATGGATATCTCTTTGACCCTGAGGAAGGTTTGACAATTCTTTAGCAGGACGTTGGATTTATTTACTACATTTTTTAAAAATATTTGCTACATTTTTAGTGAAGATAGTCTGGCACAGGGTCTGTCTTAGTCTGCTCTCTATGGCTGTGATAAAGCATGGACCAAAAGCAACTAAGGGGGGGGAAAGGGGTTACTTGGCTTACAGGTTATATAATCCATCATCAGATTAAAAAAAGGTGAGAACTCAAGACAGGAACTGAAGGAGAGACCACGGAGGAGTGCTGCTCATCAGCTTGCTCCCCACAGCTTTCCCAGACTACCTACTTATACACCCGGATCACCTGCCCAGGAGTGGTTTCCCACTGGCTGGCCCTCCTGCATCAATTATTAACCAAGCGAATGCCCTACAGGTCTCTCACAGACAATCTGATGAAGGCATTTCTCAGCTGAGGTTCTTCCCAGATGACTCCAGCTTGTATCCAGTTGGCAAAAATAAACACAAATGGGACAGGGTCTTGTGTAGCTCAGGCTGGCTTCAAACTTGCTGTGTAGCTGAGGATGGCTCCTAATCTTCTTGTCTCTGCCTCCTGAATGCTGGGACTACAAGTAGACATACCACTCCCAGCCTATATTTAGTCAACATGATGTAACTTGGGGTTTCCACTGTATTTCTCTTAAATGAACTCATCTGCCCTTGAGAGAGGCGCAGTAAAAAACACGACCCCGAAGTCAGATGTCCTAGGCTTGGTCCATGGTTATATTTCATTGTGGTTCCTACTGTGGTCATTTTCCATCTATGTACGTTACTTCTGTCATATGTGTAAGGTGTTGAGTGTATTCTAACTACTGAAGTGAGCATGAAGGAAGTCAATATACAGCATGTATTTGAGACAGGGCGCACAGAGTGAGTTGATGAGCACCTTATTATGATAAGAAAAAAAGATCAAGGATAAGTAATGAAAATTTTTTTTGTCTGCGTCTATCAAATGTTACTGGACTGGACATTGTTAAAATATATAATGGAGTTTTTTGTCTGAATCTGTCAAAAGTTAATGGACTAGACATCGTTAATGTAATCTTGACTATGTATATTGTATATACTTATTGGATATGATTTCTCTTGTATTAGTTATAACCTTTTTTTAATTTTAGATAAAAACAGGGGAAATGTGGTGGTATTGTGTTCCCCCAAAATATTGTGTGTTCCCTGAAATAAACTTATCTGGGGTCAGAGAACAGGACGACCACAATATTAAACACAGAGGACAGGCAGTGGTAGCACACACCTTTAATCCTAGCATTCCAGAGACAGAAATACCTCTGGATCTCTGAGTTCAAGGCCACATTAGAAACAGCCAGGCATAGTGACACATGCCTTTAATCCCAGGGAGTGATGGCAGAAAGTAGAAAGTTATATAAGGCCTGAAGACCAGAAACTAGAAGCATTTGGCTGGTTAAGCTTTTAGGCTTCTAGCAGCAGTTCAGCTGGGACCCATTCTGGATGAGGACTCATAAGCTTGCAGTCTGAGGGAACAAGACCAGCTGAGGAACTGGTAAGGTGAGGAAGCTGTGGCTTGTTCTGTGTCTCTGATCTTCCAGCGTTCACCCCAATAACTGGCCTTGGGTTTGATTTTATTAATAAGAACTTTTAAGATTCGTGCTACACCTTGCAACTGGCAGGACTGGGTACATCTATCTCAATGTCACTGTTGCTGAATTCATGATACTCAGGACCATCCTGCTAATGCTTCTGATTAACTTCCCTTGTTGTTGGTAGAGCATGAGACTCTTAATCTCAGAGTTGTGGGTTCATGCCCCACATTGTGTGCCAGCTGTTTTTCGAATCTTAATTGGTCTTTCAATGGAAAAACCTGGAGCCAGGTATTGGGGTGAATGCTGAAAGATCAGAGAGACAAAGGAACAAGCCACTGCCACATCTCACCTCACCAACTCCACAATCCTCTGAATAAATGTCTCTGAGTCCTCACCCAAAAGGCTCCAGCCAAAAAAGCCTCTCACCAAAAGGGACACTTCTGCCAAAAAGCCTGTCTCCTCATGCCTTATATACCTTTTTCCACCCAGCCAACACTTCCTGGGATTAAAGACATCTGTGCTTCCCCATCCTGGAATTAAAGGTGTGTGCCACTACTGCCTGGCTCTGTTTTCTGGGTAATGTTTTCTCTCCTAGACTGAGTCAATCTCATGTAGTCCAGGGTGGCTTTGAACTCACAGAGATCCAGAGGGATCTCTACCTTCTTAGTGCTAGGATTAAAGGTGTGTGCCACCACTGCCTGACCTCTATGTTTAATCTAGTGGCTTGTTCTCTTCTCTGATCTTCAGGTGAATTTTATTAGAGCACATACTATATCACCACATTCCATTGTTTCTGTGTTTGTGTCTTTGCCATGCACAGTTTAGCCAGCACAATCATCACCCACCATTTCAAGCCACTGCTTCTTCCCCACAGTTCTGATTAAATCTAAGGAAGTGATTCTATAACATCATATTGTAGTCAGCTCTCCACCTGAGAGAGTCAACTCAAAAGGGGAAATGATTATTTAGGGCACAGTGCTAGAGAATCCTGATCAGTTAGCCATTGCCAAGCCACACATCCTTGTGAGAAAACATGACAAAGAAAACCCACTCACCTCACAGCCAAGAACAAAAAGTGCCACAATCCCTTTCAAGAGTACAGTCTCAATGGCCTAAAACCTGCCACTAGGCCTCACCCACTTCAAGGCTCCTCCATCTCCCAAAACACCAATGGGGCTAAGACAAGCCTGTGTCACTGTATGGTCTCTTAAGAAACATCCCAGAACCAAGCTGTAATAATCCGTTCTGGTGTTTTGTGTTTGTTTGTTTGTTTGGTGGCAGTGGGGACTAGCCTTTTTATTTTTCATTTGATATGAGACAGGGCCCCAGCTAGGAGGTGATGGCACACACCTTTAATCCCAGCACTCAGAAGGCAGAGGCAGGTTGAATCTCTGGGAGTTTGAGACCTGCCTGGTCTACAGAGTGAGTTCCATAGGTTGCATAGAGAAACCCTGTCTCAAAAAAATCAAACGAACAAAATTGAAGGGGGGCTGCTTACTAAGTTACTCTCTTTAAATTCACTCTGGATCCCAGCAGGCCTTGAACTTGTGATTCTCCTGCCTCAACTTCCTGAGTGGATAAAGATACAGGCCTTGAAGCACCAGACTAGACCATGGCTTTTCCCAATGCCTATGAACATGAACATTTATTTGCAAAATTTCTATTTAGTCTGAAATGGAAATGACCAGAGGTAACCCAGCATCCAGTTTTGAAATAGAGAAATAGTCTTAGTTAGTGCTGTGAAGAAACACCATGATCATGACAACTTTTATAAAAGAAAACATTCAATTGGGGCCTGCTTATTGTTCAAAAGTTTAGTTCATTGTCACTGTGGTGGGAAGCATGGCAGCATGCAGGCAGACATGGTGCTGGAGAAGCAGCTGAGAGTTCTACATCTGGATCCTCAGGCAGCAGGAAGAGATTGTGACACACAGACCAGGCTTGAGCATCTGAGACCTCAAATGACACACCTCCTCCAACAAAGCCACACCTACTCCAACAAAGCCACACCTCCTAATAAAGCCACTCCCTAGGAGCCTCTGGGGGCCATTTTCTTTCAAACTACCACAGACATTAAGCCATACTTCTTTAAATTACATGTTGAATACATGAGAAACCCTGATGAGACATAGACAGAAGACAGAGGCACACTACTATACCCAGTAAGTGGATTCATCTCCGTGACAGATTTACATTTCTACACAGTTATAATCAAAACTTTGAATATGAAATCATAAAGGAAAATATCACTTAAAACATTTTGAAAAGTAATCAAAGTTTAATATATAGGAATAAACCTGAGATACTATAAACAAAAAATATCTTTAAATACACTTCAGAAATGATGTGTGCAAGCTCCCAGTAAGCAGCAAATGTCAAAGTATTCAATCTCCTCAGCTCTCAGGGAAAAAAGCAAATGAAGCCACAGGAACCACCATCTCTCCCCCGTGGTGTCGGAGCATAAGGACCTGACATGTAAAGCAGCCACATCCTGCATTGCTGGTGGTGGTAACAAGTGACACTTATGGTGGGTGTCTGGGAATTTCTAAAGGCTAAATATGCTTTTACCATTGACTCCCAACTCATTGGTGAATTCTGGGGTTCAGGGAATACACTGTTTAATTATGTCTTTCATTGAAAAACATAAATGGGCCAGGAAGATAGGATGGATTTATTTATTCTAAAGCCATTCAAGGCTCTAAACTTGCCTTGGGTTCTGGTTCTGTATCACCATAAAGCTCCACTGTACAAACAAGCTCTAGTTCAACATGCTGGACCTGCTCCCAGTGTTAATCTATCAATGGTGCTCACATGACCAAGAGTTCCTTTGAACATAAGAAATAAATTACTGAGGTGTATACATATGGGTGAGGCTATTTTATTCCCACCCGAGAATGCTGGAAAGCAAATGCATGTGTCTGTAGAGCACAGTGTGACTCTCTAGTCACCCCTTCCGTTGACTTTTAACATATGCATTGAAAGAAATCAACAGGCATGCTACTGTCCATTTCCCAACCATAGTCCTACACATTATTAAAAGGAACCAGGTGATGGCACATGCCTATAATCCCAGTGCTTGGGATTTAAAAGTAAGATAATTAAGAATCCAAGGCCAGTCTGGACTCTACAGTGAATACGAGGCTAGCCTGGAACACATGATGCCTGTCTCTACACCTCTCCCCACACACACCTCCCAACCCATGACAAAGAGTAACTTTCTCAGTATTGTGCATGCCTTGCTGGGAAGATTGGTTTAGCAAATCCAGAAATATTTTAGGAGCAAAACATCGTAAAAGGATTACAGCCGTTATGCTTAAAAAACAGCTCATTTTTTATCTAAAATAAATAATCCAAATGTCTTGTCTGCTCACAGAAGTTCCACAAGAGCACATATATGTTTACATGTGTGTGTGCGCATGTGTGTGTGAATGTATGTATGAGTGTATGCACATGGGCACATATGTGTGTACACATGTACTTTATGTATTATAAACTTAATGTTTCTTATACGGAATTAGAATAGATTAGCAATTTTTGACATTTACAAGAAAATTACAGAAAATTTCTACAACATGTTGCAGAATTTTTGAAGTACTAGACAGATTTATTAATTCATTTAAATACTGGGTTACCCCAATTTTTGTACAAAGTCAAGAGCATGCTAGCACCCCATCCAGAGGAAATCTTGATATTCTTCCCCAAATCAACCCAAAGATCTCACTTTAGGGAGAACTCTTGCTTACTAATATGAAAGTATTGGGGATTTCATGTTTACAAATTTTCCTAACTTCTCCAGGTTTCTGACATTCCAGCAGTCCTGAGAAAGAGTTGGAACAAAGTAAAATGGATGCTTCCCCAACCTGATGCAAAAAGGTGAAAGTGGAGGGGATGTTAATCATCTCAGTTATTCCTCTAACAAGATATAAAGAGAAGTTCAGAGGCACGCACGATGGAGACAGTGAATGACAGCCACATGCTGAGAATCTTTATATGTGTGTGTGTGTGTGTGTGTGTGTGTGTATACGTGTATATATATATATATATATATATATATATATATATATATATATATATATATATATACACAGAATTTATCAAATCAACCTACATTAAAATAGAAACAGTTGTCTCATGCTCTTTGACATCTCAACAGCTGGAGTGGCCCCCCTGGCCGTCTCAGAACAACCCAGCAGTTGCTCAGTTCACCAGACTTGGTACCTCAGCAGCCCCAATCTGGCAAGGACAACCTGGAAGTTTCCTGGAGAGCCACTGTACGTAGTCCACAGTGGAAGCCTGGGAGGCTGGAACAGCAGCAACAATAGGGTAAATCAAGTCAGCAGCTGACATTTTCAGTGGCTTCTCAACTCACAGGTATGTTTCTTCATATAAAAAATGTAAAATTGGCACTACATGAAAAATTTTTTTTAAATATCTCATTGCGGTTTGTGTGTCAGTATGATTAGTGTGTGTGTGTGTGTGTGTGTGTGTGTGTGTGTGTGTGTGTGTGTGTGTTAAATGTGTTTGTGTGCCCATGCTTGCCACAGGCTGTGTGGGATGGGGGCTAGGTGACAGGATTAACCCCAACAGTCCTCTTACTACTCCTCATAAGAAGAGTGAGGGTGACATGCTATAGGAATGAAGAAAGAATGTAATCATATTGTTTAATTACTGTTGACCCAGAACAAGGGGAAGTAAGTGATGATGCTTTGAGGGAAGTTCGTGAATCTGTCAGGAAGAGTCCAGGGAGCATGATCCTGGACCTGAGAGCCACAAAGACTATTGTATGAAAGTGGTGACTGAAAATGTCAGTACTGAGGCTTCTTAGGATGAATGTTAGCACTCCGAGGTCTCTGAAAGATGGAGGAAGAGGAGGAGGAGAGGGGAGGGGGAGGGGGAGGAGGAACCAAAGAGAAGGTGAATATTTGAACGTATAAAACTGTAACATACTTGAATGCTGCTCTCAAAATGAGAATTCTGTAGTCGAATGCTATCTGCTGCCTCTATCTCTCCGCTGTGCCTCTGCTCAGGACGAGACTTGTGGACTGGAAGTGATGGAAACTCTGGAGCTACCTAGAGCTCTTCTCTACATAAGAAGAAGGTAGGAGGGCTGGTTCTGTGCTCAGGCCTTTGTGAACTAAGCTGTAATCAACTGTGCTGAGGATAACACCGTTAAGTCCACTAGCTGTGCCAGGTCGGATGTTCTAGCTAAGGAAATGCTTGGCATGGGAGAGGGCTCCTTAGGGACTCCTGCCCATCACCTCTCAGGGCTCTGGGTGCATGCAGGACAAGAGGAGCTCAGAAAATTCCCATTCTCTTTCCATTTCTCTGCTAGTATCCAGGCAGTATGCTCTATGGGACTTGTAAACACTCTTTCCATGATGTAACTTACTGGGCATTCATCATAAAATAAGGGTTTGTTCCACTTCATCTCCTGACTTCAGGAAAAGGGGGAGGGGTTACTGGGACTGGATATCTATCCCACAGAAAGAGGTCTTGGTCTACCTGCTCACGCGTTCCGGAGTGTCTTAACTCAGATTAAGCTCTTCCAGCAGAACTCCAGCCCAGGCATCCAGTCCCTTCTCCTTGCACTGCTCCTCAGCTGGGAGTGGGTGGCATGCCACATGGTTGGCTGGATGCATGCCCCAGCAGTGTCACAGAATGCTTCTATCCAGGACAGCTGAGTGACTGAAAGAAGGCAATGTCACAAAGTCCAAACCAGCAGTGATGCCCCAAAGCTGGGTGATGAGGAGATGCTACAGGAAGCTCTCCCAGATGTAAGTCTTCACTGAGACCTAAATCAAGAAGACCAACATTACTGGCATGCCTGGGATGCCACAGAATGCTGTTGCGGGAACACCATCATTTTGGTCCTGGTGTTCTAGTCCACACGACTATGCTTTGGGGGAGCAAGTGTTTGTTATTTCCATTTTCTCAGAAGTGCCCTTTCATGGGTACCTCAATATGATATTAAAACATTGTAAGAGACACCTCTGAGTACAAATAAGGCCATGGATTTACTAAGATTTTGCTTAAGAAGTGCAGAAATTGCACCAACCCAAACATCCTCTGAGCTGGAGTGCAGCAAGCACCAGGCCCTCCCTCTACTCTTCCAGGGTATGGACACCTCTTCAGGGATCCCCGGAGAGTCTCTCTGGAAACACCCATCCCACCTTTTCTGACTTTTCTCTTTTGAAATCTTGTGGATTCCAAAGACATTGCAAATGCTCTTCTGAACTAATTTAACATCGTTCACAACTTGCTTTAATTGTGGTTTGGAACTACTCTGAACTACTTTAAGAAAAATGTGGTTTCTTATCCCCAGAGGGTGACAATCCATGGGGAATGGGGCTGGTAAGAAACAAGGCATCCCGAAGAAACATCTCCCCTTCCAAGAGTCCTCCAGCTTCCTCATGGCCCCCGTTCTAGGTGCTTCCTGTACTCCCAGGGGCCCTATCCAAGCTCAGACTGAGAATCCAGCCCTCCTTTTTCAGGATGGGAATTCCCAAGGTTTGCCTTTAAGGAAGAGAGGGATGTTTCCATGCCTCTAGCTAGAGCTGATAGGAAGGCAGCAGCAGTGAGCTGGCTTCACTCAGCTACTATGAGGGAAAACACACACCATGGGCAGCTATTAGAAAGGATTTATTGTGTTGACTGGGGGAAGAATATAAAGAATTGAAAACTTGTTCTACAGAGGATGTTGTCAGCAAATGGACATGTAATGATCCAACACATTAGTAAATCTTAATCAGAAGATGGGTGAGCTGGAGATTCAGGCTGCAATTGATAAGGCAGTGGTAGCTGCTCATAGTGGGAAGGATGGTGATGTCTGATCACATCAATTCATGTGGCATTAACAGCGTACATGTCTTTCTGCAGTCTGACTTCATTACAAAGTACTCTTGTTTTTTCCATGGTCACAGAGTGGTCTCTATTTGGACAAAAACAAACAAACAAACAAACAAACAAAAAAACACCAGTGCCCAGCTGTAAACATTGGTCCAGATCCTGGAAGCCACGGAGTGTTTTGTTTTCTCTGCGAACACCTGGATTTGGAAAAAGGCAAACATAGCATTGATGTCATTCAGCCTGTTAGCACTGCTGACACCCTGCTGAGTAATACACTGCTGGTCACACTCAGTGTGTCATCGGACGAGGGGCCATTTCTCTCACCCCAGGGGCTTGGCTGGATCCTCTGCTGTGGCAGCCACTGTCCAGCAGCACTGAAGGGTCTTACAGAATGTGTCAGTGACTTTAACAAAAACAGGAAAGAAACCAAAGCACCAGCTCCCAGGTCAAGTCCTGTCTAAGCTTTGAATCCTGCTAGGCCTCTTACTTGTTTTTCTCTTTGTGTGTGTGTGTGTGTGTGTGTGTGTGTGTGTGTGTGTGTGTGTGTGTGTTGTCGTCAGGGGAAAAGGTATGTATGTGTGTGGTGTATGCAGAGGCCAAAGGAGATGTTGAGTGTCCCACTCAACACACTCCACCTCAAGACGGTGGTTCTCAATACAAGTCGTGACAGGTTTGGGGAGTCTAACAGCCCTATCACAGGGGTCGCATATCAGATACTCTGAGTATCAAATATTTATTTTCATTATGATTTATCATAGTAGCAAAATTAGGTATGAATTAGCAACAAAAATCATTTTATGGTTGGGGTCGCCACAACATGAGGAACTGTGTTAAAAGGTGGCAACACGAGGAAGGTTGAGAACCACGGCCTTAAGACAAGGTCTCTCATTGAACCTGAACCTAGGCTGGCAACTCAACAGTCCTCTTATCTTTTGCCCACCCCACATCTGGGGTTACAATCAGGTATGAGGGCCCTAAGATTCGAACTCAGGTCCTCAGACAAGAAAGTAAGTGTTCTGACACATTCAGCCATCTCTTTGGCCCTTTATCTGCTTAGTTATCCATTCACTCATCTGTTTTTGCCATGCTAGGGATAGAACTGAGAGTCTCATAAATGGTAGGCAGGCACAAGCCCACAGCCACCAAGCTCCATCCTCATCTCATGAATATACTTCAGAACACCAGGTGTTTTATTTATACAAATGGAGCAGAAGTATTCACTCCGCTTGAATTACACCTTGGCTAGTCAAGAAAGCAAAGACAATCTCTGTAATCACATTAACTGATGGCTTAGATGTGTTTATTGGCCTCTTATATGTGTGAGAGTCAAAGACAAGTTTTAACTGACCATGAAGCTAGAGTGTCTCTAGGAGAACTGTGTGTAGGGAGGGCCATTCCATTTGTTATTTCTGTGAGTTCTATGTGTGAACTTATAGGACCTCACTTTGAAGCTTCTGGGTAATTTGTTTTTATGGCAATATAGCAACCCAGAAATGTGATCATTGTAAATCTTTGCAGGCTTCTAACATTTATCGTACATACAATAGGTTTACAGATGTCAACCCAGGGCAAGCTGTTTATCCACATAGCAAACAGTGGCCTGGTTATGAAGGGTGCATTGGCGAACTGTCATTTACTGTGGCAGATGTCACTGACGTCATGTCATTTTACTAGGATATTTCCTCTGAGTGGATTTTTAAATAGACTTATAATATCTATAAAAAGAACAGTTCATCATTGCGGCCAGTGTGGCCCCAAATTGGTCTTTTGGGATATTCATCAGCTCCTCTTGAGACAACTGTTGTGACCTTACCAGAAACATTTGACGGCATGAGGTTAAGGTTCAAGTTATTAGAAGACTGGAGGTTGGGGTTAATAGTGTGAGGGAAATTGGGGTACCTGGTTGCTATGTGAAAAGGGACGTACTCTTAAGAGTATTTGAAAACTAGCTATCAAGGAGGTGAAGAAGGGATAGGGTGTGAAGTTAATTGTGGCACCAATGGGCTAGGACAATGCTGGGGAGAAGTCTGTGCGTCCTTACATGTGCACACTTATTTCAGATTGCCTCTCTATAATTTAATTCCCACTTTCTCATAACTGAACAGTCATCATCCAGATCCAAGATGCAACCACCATTGCTTAGGCTTCTCTGGGAGCCTAGAAACCTCGAACAGTGAGTGCTTCAGCAAACAGAATGATTTGGAGCTATAATTACTTGACTTCTTTGGAGGTTTTAGGAGCGGATCCCTGGATCAGCTAGCGTTCTTAGGCTTGGAGCAGAGGCAGGCTAGACTACTCTTCCACCCTGTTGACTACTGGACAAGGAGGAAGTAACCATCATGATGACCCATTCTAAATACAGATGACATTCACCTGGGCTTACAAGTACAGGACCAGTTTTTGAGAAGACAGCTTTGTTACTGGAGAAAGAATTTCAAACTGGAGTTTGGTTTTCATTTGCTATGAATCAGTGAGAGGTGGGGAGTGTAGAGACCGTGCCTCCCAAGCACTATGTATCCAGCACACTGCGTAGCAGAAGTAGAGGAGAAACCTTCATTTTTTTTCCCCCTGTCTGTTTTCAAAACATAGTTATGTGCTATTGAAGGTTGTGGCTCCACTTGTCATCCTGGTACCTACCAGGGATAAGATCATTAAAAACATTTTTTTAAGTTTTTATTTATCAGAGCCATGGAAAGATTACATTCCTATTAGCTGTAGCTGGAAATATTGGAAAGGGTATTATAGCTCGTTCCAGGTAATATCTTTCTTTGTGTTTGGCTATTACTCAGCCCGATCTAAAGAAATACTTGAGTGTGAATTATGTCAAAATCAAAGTCGTCTCTTGAAAATTTGAAATGCATTACACACCTGAGGTGCTGACAGCAGAGCCCGTGCCAAGCATTTGATCCACTAATACCCAGTTCCAAGCACTCCAGAGCCTCAGATCTGTGTTTCTTCCATTCTTGCTCAGGCCAATTTTCAAATAAGGGATGGGGAAACAGTTCAGGGATCATAAATCACACTGATGGGTGGGGAAAATGTGTTCTTTTCCTTCCTCAGATGTGGCTCCACGCATTTTTACACATCTTTCAGCTAAATCAGAAATCCAGATGCACCATTTGGGTGCTTGCGTATGTCATGTCTATTTGTGGCTATTCCGTGGAAGAACAGAGGGCTGCAATGGGCAACTTTGGCATAATAAAGTGTGCTGAATACAGTAGAAAACACTGGGCAAAAACACTCTTTAAAGTGAAGGTGGTTTCCCCTTCGTGTGTACAGTCAAAACAGACTAATTAACTCAGCCAAAATATAGCTTCAGCAAAGCAGTCACAAACACACAAGCATTGGTGACCTAACATCCTATTGTGCTCGGTGAAGGCTTCAGTTTCGCTAAAGGTCCAAGCTTTCTGGTAAGATCATGGACCATCCTTTTCCTTAAATTTTTACCTTTTAAAAATCCTCGTTTTCAAATAATAGAGTGTTATTTTTCTAATCATAAAATACATGCCTAAGGTCTAGGGATGTAGCTCAGTGTGGCAGAGCACTTGCTTAGCATGAACCAAGCCTGAAGTTTTATTCCCAATTAAAAAATAAAGCCAAAAACAAGTATAGTGGTTGTATTATATTATGTTGCAATGTTATGCTACATCATATTTTATCAAAATTCTATTCTCTTGCCTGGCTGCTCTGATCATCATGACACCTCCCTAGTTTTTCCACTTGATTTCCCCATGGTGGGGGCTCCTCCTGTGAAGGTCCTGTTCACTATTCTTCAGTGTACAAGTCAGTTGTCTTCACAGCAGATCTGCAAGGGCTGAGAGCATCTCGGAAAAGCAATACAGTGTCAACACAATGCAGACACAAAGTACCCACCAAGCTTTCTGCACTTATGTGAGAAGCACTTATTCCTGCTGCTCATGGCTCACGTCATGGCGTCGACATGAAATGACCCCTACAGGCTCACGTGCCAACTGCTTACTTCCCACTTGGTGGCTTGATTTTGGCAAGTTTTAGAAACATTAGGATGGGGGGCCTGGTTGGAAGGATTTGTCCATTGGCGGCATGCCTCCGAGTGTTGTAAATACCCATCCCGGTTGTCTTCCTCTCCACAATGGAGTGGGCCACTCTCCTCCAGCACATGCTCCTCCCACCTTGACACTCTGCCCAAGCCAAGGACCACACAGCCTGGACTGAACTCTGTGAAACTGTGAGTCTACATAAATACCCCTTGAGTTGTTCCTGATAGATGTTTGCCCTTTATGTGTCTTTTTAAAGACAAAAGGGAAAATATATACTAAATCCAAGCCCAAATCTCAAACCCTTCGACTCTGATTCCTACCAGCTTTTCAGGTTGTCATCCTTAGCCTGCTACTCTGAGCTTCATCTTGTATTCAATTTTCCTTCTTATTGAATGGTATTTCTGGTCATTACTTCCAAATTCCAGATCCCTCTCCTCACCCTGACCCCCATTTAAGAAGAAAGGTAGTGTTTTATGATTATTTTACTTAGTTGAATTCATATCCTTTTGATGAACTACATCTCCCTTATTGATACCACTTTCAAAAATTTTAAATTATGAAAATTTTGTTATTCTATATTATTTATAGTTTTTCTTGTAATTTCATCATTTACTTTTCATAATAATTAAACCAATAATTATTTGGGGTTTTTTGGGTTTGGTTTTGGGTTTTTTGGGGTTTTTGTTTTGTTTTGTTTTGTTTTTTGTGTTTTGGTTTTGGTTTTGGTTTTTTGAGACAGGGTTTCTCTGTGTAGCTTTGTGCCTTTCCTGGAACTCACTTGGTAGCCCAGGCTGGCCTCGAACTCACAGAGATCCGCCTGGCTCTGCCTCCTGAGTGCTGGGATTAAAGGCGTGCACCACCACCGCCCAGCTGTTTGTTGTTTTTATAAAGTCTTGTGTTTTAAAAATGAAATCCCAGGTAGCTGAACCTTCTCTATGAGAGAGTGTACCATATGCCCTACTCCAAATGCAATCTGTTAGGAAGCCCTATTGGTCACAATATATATAGTGGTGATTTATTATGCCCCATACACAATACTGTGTATTGGTTCCAACTTGGTGGTTCAATTTTGGAAAGTTTTGGGAACATTATGAAGTGGGGGGGAAGAATTTGTTCATTGTATTGGCTGGCACGCCTACTCAGTGTATTCCCTACTCACACACAAGTCAAATGGCCTCCCAACAGCTCTTACTATTCTTATTGTCTTACTTATGTTTCTATTGCTGTGAGAAAACACCAAGACCAAAGGCAAGTTAGGGAGGACAGGGTTTATTTCAACTCACAACACTCAGGTCAGAGTCTATCACTGGGGAAATCAGGGCAAGAACTCAAGTCAGAAACCTGGAGGTGGGAACTGAAGGAGAGGCCATGGAGGAATACTACTTAGTAGCTTGGTCCTTTGACTTGCTCAGCCTGCATTCTTATATACCACAAGACCAGCTGCCCCGGGGTAATGCTGCCCATAATGAGGTGGGCCCACCTCCAGCAATAATCAATGAAGAAAATGCACCATCCCCTTCATAGATAACTCTAGCTTGTGTCAAGTTGACATAAAACTAGCCAGCACACTGGTTGTGTCTTTACCTCCTTTGTCCAGTGATTCTGTGACCAGAGTTCTTTGGAAGAATGAAAGCCAGAGCTTGCCTCCTATTCAAAGCTGTTCTGTGGCTCCCCAAACCCTTCACAGTGAAGTCCACAGCGTATGGACACAACACGTCCTCTGACTTCTGCCTTGACCTCACTTCCCTCCACTTACCAATCATATAATCATCACCAGCTTGTCCAAACCCACAATTAACTCATAGTCTTTGAACTGGCTGGCCCATTATCAGGGATAATCTTCCCTTTCACATCCAGGTAGCTAACCTCCCCACTACTTTATTAAAGACCTCGCAAGTGCTACCTTCTTAGGGTATCCTTCCCCAATCCACCTACCGAAGGATTTATCCCATTCCCCATCCTAACCTTCACAGCCCTCTTCCTTTTCTTGAAATAGTGTCTCCTGTCCTATAACATCTTAAAACTTACAAAGTTTTATGTGGCATTATCTCCCCACCATGCTAACATGGAAGCCTCAGGCATGTTGGGATTTCTTCTAGTCATTCATACATATTACCTCAGACACACATGATAAATGTCAAATATTCAATAAATATTCTTAGATATTAAATTAACACAACTTTAATGCCACTGAACACGCTGTTTCAACACAATAGCTCTTATGCTTTGCCCAATCCTAAATCTACATATTTTTCCTCATTTGCCCTATACCTTTGTCTATCAGTAGAGACACTGATTCCAGTATCCTCATCATTAACATATTTAACAAGTGCCTCTTTGGGTGTAAAATGACATTCTAAGCATTAGACTTAAATGGTTTGAAACAAATTTCTTAAATCCCAACCATTGTATTCTAATTGAGAAGACCAGGCTAGCTAGCAAAATGTGTGTGTTTAAAGGAGCAAGGGAAAAAAATACTCCTATGGAGCACGAATTCAAGGTCAGAATCATCTGTTATGAAAGTAACCACTGTGACCTTCCTCCCTCCTATTGCAAGGGGTTTGTTCAGGTGCTCGAGGTATGCCAGCTTCATGTAAGCTCAGACCACCTTCTGCCCCAAAGAAGCCTAACTTTTGTTTGTCTGCAGGGCCAGCGTTTCCAAGATGGCTGGCTACACAGTCTGCCCTAGGGAGAGGCTTTAAGGAAGCAGCCATGCAGGTACTGGAGGCCCTGGAGACCCTGGAGGACTGTTGGGTGTTAGAGGAGCACCTGCAGGTGCTGGAGGATTTGAAGGTGTTGGAGGACCATCAGGTGCTGGAGGACCTGCAGGTGTTGGAGGACCATCAGGTGTTGGAGGACCTGCAGGTGTTGGAGGACCTGCAGGTGCTGGAGGACCTGCAGGTGTTGGAGGACCATCAGGTGTTGGAGGACCTGCAGGTGCTGGAGGACCTACAGGTGTTGGAGGACCATCAGGTGTTGGAGGACCTGCAGGTGTTGGAGGACCTGCAGGTGCTGGAGGACCTGCAGGTGCTGGAGGACCATCAGGTGTTGGAGGACCTGCAGGTGTTGGAGGACCTGCAGGTGCTGGAGGACCTGCAGGTGCTGGAGGACCTGCAGGTGCTGGAGGACCTGCAGGTGCTGGAGGACTTGCAGGTGCTGGAGGACCTGCAGGTGTTGGAGGACCATCAGGTGCTGGAGGACCTGCAGGTGTTGGAGGTCCTGGAGACCCTGGAGGACTGTCAGGTGCTGGGGAACCCACAGGTACTGGAGGACCTGCAGGTGTTTGAGGACCATCAGGTGTTGGAAGACATGCAGGTGTTGGAGGACCTACAGGTGTTGGAGGACCATCAGGTGTTGGAGGATCTGCAGGTGTTGGAGGACCTGAAGGTGTTGGAAGACATGCAAGTGCTGGAGGACCTACAGGTGTTGGAGGACCATCAGGTGTTGGAAGACCTGCAGGTGCTGGAGGACCATCAGGTGTTGGAGGATCTGCAGGTGTTGGCAGACCGGCAGGTGCGGAGGTCCTGGAGACCCTGGAGGACTGTCAGGTGCTGGGGAACCCACAGGTGCTGGAGGTGGCAGGATTGCAGCTAACCCAGCTGTGAAAGGAGCACACAGACCCCAGTGGGAGCGTCTATTAACCTAGTGGCAGGCATGACCTATGGAGGGCTGCTTCAGATAATGGACAGTGAGGGTGCTGGGGGTGTCTAAAACTGATGTGAAGGCCTACTGGGGCTAAAGGTAGCACAGAAGTCCAGTTTCAACATCAGCCAGAGAAATTTCAGAATGAAGGATTAGGCAATGCACCACTGAGCACATCATCCCCAACATCCTTGTGGGCTCAAGTGGGAGAAACAATTGCTCTCTTGTTTAGGCCCATGTGGTCTCCTTTTATTTTAGATAGGGTATTTAGCTACATTTTTATATTAAAAAAGATTTTATAATCTTAAAGTAGTGAAAATAATATCAAAAATAAATATCAAAGAGTAAGGGATACTCAGAGTTGGTGAAATAAATATCAATTTTGCTTCAACTATTGCTCACAGACATAGAATCTCCCAAAGACTTTCATTTAAACATTGTTGATTAGAAAATATCTGAAACTTATATAAATGATTGCATCCACTTTTTCAGAAAGTTATTCTCCCACAGTCACTGTAAGACAAGAAAGGAGATAAACAAATTTCACTTGAGTAGATGGCTATACCCACATTTAAACAATAGAACTAAAGCAAAATAGTTTTTACCACTCTCAGGTAAGAGATATGTCTTGTAGACTCCATATCATAGGGAAAGAAAATAGGATATTATTTAAGGACATTTGTCATGTATTTTTTTCTTGTATTTAATTTTAGGCAGTAAACTGGGGGTTTAGCTATCTGGCATACAAGATTGTACACTCTTAATGGATTTGCAAAAAATGACATCATTGAAGGAAGTGAAGTGAGAAAATAAGAGGCAATCTATGAATGGCCTGTCCATGGAGGTGTGTTCCAGCTGATAAAGTACAGTCTGGAAAACTGTCTCAAATAAGACCTTGTACCGTCCACTTCAAGTTGTTTGGATAAATGATGAGGATTTGTCTTTTTTCTTGGTGTCTCTCTCTGGATGTTTTCTAGTTGAGAAGGACTGCCTGATTTGGTTTTTAAACCTGCAGTACAGGTGGATGCTGTTTCATTTTAAAAAGAAATATATGAACACTGGGCCTTAGTGTACATTTCCTATTAATTCCACATAGGGTTTGCCTTGTTTTCATCTATAAACAGATGATTACATGTAGGGTTTCCATTGAATGTGTGTGTGTGTGTGTGTGTGTGTGTGTGTGTGTGTGTGTGTGTGTGTTTTACCAAAGACTTAGAAAGCCACCTTGCCTGTTAGATGACTAGAATGATGCTTAATCATAACAGAAGTGAGTGTGTACTCCAGCGATTTGTCCTCTGAATAATGTGCACTTGGGGGCTGTCATTTCTTCTCAGAGACAGACCTTTAGTAGAATCTCTGTCCACCCTGGCTGGGTAGTGAATCCTGTAACTCAGGAGATGAAACTTGCTAAGCCTATCCTGGCATTTGTAAATCAAGTACCTTGCTGATATTCACCTGACTCACTGCTGTGCTCCTGGGTGCCCTCTCTCTTGAATTTTTAACTCTGATTTCTTTCCCTCAATAGTCCACTATTTTCTTGGTCATCTTTCCCAACAGGAACCTAACCTCCTACCAGGGTCTAGCCAGGTCAGCCTCCTGGCAGACCCTGGTTACCCTCCGTGAAGACACTACCGTACTGGCCCCTTTTATTCTAAAAACCCCAGTCATAATGATGTGTCTGCTTTGCTCCAGTGAGTATAAGCTTGTGTAATTAAAACAGTATCTCCTTATTTCTCTAAATTGCTTGATTTAAATGACAATAAGCTATAATAAACATGAATTTATCTTTCAAAGCCTTTAGGAAATCATTGTGATGATCCCAAGAAAGGAAACTGTGAATAGAAAAAAAAAGCAGTCCTTTCCTTGAGTGACAGTTGGGGTAAAACCATGTGAAACAAAGCAACAAGAAGATACAGAAGAAAAATCCAACACTCTACAGGTTTTTGGTAAATTTGCTAAAACAATAACTGGAAACAAAGTATGAGGTATTAATAAACTTAACTTTGTGAGGGAACTTGATGACCCCATTAGTAAAGGTGAACACTTCACACCCTGTGGGTTTTGTGATGAAGAATTGCACATGAATGACTACAGAGTCTCCATATAAATTGAGTTTAAAGTGTTTATAATTGATTTAACATCCCTTTTATTGGAAAGTAGCCCCACTGCATTAGAAAGAACTCATATTGCTGTGCTTCTCTGTGCTACAAAGGAATGCATAGTGAATGATTAGCAAATATCAGTTGTGTACTTAAATAACACTCAGGATAGACCATGTCAGAGGCATCTGAGACAGAGGATCCTTCAGTTCTGAAGAGCTCTTGGCTACCAATGGCCTCTCCCCCACCCACTAACTCATTTTACACTAACTTCTAGAATAACTATTAAATGGTTCAATAACCAAGGTGCCTGGGTTATAGTTATTTCATTTGAAACCAAGAAGTTTATCTCTAGCCATTCTGTTTTACTCAAAGCAAATAAATTCTACTTCTTAGCTAGACTAGGCTAACTTTTTTCTTTCATTTTTCTTAATTAAGAAATTTTCTACTCACTTTACATACCTCTCTCCTCCCACCCCCAGCCCTCTCTCCCAAGCCACCTATGGGCTCCCCCCCCCAACATCCTCACATCCCCCAAATCAAGGTCTCCTGTGGGGAGTCAGCAGAGCCCAGCACACTGAGCCTAGACAGGTCCAAGCCCCTACCCACTGCACCAAGGCTATGCAAGGTGTCACACCACAGGCACTGGATTCCCAGAATAGGCCAACTTCTTGAAAGGCACAATTATGATAATCAACACAGAAAGAAATATGAAAACTAAATATCCTGTATGTGTTAAAGAGATGGGCTTTGTCTTTTGAAAAAGCCAGTACAGTTTGACTAACGAATGCTACCAACATGTAAGGAAGAAATAATAGCAATTAATTATAAACAACTCATTTTAGAAGGCTAGAATCAATTGATTTCACACCCATTACAAGAAACCTATAACGCAAAGATCTTGCACTGACAAAATCAAAGTAGTCTTTGAAAGTCATTAGTGTTCTATGTTCACATATTGTTTTAATTAGGGATACTATTGCTGGCATAAAACACCATGACCAAAAGAAACTTGGAGAGGAAAGGGTTCATTTCTCTCACAGTTCCATAGAACAGTTCATCATCACAAGCAATGAGGGCAGGAACTCAAATAGCACAGGAACCTGGAGGCAGGAGCTGATACAGAGGCCATGGAGGGGTGCTGCTTACTGCCTTGCTCAGTCTGCCTTCTTATGGAACCCAGGGCCACCAGCCCAGGTATGGCACCACCCACAATGGGCTTGGCCCTGACCATCAATCACTAATTAAGAAAATGCCTTACAGCTAGTCTTTTGATTGATTTTTAAATATTAAATAAATTTTATATTCCCTAAACAATTATTGCTTTGGCACAATCATTACTTTTTGGTATAATACTGGGTATGATTTGGGTTGGCTAGCTTTCTGTCAACTCGACACAAGCTGGAGTTACCTGAAAGGAGGGGAACACAATTGAGAAAATGCCTCCGTAATATCGAGCCACAAAAATATATTTCTTAGGGAAGATATAAACCTCCCAAAAAGAAATAGAAATTAGATAAATTCCTTCAGAATTAAAATAACACATCACAAGCCACATATAGAAAATAAATAGGCAAACACGAGGTGAAGTAGGCAAGATACTTAAAATGTCCACATCCTGCACTGGACCTGTGTCCACACTGCATTTTAAAATACATTTACCAGAACATCTTGCTCTTAACTAACTATAGCTGTATGTTTTAAATATTAGAAGACAGGATTTTGAATGTTTTCAAAGAAGGTAAATATTCAATACAGTAAATATTCATATACTGAAACATCACAAAGTATCCCACGGATACAGACAACTTTTACGTATCAGTTAAAAATTTAACACATTTAATAATGTATTCATCTCAATGTCCAGGTCTGAGCTGCTGCCAAGAGCTATGTCTAGATTTGAGGCCCTGCAGCAACAACCAGGATCTGTATTGATATCCATGATTTCAGTTACCACTGAAGACTGAGAGGTCCGGACAGCCACCTTAGTCTATGTTAGTTTCCAAGAGCCACGTTGCCACCAGGACCATGCTGATCTGAGTGGCCCATGCTGCCCCCAGGAGGCATAATGATGTCCAGGCCTGAGCTGCAGCCTAGGGCCAGGTCTGGGTCCATGGCCCTATCACAGGCAGGGGCTGTGTGATGTCCGTGGCCTGTGTTGCCACCCAAGTCCACACAGGGACACCTTCTAAAGCATGCCTGGTAACTAATCTTCACTGTCAGCCTGATTGTATTAAGAAATGCCCTGATTATTAGTGAAGTTCACCTTCGAGTGGGTTTAGATGCTGTTTCCAGAGATCACCCAGGGGGCAAGTCTTTCCTGACTCTGGGGAGCATGCTCTCACAGGCTTCCAGTTCCTGTGGAATAAAAAGAAAAGCATGAGCAGTGTCTGCTAGGTCCATGCTTTGCTTCCTGAGCTGCAGATGTTCCTGCCAGTTCAGCTGCAAGCCGCTCCTCCCTTGGTGCCTTCCCACCATGACGAACTGAACCGTCCAATCTTGAGCCCCAATAAATGCCCTTTCTACTGGGTTTTTACTGCTTATCAGCTGTTTGTTTATAGTAATGAAAAAGATAACTAATGCAGTAATAGGATTTTTTAAATTTAAAATACTGAATTTCTTTTTATTATTTGATGTGGAAATACTTCAGGTTGAGTTGAAAGACCCTGACTCCACAGAATAAGGCAGAGAGTGATAGAGCTGGAACCTGACATCCCCCAGCCTCTGCTGAAAGGAAAATTACTCAACAATGAAGAACTACAAAAGTCATAAAATCAGCCTGTCAGTGGAAATATAAAAAAGGAAATTTGTCCAATATAGTAGATGGAATACCATCCCTTTACTACACAAAGTAACCTCAAAAAGGCATCCCTTCGTGAATTCCATTCGATGCGACTTAATTAAGGCAGGGATCCTGCCTTCGTTGTCAGATTTCCTTAGACATAAATCACAGTTTCCATCCACAGAAGAGCAGATGACTAAGCAAAGTCCTTGATCCCAGGGGCCAGGAATTCTGGAACACCACCACGCGAGCGCAGAGCTGGCCTGCGCAGTGCCTGAGAAAAACGCAAGCAAATAGCGACCCCACAGAGTCAGAGGCAAGCAGTTCTCCAGTGGTACAGACTGTTCCAGGCAGAGGTTACACAGCAGTTTCCTTCAGTTCGTGATGGCCAGCTCAGAATTTCAGCACTACACTCTTTCCTTTCCAAAATGCATTAAAAATATATGAACAATTATAACATCTAGAAGGAAGAGAAACCGGCCATTCTGTGGGAGAGAGCTCATCAAATATGTAGAAATTCAATGAGAATAAAAACCCATTGACTAACGACATAGATCAATCACAAAGTTGATTCCCAGGATCCTCAGGAGGATACCGACATGCACAGCAGAAATCCACCGGTTTCAGCAGGTGGAGATGCTATGTCTGGATCCCCTGAGTACAAAGGGAAGGAGATGAGGGGTGGGCTCGGGATGCTGAGCTCACTAAACCTGCTGCCTTCTCTTTAAAGCCAGTCAGCATGTGTTTAATTCTCAGCTAAGGAGGACAGAATTAAAATATGAGGGGAATCTTTCTGCTTCCATTAATACACCTACCAGGTCTTCTTTAAAGAATGAGCTAGAATCTGCCTCTCAAGTGTCCTGATTTCCTTTCCTTTCACTGTGATAAAAACACCCTGACAACAGCAATTTTAAGCAAGAAAGGGCTTACTGGATTCACACTTCCGGTGCCAACCCATCACTGAAGGGAAATCAAGGCACAGCACCTAGAAGCTACTAGTAGTATGCATGGTGTCCAGAGCAAAGAGAGAATGAATGTTCACTTGCTGTGTTCAGAACAACCCCAGGGGGAGTTGCTGCTCATTTTGAGTTTGAGTCTTGACACATGAACCTACATCATCAAAACAACCCATCCACCCTAACGAGTCCACGGGCCAACCTAATCATTGAGACTCCCTTCCC
The DNA here is from genome assembly GCF_903995425.1 of Onychomys torridus. Classification (NCBI taxonomy): domain Eukaryota; kingdom Metazoa; phylum Chordata; class Mammalia; order Rodentia; family Cricetidae; genus Onychomys; species Onychomys torridus. Next base: position 47,559,162 of record NC_050451.1, read on the forward strand.
CAGGTGACTTTCTACATTCGAGTCAACAGTCAAAACTGACTGGTACACTGAGGGTACTTTATTTTAATTGTTAATTGTGTTAAACAGTAACCATCAAACAAGAAATAGTGTCTGAAAATAGTCCATCCTATTCGGAGCAGCAATTTCCAAACAGTAAACATCAGTTAAAGTCGTTTTATCCACTAGTTAAAATCTAAGAAGTAGAGAAAAGAATAAATGAGGAAACGAATAGCCATAAAACTATTTCATGATGATTAAATGTAGGATTCTTTGGTCTTGTGACTCTTTAGTGTGCAGTCATAACGGAAATAAAATGGCAAGTGTTCTTTGAAACATGAAAATGGATTCCAACTAGGGAAGCAAATCAGTGCCTTGCTCAGCCAACGTCAGAGAAGCTTCCACCTGCAGCAGATGGAAACAAATATGGAGACCCACAGCCAGACATTATGCAGTGAATGAGAGACCTTGGAACACGAAGATCTAAATGGGAGGCATCCATAAAATCCCTCCCCTCAGAGCTCAGGGCGCCCCATGGGAGAAAAGACAGAAAGAATATGGAGGACACCAAGAGAACAAGGCCCACTAAATCAACATGAGCAAAGCTCATATGAACCCACAGACATGAAGCAACATGCAGGATGCCTGTGGGGATCTGCACCAGGTCCTCTGCCTACATAGTATGGCTTCCAGTTTAGTGTTTTTATGGGACTCCTGAGAGTGCAATTCTTGTGCCTTCTCCTTGGGCTCTTTTCCTTCTGTTGGTTTGTCTTGTCCAACTCTGATGTGTTCCTTTTTGTTTTATCTTATTATATTTTGTTTTAATATTAGCCCTTCAAAGCCCATTTGTTATCTAATGAGAGAAAGAAAGGGAGAGGATCTGGATGAAAGGGGATATTGGGAGGAACTGGGAGGAGTAGAAGGAAACTGTAAATAAGACATACGACAGGAGAAAAAATCTATCTTCAATAAAAGGAAAAATGTCAAAAGAGAGAGAGAGAGAGTTGTGTATAAGAAATTGGGAATTCTCAGAAAAACTGGTTGGACTCTCTGGAACTCTTCCTCGTGGAGCTCCAAACAGCATATGTGAACTGGAGAAGATGTAAAACTCTCAAACTTTAAGGAAGAATTTGAGCTTTTTATTTGTATGTTTGTTCTTGAGTTTGGTGGAGGTGGTTCTTAGACAAAATGCTTTTCCAGGTCACCATACCAAATGAAGAATGATTAAAAACAGCTTAGTATTTGGAGTTTGACACTCAATGACCTTTAAATCCCCACCAAATAACTAAACTGATGATTCTAAGACTTCCATTAGTGTCTGGAGGGCCAGGCTCCAAAGGGATAAAATTAAAAGAGTTGTCCCCAGTTGTAAATTCAGAGCAGGTCCTATTCCAGATAGGAATGATGAAGACACAATGATATCAGCTCAGTGAACCTCCTCACAGCACCTCGAGCTGTTAGACCATCTATTATATCATCCTACAAGTATGTATCCAAGGCAGATTTTAGTCTCAGCACTTGCTTCTCTGAGATAAGTAAACAAAATTCCAGCTGTCCAATAATTCATTGTTGGCATTTTTCTGGATTTTTTTGTTTTGTTTTGTCTTGTTTTTTGGAATAGTAGCATTTTGAGACTGCAGGGTGGATAAAATATCTTCTTTGAATTCCTTCTAATCTCCTAATTTTATTAAATGTCTTGTTGCCAATTCAAGAGGTCAACATCTTCACTCCAGCACATTGGTAAGAGCTTAAACAAATATATAGTTATTGTAGGGCTTTGGAAAGGATATTAGCTTACATACCACGGGGCTAAAGTCAACATAAAGACACATGTATGCCTCTGTCTTCCCATGGCAGCACTTGGATCCAAAAGAACTCTTGAGCTGAAGCTGTTTATTTAAGCATTTCTCCAATAGCACAATGTCAACAAGGGACTATGCTGGCTGGACATGTCACTCTCTCACTACAGAATATGTTACTATATCGAGCTGTTTCCAGACGATCCTACCAGCTAGACAGCTGAGCCTGAGCACTCCTTCCCACTCCATGTTAAGGTAACCACAGAGGTAGTATGCCCTAGCATAGGTTAGTGAGGCCCGATTAAATGTTTTCCTTTATAAGAGTTGCGTGGTCATGGCATCTCTTTACAGCAACCTAAGACACATAGTGACTCAAATTATGCCTATTTATGTTAATATGCAAACTGAGAGTTCGATGAGGAAGAGGGAACCGCCCAATTAAATCTTTCCATGAGTCTCAAGGATTCAATTTTGTAGTGATTCTTTCCAAATTTGTCATTCTTATTTTAGTTAGAACTGGTTCACCTTGAGTGGAACTGGACAGGGGAAACTGAACATGTTGCCTGGCACCATCAATTGGAATTCACTGAAATTTTTTATTTTGTCTTTGAAATTGCCTCCTAATTTCAGAGACCATTAGGTAAAAATCACCAAGAACGTTCAAGAATCACTTTCCTCTCTGACCCCATGCCCAAGGGAGCACAAAGATCTTCTCTCCATCCCTCCTTCCCCCAACTCATCACATTTACCCCAGCCTCCAAGCCCAGCAGGCACCCAGTGGGAACACACCAGCCAAACAGAGCAGAGAAACAGTAATCTAACTGAAGACTCAATACCCCCTCCTCCCCTCCAATCCAAGCCCCTGTCTCCTCCCTCGTGCTACAACAGAACACTACCTTTGGTTTTCCTCCCCCAGTTCCCATATCTCCTGTGGATCCCACAGACCAACCCCTCCTAACTTCCCTCCAAACATTTGCTGCCCCAGCCCCCAACTCCAGCAGGCATTCTCTGCTAAACCACAGGCCATACCTTCTAGAAAACCAGGTAGGCTGCCCACTAACCTCTCTCTGTTTCCTGAGAGCCAATTCCCCATTCTCATCTCCAGCTCTTCGGCATCCTTTCCTGTCCCCATGCTCCCATCTTTTATGGATCCCAAGGATCTTCCCCTCCTCTAACCTTCCTCTTCCTCACTTGTAGCCTTGTCCCAGACCCTGATCCCAGCAGGCACCCCCTGCTGACCCAATGGCTTCTCCTTCCAGGGCAACAAGTAGGCTGAAGGTGGACCCACAGGTCTCCTACTGCACCTGAGATCCAATCCACCCCTCCACCTGGTTTCATCCCAGCTCTGTAGCAGGAAATCTGCCATGGTCCCCCTTTCCTCTGGACCCCATCCCCAAGGGATCCAAAGACCTTCCCTACCAACCTTTCTTCCCCCAACTCATCCCAGGATTTCAAGCCTCCAACACCACCAGGGATTCCCTTTGAATACACCAGCTAAGCAGTCAAGGAGAATAGGCAATATATGGCTCCATACTTTCCTAAAATCCAGGGAGGAAACAGAAAGTAAAGAACAAAACACCCACCCAACAAAGACAAATCAAGAAATCAGCACCTAGACCTATTATCATCCCATACCCATATGCCTAGACACCAGCATAAAAAGCCCATCAATAATGTCCAGGGTAGCCAGGCGGTGGTGGCACACGCCTGTAATCCCAGCACTCAAGAGGCAGAGGCAGGTGGATCTCTGTGAGTTCGAGCCAGCCTGGTCTACAGAGCTAGTCCAGGACAGGCTCCAAAAGCTACAGAGGAAACCCTGTCTCGAAAAACAAAAACAAAACAAACAAACAAACAAAAAAAAAAAAAACCACCAAAAAAAAAAAAAAATGTCCAGGGCAATATATCTCCATTAAAGATTAAAGCCCAGATATCCTACCACAGCAGGCCTTGAATATTCCGACATAGCTGAAACTTGAGAAACAGACCTTAAAACCAACTATATGAAGATAATAGAGGTCCTTTAAGAGGAAATCAATGAATCCCTTAAAGAAATCTAGGAAAACACAAACAAGGTGTAAGGGAAAAATTTCCTTAAAGCCAGGAAAGCATAAACAAAAAAAATTGGAGGAAATGAATAAATCCTTTAAAGAAATCCAGAAAAATAAACAAATAGTTAAAGAAAATGAATAAACTGTTCAAGACCTGAAAATGGAAATAGAATCAATAAAGAAAACACAAACTCGGCGAATTTTGGAAATGAAAAATCTAGATATGTGAACAGGAACTAAAGATGCAAGTATCACCAACAGGATACAAGAGGTGAAAGAGAGAATCTCAGGTGTTGAGGATATGATAGAAGAAATGGATAAATTGGTCAAAGAAAATGTTAAATTTAAAAAACTCATGACATAAAACATCCAGAAAATCTGGGACACAATGAAAAAAAAAAAAAAAAAAAAAACAAATCTAAGAAAAATAGGAACAAAGAAAGGAGAAGAATCCCATCTCAAAGCCCAGAAAATATTCTCAACAAAATCATAGAAGAGAATTTTCCTAATATAAAGAAGGAGGTGCCAAAAAAAAGTACAAGAAGCTTACAGAACACCAAACAGACTAGACCACAAAGGAAAATCCCCTATTCACATAATAATCAGAACATTAAACATACAGAACAAAGAAAGACTAGTAAAAGCTGAAGGGGAAAAGACCAAGTAACATGTAAAGGCAGACCTATTAGAATTGTCCTGACTTCTCAATGGAGACTCTAAGAGCCAGAAGGGCCTGAACAAATGTGCTGCAGACTCTAAGAGACCACAGATGCCACCCCAGACTACTATACCCAGCAAAATTTTCAATCACCATGGATGGAAAAAACAAGATATCCCATGATAAAGACAAATTCAAACAATATCTATCTACAAATCCAGCCCTACAGGTACTATAAGGAAAACTCCAACAACAGGTTGACTATACCCATGAAAACACAGGAAATAATCTCACACCAATAAAATCAAAAGAAGGGAAAATCTCTCTCTCTCTCTCTCTCTCTCTCTCTCTCTCTCTCTCTCTCTCTCTCTTTCCTGCTACTACCACTAACAAAATAACAGAAACCAACAATCATTGGTCATTTATATATTTCAACATTATTGGTCTCAATAATGGACACAGGATAACAGAATGGATGTGAAAATAGGATCCATTCTTCTGCTGTGTCCAAGAGACATACCTCAATATCAAGTATAAATATTGCCTCAGGGTTAAGGGTTGGAATAAGATATTCTAAGCAAATGGACCAAGAAGCAAGCTGGTGTGGTATAGTCATTTAATAACCAATGAAATCAAACCAAAACTGATCAAAAGAGATAGGGAAGAACACTCCATACTCATCAAAGGAAAACTCCACCAAGAGCACATTTCAATTCTTAATATCTATGCCACAAATACAAGAGCACCCAAGTTTGAAAAAGAAACACTACTATAGCTTATCTCATATATTGACTCACACACAGATAGTGGGAGACTTCAATAACCCACTACCACCAATGGATGGCTCATCCAGAAAAAAACTAAACAGAGAAATACTGTAGCTAACAGTCATTACAAACCAAATGGACCCAACAGATATACATAAATCATTTCACCCAAACAAAAGGGAATCTACCTTCTCAGCAGCTTATGGAACTTTCTCCGAAACTGACCACATACTCAGATACAAAGCAAGTCTCAACAGACACAAGAAAATTGAAATAACTCCCTGGATCCTATCAGACCACCACAGATTAAAGCTAAATAACAATGGAGAGTTTATGAATTCATGGAAACTAAATGACTCTCTACTAAAAGAAAGTAGAAATAAAAGAAAAATGTGTCAAGACAGAAATAAAGGAAAAATTAAAGACTTTCCAGAATTCAATGAAAATGAATATACAACATACCCAAACTTATGGGACACAATGAAAGAAATGCTAAGAGGAAAATTCATAGTGCTAAATGCAGACATTAAAAAATTGGAGAGATCTCATGCTAGCAACTTAACAGCATACCTGGAAGCTCTAGAACAAAAAGAAGTAAGCACACCCAAGAGGAGTAGATGTCAACAAATAATCAAACTGAGGGCTGAAATCAATAAAAGAGAAACAAAGAAACCAATACAAAAAAAAAAAAAAAACAGGGTCAGATGTGCTTTATTCAGTGTAGAATTCTACCAGACTTTCAAAGAAGAGTTGACACCAATACCCCTCAAATTATTCTGCAAAATATAAACAGAAGGAACATTGCACAATTCATTTTATAAGGCCACAGTTACTCTGACATTCCAACCACATAAAGACCCAACAAAGAAAGAGAATTACATACCAATTTCCCTTATAAATATAGATGCAAAAATACTCAATAAAACACTTGCAAACCAAACCAAGGACACATCAAAAAGATCATCCACCATGATCAAGTAGACTTCATCCCAGAGATGCAGGATGATTAAATACATGAAAATCAGTGAATGTAGTCCACCACATAAGTAAACTGAAAGAGGAAAAAAAGACACATGATCATCTCATTAGAAGCAGAAAAGGCCTTTGACATCCCTATATGATAAAAGTCCTGAAGAAATTGGGGATATAAGTGACATACTTAAATATAATAAAGACAATTTACAGCAAGTTGACAGCCAACATTAGATTAAATGGAGAGAAACTTAAAGCAATTCCACTAAAATCAGGAACAAGAGTAGGTTGTCTACTCTCTTCATAGCTAATGAATATAGTTGATAAAGACTTAGCTAGAGCAAAAAGAAAACTGAAGGAGATCAAGGGGATTCAAATCATAAAGGAAGAAGTCAAAATATCATTATTTGCAGATAATATGATAGTATACATAAGTGATCCCCAAAATTCTACCAGGGAACTCCTACAGCTGATAAACACCTTCAGCAAAGTTGCTAGATACAAGAATAACTAAAAAAAAAAAAAAAAATCAGCTCTCCTATATACAAATGACAAACAGGCTGAGAAAGAAATCAGGGAAACATCACCCTTTACAATAGCCACAAATAATATAAAATATCTTGGGGTAGCTCTAACTAAGCAAGGAAAAACTTGAATGACAAAAACTTCAAGTCTTAGGGAAAGAAATTGAATAACATATCAGAAGATGAAAAAATCTCCCACGCACATGGATGGGTAGGATTAACATAGTGAAAAAGGACATCTTATCAAAAGTAATCTTCAGATTCAACACAATCCCCATTAAAATTCCAACATAATTCTTTACAATTCTTGAAAAGACAATATTCAACTTCATATGGAAAATAAAAAACCCAGAATAGCTAAAATAATCCTGTACAATAAAAGAACTTCTGAAGGTATCACTATCCCTGATTTCAAGCTGTACTACAGAGCTACAGTAATAAAAACCTCATGGTACTGGCATAAAAACAGACACATTGATCAATGGAAATGAATCAAAGACCAAGACATAAATTCACACACATATGGACACCTGATTTCTTATAAAGAAGCCAGAAATACACACTGGAAAAGACAGCATCTTCAATAAATGGTGCTGCTCACACTGGATGTCTTCATATAGAAGAATGCAAATAGATCCATGCTTATCACACTGCACAAAACTCAACTACAAATGGATGAATGATCTCAACATAAAACCAGATATGCTGAACGTGAAAGAAGAGAAAGTGGAGAATAGCCTTGATTCATTGGCACAGGAGACAACTTTCTGAACAGAACACTGATAGCACAGACACTAAGATCAACAACAAGTAAGTGGGACCTCATGAAACAGAAAAGCTTCTGTAAGGCAAAGGACACTGTCAGTTGGACAAAATGGCAGCCTACAGAATGTGAAAAGTTTTTTACCAATTCCACATCTGATAAAGGACTGATATCCAAAATATGTAAAGAATTTAAGTAACTAAATTTCACAAAACCAAATAATCCAATTTTAAAATGCTATACAGATCTAAACAGAGAATTTTCAATAAAGGAAACCCAAGTGGCCCAGAAACACTTTTAAAAAAAAAAATGTTCAGCTTCCTTAGCCATCAGGGAAATGCAAATCAAAACTACTTTGCGATTCTTTTTTTCCCCCAACATAATGTTTTTATTAATTATTTGGGAATTTCATACAGTGTACCTTTCAGAATGGCTAAGATCAATAACACAAGTGACAGCTCATGTTGGCAAGGATGTGGAGCAAGGGGAACACTCCTCCATTGTTCATGGGAGTGCAAACATGCACAGACACTATGAAAATCAATATGGCAGTTCCTCAGAAAGTTGGGAATCGATCTACCTCAAGACTCAACTATACCCCTCTTGGGCATACACCCAAAGGATGCCCCATCCTATGACAAGGACACTTGCTCAACCATGTGCATTGTGCCTTGCTTTATTCATAACAGCCAGAAACTGGAAACAACCTAGATATCCCTCAACAGATGAATGGATAAAGAAAATGTGGTACATTTACACAATGGAGTGTTACTTAACTGTTAAAAAAATGGCATCATGAAATTTGCAGGCAAATTGATGAAATTAAAAAAAAAAATCATCCTGAGTGAGGTAACTCAAAACCAGAAAGATAAATACAGTATGTATTCAATTATAAGTAGATATTAGCCATTAAGTAAATGATAACCAAGCTAAAATCTGTAGACTCAGAAAAGTTAAGTAAAGAGGATGGGTCTGGGGGGACACGTGGACTTCCCTGGGAGAAGGAAATAGAATAGATTTTATGAGTGGACCGGGAGTAGATGGGAATGGGAACAGGTGGGTCATACATTGCGGGAGGGGAGATGGAGGGAGAGAGTGAGAGCAGACACAATTGGAATCAGTGGGGCTTTTGTGGGGTAACATGGAAACCTAGTGTGATGGAAACTTCCTGGAATCTATGAAGGTCCTAATGAGGACTCTCAGTAATGGGGGACACGGAATCTCAACTGGCCATTTCTTGTTGTCAGAAGAAGCTGCCAGTGGCAGGACAGGGTCACATTAGGTTGAATTGTTGCCCAAGGGGGGGTCCCATGAAAATCCCCAACAACCCAGGCTGTTGCCAAGACAAAAGGTCTCTTTCCACAAACTGACAGCCAACACCTTATTGCAGAGAACAACACCAACACAACTCACTGAACTTTGAGAGGTGGAACTGGTACCTACATGGAGCCTTCACCCCTACATTCTAGTGCATTTGATGCAGGAAGGTATTCTGCAGGCCACTGAAAGAGAAACGTGGACCCCAACCCAGCCACAAAACCTTTGACCTACAATCTGTCCTGCCTGAAAAATATGCTAGAGCAATGGTAACACAGAACTTGCAAGTAGCCAACCAATGTTTGATTTTACCTAAGGCCCACTCCATAAGAAGAAACCCATACCTGGCACTGCTAGGGTAACCGAGAACCAGAGACTAGATAAACCAGAGGCTTGGGTGAAAACAAAGAGCACTTGCCATGTGAGCCTGCAGACCAGAGGAAACATCCCCATGGCAGACTGTCTTCCTGTGTTTCCAGATTCCCAACAGACAGGGAGAGAAAACTTTGTCTCAAGAAAAGTTAGCATTGTTGAAAGGTGGAAGGAGGGTCTTCAGCATTTGCATCCCTGGCTTGGGGCTCATAGATTCCTTAGATCCCTTATCCAGTGAATTCCTAGATTTTCTTTGTTTTGATATAGGATTTCGCACTGTAGCCCAGGCTGGTCTGAAACTCACTCTGTAGTCCAGACTGACAGGTGTCCCAAGAAGTCCCTTACTTTGCAAATGCAACACTCCCACCCCTGCCTCTATGGATGGCCTCTTCCCTCCCTGTGTGCCCTTGCCTTTGGACATGTCTCTTATGGTAAAGATGCTAGCCACTGACTTCAGCATCCATCCAGTGTAGTAAGTGTTCACCCTGATTTAGTTCTAATTAATACCTTTGTTTGTTTGGTTGGTTGGTTGGTTGGTTGGTTGGTTGGTGTTTTTTTTTTTTTTTGAGACAGGGTTTCTCTGTAGCTTTGGAGCCTGTCTGTAGACCAGGCTGGCCTCGAACTCACAGAGATCCACCTGCCTCTGCCTCCCAAGTGCTGGGATTACAGGCATGTGCCACCATCGCCCGGCCCATACCTATTTCTAATCAAGTCATACTTTGAGGTTCTTGGATGACATGGATCTTGGAGGATGCTATTCAACCTTCTCCATAGTTTCTGCATCCTTTCATGGCTATAGAATGTTGATACATCTTTGTAGTTCCAGTGGTTATTAGTGTCCCGTACTTAGGAGCAAGTGAGCATATGGAAGCCCTTCTTCCCTAATTGTCAAATGGGACCAGTTTTTGCCTTGTGTTTGGATAAATGCAATAACTGGTACCCACTTTATCTGAGGAAAACTTAAGATTCAGACTCAATTTTCCAATCCTTTGTTTCTCACAAAACTGGTGTTCATCACACTGAATTGTGCATCTGTGAATGTCCCTGGGTGAGCTTGCCTGAGCTTCCATCCACTGAAGCCACAGGGATAGAAGTTAGCTATTTCTGATTAAAGCTACACTTTTGCCTTTTTGTCTGATCTCTCTTGTAGGAGAGGATCCTTACAGACCACAGATACTTCTGAATGCTAAGACTGTAGCTGTCTGGCTTTAACAAACAGTGAACATCCTGGACTTGTATTTCTTCATTTGAAAAATGGGGTAGCAAGGCTACCTACAGCCGAGTGTTGTTATGAACTTTCAGTAAACTATTATTTTTTTAAGGTATTTCAAGCACTCGGGCTCAGAATGCATTCTTCCTCTATAGTCGTTAAATAAATAGTTCTTCACGTTCGTCAGAACTGAGGAATTATTCTGTATCTGCCAAGCACCCAAAAGGTAGAGATTGTTTCTTAATATTTTCGTACAGATGTGGCAACTTCAAACTGGTTTCATCAAGGTAGTTACTAAATTCAGCAATATGAAGGAAAATTTTCTGAGAAGCATTTTCCTGGCCCAGCTTAAAGGTCTGCCTCCCAAACACTTCTGGTTTGGAGATATGACATTTTATAGCATGAATGGAAAAAATTGCCTAGAAGTTAGAGCGCGCGCGTGTGTGTGTGTGTGTGTGTGTGTGTGTGTGTGTGTGTGTGTGTGAACATAACACTTACTGTTATAGATGGCATCTTACAAGTTTGCAGACTGTTTGTGCTAAATAGTCAATAAGGGTACAGAGAGCATGCCTGATAACCATCTTCAGCTATGAACGGAATATAGTCTGAGGACATCCAAAGGGTGCCCTTTTCTTGGCTCATGGTTTGCATGATCACTTGAAAGGCTGTCAAAGTTGGCATGACTTAAATGTCATTTTTCAAATAACTGAGGACTTAAAGTCAGACTGAGGTTCTGTGATTGTCTGTCTGTCTGTCTCTGCCAGGTGACTGAGGGTGAGCTCTGAGCTGCAGCACTTGTGTTCCGATGACATTTTATTTTCACTGCGCTGTGGACAAGGAGTATGTTTTGTTCCCTTTTGGCCTCCCGAAGCATGCAGCTAAGGCCTTTGCTCTGTGTCGATCATTTCTCATGTCTTGATTATTCTTTTAAGTGAAGCAGTGTTTGGCAGCTTCATGAAATTCAAAGGTTGACTGTCTACATCTGGGACTTCCCAAAGCTTTGTTAGCATAGGGGGAAGGAGGTTGACAGTGTCATTCACGTATCTCAGTTTACCCGTGTGGAGCTCTGTACATGGATCGCTAAAGCTCTCCTGGGAATTTCTAACCAAGCCCTGGCTGCTTGGCTTGCTGGCTGCTTCGTTCATTTCTTGGGTCTATTACTAACAAATAAAGAAAATTTACTGTCTCAGACCAAACCGAGTTAGTGGTGTGTTCTAACAGACCAAAGAGGAGATTTTGCGTTTTATTTTTGTTTTTCAATGTGCTTTTACCAGAGCCAGCAGGCCTGACGTCAAATGTCTGTTTTGGGCTTGTTTCTCTTAGGTTAAAGCAGTATGACTCTTTTGAGAGAGAAAAAGAAAACAAAAACAAAACAAAACAAAAAACCATCAACTTGCACGCAGAAGATAGATCCAGCTGACTTAATTTACGTTTAAGAGAGGTGAAAAGAAGAGATTAGATGCATTGAAAAGTACTTGACAGGGAATCAAAAGTTTTCTTTTTTTCTTTCTTTTTTTTCTTTAAAAAAAAAAACCTGGAATTGATGCTGCAAATCCCCGGTGCTTCTGAAATATGACCCACTCTGTTAATCACATGCATGTCTGTCTGTATTTTGTTGATGGAGCCCCTTCATTCTTCCTAAGTCACTTTTTGGTGTCTCTTTGTAGGAGTCAGTAATTACAAAGCATAAAAATGCCCCATATGGAGGGGCTTTTTGTGGGGAGAGATTTAGGAAGTCTAGGTGTGCAAGTGTGACTTAACGAGACCAATGTCTAGCAATGGTTCGGAAGGAGCCTTGAGCTCAGGCCGGTTGTGGGACTTCCCTAATTAGCAATTCAAATGGAGAAACTCAGTTCATTATAGTGTATTAATGAAACAATACAGCCATTAAGCTTTATATTCAAAACTCCTCCCATGCACTCCCAGGCAAGGCAAGAATGTACCGGTACCCCTTTCTTGGGTGTTTTCATAAGAACAAGTTATGACTAATCTTGCCCAGGAAATCCACTTCTGTCAGAAAACCCAGATTCTTCCCCCTGTGGAGTGTATCAGATTGCTGACAACCACCATTGCTCAAGATAGAAAATATTTTCATTATAAAACCTGCAAGACACATTCAGATGTGTAAACTTGTTCGTCTACCTTGAAAGAAAGTTCTCTTTATCAGTATCTGAAAGCTCAACCCTGAACTGTTCTTAGACTCCGGCTACACACTGTAGTCATCTGAACAGTTTTCAAAATAGTTTTTAACAAAGCTGTCGGTACTGTTT